>NC_092720.1:90728362-92035111 GCF_047496885.1 Scyliorhinus torazame | reverse complement strand
GCACGGCGATGACCTGCAGCGGTCACGCCGTACAACATGACTCCGGCCTGGTGCGGACCCGACCTGCCAGATAGTGCCCCAGGCAACCCCCACCAGTCCCCCCAATCTTCGCCGAAGCCCGCCCCGGCCAGCGGGACTGCTCCCCCCCCCCCAACTCTGGCGGCGCTGGACAGAGTCCGCAGGCGCCATGTGAGGTTGTCAAAAATGGAGATCATAAGTGACCCGTGCTGTCGTGAACTCGGCCCATCGGGGGAGAGCCTTCAGGTGACGTCCTGAGGCTGTCCCAACAGCGTGCGACGTACTCCCCGATGACGCCGTTTTGGAGAGGGCGGAGCATCCAAAAACAGACGCCGCACCCAATTCGGGCGTAAAACGGTTCACAGCCCGATCGCCAATTACGATATCGGTGTCGGGCAATGGGGAATCCTGCCCTTAGTCTCTGAAACAGAGAATCCGGCCAAATGTTCCTCTGATTCTGGCCTCTTGTGCATCATCTCCCTTTGCCTCACCAATAGTGACTACATCTGCAACCACCTTGGGAATTCCCTGTTGAATGCCCGACACATCTCAACTCCACCTTTTCTAGGACCCTCCTCAAAATCCATTGCTTTGATGAAGCATTTTGCTGCTCCTAATATTTCCTTCTTTGGCTAGAATTTTCGATTAGATTTTGCGATGCTTCTCCATGTTAAAAGTGTGATGTCAATGTAAGTTAACTACATGAGAGCCATACAGAGCCAGAGGCAGAGCTAATCAGAGGGTCAGAAGGTCGGATAGGCAGAAAGACAGACAAGAAAGAAGTAATGGCAGGAAAATGGGGCTGGGTCATTTTTAGATGGGGCAGTCTTGCCAACCTGGGGTGGGATTCTCCGACCCCCCGCCGGGCCGGATATTCACCGGGGGGCGGCGTGAATCCTGCCACGCTGATCCGGCGCCGGTTTTTCGGCGGGGGCGGGAATCGCGTTGCGCCGGTCGAGGGGCCGTTGGCAGCGCCCCCCCCTCCCCAGCGATTCTCCGCCCCGCGATGGGCCGAGTGGCTGCCCGTTTTTGGCTGGTCCTGCCAGCGTAAATTAGACCAGGTCCTTACCGGCATGACCCGGCTCTGCGGGCGGCCTGCGGAGTTCTCGGGGGTGGGGGGGGGGGGGGGGGGGATCTGGCCAACGATCGGGGCCCACCGATCCGCCGGCACGATGTGCCGTGGGCGCACTCTTTCCATCAGTGCCGACCGCTGTAACGGTCGCCATGGCCGACGCGGAGAAGAACCCCCCTGTACATGTACTGGGATGACATCAGCACACGCTGGCGCTCCCTCGCATGTGCCAACTCGCGCCAGCCGGCGGAGGCCTTTCGGCGCCGATTGGCGCGGCACCAAGCCCTTCGGCACCGGCTGGTGCGGCGCCAACTATGCTGGCGCCGGCCAAGCCCCTGAAGGTGTGGGGGATTCCGCACCTTCCAGGCGGCCCGACGCCGGAGTGCTTCATGCCACTCGTCGGCGCCGGTACAGCACGCCCCACCGGTTAGAGGAGAATCCCGCCCCTGATTTTCTGACACGATACATTTGTGCAATCGAGAGCAGCTATGCATTGAGCCAGGACAGTTGCCATTATAAAACACTAGAGAGTGAAAGATAAACAGGCAAACAAGTACAGGCAGAGAGATAAACTGATCTGGATGAATTTTTTGGCAGTGTCAAATGAGTTCTTCGTGGTTACACATCTATTCCATAAAGCTGATTGGCATTCAATACTAATTTAACATTCTGAAATAAAGATAGCTGTTGTGAGAAATGACTCACTGCTGTATGCTTAAAATATCTTCCTAAACTTGAAGATGAAGTACCTTCTTGAGTGGAGCTCACACTGATGGTATACCTTGCAAACTGTGCTCTCTCCGGCCTGAGAGTATGCAGTGCCAGGCAAAATAATTGACGAATGTCACATGCCTTCCTTCACCTGAGGGGGACAAAATTATGTCCTTACAAAAAAAAAATCTTCATTTTGAGCAGAATATGGGGACGTAGAAATATAGAAAATTTACACCACAGATGGAAGTCATTCCCTTTTGCTCTGTAGTTCTGTAGGTTACAGAACTTCAAGTATTTTTTAAATATGATTAGATGTTCTGGCTCCACTACCATTTCAATCAGGAAGATCCAAACCCTGGCTACCCTCTGGCTAAAAAGAACTCTCAACTCCCCTGTAATCCTTCTGCCAATTACATTAAATCAATGCTCCTTGGTTATACTCCAAGGAGTTCTGTAACCTACATCTCTCTGCTAATAGAAATGTGTCCTTCCTGTCCTAATAATAATAATCTTTGTTAGTGTCACAAATAGGCTTACATTAATACTGCAGTGAAGTTACTGCAAAAATCCCCTAGTCGCCACACTCTGCCGCCTATTCGGGTACACTGAGGGACATTTCAGAATGTCCAAATTACCTAATAGCACGTCTTTTGGGACTTGGGGGAGGAAACCGAAACCCACGCAGACACGGAGAGAACGTGCAGACTCCGCACAGACAGTGATCCAAGCGGGAATCGAACCGGGGACCCTGGCACTGTGAAGCAACAGTACTATTCGCTGGGCTACCGTGGCACCCTACCCTATCTACTCTGTCTATGCCCCTCAGAAATTTGTAGACCTCAATTTAGTCTCCCCTCAGTCTCTTCTTTCCAAATAAAACAACCCCAGCCTATCCAATCCTTTCTCAAAGCTAAAATTCTCCTAATTCTACTCTATGGTGTGATCACAACCTTCCTGTAATTTTGTGACCAGAATCATACACAATACGGTTCAACTGCTTTATACAGTTCCAGCATAATTTCCATGCTCTTACATTTAATGCCTTGGCTAATAAAGAAACATGTCCCGTATACCTTCTTAACCACCTTATCTACCTGTCTTGCTACCATTAGCAATCTGTGGACATGTATTCAAAGATCACTCTGTTCCTCTACACTTTTCATTATCCTACCATTTTGCTTGCCTTGTTTGCAATCCCCAAATGCGTTACTCCACACTACTCTGGATTGAATGCCATTTGCCACTTTTCTGCCCACATGATCGGCAGCTTTCTTTCTAATTGTAAACCATACAGCCATACTTTTCCTTCTACATTGAAGTCTAAATCATTGATGTAAGCTCCCCCCCCCAAAAAAAAGAGACACAGTCCTGGGCCCTTCAGAACCCCACTGCAAACAGCCTTCCAATCACAAAAATATTCATCAACCATTATTCTTTGCTCCCTGTCATTGAGCCAATTTTAAATCCAGGACACCGCTCTCATCAACCTCTCCCTGTTACCGCCTCAAATAACTCACTCAAGTTGGTCAGGCAAATTAATCCTGACTGCTCAGTAGAGCAGAGCTGCTGATTGGCTGCTGCGGGGAAAAGTTGCATCAGTGCATTGAGGTCACTGCATCCAGAAAGTCTACCTGAGCAAGACACCCTAGGTGTTCAAGTGAAGACAAGCATCTAGCAGAGGGCAGTAGAGCGGAGATGCTGATTGGCTGTTGCGGGGAAAATTTGCATCAGTGCATTGCGGTCACCGTATCTTGAAGGTGGTTTGTGGAGGTGCTGTTGTCAAGTGACAGTTAAACCCGAAACACTTCTTCAGTGTTTCCCTCCCTACCTCCTCCTCTAATAAAAAAAAAAGACAATCACTGTAAGGATCCCAGCCGGGTAAAGATCAAGAGGGAGGCTCGAGGGCAGGTAGAAGTAGAAATAAGTTCAACTGTGATGTCACAGCCTGGTAAGTGATTGGTTGGTGACTGGTAAGTAGTTTTTCTTTTCCCTGAGGTGCTATCGTGCTGGGCGCAGTGGTTGCTGAGTGAGTGCTTGCTGAGAAAGGGAGTACATTTTTTTAAAAACTTACTGAATCGGGTCGGAGTGAGGACCAAGTGACTGCTGGGTAAGTAGTAAAGATTTAAATTGTTTGCGCAGGCCCATAACAGCTGATTGCTGTTCTCGTGTGGGGCGCAGTGGTTGCTGGTTAAGTGTTTTATTTTTACCTGTATTTAAGTTGGGCAGTTTCTAAACTCTAGACACTACACTTGTAGTGTTCCCCACCTTTCAACTCCTTTAACCTAAGGTGCAGAGTGAATAACAGGTAAGCTCTTTCTTTCTTTTTGTTTTTTATCTAGAGGGGATGGCAGGGAAGGCAGTGCAATATTCCTCCTGCAGAATGTTTGAGGTGAGGGACTCTGTCAGTGTCCCTGCTGATTTCACCTGTGGGAAGTGCACCCATCTCCAGCTCCTCAGAAACCGCGTTAGGGAACTGGAGCTGGAGCTGGATGAACTTCGGATCATTTGGGAGGCAGAGGTGGTCATAGATAGTAGCTTCAGGGATGTAGTTACTCCGAAGAATCAAGGTAGATGGGTGACGGTGAGAGGGACTGGGAAGAAGCAGTCAGTGCAGGGATCCTCTGTGGCCGTTCCCCTCAGTAACAAGTATACCGTTTTGGATACTGTTGAGGGGGACAACCTACCAGGGGCAAGCCACGGTGAACAGATCTCCAGCACTGAGTCCGTCCCTGTGGCTCAGAAGGGAAGGAGGGAGAGCAGGAGAGCAATAGTTATTGAGGACTCGATAGTTAAAGGGACAGATAGACGGTTCTGTGGCAGCAAAAGAGACACACGGATGGTATGTTGCCTCCCGGGTGCCAGGGTCCGTGACGTCTCGGACCGTGTTTTCAGAATCCTTAAAGGGGAGGGGGAGCAGTCACAACTCGTGGTACACATCAGTACCAACGATATAGGTAAGAGAAGGGATGGGGATTTAAAACAGGAATTTAGGGAACTAGGGTGGAAGCTGAGAGCCAGGACAAACCATGTTGTCATCTCTGGTTTGTTGCCGGTGCCACGTGCTAGCGAGTTGAGGAACAGGGAGAGAGTGCAGATAAACACGTGGCTGCAGGGATGGTGTAGGAGGGAGGGTTTCAGGTACGTGGATAATTGGAGCACATTCTGGGGAAGGTGGGACCTGTACAGACAGGACGGTTTGCACCTGAACCAGAGAGGCACCAATATCCTGGGAGGGAAATTTGCTACGGCTCTTCAGGGGGGTTTAAACTAATTTGTCAGGGTGCTGGGAAAACGAGCTGTAGTCCAGAAGCCAGTGTTGAGAGTAGTGAGGTTCTGAGGAGGGTATCAAGGTCGCAGGAGTGTACCGGCAGACAGAAAGGTGGGTTGAAGTGTGTCTACGTCAATGAAAGGAGCATCCGGAATAAGGTAGGTGAACTTGGAGCGTGGATTGGTACTTGGGACTACGATGTTGTGGTCATTACGGAGACATGGTTAGAGCAGGGACAGGAATGGTTGTTGGAAGTTCTGGGGTGTAGATGTTTCAGTAAGAGTAGGGAAGGTGGTAAAAGAGGTGGAGGAGCTGCATTGTTAGTCAAGGATAGTTTAACGGCTGCAGAAAGGCAGTTTGAAGGGGATCTGCTATTGAGGTAATATGGGCCGAAGTTAGAAATAGGAAAGGAGTGGTCACATTGTTAGGAGTTTTCTATAGGCCCCCAAATAGTAACAGAGATATGGAGGAAGAAATTGCAAAACAGATTATGGATAGGTGTGGAGGTATCAGGGTAGATGGCATGGGTGACTTTAACTTTCCAAATATTGATTGGAACCTCTATAGGTCGAACAGTTTGGATGGGGCAGTTTTTGTACAGTGTGTGCAGGAGGGTTTCCTGACACAATATGTGGATAGGCCGACAAGAGGGGGGCCACATTGGGTTTGGTACTGGGTAATGAACAGGGCCAAGTGTTAGATTTGTTTGTGGGAGAGCACTTTGGAGATAGTGACCACAATTAGGTGTCTTTCACTATTGCAATAGAACATTACAGCGCAGTACAGGCCCTTCGGCCCTCGATGTTGCGCCGACCTGTGAAACCACTCTAAAGCCCATCTACACTATTCCCTTATTGTCCATATGTCTATCCAATGACCATTTGAATGTCCTTAGTGTTGGCGAGTCCACTACTGTTGCAGGCAGGGCATTCCACGCCCTTACTACTCTCTGAGTAAAGAACCTACCTCTGACATCTGTCTTATATCTATCTCCCCTCAATTTAAAGGTATGTCCCCTCGTGCTAGACATCACCATCCGAGAAAAAAGGCTCTCACTGTCCACCCTATCCAATCCTCTGATCATCTTGTATGCCTCAATTAAGTCACCTCTTAACCTTCTTCTCTCTAACGAAAACAGCCCCAAGTCCCTCAGCCTTTCCTCATAATATCTTCCCTCCATACCAGGCAACATTCTGGTAAATCTCCTCTGCACCCTTTCAAATGCTTCCACATCCTTCCTATAATGCGGCGACCAGAATTGCACGCAATTCTCCAAATGCGGCCGCACCAGAGTGTTGTATAGCTACAACATGACCTCATGGCTCCTAAACTCAATCCCTCTACCAATAAAAGCTAACACACCGTACGCCTTATTAACAACCCTCTCAACCTGGGTGGCAACTTTCAGGGATCTATGTACATGGACACCGAGATCTCTCTGCTCATCCACATTGCCAAGAATCTTACCATTAGCCCAGTACTCTGTCTTCCTATTATTCCTTCCAAAATGAATCACCTCACACCTTTCTGCATTAAACTCCATTTGCCACCTCTCAGCCCAGCGCTGCAGCTTAACTATGTCCCTCTGTAACTTGTAACATCCTTCCGCACTGTCCACAACTCCACCGACTTTAGTGTCATCTGCAAATTTACTCACCCATCCTTCTACGCCCTCCTCCAGGTCATTTATAAAAATGACAAACAGCAGTGGCCCCAAAACAGATCCTTGTGGTACACCACTAGTAACTGGACTCCAGACTGAACATTTCCCATCAACCACCACCCTTTGTCTTCTTCCAGCTAGCCAATTTCTGATCAAACTGCTAAATCACCCTGAATCCCATGCCTCCGTATTTTCTGCAGTAGCCTCCCATGGGGAACCTTATCAAACACTTTACTGAAATCCATATACATCACATCAACTGCTTTACCCTCATCCACCTGTTTGGTCACCGTCTCAAAGAACTCGATAAGGTTTGTGAGGCACGACCTACCCTTCACAAAACCGTGTTGACTATCTCTAATCAAATTATTCCTTTCCAGATGATTATACATCCTATCTCTGATAAACCTTTCCAAGATTTTTCCCACAACAGAAGTAAGGCTCACTGGTCTATAGTTACCGGGGTTATCTCTACTCCCCTTCTTGAACAAGGGGACAACATTTGCTAACCTCCAGTCTTCTGGCACTATTCCTGTAGACAAAGATGACTTAAAAATCAGGGCCAAAGGCTCAGCAATCTCCTCCCTAGCTTCCCAGAGAATCCTAGGATAAATCCCATCCGGCCCAGGTGACTTATCTATTTTCACACTTTCCAGAATTGCTAACACCTCCTCCTTATGAACCTCAAGCCCTTCTAGTCTAGTCGCCTGAATCTCAGTATTCTCCTCGACAACATTGTCTTTTTCCTGTGTGAATACTGACGAAAAATATTCATTTAGCACCTCTCCTATCTCCTCGGACTCCAAGCACAACTTCCCACTACTGTCCTTGACTGGCCCTACTCTTACCCTAGTCATTCTTTTATTCCTGACATATCTATAGAAAGCTTTAGGGTTATCTTTGATCCTACCTGCCAAAGACTTCTCATGTCCCCTCCTGGCTCTTCTTAGCTCTCTCTTTAGGTGCTTCCTAGCTAACTTGGAACTCTCGAGCGCCCTAACTGAACCTTCATGTCTCATCTTTACATAAGTCTCCTTCTTCCTCTTGACAAGTGTTTTGACTGCTTTAGTAAACCACGGTTCCCTCACTCGACCACTTCCTCCCTGCCTGACAGGTACATACTTATCAAGGACACACAGTAGCTGTTCCTTGAACATGCTCCACATTTCCATTGTGCCCATCCCCTGCAGTTTTCCTCTCCATCCGATGTGTCCTAGGTCTTGCCTCATCGCATCATAATTGCCTTTCCCCCAGATATAACTCTTGCCCTGCGGTATATACCTATCCCTTTCCATTACTAAATTAAACATAATCAAATTGTGGTCACTATCTCCAAAGTGCTCACCTACCTCCAAATCTAACACCTGTCCTGGTTCATTACCCAGTACCAAATCCAATATGGCCTTGCCTCTCGTTGGCCTATCTACATACTGTGTCAGGAAACCCTCCTGCACACATTGGACAAAAACGGACCCATCTAATGTACTCGAACTATAGCGTTTCCAGTCAATATTTGGAAAGTTAAAGTCCCCCATAACAACTACCCTGTTGCTTTCGCTCCTATCCAGAATCATCCTTGCAATCCTTTCCTCTACATCTCTAGAACTTTTCGGAGGCCTATAGAAAACCCCTAACAGGGTGACCTCTCCTTTCCTGTTTCTAACCTCAGCCCATACTACCTCAGTAGACGAGTCCTCATCAAAGGTCCTTTCTGCCACCGTAATACTGTCCTTGACGAACAATGCCACCCCTCCCCCTCTTTTACCACCTTCCCTGAGCTTACTGAAATATCTAAATCCCGGCACCTGCAACAACCATTCCTGTCCCTGCTCTATCCATGTCTCCGAAATGGCCACAACATCGAAGTCCCAGGTACCAACCCATGCCGCAAGTTCACCCACCTTATTCTGGATGCTCCTGGTATTGAAGAAGACACACTTTAAACCACCTTCCTGCCTGCCGGTACACTCCTGCAACTTTGAAACCCTACTCATGACATCACTACTCTCAACCTCCTGTATACTGGAGCTACAATTCAGGTTCCCAAGCCCCTGCTGAACTAGTTTAAACCCTCCCGAAGAGCATTAGCAAATTTCCGCCCCAGAATATTGGTACCCCTCTGGTCCAGGTGCAGACCATCCCGTTTGTAGAGGTCCCACCGACCCCAGAATGAGCCCCAATTATCCAGAAATCTGAAACCCTCCCTCCTGCACTATCCCTGTAGCCACGTGTTCAACTCCTCTCACTCCCTATTCCTCGTCTCGCTATCACGTGGCACGGGTAACAACCCAGAGATAATAACTCTGTTTGTCCTAGATCTAAGTTTCCACCCTAGCTCCCTGAATTCCTGCCTTACATCCCCATCCCTTTTCCTACCTATGTCGTTGGTACCTATGTGGACCACGACTTGGGGCTGCTCCCCCTCCCCCTTAAGGATCCCGAAAACACGATCCGAGACATCACGCACCCTGGCACCTGGGAGGCAAAACACCAACCTTGAGTCTCTCTCGTTCCCACAGAATCTCCTATCTATCCCCCTAACTATGGAGTCTCCAATGACTAATGCTCTACTCCTCTCCCCCCTTCCCTTCTGAGTCCCCCCCCCCCCCAACAGTATCCAAAGCGGTGTACTTGTTACTAAGGGGAACGGCCACAGGGGATCCCTGTACTGACTGCTTCCTCCCAGCCCCTCTCACCGTCACCCATCTATCTTTATTCTTCGGAGTAACTACATCCCTGAAGCTTCTATCTATGACCACCTCTGCCTCCCGAATGATCCGAAGTTCATCCAACTCCAGCTCCAGTTCCCTAACTCGGTTTCTGAGGAGCTGGAGATGGGTGCACTTCCCACAGATGAAATCAGCAGGGACACTGACGGCGTCCCTCACCTCAAACATTCTGCAGGAGGAACATTGCACTACCTTCCCTGTCATCCCCTCTAGAAAAAAAAAGAAAGAGCTTACCTGTTATTCACTCCCCTTCTCAGCAAGTACTCACTCAGCAACCTCTGCGCCCCACACGATAACACCTGAGGGAAAATAAATGAAAACTACTTTCCAGTCACCAGCCAATCCCTTACCTGCAGGCTGTGACTTCACGGTTCAACTTTCCACTTCTACCTGCCCTCGAGCCTTCCTCTTGATCTTTACTGCGGTTGGTTATTTTTTGGTTAGAAGAGGGGGTAGGGAGGGAAACACTGAAGAAGTGTTTCAGGTTAAAGTGTCACTTGACAAGAGCTCCTCCACAAACCACCTCCAAGTTAGGGTGAGCACACGGACGTATGCAAATTTCCCCTGCAACGGCCAATCAGCAGCTCCGCTCTACTGCCCTCTGCTGGATGCTTGCCTTCACTTGAACAGCTAGGGTCTCTTGTTCAGGTATGCCTCCAAGTTAGGGTGAGCACACGGACGTATGCAAATTTCCCCTGCAACGGCCAATCAGCAGCTCTGCTCTACTACCCTCTGCTGCCCATTGCAATGGAGAGGGATAGGGCCATACGTCAGGGCAAGGTATCTAATTGGGGAGGGGTAATTATGATGCGATTAGGCAAGAATTGGGGAGCATAAGATGGGAACAGAAACTGTCAGGGAAAGGCACAAATGAAAAGTGGAGCTTGTTCAAGGAACAAATACTGCGTGTCCTTGATAGGCATGTCCCTGTCAGGCAAGGAGGAAATGGCCGTGTGAGGGAACCATGGTTCACAAAAGAGGTTGAATGTCTTATCAAGAGGAAAAAGGAAGGGTATGTAAGGATGAGAAAACAAGGTTCAGTAGGGTCGCTTGAGGGTTACAAAGTAGCAAGGAATGAGCTGAAAAAAGGGCTTAGGAGAGCTATGAGGGGGCATGAGAAGTCCTTGGCGGGTCGGATCAAGGAAAACCCCAAGGCTTTTTACTCTTACGTGAGAAATAAAAGAATGACCAGGGTGAGGGTAGGGCCGGTCAATGACAGTAGTGGGAACTTGTGCATGGAGTCAGAAGAAATAGGAGGCGTTGAATGAATACTTTTCTTCAGTGTTCACAAAGGAAAAGGGCCATGTTTTTGAGGATGAGAGTGTGATTCAGGCGGGTACGCTGGAGGAAGTAGATGTTCTGAGGAAGGATGTATTCGCAATTTTGAAAAACCTGAGGGTCGACAAGTCCCCTGGGCCAGATGGGATGCACCCAAGGATTCTTTGGGAGGCAAGGGATGAGATTGCAGAGCCTTTGGCTTTGATCTTTGGGTCCCCGCTGCCCACGGGGATAGTGCCAGAGGACTGGATAGTGGCGAATGTTGTTCCTCTGTTCAAGAAAGGGAATAGGAATGACCCTGGTAATTATAGGCCAGTCAGTCTTACTTCAGTGGTCGAGAAGATAATGGAAAAGGTCCTGAAGGATAGGATTTATGACCATTTGGAAAGATGCAGCTTAATCCGGGATAGTCAACACGGATTCGTGAAGGGTAAGTCTTGCCTCACAAATCTGACTGAATTCTTTGAGGAGGTAACTAAGTGTGTAGATGAAGGTAGAGCAGTTGATGTCGTATACATGGATTTTAGTAAGGCGTTTGATAAGGTTCCCCATGGTCGGCTCATGAAGAAAGTAAGGAGGTGTGGGATAGAGGGAAATTTGCCCAATTGGATAAGTAACTGGCTATCACATAGAAGACAGAGGGTGGTGGTGGATGGAAAATTTTCAGACTGGAGACCAGTTACCAGCGGTGTACCACAGGGATCAGTGCTGGGTCCTCTGCTATTTGTGATTTTTATCAATGACTTGGAGGAGGGGGCTGAAGGATGGGTCAGTAGGTTTGCTGATGACACCAAGATTTGTGGAATAGTGGATGAGGTGGAGGGCTGTTGTAGGCTGCAAAGAGACATTGATAGGATGCAGAGCAGGGCCGAAAAATGTCAGATGGAGTTTAACCCTGATAAGTGCGAGGTGATTCATTTTGGTAGAAAAAATTTGAATGCGGATTACAGGGTCAACGGCAGGGTTTTGAGGAATGTGGAGGAACAGAGAGATCTTGGGGTTCACGTCCACAGATCTCTGAAGGTTACTACTCAAGTGAATAGAGCCGTGAAGAAGGCGTATAGTGTGTTAGCGTTTATTAACAGGGGGATTGAGTTTAAGAGCCGCGGGATTATGCTGCAACTATACATGACCCTGGTGAGACTACATTTGGAGCATTGTGTGCTGTTCTGGTCACCTCATTATAGGAAGGATTTGGAAGCATTGGAAAGGGTGCAAAGGAGATTTACCAGGATGCTGCCTGGTTTGCAGGATAGGTCTTATGAGGGAAGGTTGAGGGAGCCAGGGCTTTTCTCTTTGGAGAGGAGGAGGATGAGAGGCGACATAATAGAGGTTTATAAGATAATGAGGGGGATAGAGTGGACGTTCAGAGACTATTTCCTCGGGTGGATGTAGCTGTTACAAGGGGGCATAGCTATAAGATTCAGGGTGGGAGATATAGGAGGGATGTCCGAGGTAGGTTCTTTACTCAGAGAGTGGTTAGGGTGTGGAATGGACTGCCTGCTGCGATAGTGAAGTCTGACACTTTAGGAACTTTCAAGCGGTTATAGGATAGGCACATGGAGCACACCAGAATGACAGGGAGTGGGATAGCTTGATCTTGGTTTCGTACAATGCTCAGCACAACATCGAGGGCCGAAGGGCCTGTTCTGTGCTGTACTGTTCTATGTTCTATAACTGATGATTCATATTGTCCTTCAGCATTTTTTCTACTGATCTTCCTGCCACCAAGGTTAGGCTGATAGGCCTGTGATCAATTGGTCTATCCCTTCTTCCTTTGTTAAACAATGACACAACAGTCCTCACGCACCATGCTTGTAGCCAGAGCGGATTTTAAATGTTGGTCAGAGCCTTCATTAGTTCTTCCCTTGCTTCTTTCAGCGGGCTGAGATACCTTGCACCCAGGCCTGCCAATTTATCCACTTTTAAAAATGCTAAACCTCTTCATGTTTCCTCTCTTATTATGTAAATATAATCCAATAGTTCACACTCCTGCTCCTAACTACAATATCTGTGTCGGCCCTTCTCTTGTGAAAATAGTTAAAGATGTATTCATTAATAATCATGCCCACATCTTCTATCTCAAATCTCAAGTTACATTTCTGGTCTGTAACTGCCCTTTTTTTAGTCAATTATCCTCTTGCTCTTTATGTATTTATAAAACATCTTTTCGTTTTCCTTAATTTTACTTGCCAATATTTTGTCGTACACTCTCTTTGCTTTCCTAAATTCCTTTTTCATTTCACTCCTGGATGTTGTATGCACCCCGAGGCTGTCTGCTGTATCGAGCTCTCATCTGACATTAGCATTTTGTTTTACCTTATTTTACACGGTATGCTTTTTGACATTCAGTGCAATCTATATCAGGAGTCCCATCCTTTTTGTCTTTGCGGACATATTTCTTCTCAGCCCTCTCCAACTCATCCTTGAATACCTCCCTCTGCTATGACACTGATTTACCTTCAAGTAATTGTTGACCACGTTTCTTAAATGACATTTTAGTAAAATTGTCCCTTCCCAAATTTCAAATGTTTACTCTTGGTCTATCTTTGTAATTTTCTGTAATTACACTGAATCTTTTTTTATAACATATTTTTTATATTGATTTTCCATATTTACAATACATTTTACATCAAAACCCAAATTTCCCCATAGTAGATGATTCACAAAACCCAAGTAACCCAAAACCCTCAACCATACCCACCTATCCACCAAGATAAAAAACTACAACCAACTAATCAAACCAAAAAACCCAGACCGCCCACCTGCCACCCTCCCTCCCCCAGCAACTGACGGTGATGAATTGCTTAAAGTAGGTAATGAATGGCTACCATCTCCGGTAGAACCCTTCAACCGATCCCCTGACGGTGTGCTTGACTTTCTCCAGGTTCAAGAATTCCATTAGGACCCCCAACCATACTGAGGTGCTGGTTGGAGAAGTGGACCCCCACCCCAGCAGTACTCACCTCCAGGCAATCAGCGAGGCAAAGGCAAGGACATTTGCCTTCACTCCCATCTGCTTCTCTGGTGAGTCCAACACCCCAAAAAATGGCCAGCAGAGGACAAGGCTCCAGCTCAACATTCAGAATGGCCAACATGGTGTTTACAGAGACCCAAAAGTTTACCATTTTGGGGCAAGACCAAACATATGGCATGATTGGTTGGTCCCCCCGGAACACCACTTTAACGTGTCTTGTACCTCAGTAAAAAAAAACTCATCCTAGTTTTAGTCAGATGAGCCCTGTGTGCCACCTTTAGCTGGATCAATCCAAGCCCCACACATGAAGACATGGAGTTCATCCTGCGAAGTGCCTCACTCCACACCTCATCATCTACTATAAGCCCCAGCTGCCATCCCACTTCGCCTTCTCTCCATCCGCCGAACCCGAGTATTCAGACACAATTCGCCCATAAATACCAGTAATGCTCCCCTCTTCCGACCCCACCAGTGAAAGTATCCTTTCCAACAGAGACGCCTGCAGTGCCTCAGGAAATGTTGGGAAGGCCACCCGCACAAAATTCCTTATCTGGAGCTACCTGAACAAATTTGTGTCCCAAGTTTCTTTGTGAATTCCTCCAAGCTGGCAATATGTCCCTCTATCAACAGATCCCCACATCTCTCCAGTCCCTTCCCTTCCCACACCCCGAACATTGCACCCAATCTTGACGGCTCAAATAAATGATTGACACAGGTGGAGTCAGCCTCGACATGGCCCCAAGCTAAAAATGCTGCCTTAATTGTCCCCATATCCTCAATGCAGTTACGATCACCGGGTTTGAGGAGTACCTAGTTGGAGAAAATAGGACCGGGGGTGGTACCAGAGGACTGAAGAATGACTAATGTGGTCCCACTATTTAAGAAAGATTGTAGAGATATGCTAGGAAACTACAGACCAGTGAGTTTCACGTCAATGGTAGGGAAACTATTGGAGAAAATTCTGGAGGTGAGAATCTATCTCCACTTGGAGAGATTTGATTAGGAATAGTTAGCATGGCTTTGTCAAAGAGAGATCATGCCGAACAAATTTGATTGAAATTTTTGAGCATGTCACCAGGTGCGTAGATGAGGGTCGTGCAGTTGATGTAGTTTACATGGATTTCAGCAAAGCCTTTGACAAGGTCCCACATGGGAGACTCATAAAGAAGGCAAATGCACATGGGATACAGGGTAACTTGATAAGGTGGATTCAAAATTGGCTTAGCTGTAGGAGACAAAAGGATGACAAAAGGCTGCTTTAGTGACTGGAAGCCATTGTCATGTCACAGGGATCTGTGCTGGGTCCCTATTATTCATCATTTATATGAATGACATAGATAGCTATATTGTGGGGTAGGATCAGTAAGTTTTTGGATGACACAAAGAAAGGCCGGGCGGTTAACAGTGAGGTTGAGTGTCTTGGATTACAGGAAGGTATAGATGGGATGGTCAATGGGCAGATAAGTGGCAGATGGAATTTAACCTTGAAAAGTGTGAGGCAATACACTTTGGAAGGAGTAATTTGACAAGAAAGTATTCAATGAATGGCCTGACACTGAGAAGTTCCGAGGAACAAAGGGACCTTGCCGTGTTTGTCCATAGATCTGTGAAGGCTGAAGGGCAGATTAATAGGGTGATGAAAAATGCATATGGGACACTTGCCTTTATCAATTGAGGCATATATTACAAAAGCAGGGAGGTCATGTTGGAGTTCTATAGAACTTTGGTGAGCCCATAGCTGGAGTACTGTGTGCAATTCTGGTCACCACATTGTAGGAAGGATGTGATTGCACTGGCGGGGTTTAGAGGTGATTCACCAGAATGTTGCCTGGGATGGGACACTTAAGTTATGAAGTGAGGTTGGATAGGCTTTGTTTGTTTTTGCTGAACCTGAGAAAACTGAGGGGTGACCTGATTGAGGTGTACAAGATTATGAGGGGCATGGACAGGGTGAATAGGGAGCAGCTGTTCCCCTTAGTTGAAGGGTCAGTTACAAGGCAACACATGTTTAAGGTGAGGGGCAGGAGGTTTAGGGGGATTTGAGGAAACACATTTTTTTTCTCGAGGGTGGTGAAGGTCTGGAACACACTGCCTGGGGGTGGGGGGTGGGTGTGGGGGGTCGAGGCGGGTTGCTTCACATCCTTTAAAAAGTACCTGAGTGAGCATTTGGCACAAGATAACATTCAAGGCTACGGGCCAAGTGCTGGCAAATGGGATTAGGTAGGCAGATCAGGACTTTTCATGCATCAGTGCAGTCTCAATGGGCTGAAAGGCCTGTTCTGCACTGAGAGTCTGTGATTCTGTGAGGCCATCACCAACGCACCCAGGCTAGACCCCCTACATGACCTTGCCTCTATCTGTCCCCGTACAGAATCTGGGTCACCGCACCACCCGGCCCTTCTCAGCATTGACCATCCAATAATAATTAAGCAAATTCAGCAATGCTAGGCCCCCCGACTAATTATCCCTTTGAAGAAACACTCTATTGATCCTCGGCGTCTTGCCTGCCTATATAAAACATGCAATCAACCTATTGACCGGCCCAATAAAGGCTTTCGGGAGAAAAATAGGAAGACATCGAAATAAAAGCAAAAACCTCGGAAAAATATTAATTTTGATAGATTGGACGGTGTCCGCCAGGGACAGAGAAAGGTTGTCCCATTTTTGCAGATTAACCTTGTCCACCAAACTTGTGAACTTCAATTTTTAAATGGTGTCCTCTTCTCCCGGCCCCCTGCCCGACACGATCCCCGAACATCCCCCCCCCCACGCCCTGAGCCCAACTCACCTATAAGCGGGTCCAAGGCCCCACCCCGCACCCACAATGGGTGGTGTGTGATGTGCATCAATGTAAATGCATGTAGGCTAGCTGGACACTAGAGGGAGCACCAGAAACATCACACACACACAATCAACCAATAGATCAGTTAGATAGGACGCGACCAATGGACATTCACGATGCACACGGAGGTGACACCACCACAGGGGGGCATTACACCAACCCATATATAAAGGACACCACACACATGATCTGCCTCTTTCCAGTGGAGACAGTCAGTGAGAACAGACACAGGGTTGATTCAATATTACACCCACCACGTGGATTGCAGCAACTGGTTAGTCAGTCAGGGTAGCTATAGTAGGATTAGCAGTAGTGTCGAACCCGAGTAATAGAAGTGTAAATAGTTTAATAAACATGTTGAAGTTATCTCCATGTCTGAACCTTCCTTTGTCAAGTGCACCACAAGGAAGCCGCTTATGTTACACCTACAACATAACAAATCAGGTGGGATTCATGTCACGGCATCTCGCAAGATCACGTTAGATCTCGCAGCGTGGCGAGCAGGGTAGATCCCAGAAAAGGGATCTCCCAGCATCTACTCGCTATGCCACATTGCTTTTCGAGTGCCAGTAGCTCTCGCCCTCACACTTTTTCAGATTTAAGTTGTCGCTCAAAAATGAACCGAAGCTCTTCAATAGCTCCATTATATCACCCATAGTGGGGACCGGGTCTGAGATATAAAGCAACAGACCATCAACAGATAGGGACATCCTGTGCTCCACCCCTCCACTCTTTTTCTCCTTCCACTTACCTGAACCCCTCAATGCTATGGCTAAGGGTTCAATCGATAATGCAAATACGAGTGGAGACATCGACATCCCCATCTGGTCCCCTTTTCAAAAGAAGTACCCCAAACTCAATGTATTAGTGTGAATGCTAGCCAAGGAGCCCCCATTAAACAACTGTATGCATTAAATTCATTTTGAACCAAGAGTGCACCTCTCCAGGACTTCAAACAGGTACCTCCACTCCAACCTGTCGAATGCCTTCTCAGCATCTAAAAACACTATCACCTCTGGCGTGGGTTCCTCGGATGGGCCGTGAACCACATTCAACAGCCTTCAGATATTGGTTGACAATTGCTGCCCCTTGACAAAGCCTGTCTGCTCCTCCACAATCGCCTCGGGAAGACAGGGCTCCAGCCTTACCGCCAATACTTTAATAATATTAATAACAATCTTTTATTGTCACAAGTATGAAGTTACTGTGAAAAGCCCCTAGTTGCGACATTCCGGCGCCTGTTCGGGTAAGCTGGTACAGGAATTGAACCCGCGCTGCTTGCTTTGTTCTGCATTACAAACCAGCTGTCTAGCCACAACGCTAAACCAGCCCCAATATCTTGGCATCCACATTTTGCAGCGAGATAGGCTTATATGACCAACACTCCATTGGTTCCTTATCCATTTTCAACAGTAGTGAAATGGAGGCTTGCAAGAGTGTAGCAGGCTGGGACGCCCAGGATAGAGAGTCATTGAACATGTCTACCAATAACATATCCAACTGATCTGCAAAGTTCTTATAGAATTGGACTGGAAACTCATCAGGTCAAGGCTCTTTACCCGTTTGTATCCACCCAATTCCAGTCAAAATCTAATCAAGACCTAATGAGGCCTTCACCTCTTCCCATCTCTCATCCCCAAACACCGGAAACTCCAATCCGCCTAAAAAAAAGTTGACATATCCACCCCTCCTGCCGAGGGCTCCAATTTATAAAGATTCTTATAAAAAGCCTCAAATGCCGCGTAAACTTTACCTTGGGCGGAAACCAAGCTCCCACTCAAATCCATTGCCTGAATCATCTCCCAGGAGGCCACCTGCCACCTCAGCTCCCCAGACTCATAAAAGACCTGCCCCCCGACTGCCGCAACTATCTCCCCACCTTCCCCATAGACAACAGATCAAACAGTGTCTGCAGCATTCTCCTGCCCACCAGGAGCTCCGAAATAGGGTCTCACGAGTACCTGCAGGTCCACCTCTACGATCTGATCGACTATCCTCTGCCATTCCCCCTTTCCTCGCTCTCCATATGCACCTTGTACGATATAATCTTGCCTCTTACACCACCTTCAAGGCCTCACAAAGCTTGGAGGGCGAGACTGAATCAATCATTGAATTCCACATACTCACCTTGGAATATGCGCCAACAAAACCCCAAATCCAATCTACATCGAAACTCCATGATGGACACTGAAAGGGACCCGATTCCAGAACCAAATCTACCATATGAGAAACATAATTTGAGATGACAATGGCCGAGTATTCTGCCTTCATCAACCAAGGCAGAAGAGACCTACACAGCAGAAGAAAGTCAATCCACGAGTACACCTTAAATACTGTGGACAGTTGGTCCCTTGATGGGCTAAAATGGCTGCATGATTGTTGTGGGCTTGCTTCCAACTTCAGCCCTCACCCGCAGACCGAAATATCGTGCATCCAATGTTTTTTCGCGCAATTTCATGTACTTCCAGATGGCATGAGGCGCAGTGGTTAGCATTGGGCCTATGACGCTGAGGACCCGGGTTCAAATCCCAGCCCTGGGTCACTGTCCGTGTGGAGTTTGCATATTCACCCCATGTCTGCGTGGGTTTCACCCCCACAACCCAAAGATGTGCAGGTTAGGTGGATTGGCCACGAAAATTGCCCCTTAATTGAAAAACAATTATTGGGTACTCTAAATTTATATCAAAAAAAGATTCATGCACTTCCGGTTTGGGTGCCCGCCCACCAGAGCAATATAAAATTCTGGCCATAGAATCACAGAATGATTACAGTGCGGAAGGAGGACATTTGGCCCATCGTGTCTGCATCGACTCTCCAAATGAGCATCATGACTTAAAACTAAACTGCCCCATCCCTTATAGTTTTTAAATCAATTTCACACGTGACGAGTTACTTTAGCACAAACCTACACAAGTCATAGTTAACAAATTTCAAATAAGGAATTCAGTGAATATTAATAGTTACTCATATGTAGCAACTAGTGCAGATTTTCTAATGCTTTGTCACATACCCTACGTTGTGGTATTAAATGTTCTAAATCTTTTTCGGGCTGTGTGGTTTGTTTCTGGCTCTTGTGTTCTTAAATTCATGGACTTCATATGTTGAAAAAGCACTGATTAATTCATCGCATCATCAATGCACCTTGCATATAAAGATGTTGTGATAAGGAGCACTTAAAAAGCTTGCTTGGTTTTCATAATAACTTGTTCGGTAGACCTTGCATGTTAGCAACATGACATAGAAAGAATACTAATGTAGAAGGAATTGGTTCCATCATGGCATCATTTTATAGTACAGGTAGTATCTTCAGGAATTCTGTCTGCAGATCCTATTAGTACAGAATTTAGCAGTTCTGACCCACTCTGTGGAGCCTCATACCAATGTAGCTTTTTTGTCAAGTCTGTCAAAATATTTCCCAAAAGTCAGTTTTGTACAATATAAAGGAAAGACATGCTGTGTGACTAGTGTTTAATGACATTATAAACAAAACACGAAGAATTTATTTGATTTATTTTTCTGTTGATCCTGTAAGTCCATTATTAGAACCGTCTTACAATTTTAAGAGAAATAGCAGTCGCGGGCCATCTTTCCACCCTACTTACAGTACTACCACATAATAACCTGAGGAAATCTTCCCCAATGGTTGCTTGGCAATAAAGTGCTAGCGGGGCAGGATCAGAGGTGCCTGTCGTGAGCTTGTTAGTAAACTGTAAATAATATGAGCAGACACAGAGCTGTATGTACCAACTCGTCCAGTCTCCCCCTGAGGTCCTCACCGTCACAGATGCTAGTCTTCAGCCAAATCAATTCACTCTCTGTGTCATCAAGAAATGGCTGCGGCTGAGTGCACCGCACAGCAAAGGCTACGGGACCCGACAATATCTTGGCTGTAGTGCTGAAAATCTATGTTCCAGAACTCGCTGTCTCCTTAGATGATCCAGTGCAGCTATAAGCTGGCATCTACCTGAAAATGTGGAACATGTGGTAGTATGTATTGGGGGTCATGTGGGACTGGAAGCCCTAATGTCATTGGCTGACAGATCCCGGGTCCTGGTTGGCCGTTGACCTCAAGCTCCGCCCTGAAGGCGAAGTATAAGAAGCCGGTGCCTTCCCCCGCAGGCCAGTTTACTATCGGGCTGCTGGGGAACAGACACGCTTAATAAAGCCTCATCGACTTCACTCTATTCGTCTCACGGAGTCTTTGTGCGCTACAATTTATTAAGCGTGCCTAAAAAGGACTATGGAGCTCAGGATCATTCCAGAATGCCTGAGGATCAGCCCCCACGCAGTGAATGCGGCAGCAGCCTTCAAACACTGGCAGACTTGCTTCGAGGCCTACATCAGATCGACCACAGGCCGAGTCTCAGACGAACAAAAACTGCAGGTCCTGCACTCGAGGGTGAGCACGGAGATTTTCACCCTCATTGAAGACACCGATGATTTCCAGACGGCGTTCACAGCACTGAGAAATCTCTACGTTCGCCCAGTTAACCAAATCTACGCTCGCTACCAGCTCGCGACAAGACGGCAAGCTCCCGGAGAATCAATGGACGAGTTCTACGCCGCGCTGCTGATTTTGGGACGAGCCTGCAGCTGCCCATCGGTGAATGCAAACGAACATACGGACATGTTAATGCGCGACGCTTTTGTGGCAGGTATGCAATCCTCCCAAATCCGCCAAAGACTTCTAGAAAAAGAGTCGCTAGGACTCTCAGAGGCACGGGCCCTAGCAGCCTCCCTAGACGTGGCCGCGCGTAATACCCGCGCCTACGGCCCCGACCGCGCGGCAGGCCATTGGGCCCCGTACACACCCGTCGCGGCAAACCCCCTACCCCCCCCCCCCGGACACCCCACAGGCTTGCGCAGTCCAAACGCCGAGACGCACCGGGGGCGCCCGCTGTTATTTCTGCGGCCAGGCGAAGCACCCCCGACAACGCTGTCCGGCCCGCGCAGCCATCTGCAAAAGCTGCGGGAAAAAGGGCCATTATGCGGTGGTGTGCCGATCCCGCGAGGTCGCCGCCGTCCCGGGGCCACAGGGAGCCCTACAAGCAGTCTATGCCTCCCAACCCCCCCAGCACGCCATGTGCGACCCGCAGGCGCAGCCGCTCTGGGTCCCGACCACCGCGGCCCCGGGAGAACTGGGAGCCCTGCACGCCGCCTACGCTCCCCAACCCCCCTCCCCGTAGTCCATGTACGACCCGCCGCCGGCGCTCCCGATTTGGGTGCCGGCCAACACTCTCCACGGAGAGGTAGGGGTTTTTCGTGTCCCGAACGCCACCCTCACCCCCGTCCCGCGCCCCACGCCTGACCCGCCGGCGCCACCTACCTGGACCCCGACCACCGCTGTCCCCGGTGAGGGAGCTCCTCGCGCTCCTTGCGCTCGCGGCCCCACGCCTGACCCGCCGGCGCCGCCGACTTGGGCCCCGACCACCGCTGTCCCCGGCGAGGGAGCTCCGCGCGGTCCTAGCGCCCGCGGCCCTGGCGCTCGCAGTGAAGGAACTCCGCGCGGTCCTAGCGCTCCCCAGGCACCCCAGCACACCATGTGCGACCCGCAGACGCCGCCATTTTGGGTCCCGACCACCACGAGGGGAGGAGGGGCGCCGTTGTGCGACCCGCAGACGCCGCCATTTTGGGTCCCGACCACCACGAGGGGAGGAGGGGCGCCGCCATCTTGGACCGCCACCGACCTGTACGACGCATGGGGGCGGCCATTTTGTCCACCCCCGACGCCATCTTGTGACCCCTCAGCCACGTGCGATGTATGGGGGCGGCCATTTTGTCCATCCCCGACGCCATCTTGGACGGCAACAACGGACCCCACCCCACTACTACAACCATGGCTCGCTTAGGTTACGCTCGATCAGGCTCGGCCCCGGACTCTCCAGACGACGATGACAACGGTCCTAATTAACGGTCACGAGACGCCATGCCTAGTCGACTCCGGGAGCACGAAAAGTTTTATACACCCCGACACGGTAAGACGCTGTTCCTTAACTACCTACCCCAGCGCACAAAAGATTTGCCTAGCTGCAGGATCCCACTCCGTACAGATCCAGGAATTCTGCATAGTTACCCTAACGGTACAGGGGAGGGAATTCAAAAACTACAAACTTAACGTCCTTCCCCAACTCTGTGCCCCCACCTTGCTGGGCTTAGATTTCCAATGTAACCTACAGAGCCTTACGTTTAAATTTGGCGGCCCCATACCCCCACTCACTATCTGCGGCCTCGCTACCCTCAAGGTGCAACCCCCGTCCTTGTTTGCGAACCTCACCCCGGATTGCAAACCCGTCGCCACTAGGAGCAGACGGTACAGCGCCCAGGACCGGACCTTCATTCGGTCCGAAGTCCAGCGGCTACTAAAGGAGGGCATAATCCAGGCCAGCAATAGTCCCTGGAGAGCGCAGGTGGTAGTCGTGAAGACAGGGGAGAAACAAAGGATGGTCATTGACTATAGCCAGACCATCAACAGGTACACACAACTAGACGTGTACACTCTCCCCCGCATATCCGACATGGTCAATCGGATTGCCCAGTATAAAGTCTTCTCCACCGTGGACCTCAAGTCCGCCTACCATCAGCTCCCCATCCGCCCAAGTGACCGCAAGTACACAGCCTTCGAGGCAGACGGGCGATTATACCATTTCCTATGGGTCCCTTTTGGCGTCACAAACGGGGTCTCGGTCTTCCAACGGGAGATGGACCGAATGGTTGATCAACATGGGTTACGGGCCACGTTCCCGTACCTCGACAATGTCACCATCTGCGGCCATGATCAGCAGGACCACGACGCCAACCTCCAAAAATTCCTCCAGACCGCCAAAGCCTTGAACCTCACGTACAACGAGGACAAGTGCGTTTTTAGCACCGATCGGCTAGCCATTCTGGGCTACATAGTGCGCAATGGGATAATAGGCCGCGACCCCGAACGTATGCGCGCACTCATGGAATTTCCCCTCCCGCACTGCCCAAAAGCCCTGAAACGCTGCCTGGGGTTCTTTTCGTATTACGCCCAGTGGGTCCCCCAGTACGCAGTCAAGTCCCGCCCCCTAATACAGACCACGACCTTCCCTCTGTCGACAGAGGCTTGCCAGGCCTTCAGCCGCATCAAAGCGGACATCACAAAGGCCACGATGCGTGCCATCGACGAGTCCCTCCCCTTCCAGGTCGAGAGCGACGCCTCCGACGTAGCTCTAGCGGCTACCCTTAACCAAGCGGGCAGACCCGTGGCCTTCTTCTCCCGAACCCTCCACGCCTCAGAAATCCGCCACTCCTCAGTGGAAAAGGAAGCCCAAGCCATAGTGGAAGCTGTGCGACATTGGAGGCATTACCTGGCCGGCAGGAGATTCACTCTCCTCACTGACCAACAGTCGGTAGCCTTCATGTTCGATAATGCACAGCGGGGCAAGATTAAAAATGACAAGATCTTAAGGTGGAGGATCGAGCTCTCCACCTTCAACTATGAGATCTTGTACCGGCCCGGAAAGCTGAACGAGCCGTCCGATGCCCTATCCCGCGGCACATGTGCCAACGCACAAATTGACCGCCTCCAAACCCTCCACGAGGACCTCTGCCACCCGGGGGTCACTCGGTTTTACCACTTCATCAAGTCCCGCAATCTCCCATACTCTTTAGAGGAGGTCCGTACAGTCACAAGGGACTGCCACATCTGCGCGGAATGCAAGCCGCATTTTTTCAGGCCAGATGGAGCGCACCTGATTAAGGCTTCCCGCCCCTTTGAACGCCTCAGTCTCGATTTCAAAGGGCCCCTCCCCTCCACCGACCACAACGCGTATTTCCTTAATGTAGTGGACGAATACTCCCGCTTCCCTTTTGCCATTCCCTGCTCCGACATGACCGCGGCCACAGTCATTAAAGCCCTGAACAGCATCTTCACGCTGTTCGGTTACCCCGCATATGTCCACAGCGACAGGGGGTCCTCTTTCATGAGTGACGAGCTGCGCCAGTTCCTGCTCAGCAAGGGCATAGCCTCAAGCAGGACAACCAGCTACAACCCCCGGGGGAACGGGCAAGTAGAAAGGGAGAACGGCACGGTCTGGAAGGCCGTCCTACTGGCCCTACGGTCCAGGGATCTCCCAGTTTCACGGTGGCAGGAGGTCCTCCCGGACGCTCTCCATTCCATCCGGTCGTTATTATGTACAAGCACTAATCAAACGCCTCACGAGCGTCTCCTTGTCTTCCCTAGGAGGTCCTCCTCTGGAACGTCGCTGCCGACCTGGCTGGCGGCCCCAGGACCCATCCTGCTCCGAAAGCACGTGCGGGCACATAAGGCGGACCCGTTGGTCAAAAGGGTTCACATCCTCCACGCAAACCCCCAGTACGCCTACGTGGAGTACCCCGACGGCCGACAGGACACGGTCTCCCTGCGGGATCTGGCGCCCGCCGGCACCACGCACCCCCCCCCGACACCATCAACCCAACCGCCCCCCTTCCTGCCACCGCCGCACCCCACGACCGCCCCCTTCCCAGGAGTATCAGTCCCCCTCCCCTTTGCACTGACAGCTGAAACCGTGCGGCTCCCGGAGGCGACAACACTGGTACAAGCACCACCACCACCGCCGGGGCCGAGGCGATCGACACGGACGACCAGACCGCCCGACCGACTCGTGGCGTCGATGTAAAACAAAGATGGACTGTTCAATGAACATTTTGTTTTTCCTATACCCTCTGTAAATAGTTGTAACAGGACGATACTGTCCAATACTGTACTACCATGTAACTGTTCTATCCTCCCAGGACCAGCCCTGTAAACCCTTACCACCATACGAAGCATCACCCCGCCGGGTTCATTTTTGACAAGGGGTGAATTGGTAGTATGTATTGGGGATTATGTGGGACTGGAAGCCCTAATGTCATTGGCTGACAGATCCCGGGTCCTGGTTGGCCGTTGACCTCAAGCTCCGCCCTGAAGGCGAAGTATAAGAAGCCGGTGCCTTCCCCCGCAGGCCAGTTTACTATCGGGCTGCTGGGGAACAGACACGCTTAATAAAGCCTCATCGACTTCACTCTATTCGTCTCACGGAGTCTTTGTGCGCTACAGAACATTGCCCAGGTATGGCTTGTCCACAATTTTGCATGAATTGCCACCTAAGAATCTCACCAAAAAAAAGTCATCTTTGCATCAACAAAAATATAATTTGTATGCAAACTGAGATCAATTGAATTGAAATAAATAGTGTGAGATTGCCACTTTGTGGTGCTTGTATATTTATATTAGGTGTTTACTGTGCCTCAGCCATGTCAACCCCTCCGCTGATTCGGAAGATTGTGGGTTCAATTTCCACCTCTGCCCAGCTCTGAAGGAGTGCTGCATTTGAGAATTGCTCATTTTCAGGTGTGACTTTAAACCAAGGTTCTATCTGTCCTCCCAGGTAGGTATAAACAAAATCTATTACACTATTACAAGAGCAGAGGTGCTGCTACTGCCATGTCCAATATTTTATCTCACAACCAAAATCGTTAAACCAGATTATCTGATCATTATCTCTTTACTGTTTGTGGACCTTGGCGGGATGCAAATTGGCTGCCACATTTCAGACATTACGACTGTGATTATATTTCAAAAGTACTCAAGCTGTAAATTCTATGGGGCATCCTGAGGCCACGAAGACACTATGTAAACGTTCTATGTACAAGTCAATACAAAGCAAATTTTAATGTCGCCAGAGGCTAACAGGACAGGTGATGCCAGTGAATGGAACTCTGGAGAAACCTGCTCGGGGAGATTCCACTTTCCCCCTGTTTTTTGGAGGTGGCAGCTTAGCTTAGGTCAACCAGCACCGATGTGAAGTTAACGCTAATGCATCCATGCCTTTTACAAATGATTATCTATTGACATGTGATCCATACATATAATAATACCAATAACTTGTACTAATGTGGCATTTTTAATAAATTTAAACATCTTAAGGTGCTTCAAAATTTGACACTGAGTCACCTCTGGTGATATTAGAGGGCAAAAGCTTAGTCAAAGAGGTAGGCTCAAGGAGCATATTTAAGCAGAAAAGAGAGTCAGAAGGCTCAGGGAGAGAAATTCCAGGGCATTGGAGCTAGATAGCTGAAAGCCGGCCCACCAATGGTGGAGTAATTAAAATTGGGGATGCTCAAGAGGCCAGATTTAGAGGAGTACTGAGCTGTGGGTCTTGGGGGAGATTACAGAAGTAAGGTGCAAGACCCTGTAGGATTTGAAACAAGTATGTGGAATTTAAAATCAAGGCATAGCTTAACAGGGAGCCAACAGGTCATTGAATATGGGTGATAGGTGAACAGGGTTGGTGCAAATAAAGATGAAGCCAGCAGAATTTTTGAAGATGTCAAGTTTGCAGAGGATAAAATGTGGGAGACCTGCCAGGAGCGGATTGGAATAGTTGAGTCTAGCAATAACGATGGCATGGATGACATTTTAGCAACTGGAGCTGAAGGAGGGAAGGAGTCCGGCATTTTATGATGGTAAAAATAGGCTGTCTTGGTGATGACATTGATATGTGGTTGGAAGCTCACCTTGGGGTCAAATGTGACACATTCAATGATGATCCTAGAATAGTAAGCAGTTTTAGGAGTTACGAGCAGGTGCTTTTTGTGATCCAGCAGCTATGGTGAATGGCTGAACCAGTTATCAGCCATATGCATTCAAGTCTGCATCCCAGGGAATTTACATGGAGGTGCAGATAAAGTAAGGATAGGAGGTGGTGATCTCATTGGAGAGATATTATGATGTTTGCAGATTGAAATCATAGAGGATGAAAAGGTGCTAGGTGCAGAGACTAAGAAAGAAACGTTGTGAAGATACATCAGTGATACTGGGGTGGGCAGTCGAGAGCGGGGATTTTAAATGAGAGATGATAAAAGTGAAAGAGGTGAGATGTTCGAAGGATGAAAATACCAGAGGAGTAGGAGGACAGGCCAAGGAAGTGTGATTTGGTGTTAAAAGATACACCTCCATTGTGTTGACAGGGAAAATGGTGGAATATATAGCTGGCTTAATTGAGGTGAGAATGGTCGTCATCCCTCAGTCAGATTTCTCTCAGGCCATGGAGTCCATAAGACCATAAGACATAGAAGCGGAAGTAAGGCCATTCGGCCCATCGAGTCCACTCCACCATTCAATCATGGCTGATTTCAACTCCATTTACCCGCTCTCTCTTCATAGCCCTTAATTCCTCGAGAAATCAAGAATTGATCAACTTCTGTCTTAAAGACACTCAACGTCCCGGCCTCCACCGCCCTCTGTGGCAATGAATTCCACAGACCCACCACTCTCTGGCTGAAGAAATTTCTCCTCATCTCTGTTCCAAAGTGACTCCCTTTTATTCTAAGGCTGTGCCCCCGGGTCCTAGTCTCCCCTGCTAATGGAAACAACTTCCCTATGTCCACCCTATCTAAGCCATTCATAATCTTGTAAGTTTCTATTAGATCTCCCCTCAATCTCCTAAACTCCAATGAATATAATCCCAGGTTCCTCAGACATTCATCGTATGTTAGGCCTACCATTCCTGGGATCATCCGTGTGAATCTCCGCTGGACCCGCTCCAGTGGCAGTATGTCCTTCCTGAGGTGTGGGGCCCAAAATTGCTCACAGTATTCTAAATGGGGCCTAACTAATGCTTTATAAAGCTTCAGAAGTACACCCCTGCTTTTATATTCCAAGCCTCTTGAGATAAATAACATTGCATTTGCTTTCTTAATTACGGACTCAACCTGCAAGTTTACCTTTAGAGAATCCTGGACTAGGACTCCCAAGTCCCTTTGCACTTCAGCATTATGAATTTTGTCACCGTTTAGAGTCGATGCAATGATCCGCAATAGTTTTTTGATTTTAGGATATTGGTTTATACAGCAATACATGATCTGAAATTGGAGTTTTCCCTTCTAAATAGCCACATCTAAATATAAAAATGGTGCTGAGTTCTTTACACTAATGTGGCTTTGCACCAATAGCTACATGTTCCAATAGTAAGTCCAGGAAAATGCATATCACCTCTTGATTGTTCTTTGTATGGTATATTCCTATTTCCTTTTGTATTCTTATGACTTATTTTTAATGTTGCAATCCTGGATTGAATGTTAAAAGAACTAGATCTATTATAAATGAAAACATACGGCAATGTTCAGCAGTTCATTATCAGCTTGGAAACCTCACCTTACAAATTAACACATCCAGTGTGGATTTACCAGTTATTTATTTGCAACGTTGATGTGATACTTATGGTAATAAGGAAACATCTCTAAATTCTCAAATTGATACTGATATATTGCAGCATTTTCTTCCTTCAAAACAAACAGTTGTGCTTATTTATAATTATTTGATCCCCTTACTATTTTCGGCTGAGGAATTGAAAGAGGAGTCTATTTGTCATTCATTTTCTCTTCCACAGTGATTACTTCTAAGTAATGAACTCTGTCTGTGTGTATCCACTGTGATTTTAAATATGCTCTTACCTTGACATGCTTTCTGTCTGTGCATAGATTGTTGTGTAATTTCGAAGGCATTTATTCTTACCAAATTTCAGTACTTGAGAAACAAAACGTTGGAAACACTTGGCAGTTCAGGCAGCATTTGTGGAGAAAGAAACAGAGTTAATCGGTTTAATTTTAACTCACTCTAAGATCCATTCACTTACACAGTAATGTTTCAGGTTGAAGGCTTTTCTACACAAATTGTCAGTCTTACTGAATGTTTCCATCATTTCTGATTTTATTTCAGATTTCCAGTATTCACCTTTTGGGGTAACGTTTAACTTTTGGAGGTTGGAAAACTCTCGATAATAGATTAGTTGCCCGTGATACGCCTTTCTCACTATTGACTTCCACATAGAGTGACTGGGGTATTAAACAGGTGGCCGTGATCCCTTAACCAAGTTGCAAACAACCACTTATATTCTCACACTAAAATAAACTTTTGTTTGTGTTTTGTTGCTCTTTCTACATTTTACCATCTCTAAGTTACCTGTCTTCAGTGATTTTTCTTTGATGGTTGGATCAGCTATTAATTCCCATGAGTAGTGACACTGATGGAAACCTCGTCCTGTATTGGCGGGGGGGGGGGGGGGGGGTGATGAACTAAAAGATTTTGTTTCAGATTCTTTACAGACTGTACTAAATTCCCCTGTAGATAAACTGGATTTGAAGTTGTATTGATGAAATCACATTCTTAGCCAAACGATCTGACCTCAGTACTTGCAAAATATAGCCCATTGTCACCAAAGACTTAATTCGGCATTTAATGTCTGGAGACAATATCCTTCACACAATTTATCACTGTACTACTTGTGGTGTGTATTGTGCAGTAGAGCTCTAGGGAAATTGAGTGGCAGTCAGTAAGTTTGAAGTTCATCTTTCTTTGTCATATACAAGTCAATAATGGCTTTTTGGCACAGCCACTGCAGTGCAAGATATATTTTCATAAGTTCTTACTGATTTGATTTCTATTTGAAGCAAAATTAGCCACATCCTGATATATGGACAGTGTTCTGATTTATTTTGGGGAAGTGCTTGATGAAGTGTGCCAATTTTCTTTCTATATTTCTTAATTTATAAAAATCCCATGACTCTCTCAATAACTTCTTCGCACAAGCTTTTTGGTATCAAATCTTATTGTTTATCCACACTGATGGAATATTAATTCATCTTCAGTACACTTCGATCCTTCCGCCCCAATCACACAGGTTTTTGTGAGTCGTTGTTAGCCACTCACATTTTAGATAGTATCTTCCTCTGTTGAACTTTAAGAAATATAAAATGTTTACTTTGAGGTCATTGTCCACTTTATGAGACCTGTGCTTTGAGAACCAGGGCCGAGATTCTCCCGCAATCGGCGGGGCGGCCCATATCGGCGCCAAAGAGTGACGTGAACCACTCCGGTGTCAGGCCGCCCGGAAGGTGCGGAATCCTCCGCATTTCCCATACCAGCCTCCCCGAACAGGTGCCGAAATGTGGCGACTAGGGGCTTTTCACAGTAACTTCATTTGAAGCCTATTTGTGACAATAAGCAATTTTCATTTCATTTCACTTCCAGGGGCTAGGCAGACGCTGGAGTGGTTGGCGCCGCGCCAACCGGCGCCGAAAGGCCTCCACCGGCCGGCGCGAGGTGCCACATGCGCAGGACCACCATCGTGTTCTGGCGCATGTGCAGAACCACTGCTGTGTTTCCTGCACATGCGCAGGGGGTTTCTTCTCTGCACCGGCCATCGCGGAGCCTTACAGAGGCCAGCGCGGAGGGACAGAGTGCCCCCACGGCACAGGCCCGCTCGCAGATGGGTGGGCCCCGATCATTGGCAAGGCCGCTGTGGGGCTACCCCCCCCCCCGAGGGCTGGATCCCCGCCCCCCCCCCGCACCCCCTGAGGACCCCGCAAACCAGGTCCCGCCGGTATGGACCTTGTCTATTTCACGCCAGCGGGGCTGGCCGAAAACGGGTGGCCGCTCGGCCCATCGGGGACCAGAGAATTGCCGGGGGGGGGACGGACGCGATCCCTGCTCCCGCCCGAAAACCGATGCCGGAGAATTGGGCAGCAGGCATTGGAGCAGCGGGGCGGAATTCACGCCGCCCCCCCCGGCGATTCTCCGACCCGACGGGGGTGGGAGAATCCCGCCCCAGTTGTCTCACAAAAACATTAAATAATTTTTTCCTATCCCTGTTCAAATTAACCTAATTTCTGCTGTGATCACTATGTTATTCTGCATTTAAATCCAGATCAAGCTATTCATTGCTTTTTTAACATGCTGTGTCACAGTTCTTCTGTGTGCATCAGCACTATCCTTATATTTGACATGTGTATTTGACGTCTTTGAGGGATACCTCTTTGGCGTGATCATCATTCTTTGTATTCTCAAAGATTTCATACATAATGTTGTTCAGGCTTGTGGTCAGTTTTAACATGAATGCTATTGGCATACACCGTAAAGCAAACCTTTCAAAGACAATTGTAATACTTTGTGACTGCTTCTCAATCTGCAGATACCATGCCTCCATATCAGTCAATAAATATGATGCCACAAGCAAAAGGCTGCCAACATTCATTACACTTTTGCAGCAGTACAGCCCTAATCTTGTCATTGATGCATCAGTGCAATGTTTATTGATCTTTCTGGATTATTCTGAACTGACAGAATTCAGGATTAGGTGTCTCTTAAATGTTCCCAGGCTTTTTTGTGTTTATGATTCTCGCTCCAATTATTAGGTTTTTCAAGCAATTAGCTGAGAGATTATGGGCTGGATTCTCCGTTTCAGGGACTATGTCCCCACGGCATCGTGAAAACTGTGGCCTTTCACGCAATAACTACTGGCATCAAAAGGCCACAAATTCACAGCCCTGCAGGGGGCTAGCAGGGATCCGTCGTGAAGCTCACAGCTCCAGCTGCAGATAAGGGTCCCCGCACTTCCAGGTAACGGGCCGCGCATGCGGCCGCGCCGTGTTCCATGGTGGACTCAGACCCGGACCACCCGTCCAAAAATACCCCGGCCCCGTATGAGGCCCCCCCGGCTCTCCGATCGGCCCGCCCCCAACCATGGCGGCCGTGTATCCCGAACGGCAGGACCAGATTAGATCCACGCCATTGGGACTTCGGCCAGCCCCGCCGAAGAATAGCAGGACGGGCCTCTGGCAATGGCCGCAGGTGAGTGATACGCGGCGCAGCGTACTTCCTGGGTACGCCGCTTTTCGGAGGTCGGAGAATCGAGGAACCGGCGCCGGTCCTGATTCATGTGTGGAAATGGATTCTCTACCCTGCCACCGGATGAGATTTCGGCGTCGGGGTGTGGAGAATCCAGCCCTATATCTTCTCAAAATACTTTTGTTGAAGAATTTACATGCATTATGAAATGAAATGAAAATCGCTTATTGTCACAAGTAGGCTTCAAATGAGGTTACTGTGAAAAATCGACCATTTGGGGAGGGGGGGTTTTCTACCTATCTTTTCTGCACTGTGGACATGACATGTACTCAAAGCGAAAAGTGTTAAACCATCAACTGCAAAGCATGCTTACCAGCATTGATGTCACCAGGAAAATCAGTTCAGTGACTCAAACAGATAATTGTCATTATTCAAATTAACTTGTTTGGTAACTTGAATTATTTTCCACCATTTGGCACTGTTTTTCACTTTGGGCAAACTCCAAATGATTCTGTCATCCATCAAATGTCAAGACCCTTAGAATGCACAGCACCAAGTATAAATTATTTTTATGATATAATTCTGAAGTGGAGATGTAAGAATCTGTAGCTTCTATAAGGAATAGTAAACACGTGTTTCTTAAATTTTGTTTCATTCAACTTCAGTCGCCAAAAACTAAAACATATTTAACTTGCTAAATGTTTTGCATTTGTATTCTATGCAGAATATTCCCACAAGTTAGAAACCTGAAATTTCCCTTTAAGGTTTTTATGGTCAAACCAATTTCACAATTTGCTGTTTAATTTTGTCAAGTCACTAATGAGTTCACCCATTTCATTACTTCATCAATTTTCTTTACGCCCCAAAGTCACCCATGCTAACAAGCCGTACTTGACATTTCTTCTGCAAACCCAATAGTATTTCTTGCTTTGGGTGGATTATTTTGGTGACTTGTTTATCATTGTTGATCTGCTATCCTTCAGACAAGCAACATAATCCTTGAGATAAATCAATTTCTGTTTAACTGTTCTGTTCCACCTTATCGCTTTAATGTCTTCCAGACACATGTTTGCTGTTGACTATTCCATCACTTTTGTATTGGTCTTCCTAAAATTTAGACATATTCCATAATTTCTTCAAATCTCTCTGAGATATGGCATTCAGTTTTACTCCTGGGACCAATATAAACATGTGACTCCTACTAATGGCCTGTCTTGTGAGCTTAAACTCAAACGTATTATATCCACATAAAACACCTTTTCTTCGATAATATGAACATGATTTTCCCTGCTCTGCAATTTGTGTTATGGTTACATACCATCTTGTAGAATGACTACTTATGGCAAATACTAGAAAATGTTGGACTTAAACTGTATTTTACACCATCTATTATTTTCACTCCTCCATTTCTTTTCACCTTGATGGATGGTATTTCAAAATGTTCATTTGAATTCTTTCCTGACTACTGATGAATGGTTTGTTTTTCCTCACTGCATAACTCTCCTGCTTGTTTTTTTTAAATTGTCTCTGATTCCCTTCTATTCTATATTATTTTATGTAAAGTCACATCTTGCTCCCTCAGCAGCCCTCCTTCAGCATTAATAATTCCAAATATTCTCCTATCCTTCATTAAGAATTAATTCAGTTCACCAAATTTATAGGTCTTATATGGGCCTTTAATACTTTACAAAATGGCCAATGATTTCTCAGGGGGGGGGTTGTACATCATAACATGGTTTATTTAATTGGTCACATTTCATTTAGGATTATGGTGGCTCTCAGACTTACCTGTTATTACTCGTGATAGCAAATTCCCTCCTTCCTCAGAAGTTATAATTTATAAATATTTAGTGGAAAATTTAATGGAGCTTCTGAAGAAATAGGCAGGGCAGTTAGTATTTCATGTCACTTGCTATTTTACATTTGTTTTTAAATTTAGAGTACCCAATTCATTTTTTTCCAAGGGGCAATTTAGCATGGCCAATCGACCTGCCCTGCACATCTTTGGGTTGTGGGGGCAAATCCCATGCAAATACGGCGAGAATGTGCAAACTCCACAGGGACAGTGATCCAGAGCCGGGATCCAATCTGGGACTTCGGCGCCGTGAGGCAGCAATGCTAACCACTGGGCCACCGTGCTATTTTACATTTACCCCAACGGTTGCTAATATATATTTTTTTATTCATTCTTGAGATGTGGGCGTCGCTGTCTGGGCCAAAGTTGTTGCCCATAAGGGGCTGGTTTAGCACAGGGCTAAATCACTGGCTTTGAAAGCAGACCAAGGCATACCAGCAGCAAGTTCAATTCCCATACCAGCCTCCCTGAATAGGCGCCGGAATGTGGCGACTAGGGGCTTTTCACAGTAATATCATTTGAATCCTACTTGTGATAATAAGCGATTTTCATTTCATTTTCATCCCTAATTAATCTGTTACTCTATTTCTATTATAATCTATTACCAATTTCCTGCCAAATTGCTGGACACTGTAGGCACATGGAAAGTGGCAATTTCAACATTTTTACTTCCACTGAGAATCTTTGTTTCAGTTACAGATTGTACACTGGTTAGTTTGCCCTCTTTTTACCTTTCATTCATAACTAGTTGCCACATTTCAGCACCTGTTTGGGTACACAGAGGGAGAATTCAGAAGGTCCACATTACCTAACTGTTACCACATCTTTCGGGACTTGTGGGAGGAAACTGAAGCACCCGGAGGAAACGCACGCAGACACGGGGAGAACGTGCAGACTCCACTGTCTGTGCAGAGTCCCCGTGTCTGCGTGGGTTTCCTCCGGGTGCTCCGGTTTCCTCCCACATGTCCCGAAAGACGTGCTGTTAGGTAATTTGGACATTCCGAATTCTCCCTCAGTGCACCTGAACAGGCGACGGAATGTGGCGACCAGGGACTGCTCACTGTAACGTCATTGCAGTGTTAATGTAAGCCTACTTGTGACAATAAAGATTATTATTATTTATGTCACCATGGGCTGTGATATGACGAGGGGCTTTCATGCCAGCTGCGACTATCAGGAAATTACAGGCGCACCATTTGCGAGATGTGTGCAGCCAGTAGTAGGCACGATAACCCACCAGACATTGACATCTGTGAACTCAACCCCCCGTGTATTTTGTCTCATGTAAAATAGTTTACAGGAATCCTTTACATTTAACGTTGGGTAATAAAAGAACGGGATGGTGGTGAGGAACTACCCATTTTGCTGTGCTTGAAAACAGCATTATATAAATTCGATCATGCACATTAATTCCTCCAGTCTGGATGAAACTAGTTGATTAATGGCAACATTGATAAAACGGCTTTAAATTCTCCCAGACTGATACAAATGTTATATCTACAACGTTTCTAATTGTATCAATATATTGTACACTATATTAGCTGGCCACGTCTCCAGGCACTGTTTATAGTTCCTCCAATACTTGCAGGCCAGCGGGTGACAATATGAGTGCAACCTAACACAATGATGCAGCGGTGGAGGGGGGCAAGATTATTTGTGATAGCAAATGAGGCGTAAAGATTAAAGCACAGATTAGCTAGCAGGAGCCGGTGTGGCTTGCCACTGAGCGATTTTCCTCGACCTACTAGGAACATATTTCGAGAGTTTCAGGAGAGTTTTAAATTCTACCCATTCAGAAGTAAGCAGTTGGATTTCGAGGCACGTTACCCCCCCCCCCCCCCCCCTCCACATCCTAATTCTCATCTGATTTTGAATTAATGCGTGACATCTTTCTCAAAGAACGAACTCAACCAACAACACAAAAAAAGGACCCGAGCAGATAGGAGAAAATGAAGCTGATGTAAAATAAAGAGTTGCAGTCTTGGGATTCGGTTGTCATGGAAACTGTTTAATTCTTCCTGCCGGGGGCGGGATTGTCTGGGGCTCTGACGAAATCTTCAAGTTGGTCCATTGAACCCCACAAGAGGCAGCTAGCTCCCTTCCCTCGGTGAGATGACAGTGCCGGGGACATTGCACTGCAGCACACTAAGCAAAAAAAAACAAAATAGGCAGACTACGACTCAACAACAACAACAAAAAAAGGGCAGAAATAAAAATCAGAAATCCTTCAAACCCGATTTCCTCACTCACACTCTCTCGGTCTCGGAATGCGCCTGGCCGAATTTGAGCCTTTAAAAGCTGACGCCAGAGTGAAAGAAAAGCCTGGCGGAACTGGCGGGCAAAATAGACTTTTCGCAGCCTCTTCAAATGCACAATCGCTGTTCACCTAACTTCAGCTCGTAAATCCAGGTGTGCACTGGCGGGGAGGTGTTTCGTTGGCTTCGCGCCCTCTGAACAGAAAGATATGCGTCAGTGTGGCTCTGGGTGCTTAACCGCTTGACGGATGATGCTCGTAAAAATGAAGTAAAGGACGGGCACGAACATGTGATGAATGATTTAAAACACGCGCGGAAACGAGAAGCACTCCCCCCCCCCCCCCCCCACACAAAAAAAACACAACTTCCATGAATTAATCAGATGAGGCAGGCGTTTTCATACAAGGTCGAGGCTTGTAGGGGGGAGGCTGGGCACCCAGAGGAGTGGGGAAAGAAAGGCTTCTCAGTTTGGGAGGCGCCGGCTGGTTCTTGTAGCATCGCCGCAGTCCGGGAGAGATTTTGGCTGACATTTATTCTGGGAGAAGTCTTGTCTGTCGCCCTTAACTCCCCGCGGCCGCCAAGGAGATCTGAGCTTGGTTGTTCCGCGCTGAAGTGAATTGAGGAATTATTTTCGAACTAGAGTTCTGGAGGGGATGGGCTCCGGAGGAAAAGGAAAGGGATAAACGATTCGTATGGATAAGAAAATTGTGATCTGAACCGGACCAATGACTTGATGGGAGATTTTGGATGAGAAAATGACTGTAAGTACTGACCATTTAAGTGGGTGCAGGCTGCAATTGTGGCGCCACTAGTGTGCCTCGCTGTGTAGTTGTATCTATCTGGTTACAGTGGTGAGAATCTCCACAAGTTCTGTCGTGTTTTTTCCCCTCTGCATCTTCTGTTCACGTGAACACTGCGAGAAATCACCCCCCGCCGCCCCAGTAGTTTCTGAACTACCGTTGCTATTAGTTGGGGAAATGCACATTGTTTTGCGATGATTTAACCCCAATGTTGTCGAAGGTGTGCAGATGGAACTTTAGTGAGAATACTCCCACTGCTTTGGAAATGGCCCAGCTAGCTGAGCGGGACAGTGTTAGCGGTGTTACACTGGCCTGGATTCCACCCCTGCTACTTGCTCCCTGAGGTGTTGCCCGCCTCTCTGCGGGTCTGCTCCAGCCACTGTCTGGCTGATCGCTCCGAGCTGTCTGTGACTCAGTGCCGGGGCGGCGCAGCCCAGCCCAACCTGCCAGAACTGATTTTCCAAATCCACATACTTGTTGGCTGACGTAAAAAAAAATGACGTTAAAAGGGAAACGGTGAATGTGCAACCACAACACCCAACAAAATTACTCTGCACCCGACAGGGTGGAGTTCATTTTCCACCTCGGCAACTGTTTATTTTAAGCCTTTACTCCAATGTCTTCAGACTGCATGTGTTTCATTGGGAACCTAGCCCTCAGTTCAATTCGCACTCATTGAAACTTCCACTACAATCTTGTCACTGTCTGACAAGTCCCCCCCCCCCAAAAAAAAGAAATACACACACACAAAAAACAGGCGTGTGGGATGAGCGAGCGAGGGACAACCCAGGCATTTCCCTTTTAAGAGACCGGTGGCGGCGACCCCGCTCCTCTTTTTTTTCCTCCTGAAACCCCGCTAGCTGCCTCCATGTGTAGCTGAATGGTTCCCGTTGTAAGTAGAGGATCGTGCTCGCAGTTCAGGCTTGCTGCTCCTCCGTCTCCTTTCCCTGGGAAGTTCCCCTTTGTTTGACACTTTGAGGTTGGGATGTATGTTGCTGCCGCTCAGTTTGGCTCGGCGGGCGGGTTACTGTGCAGCGAAGTAGCCGGAGTGAGGCACGGGGACGCTGGGTGGTGGGGGTACTCCTCTCTCTGCCAGCCCCTGATTTGCACATTTCGAATGAGTTTAACTATTTCCTTATTCTTCTGTTCCCTTTTATTCAGATATAACATCTTCAAGACAAACCGCTTAAAATCAGGGGGAAAGGGGAATGATTCGGTGCTCCCAACTTCCTGGAGTTTATATTTTGTGTTTTGGGTGTGTGTGTCTTGTTTTTTGTTGTTGTCAGTTATGGCTTTTTGCCGCCAATGCGCATTCTGTAATTCTCTTGGAAAAGGGGAAGGAAGGGTTGGGACCTTCACCAGGACACAGATCTCCAGCAAAACCCGCATTTGCAATGCAGATACTTAGTGTTATTTTGCTGCCAAATCGTTCACAACACCCCAGAAGCAGCAGCTTAGGCCCTGAAGGCCCAAGATTGTGGCTTATTTAGAAATAAACTGCACCTGCTTCTGACGAATAGCTTAAAACAGGAGTGTTGGGAAATTGGGAGTGTTGGGAAATAATTTTCAGTGCCGGCAAATGCTTTGTTTTTAATTTGTCCAGAACATGCTGTTGGAGGCTATTTGCATTTAGCCTCATCAAAAAGATGGCCTATTCTCATTAAGAATCTATTATATGTAATGTGCCTGGCGATGGAAATTAAATTATTATCTGTTTAGCTAGAATTTGTAGAATGTGATGTACAATCATCAGTCAGTAAACAATTAAATGGAGTGTTCCTTGCTTTATTTCAGTATTCAACATCACCATTATCTGTGCATATGTACAGGAAACAAGGATGTGATGCAGGGGAAGAAAATCCCCTCAGGGAGGGTCAGAATTCTTCACCAGAACAATGTATTTAAATGACAAAAAGATAAGACTGGTTGTGCTTCTTTGACATGTTGTGTTTCTGTGGATCATGTGCTCGAGGTTGCAGTCTGCAAAGTAAAATATACAAGCATGTCTTATGATCGATATAAATATGTGTTGCCACCAGTGGGGCAGTCCAACAAAGCATTTCTCTGTCAATGTTTGACACTGCGGTGTTCTGATTGGCTGAACACTAGTTGTAGTCCCGTTGGGAACTGTTTGGCCCAATTAAAGATCCATCACAAGATGTCCAAACATATCGAGTGAGTGTCCAGTAATTTCCACCTCGTAATCCTGGTTGTGTTTGTGGCTTATAAAATGTATCCCGATTTCTGTCTGGAAAATCATTTCAGAAGAGTGCAGAATTGAGAGTAACCAGCTCTATGAGCATCCTTTTAGTGGCATAGTCTGAGCAGTTAACCAGTAATAAATTTCAATCCTCTTCACTAAATTCCACAATGTTGTTTTTTTGTAGTGGTTTATAGTGTATTTGTGAAGCATTAACTGCTGTAATTCCTGTGACACGTTGATCTTTGTAACTTTACCGAATGTAGTTAGGAATTGATCTACAAATGTGTCAAGCAATGGTGGACAAAAGTACTTTTATGTAAATGTTCATGATTTTAGATTCTGTTTACTACAGTATACCACAGTTAAAGTTTGCAAAGCATAAAAATTCAGGCACCAACTAATCTTCTTGGCATCCATGCTCCCACCAGCAAAATACAATTCTTTCAAAAAGTAGGTTGTTTGATAGTGGATCATTTGCGCACTTCCTTAATTAAGGCTAGATTTATGCCATAGTTATCAGTCTGAGACGGAGAGTTGCAATTTTAAGTTTCAGTCACATGTTATCTTGATTATAGTACTTGGCTGTATTTCAGATTTTCCTGCCCAGGCATTTTTTTAAAAACTCATTCATGTAGTGTGGGCATTTATTGCTCATCCCTAATTTCCCTTGAACTGAGTGGCTACGGACAGTTAATTTTTCTTTTCTTTATTCATTCATGGGATGTGTATGTCGCTGGCTGGGCCAGCATTTGTTGCCCACCCCTGAGGGCATTTGAGTCAACCACATTTGGGCAGCACGGTAGCACAAGTGATTAGCACTGTGGCTTTACAGCGCCAGGGTCCCAGGTTGGATTCCCTGCTGGGTCACTGTCTGCGGAGTCTGCACGTTCTCCCCATGTCTGCGTGGGTTTCCTCTGGGTGCACCGGTTTCCTCCCACAGTCCAAAGACGTGTGGGTTAGGAGAATTGGCCATGATAAATTGCCCTTCGTGACTAAAAAAAGGTTAGGAGGGGTTATGGGGATAGGGTGGAAGTGAGGGATTAAGTGGGTCGGTGCAGACGCGATGGGCCAAATGGCCTCCTTCTGCACTGTATGTTCTATGTCTATATAAAAAAGAAAAACATTGCTGTGGGTCTGGAGTCACATGTAGGCCAGACCAGGTAAGGATGACCGATTTCCTTCCCTAAAGGACATTAGTGAACCGGATGGGTTTTTATAAATCGTTTCATGGTCATCATTAGACTTTTAATTCCAGATATTTTTTTAAATATTGAATTCAAAACCCACCATCTTCCCTGGTGGGATTCAAACCCATATCTCCAGAGCATTACCCTGGGTCTCTGGATTACTAACCCAGTGACAGTACCACTATGTCACTTCCTCCCCAAGAGTCAGCCACATTGGCTGTGGTTCAGGAGTCACGCCTAGACCAGCTTGGATAAGGGTGACAGATTTCCTTCCCTGACATGAACCAGGTTGGTTTTTAGGACAATCAGCAGTGGTTTCATGGTTATCATTAGACTTTTTAAATTCCAGATTTGAACTGAATTCAAGCTTCACCATCTGCAGCGGTGGGGTTCGAGCCTGGGTCTCCTGAAGCATTACTCTGGGTCTCTGGATTGCTAGTTCAGTGATAACTGGGTAGAGAGTATCCAAATGTATTTCACATGGGATTTTTGCAGCCGGCAGGTGGAAAAAAAATTAGGCCAGCCTAGATTTGACTGCAGGTCACAAGAGTCAAAGCCCAGTCTTTCATTTACTGCATCACTGAGACATCCTTAATAATTCTGGTTCCCTGCTTCCTGGACTCCCAAGAGTAGATCTCTTCAGTGGGTGTAAATTAGCTGACAATTTAAAAAACAAAAGATTTTCATGAGATTTAGATGTCGCCAGGAAGGTACATTCATCATTGAATACTCAAAAGTACTTGAAACAAAATGGACATTTAGAGCTTATTTTCCTGAGGGTTAATTAAATTCTGTGAAAATGGTGGTTACTTTCTCTCTCCGAAACAAGCTTATCTTTGGATCAATGGCTCAGTCCACACAATATTTCAATCAGAAAGGACTCTCCTTTATCTTAAAACAACTCAATTGTTCTGCATGGGCTATGTTTTGGCTTCTTGGCAATGGTATACCCTCTAAATATAAGTAAAGATAAATTTTGTGTTGTTTGACAGGTGTGACGGACCAAAAGATTGTCATCCTTTTCACACAGTATTGCTGTTTAGTAAAATTCTGCACACTTTATCCAAGCAAATAACCACTTGATATGTAGCAAATACAGGACTCCGTGAATGATGGTTGACAAATAAGTTGATATTGCCTGTTTAAAACTTTTTAAAGTCTTCATGTTTATAGAGATGCAAATGAATTATAAACAGAGCGGGAGTAAATATTTTGTTCAAGAAAATAGATATTTTGTAATTAAATTGTGGCATAACGTTTTTGCAGACCTGACCACGAATGAATAGTATTGATAAAATTGTTACATTTTCAAAATATACTGCATTGTTCCGCTTTGAAATGTAAGAAGTATATTTCATTTGCAAATTTTTGAGCTAGTGTTAAATAAAATCCATTGTTTTTGTGATTAGTATGTGCAACATCCGTGATTTATAAAAGTAGGAAGTCTCCAGCTCACTAACTGCAGAGACAGAGCTGCAGAAACACTGGATAATTAACATTAGTATTTATACCCATTCAAATTCACCCTCTGTACATGGAAACACAAAGAGGGCTACTTTTCTTGCAATTGTCCTGATGAATGCAAGATGAAACGCTTCGACAAAATGTCTTTTTTGAGCAACACCAGCTCTGTACTACCAAAGGACTACTTGAGAATTTAATAATTTTAAGAAATGATTTGGAACTAACTTTGGCAAATAATAATGTTGCATTTAACTGTATTGTATTTCCTCCTCAGGATTACAGGGAAGATGGTATGGATTTGGGAAGTGACTCATGCAGTCGAGCAAGTTCCGAATCAAGCTCCAACAAAGTGACACCATGTTCTGAGTACAAATCCTCTCCAAGTCTGGATCTTGCCACGTTGGGGGACTATGAAGAAGATGAGGATTATCAGATATATAAAAAGAAGGTGATAGAAGAGTGGGAAAGTGAATATGGTGACTACTCTGAGAATAATGGCTTTGTTAAAGCTGCTAGCAGGAGTTTAGCGGAGGAGTTTCAAGAAGTTAAAGTCATCCCACCAGTACCTTCTAATGTTACTGCAAGTGAAATGAAGCAAAATGGCAATGTCGCACCGACTAAACAAGGTGGAAAAAGAAATAAGACTCTTCCAAAGCAGCAGAAGGCATTGCGAATAACTGGTGGAGGTGTAGCCACAAACCAGTTGGAGACTTCAGGGACTTTTGTAACAGAAGAACCACAGCTTCCAACCATGGATTGGGAAGCCCTTGAGAAGCACCTTGCAGGTTTACAGTTCCAGGAGCAAGAAGCACAAAACCAGAACCAGGCAAAAACAAACTTCACTTCAGTAAGTTAGAACTTTACAGTTATTTATTTCCAATTTTTAAGATAATATTTGCTACATGTGAAACTATTGGCAACTTTATTTTCGTCTCTATTATTCATGATGTCATGTAATGCAAAATACCTGGAAAAAGAGTGGCTACATATTAGTGAGGCTGAGAAGTAGGGATTTTAGTGAATCTATGGGCCAGATCTTCCAATCTCCAGATCATCGGAGACCAGCTACACGACCCAAGAGGCACTTCAGGACCCTGCCTAAGGTCTGACGTGCTGACCTCTGTGCCCAGGAAGTTTGTACTTCTGACGGGAATTCTCCTCCTCCCCAGAACCCTCTGTAAAATTCTCTGAATCTGAGTTGGAGTCGGAGACTTTGGACAGTTCCGATTTACTCACCTGATTAATAACCCAGGAAATGTTTGACAGATAAATCCTAGTCTATCACCTGGGTAACTGCAGAACTGACCCCCTTCAATCACGCAAACTGATCCCCCATTGACCCGACCCACCTACCCCAACCAACCAGGTTAACCCCCAATGACCAACACCCCAACTACTCCTGACCTGACCGGACAAATCTCTGACCTGACTACCTCTCCCGACTTGACGCAACTACGCCCTGACCCATCCCACCCTGCCCACCTGCTATCCTACTAAGCTACTAATTTACCTCATCCCTCTATCCACCCTAATCCATTCAACCATTCACTAACATTCAAATTGGATATGCAAACTTGCCATATGGCAGGCAGTTAGTTCCATAAAAGACTTCTGTACTGATTCTTTCTGCTGCTCGCTGTGTGGACTTCTCCGCTGAACAGTACTTCTGAATGCTGCATTGAAAGTTGGACATTTTTTAATGTAACCAGATAAGTGTGCAGTTTCCTGTCTGAATGGCGCCAGTTGCAGCATTTCCAATGCTGATTGGGACCAATACTTTTACAAAATTGAGGGTTTGACACAGGCAACAAGTATTGATGATCAATTGAGTTAAGACTCTCCAAACAAAATTACTGAGAAACCCTTCTGGGTAAAGTCCTGTTTGCCTGGAATTCAGTGTATGCTAGCTCCCCATATTGCCCAATTCAAGAGTTTTGGCACAAGTTGGCAAGAGACGAGGGTTAAGAGCCCCTTGGGTGTGCATGCGGGTAGTGCTTTATATTATCTGATTACAAAAGCCATGGAACTTGCCAGCATGGAATAGGCATCTGTCGTGTGACCTGTTTCTGTGCTGGAAATACTATTAAATATTTTGTAAAATTACTTGCCCAGCGGTGACCACCCTTCATATTCGGGCTTGTATTGGAGCTGATTATTGAAAAAGTATCTAGTGCCTCTTCTAGTAATATTGGCCAGCTAGCCTGACTCGTTAATCATCAACAAAGCAGTCTAAAACAGGTTTTGGATTGCTCAGTGTGTCAGCCGTGTTTCACCATATTGACGCTTCAGGAAACATACATTTTTCTCTTATGATCATTGTGGTCTTTCATCATCGGGTGTGTCTTCTTGGGGCCACTAGACTTCAGAGGTTTCAGTTGCAGCTTTCTATTTTTCACCTTCAGTCAAAGTGGTTGATTATTAGACAACTGAAATGCTGATTTGAATCCTTGCTAGCATATACCAGGAGAGCTGTAGTGAGCAGCATCGCTTCTCAATGTGCATTGCCACCAACCTCAGGACTGCAGCATTGAGAGATTATATTGTAACACTGTGGTTCCAACAGTCCAATGTAGGGTGCTTCAAAAGCACCTGTTTTCCCTTCTGTCCTCATTGGAGCTACGTGATGCTGGGTATATGAAAATGTTTTCATGCGTACTGCATTTAGAAAGAGCTTTCCAACTGGTGGTGTCCCAAACCTCAAGGGAATCCTTGGAGGGCCGGTTTAACTCAGTTGGATGGACAGCTGGTTCATGATATAGTGCGGCCAACAGTGCAGGTACAATTCTCTTACCGGCTATGGTTATTCATGAAGGCCTGCCTACTCAACCGTGCCCCTCGGGGGAAGACGGACCGGGGGAAGACCAATGCAAGACAATCAACTGAGGTTCTTGATATCTTGTGCCACTTAACAGACTTTTTGATTATCCGTTTGTTGGACTTGGAAGTGGGCAGGGAGGGGCGGGGGGGGGGGGGGGGGGGGCGGGGAATAAATGTGCTTTCTAAAATGTTGCTGGGCAATGGCTTGATTTTGCAGAATGTTCATCTGCTCAGTGATCAATAATGTAATTCACAGTCGAGCATCTCCTAAATTCTGCTGTGTTAGAAAAAAATTTCTGTTAAATTCAAGAATGACAGGAATATAGTTTTTGTTATTTACAAAGTGGATTCGGGTTTTACTTTGTAATTATGTTTTGTAAAAATGTCTTGTGGGAATTTGCTTATCAGACATAAGCATGGATTTTTAATTGTGTATTTTAAACTGTGGGATAACCAAACAGATTATACTAAAAGTTACTGTAGGATAACCAAACTGATTATACTAAAAGTTACTGTAGGATAACCAAGCAGATTATACTAAAAGTTACTGTAGGATAACCAAGCACATTATACTAAAAGTTACTGTAAGATAACCAAGCACATTATACTAAAAGTTACTGTAGGATAACCAAACAGATTATACTGAACATTTACTGTAGGGTATCCAAGCTGATTATACTGAGAAGTTACTGTAGGATGTCCAAGCACTTTATGCCAAATGTTACTCTATTTTGGTTAAGTCAACTGAACAGAAACGATGCGAAACATCCAGTCTAAAATACTGAACAACTCGTGAAATGCAAAATTAATATTTTTCAATATTTTGGATCTCTTTGCCCAAGTCCAACAAATTGAAAATCAAAAAGTGCGTTAAGTGGCAGATGACCTCTAACCTCGGGTTGGTTTTCACTTTGGAAGCTGTCCTGTATAATAATAATCTTTATTGTCACAAATAGGCTTACATTAACACTGCAATGAAGTTACTGTGAAAAGCCCCTAGTCGCCACACCATGGCACCTGTTTGGGTACACTGAGGAAGAATTCAGATTGGCCAAATTACCCAACAGTACGTCTTTCGGGACTTGTGGGACAAGAAATGAAATGAAATGAAAATCGCTTATTGTCACAAGTAAGTTCAAATGAAGTTACTGTGAAAAGCCCCTAGTCGCCACATTCCGGCGCCTGTTCGGGGAGGCTGTTACAGGAATCTAACCGTGCTGCTGGCCTGTTTCGGTCTGCTTTCAAAGCCAGCGATTTAGCCCTGTGCTAAACAGACTGGAGCACCTGGAGGAAACCCACGCAGACACGGAGAACGTGCAGACAGTGACCCAAGCCGGGAATCGAACCTGGGACCCTGGAGTTGTGAAGCAACAGTGCTACCCACTGTGCTGCCCAAGCATTGGTCCTTCCCCACAATTATATAATCAGTCAAGAAAAAACAGCCTGGTGTACTGAATTGGATTTATTTTCCCTTGCAAGTGAAAATGGGCAACCAATCTGATCTTGTTAGTTCCCCATTGGGAACATTATCTTAAAATAACCCACATGTTCATGGCAAGTGTTGCAATATTGCTTCAGATTTGGCATTTGACCCTTGGGTATTACCTGTCTACTCTGTCTCTTCAAAGAAAGCTATACCTTGTATTTGAATACTTGACGTTGGAAGTATTTATCCATTTCCCCTACTTGACCTTCCTCCCTGAAAAACACTGATGTGAATTTCTGCTGGGGTTCTCCTGTTCATCTGTTGCTTTATCCAGGCTTCCTGCAGCTCTTCCATTGAAGTTACAGCAGATGATGCCATGAGCCTGCTGCTACCATTTTTCTAGGTGGTAGGGGTCACACCGTCCAAACCTAAGGATGATAATCTTCATACAGTCTGGACCAGCCAAATTGGCAAGGGTGGTCTAGAAGACAAGGGCTGGTAGCATATTTTCACAGTATCCTTACAGTCCAGGAGGAGGTTATTTGGCAGGTCGAACCTGCATTGACTCTCTCTGAAAGAGTATTCTACCTGATCCCACTCTTAACCTGATCTCTTTAACCTTGCACATTCTTTCTTTTCCGATAATAATCCAATTCCTTTTTGAATACCTCAATGGGCCCTGCCTCTACCACCCTCTCAGAAAGTTTGTTCCAGACTCCAACCACCATCTGGGTGAAAATAAATTTCCTCACATCACGTTTGCCAATTATTTTGAACCTGTGCCCTCCAGTTTTTGAGCTCTTTTGAACGGGAACAGTTTTCCACTATTTAACCTGTCCATACCCTTCAGGAATACCTCCTGAATACCTCTTATCAAGTCTCCTCTCAGCCTTCTTTTCTCCAAGGATAACAATCCCAGACTTTCAAATCTCTGCTCTGAGCTGCAGTCCTTTATCTCTGGAATCATTCTTGTGAATGCCCTCTACTCTTTTCAAATCTTTCTTCAAGAATGGCACCCAGAATTGGATGCAGTACTCCAGATGAACTCGTCCAAGGATCGAATACAAGGATGAAGCCAATAACTATAGGCCAGCCAGTTTGAATTCAGTGGTAGGGAACCATCTGGAAACAATGGCCAGAATTTTACATTCCTCGGGCATGTATGTACCCAACCCGGAAGTGCATGAAATCGCAAAAAAACAAAACACATTTGTGGTGGAGGTCCCCAGAGGTCAGTGTTGAAACACTATAAACCTTTCTCCAATCTGGAAAAGCAACCATTTATCACAATTCTCTTTCCTGTTACTCAGTCAATTCTTATCCAAACACCCACTATGCCTTTGGTTCCATGAGCTAGAATTTAGCTCACGGGTCTGTGCGGCACTATATCCAATGCTTTTTGAAAGTTCATTATACACGGCATCACCAGTGTTGCCCTTATCACCTTCTGTTAACTTCTCAAAAAAAACTCCAGCAAGCTAGTTAAACATGATTTTCCCTTAATGACTCCATGCTAGCTTTCTTTAATTATCCTGTATATGTCTAAGTGACTGTTGATTTTGTCCCAAACTGAACTTTTTTGTCCATTGGTCGCACAAACTTGGTGGGCCTGGAAGTGGGTGCAAAACCTGCTTGTGACCGTGGTCAGCCCTGGAATGTGATTTCAGACTGGCTAGCCAATTAATGGGCTGCCAGTGTTAAACGTGCGCTGGTAAAGGCTCAGCGCTGCCAGGAAGGGTGGGCTCCGAGAAAAGGGAGGGTGCGGTTGGCGCCTTTGATGGGCTCTGTCTGGGGGCAGCTGCTGTGGAGCTGCAGACCTGTTAGAATAATAAATTGCGACAGAAAAACTTTGCCAAGCTGTCTAGTTAGCACATTCAAACACCAACCTCAGACACCTTTTTAAAAGTTTTATTTCATCCCGCCCTGGAACAAGCTTGAAGCTAAAACGTAAAAGGCCACCTTATCAAACAGCCCACCTGCCAACTGTAAAAGCAGACAGGCCATGTAAAGTTCCATTCATTCGGCCCCTTAATGGGCTAAATTGCCAGCTTGATTGTCGGCGGACCGCTTCTGTCTCTCACACGTGTGTGGGTGCAGTGACTTAAATATTGCATGAGTGCGTGATGACATCAGGACGCCTGCCCGACAACTTATTTGCCAAATTTCATGTACATACCCACACGAGCAATGCTAAATTCTGGTCGTAGTTTCTAGAAGTTTCCCTACCACTGAAGTCAAACTGACTGGTCTGTAATTGCTGCCTTTATCCTTGTACCTTCTTGAACAAGAGTGTAACATTCACAATTCTGCTGTACTCTAGCACCAAACTGTGTCTAAAGAAGATGGAAGATTATCACTTGGGCCTCTGAAATGTCCACTCTCACTTCCCTCTGTGCCCTTCGATGCATCTCATCCATTCCTGGTACCTGAATCTCCTTTGCATTTTCTACCTGATATCTGTCGTATGCGCAGTTCTTCCTTTTTACTTTCACTTCTATCTCTCTCATCATCAAAGGTTTACTAGATTTATTGGTCCTACCGTTTCCCCTTCAAGGAATATAACTTGACATTGCCTGCAGTACATTTTCTTTGAAGATGGCCCCTTGTTTAGCCACCGGATGCATTCCCATCTCATCTAAGTTGGCTTTCTCCCAATTAATTATCCCTGCTCTTGATTGTTCCTTGTCATTTTCCATGGTCAACCTAAACCTTATGACACTATGGTTACAGTCCCCTAAATGCTCTCCCACTGATAGTCAATCCACTTGGGCCAACCCATTCCCCAGAACCAAGTCCAGCAGTGCCTGTCCTCTCATTTGACTGGAAACATACCCCTGCTGAAACTTATCTTGAACACATTCCAGGAACTCCCACCTCTCTTGTCCTTTTGCACTGTTCTCATCCCAGTCTACATTCAGATAATTGAAGTTCCCCATTATAATTACTCTATAATTCTCGCGCCTCTCTGTAATTCCTTTGCAAATTTGTTTTTCTACATCCCTTCTACTAGTTGGCTTTCTATATACTACACCAATCAATGTTATTGCACCATTTTCATTCCTTCCCTTTAGTCAGAGTGATGTTGTTGATCCCTCTGGAACACCCTCTCTCTCTCTAGTACTGTATGAGAGTTTTCTGGTGCAATATGTTGTGGAACCAACTTAGGATAAGTCAATTTTAGACCTAGTATTGTGTAATGAGGCAGATTTAATTAGTTAATGTCATATAGTAAACACTCTGTTGGGAACTAGTGATGATAAAACAATTGAAACCCATATGTTAAGTTTGAAAGTGACAAGCTCCGAATACAAAAACTAATCTTACACAAACGCTAATCTTAAACTGAAAAAAAAGCCAATTAAAAAGCTATAAGGGGAACACTGGCTAAGGTTGATTGGGCAAATAATTTAGACTTTATGGTGGTAAATAAACATTGGGACAGGCGAAAATTCAAAATGTTCTAAAAAATACATTCTACTGAAAAACTCAGCAAAATGGATCTATTTGTAACTTAGGAAGTTAAGCATAGTTTTAGATTAAAAGATGAGGCTTGTAAGGTTACAAGGAATAGTAGAAAGTCTGAGGACTAGGAGTGCTGATTTAAAAAAGGGGGAGTCTTTTACAAGTCTACTAAAGTAAATGTTGGTCTCTTAAAAGCAGAGACAGAGGGTGTAATTTAACCACCAAAGTGCATCCGGCGTGGATCTGGGTGTGCCGGGTAAATAGCGGAAAAGATCAAAATTGAGAATAGCGCCAGGCACAAATTAGTTTGCAATTTACCCAGCCCGCTCCTGATGACGAGTTCAGGATCTCTCCCAAAAATGTAAGCATATTATTAACCCTCTTTTGCGGTGGTTTGCTGTGCCCTCCACAATCTTGCACAGCAGCAGGATGATATGCTGGAGGAGGAGGATGAGGGACAGGCTGCCTCGTCTGAGGAGGAGGTGGACCGAGAGGAGCTGGAGGTCGAGCCCAGGGAGGAGCCGCAGGAGGATGGAGGACAGGCTGCGGCAAGGGTCCGACATGCCCAGAGAACCAGGGAGGCCTCACCGGGTTCTCACAGGACAAGGCTGTGTCCGTCCGCACGCTGACACCCATCCTCTGAACTGGGTCGGCATCGGGGCATTTGATCTTGGACCACTGTGCAGGGGGCATGCCTGCTGTGAAGATTAACATGACAAGAGGCTGCACATCTATCGGATGTAACATGTTTTAATAGTGAACATTTGACATTTCCATTCCCCCTAACTACAGATAGTGATCTCTCAACCTCCCTCCCCTGTGCGCACTCAGTGCTCGTCACTCTGTTTAATCTTTTGTGATATAGTGCTACGTCTGGGTGTGCCCCCAGGATGTACACCAAAGGTGGAGGCAGCCTGCTGCTTTCCATGCCTGTGGCCTTTGATGCCCTTGGCGGATGTCCTGGATGTGTCGGAGGACCCCAGCCGACTTAACGGTGCCCGAGGCTTTGCCATGCCAACCTGTTCTGCCCACTGCCCTTGAGATTTGCCGGTGCCAGGAGGGGAGGATTCAGAAAGAGACCACCATTGTCTCCTTGGTGGCAGGCACTGGGTTGGCCTCCAGTGCTTCCTCCTCCCTGACGGTGCCCGTAGGGCTCTGGGGCTCTCCCAAGTGATGGATGGGCAGTTGGAGTGAACTCCAGAAGCCTCTATAAGTAATTTGGTGCTGCTAGTCCTGGTGGCTTCCCATTGTCTGCACCATGGTGTTAACACCTTCAGCGATGGTCCTCAGTTACTGGACCATGCTGTTGAGTGCCTCGGCAATGTCCATTTGCACCTGGGACATGTCCCTCAGCAACTGAGACATGATGTCGACGCCCTCAGCCATGATCATCACAGACTGAGCCATGCCTTGGGCACAAACACTCAGTGTGGACATCGTGCTCCAGGCTTTCCACTGCGGTCACCACCCTGGCAGCGTTGGCCTTGATGCCATGCATTGTCTGCATCATCTCCTGCACCCGTAGCCTTTGGGACTCATTCAATCGGCTATGCACTCGCTGGAATTGAGATGGATAGAGAATTGGTTGGCAGACAGGAAACCAAGAGCAGCAATTAACGGGTCTTTTTCAAACTGGCAGGCAGTGACTAGTGGGGTCCCGCTATTCGGCAGCACATATACTAAAATTGGAACAATCTAGAGAAGATTAGCATGGCCCCTGCGCAAGGATGACTCTCAAATTCGTGAAGCGTTTCATGTTTTTGGGTGGCACTGTGCTTAGCACTGCTGCCTCACAGCACCAGGGACCTGGGTCCAATTCCGGCCTTGGGTGACTGTCTGTATGAAGTTTGCACTTTCTCCCATTGTCTGCGTGGGTTTCCTCCGGGTGCTCCAGTTGCCTCCCACAGTCCAAAGGTGAGTAGATTAGGTGGATTGGCCATGCTAAATTACCCCTTGGTGTCCATCGTGTTAGGTGGGGTTACAGGACGTGGGTGTGGGTGTGGGTCTAGGTATGGTGCTCTTTCGAAGGGTCGGTACAAACTTGATAGGCCAAGTGGCCGCCTCCTGCACTGAAAGGATTCCATATATAAATGATTTAGCTGAAGGAACTTAATGTCATATCTCCAAGTTTGCAAATGACACCAAGTTGGGTGGGAGGGTGAGCTGTGAGGAGGATGCAGAGATCCTTCAGTGTGATTTGGACAAGTTTGAGTGAATGGGCAAATGAATGGCAGCTGCAGTATAATTTGGAGAAATGCGAGTTTATCCACTTTGTCAGCAAAAACAAGAAGGCAGACTATTATCTGAATGGCCATAAATTGGGAGAGGGGAATGTGCAACAAGACCTGGATGTCCTCATACACCAGTCGTTGAAGGTAAGCATGCAGGTACAGGAGGTGGTAAAGAGGGCAAATGATATGTTGGTCTTCATGGAGAAAGGATTCGAGTACAGGAGCAGGAATGTCTTGCTGCAATTACACAGGGCCTTGTAGGAGGCAAGGTGGCACAGTGGTTCGTATTCCTGCCTGAGGACCCGGGTTCGATCACAGCCCCGGGTCATTATCTGTGTGGAGTTTGCACATTCTCCCTACGTCTGCCTGAGTCCCACCCCACAACCCAAAGATGTGCAGGGTAGGTGAATTGGCAACGCTAAATTGCCCCATTAAATGGATAATGTTTGTAAAATTTATACAGAGCCTTGGTGAGGCCACACCTGGAATATTGTGTGCAGTTTTGGTCTCCTTATCTGAGGAAGCATGTTCTTGGTCTAGGGAGCACAGGGAAGGTTTACCGGACTGATTTCTGGGATGGCAGGACTGACAAGGAGAGATTGAGTTGGTTTGGATTGTATTCGCTGGAGTCGGAAGAATGAGGAGGGAATCTCATAGAAACCTATAAAATTCGAACAGGACTGGACAGGGTAGATGCAGGAAGGATGTTCCCGATGATGGTGTGTCCAAATCAAGGGTCACAGTCTGAGGAATACTAGGTAGACGATTTAGGGCAGAGAAGGAGAAATTTCTTCAACCAGAGAGTGGTCGGCCTGTGGAATTTGTTACCAAAGGAAGTAGTTGAGGCCAAAACATTGTATATTTTCAAGAAGCAGTTAGATGTAGCACTTACGGCAAACAGGATAAAAGAACATGGGGAGAAAGCGGGATTAGGCTATTGAGTTGGATGATCAACCAGAAAGCAAAGAGTAGGCAGAAATTGGGCATTCTCAAGTTGGCTGGCTGTACATAGTGGATTGTCACAAGGATCAGGTTTGGGACCTCTGCTATTTACAAACTATATTAAGGATCAGTGTGGGGCTGGCTGTGCAGGATCAGTGTGGGGTTGGCTGTGCAGGATCAGTGTGGGGTTGGCTGTGCAGGATCAGTGTGTGGTTGGCTGTGCAGGATCAGTGTGGGGCTGGCTGTGCAGGATCAGTGTGGGGCTGGCTGTGCAGGATCAGTGTGGGGTTCGCTACGCAGGATCAGTGTGGGGCTGGCTGTGCAGGATCAGTGTGGGGCTGGCTGTGCAGGATCAGTGTGGGGCTGGCTGTGCAGGATCAGTGTGGGGCTGGCTGTGCAGGATCAGTGTGGGGTTGGCTGTGCAGGATCAGTGTGGGGTTGGCTGTGCAGGATCAGTGTGGGGTTGGCTGTGCAGGATCAGTGTGGGGCTGGCTGTGCAGGATCAGTGTGGGGCTGGCTGTGCAGGATCAGTGTGGGGTTGGCTGTGCAGGATCAGTGTGGGGTTGGCTGCGCAGGGTCAGTGTGGGGTTGGCTGCGTAGGATCAGTGTGGGTTTGGCTGCGCAGGATCAGTGTGGGGTTGGCTGTGCAGGATCAGTGTGGGGCTGGCTGTGCAGGATCAGTGTGGGGCTGGCTGTGCAGGATCAGTGTGGGGCTGGCTGTGCAGGATCAGTGTGGGGCTGGCTGTGCAGGATCAGTGTGGGGTTGGCTGTGCAGGATCAGTGTGGGGCTGGCTGTGCAGGATCAGTGTGGGGTTGGCTGCGCAGGATCAGTGTGGGTTGGCTGTGCAGGATCAGTGTGGGGTTGGCTGTGCAGGATCAGTGTGGGGCTGGCTGTGCAGGATCAGTGTGGGGTTGGCTGTGCAGGATCAGTGTGGGGCTGGCTGTGCAGGATCAGTGTGGGGCTGGCTGTGCAGGATCAGTGTGGGGCTGGCTGTGCAGGATCAGTGTGGGGTTGGCTGTGCAGGATCAGTGTGGGGTTGGCTGTGCAGGATCAGTGTGGGGTTGGCTGTGCAGGATCAGTGTGGGGTTGGCTGTGCAGGATCAGTGTGGGGCTGGCTGTGCAGGATCAGTGTGGGGCTGGCTGTGCAAGATCAGTGTGGGGCTGGCTGTGCAGGATCAGTGTGGGTTTGGCTGTGCAGGATCAGTGTGGGGCTGGCTGTGCAGGATCAGTGTGGGGTTGGCTACGCAGGGCCAGTTTAAGTGCTGCTCTACCTTGTTAGGTGGGAGCTTGCGAGTGTGGTCCCAGCAAATCAGCCGGTGGGACCATCATTCGCGGCTTGAATCATGTGGGGTCGCGTTTAGTGGACTAATGAAAGCAGTGGCGGCCTCGCTGGGCTGTGTCGGAAAGATCACGGTAGTTCCCGCTCACTACCACACTTCGAAACATTTTGGTTAAATCACACCCTTAATAACTGAGCTACTGCAATGTTAGAATTTTTCAAATACAATTTCATTCACAAAAAACTTAGGTATGGTCTTTGTGATTACGCTACAGAAGATAAATATTCCCATTTTATTTTGTTAGACCAGCTTGCACAAGCAAGATGATTCATTTGCTTGTGATGGAATTAAATTAATTCAAGTGGTTGTGAACCAAAGTTTCTCTGTGGTTTCAACCTGTAAAGATTGACTAGCCTTTTTGAGAAATCTTTTTCATTAGCAGGAATCCTGCTAGTCCTCTGTGCAGTGTACAAGTGAGAGTTATTGGCTGTTCAGAGGTTTTTAAGAAGCTGTTAATGAATGTCATACCCTTGGTTGTAATGGAAAGAGGCAGAGTGTAATGAACATTGTTCATTTTCGAATATTATTCTGCACTGTCATGTTTTTCCTTGGCCTTCTTTCTGATCATAAGTAGTGATGGAAGGAATCCTACTAATTAACCCTATAACCCTATTTTCTAATGTGTGATAGTTGTCTCTATTGCTGGTTATCTTAAGGATTAAGAATGTAGGTTGGGATTCTCCGACCCCCGCCGGGTCGGATAATCGGTGGGGGGGTGAGAATCGTGCCACGCCGCTCCGACGCTGGCCCGCCAATTCTCCGCCGCCGATTCTCGGGCACCCACGGGATCGCGGCCGCGCCGGTCGGGGACCGTTAAAAGCGCACCCCCTTCCCGGCGATTATCCGCACCTCGACGGGCCGAGTGCCCGCCGAGTTTGGCCAAGTCCCGCCGGCGTAGGTTACGTATGGTCCTACCCGGCGGGACCTCAGAGTTCTGGCTGCAGGGGCCATCCTGGTTTGGGGGGGGGGGGGGATCCGTCTCTGGGGCCTCCACAGTGGCTTGGCCCGCGATCGGGGTCTACCGATCGGCGGGCGCGCTATTTCCATGGGGGGGCTATGTTCCTCCGCATCGGACCCCTGTAGGGTTCCGCCATATTGCCCGGGGGCCGGCGCGGGGATGGGAACCCACGCACATGCGCAGACGTGCGACGGCCGTGGCGTGCATGTGCGGTCTTCCTTCGGCCATGGCGCGCATTCGCGAACTTGCGCCGACCGTGGCGCACCGGCTTTCGAGCGCCGGAGCAGCGGACACCACTCCAGTGCCGTACTAGCCCCCTAGGAAGGGGTGAATACCTGCGCCTGGAGGCCCGTTGACGGCGGAGTGGCTCGTGCCGCTTTTGACGCCAGCGTCAGAACTTAGCCGCGGGATCGGAGAATCCTAGCCGTGGAGTTTCGGTTTCAGTTCAAGGTGTACCTTTGGTTTGGTTTAGGCCTGTGCTTGTTTACAAACGATGCTTGAGCCTTTGACTGAGCTGAGAGGCTTCTCGAAGCACGAAAACCCTGAGTATGATATGGAGAAAATTGCTGAGGGTGGAACTACATTCTTAAAGGAAGACTGGTGGGGTTTTTTTTAATAGAAAATAAATAGGTAAGTGTAGGAGAAGCTGACCTGGAGGCTGAAACATTCAGTCTCTTACGTTTAACCAGAGATCTACGTATCTTCTGAGAACAAAGCGGGGAGTTCTAGGGAATTGGGTAGAATCAAGTAGCTCTATACAGAATAGATGTGCAGGGAGTGTCTACATGTGTCTGATGTCTTGTGGCATATGACCATCAGTGATGCCTATAATTGGACCAGGAGGTCGTATTGGTAGAGATATACCAAACACAGTGGGTAGCACTGGTGCTTCATAGCTCCAGGGTCCCAAGTTTGATTCCCGGCTTGGGTCACTGTCTGTGCGGAGTCTCCACATTCTCCCTGAGTCTGCGTGGGTTTCCTCTGGGTTCACCTGTTTCCTCCCACATGTCCCGAAAGACATGTTGTTGGATGTATTGGATATTCTAAATTTTCCCTCTGTGTACCCGAACAGGCGCCGGAATGTGGCACTCGGGGCTTTTCACAGTAACTTCATTGCAGTGTTAATGTAAGCCTACTTGCGACAATAAAAGATGATTATTATATTATATAAAGGTGTGAGCTGTGACCTGTGCAACTAACTGTAGAGGTTTAAAAAAAAAAAAACCTGCCTTCCGGAGTATGAGTATGTTAGCCTATCAGAGTGAAGGCTACAGTAAAAAGATTACGTTAGGCTCAGTCTGTTGGAATGAGTTGAAAGTAGAAGCTCATATTGTTTAGAATCACTGTCTTATTTGCTCAGTGCACCTATTTAGTCATTATTGCTTGTGTTTATTTTCAAGTTTGTACAGTAAAGATTCTTTGGTGTTTCATTTTAATTTTGGAGTACTACGTCTTATTTCCTTACCTGGTTTCTGTCGTGCATTGCATTCTTTAAATGATCATAGTCTGTCTAGGTCTGTCCAGCCGGATCCTAATAAGAATCCTACTTGTCCAGTGCTCTCATGAGATCATAATAAATGGTAGATTTGGAGTCTTTTTCATCTTCAGTGACAAACGTTGGATCATGCCAACTATTTTTGATAAGGCAGTACCATATGCAACTTCCTAATAAATGTGTTAGCAGAGACCTGTGCTGGATTCCCAATCCACTGTCTGTTACGTTTAGTTTCTTGCGAGTACTATAAATAACTCCATTCCATGGGTGCCATTTCAGTTGCAAATATAATCAATTGATACTTTTTTTATTTCGACCGGCGAAAGCTGTGCTAATCTATCCCTGCAGTTGTGCCGTATTGAATATTTTCCAGTTCAATGTGAAAAGTTGCTGCATGAAAACCACCATCTGCATATTTTGGGAATTGCGAAACTCAATGCTGCAAGTGTTAACAAGGTAAAAGCAACACACTGCAGACACTAGAAATCTGAAATAAAAACAAAAGTGCTGAAAGCATTTGTGGAGAAAGAAACCAAATTAACATTTCAGCCGAATATGACTTCTTCAGAACTGCAGCATTCAGCAGATGCAGCTATTAAATATGAAGCTGGAGGTGATCGAACTGCAGAGGGCACTGTTCACATTTTGAGTTGAATTCATTATACAGTGTCATCTTTAGTGAATCTCACTGCATGAATGTTTGAAGATTTTAAAATATTCTTAAATATACTACATCTAAATGCATCTCAAAGATGCTGAAATAAACTTCGCCAAGTACATACCCATTGGGCTCAAATCAGCAATTGGAAATATAATTACCTATTGTATAAACTACCTATTATTATATGTAATGTTACCAGTAACAGGGCTGTCCCTGGTTTGAAGGTAAGCTAGTAAATGACGGCCAACGTGTCAGTAGGGCTCTAAACCACTCCCTTGATTTCTGAGACAATTATATTCGAGGTGGACTTTGTTAAACTATGATATAATGTGCCTAGATTTACAGAAAACTTTCAGAAAAAGTTTGTTAGGCCACAACACAAACCTAAAAATCTTAGCTAGATTAAAAATTGGCCAAAAGACATTGGTTTCAAACCAGGAAGATTATACTGTGCCGACCTCTTCTGTCTCATAGTCCAAACTATTATGTGGATCCAAAATGCGCATTGAATTAATCCGATTTATCAATGATTCTAAACTATCAGTAGAATCTGATAAAGTTGTTTACTTGAGTGTTAATAGAACTGTGGTAGATAAAATTCACCAAAGACCATTCATTCCTCCAGTTCTGCTCGAGCCTCCTCTCTCACCCCTTTTCTCAATACTTTGTATCAATGCACCTTCTCCTCTCACCATGAACTGGAACATTTCATTGATTCTTTGCTTCCAATTTCCACCCTTCCCTCGTCTTCACTTGGCTCATTTCTGATTATTCCCCTCTCTTCCTCTACTTCTCTGGTTCCATTTCTGGAGATCGACTATCTACAAATGTTCACGACAAACCCACCTGAACTACCTCAACTACATTTCCTCACATCCTGTTTCCCGTAAGGACTCCAGTCCATGCTTCCAGTTTCTACCTCTCTGGCGCATCTGTCCCAATGATACATCGTTCCACCCGACATGTCTTCCTTTTACCACAACTGAGGATTTCCATCCAGTGTGGCTGACTGAGTCCTCCAACGTGTTCAATCTGTTTAATGCAGTTCTACTGTCACCCCTTCTGCTTTCTCCAAGACCATGATAGGATTTCCTTTGTCCTCACGTTCCACCCACATCCTCCTTATTCGTCAGATCATAGTCCATATTTCACCCAGCTCCGTAGATTGCCACCATCAAACACATCTTCCCCTCCCCTTCTAGCATTTTGTATTGAGCATTTCCTCCATAGCATCATTGTCCATTCCTCAGTCACCCCTGAACCTCCCTCCCTTCCTATGCACCTTTCTGTGCAGGTGCAGGCGATGCAATGCTGCCCTTTCCCCTCATCCGTTTAATTGCCCAAGCCTCCAAACACCCCTTCCAAGTGAAACAGCGATTCACTTCCATAGAATCCCTACAGTGCAGAAGGAGGCCATTCGGCCCATCGAGTCTACACCGACTCTCTGAAAGAACACCCTACCCCACCCTATCCTTGTAACCCCACCTAACCTGCACATCTCTCTGAAACCCATGCAGACATGGTGAGAACGTGCAAACTCCACACAGATAGTCACCAAGACCGGAATCGATCCCGGGTTCCTTGCGCTGTGAGACAGCAGTGCTAATCACTGTACCACCATGACATGAGATAGGGCATGGTGCATATGACTTTGGGCATACAGGGCGAGATCCTCTGGCTGTTCATTCCGGCGGGACCTTCCAGTCACGCCAATGGCTCACCTCCGCTGGAAGGTATCCCGGCGGTGGGCGAGGGGGAAGTGGGGGGGGGGGGGGAAAGAGAGCTAGGATGGCAAATTACATTGATTGGGGCAGGACCAGAAGATCCCATATTTCTAAAAGCTCTCCACCATTGAGATTTTCCTCATCTCATGTCTGAGTCTGTTGTAGATGAACTGATTGAGATCGCCATAATTAGTCAACAAATCCATGATCATTGTATCATGTGACAGCCAAGATGGTCAAATGAAAAATGGTACTTTTTTTTGGCCCAGCAGTTCCTATGTTCTGTCCTGCCTGAAACCATTTGGCCCAATGCAAATAGAAAAGGACTCGACCTAGACTGAAAAACTAATGATCATAGATATTCATCCAAGGGAGTCTCCCTGAAAACAGTTATTTGTTTTTAGACTAGAGATTGGAAACAGTGTACAGGGGAAAATTGCACCACATGGTACTGAGCCCCACAAATCAGTAAGATCTCTGGTTCATGCGGAGTCAGCTAGTCGCAACCATGCTCCATTTGACCTCCGTTTCCTTGGACCTGGGAGTGAAAGAGTATGGAAAGAGAACAATTTTCTTTTGAAGGCTACTAACAGCCCTCTACTGAAGGCTGCTAACATCCCTCTACCTGTTGTATTTTCAATTTAGTAAACTGTATTCCTTACACATGATGTGGTCACCTCTACATTGGGGAGACCAAACATAGACTCTTTGTGGAACACCTCCATTGAGTCTGAATGCACAACTCCAAACTTCGGTTGCTTGTCATTTTACTTCTTCACATTTCTCTCTCTCTCTGGCCTTTGTCCAAGGCCTTCCGTAGTGCAGCTCAATACAAGCTCGAGGAACAACACTTAATCTTTCATCTCCGCAGTCTACATCCTTCTGAACTCAAAATTGACTTCAACAGTTTTAGATCCAAACCTCTGACTTCGTTTTGCTCAATGTGGTTTTTTTATGTAGTGTCGGTCTTCATCTTATTTCTTTTTTTAATCCCTTCATGTTGTATTCAGATAAGTTTTTATGTAGCTATTTCCATCTCACAGGAGTCAACGTTTGTTTCTTAACTTTATCCATTACCGCTTTTGACATCATGAAGTTTTTTATTTCATCTCTACTGGCCTCCACCACATCACAAACCTTACACTTTGTTCTTCCTGACTCCACCCTTCTATTGGCTAAGAAAAGTCCACTCTATTTAAAATATATAGAATCCCTCCAGTGCAGAAGGAGGGCATTCGGCCCATTTAAGACTGCACCGACCCTCCGAAAGAGCACCCTACCGAGGCTCTCTCCTCCGCCCTATACCCGGAACCCCTTGCATTGATCATGGCCAATCCGCTAACCTGCACATTTTTGGACTGTGGGAGGAAACCGGAGCATGTGGAGGGAACCCACACGGATGTTGCCCGACCTGCTGATTTTTCCAGGTTTTCTTTTGTTCTTATTTCAATAACAGTAACTTGCATTTAAATAGTGCCTTTAAAATGGTAAAATGTCTCTTCACAGGAGTAAAATTTGTCATTGAGCCACATGAAGAGTTTCAAGAAGAAAGTTCTGGGGCTTGCCAAAGGAACAATTTTGAGCTAATTAGAGAGAAGTCTGAAAGATTTGAGAATGATGATAGGCTACAGACTGAGCACAAACTGAATTTGGAGTTATCTTGCCCGATCTGTGGAATTTAAATCTCTGAGGCCATCTTTGAAACTGCATAGTGCTCTGGTCAAACTGCTCAACAGGAAAATCTTTTAAGTGTTTCAAAGAAAGGGCATAAGGTCACTCACTCTGGAGAATGAATTCCAAGCGGATTCTCCTCCTGATTGTCCACCATAACGTAGGCGAAAGGCATGCAATTGAGGCAGCTCATCTGTACTTTTCAATTTTTAATTGATTGTGTTGGACCTGTTGAGTTGAATTTCATAAAAACAGTTGGGGGGGGGCTGGCAGGGGGGAGCTGGTGGTGGATGCGGAAATCCTGCTTTTCAAAACAAACTTGATGACTACACCAGTAATATTGATATTTTATATGAAAATGCTAACTACTTTTTGTGGACTGGTTTAATATACTAGAGGCACACCGCAGCCTTAATAAATATGGCATTACACCTCAATTTGGTGACTTTTAGGCTTTTCTGCAGGGCCCCAGTTTCTTCTGCAGACTAACTTGTAATACTTCAAATTTTGCACACTTTTTCAGTTCAATCTGCTGAAATCTTTCGCTGCCGTGGTGAGTGACAGTGAATTAAGGGAAAGCATTATTAGTGACAAGAACAGTCTTTAGAGGGCATCCTTATCTTGTCGGAAAGCTAGCTACTGCAATTGCTGTTTTACCAATTAATTTTCAGTGATCCAGCTGTTGATATTACACTAATGGAAATATGGAAAATGTATTACCTACAGGTTTATGCCCACAACCATAAAGCAAGATATCTCCCCGCTTTAATATAAAACCAACCAGCAAATGTCATAATAATCCAGCTTCACTGATTTTTTTTTTTATCCTGGGAAATTATGTGATAGTTGTTGATCTTGCAGTGTGAATGTCCTGATATTAATGGAGGAAACTAGCTGACAGAGTCTGCACTGACTGTTGAGTACTTCACTCAGTCACTTCCGGTTGCGGCTATGCAGAGCTAAGTCGCACGTTCGGCAGCTCCCGCTTGGAACGGACTTTTGGGCTTTTTTCAGGGCCCCCCAACGGCATTTTTTCGACATTTCCCGGTGTGGGAAGAAGATTGCAATATTCCCCCAACAGTGTATGGCTTGGACCAGGAGCGGGGCGACTAAAAAGGTGGTGGTGAACCCAAAGAAAGTGCGAGGGAAGAAGAGCAAGATGGCGGCGGGGAGGGACCAGGCAGCGTGGATGCAGTGGGCGCAGGAGCAGCAGGAGGTTATCCAGCACTGCTTAAGGGAGCTCAAAGCGGACCTGCTGGAGCTGATGAAGGCTTCTATCGATAAGCTGCTGGAGTCCCAGACGGCCCAGGGGGTGGCGATCCGACAACGAGGATGAGATCTTGGGCCTTGCGGTAAAGGTGGAGGCGCACGAGGCGCTCCACAAGAAATGGCAGGAACGGTTCGAGGAGTTGGAGAATCGGTCGAGGCGGAAGAATCTGCGGATTCTGGGCCTCCTGGAGGGGTTGGACGTGGGGGCCTATGTGGTCACCATGTTAAACTCGCTGATGGGAACGGGGTCCTTCCAGGGGCCCCTGTAGCTGGAAGGGGCCCAAGGCGAACGAGCCGCCGCGGGCGGTGCTGGTGCGGTTTCATCGGTTCGCTGATCGGGAGTGCGTGCTCCGGTGGGCCAAGAAAGAGAGGAGCAGCAGGTGGGAGAACGCGGAGGTTCGAATATATCTGGACTGGAGTGCGAAGGTGGCGAAGAAGAGGGCCGGGTACAACCGGGCGAAGGTGGTGCTGCACAAGATTGGGGTGAAGTTTGGCAGGCTGCAGCCGGTGCGACTGTGCTTCACCTACAAGGACCGGCGCCATTATTTTGAGTCCCTGGAGGAGGCGTGGGCCTTTGTTCAGGCCGAGAAGCTGGACACAAACTGAGGGTCGGGAGGAGTGGTCGGGGATTGCTGTTGGTGTGTTACATTTTGAGGGGGGGTTCTTTGCTCTTGTTTCTTTTTGGTTCAGTGTGGGTGGTTAGGGTGGGTTGGGCACTGTTTTGGGTGGGCTCTTGGAGGGGGGCAAGTAAATGGAGTAGGGGTGGATGGCCGGTACGGGGAGATGGGTCCCTGCGGGGGAGGGTGAGGCCCGAGTCGGTGAGGGGACTGGGCATGTAAAAGGAGCTGCGTCAGAGGTGGCGGGGGCCGGGCAGGAGGAAACGCAGGCTTTTTCCCGCGCTGGAGGGGGCGGGGCCGGGGCGGGGGGAGAAAGCAGCTAGGAGGTGTCCTAGCTGGGAGGGTGGGGGGGAACCGGCTTGCTGCTCGTATGGTCAAGTAGGAGCTGGAGCGAGTAGAGGGGGTTGGGACGGGGGTCTGCCGGGTGTGGGTAACGGGCCAGGCATGGGTGCGGGCGTGTGGCTGGCCGAGGAGGGGTTATGGCTAGTCGGCGGGGGAGGGCGACGGGTAGCCCCCTGATCCAGCTGATAACCTGGAATGTAAGGGGACTGAACGGGCCGGTCAAGCGGGCCTGGGTGTTCGCGCACCTGAAGGGGCTGAAGGCGGATGTGATCATGCTCCAGGAGACACATCTGAAGGTGGCAGACCAGGTAAGATTGAGGCAGGGGTGGGTAGGTCAGGTGTTTCATTCGGGGCTGGATGCCAAAAATCCGGGGGTGGTGATCTTGGTGGGAAAGAGGGTGTCGTTCGAGGCGTCGAGCATTGTGACAGACAATGGCGGCAGGTATGTAATGGTAAGTGGTAAGCTGCAAGGGGAGAGGGTGGTGCTGGTCAACGTGTACGCCCCGAACTGGGACGATGCGGGTTTTATGCGGCACATGTTGGGTCGGATCCTGGACTTGGAAGTGGGGGGCCTGATAATGGGGGGGGAACTTTAACACGGTGTTGGATCGGGCACTTGTTCGCTCCAGGTCTAGGACGGGTAGGAAGCCGGCGGTGGCTAAAGTGCTGAGGGGGTTTATGGACCAGATGGGAGGGGTGGACCCTTGGAGATTTGCAAGGCCGGGGGCTAGGGAATTTTCATTCTTCTCGCACGTTCATAAGGCTTATTCCCGGATCGACTTTTTTATTATGAGTAGGGCGCTGATAGCGAGAGTAGAGGATATCGAGTACTCGGCGATAGCCATTTTGGATCACGCCCCGCATTGGGTAGACTTAGAGCTGGGGGAAGAGAGGGACCAGCGCCGTTGTGGTGCTTGGAGGTGGGGCTGCTGGCGGACGAGGAGTGAGTGAGCAGGTCCGAGGAAGCATAGAGAGATACCTGGAGGCCAACGATGACGGGGAGGTCTGAGTGGGGATGGTCTGGGAGACGCTGAAGGCGGTGGTTAGGGGAGAGCTGATCTCCATTAAGGCCCACAAGGAGAGGAGAGAGCATAGGGAGAAGCTGGTGGGGGAGATGGTGAGGGTAGACAGGAGGTCTGAGGCGGGACTGTTGAGGAAGAGGCGTAGCCTCCAGGCCAAATTCGACCTGTTGACCACCAGGAAGGCGGAGGCGCAGTGGAGGAAGGCCCAGGGGGTGATTTATGAATCTGGGGTAAAAGGCAAGTCGGATGCTGGCGCATCAGCTTCGGAAGCGGGACGCAGCTAGGGAGATCGGGGGAGTTAAGGATAGGGAAGGAGTGTGGTGTGGAGTGGGGTTGGCATCAATGGGGTCTTCAGGGACTTTTATGAGGAATTGTATCAGTCCGAGCCCCCACTGGAGGAGGGAGGGATGGGCCGCTTTCTGGACCAATTGAGGTTTCTGACGGTGGAGGAGGGACTGGTGGCGGGATTGGGGGCCCCGATTGGGCTGGAGGGGCTGGCCAAAGGGATGGGCGGGGAAGGCACCGGGGCCGGATGGTTTCCCGGTCGAATTTTACAAGACATATGTGGACCTGTTGGGCCTGTTGCTGGTTAGGACCTTCAATGAGGCAAGGGAGGGGGGGCATTGCCCCCGACGATATCCCGCTCACTGATCTCCTTGATCCTGAAATGGGACAAGGATCCTCTGCAGTGTGGGTCTTAAAGGCCGATTTCGTTGTTAAACGTAGATGCCAAGGTCCTGGCGAAGGTCTTAGCCACGAGAATTGAGGATTGTGTGCCGCAGGTGATCAACGAAGACCAGACGGGGTTCGTGAAGGGGAAGCAGTTGAATGCGAATTTGCGGCGGCTCCTGAACGTTATTATGATGCCGGCGAGGGAGGCGGAGGCGGAGATAGTGGTGGCGATGGACACTGAGAAGGCCTTCGATAGGGTAGAGTGGGGGTACTTGTGGGAGGTGCTGAAGAGGTTCGGGTTTGGGGAGGGGTTTGTCAGGTGGGTTAGGCTGTTGTACGAGGTCCTGATGGCGAGTGTGGCCACGAACAAGAGGAGGTCTGAGTACTTTTGGTTGCATCGAGGGACGAGGCAGGGGTCCCCCCTGCTCTTTGCACTGGTGATTGAACCCCTGGCTATGGCACTGAGGGAGTCGAGGAACTGGAGGGGATTGGTGCGGGGTGGGGAGGAGCATAGGGTGTCACTCTATGCGGACGACTTGCTGCTATATGTGGCGGACCCGGTGGGGGGAATGCCGATGGTAATGAGGATCCTCAGGGAGTTCGGAGGGTACAAGCTCAACATTGGGAAAGAGCGATTTGTTCGTGGTTCACCCAGGGGACCAGGAAAGGGGGATTAGCGAGCTCCCACTAAAAAGGGCGGAGAGGAGCTTCAGGTATTTGGGGGTCCAGGTGGCCAGGAGCTAGGGGGCCCTGCATAGACTTAATTTCACGAGGCTGGTGGAGCAAATGGAGGAGGAGTTCAAGAGGTGGGACGCGTTGCCGCTGTCCCTGGTAGGTAGGGTGCAGTCAGTTAAGATGACGGTGCTCCCAAGGTTTTTGTTCCTGTTCCAGTGCCTCCCCATTCTTATCCCGAAGGCCTTCTTTAGGCGGGTCAACAGGAGCATAATGGGGTTTGTGTGGGCGCGAGGGACTCCGAGGGTGAGAAGGGTGTTCCTGGAGCGGAGTAGGGATGGGGGAGGTGCTGGCACTGCCCAACCTCTGTGGGTACTACTGGGCCGCCAATGTGGCGATGGTGCGCAAGTGGGTGATGGAGGGGGAGGGGGCTGCATGGAAGAGGCTGGAGACGGTGTCTTGTGAGGGTTATAGTCTGGAGGCGCTGGCAATGGCGCCGCTGCCGCTCCCTCCAATGAGGTATACCACCGGTGGTGGTGGCTACCCTCAAAATCTGGGGGCAGTGGAGGTGACACAGGAGGGAAGTGGACCCCAATATGGAGGCACCACCGGTTTGTCCCAGGGAGAATAGATGGAGGGTTTTCGGGGTGGCACAGGGCAGGGATAAGAAAGTTGGGGGACCTGTTTGTGTATGGGAAGTTCGCGACCTGGGGGGGGGGAGCGGGCTTCTATTTTATATTTGTTTGTTTACACTGGGGGATCTGAGGGGGTGTATATATTTGCTATGTGTTAATTCGGGGTGTTAATTTATTATTTATGATTGGGGGGGAGGGGGACACGGGGGTTGTTTTATTTTGTTCTGTATTTAATTCTATTGGGTTCTTTAAGATTTCAATGACTTCAAGTTGTATGGGGAGAAAGTGGCATTGGGATCAAGGATCAGCTATGATCGTATTGAATGGCGGAGTAGGCTCAAAGGGCTGAATGGCCTACTCTTGCTCCTAGTTTCTATCATTTTACTTGTCTCCTTATAAATGCATTTGCTGTTTCCCAATCTTGCTAGGAGCATCCTGAACTCATTTGTGCAGGGCAAAGGAGAGACAATTGACTGTCCAAAGACTACGGCCATGTTCTCTTCATTTACACAGCTTCATGCTTAAAACGACGTGCAAAACATAAACACATACATTTCAAAAGGAGAAAAAGCATTCGGATACAATACTATTAAAGTGCAAAGTAAGCCAAAGACCTGTTTCCCTTTGCCTTCAGGTTCACTAGAAGGTTTTATGTTACCTTGTTGTGTTCGATAACCATTGAGTCCCACTAATCTAAATTGGACATATTTCCATGCTGAATATAGTGGAGTGGAAAATGATTTTGCGTTCAATTAGACTGAGCTCCAGATAAAACTTTTACTGCCTAATGACCCGTTATTTGGTTAGAAGAATTCTGCTCCACCTAGATTAGTTTATAATTGGCCTGAATTATCTCCTTGCATTATGAATGAGAGGAAATTTCGCTCATTACCTTTACCAGTGGTTTATTCTCAGTCTGGAGGAATGATAGTGACTTCAGGCCTTTCCTCAATCATCCATTGAAACCTAATTTGAAATGGTACACGTTGCAATCATAGTTGTGGTTCCAATCAGTGCTGCCACTTAAATCCAGCAGGAGGTTTGCTTAAACAGTACAGAGAGAGGTTGTTGTACCATATGTTCAAAATAGGCCGCGCAACAACAGTAACCATGTTTCTCTGGGGAAGTTCTTCAGCTATTGCATTTTATTAATTTTTAATAAAATTTAGAGTACCCAATTCTTTTTTTTGCAATTATGGGGGAATTTAGTGTGACCAACCCACCTACCCTGCACATCTTTGGGTTGTGGGAGTGAGATCCACGCAGACACGGGGAGAATGTGCAAACTCCACATGGACAGTGACCCGGGGCCGTGATCGAACCCGGGTCCTTGGCGCCGTGATCAAACTCGGTGCCGTGAGGCAGCAGTGCTAACCACTGCACAATGTCAGTGACGTTTTCTTTTTGGATTTCAACCGGTTGAGGTTGATAAGGTTTCCGTCCATTCTGAAGATGATGTTGACTCCACTGGGAAGCTTGCTCTTGACAAGGTGAAGGATGGTCGAGATGAAGATGGAGAAAAGGTGGAAGCGATGACGCATCCCTTTTTGAATCCAGTCTTGACCCTCAAAAGATTTCTGACTCATTTCTGTCGGTGAGGACTGTCGTTGACACCTTGTTTTGGAGGACTCACAGGATATTGATGAATTTATCTAGACAGCTGGCCTGCAACAGGGTCTTCCATATTCACAAGCCTTGGCCAGATTGATGAAGGCCATGTAGAATGGTTGATGTTGCTCTTGGCATTTCCCGAAGTCGAGGAGTGAAAATCATGTCCGCTGTTTCACGGTTTGGTCAGAAGCCATACTGGCTTTCCGGAAAGATTTCTTCAGAAACTGCTAGCGAGGATTCGGATGATACTCTACCTGGCGCTGGAGAGTAGGGAGATTCCTTGGTGGTTCCCACAGTTCGCTTTGTCTCCTTTCTTGAAGATGGTGGTGATGACGGCAATCCTGAGGTCAGCAGGAATTTCTTCACTGTCCCAGACTTTCAGCAACAGGGGATGGAGTTGATGGGTATTCTTGTCTCCTCGAAGTCTGAAAATCTCCTCTTGTGATCCGGTCCATTGCTGCGCATTTTCATTCTTCGTGTTTCATGGCAGTTTTGACTTCTTCCACGCTTGGTGGGAGTCCAAGATAATCTTTGATGGGGATTTGAGGGATTTCCTCAAACACGTCCTCATCTATGGTTGTATCACGGTTTTTGAATTCTTTGATGTGTCCATTTTGTCTGTCTCTCAAGAGGTTTCCACCCTCACTCCTCACCAGTTTGAGGCCTAGGGTGTTGGGTCCATATATTGCAGTGGCACTGAAGGAGCCCCTGGTGTCGTGCTTATCGGCGAGATGTTGCAGTTCCTTAGTTTTCTCCTCCACTATTGGTTCTTGATTTCCCTATCTCTGCTTTGAATGATTGAGCTTGCCTCTTTGCCTTGATGGTTATGTCGTTTTGCTAGCCGCGGAAACCTTTCTTCTTGTCGATGAGGTTTTGGATGGTGTAGTTATTCTCGTCGAACCAGTCTTGGTGTTTCCTTGTCTTACATAGAACATAGAACGATACAGCGCAGTACAGGCCCTTCGGCCCACCATGTTGCACCGAAACAAAAGCCATCTAACCTACACTATGCCATTATCATCCATATGTTTATCCAATAAACTTTTAAATGCCCTCAATGTTGGCGAGTTCACTACTGTAGCAGGTAGGGCATTCCACGGCCTCACTACTCTTGTAGCCGATAGCTTCTTCACAGCTTGAGATGATGGCTCAGCTCTTTCCAGTTTTCCTCCACTGCATTAGAATGGACACTGGAGATTTTGGAGAAGACTTATTAGAAGTTCACTAGCATGCTTGGCTCTTGAAGTGACTAAACGTTGATCTTAAGCTGTTTCTTCATATTCGCTGCTTCTGGTGAAGCTTGATGGTTAAATAGTGGATGAGTCGGTGGTCTCTCCAGCAGTCATCTATATTGGCCATCGCTTTGGTGATGAGGGCACCCTTTTGGTCTCTGGAACAGACAATGACAATCATGTGCCAGTGCTTTGATCATGGATGTCTCCAGGAAGTCTTGAACTTGTCTTTTTGCAGAACAGTGTGTTAGTGATGACAAGCTAGTGTTCCGCACATTTGGCGAGCAGGAGAACCCTGTTGGAGTTGCAATTCACAACTCCTTCCTTTCCAACGGTTCCTTTCCAGAGTTGGGAGTCCTTTTCAACTCTGGCGTTGAAATCCCCAAGGAGGGTGATCTTCCTTAGGAATGTTGGAGAGTATGGTGCCCAGGGTAGAGTAGAAGCTTTCTTTGGGACTCATCATTGACATCATGAATTGGGGAGTAGGCACTCATGACCGTTGCCTGCTGGTTCTTGGCAAGTTGTAGACGGTGGGTCACGAGGCGCATGTTGGTGCAGACCGGGAGCTCGGAGAATCTGTTGTCGAGTTTGTTCCTGATGGCGAATCCAACCCATGCATCGTGGGTCGTTCCTCTGGTTTTCCAATCCAGAAGAAGGTGTAACCACCGTCATCTTCCCTCAGCTGTCCATTGTCTGTTCTTCGGGTCTCTTGCAGGGCAGTGACGTCAATGTTGAAGTTCCTCAGTTCATAGGCAACAAGGACCGTTCTCCATTCTGTTTGATTGTTTTGCACATTATCCATGAGGTTTCGTACATTCCAAGTTCCGAAATTGAGTTTAACTTTGATTTTCTGACCGCAGGTAGATGAGCTGCTGGATGCAGCTTTCCAGCCAGGTTGGGGACAGAACAGACTACTTTGAGGGCACCTTTCCAGCTCTTTCCCCATGTGGGCTGAGCAGAGTGAAGCCTGAATAGGGCTGCCCAGTCATGAAGAAAGCTGCCGAAACGCTTTACTGTTCCCATTTGAAGAACGAGACAACTGAATCAAAATCTTTCACCTACATAGAATCATAGAATTTACAGTGCAGAAGGAAGCCATTCGGCCCATCGAGTCTGCACTGGCCCTTGGAAAGAGCACACTACCCAAGCCCACGTCTCCACCCTATCCCAGTAACCCCACCTAATCTTTTTGGACACTTAAGGGCAATTTAGCTTGGCCAATCCACCTAACCTGCACATCTTTGGACTGTGGGAGGAAATTAGATCACCCGGAGGAAACCCAGGCAGACAGTGGGAGAACATGCAGACTTTGCACAGACAGTGACCCAAGCGAGAATTGAACCTGGGTCTCTGGAGCTGTGAAGCAACAGTGCTAACTAACCACTATGTTACCGTGCCGCCCATGCTGGACCGCAGCTAGGGAATTCCATATCTCAGTCCTGTCACCTCTCGCTTGTCAGTGTGGGGTTGTGTTGATTTCCTTTTTGGGCAGGACATTTTCTAACATGGGAATGTAGTTGCACATCAGCAGACACGCGCTCCTTGACAGAAGGTAGATCTGGTTCCAGTGGCAAGGGAACTTCTTGATGACTAGGGTTTTCCCTACTGCTGCAGACTTCATCTGCCATCGGAGTCGTTGATTCAAATACGAATATCCTCCACCTGATGCGCTATTGAGGACTTGTTTTGGATTGCGCTTTGTCTGGCTCCTCCCTACTGACCGTACTGTCATGGGTGACCATGTCAGGACTTTAAGACTCCCAATAGTATTGTTCTTGCGATCAACTGCATGTTCAAGCCTCGCCACCATGGCAAGGTGGCAATCCAAGGGAATAGAAATTCTGCTGCAAGAAAAGGGTACGAAGTTTTGAATAGACTGTCAGTAAAAGTTGACCAGGCACCAGGACCAGATGAGCGCATGCAAGGATATTGAAAGACGTGAGAATGGAAATTTCAGGGATGCTGGACAGTCTTCTCTAATCTCCGGGAAGGTGCCAGAGGACTGGAGAATTACAAATGTTGCACCTTTGTTCAAAAAAGTTGTAAACATTACAGGCCAGTCAGTATCACATCAGTGGTGGGCAAGCTTGTATAAACAATTATTGAGGATAGAATGAATAGTCACATGGAAAAATGTGGGTTGATTAGAAAGAGCCAACATGGATTCCTAAAGAGGTACTCGCGTTTAATTAACCTAATTAATCTACTGGAATTTTTTTGAGGAGTTAACAGAAAGGGTTGATTGAAGGTAATGCTGTTGATGTGGCGTAATTGGACTTTCAGGAGGCATTCGATAGAGTGCCGCACAACAAACTTATGAAAAAAATTATAGCTCATGGAATAAAAGGGTTAGTAGCAACGTGGATACAAAATTGGCTGCATAATAGGAAGCCGAGCATAATGATCAATTCAGATTTTTCAGGCTGGAGGAAGGTCTGTAATGGTATTCCCCAGTGGTCGATAATTGGACCCTTGCTTTTCCTGATATATATTTTTAACTATTTTATTCAAAACATTTTTGTTTATAACATACAAAATATTCAAACCATTCCAATTAATTTTACATTATTACAAAAATAACTCCAACCTAACCCAGCTCCGTACCAAGACTAACCACTCCCAACCCCTCTGAATTTCCACCCCGAAAGAAAAACCCCACCCTTATGGCTGGCAGTAACCAGCTCCTTAAGCAAGATAATGAACGGCTGCCACCTTGACTAAATCCCATCCACCGACCCTCTCGTAGGGTACTCTATCTTCTCCAGGTGCAGAAAATCCACTAAGTCCCTAGCCAAGCTGAAGCATTAGGCGGTGGGGGGGACCTCAACCCGAGCAAGACCTGCCTCTGGGTTATTCGAGAGGCAAAGGCCATGACATCTACCTTCTTCCCCCTCTGCAGCTCTGACAAGTCTGAAACTCCAAAGATGGTCACCATTGAGTACGGCTACACCTTAACCCCAAGAATCCCTGATAACTGTTTTGAAAAAAGAAACCCAAAAATCAGCAAGCCCTAAACATATGTGCATGGTTCACCAGCACCCCAGAACATCCGTCATACCTATCCTCCACCCCCGGGCAGAACCCACTCATACGTTCCTAGTCAAGTTCGACTTCCTGATATATATTAATGATCTAGATCTTGGTGTGCAGGGGACAATTTCAAAGTTTGCGGATGATCCAAAACTGTGAAGTATTGTAAATGGTGAAGAAACCATGTAGAACTTCAAAGGATATAGAAAGTTGGTGGAGTGAGCAGATAGGTGACAGTCAACCTGCCAGGCGTAAATTTAAACAAAGCTTAGCGGTTAACTGTGAGTCATTAATTAACTGGTGTATTCTCCACAACAACACTTCTACCAAAGAATGTCTACTTGCCAACCAATCAGCACTGTTGTTTCCTTTACATTTGGTATTCTTGTAAATGTCCTGATGAGTGGAAGATGAAATGTTTTGACAAGGGTCTTTCTTTGCTAATAACAGAGTTCTGTGCTACCAAATACTTTAAAAGGTAACCTTAAAAGCATGATATTGGAAGTAAAGCTCGTGTGAACATGTCATGAGCAAGATTTTTAATATAAGCAGATTTCTCATGATGTGGCTCACCGTAAGTCAAGATATTGGTTGTTCCAGAACAATAAATGCCTATTTTATAATGTAGGTGTTAATATTAAGGTTAATATTAATTTACAGCAAATTCCATTTTTATTAAGCAGTGTTCTGATTTTTACTGGTGCTTTGGGAATTGAATTCCATGACACTCATTAATTTTGAAAACTGTAAATGAGTAGCCTTTATCATATGTAGTTTCCTTCATCCCAGTGTATCCTTTAAACCTTATTTATGTTAACAGTTTTGAAGTTGATAACTGACAGCAAGATGGTATGCAAGAAATAGATATGGGTTGTTTAGCAGTGCTGGCTGGGGCAGTGGAGTTTATCTGCGGAGAGAATGGTCCTGGGCTATTGCAATAGAGCTGGGAGTCCTGATGTTTGCCAGTGCTGGCGTGGCATGCATTCTGTTGTTAATTTTTTTTTAGTACTTTGAAATGATTATTTATAGTGAAATAACAAAGTGTGTTATAATTCTGAAAGCACAGAAATAGAGCTGACTGGTGTTTCTTGGCAGGACAGACTGGAGAGCTGAGAAATGCAAAATAATGGCAGTTGCAGCCGCACATCAAAACAGAAGATGTAATTAAAGCATTTACATAGGCAGTGTTTATGGTGTATTACTATATTCACATTTTATAGTGGAAAACATTGACACGGGTGCATTCAGAGGCACGATTTATACTATTTCTTTTAATGAAATGTAACTGTTCATGGGTGGTCAGACCCTGGAGTGTGATTCTACTTGTTCAGCTGCTAACCTAACAAGTCCCTCAAGACTGCTTGGAAGATGATTTCCTGTTGGAGAGTGGTCTAAATACGTTTTGTACTTTGCTGCACTTTGACTTTCAAAGCGAAAAATTGTTGGTTCCACGTCAGCTCAATTTCTTACGAGCATTTTCCTGATTGTGCAACTTTCTTGTTCTCATTTCCCAACTAAATGTTTCAATACATTCGTACCAATTCACCAGTGTACTTTGGCCTCCGAGTTGGAGTGTGCGATTTTTGTGTCCCTTTGGCTGTTCATTCAAAGTTCAAAGTTGTAATCAACACATTGGAATGGCGAAGCAGTGGGCAAAGTACCGTACAACTACTGTACTTTATCACGTGTGTAGGCTTGTTGATAGCTTCATGGTGCTTACTGAATGTGTATTGATGATCATTCACTAGAACGCCTACTGGTCTGTGATTAACTTATTTTCTCCCTCGCCCAACCCCATGTATTGTTTTCCAAGTCATCTGGAATAAGCGAGAAGGAATTTTCTCCACCAACAAGGATTGTAATGACAATATGCAGGGCTGGAGTTGAGTTAGTCCATTAATACTTGAATCTGTAAAAGCTGAAGTGTAATCTGATGCTTGCAGGGATCATCTGGATAAGAAACATTGCAATCAATGTTTTGACAAGTATGAGTCTGTTTTCATGACTGAAACATTTCTGAAAAGCTTGCAAGTGCGCTATTGCCTTAAAGCATGAAATATTGTAGAATGGATTTTCCTGAACAGGCAACTACATCGCGGCAGTTGGTGAGTGACCAATCAATTCTTTAGTTTGCCAAACATGTTATTGTATATAATGTCACCTAAATATTACTTGTAGGTTTTTCACATTGACTAAAATATCATCAAAAGTTGTCTGCTGTACATTGTGGTATTTGTAACTTGATTAAAGTTCTGCAGTACATGGGTGAGGCAAGGTAGATCATTTTACAAAATCTGTGGTATCATTATGCATTGATGGATTCTTTTCAGCTCTTTTTGAGCAATAAAATAATTGATTTTAAATGCCAGTTCGTGCAGCTGTTTAGTTGCTTGTAAACGATTCTCATCGCGCAACTCCACTTTTACGTATTTGCAGCAGTGGGTTTAAGTAATTAGGAAAGGAGATAATTTTTGAAAAGGTTTTTGTTGCCAATTATTTTTTTTTTTAAAGTCTATATATAAGTTGTCTGTTTGCTTTCAAATTTCTATACCACAGAGAATGTGGCCTGGTAAAGAATTAATCTGAATCGAAGATTTATCTAGATACTTGGGATTTATAGAAGACTGAGGCAGAGAGGACTAATGAGTTAGTTGCTGTACAATTAGAAATTGATAGGTTTGGTAAAGGATGTGCCAATTTAAAAAAAAAAAAGTGATCACATATCGACCATATTAATCCAAAACGGCACAGCGACAGATCTGATCCCTATATGTATCCTTGGTGTAATTCTAATTACATTTGAGTGACTGGAGAAGACGGTCTCTAATTCCTACAGGCTAGGTCAGGTTCAATTCCTGGTCAATTCTGAGCTAGTTGATATCAGATGGGGAATGGTAGAAGTGGTAGTGGGCGGGTTTCTCTGCTCCATGTCGCGAAGCGGGAATTCCGATCGGGCGGAGAAACCCGCGTCAGCCCAGAAACTGGATTGACGCCGAGAGGCAGACCAGTCCCCAGAGGGAGTTCATTTTGGGGTGGGTGGGGGAAGGAAGAGAGAATCTGGTCACCCTTGTGGTGGGGGGGGGGGGGGGGAGGAAAGAGACCCAGACCCCCGGGGGGGGAGAGGGAGAAGAGCCCCAACCCCCGGGGGGGGGGGGGGGGGAGGAGGAGAACGACCCATTATTCTCATGCTGGTGGGGCCTCCTTGATGACGGGTGGGGGTGCTCCCCTTGGCAACGGGGGGGGCAACATTTGCATTGTGGGGGGGGGAGGTGGGCCTGGGGCCTGTGTCTGGACACAGGGATCGGGCGCCTGTTCAAAATGGCAGCCCGAGACCAGTATGTGCCGAGAAACCGACGTTCACCACTATGCATAATTTTGCATTGTCAAGGTATGAGAAGGTGGCCCGGTGACACAGTGGTTAGCACTGCTGTCTCCCAGCACCAGGGACCCGGGTTTGATTCCAGCCTTGGGGACTCTCTTTCTACCCATGTGTGGGTTTCCTCCGGGTGCTCCGGTTTCTTCCCACCGTCCAAAGATGTGCAGGTTAGGTGGATTGACCACACTAAAATTGCCCCTTAGTGTCCAGGGATGTGTAGGTTAGGTGGGGGAAGGGGATGCAGCAGGGTGAGGAAGGTAGTGGACTTGGGTAGAGTGCTCTTTCGGAGGGTTGGTGCAGTCCTGATGGGCCAAATGGCCGCCTCCTGCACTGTGGGGATTCTTGTACCGCCTCAGCGATACTCCGAGCACCAGTGGGTCACACTTAGTTTCTGAAACATACAATCCTGTCCAGTGTGCCCCTGATTAAAGATTGTGAAAGTCGATCAGAAATCCCACTCCTGTCAACTAACAAACCTCCTTGGCGTAATATGCCTGTATGAAAATCGAATGAGGATAGGGTTGGACTTGGTTGGGAATTTTGTGATTTTGGCAGAGTGGTAGACTGGGTGGGACAGTGGGTAGGAGAAGGTTAAAATAGGCTTGGGAAGCTACTGTACTGAGACACTACACTGGTTGCAATTTTAACAGTCCTCCCCTTCTGTTAGCTTTCCACCCCTCCTCTGCTCTGACACTGATTACTGTTGCAAATATTTAGCTTGTGATTCATATGTTTTAGAATATAACTTTTAACATGTTTAATGTAAGATAAATGGAAAATCCTGATTGAGAAGCTGAAGTAAATGCAATTCAAACAAGCTTGGAGTTCTTTGCACTTAAAAGGTTGGGGCCATGTTGACATCACAGGTTACGTTAGAAAGGTACGGTCATAAAAACAGCAGGTGGACTTGCTCTGTTAAATGACTGGAGACATGACGTTATTATGTGGTTTGCCAGATTGAAGAAAACTTTGGCATTAAAACATGGTCTATTCCCAGGTAGGAATGGAAATTAACTATGTGTGTCATATTGTCACGGAGATTCTTTGTTTTGGAGTTGATCTCTGTGAATTCAGACAAGGCATAGCCTATAGGCAAGACTGGTTGAGAGAACCAGCTAAGGGACTCAAGTTAACTTTGGATTTTGCGCAGCTCCTTGGAAGTTGAGAAGTAAAACCAGATCTACACCTGAAGTAGAGTAAATGCTCCATCTATCGTCCATAGTGCAGTCTGTATTTGAGAGCTGGTATTTGGTATAAAACAAACCTGGTAATGGGGAAAAACAACCAGAAGAGTTGTTTAGCCCAGTTGTTTTTCAAACTTTTTTGGCCGTGACCCATTTTTACCAACCAGCCGACCTTCACGACCCACCATTTTCACTCCTTTTAATGTGACAGGTGAGCTTGCTTGGTTCTCCCGATCTCACTTTGTTATTCAATGTTAACATTTCTGACGATGACTTCAGCTGATTTAAGATCTCACTGCATACATTGAAAAAAAATCAATAGGTTTGTCCTCAAACTTGCCATGCTTAGTCTTCAAATGACCTTTGAGGCTTTGAGGGTTTTAAACTTTCATTTGCCAGTGCTTCCCTGCATGTATGTTGAATCCTGATTTGCATTGACACAATTAATAAACCCACACCTCAAGAAATCTTCTTTATGCTGCTTTGTTCCTATTTTCAGCTTCTTCTTCATGGGTTGTGTGGTAATCACCACTGATGTATATATTGTATATATAGGATGTTGATATAGGTGCTTTACGGTTAGGCCCCTGTACTACAGGTACGGCGGTAGATCCCTGCCTGCTGGCTCCGCCCAGTAGGTGGAGTATAAATATGTGTGCTCCCAGTACAGCAACCATTTCATCAGCTGCTGCAGAAGGCCACACATCTCAGTGTAATAAAGCCTCGATTACATCCTACTCTCGTCTTTGTGTAATTGATCGTGCATCAATTTATTACACTGAGGTTTTCAGAAGATGGACCTCCGCATCAAGCCGGATCTCTGCAGCTGCATCCGCAAGTGGACAACGCCAAAAAGGACTTTGAACATTGACTAGCCTGTTTTGAAGCGTACATCGGGTCTGCGCCAGACGAAATTCCAGAAGCACAGAAGCTCCAGATGCTTCACACACGGCTGAGCTCCAACGTCTTTCCACTTGTCCAGGACGCGCTGACCTACGCAGAGGCCATGGCGCTACTGAAGGAAAACTACACTCAGCAGACTAACGCACTCTAGGCCAGGCACCTCCTCTCCACGCGGCGTCAACTCCCCGGTGAGTCGGTGGAAGATTTCTGGCGCGCCCTGCTTCCCCTAGTTAGAGACTGTGACTGTTTCGGCCACGGAACACACAAATTTGATAATGAGAGACTCATTTGTTACGGGCATAGGGTCTGACTACATCCGCCAGCGCCTCTTAGAGGGGGCCATGCTCGACCACGCGGCGACCAAAAAACTAGCGCTTTAACTTATGGTCGCATCACGCAACATTCAGGCCTAAACACCGACCGCGCATTAATTGTGGCAAGAAAGGACATTTCGCTGCAGTATGCCAGGCCCGCTCAATCGCCGCTATTGTCCCGGCATCCCCCACGTGCAACCAGTGGGCGCTGCCATCTTCTCTCTCTCCCCCCCTCCCCCTCCCCCTCCCCCTCCCTCTCCCTCTCCCTCTCCCTCTTCCCCCCCCCCCCCCCCCCCAAGGACCACGTGCGGCCAGTGGACGCCGCCATCTTGCTCGACTCAGGACCCATGCCCGTTGGGCATCTCATCCGGCCGCTCATCGCCTGCAACCGCCAATGACCAGCCGCGTCTCGCCTCGGTCACGATTGACCAGACTCGACCACACAACCTCGCGACTGCTTCAACTAAAGTGAAGGTCAATGGGCACGAGATCCCCTGCCTGCTGGACTCCGGGAGCACTGAGAGCTTCATTCACCCCGATACGGTAAGGCGCTGCTCCCTCGCGGTACACCCCGCTAACCAGAGAATCTCCCTGGCCTCCGGGTCCCACTCCGTGGTGATCCGGGGGTACTGCATCGCCACTCTCACTGTCCAGGGCATGAAGTTCAGCGGCTTCCGCCTCTACGTCCTCCCCAACCTCTGCGCTGCCTTGCTCCTCGGCCTGGACTTCCAGTGCAACCTCCAGAGCCTAACCCTGAAATTCGGCGGGCCCCTACCACCCCTTACTGTGTGCGGCCCCGCCACCCTTAAGGTCGACCCACCTTCCCTTTTTGCAAACCTAACCCCGGATTGCAAACCCGACGCCACCAGGAGCAGACGGTACCGCGCCTTGGACAGGACCTTCATCAGGTCTGAAGTCCAGCGGCTGCTTCGGGGAAGGCATCATCGAGGCCAGCAACAGCCCCTGGAGAGCCCAAGTGTTAGTGGTCAAAACTGGGGAGAAAAACAGGATGGTCGTTGAATACAGTCAGACCATCAATAGGTACATGGAGCTCGACGCATACCCCCTCCCACGCATATCTGATATGGTCAATCAGATTGCACAGTACCGGGTCTTCTCGACAGTAGACCTGAAATCTGCTTACCACCAGCTCCCCATCCGCAAGGCGGACCGCCCATACACTGCGTTCAAGGCAGACGGCCGCCTTTACCACTTTCTTAGGGTTCCCTTCGGCGTCACCAACGGGGTCTTGGTCTTCCAACGGGAGATGGACCGAATGGTTGACCGGTACGGGCTGCAGGCCACTTTCCCGTACCTGGACAATGTCACCATCTGCGGCCACGATCAGCAGGACCATGACGCCAACCGTGCCAAATTTCTCCACACCGCCACTCTCCTCAACCTCACGTATAACAAGGAGAAGTGCGTGTTCAGCACAAACCCCTTAGCCATCCTCGGCTATGTGGTCCAGAACGGAGTTCTGGGGCCCGACCCCGATCGCCTGCGCCCCCTCATGGAACTCCCCCCTCCCCTACTGCCCCAAGGCCCTCAAACGTTGCCTGGGGTTCTTTTCGTATTACGCCCAGTGGGTCCCAAACTATGCGGACAAGGCCCGCCCACTCATTCAATCCGCTGTTTTTCCTCTGACGGCTGAGGCTCACCAGGCCTTTAACCATATCAGGCCGACATCGCCAAGGCCGCGATGCACGAGGTCGAAGAGACGCTTCCCTTCCAAGTCGAGACCGATGCATCAGACGTCGCTCTGGCCGCCATCCTCAACCAGGCAGGCCCGTGGCATTCTTTTCCCGCACCCTCCATGCCTCTGTTATTCGGCACTCCTCCGTCGAAAAAGAGGCCCAAGCCATCGTTGAAGCTGTGCGACATTGGAGGCATTACCTGGCCGGCAGGAGATTCACTCTCCTCACTGACCAACGGTCAGTTGCCTTCATGTTTAACAACACACTGCGGGGCAAGATCAAAAACAATAAAATCTTGAGGTGGAGGATCGAGCTCACCACCTACAATTACAAGATTTTGTATCACCCTGGTAAGCTCAACGAGACCCCCAATGCTGTATCCCGAGGTACATGTGCCAGCGCACAAGTGGACCGAGTCCGGACACAGCACGACAACCTCTGTCACCCAGGGGTCACACATTTTTACCATTTCATCAAGGCCTGCAACCTGCCCTACTCCATCGAGGAAGTCAGGGCGATCACCAGAGACTGCCAGGTCTGCGCGGAGTGTAAACCGGCACTTCTACCGGCCAGACCGTGTGCACCTGGTGAAGGTCTCCCGCCCCTTTTGAACGCCTCAGCGTAGACTTCAAAGGGCCACTCCCCTCCACCGACCGCAACACGTACTTTTTCAGTGAGGTCGATGAATATTTCCCTTTGCCTTCCCGTGCCCCGACATGACGTCTGCCACCGTCATCAAAGCCCTCAACACCATCTTCGCTCTGTTCGGCTTCCCCGCCTACGTCCACAGCGACCGGGGATCCTCATCCATGAGGGATGAGCTGCGCCAGTACCTGCTCAACAGGGGCATTGCCTCGAGCAGGATGACCAGCTACAACCCCAGGGGAAACGGGCAGGTGGAGAGGGAGAATGGGACGGTCTGGAGGGCCGTCCAGCTGGCCCTACGGTCCAGAAATCTCCCGGCCTCCCGCTGGCAGGAGGTCCTCCCCGACGCACTTCACTCCATTCGGTCCCTCCTGTGCACCGCAACTAATGAAACCCCCCATGAACGTCTCTTTGCCTTCCCTAGGAAGTCCACCTCCGGGGTTTCGCTCCCGACATGGCTGGCAGCTCCAGGACCCGTTCTCCTCCGTAGACCCGTTCGACTCCACTAGGCGGACCCGTTGGTTGAGTGGGTACAGCTACTTCACGCAAACCTGCAGTATGCCTACAAAGCATACCCCGACGGCAGCCAAGACACAGCCTCCCTCAGTGACCTGACACCAGCTGGTTCTCTTACCCCCCCCCCCCCCCCCCCAAGCGCAGCCCCCGCACCGGGTCAATCAGTCCTCCCCTTGCTCACACCCGGGGATGAAGAGGATTTCGACGCGCTCCCGGAGTCACCGAAGACCAAGCCACCGCCAGAGTCGCCACCAGCACTGCGGCGCTCTCAACGACAGATCAAGGCACCGGACCGCCTGAATTTGTAAAATTATCTGTACTTTTAGTTCTCCACCACCCCTCCGGACTCATTTTTTTAACAGGGGGTGAATGTGGTAGTCACCACTGATGTATATATTGTATATATAGGATGTTGACATGGGTGCTTTATGGCAAGTCCCCTGTACTACAGGTATGGGAGTAGATCCCTGCCTGCTGGCTCCGCTCAGTAGGCGGAGTATAAATATGTGTGCTGCCATTACAGCCATTTCATCAGCTGCTGTAGGAGGCCACACATCGCGGTGTAATAAAGCCTCGATTACACCCTACTCTCGACTTTGTGTAATTGATTGTGTATCAGGTTGTTCACCAGAGACCCTGGAGTTCACACCAGCACTGCTAGCAGCTGCAAAATGGAGGAATCTGCCTCGCACCCAGAACACGTTACATCAACGTACGGGGACCGTGCCCTGCTCTCTGACACTGATCCAGGCAAGAAGACTCCAGCGATTTATTTTTTTTTAAAAATGTTAAGAAAAAACTTCTCCTCCTCCTGCGTGCTGATGTCAGGAGGAGACGTTCTGCCTCGCTGGGATCCGAGCCTGCGCATGCTGAGGGGGCCTGCAAATACGGAATGGCCAGCATTCGAAAAGCCAATTGTGTCCGGCAATTTAAAAAGCCAGTCGTGCCATTGGGCACTCCTTCCGGCGATAGGCAACGATGCGATGCATGAGCCTGCGATCGGGAATGCCACGATGCATGGCCCACGACCCTCCCAATACCCGCCCGCGTCCCTGGGTTTGAAAGTGACTGGTTCAGCCTAAAGGAAGAAATATATAGGCATTCTGTCAATAAAAAGCAATTAACTTTGTTGCTGTTGGAGTTCTGGAAGTAAGCAGCTTGGTTGCAGTTTGAAACCTATAGTAGTGGGTTATTGGAAACCAAGGGTGTTTTCAAATATTTTAAGTCGCTGTGCAAGAGTTGGAGGGAGTACCATGCTTGGTCTGTGGAATCTAGAGTTATGAAATCGACAGAAGAAATTGGGGGTTGCCAAGCCAAAAGCTAATGAAGGGAGCCCCATGAAATCTTGTGCTGTTGGAATGCAGAAATTTCAGTGAATTCCGGAGAGCGGTGATGTTCCAGTTTGAGTTTGTCCCGGTTGGGGGGGGGGGGGGGGGGGGGGGGGCCAGTTTTTAGCATCTATTTTAGGTCCCTGTCATCAACTTTTAGCTGAATTCCCAGTCCTGCTTACCGACTGCTATCCCATTGCCACTGGCTTTGGACTACTGTTCCATTTAAATGAGGACTCGGGATTAAAATGTTCAGTGTCCTGTACCAAGCGCTGCTGCTGGATCGAGTGCTCCCAGATCAGATATAAAATAGTTTGATATTTTTTCTATTTTGATCCCTATTCAACAGAGCACCTCCTACTGTATCAGTGTGGCAAAACGTGTTTCCATACACCGACCGTGTGAGTGAGCTTGCCATTTTACATTGCCCGATGTAGTTTTGTCCTGTGGCTCATGTCCATTAGGAACTGGATGGAGATTGCTCAAATTAATTATGTGTCTGTCATAACCCATACGAGGACCACGGGGAAACCGTCATTGATGTGGGACCTGTGGAATAGGAGCTCCCCAGATAGGAGGCCACCCGCCTGGGGCTCTTTGTATAATCCTATAAAAGCTAGCCCAAAGCAAGGCCAGGAGAGTTTAGTTCTCCCAGCAAGGTCCGTACTGGGACTGATATGCTACTTTGAGTGGAACTATGTAAATAGTTAATAAATTAATGTTCATTTATCACTGGCGTCATCAAGTTACTAAACTGGCGATGAGGATTAATGGAAACTCCGGACCTGCTCGTAGAACCTCCTGGCCGCCGGAAGTTGCTGATTGGGACGTAACATCGTAACCACTTAAGATGCCAATGTTTGGAAAGTTGGATGCCTTTGACGCAGACCTGGAAGATTGGAACCAGTATGCGGAAGGCATGAGGTATTTTTTCCAGGCAAACGGGATTTTGTGTGAAGACTGTCAGAAGGTCCTCCTCCTGACTGCTTGTGAGGCCCAGTCATTTGGGATCATAAAGAGTCGGACTTATCCGGTGGCGCCAGACTCCAAATCTTTCGATAAGCTAGTTGCAATGGTTTTGGAATACTATGAACCAAGCCTTTTGTAATTCTGCAGCGGTATGGTTTTTACACAGCAATGTGGTCTCTTCTGCAGCGGTATGGAGTTAACACAGCAATGAGGTCTCTGGGCGAATCAGTTACTGACTTCTTGACCCGTTTGAGACATCTGGCTGAATATTGTGAGTTTGGGCCATCCCTCTCTGAGATATTGAGGTACCTGCTCGTTTATGGCATCAACAACACGACCGCACAGAGGAAGCTATTGGTGGAACCCACCTTGGATTTAAAACTGGCCATTGAGCTTTCACCATCTCTCGAGCACGTGGAGTGCAGGGGTTCAGGGGCTATGGCATCCATAGTTTGACTCACGCTTCCTCATCCCCGCGACATCACGGGATGGTGCTGATCTGGCCAGGCTGCCTCCAAAAGGGCAGCCTCTGAGGCAGTTCCATGACAGGGTTAGGATCTCGGGTGCTAACGCTGACCGGTGGGATACCTCAAACAAGGATGACGCGGGCAACCGGCCGCATTGCCAGTTATGTGGGAGGCAAACTCGTGACAGTCGTGGCCGCCAGGCTTGATGCTGAGAACGCTATCTACGTCAACCACCCACCTCGGATGAGGAGGGCAGTTTAATGCAATTGAACTGTGTCACAGCTTCAAAAGTAACACCGGGTCCGGGTCACACTACAGAGTAATTGTCGACCTCCGCACATTTTGGTGGCTTTGTGCAGGGATCATACCATTGACACTTCACAATACCAAGGTGAGATTAGCAACCAACACCGGGGAACCATTAAAGACCAGAGTGGCCATGGTGACTCCAGTGATGCATGGGCAGCAGTCCGTTCGCCTCCTGTTGGTTGTGATGCAGGGACCAGGACTAAACTTATTGGAGCGAGACTGGTTAAGAGTCCTCCGTTTTGACTGGCAACAGGTCTTTCAAATGGGCACCGGAAGTCTGTACGATGTGCTGGGTAAATAACCGGAGGTGTTCCAGGATGGCCTGGGTAGGATGAAGGGGACCAAAACCCATATCTATGTAGATCCTGAGGCTCAACCCCGATATTTTGGGGTGAGCCCTGGCCCTTATACTTTACTGACGAAAGTCGACGGAGAAATTTGCCGTCTGCAGGATCTGGGAGTCATACGCCCGGTTCAGTTTGCGGAATGGCTGCGCTTGTGGTGCCGGTAATGAAACCCGACAGAACTGTTGGTCTCTGCGGCGTTTTTAAACTCACGGTGAACAGGGCCGCATGACTGGACAGGTACCTGATGCCCTGGATAGAGAATTTATACGTCAGATTGGTTAGAGGATGCTCCTTCACGAAGCTGAACATGAGTCATGCGTATCTGCAAGTGAAGCCAGAACGTTTGCCACCATCAATACCCATCGGGAGTTGTTTGCGTTCACACATCTCCTGTTCGAGGTTTCGTTGTCCCGGTGATTTTTCAGCGTGTGATGGAGAACATCTTGCAGGGCCTACTGAAGGTGGCTATATATTTGGAATAGATGCTCATCATGGGATCCATAGAGCAGGAACATATAGATAACCTATGGGATGTACTCTGGCATTTTTCTCATAAGTGCCCAGTTGAAGAGGAGTAAGTGTGGATTCCGCACCAGAGTGTTGACTTATCACACTATAGAGTGGACAGTAATGGCCTACATCTGGCGGAAGAAAAGGTTTGCGCTATAAAAGGAGTCCTGACCCCGAAGAGCATCACTGAGTTGCGGTCATTTTTAGGCCTGGTCAACTATTATGGGAAGTTCATTGCCAACTTGGCCACTCTGTTGGCTCCGCTGCACGTGGTATTGAGGAAGGACCAGGAGTGATGCTGGGACCCTTCGCAGGAGAAGGCATTTGTTACTGTTAAGAAACACCTGTCCTCCACGCAGCTTCTTGCGGGTTATGATCCGGCTAGGCCCCTATTTTTTACGTGCTGCTTCTGCCTAGGGCATCGGGGTGGTGGTGCGTCATGGATGGGACAACGGCATGGAACACCTCCATCACGTCGCTTCGAGAACTCTGGCGGATGCAGAGCGATGTTATGCTCAGATCGCGAAAGCGGGCTTGGCAGCAATATTTAGGATGAAAAGGTTCCACCAGTACATTTATGGGCAACATTTTGTCAATGTAACCAACCACAAGTTGCCTGCTTGTCCTCTCAGGCAAGATAAAGGCACCCCGCAAACCTCATTGGCTAGGATCCAGTGTTGGGCGTTTCTGCCCGCTGCGTACCAGTACTCATTCCAGCACCGCCCAGGCACACACATTGCTCATGCGGATGCCCTTAGCTGTTGCCTGTGAGCACTCCATTCCCACCAGTAGCAGATGAGGTAATTGCATCTCTCAATTTTATGGGCACCTGCCGGTGATGGCTGCTCAGCTGCACACGTGAACATAGCGAGACCCAGGATTGGAGAAGTTTTGCTGTTGAGCGTGAGAAAAAGGAGGCCCTACAGCTTTTCGCCCAGGCATTTGCCAAGCTCAGTGTAGAAGACGGCGTCATGTTGTAGGGAGCCCACATAGTTATCCCCGCACAGGGTCAGGAAGCTATGTTCCATGACCTTCACGGTGGCCATCCGGGAGCATCTAAAAGGGCCTGCAGTTATGTCTGGTGGGCCGGTATCGATGGGGTCATCGAAAGGGTCACGTGCAGCTTCCTGCGGTGGCAGGAGCATCAGAAACTCCCACTGGCAGCCTCCCTTCATCCTTGGGAATGGCCGTGACGCCCATGGGTATGCCTACACATGGATTTTGCAGGACTATTCATTTATTTATTAAAATTTATTTTAATAACCCAATTAATTTTTTCCAATTAAGGGGCAGTTTAACGTGGCCAATCCACCTACCCTGCACATCTTTGGGTTGTGGGGGCGAAACCCACGCAAACATGGGGAGAATGTGCAAACTCCACACGGACAGTGACCCAGAGCCAGGATCGAACCTGGGACCTCGGCGTCGTGAGGCAGGAGGGCAAACACACTACGCCACCGGGCTGCCCAGGACTATTTATGGGGTCCATGTTCCTTGTGTTCGTGGATGCTCACTCAAAGTGGCTAGAGGTGTATAAGATGCCTCCACAACATCCAGGGCCAGGACAGAGAAGCTCCAGGTCCTGGAGTCGGATAATGGGATGCCGTTCACTAGCAAAGTGGCTGCATTTATGAAGAGGAACAGCATTCGGCACATTCAAACCGCTCCTTATCATCCCTCCTCCAATGGTCCAGCAGAAAGAGAGTGGCCCAGACCTTCAAAGGGGGTTTGAAGAAACATTCACCAGGTCAATGGACACACGATTGCTGCAGTTGCTTTTTAATTATCGCATGACACCCCAGGTAATGACAGGAATTGCCCTGGAAGAGCTATTAATGGATCGCAAGCTCTGAACCCGACTTGAGTCGGATGTTTCGCAGGAAGGTTCAGGTACAACAGGAAATGCAGAAACACCACCGTGACTTAAGGATGCCTTGGTGCATATTTCACTCCGGGGATGCGGTCTACGCTCACAATTTTGGTGATAGAATCTTGTGGCTCCCAGGAATAGTACTGGAATGAATGGGTGCAGTCTCTTATAAGATCAGGATTCAAGGGTGGGTCCACCGCAAGCCCTTGGACCACCTGATGAGGCGGGAGCCCGCACAGCTCGAAGCCTGACTGGCAGTATTGGAGTTTCAACTGTGTCAGGAACCGCCTTTCAGCCTGGGGATCCAGCTGCTTGGGCCAGAAATCACGATCCAGCAGGAGGAGGATGGCTCCGAATCCGACATAGATGCAGAAGACGCCATCCCGGCAGACGATGGGGTTTCGCGAAAGGCGAGGAAACAATGGTCGGCAACCTGATACAATCCACCCGACCCAGAGCGGCAACAAGCGGAAGCCCAGCTGCAGGCAAAATGGCACAAAAGGCCCCCACCATTCACGCCCAAAGGAGGATTTTAGTCAGGGGTGACAAAACCCTCACAAGGACTGGGGAAAACATGATTGATCTCCCAGTGGGACTCGTGGAGTACGAGCTCTCCAAATACGGGGCAGAGGCTACCTGCCCGGTGCTCTTTATGTACTGATATAGAAGCTGGCCCAAAGACAGACAAGGTGTTGTTAGTTCTCACAGTAACGACTGTACTGGTAGTGATATACTGCTTTGACCAGAACCAAGTAAATAATTAATAAATTAATGTTAATTTATCACCGGCGTCCTCCAGTTACTAAAGTGTCAAACCTTTCTAAATAGACTTACTTACAGATTTTTCATCCCATATTTTTGTTGAGATTTTAACCAGGTCCCAGAGATCAAAGACCAGACTTATAGGAACACCTAGTCACCCTAAAAATTGGTTTTCTAAATGTATCTTAACATATTAAATAAAAAATTATACACTATGAAGCTCCAGCATTTTGAGTCTAAAACTGTTATATTTTGAACTTATGGGCACCAGAAAATATAACATGATGGCAGCAGGTGTCTATGAGTAAGAGTAAAATACCTGAAACATTGAGATGATCAACCTGAATTAGTGCCAGAGAAAAACTTGAGTTAAACGTGTGAAACCAAAATGGCTGCCACAACAATGAACACACATCCCGTAATGAACTGAGATGCTGAAGATGTCAGAAGTTTAAACAAAAGTGGCAGACTGACATTTACTAACTTTCTAAAAGACGTTCGCAAAGAGAAAAGGGTTACATCCTTTTTGGCAGGTGAGAAAGGGTTGCATTTGTTCAATAGCTGGGTGATTGAGTAAGAACGACTGTAAAACCCAGAAATTATTTTTTAAAATTCAGCACATTTTGAGCCTAAGAGCATGATTACTTTGTACATGTGGAAACAAGAAGACATAACACCATTAGAATAAAAATATTCTGGTTTACTTTGCATAATTTGTGACATCACAAACAAAAATACTGCCATTGTAATCCATATTAGTTGCAGTAGCTAGGGAGAGCTAGAAGAGCAGATATGTGGGTAAATCTCACAGGTATAAAAGTAATAGGGTAATAATAGTCAGGGGTTTCAACTCCACCAATATTAATTTGGATAGAACATAGAACAGCACAGTACAGGCCCTTCGGCCCACCATGTTGTGCCGACCACTTATCCTAATCTAAGATCAACCTAACGTGCACCCTTCAATTTACTGCTGTCCATGTGCCAGTCCAAGAGTCGCTTAAATGTCCCTAATGACCCTGACTCCACCACCTCCTCTGGCAGTGCATTCCACGCACCCACCACTGTGCGCGTGTGTGCGCGTGTGCAGGTGCAGTATGAAAGGCTTTGAGGAGGCTGAATTTTAAAAGTGCATTTAGCAGAGCTTTTTCAGCCAGTACGTAGAAGGTCCCACAGGAGATGGGGCAGAACTGGACCAGATTTTAGGAATTGAAGCCGGGCAGGTTGGAGCAGTTTCAGCGGGGGAGCATTTTGGTGATCGCGACCATAACTTAGTAACATTTTAAGATAGTTATGGAAAAGGACAAAGATGGACCAGAAATAAAGGGCTGGATTCTCCATTATTGGGACCGTCCCCAAGCAGGCATCAAAACGGTAGAGTTTTACGCCTGAAAATCCTGGATCAAAGGGACATGAAGTCCCAGCTCTGGAGGGGGCTAGCCGGGACCGGAGTAGATCTTTCAGCTTTTGCTGCAGATACGGGCACCCGCACTTCCGGGTCAGAGGCCGCGTAGTGCTCATGGCAGACTCTGACCGCGGAGCCAGACCCACAAAAGAGACCCCAGAATGATCGCGCCCAACCCTCAATCCCTGCACAAACATTCCCCGTCCGCCTATAAGGCCCCCTCTGGCCTCTGATCTGCCCGACCAGGGCGGCCACGGACTGAATCCACAGCCGCCACGCGAGTATCCTGACCGGCTGGAGCACATTAGTTCCACGCTGTCGGGACTTTGGCCGTCCAGGGACTGAGGATGTCGGAGCGGGCCTCTGGCAATGGCCCCAGGTGGCACGGCGTACTCCCCGAGTACACCACTTTTCGGGGCCCTCAGAATCGGCGAACCAGCGGCGGTCCCGATTTCTTGCGGGAACATGGATCATCCGCCCCCACGCCGGCCACGACTTCGCTGCGAGGGTGCGGCGAATCCAGCCCAAAGGTTCTGAATTGGGAGAAAGCGGATTTTAATATGATGAGGCAGGATCTGGGAGCAGCTACTTGTAGCATGATCCACATCAGAGCAGTGGGTGTCCTATAAACAATGAAATAGAAAGAGTACAAAATCTGTAAACATTGGGATCAAAAGGTACAGAGAACATTGGATGTCAAGGGACATACAGCATTGGATAAAGGAAAAAAGGGAGGCTTATGGCAGGCTCAAAACAATGGATGCCCTGGAAGGAGTATAGAAAGTGCAGGGGGGGTACTTTATAAAAAAAAAAAAAGAAATTAGGACAGCGAAGAGGAGGCATGAAAAAACACTGGTTGGACAAAATAAAGGAAACTCCCAAGATGTTCTGGAAGTATATTATGGGCAAGAGCCTCACCAGGAAAAGAGTAGGGCTCATTAGGGACCAAAGTGGCAATCTGTGTGGAGCCCGAAAATATAGTTGAGGTATTAAATGAGTATTTTATGCCTATGTTCACTATGGAGAAGGACAACGTAAGTATAGAAAGCAGGGAGAGGATCTGTGATATAATTGAACAGATTAGCATTGAGAAGGAGGAGGTGTTGGCGGTTTTAGCGGGCTTAGAAGTGGATAAATCCCCAAACCCAGAAAAGATGTATCCTAGGGTGCTTTGCGACGCAAGGAAGGAGATTGAAAGGGCTGACATTAATTTTCAAACCTTCTCTGGCCACAGGAGAGGTGCCAGAGGGCTAGGGGACAGCTAATGTGGTACCATTATTCCAGTAAGGAAAAAACAGGTAATTACAGGCTGGTGAGCCCAATATCAGTGGGAGGGAAATTATTGGAAACATTTCTGAGGGACAGAATTAATCTCCACTTGGAAGCCGTGAATCGAACCTGGGACCCTGGTGCTGTGAAGCAACAGTGCTAACCACTGTGCTACCATGCCGCCCCACCACCATGTTACCGTGCCACCCCACTGTGCTACTGTGCCACCCATTTAATTAAAGGTTCCGAGGAGATGACTAGGTGTGAGGATGAGGGTAGTGCCGTTGATGTAGCGTTCATGGAATTCAGTAAGGCTTTTGACAAGGTCCCACATGGGAGACTGGTCAAGAAGGTAAAAGCCCATGGGATCCAGGGCAATTAGGCAATTTGGATCCCAAATTAGCTTTGTGGCAGGAGGCAGAGGCTGATAGTTGAAGGTTGTTTTTGTGACTGGTGAGTCTAGTGGTATACCACAGGGATCATTGCTGGGGCCCTTGATGTTTGTATTGATGATCTTGACGTGAATGCGGTGGGGTATGATCAGTCGGTTATCAGATGACATGAAAATTGGTGGTGTGGTGAATAGCAAGGGGGAAAGAATAAAGTATGATATAAATAGGCTTGTCAGATGGACAGAACAATGGAAATGAAATTTAACCATGAAAAGTGTGAGATGATGCATTTTGGGAGGAAGAATCATTTTCTCTTGGTCGAGGGGGGTCAATAACTAGGAGCATAGATTTAACGTAAGGTGCAGAAAATTTAGAGGGGAAGTGAGGAAAAAGGTTTTCACTCCGAGGGTGATGGGAATCTGGAACTCACTGCTTGAAAGGGTGATAGAGGCAGGAACCCGCAACATTTAGATGAACACCATAACATACAAGACTTGGACCAAGTGTTGGAAAATTGGATTAGAATAGATAGGTGCTTGATGACCAGCGCAGCATGGTGGGTCAAAGGGCCTCTTTCTGGGCTGTGAGAAAGCCCAGAAAGAGGATTATGATTATCATAGATTATCATAGAATTTACAGTGCAGAAGGAGCCCATTCGGCCCATCGAGTCTGCACCGGCTCTTGGAAAGAGCACCCTACCCAAGGTCAACACCTCCACCCTATCCCCATAACCCAGTAACCCCACCCAACACTAAGGGAAATTTTGGACACTAAGGGCAATTTATCACGGCCAATCCACTTAACCTGCACATCTTTGGACTGTGAGAGGAAACCGGAGCACCCGGAGGAAACCCACGCACACACGGGGAGGATGTGCCGACTCCGCACAGACAGTGACCCAAGCCGGAATCGAACCTGGGACCCTGGAGCTGTGAAGCAATTGTGCTAACCACCATGCTACCGTGCACCATGATTATGTGTGAGCATAATAAGTTTACAAGGATTTAAAGTCATCCAAACCTTGTTTTCCCCCCTTAATGCATGGTCACCAGAAAATGCTTAAAATCTATCCCTAGTTCGCAAAAATGGTGTCACAAACAGCAATGCAATAAACGAGCAGATAAGCTGTTTTTGGTGAAATGGATTGCAGGGTAAATGTTGATCGAGACAACAGCTCTGCTCTTCAAACAGTGTTATCGGATCTTTTGTATCCAGCTGAACAGACCTCCGTTTAACATCTCATCTGCATAGATTAGGTGTTCAGCATAGGGATGAAAATTTAAAGATATTGCTAGTCAAATTTGTAGAACACTTCAGTTGAATAAACCTTTGATATATTGGCTGATTTGTGGGATAATCAACTCCGCTGTAATGTCTGTGTCTGCAAGTGTTTCATTTCCATGTACCCCATGGCGAATAATTTGTTTTTTCTCCTATTTGGAATAGAATAGAATTTCCAAGTCTCTGTCTGCAACTGACTGTCAGCTTATATTCAGAATTATGGGAAGCATACTTGTGTGTTTATTTTGTTGCTGATCGGAACGTTCTCTAGTTACAGGTGCAATCCCAGGAAATGGTGATGATTGGCAATGATAATGGATTTCTTTGTAGACTGAAGTGTTCCCTCCTAATATCAGCTGCAATTGCCTCTGTTCTTTATACAAATGGCCATAATGTATCAAGAGCCTATGTTTGTAATCATGAATAAAAATATGTAATTCAGTTTCAAAGAAAAAGGTTCTGGGTGGGATTCTCTGTTGCGACTCCGCTCCACTACCGCCGCTAGTGAAGGTGGAGAATTTAAAGTGCCATTTGCTGGCGGCGGGATTCCCCACTTCCGCGCCTTGTCAACTGGATTTTCCATTGAAACCACCTCACGTCGCTGGGAAACCCGCATGCGAGGGTGCGCTGATGGCGGGACCGGGGAATCCCTTCGCCTGTGAGCGACCGGAAAATCCCCCACACTACTTAATTTCGTTTTAAAATTAGGCTTTTGTCATTTTATACAAACAACAACAGTAAACTAAAATATGAAAACAATACTCCAATCTACGGAACCTTCTTGAAACAAGCCCCCCCACCCCCACTCTAACATTTAACATTGACCAATTCCTTGAAATACAATATGAACTGTTGCCATCACCGACAATGGACCCCCTCACTGTGTATATGACCTTCATGAGGTGCAAAGGCTCCAATTCCCCTAGCCACGTCGAGGCGCTAGCTGGTGTCGCCAGCCTTCAACTCAACAGGACTCGCCTCCGAACAACCAGTGAGGCAAAGGCAAGGTATATCTGCCCCTGCACCTGTCCGCAGCTCCGGAAAGCCCGAGATCACAAATATTGCGGCTATAGGACACAGCCCCAGCTCAATGTTCAGGATCGCCGACATGGTGCTTGAAAAAGAGACCCAAAAACCCACAAGCTTGGGACAGGACCAGAACATGTGCGAGTGATTTACAGGCCTTCTTGAGCAGCGCTCACACCTATCCTAACCCCCACAATGGAACTCTCATTATGGCTATAGTAAGGTATGCTCTAAACAGTACCTTGAACTGGATCAGGCTCAGCCTTGCACGAAGGGCCTCACTCCAGACGGCCTCGTTCAATATAGGCCCCAGCATCTCTTCCCATTTGGCCTTTCAAGAAGACAGATCCTCCCCCAAAATCCATCCGTATATGCTGGGTATACTACGGTACTACCCTCGTTCGACCCCAAACAGTAAAGGATCCTCTCCATCCAGGATAATGTCAGTGCCATCTGGAATTTCAGAAACATCCGTCGAACAAAATTTTGTATCTGAGGTACTTAAATGAGTCCGAGCCCCAATTTCTCTTTCAAATCCTCCAGGCTGGCAGACTGCCGATCCAGGAATAAATCACTCACTCTCTCCAGCTCCTTCCCCTTCCGCCCCCTAAACGTGACATCCAACTTTGCCGACTCGAGCAAGTGGTCCACACAAATGGGGACCAGCCTTGACACTGACCCCAGCTTGAAATGCTGACTGAGTTGCTTCCATATTTTTAAAGTGGAGACAACAACCGGGTTTGACGAGTACTTTGTTGGAACAAATGGTAGAGACGCCGTCACCAGGGCCCCCTAACTGGACCCCCTACACGACCCAGATTCCATCCGCACCCCGGTAGATCTCTGGTCTTCACACCACCCCAACACCTTCTCCGCGTTGGCAGCTAAGTAATAAAATATCAGATTTGGCAACGCAAGACACCCCCCCCCCCCCCCCACCCCACCCCGACTGTCTATCCCTCTGCAGGATACCGCTCCGAATCCTTGGGGTTTTCCCTGCAAGTAAGAACCCTGATATAAGCCTCTCAACCCACGGACAAATGACTTGGGTACAAATACCGGAAGACACTGAAATAGGAACAGGAATCTCGGCAAGATGTTCATCTTGATTAATTGAATCTGGCCCGCCAAGGACATTGAAAGGCTGTCCCACCTTTGTAGGTCAGCCTTCACCTTACTCACGAGGCTAGTGTAATTCAATTTATGGCTCCGTGCCCAATCCCAAGCCACCTGGACCCCCAAATACCAAAAGCTCCTGGCCAGGCGCAAAAGCAGCGCCCGCGCCCAAGACTGTCTCCACTCACCGAAGTGTTGACCAAGAAATACACACTCTCCCGCCCACTATTTTAAAGTGTCCAGTAAAATAATCATCTGTCTTGCTTTAAACTAGACAAATAGAAATTTTTAGTCTGTACAGTTTAAATATATCTAAATTACACTGAAAACTGATTGTTGAAAGTAAGACATCTCCATTTTTTTCCTACTTTCTTTGTCTCAGCATTCGGCTCCTTTTTGGTCTCATTAACTTTATTGAAGGTGTAGTAAAGGAAGGAATTTTCAAGAAACCGACAGGGGGGTGGAGTTGCATTTCCCCTCGAAGGGTAGCAAATATGTGGAACTGACTCCCAGAAAAAGTAGTTTCTTAATGCTTTCAAAAAAAAAGTTGGATAATACCATGTTGGGAAAGTCAAAATAATCATCAGCAGATAGCTCTGTGCTGCTGGGTCCATGAGGATGTCATCTATGATAGAAAAATTAACTCATGAGTTGGAGGCTTAGATGGGTATTTTGTGCAAACGTTTGGAGAAAGTGATGTAAGTCTGTGTGTGTGTGGTATAGCATAGTAATGTCATATTCTTACATTTCGCCAATATTTACCCTTCACTGTAATCTCACACAAGCAGTGCTCCTGAACCAGTATGAACTTTATACTTCCTACACTTTTGGGATTTTTTGGTTGGTGGGGGCGTGAGGAAGGGAAATTTGATGGGGGTATTCCTCCAGACTTCTCAGCCACTTGTTATTTTTACTTGAAATGGATGCTTCACCAGGATCCTTGAGAATTGGTGGCTAGATGTGCTACTGCATCGCAATCCCTGCCCAAAGTAGAAATGTACACCTTCATTCAGGGGCAACTTAAAAATAAATTCAAGAAAACATTCCACAGACACTGCTGGAGGAACAAAAGATTAACATTTCTGGAATGTCAGAGTCACGTTAAAGCCTCAGAAGTGATGCTGAAGAAGATGGGGCTTTTGCCCAAGTATTGTTGTTCGCTCCGAATTGTGGAAATGCCTGTGAGCCGTTCTGTCAATATATTTAACAATGCGACCTCCAACCAGCTGGTGGTGATGGAGATCTAGCTCGTGACTCAAGACACCCGCCAGTTGGTAGTACAATGTGCAAGAGGACATTACTATGCTATACCACGTCACACTTCAGAGTAGCTCAAGGACAATTCAATGAATTGATTTAGAAGTCATCATCTGTATTATAGTTATCTTTCCAAGTCTTTGTTAATAAATCATCTTTCTAGTAAAATAATTAGGTGTTCTGTGTACATCATTACAACGGTTATATCGCAGAACACAACATGGTACCAGGTGTGCAGAACATTTAAAGATAACGACAGAGAAAACGGGGCGAAATAAGCTGAAGAACGAAAAGAAAAACCGTCGACCCAGTGAACTACGTCCATCTGCAGCTCTACGCAGTAAAAGACTGTGAAGTTAGAGATGGAAGGTTTGAAGGCACCCCACCAGCTTCAAGTCTCGGGCAACGTAGATGAAAATGTATGTGTTTTCAAACAGCAATTATGTTGCAGCCCTGGGCCTGCAAGCACAGCCTGACGAGAGGCATATTGCATTGCTGCTCACTGTAGCAGGTCCTCGAGCAATAGAAATATACAATGCCTTCGACAGCGAAGAGGAAAGCAAGAGCTGCAATGAGGTGATAAAGTATTTTGATCGGCATTGTTCTCCGAAGAAAAACAAAACATTTGAATCATGCATATTTTGTACGCGTACCCAAAATGCAGGCAAATCTTTTGATAGCTTTGTAACCGACTTGCGGCTGAAGGCGCAGTTGTGCAGTTTTAGTACTCTGAAGTCGGCGATGATCTGTGACCAGATAGTGTTTGGGATATCGAATGATAAGTACATGAGAGGTTATTATGGGAAGAAGACCTGCAATTAGAAAATGCTATCAAGGTCTGCAATGCAAGTGAGCTAGCTGTTCAGCAGATCAGTAGGCTAAACCTAAATATTTTTTGTGCCAATCTAGAAGAAGACGCCAGTGTCATCAGCACTGTGACATAGTTGAATAAAAAACGTGGTCTCAGTGCGGCGGCCATTTTATGCGACCGACCGGGTCCGCAATCTTATGCCAGCAATGCGGCAATTGTCACAGGCCACAGCAATGCCCAGCATTTGGGAAAGTATGTTCCAAGAGTGGCCGCACAAGTCATTTTGAGAAACAATGCTTTTTGCACCCAACAGTAGACCAGACATGGTCAGTCAACACAGTTGATGAGATGTCCCTTGAAGAACAGTTTTTCACTGATCTGATTTCAACCAAGGACATGAGTCAGATTATGAAAAGTGAAGAAATCCTACTGACCAGTTGTGATAATAAGTGATGGTGAAGCTGATACCATCGAAGACAGATGGACAGTTCCAGTGATGCTGAACGACATATTGATAAAATGCAAGCTCGACATGGAAGCGAGGGCCAACCTCTTCAGTCTGTCTGATTTGCACAGGCTGCGGGCTGTTGAAAAACTACAGTGGGAATGAGATCAAGACACTGGGTGCATGTGAACTCGAAGCATGGGTACACAAAGAAATCTCACCACACCATTTTCCTTTGTGCATATGGAACCGAATCCATCATCGGAGCGGTTGCATGTGTTTTTCACAGTGGGCTAAGACAGCTGGCTTGTAATGCAGAACATGGCCAGCAGCGCGGGTTCAATTCCCGTTCCAGACTCCCCGAACAGGCGCCGGAATGTGGCGACTAGGGGCTTTTCACAGTAACTTCATTGAAGCCTACTCGTGACAATGAGCTATTATTATTATTATCTTTCTTCGATTTATGCAGTCTTCCTGACGTTCCAGAGCATGGAATGTTAGGTGAAAGTTCTGCAGCACGACTCGCTTTGAAATTGGGCACGTCTTGCGTGTACACATAATTTCACGTGCAATGTCGTACTTTACAGGAGACGCCATTGCAGATGATAATGACTCCGATGATGATCACTACAATGATAATTACGACAACCATGAGTACAATGAGGAAAGTGGAGACTTGGATGATGAGCTAGATGAGGACGACAATGCGGGAGTGATGTGGTGATCACTAGGGTCGCGCAGTCTACGCAGGACAACGATAAGTGTGTGAGCTCATAGATGGGTGTGCAGAGGCTGAAAGTGAGATTGCAGGAGCAGCCACATCAGATGACAGCAACTCAATTGCGAACAGGCTGGTAACTGAAGAAATCATCCCCATTCTGGAGAAACTGGTTCCAGAGGTGTACGGTGAATCATCTCATGCCCACAAAAGTGCTCCTGCAGCAGACGCCCCAATACTCGAGGCCACTCCACTGAGAGACGTAGAAGAGCAGGTGAATGCATCTGCTACAGTTCTACAATAAAAGACAAAACGTATATCGTCCTATCAGATGAGGATAAGCCACTAATCGGCTCTTCAGCAAAAGACAACCCATACATCGTCATATCAAGTGAGGATGAGACACCAATTGGGGCTCAAACACAATGAAAGAGCAGCATCCAATGTTGGGGACATTGATCCAGCCCTGACACCAGAGTTCGAGGCTTTGCAGGCTGCTCCTGACGTTGCAGACTTGATTGCGACCACACAATCATCCAAAAGTATGCCGACACTGGATGTTTCACCAGATGATGGGCATGCAACTCGGCTTGCGGACACAACCCTGGATCAACCAAAACTCATTGGTCCAGTGAAGGCTCTGAAATCAGCTATGATGGCAAAAACACCACAAGAAACTAGTCCCATGGCGCAGTACAGTGGCATGACGGGTGCCACCAAAGCAAAAAAGAAAATGGGACACAGTCAGAGGATCCTTTCTATGAGAAGGAAAAGGAAGAAAAGGAGAGTGGAGGATACCGTGGGTCGCATCCGCAATACTGAAGAAGGCATCGGCAATGTGGTCGACAGGCAAGAAAGTACACCACGATGCAGCAAGAAGCATAGTGTGCAAAAATTGAAAAAGCTGGTCATGCAGAGAAGACCAGCAAGAAAACCAGTCTTCAGGGCACATCGCGTCAAAAGGCCAAATAAGCTGATAATACAAAGACCTACCAGAAAGCCGGTCTTCCGAAGTTAAAGTGCCGATAAAAGTTCAGACCAACAGGGCGATGTCGTTGTGAATGTCGAAAAAGCTGTGCACCAGGGACACGTTCATCAGGCATATGTTGTGTGAAGCACAGTTGCATCGGTGTCTATGCGGAGTCTACATGTTCTCCCGTTGTCTGTGTGGGTTTCCGCCGGGTACTCTGGTTTCCTCCTACAAGTCCCAAAATACGCGCTTGTTAGGTGAATTGGACATTCTGAATTCTCCCTCAGGCGCCAGAGTGTGGTGACTAGGGGATTTTCACAGTCACTTCATTGCAGTGTTAATGTATTCCTACTTGTGACACTAATAAAGATTATTATTATAGCTCTATCACGTGACTCAAGACACCAACCAGTTGGTAGTAAGACGTACAAGAGGATAGTCACACAGAGTAGCTCCAGGACAATTCACTGAATTGATTTAGTAGCCATCGTCTGTATTATAGTCACCTTTCCACGTCTTTGTTAATAAATCATCTTTCTAGTTAAATAACTAGATGTTCTGTGTATATCATTACAACGGTTATATCACCGAACACAACACTAATATACAGCCTGCTTGCCATATTAGCATCCAATAATGCTAATAATAATAGGCTACCTTAAATCTACAGACTTTTCATCATCAGTGCACTGTGGCTGCAATGTGCACCACCTACAACAGTGTTTTTCAAACGTTTTTGCCCGGGACCCATTTTTACCAATCGGACATTCCTCGGACCCAGCCGGCTGACCTTTGCGACCCATGCCGCCTGAATTTCTCGACCCACCATTTTCACTTAGCTTTAATGTGACAGATGAGCCTGCTTGGTCCTCACGATCTCACTTGTTTTGTCATTCAGTGCACATTTCTGATAATGACTTCAGCTGATGATTTAAGACCTCACTGCATCCATTGAAAGAGGTCTGTCTTCAAATGTCTTGGAAGGTTTGAGGATCATTTGCCAGTGCTTCCGTGCCTTTTTAAAAGCCGGTTGCGCCATTGGGCACGAAGATGATTGGAATGCCGCAACACATGGTCCCACGATCGAGAATGCTGCAACATATGGCAACGCGACCCTTCCAACACTCACCCGCTGACCCATCCACGGGTCACGACTGGGTTTGAAAATGACTGACCTACAAGATGCACTGCAGCAACCTGCCAAGTCTTTGACAGCATCTTCCAAGCCCACAACCTTTGCCACCCAGAAGGCCAATTTGATTGAAACCCCAACACCATCCCGACTTGGAAATATATTGTTGTTCCTTATCCTCTCTGGGTCACAATCCTGGATGTCCCTTTCTAAAAGTACAAAGGGTATACCACATGGTCTGTAGCAATTTGTGAAGGCAGATCACCAATCACCTTCTCAAGAACAGTTAGGGATGGTCAGTAAATGCTGGCCTAACCAATCTCACCCACTTGCCCTGAACAATTTTTTATTAAAGCATCTGAATTGAATTCAGAAAACATGGATGAATTCAGCAGTTGCAGCGTAATTGAAGCCAATAGGAATCAAAGTTTGAAACTTTTCCACAAGATGGATGGGCCCCCTTTTTAAAAAATAAAAACTTCTATAAATTTGATATCAGACTGAATGTCAATCAGAAACTATGACACGATGCATTCACATGGGATACTATAATTCTCTAGTGGAAGTGTAAAAGGTCATAATGCCAGAAGTAGGGAAGCCCCTCCCTCACTTCATTCACATTTGTACAACCCTGACTGATTTTTGGAACTACTGATATTTTGAAATGATTCATATGAGAGTGTTAATGCCTGTTTACTTGCTGGGTTGAAATGATGCATTAAATGCATTCATAAGTATTTGAAAATGTCTCCAAGGGGGGGGGGGGGGGGGGGGAGGGGGCTTGGGGGGGGGGGGGGGGCTAGGGGGGAGGGGGCTGGGAGGGAGGGGGGGTGAAGGAAAGAGAAATCCCCATTTGGTCAATAGCATATTTATGGTGTTCTCTTAGTCTACATGTTTACTGTCCATTGCCCATCCTCTGAAGGATAAAATGCAGCATAACTAATGGAACAAAGGCTTAGAGTGTTACCACTAACAGAGGAGGCTTTTAGCAAGGCATAAAAAATTTAGCTTTGTGCTTTCAGCATGTCGGTGTACACAGAGTTGGCTACATTTTCTGACCCAGTTTAGAATTTTTAACCATTTGGTTTAGCCTAACTCCTGAAAACATACAAGGGTCTGTCTGGATCTGAGGTTTTGGGTGTCATTAGCATTTAAAACCAGGACAGAAATAAACCCCTTCTGAAGATGACACAAAATAATAAGAATGGATACTCAGCAAAACTAAAGAGGGATGGAAAAAACTACACACTTGACTTCTTTCTTTTCACACAATGTTTCTCCCTCCACCATAAAGGTCATTCAGTGACTGGGTTCATTTAGCTTCTACTTTGTAATACTGATGCATCTACATTTAAAGCCTCAACAACTTGCATTTATATAGTGCCTTTAACATAGGAGAACATCTCGACGGCTCCGCAGGAGTGGAATGAGACAAAAATTGATCTGACGCCAAAGAAAGAGATATTAGGATGGCTAATTCAAAGCTTGGCTAAAGACATAAGATTTCAGAAGGGCTTCAAAAGAGGATTTTAACATAGAGTGATACAAGGAGAGAATTCCAGAGGTTGGAGCCTACATGGGGACAGCTAGTGATGGGGCAGAAGGTGTGGGGAGGGAATTGGCGGGGGGGGAAATGGGCAGTAGCCCCGAAGTGGAAGAATGCAGACTTCTTGGAGGATTGCAAGGATGGAGGCAGATGTAGCAATGGCAAGAATGAGGCCATGCAGAGATTTTTTTTAAAATATAAATTTTGAATACCTAATTCATTTTTTCCAATTAAGGGGTAATTTAGCGTGTTCAATCCACCTACCCTGCACATCTTTGGGTTGTGGGGGTGAAACCCACGCAAACACGGGGAGAATGTGCAAACTCCACATGGACAGTGACCCAGAGCTGGGATCGAACCTGAGACCTTGGCGCCGTGAGACTGCAGTGCTACCACTGCGCCACCGTGCTGCCCTGCCATGCAGAGATTTGACCATGAAGTTGAGAATTTTAAAATTGAGGCTGGGATCTAGGTCAGGGAGCACAGCAGTGATGAATGAATGGAACCAGGTCTGGATTAGGATATTGGCGGCAGAGGTTTGGATGAGATTGTTTATGGAAGATGGGAGGCTGACCTGGAGAGCTTTGTAAATAGTTAATTCAGAAGGTAACAAAAACATGATGAAGGTTTTTAGCAGCAGATGGGTTGAGGCAACAATGATGTGGAGGTGGAAATAGATGATTTGGTGATGGGAATTATGTAGAGTTGAAAGCTCAGTTCATGTAGGACGGCAAGATTGTGCATAATCTAGTTTAGTGTGCGCCACTTACCAGAGAGAGAAATAGGTTTAGTGGTGAGGGATGGAACTGAAGGTGCAGAGCAAACACAAAGGGTGAGATTCTCTGGCCTACCCTGCGGCATGTTTCTCGGAGGTGGGGGGCTTCCCCTCATTGGTCGGCGGTGGGATATTGTGGTCACGCTGCTGTTAATGGAATTTTTCATTGAATCCACCCCATGCCACCAGGAAACCCACAAGTGGGGGGGTGCTTCGGTGGGACCTGAAGATCCCACCAACATGAACAGCCGGAAGATTTCCCCCAATGGCTTTGGTGTCTCTGATGTTTCATATATTATCATAGAATTTACAGTGCAGAAGGAGGCCATTCGGCCCATCGAGTCTGCACCGGCTCTTGGAAAGAGCACCCTACCCAAGGTCCACACCTCCACCCTATCCCCATAACCCAGTAACCCCACCCTACGCTAAGGGCAATTTTGGACACTATGGGCAATTTAGCATGGCCAATCCACCTAACCCGCACATCTTTGGACTGTGGGAGGAAACCGGAGCACCTGGAGGAAACCCACGCACACACGGGGAGGATGTGCAGACTCCGCACAGACAGTGACCCAAGCCGGAATCGAACCTGGGACCCTGGAGCTGTGAAGTATTTGTGCTATCCACAATGCTACCGTGCTGCCCACTTGTTTGTTTAATTGTAAGATGTTCTGGCTCACCAGATGGCAGACATGTATCCACAGCAGCAGTGATGGGGAACGTAGACGAGTGAGTGGCCATCCTTCATCTCCATGGGCCGCAAGATTGAAATTGGGTTTCTTTACTAACTGTGACTCTTGAATAAGATCAAATACATTTAATACATGCCAAATATTTTGCAATAAGTTATATAAAATGCTTCGTTCAAATATTAAACTTCAAGTGGTAAAAACAAAATAAATATTTACACATTGTTTGGACACAAGGGGAGTGCAGGGCTCAACGTTGTGTGCAATCGGCATGCACCCCGCCTCGTGTGCCCTCGCTTTACGTGCGTATCACTTCAGTCTTACCTGTTGGAAAACAGCTACATGGATGGAAACCTGTGAAATGCTCGTGGGCAACAGTCAACAAAATGTCTTGTGGGCTGCACTCCGAACCCTGATGGGCCACAGGTTGCCCACGACTGATTCATCGTATTTTGCTTCTGTTGCAGTAGTCTGACAGCGTAGCAGCAGTGGATAAGATGAGAATGGTGCCTTTTTCTTTACTCTTCAGGTGCAAACAAATCATGTGCTGAAGTTCCCCCATTTTCTGCTTTTATTTTAGATATTCTGAACTTACTCAATCTATTCTTTTTGGATAAATTCCTGCAGCATTATAAACCAGTCTTTTAATTTGGCAGATGTATGTATAAATAAATATTATTTTATCTGTGGCCTTTATTGCAAAAGGGAAGGATTTTAAAGGTAGGGAAGTCTTGCTATGGCTGTACAGGGCATTGGTGAGTCCATATCAGGGATTCTGTGTACAGATTTGGTCTACTTATGGAGTGATATACTTGCAGGGGCTATTTAGCACAGGGCTAAATCGCTGGCTTTGAAAGCAGACCAAGGCAGGCCAGCAGCACGGTTCAATTCCCGTACCAGCCTTCCCAAACAGGCGCTGGAATGTGGCGACTAGGGGCTTTTCACAGTAACTTCATTTGAAGCCTACTTGTGACAATAAGCGATTTTTCATTTCATTGGGTACAGTTCAGAGACGATCCACTCGGCTGTTCCCTGGGATGAAGAGGCAATTATTTGGAGGAAAGGTTGAGCAGATTATGCCCATACTTATTGAAGTTTAGAAAAATTCGAGGTGATCTTGCTGAAACTGGTAAGTAGATGCTGAGAAGATGTTTCTATTCTTGGGGGAATCGGGCATTAGGGATTTAAGATAGCCAGAAGGAGGAATTTCTTCAACAGAAAGCAATGGAGGCTGGGTCATTAAAGATATTCAAGATCAACCAGATTTTTGATCTACAAGGGAGTCCAGGCTAATTGGGGGGGGGGGGTGGAACAGGCACGATTGCGAAATTAAGGCCACAATCCAAACCGAGCAGGCTTGATGGTTTGAATGGCCTACTTTATGATCTTATGGATGGAGCACCAGGGCTCTGGGAATTCTCATTCTGTGTGTGTGTCTCTCTCTCTCCCTCTCCCTTTCTCTCTCCCTCTTTCCCCCCTCCCCGCCCCCCACCCCCCTCTCTCTCTCTCTCTCTCTCTCTCTTTCTACTCTCATCTCCCCCCCCCCCCCTCCAATGTTGATGTGGCTATTATGCTTAAACATTTGGGGTCAGTAATGTGTGGCGAGATTTTTTTTCTGTTTGTACCAAGCGCTGTTGCTTTGGGCCATGCCGCTGCTGCCTCACAGCGCCAGGGACCCAGGTTCAATTCCGACCTTTGGGTGACTGAGTTTGCACATCCTCCCTATTTCTGCGCGGGTTTCCTCCAGGTGTTTGGTTTCCTCCCACAGTCCAAAGATGTGCCGGTTGGGTTGATTGGTCGTGCTAAATTGCCCCTCAGCGTCCAAAAGGTTAGGTGGGGTTACAGGGATAGGGCGGGTGTGAGTCTAGGTAGGATGCTCTTTTGGAGGATCAGCGCAGACTCGGATGTGCTGAATGGCCTCCTTCCATAAAGAGTCTATAATAAATGTCTTACAAAGAGTTGACCGGCATTGTTTTCACTTATGTCGAGCATTGTTCATTGTTTTAGAAAGTCGAATGTTGTTTATTCTATGCGGAGATATTTGATCATTCCTACTGGTGATGATATCTTTAATGGTGAGATGTTGCATAAGTATTGGTGGCAATCTATGCTCCACATCACATTGGAGCTGCTTTTGGAAAACATTTGCACAGAATGTGCCAGGAATGTGAGCTTTAGCGTGTAATTTGAGTTTTTTGATCTCTGTTAACATCCATTGGATAGGGAAAAGCTGCTATGCAACTGTTCACACATAAATTCAGGTTTATGCTAATTACAGAATTCCAGCAGTAATGCATACCAAGTGATTTTGTGACTGCTAGTGATATGAGACAGGCTGCCCTGCTTTTTCACAATTTTTTTTATCAGTGATGGGTGGACCTTTTAGACAGAGACATAGAATTTACAGTGCCGAAGGAGGCCATTCGGCCCATCGAGCCTGCACCGGCCCTTGGAAAGAGCAACCCACTTAAGCTCACAACTCCGCCCCATATCCAAAACCCAGCAACCCCACCCAAACCCTTTGGACACTAAGGGCAATTTAGCATAGCTAATCCACCTAACCTGCACTTCTTTGGACTGGGAGGAAACTGGAGCTCCCAGAGGAAACCTACGCAGACACGAGGAGGATGTGCAGACTCTGCACAGACAGTGACCCAAGCTGGGAATCGAACCTGGGACCCTGGAGCTGTGAGGCGACAATGCTAGCCACTGTGCTACCGTGCCGTGGACCTTTGTGCTAGGGGTGCAATTGAAATCACGTAAATTCACAAATGAAAGGGAAGAAGATTGGTTTTCAACTTGGACATCACAAGTTTGAGGATTGCAAATCCATGTTACCAATCTATCATTGTACTTTTAGCTGGGAATCTGGTGAGGGACTCATGAAATTCAAAGAAAAGTAAATTCAAGTGACTAGATTTTGGAACATGAAGCCTGGCTTTTTTCTGCTTATGAACCGTCAGTTGCTAAGCTACCAAATGGCTGAGATGTTTCTCATTTTATGATAACTATTGCTGCAGCCAAACCCTTTATGACTGCACACGCACAATAATTCACTGTGAGGTTGTCAGATTGTCACTGGGTAAAGCTGCTTTTCAATACGGAAGATCCGGAATGGAGTGTATATATATATATTTTTTTTTTTTTAAATTCTGCAACATTGAACATTGCTGTCGGTCCGCTGGCTATTATCTGAGACAAAACAAACCTAAAAATAAATTGCTTTAATTACACCGTGGAAGCCACGTAGCAGACTCTCCCTTCAGAACTGCCAATTTGATCAAAATAACAATGATTGCATGAAGCGGTTGTAAGCAAAATCTCTTCTGTCGTGTAGCCACGTTATATCGTGGCAATTGTTTGTGTGGAAGCCTTCAGGAAAAATGTGACTGGTTTGCATTTATTCTAGCAATAATAACACAGTAATGGAATGGCATCATTATTAAAACCTTGTTCCGAAGAAGAGCCATATTGGCCTTGGAATGTTAACCTTGTTCTTCTCGCTACAGAATCTGGCAGATCCTCTGAGTTTTGCCCACACTTTCTACTTTTATTTCCGTTATAGCAGAGGTATTTGCATTGTGTATTTGGCAAGCTTAGTTTAACAGTTAAGCTCAATAAAATGCTCCGGTCATTGTGTTAGTGAAATCCTGGAAGTTTCATATTATTTCCAATTAAACAATAAATCATTCTTTGAGCATACGTTTACATTTTTTCAAAAAGTACGAAGTAAATGCACATATTGAGCAGATTATACAAAACATTGGCCAGAGGAAACCTCCCAGTTTTTGTGAAAATTCAGCGATTTGAGGCTCTGTTTACCTCCAAATGCGAAATTAATCTGCTTTGTTTCCAGGTTCTGGTATGAACCAGGTCTACCCCCTTTGCTGAAAAAGGGGAGGAAGTCAGCAATACAGAACTGTTTATGGACATAATGAATGGTACATTTACCTTGTATTGCTAACACCAGCTGTACTGCTCCTTTTAATATTTGCAAAGGCTGCAAATTTTTCTTGTGGGGTTGCCAGTGGCAAATATAGGGCACGATCTACTGGCCGCGTCACTCTCCCATTCGGACAAACGGGCGCAGCTCGGCCAGTAGTTGGCGAGAGATGCCGTCCGGGATCTACCTGGCTCGTTAAGCCTCGTGAGAACTAACTGGATCATACAGGATATTGTGATCTGAACCCCGCCCATGGGTGGGATTTGTATTTGGCAAATCCGCAAACAAGCGTGAGTAGCTAGTCTCACTCTAATATGCAGCTCACCTGATGTACCCAAGGTGTTGGGATCTAACCCCTTCACCTTGGAGACCTCGGGCAAGTGCCATTCTGTAATGAAATGAAAATCGCATATTGTCACAAGTAGGCTTCAAATGAAGTTACTGTGAAAAGCCCCTAGTCGCCACATTCCGGCGCCTGTTCGGGGAGACCAATACGGGAATTGAACCCGCGCTGCTGGCCTGCCTGGGTCTGCTTTGAAAGCCAGCTATTTGGCCCTGTGCTAAACCAGCCCCAAAAACAGTTGCCAGGCGGAATGACACTGTGGTGGAGGGGGGGGGGGCACTCCCAGGTATTGGAGACTCCCAGGTAGTTGGGCAGGGTGGCAGCCTGGCACTGCTAGTGCCACCTGGGCACCTTGGCATTGCCAGCCTGCACCCTGCAAAGGTGGCACTTTGCCCGTGCCGGGGATCGGGCCCAGGGGTGCCCTGCCCTTGTGAGCCGGGGAGGAGGGGGGGCGGTGTTGAGAGATCGGTCGTCATTTAAAAATGGCGCCCCGATCGCCTCCTGCATTGAGGTGTTCTGGTGAACAGAGCTCCTTGGTGCAGGAAACAGGGCTAAGTGCAACCTCAGCACAGCATTCGCTGCTGGAGCACCAGATTGCAACAAAGTCCTGTTTCATAGCATGATCTTTCTCGGCACGGGACTCTGTTGCAATTCAGTTAGATCATGCCTATAATATTTATATTATTATTTGTAACCTCATCACATCTTTCACACACATCCTAAAATGTTTCTGTAAAACTTAGCAAATTTACTCTCCGAGTTTTTAAAAAATATATATCTTTTTAAGTTTAGGGAAGATTGTTGACCAGAATGCTGGGAGAATTATTCTGCAATTCATTTGATCTTTGATATCCGCATGAACCAGTCGATTGAGTTTTGGTTTACCATTTCATCCAAAGGATAGCACTTATGACAATGCAGCACACCCTTTGGGCTAAATACTGTATTATTTGCTTGTTTCCTGGGCATATGTTCAACCTAACTTACACCCGGGACAATTCCACTTCTCATTAAGATGTATGATGCATTCCAAAAATGCACAATGGAATTGAGGAAATACAATGAATGAACTACTTCCATCATTTTCAGAGAGGAGCTGGTTGTGCCTAGTGACCAATCTGAGGATCTCTTGCAGTGATATCCTGGGGCTGAGATGACCAGTTCTCCAAAACCTACACCATCTTCCTTTACTCCGTATGACTCCAACCAGTGGAGAGATTTCCGACAGATTCCCTTTGACTTTAGTTTTGTTAGGACTCCTTCATGCTGCACTTAGTCAGATGCAGCATTTGATGTCCAGGGCTCCTCACTTCTGGAATTCCGCCTTTTCTTCCACTATTGGACCATTGTTATAATGAGATCTAGTGCCAAGTGGCCCTGCCAGACCCCAAACTGAGCAACAGTGAGCTGATTTTGTTGAGTGAGTGCTGCTGAATGACGCCATAGAAGAAGGCTATTCGACCCATCTAGTCTGCGCTGACACCCTGAAAGAGCACCCTACCTAGGCCCACTCACCCATCCTACCCTTGTTACCCCACCTAACCTGCACACCTTTGGACGCGAAGGGGCAATTTAACATGGCCAATCCACCTAATATGCACATCTTTGGACTGTGGGAGGAAACCAGTGCTAAAACCCATGCAGACACAGGGAGAATGTGCAAACTCCACACAGACAGTCACCGAAGGCTGGAATTGAACCTGTTATGGGAGAGGCGTTTTCAGAACCCCAAAATGTATCATGGAATTCGACCAACCTCCCCCTTTAATGTATTGTTGCATTTCCGAGCACACGGCTTGTTCTCCAGGAGTGGGATTACAATTATGGACACATGGGTTTTTAAACACAAAACCATGTTTAATCTATGAATTCAACTTAACCCTTTTAAATAAAAATTGGATCATTTCACACCTCCCACTTTAAAGATAACCCCGAAAATAATACAACACTAAATAATCCTTCAGTTATTCCTTTCAACATCCAAGAGACTTAACATCTTTAAACCGAAACACATCAGGTTAAAGGCATTACTTATGAGTTTAAATCATCCAAATGATCCAGAGATAGTCTTTCATGGCAGAGATCACAGCAGATCCAGCTCACTGCAAACACAGACACACCCCAGCTCTTTCAAACTGAAACTAAAAACTCAGAACTAACCTCAAAATGGCCGAACTGAGATCAGCTCCACCCACTCTCTGACATCACTGCATTTCTTAAAGGTGCATTGCTTAAACATCCATTTCTTAAAGGCACTCTCACATGACAAACCCAAGTCCCTGGCACTGTGAGGCATCAGTGCTAACCACTGTGCCATTCCAGCTGTCACACTGCTGATGATTAAGAGTAGACTGATGGGGTGGTAATTTGGCAGGATTGGATTTGTCCTGCACTTTGTGGACAGGGGATAAGTGGGTAATTAAAAAAAAAAAAAAAAATTTTGATTACATGCCAGTGTTATATCAATATTGGAACAGTTTAGCTGGGACGTGGTTAGTTCTAGAGCACAGGTGAGGGCCCTAAGAGGAGGCCAAGGTGGATTAACCTCTGGCTGAAGTTCGTTACAATTGCTTCAGTTTTGACTTTTCCACTGACTCACTGGGCTCTGGCATTATTGTGGATGGCGATGTTTATAGAGGCTAGTTGTTTGATTATCCACCTTCCTTCATGACTCTGTGTGGCAGGACTCCCAAGCTTTAATCTGATCTGTTATTTGCCAAATTACGACCCCATCAGTCTACTCTTAATCATCAGCAGTGTGATAGAGCTCTGTGACTAGCAACTGCTGCTGCTGTTTAACATGCACGTGTTGTAGCTTCTCCGGGTTGTTACCTCCATTGGGCGGCACGTTAGCACAGTGGTTAGCACTGTTGCTTCACAGCACCAGGGTCCCCGGTTTGATTCCCAGCTTGGGTGACTACATTCTCCCCGTGGGTTTCCTCCGGGTGCTCCGGTTCCTTCCGCAAGCCCCGAAAGACGTGCTGTTAGGTAATTTGGATGCTCTGAATTCTCCCTCGGTGTACCCGAACAGGCGGCGGAATGTGGCGACTAGGGGCTTTTCACAGTAACTTCATTGCATTGTTAATGTAAGCCTACTTGTACCAATAATAAAGATTATTATTATTTTGGATTCCCTGGTGCTGTCCTGGCTGGCCTCCACTCTTTATTGAATCAGGTTTAATCTCCTGGCTAAAAAACAGAAAATGATGGAAACATCTGTGGAGAAATAGAGGGTAGGATTCTCCGGTCCGCCAGCCACAATTGTACTGCGTGGCATTCCCCCACTGGCAGCGGGATTCTCCTGTTCCCACAGCCGACTAGTGGGGTTTACCATTGTCGCCACCCTACGCTGTGGTGGCATACAATTCTGCTGCTGATGGCCCACAGCGCCTCATGGATGCTCCGTTTTGGGCTGCTAGATCTGTTCTGAGTCTGATCATATTTAGAATGGTGATAGTGGCACAAAAGAGGATGGATGGTGCCCTGAGTGCAAAGAAGTGAATTTGGGTTGGATTTTCAAGCCCTGCCCGCCACCAGGATCGTTTGCTCCCGCCAAAAGACTGGGCAGCCGAACCTCCAGTGTGGGGTCCTGTCACGACATGGCCAGAAAATCCCAGCCTTTGTCTCCACAAGGTACAAATGTGCAGTGCTCACTATTGCCATTACTGTCGTGGACAGATTTATCTGCAGCAGGTAGGTTGGTGAGGATGAGGTGAAATAGTTCTTCCATCTCATTGGTTCTCCCACTACCTGCTGCAGGTGTCTTTTAAACTCGGCCAGCTCAGTCAGTACTGGTGTTACCAAGCCCCTCTTCGAGATGGGCATTGATATCCTCCACCCAAAGTACAGATTGTGCCCTTACCACATATAGAGCTGGATTCTTCCACCCCGCCTGCCACAAGATCGCCACGGGGCAAGATGCGGACAATGGAAAAGTCCATCGACCTCTGGAGGGATTCTCTGGTCACCAGGCGGGCGCGGATGTAGGATCCTGCCCATATTCCTTCTTCCAGCTGGTGCTTAGCATGGAGTACTGAGGGAAGGCAGTGGATGTTAACCAGCAGGAAGTTTTCTTGCCCATGTTTGACCTGATACCGTGACACTGCTTGGGTTCGGAGTCGATGTTGATGGCTCACAGGGACTCTCTCTCCCAACAGTATACCACCATGCCACTCTTGGAGATTCATTTGGGTGCAGAATTCCATGGGCTCTGAAATCTGGGAAGGGAAATGGATTGAAATGGTTGAACAAGTTGGCAAAGCTGAGGATGTATCAAACTTGAAATTTCAGGACTGCCTTAATATTGTTTTGTTCCATCACCAACCACCACCACTAACATGATTGGACTCTAACCAGCAGCCAGGAGAGAATGCCAATGGCATGAGGCCACAGCCCGGATGTCTCCAGCACTGGAAGGAGGGAGAAAACTCAGCAATTGGGAGGGCTGGCATCAGTGGCATTGGGGGGGGGGGGGGGGGAGGCGGCAGGAGACGAGGCTGGCACTTGAGACTGCAGGAGGTCAAAGACTTCTTTGAGGGTTCTGACAGGAACACTCCTATTCCTCCTGCGTCCATAAGGATTGCTGAAAAAGGCAGCAGCGTTGTGGAGATGGTAGCTCCTGCCGTTTCATTGCTGGATTACCCCCACTCTTCGAAACCAGTGCAGCAAAAGTAAATTTTAAATCGCTTTCCTGATTGCACTGTGGGAGCCCAATTTAAATATGCTATATAAGTGCCCTGCCACCATAAAGTCACGTCACATGCTTTTGGGACACATTCCCTGTATTTAATTGTTTAACCTTTTTTCAGGAGTGTTTAGGTGGAGGTTAATGATGAGGACTTGGTAACTATGCAATTACCATCCATGCTTTCCACCCAACCTAAGAATTAGCACTCTTACAGCATGATTGCCACTGCTACAAGGGTATTTGATTACTACACTTATCCATATATTTCGGTATCAGCTGGAATTCCAGCAGGGCCTCAGGATAAGATTCCCCTTTGCTGTGTAGTATCGCTTTGAATTTGGATTTGTTTTATTGTCACCTGTACCGAAGTACAGTGAAAAGTATTTTTCTGCGTACAGTCCAGACAGATCGTTCCATACATGAAAACCATAGGACATGCATAAATACACAGTACATACATAGGAATAGGCATCGGGTGAGTGTACGGAGTGCAGTACTACTCAGTAGAGAAGATGTGTGAAGAGATCAGTTCAGTCCATAGGGGGGGCGGTCATTCAGGAGTCTGGTAACAGTGGGGAAGAAGCTGTTTTATGAACCTGTTAGTGCATGTTCTAAGATTTTTGTATCTCCTACCCGATGGAAGAAGTTGGAAGAGAGAATAACCCAGGTGGGAGGGGCCTTTGATTATGCTGCCTGCTTTCCCAAAGCAGCGGGAAATGTAGACCGAATCAATGGATGGGAGGCGGGTTCGTGTGATGGACTGGGCGGTGTTCACGACTCTATAGATTCTTCCGGTCTTGGGCTGAGCAGTTGCCATACCAGGCTGTGATGCAGCCAGATAGCATGCTTGTATGGTGCATCTGTTAAAATTGGTAAGAGTCAATATGGACATGCCAAATTTCCTTGGTTTTCTGAGGAAGTACAGGCGCTGTCATGCTTTCTTGGTTGTAGCATCAATGTGGGTAGACCAGGACAGATTGTTGGTGGTGTGCACACTTAGGAATGCTGTCAACCATCTCTACCACGGCACCATTGGTGCAGACAGGGGTGTGTACGATACTTTGATTCCTGAAGTCAACAGCCAGCTCTTTAGTTTTGCTGACGTTGAGGGACAGGATTGTTGTTACACTACGCCACTAGGTTCTCTGTCTCCCTACTATATTCTGTCTCATCGTTGTTCAAGATCTGTCCCACTTGTCAGCAAACTTGTAATTGGAGTTGGGGCCAAATTTTGCCACACAGTTGTGTGTGTATAGGGAATACAGTAGGACGCTATGTATGCAGCCTTACGGGGCTGGTATTGAGGGCTACCATGGATGAGGTGTTGTTGTTTATCCTTACTGATATGTGGTCTATGCGTCAGGAAGTAGGGGATCGAGTTGCAGAGGGAGGAGCCAAGTCCTAGGATGAGCTTGGCTGGTATTATGGTGTTGAAGGCAGAGCTGTAGTCAATGAATAGGAGTCTTGACATTGGAGTCCTTATTGTCGAGATGCTCCAGGGATGAGTGTAGGACCAGGGAGATGACATCTGCTGTGGACCAGTTGTGGCGGTATGCGAATTGCACTGGATCAAGGCATTCTGGGAGTGTGGAGTCGATGTATCTCACGACCAACCTCTCGAAGCACTTCATAATGATATAAAGGCCACCGGATGGTAGTCGTTGAGGCACATTGTGCCACGTAAGAGTTAACTAAATTTGCCCAAACAAGGAAAATTACTGCGTGATAAAGAGCCCTTGAACTTTATGCTTATAGTTCCTTTATGGAAATCCAGTTGTTCAACCACACTGATTACTGTCCACCTCTGAGCCAAGAATGCAGTGCCTGAGGCCCAGGTTTTAAAGAATGGAGCTGCAAACTAAGATTAGTCATTTTGGTTTACACCTCAGTATTTATCATGTTAGCCAAAGAATCAGTGGACTGAGTCATGGTGAGTCATTACACTTGAAAGGAAAGGCTAAATCAGTTCAACCGATCAACAAAGTGAACATAACTGCACTTTGATTCCTGTGTGGTCTGATGTCTGAAGCCTAGCAGTGCAGTGGAATGTTTTCACATCTTTGTTTATGGACTGGAAATCTCTCTTCATCTTCAGTAGTTTGACTGGAGCAGCTGCCACTTTATTGATTTGAGTGCTGTGGAGCAGCTTGCTCAGCACAGTGGCTAAGGCTATGGGATGGACAGGTTTCAGAATATGAGAATTTTACTCTTTAAGAGATATTCGGAGTTAATCTTAGAAAGTTATTTGAGAGTTATCATTCTCCAATCAATCAAACAATCAACCAGCCAGGATTCAAGTGTAACCAATATGGTGGAACGCTGAGTTTCTAATTAAACTTTAAGACTGGATATAATATGAATAGTTATACAGCAAAAACATACAGGTGTGACAAGTAATGAGTACTAGTCCAGATCAGGCAAAAAAAAATTTTTTTTTAAATAAATTTTAGACTAGCCAATTATTTTTCTTTTTTCCAATTAAGGGGCAATTTAGCATAGCCAATCCACCTAACCAGCACATCTATGGGTTGTGGGGGTGAAACCCACGCAGACATGGGGAGAATGTGCAAACTCCACATGGACAGTGACCCAGGGCCGGGATTCGAACCCGATCCTCAGCGCCGCAGTCCCAGTGCTGCACACTGCACTACATGCCGCCCTCCGATCGGGCAAAATGGCTGACATGCATGAATAGCTCTTTCACTCGTCTTCACAGTGCTCAGACCTTTCTGACTTCATGAATCCCTTAGGAAAGTTTAACTGGAGTCTTCCTTCAGAGTTCTTTGCACAATAAGTACTGCAATACACTTTACTGAAGTGTCAAGTTCTCTGTCTAAATTTTGGGTTGAACATCCGCCTTTTGATATCAATCGCCTGCCATTACTCTTCAGATCTTTGCATGTAGCATTTGGCCATATTTGGTCATTCTTGCCTCATTTCTTCCTTATCACCTTTGAGTTTCGATTCCCAGACTAATCCCACCCTCTGATAACATTCCTTGTCTGGTATCACACTGACTCTCCAACAAGGTTTGATTCATTCCTCTATCAGTTATTAATGCCCAGACTGGTCCAGGAGACCTGCTACCAAGCATAAAACAATGGCATTCCATGCAGCTGTTCTTCCCCCTTATCAGACTAATTGAACTATTGTTCACTGCAGGGATGTTTAATGTTCTCACGTACCACTGGACCTATGTACTTCAGCGAGCAACTTTGTTCACTATCAAAGTTAAATGAAAAGTCTAACTTTTTCCAACAATGGATTTTTGTTAAAACCAGCCAACTGTATCCGAGAATAATGATTTCACCAGCCTGGTTTCCATGATAGCGAGGCCTAAAGCAATTTCCAGTACAAATGAACTTAAAACTCAATGAACATCAGTCTTTTACCTATTTCAATCTTTGCATATTAAAATCCTATTATGATCTCTATTTTTAATTTCAAACAAAAATCCCAAATATGTCCAAGCATCACATGGTGAGATTTACTGATCGACAACAGAAAGTGCATGATCTAGTCTTTTGCAAAAACATTAGAGGAGAAGACTAATTTACTGCCTTAGGTTATTTCATCTCGATTATTCATGGCAGAGTCGGAAACATTCAATTATCTTCTAGTCAAACTCATTATCTGAAGACACCAATAAGCCACATCTCTTTCAGCTGAACTGGTTTTGAATCAGATGCAAAAATGCAATAATTTTGAATCATGCAAATAGTTTATCAGGGCGAGATCTATCAGCCGCATTGCACCCGAAAAGCAGTGCAGCGCGGCCGGTAGATGCCGAGAGATCCCTCTTCTGGGATCAAGCCAGCTTGCCATGCCTCGCGAGATCTAACGCAATATCGTGAGACGTCACAATGTGAACCCTGCCCATTGTGCACGGGATCACGTTTTCTAGCAAATCTGCATATTGGAGTGAAACAGCTAGTCTAACCCCTTCTCGCCATGGAAACCTCGGGCAAGCGCCACCCAGTGCTGGTCTCCACAAACGAAGACCAGATGGAATGACACTTGTGAGGGTCTCCCAGGGGATCGGAGGCCCCCATATGCTTGTCCTCTGGGCAGGGTGGCACTCTGACACTGCTGGTGCCAGCTGGACACCTTGGCACTGCCAACCTGGCACACTGGCAATGCTGCCTGTGTGTCAGCCTGGCACTGCCAATGTGCCAAGCTACCATTTTCTGCGAGACAGATGTTGGGCCCGAGGGTGCCCCGCATAGATGTGGGGGAGAGGGGGTAAGGACCCCCTTATAGGAGAGTTGGGGCTTGGGAGGGTTGGGGGGGGGGAAATGTTTCGGGGTTATCTTTGAAGTAAGGGGTGTTAAGAAATCCAGTGGTTATTTAAAAGGTTAATTTGAGTTCATGGAATAAACATTCTTTTGCTTTAAAAACCACGTGTCCATAATTGTAATACTACACCTGGGGAACAAACCATGTGCTTCAAAAGCATCAATCTACTAAAGGTGGGAGGTGGGTGAACTCCATGAAATGAAAATGAAGGGAAAATCGCTTATTGTCACAAGTAGGCTTCAAATGAAGTTACTGTGAAAAGCCCCTAGTCGCCACGTTCCGGCGCCTGTTCGGGGAGGCTGGTACGGGAATTGAACCGTGCTGCTGGCCTGCCTTGGACTGCTTTCAAAGCCAGCGATTTAGCTCTGTGCTAAACCAGCCCCTACATTTGATACATTTTGGGGTTCTGAAAACACCTCTCCCATAACAATGTGCAAACTCCACACGGAGAGTGACGCGGGGCTGGGATCGAACCCGGTTCCTCAGTGCCATGAGGCAGCAGTGCCAACCACTGGGCCACCCTCGTGGCATAGTTCTGGAGACTTGTACACCATATTAAGTTGAGTACAATTGTTTTGAGGTTTTTTAATTTACTGCTGGACATTCAGTTTATTGTTCCAGAGAAGCTCTTGGCTCATGCTAAAATTGAGTAGAATTTACCTATAACATACAATGTTACTTTACACTGATCAAGTATGGTGATTGGCTATTAAGAGCTGTCTTTAATGTATTTTGAGTAAAATATGCTAATTTGTAAGATCATTTTTTCTGTGTAAATGATATTGTACAAAGAGGTTATTATGAATGAGGTAATGTTTAACTAGTTAAAAGTGGCCGTGTGACAGAAGGCATGGTTAGCCACTAGAGTAGAATTAAAATGCTTGCTGCAGAATGTGTCAAATATTCTCAACTGTGGAAATCAATTTCACTTCAGTTCACTTGAATTTGAACTTAACTTGTTTTACTTAAAGTGATGGGTGTGTCAGTTGGTACATATGCAATGTGGTAAAATAGCAACTTGGACAAGTTAGAAGAAAGCCAGCATATATTTAAATTAGATTTAAAGGAAATTCACAGTTGCATACATTCCGGTGATAATGTGGTGAAATTCATCCTGTTCATAATTTCAGTGAAATGTGCGTGCAATGCACGACCTAAAAAAATCACACAATTACTTTCAACCCTTCAGCAGTTTGGAATTATAAATCACTGTTCAGATCATGACAGCAGGATCTCCTAGCATACATTTATTAATTTTTAATGCATAAAAGCACTTTCTCTAATGGTGAATGTACTCTAATGCATCTTAATGCTTGCAAAATACTCGCCAACATAACGGTCAGCTTACCTTTTCAGGATAGATTCCTGCAGTAAAACACACCTAACATAAGACCGCATTCAATAATGATAGTTGAAGTTTTTAAAAAATAATAATTTATTCTCCACATTTTCATCAAATAAAACAACAAAAGCAAAATAAACAAAAAAAACAACATCCCCTCAATATACAGTCCAATACATCCATTTGTGCATTCCAAGTAAAAGTTAACAATCAAACAGTGAACAGTACAACAATAAACTCAACCCCCCACCCTTCTTCTCCCCTAGTGTTCAATGGCAACCAATTCTCGAAAGTGCATCATAAACAGTCCCCATGACTTATAGAACCCCTCCTTCATCCCCTCAGCTCAAATTTCACGTTCTCAAGGGTCAGAAATTCAAGTAGGTCCCCCTGCCAAGCCGAGGCACTAGGTGGAGAAGCTGACCTTCACCCCAACAGGACCCGCCTCTGGGCAATCAACGAGGCAAAGGTTAAAACCTCTGCCCCCTACAACTCGAGCCGGTCCGACACTCCGAGAATGGCCCGTAGGCGACCTGGTTCCAAGTTCACGTGTAGTACCGCTGAGATGATACTGAAAACCTCCCTCCAATACCTCTCCAGCTTCCGACAGGACCAAAACATATGTACATGGTTTGCGGGGCCCCCTCCCACAGCGCTCACATACATTCTCCACTCCGTCAATGAGTCAGCTCATCCTCGCCCTCGTGAGGTGCACCCTATACATAATCTGCAACTGTATCAGCCCCAACCTCACGCATGAGGTTGAGGCGTTCACTCTTCAGAGCACCTCGCAGCACAGACCTTCCATAACCTCCCCCAACTCCTCCTTCTTGGCTTTGCTCCCCTCCATAGACACCCCATCCTCATCCAACATCTTCCCGTAGATCGCCGACACAACCCCCTTCTATATTCCCCCTGCCGTCAATACCTCTTCCAAAAAAGAGGGATTCGGCGCTATCGGGAAGCTCGGAGTCTCCTTTCTAGCAAAGTCTCGGAGTTGCAGGTACCGAAACCCTTCCCCGTGTCCCAATCCATATTTCTCACCCAACCTCGCAAAATGTCCTCAGGAACAGTTCTTTTAATACACTGACCCCCCTCTCCCATCTTCGAAACCTCCCATCCATCCTCCACCGGACTCCCAGAGTACTTGCCTGGGGCCATCGGGAGCGGTGCCATTGCCAGCGCCCTCAATCCCAATCCCCAACACAGACCCTCCTCCATCCTAACCCACCGGGACTCCCCCCTTCCAATGCAACTCCACATTTCCCGCATTCGCTGCCCAATAATAACGTAACAAATTCAGGAGGCCCAACCCCTACCCTCTCTACTGACCACTTTCCTGACCCTAGCTACCCCCAAATAAACGAGGTGACCAAATTGTCCACCTCCCTAAAGAATGCATTCGGCTAAAAGACAGGCAGGCACTGAAATAAAATCAAAAATCGTGGCAGCCCATTCATTTTAATTGCCTGCATCCGACCTGCTAATGACAGAGGGGGGTTGCCCCACGTTGCCAGGCTATGTCCTCACGCCGGCGTGGGAAGGGTGACATTTTGCGCCCGGACATTTTGCGCAAAACGGCCACTGAGCCTCCGTGTAGCTGGGGGCTAGCATGCTGGCAGCGTAGAGCACCCAGCTCTAGCTGCCGATACGGCCCGGAGAATTGCCGGGTCTGTGGCCACTCTTGCGCACGGTGGCGGCCTGCAGCGGCCACGCCGTGCAACATGGAGCCAGACACTCGTGGACACGACCTGCAAAATAGTGCCCCCCCCCACCCCCTTTGGCCAGCTCACACACCCCGGATCGCCCCCCAGCCTCTGATAAAGTTCCCCCTGCCCGCGGATCGGCCCTCCCCCGACTGTGGCGATGCTGGACTGAGTCCGCATCCGCCACGACAGGTTGCCGATGGTTGAGACCATGAGAGACCCACGATGTCGGGAACTCGGCTGGTCAGGGGCGGAGCATCGGGGGACAGGCCTCAGGCAATGTCCTGAGACCATCGATACTTCGCGCGGCGTACTCTCCATCTGGAACCTCACTCTCTTACGCACCAAAACCGCTACTCCCCCACTCGCCCTACTTTCGAACCTGGAGTGAAAACCTGGCTCATCCAGCCCTTCCTGAGCCTCACCTAGTCTTTCACCTTCAGGTGGGTCTCTTATAGCAGAACAGCATCAACCTTTAAGCTTTTTAGGTGTGCAGGCACCCTCGACCTCTTCTCTCCCCCCCCCCCCCCCAAGTCCCTCACATTCTATGTAACTATTCTGACAACCACCCTCCGCCCTTCCTTCCTATCCACCATCATCATAACTCCGGCTGTCCCTTTGTTGCCATCAACCCCCCCCCCCCATCCACTTCCTCTTGGAAACGCCTCTCCCAGTATTAGAACATAGAACATAGAAAAATACAGCACAGAACAGGCCCTTCGGCCCACGATGTTGTGCCGAATCTTTGTCCTAGATTAATCATAGATTATCATAGAATTTACAGTGCAGAAGGAGGCCATTCGGCCCATTGAGTCTGCACCGGCTCTTGGAAAGAGCACCCTACCCAAGGTCCACACCTCCACCCAACACTAAGGGAAACTTTGGACACTAAGGGCAATTTATCATGGCCAATCCACCTAACCTGCACATCTTTGGACTGTGGGAGGAAACCGGATCACCCGGAGGAAACCCACGCACACACTGGGAGGATGTGCAGACTCCGCACAGACAGTGACCCAAGCCGGAATCGAACCTGGGACCCTGGAGCTGTGAAGCAATTGTGCTATCCACCGTGCTGCCCTTAAGAACAAATTAATCTAAACTGTATCATTCTACCGTAATCCATGAACCTATCCAATAGCTGCTTGGAGGTCCCTAATGTTTCCGACTCAACTACTTCCACAGGCAGTGCATTCCATGCCCCCACTACTCTCTGGGTATAGAACCTACCTCTGACATCCCCCCCCTATATCTTCCACCATTCACCTTAAATTTATGTCCCCTTGTAATGGTTTGTTCCACCCGGGGAAAAAGTTTCTGACTGTCTACTCTATCTATTCCCCTGATCATCTTATAAACCTCTATCAAGTCACCCCTCATTCTTCTCCGTTCTAATGAGAAAAGTCCTAGCACCCTCAACCTTTCCTCGTAAGACCTCCTCTCCATTCCAGGCAACATCCTTTGCACCTTTTCCAAAGCTTCGACATCCTTCCTAAAATGAGGCGACCAGAACTGTACACAGTACTCCAAATGTGGCCTTACCAAAGTTTTGTACAGCTGCATCATCACCTCACGGCTCTTGAATTCAATCCCTCTGGTTTTAAAAAAAATATATTTTATTAAAGTTTTCAAACACAATTTTTCCCCCTTACAAATCAACAAAAATGGTAACATGATAACTGATAGATGAACCCTGCCATGTCGTTTATCCAGGCCTCCACGCCGGGGGGTTTTGCTTCCTTCCACATGAGTAAAATCCTTCGCCGGGCTACTAGGGACGCAAAGGCCACAATATCGGCCTCTTTCACCTCCTGCACTCCCGGCTCATCCGCAACTCCAAATATAGCTAACCCCCAGCTTGGCTTGACCCGGACCTTCACCACCTTCGAGATCACTCCCACCACTCCCCTTCAATACCCCTCCAGTGCCGGACACGACCAAAACATATGTGTGTGGTTCGCCGGGCTTCCCCCGCACCTCCCGCACTTGTCCTCCACTCCGAAGAACCTGCTCAACCTCGCTCCCGTTCTGTGTGCTCTATGCAGCACCTTAAATTGGATCAGGCTAAGCCTGGCACACGAGGAAGAGGAATTTACCCTACTTAGGGCATCAGCCCACAAACCCTCCTCAATCTCCTCCCCGAGCTCTTCTTCCCATTTTCCTTTCAGTTCTTCTACCAGCTCCTCCCCCTCTTCTCTTATCTCCCGGTATATTTCGGACACTTTGCCCTCCCCGACCCACACCCCCAAAAGCACTCTGTCCTGGATCCCCTGTGTCGGGAGCAGCGGAAATTCCCTCACCTGTTGTCTCGTGAACAGCCTCACCTGCAGATACCTAAAGATATTTCCCGGAGGCAGCTCATACTTTTCCTCTAGCGCTCCCAAGCTCGCAAACGTCCCATCTATAAATAAGTCTCCCACTCTCCTAATTCCTGCCCGGTGCCAGCTCTGGAACCCTTCGTCCAACCTCCCTGGGGCAAACCTTTGCTTGTTCCTGATCGGGGACCACACCGAGGCTCCCAGCACACCCCTCTGTCGCCTCCATTGCCCCCAAATACTTAATGTTGCCGCCACCACTGGGTTTGTGGTAAACCTTTTCAGGGAGAACGGTAGTGGCGCTGTCACCAGTGCTTTTAAGCTCGTTCCTTTACAGGCCACCATCTCCAGCCTTTTCCACGCCGCCCCCTCTCCCTCTATCATCCACTTACAGATCATCGCCACATTGGCGGCCCAGTAATAGTCGCCCAAATTCAGCAACGCCAGTCCCCCTCTGTCCCTGCTACGTTGCAGGAACCCCCTCCTTACCCTCGGGGCCTACCCTGCCCACACAAAGCTCATGATGCTCCTATCTATTTTCTTGAAAAAGGCCTTAATGATCAATATAGGGAGACATTGAAACACAAATAGGAACCTCGGGAGGACCATCATCTTAATCGCCTGCACTCTGCCCGCCAGTGACAGCGGCTGCATATCCCACCTTTTGCAATCCTCTTCCATTTGCTCCACCAGCCGAGTCAGATTGAGTCTGTGTAAGGTTCCCCAGCTCCTGGCTATCTGGATCCCCAGGTATCGGAAGTTTCTTTCCACTCTCCTTAGCGGTAGGCCATCTATCCCTCTTCCCTGGTCCCCAGGGTGTATCACGAAAAGCTCACTCTTCCCCATGTTAAGCCTATATCCCGAGAAATCTCCAAACTCCCTCAGTGGCTGCATAACTTCTGTCAGCCCCCCCACTGGATCCGCCACATACAGCAGTAGGTCATCGGTGTAGAGTGACACTCGGTGTTCCTCTCCCCCTCTAACCACCCCTCTCCATTTCCTGGAGTCTCTCAGCGCTATGGCCAGTGGTTCAATTGCCAGCGCGAACAGTAATGGGGACAGCGGGCATCCCTGTCTTGTTCCCCTATGTAGTCGCAAATACTCCTATCTTTGCCGATTAGTGACTACACTTGCCATTGGGGCCCCATATAGGAGTTTAACCCAGCTGACAAACCCCTCCCCTCCCCGAACCTCCTCAGCACCTCCCAAAGATACTCCCACTCTACCCTATCAAATGCCTTCTCTGCATCCATCGCCACCACTATCTCTGCCTCCCCCTCTGATGGGGGCATCATTATCACCCCCAGTAGCCGTCGCACGTTGACATTCAATTGTCTCCCCTTTACAAACCCTGTCTGATCTTCGTGCACCACCCCCGGGACACAATCCTCTATCCTCGTTGCCAGCACCTTTGCCAACAACTTGGCGTCCACATTCAGAAGCGAGATGGGCCTATAAGACCCGCATTGCAGCGGGTCTTTATCTCGCTTCAGGATTAGTGATATCGTCGCCTCTGACATTGTCGGGGGTAGAGTCCCCCCTTCTCAGGCCTCGTTAAAGGTTCTTACCAGCAGCGGGGCCAACAAGTCCACGTATTTTCTGTAAAATTTCACCGGGAACCGTCCGGTCCCGGGGCCTTCCCTGCCTGCATGTTCCACAGCCCTTTGGTCACCTCGTCCACCCCAATTGGCAACCCCAGGCCTGCCACCTCCTGCTCCTCCACCCTCGGGAACCTTAGTTGGTCCAGAAACTGCTGCATCCCCTCTTTTCCCTCCGGGGGTTGGGACCTATATAACCTCTCATAAAAGGTCTTAAACACCTCATTCACCTTCCCTGCTCTCTCCACCGTAGTTCCCGTTTCATCCCTAACTCCCCCTATTTCCCTCGCCGCTGTCCTCGTACGAAGCTGGTGGGCCAACAGGCGACTCGCCTTTTCCCCATATTCATATCTCATCCCCTGTGCCTTCCTCCACTGTGCCTCTGCCTTCCCTGTGGTCAGCAGGTCAAACTCCGTCTGGAGTCTTCACCTCTCCCTATATAGTCCTTCGTCCGGGGCCTCCGCATATCTCTTATCCACACTCAAGATCTCCTCCAGTAATCTTTCCCTCTCTTTGGCCTCTGTTTTCCCCTTGTGAGCCCTGATGGAGATCAACTCTCCCCTGACCACCACCTTCAGCGCTTCCCATACTACCCCCACTCGGGCCTCCCCATCATCATTGGCCTCCAGGTACCTTTCGATACATCCCCGCACCCTTCCGCAGACTCCCTCATCCGCCAGTAATCCCACATCCAGTCGCCAGAGTGGGCACTGTTCCTTCTCTCCTAGTTCCAGATCCACCCAATGTGGGGCATGGTCTGAAACAGCTATGGCCGAGTACTCCGTTCCTTCCATCCTCGAAATCAGTGATCTTCCCAGAACGAAGAAATCTATCCGGGAGTATACCTTATGGACATGGGAGAAATAGGAGAACTCTTTGGCCAGCGGCCTGGCAAATCTCCACGGATCCACTCCCCCCATTTGGTCCATAAACCCCCTAAGCACCTTGGCCCCTGCCGGCCTTCTTCCGGTCCTAGATCTAGATCTATCTCACCCTGGGTCTAGCACAGTGTTGAAGTCCCCCCCCCCCCCCATTACCAGTTTCCTACTTCCAGGTCCGGGATACGTCCCAGCATCCGCTTCATAAATCCCGCATCATCCCAGTTCGGGGCATATACGTTGACCAGCACGACCTCCATTCCCTGCAGTCTGCCACTCACCATCACATACCTGCCCCCGCTGTCCGCTACAATGTTCCTAGCCTCGAACGACACCCGTTTCCCCACCAATATGGCCACCCCTCTATTCTTTGCATCCAGCCCTGAGTGGAACACCTGTCCCACCCATCCTTTCCTTAACCTAACCTGGTCCGCCACCTCCAGATGCGTCGCTTGAAGCATGGCCACGTCTGCCTTCAGTCCTTTTACGTGCGCGAACACTCGGGCCCTCTTAATCAGCCCATTTAGGCCTCTCACGTTCCACGTGATCAGCAGGACTAGGGGGCTGCCCGCCCCCCCTCCCCTGTCGACTAGCCATCACCCTCTCTGGGCCAGTCCCACGTCCCGGTCCCGCACACCCACCCGTCCCCCAGGCGGCGCATTCCCGCCTCGACCACCTTTTCTCTTACTAGCTCCCTTTCGATCTCAGCAGCAGCAACCCAGTTGTCCCCCGAAACGTGCGGCTTAGCTGGTCATCGCCGAAACCGGAAGACTTCAATCCCTCTGTTAATGAACGCGAGCACACCATAGGCCTTCTTCACAGCTCTATCCACTTGAGTGGCAACTTTCAAAGATGTATGAACATAGACCCCAAGATCTCTCTGCTCCTCCACATTGCCAAGAACTCTACCGTTAACCCTGTATTCCACCTTCATATTTGTCCTTCCAAAATGGACAACCTCACACTTTTCAGGGTTAAACTCCATCTGCCACTTCTCAGCCCAGCTCTGCATTATATCTATGTCTCTTTGCAGCACTATCCACAACTCCACCAATCTTACTAACCCACCCTTCAACTCCCTCATCCAAGTCATTAATGAAAATCACAAACAGCAGAGGACCCAGAACTGATCCCTGCGGTACGCCACTGGTAACTGGGATCCAGGCTGAATATTTGCCATCCACCACCACTCTCTGACTTCTATCGGTTAGCCAGTTTGTTATCCAACTGGCCAAATTTCCCACTATCCCATGCCTCCTTACTTTCTGCATAAGCCTACCATGGGGAACCTTATCAAATGCCTTACTAAAATCCATGTACACTACATCCACTGCTTTATCTTCATCCGCATGCTTGGTCACCTCCTCAAAGAATTCAATAAGACTTGTAAGGCAAGACCTACCCCTCACAAATCCGTGCTGACTATTCCTAATCAAGCAGTAGCTTTCCAGATGCTCAGAAATCCTATCCTTCAGTACCCTTTCCATTACTTTGCCTACCACCGAAGTAAGACTAACTGGCCTGTAATTCCCAGGGTTATCCCTCGTCCCTTTTTTGACCAGAGGCACGACATTCACCACTCTCCAATCCCCTGGTAACACCCCTGTTGACAGTGAATACAAAAAGATCATTGCCAACGGCTCTGCAATTTCATCACTTGCTTCCCATAGAATCCTTGGATATATCCCGTCAGGCCCGGGGGATTTGTCTATCCTCATATTTTTCAAAATGCCCAACACATCTTCCTTCCTAACAAGTATTTCCTCGAGCTTACCAGTCTGTTTCACACTGTCCTCTCCAACAATATGGCCCCTCTCATTTGTAAATACAGAAGAAAAGTACTCGTTCAAGACCTCTTCTATCTCTTCAGACTCAATACACAATCTCCCGCTACTGTCCTTGATCGGACCTACCCTTGCTCTAGTCATTCTCATAATTTCTCACATATGTGTAAAAGACCTTGGGGTTTTCCTTGATCCTACCCGCCAAAGATTGTTCATGCCCTCTCTTAGCTCTCCTAATCCCTTTCTTCAGTTCCCTCCTGGCTATCTTATATCCCTCCAGCGCCCTGTCTGAACCTTGTTTCCTCAGCCTTACATAAGTCTCCTTTGGTCCCCTCCCCCAGTTTTCACATCTCTTGTTCGACCAGGCTCCAATGTCCGCAGCCCCTCTCCCATCATACTCCCGTTCACTAGCCAGCTTTAATTTGTTAGCGTGGAGCCTCTCAAATTCCACGAGCATCACCTCCGTCAGCTTTTCTGTGTGAATGGTGTGGCCCCACCCAGTGACTCAGCCTCCGCAATTTTTCCAGTTGCTGAGCTGACCCTTTAGCTCGATGGCGAACCTTCACGTGCGCCCTTCCCGGCGGGCTTTCTTCTGATTTTTGGACATCCCCTTCCTTCCTCGTGTCTTCCTACACCTATTTGTTGAAAAATTGCCCCTGGGACCAGGCCTTAAATTCCTCAAAATCAATCCTCGAGCAGGAGCCACCCAACTTGCGACTTCCTCCTACATGCCGCCACTCGTGATAGTTGAAGTTGTCAAGATCTTTTAAATATCCCTGTCGAAAGGTTCACAAACAGACTTACCTGGTGGGTTCTACAGACTTCCAAGTCCCTCCTATTGTAGCAAAAATATTTTGGAGGATGTAATTTACCTTTCCTCTCGGACCTTGTAATGGTGACTCTGATATGTGTGTGTGGGGTTAAACCTGCCATGTTTCATGCTGATGGAAAGATGGTGTGGTTGGGAATAGAGGGGATGCCTAACATGGCTTTGATCTTTGGGTCCTCACTGTCCACGGGGTTAGTGCCAGAGAGTGGCGAATGTTGTTCCTCTGTTCAAGAAAGGGGATAGGAATGACCCTGGTAATTATAGGCCAGTTAGTCTTACTTCGGTGGTCGGTAAGATAATGGAAAAGGTCCTGAAGGATAGGATTTTTAACCATTTGGAAAGACGCAGCTTAATCCGGGATAGTCAACACGGATTCATGAAGGGTAGGTCTTGCCTCACAAATTTGATTGAATTCTTTGAGGAGGTAACGAAGTGTGTAGATGAAGGTAGAGCAGTTGATGTTGTATACATGGATTTCAGTAAGGCGTTGATAAGGTTCCCCATGGTCGGCTCATGAAGAAAGTAAGGAGGTGTCGGATAGAGGGAAATTTGGCCAATTGGATAAGTAACTGGCTATCACATAGAAGACAGAGGGTGGTGGTGGATGGGAAATTTTCAGACTGGAGACCAGTTACCAGCGGTGTACCACAGGGATCAGTGCTGGGTCCTCTGCTATTTGTGATTTTTATAAATGACTTGGAGGAGGGGGCTGAAGGGTGGGTCAGTAAATTTGCTGATGACACCAAGATTGGTGGAGTAGTGGATGAGATGGAGGGCTGTTGTCGGCTGCAAAGAGACATTAATAGGATGCAGAGCTGGGCCGAAAAATGGCAGATGGAGTTTTACCCTGATAAGTGCGAGGTGATTCATTTTGGTAGAAAAAATTTGAATGTGGATTACAGGGTCAATGGCAGGGTTCTGCGGAATGTGGAGGAACAGAGAGATCTTGGGGTTCATGTCCACAGATCTCTGAAGGTTGCCACTCAAATGGATAGAGCCATGAAGAAGGCTTATAGTGTGTTAACGTTTATTAAAGGGGGCTTGAGTTTAAGAGCCGCGGGGTTATGCTGCAACTATACATGATTGTGCGAGACCACATTTTGAGTATTGTGTGCAGTTCTGGTCACCTCATTATAGGAAGGATGTGGAAGCATTGGAAAGGGTGCAATGGAGATTAACCAGGATGCTGCCTGGTTTGCAGTATATGTCTTATGAGGAAAGGTTGAGGGAGCTAGGGCTTTTCTCTTTGGAGTGGAGGAGGATGAGAGGTGACTTAATGGAGGTTTATAAGATGATCAGGGAGACAGATAGAGTGGACGTTCAGAGACTATTTCCTCGGGTGGAGGTAGCTGTTACAACGGGTATAACTATAAGAATCAGGGTTGGAGATATAGGAGGGATTTCCGAGGTAGGTTCTTTACTCAGAGTGGTTCGGGGGTGGAATGGACTGCCTGCTGTGATAGTGGAGTCGGACACTTTAGGAACTTTCAAGCGGTTATTGGATAGGCACATGGAGCACACCAGAATGACAGGGAGTGGGATAGCTTGATCTTGGTTTCGGACAATGCTCGGCACAACAATGAGGGCCAAAGGGCCTGTTCTGTGCTGTACTGTTCTATGTTCTATTGCGAGCCTGTGGGCCCCATCTTGCCAATGCCTGACCTGATTTCCAGGCAGATGCAGGATGGAAAAATCAAGCCCAAGGATTGGCTTCAAACAGGCAAAAGGCAAACTTTGTACTTTCAAGAAAACATGCATCATATTAATAGGAATAGACTTATTGGAGACAACGAGTTCAAAAATGATTGAAAGGACCACTGAATTCTATTGTGAAACCCCGAGAAAATCACACTTGCGTACATCTTTTCTTCATAGAATGCTTGCAACTAATTGTTGCTTCTGGCATGTACCGGAATTGCATTATTATTAATGCCGAGAATTGTGACCTGTACAATCTGCTTTCAGTTGGTGGACAGGAATATTATTGCTAGAAAAATAATTTCAAGTATTTTACATTTTGAGTTTTCCCTTTAAAAATTTACAATCTGCGGGAAAGATTTTTGATCACTGATATCCACAAGTTGGCCTTTGATAGGGGATTGTTGTGCATCTAGCTAGTGCTAAAGGTCACTTACAATCTAACTGACGCAAAGATAAAATTCTGAAGAAACGAATTTGGTCCGAAAAATCGCTTAGGCGCTGGTTCACAGCGTTTTCCAGTTTTTAAGACATTGAAGCAGAAAACTGAATACATTGAAAGGAGTAAAGGGAGGGGTAACGTAGCTCTGTGCCATCGTCTTTCATGAAGAATGGGCGGCACGGTAACACAGTGGTTAGCACTGTCGCTTAACAGCTCCAGGGTCCTAAGCTTGGGTCACTGTCTGCACTTTCTCCCCGTGTCTGCGTGGGTTTCCTCCGGGTGCTCCGGTTTCCTCCCACAGTCCAAAGATGCGCAGGTTAGGTGGACTGGCCGTGCTAAATTTCCCTTTGTGTCCATAAAACGGTTAGGTGGGTTACGGGGATAGGCTTAAGTAGAGTGCTCTTTCAGCGGGCCGGTGCAGACGCGATGGGCCGAGTGGCCTCCTTCTTCACTGTAAATTTATGATAAGAAATGTCAAAAAACAGGTCTTCCCTCAGATTCTCAAAGGACTGTGTGGGCCTTTCCATTGTATTTGACTTCGTAATGAAGTATTATTCTATTTGGTTTTTGTATTCATTCATGGGACATGGGCACCGCAGGCTGTGCCAGCATTTATTGCCCATCAGTAATTGCCCTTGAGGGGGCAGTTAAGAGTCAGCCATGGTGCTGTGAATCTGGAGTCACATGTAGACCAGACCAGGTAAGGCTGGCAGATTTCCTTCCCTAAAGGACATTAGTAAACCAGATGGATTTTTACTACAATGAATGGTTACATTAGTCATCATCAGTGGCGGGATTTGAACCTGGGTCCCCAGATCATTGCCCTGGGTCTCTGGTTTACCAGTCCAGTGACAATACCACTGCCTCCCCGGCATGTGTGATATGTTTGATTTAAATAAATTATTATTAAAGGTAACCTCAGATAATCGCTTACCATACAACAATGGTCATTTGTATTAAAAAGATCAACACTGATCTAATGTGCAGAAGGATTTTTAAGGATGGCAGAGAAAGCTTCAGGGCACTATTCTCTGGCCTTGTTGCGCTCTCGTTCAAGGGAAACGAGGCTGGTGAATAGCGGGAGAGGCCAAAAACGAGATCCACGCCAGGCGGCAAACAGTTTGCGATGCAACCGGCCTGCTCCTACAGGCAATATCGTGATCTCGCCATAGTGTAGTGGGAAACCAATGATCACCACTTCAACCCCATTTCCATACAACCAACAAGAGTGATCCCATATCCAACCCCCTCTCATCATTCAACAGCCTCCCCAGCAAGTGGTCACACTGCCGCCGATTAGTACTCCTTTTTAAAAACGTGAATCTGGCGGAAGTGCTTTAGTGGGGAGGTGAGTAGCCATCTTTGCTCACAGGCAAAGATCCTGGGGGTGCTGGGCTTGCACCCCCGTGCTCGGTGGGGTGTGGGGGACCCTCGGCTGGGGGTTGGGGACCCTCCGCAGGGGTGGGCCACTATGGAAGGGGGCATGAAGAGGCGTGTTGGGGGGAGGCAACCACTCATGGCACCACCATGACAACCTTTTTTACCCGTTCCAAGGGCAACCCTTGTCCCAGGCCATCTGCCCCACCGATCACCTTTACCCTCCACCGACTGCTGATGTCTCTAGCTGCGTGGCTGAAGGCTATTACTGATAGGAAATTGGCAATCGTGGTTAAGTGAGCACTTCACAGATGCCAAGTGGATTCCCGTGGGTGGGTGGGGCATGTAGCATGCGGGAGTCATTGCTTAGCATCCCAATTACACCCTGATTCCTGGACACTGTGCTTGAACACTGCGGGAGGCAACACCACAGATGCAGCAGCCAACATCCGAATACTCAGCGAATGGAACACAGCTCCGGGGACGTGTCCATGGCCGGAAAGTGGCTGAGTGCCACGGGGAGTGGGTGTTGGAGAATGCCTGGAGAGATGGGCAAAGGGTCCGGAGGTCAGCCCGCATTGCTGAAGAAACTGACACAGGCATCATAATGGTTATGCAAAAAGGAGTTTAATGTGCAGTACAATACCCCACTCGCGGTGGTACCCTCAGTAATCCTCAATGTGCCTGGCCTCCTAGCTCTACCACTATGTCTATGTGTTTCCCAGGATGCACATCTGAGGTGGAGAGTGCCAGCTGCTGACCTTGCCCCATGGCCTTCGATACCTGGCGGGTGTCCTCTGGCGCCGGAGGGCCCCGGCTCACTTATTGGCGGCACATGCACAACCGTGCTGCCCTATCTTGTGTGCAGACCTCGAGATGTGCCCTCATCCGAGGGGTGGCGCTCGGGAGCTGGTGGACACTGGCCGGTGCCCATAGAGTCCTAGGTTCACCTTGGGATGGAGGGGCAGTTAGTTCGAGCCCTGGCTGCCCCTGCGTCATCTGGCTCTGCCAGCCCTGGCGGTTCCCCATAGTCCGCACCATTGTGTCGACACCCTCAGCGATGCTCGTCAGTGGCTGGGATACATCCCCCTGTGACCAGGCCTGCTCTGCAGTGCCTTGGCAATGTCCACCTGTGACTGGGCCAAGCTCCGCAGGGCCTTGGACACCTTCACTCACAGTGCCGACGTCGTGCACCAGGCTTTCGACTGCGGTCGCCACCCAGCAGTGTTGGCCTCGGTGCCACTCATTGCCGGAGCCATCTCCTGCGCCCGTAGCCTCTGGGACTCCTCCAAGCGGCTGTGGATCTGTTGGAGTGACGTTGACGTCTCCCTTTGAACTTCCTGGCCATTTCCTATTGTCTCCATCAGCTCTGGGTAACCCTGTACCAGAGGCTCAGATTCAGGCTGAACCCAAGTGTGTCCTGGGATCCAGCTGCCCTCCAACTGCTGTTTCACTGGGGGTTCCTGCCTCCACCTGATGTGCATCATCAGCAATGCGGTGCTCACCGAAGCCTGTCCACTAACATGTCCCACCGAGGTGTGTGTGGCTGCGCTGGTGGAGGGTGGGGATGACAGCTGTGCCGCGACTATTACGTTTGCATCCTCAGAGCTCCCCTCCAAGTATTCTCATGGGAGACCTGGGAGGGGGCCACCCGGGATCGGCTCCATCAGCTTGAGGACCTGTGGGAGAATGGACATGTGGACAGTGGGAGGGATGGGCCAGTCAGTAAGGCAATCAGGACTCGCGTTTGACGGGTTCTCCGCGTGGGTGACTGCCCTATCCTCGGCCACACCGGCCACCTCCAGGGCATGCTCCTCGAAGGACTTGAGGATTCTTATGTCCGGCACACTACTGCCAGTCTGGGCCCTCTCCTGTCGATTGTGGGAGAGCTTTACCTGCGGAGACACAGAGGGGCATCACTGGCCACACACGTGGCTCACAGTGGTGGGAGAGGGAGTGTGAAGGCGGGGTTGGTGGGGGGGATTGAGGGAGGGCTGGTGATCGCCTGGGGGGGGGAGTTGGCTGGTTGGGGGATGGATGCTCCCTTGGGGTTAGGGTGGGGGCGTTGCTGTCTACTTTTTCCGGCACTGAAGGCCAGTCCTCCTGTTCACATGAGCTAGCAGCTGCCGCCACCTCATCCCAGGCAGCACTGTGGCTCAACCGACGGAACCCTCGGGAGAAGAGGACATCCCTCCTGGCCTCTACTGTGCGTAGGAGCCTACCCAGGTCAGCGTTCCTGAATCTTGGGGCTGGCTGGGGTTGGCTGAGTAAGTGCTGCTCGAATATGTTAACGGGGGGGGTGGCAATTGCTGTCGCGGCGAATCAGCTGGTAATCCATCATTTGCAGCGAGAAGCCCGTGGACCAATTAACGTTGAATAGCATTTCCGGCCTTGCTGAGCCGAGCGCCGGGAAGCTTGTGGCAATGGCTGCTCGCTACCATGCTTAGAAATTTGTCCGGAGAATTGCCCCCTCAGAATATCAAGTTAACTGCTCCTCTTGAAACAAGATGGATCACAAAGTAATTAGGAGAATGAACCCAGTGTGGCATTCACATGGCAGAACATTTCTTTAAAAATTTGTATTCGTTCATGGGACAATGGCATTGCAGGCTAGGCCTGCATTTATTGTCCATCCCTGATTGCCCTTGAGTGGACAGTTGAAAAAATATATATTTGTTAAGAGTTTTTTAACAAAATTTTCAACCATACAAACAAACCCCCCCCTGTAACAAAAGAGAAAGATTGTTCACATAGCAAGACATGAACATGGCAAGTCAATATGATACAGAACTTTGTACATAGGATTCCTCCCGTACATGTCAGTTTTCCGGATCGTTCATGTGTTTTCTTGCTCAACTGCCCCCCAGAACAACCCCCCTTCCCCCCCCCCCTGCATCCCTTCCCCCCCTCTCCCCCCTGGGTTGCTGTTGCTGCTGTCCGACCTTCATCTAACACTCCGCGAGATAGTCTAGGAACGGTTGCCACCGCCTGTAGAACCCCTGCGCAGACCCTCTCAAGGCAAACTTTATCCTCTCCAACTTTATAAACCCAGCCATATCATTTATCCAGGCCTCCAGGCTGGGGGGCTTTGTCTCTTTCCACATTAGCAAGATCCTTCGCCGGGCTACTAGGGACGCAAAGGCCAGAATGCCGGCCTCTTTCGCCTGCTCCAAATATTGCTTGCCCCCAGCTTGGCTTGACCCGGACTTTCACCACCTTGGATACTATTCCCGCAACTCCCCTCCAGTGCCGGGCATGACCAAAACATATGAACATGGTTCGCCGGACTTCCTCAGCACCTCCCACATCTGTCCTCCACTCCAAAGAACCTACTCAGCCTCGCCCCCATCATATGCGCTCTGTGCACTACCTTAAACTGTATCAGGCTAAGCCTGGCACACGAGGAAGAGGAATTAACCCTACTTAGGGCATCAGCCCACAGCACCTCCTCAATCTCCTCCCCCAGCTCCTCTTCCCATTTACCTTTCAGCTCCTCTACCAAAGCCTCCCCCTCTTCTTTCACCTCCTGGTATATTGCCGACACCTTGCCCTCCCCGACCCATACGCCCAAAATCACCCTGTCTTGAATCCCCTGTGCCGGGAGCAGCGGGAATTCCCTCACATGCCGCCTTACAAACGCCCTCACTTGCATGTATCTGAAAGCATTTCCCGGGGGTAGTCCAAATTTCTCCTCCAGCGCCCCTAAGCTCGCAAACGTCCCGTCGATGAACAGGTCCCCCATTCTTCTAATCCCTGCCCGATGCCAGCTCTGAAACCCCCCGTCCATCCTTCCTGGGACAAACCGATGGTTATCCCTAATCGGGGACAACACCGAGGCTCCAAGCGCTCTCCTGTGTCGTCTCCACTGCCCCCAGATCTTTAGCGTTGCCGCCACCACCGGGCTTGTGGTGTACCTTGTCGGCGAGAGCGGCAGCGGTGCCGTCACCAGCGCCCCCAGGCTCATTCCTTTGCAGGACGCCATCTCCAACCTCTTCCACGCCGCCCCCTCTCCCTACATCACCCACTTACGGATCATCGCCATGATGGCTGCCCAGTAATAGCCACCCAAATTTGGCAATGCCAACCCTCCTCTATCCCTGCTGCGCTCCAGGAACCCCCTCCTTACCCTCGGGGTCTTGCTCACCCACACAAAAGTCGTAATGCTCCTGCCTACCCTCTTAAAAAAGGCCTTGGTGATCACGATTGGAAGGCACTGGAACACAAAAAGAAACCTTGGGAGGACCACCATTTTAATCGACTGTACCCTGCCCGCCAACGAGAGTGGCAACATGTCCCACCTTTTAAAATCCTCCTCCATCTGTTCCACCAGCCGTGTCAAATTAAGTTTGTGCAGTGCCCCCCAGCTCCTAGCTACCTGAATCCCCAAGTATCGAAAGCTCCTTTCCGTCCTCCTCAACGGTAGGTCGTCTATCCCTCTTCCCTGATCCCCCGGATGCACCACAAAGAGCTCACTCTTTCCCACATTGAGCTTATAGCCCGAAAAATCTCCAAACTCCCTTAGGATCTGCATGACCTCAACCATCCCCTCCACTGGATCCGCCACATACAGCAACAGGTCGTCTGCGTACAGCGACACTCGATGTTCCTCTCCCCCTCTGACCACCCCCTTCCATTTCCCCGACTCCCTTAACGCCATGGCCAAAGGTTCAATTGCCAATGCAAACAGCAGAGGGGACAGGGGGCACCCCTGCCTCGTCCCTCGATACAGCCGGAAATACTCCGATCTCTGCCGGTTCGTGACCACACTCGCCACCGGGGCTCTATACAGGAGCTTGACCCAACTAATAAACCCTCCCCCGAACCCAAACCTCCTCAACACTTCCCAGAGATACTCCTACTCTACTCGGTCAAAGGCCTTCTCCGCGTTCATGGCTGCCACTATCTCCGCCTCTCCCTCCACCGATGGCATCATTATCACATTTAGGAGCCTTCGCACATTGGTATTTACCTGCCTACCCTTTACAAATCCCGTCTGGTCCTCGTGAATCACCCCCGGGACACAGTCCTCAATCCTCATAGCCAACATTTTTGCCAGCAACTTAGCATCTACGTTAAGGAGCGAGATCGGTCTATACGACCCACATTGCAGTGGGTCCTTATCCCGCTTCAAGATCAAAGAGATCGTCGCCTCCGACATTGTCAGGGGAAGGGTCCCCCCCTCCCTTCCTTCATTGGAGGTCCTTACCAGCAACAGGGCTAATAGGTCTACAAACTTCCTATAAAATTCCACCGGAAACCCATCCGGCCCCGGGGCCTTCCCTGCCTGCATGCTCCCCAGTCCTTTAACCAGCTCCCCCACCCCAATTGGCGCCCCCAAACCAGCCACCTCCTGCTCCTCCACCCTCGGGAACCTCAGTTGGTCCCAGAATCGTCGCATCCCCTCTTTTCCCCCTGGGGCCTGGGACCTATGCAGCTCCTCGTAAAAGGCCTTGAATGCCTCATTCACTTTCACCGCACTCCGCACCGTAGTTCCCCTGCCATCCTTGATTCCACCTATTTCCCTCGCCATCCCCTTACGGAGCTGATGTGCCAGCATCCGACTTGCCTTCTCCCCATATTCATATATCGCCCCCTGTACCTTCCTCCACTGTGCCTCTGCCTTCCCTGTGGTCCACAGGTCGAACTCCATCTGGAGACTTCGTCTCTCCCTGAGTAGTCCCTCTTCAGGGGCCTCTGCGTATCTCCTGTCCACCCTTAAAATCTCCCCCACTTACCTCTCCCTTTCCCTGCCCTCTCTCTTCGCCCTATGAGCCCTGATGGATATTAACTCTCCCCTGACCACCGCCTTCAGCGCCTCCCATACTACTCCCACCTGCACCTCCCCGTTGTCGTTGGCCTCCAAACACCTTTCGATGTAACCCCGCACCCTCCCGCACACTTCTTCGTCTGCCAGCAATCCCACATCCAACCGCCACAGCGGGCGTTGGTCCCTCTCCTCCCCCAGCTCTAGCTCAATCCAATGCGGGGCATGGTCTGAAATGGCTATGGCCGAATACTCCGTTCCCTCCACTTTCGGGATCAATGCCCTGCCCAGAACAAAAAAATCTAACCGGGAGTAGGCCTTGTGTACGTGGGAGAAAAAAGAAAGTTCTCTGGCCAAAGGCCTGACAAATCTCCACGGATCTACTCCCCCCCCATCTGATCCATAAACCGCCTAAGCACCTTGGCCGAAGCCGTCTCTTCCCCGTCTGAGATCTGGAACGATCTAATGCTGGGTCCAGCACCGTGTTAAAATCCCCACCCATTATCAAGCTCCCTACCTCCCAAGTCTGCAATACGCCCCAACATCCGTTTCATGAATCCAGCATCGTCCCAGTTCGGGGCATATACATTCACCAGTACCACCTCCGTCCCCTGCAACCTACCGCTCACCATCACGTATTGGCCTCCATTGTCCGCTACTATGTTCTTGGCCTCAAACGACACCCACTTCCCCACCAATATTGCCACCCCTCTATTCTTCGCATCCAGCCCCGAATGGAACACCTCTCCTAGCCATCCCTTCCTTAACCTGACCTGATCTGCCACCTTCAGATGTGTCTCCTGAAGCATGGCCACGTCTGCCTTCAGTCCCTTCAGGTGCGCAAACACTCGGGCCCTCTTAACCGCCCCATGTAGGCCTCTCACATTCCACGTGATCAGCCGGAGGCTCTCCTCCTTGCCACCTCCGCGCTCCAATCCTGGTAGACCCGGATCACCACCTTCTCCCATCTACTGTTCCGCACCTTCTTGGCCCATCTCAGAACACTTTCTTTGTCCGCAAAGCGATGGAACCTTGCCACTATCGCCCTTGGCGGCTCATCAGCCTTGGGTCTCCTCGCCAGGACACGGTGAGCCCCTTCCAGATCCAGGGGGCTCGGAGAGGCCTCCGCACCCATCAGCGACTGGAGCATCGTACTCGCATACGCCCCGGCATCAGCTCCCTCCACTCCTTCGGGGAGACCCAGAATCCGGAGATTCTTCCTCCTCGACCTGTTCTCCAGGATCTCAAGTCTCTCGGCCCACCTCCTGTGCACCGCCTCGTGCGCCTCCATTTTTACCGCCAGGCCCAGGATCTCGTCCTCGTTCTCATTCGTTTTATCCCTCACCTCACGATGCTCCACCGCCTGGGCTTTCTGGGTCTCCTTCAACCCCTCGATCGCCAACAACATTGGCGCCAGCACCTCCTTTTTAAGCTCCTCCACACAGCGCTTAAGGAACTCCTGCTGGTCCGGCCCCCATGCTGCTTGATCTCCGCCATCTTGTTTTTTCCCCCTCGTTTTTGCCGCTGCTCCAGAGCCTCTTTTTCCGACGCTCCACCACTAATTTCTGCCATACAACGTAAGGGGGAGCTTACTTCACCTTCCCACATGGGATTAAATCAAAACATTTCCGTTGGGGCTCCTCTGGAGAGCCCAAAAGTCCGTTATAGCGGGAGCTGCCGAAATGTGCGACTTGGCTCCGCATCACTGCAACCGGAAGTCTTGAGTGGACAGTTAAGAGTCAACAACATTGCTGTGGGCCTGGAGCCACATGAAGGAGAGACCAGTTAAGGACTACAGATTTCCCCCCCCCCGTCCCCCCCCCCACCGGCCGGGTCGGAGAATCCCCGGGGTGAGGCACAAATCCCCTCCCCACTGGCTGCCCTATTCTCCAGTGCCGTTTTATGGGCGGCGGCGCCCCCTGCGATTCTCCAGGCCCCAATGGGCCGAGCGGCCATCCAGTTTTGGCCAGTTCCGTTGGCGTGAATTACTCCCCTCGCGCACGGTGGGACCCCTGGCAGGTGAGTATGCGGGAGCGGTCTTCAGGGGGGGATCCGACCCCGGGGGGTGGGGGGTGGAGGGTTGGGGGGGGGGGGGGGGGGGGGGGGTGGCAGGCCACGGTGGCCTGGCCCGCGGTCGGGGCCTATCGATCTGCGGGCGGGCTTGTTCCATGGGGGGACTTCTTTCCTCCGCGCCGGGCCCCTGTAGGGCTCCGCCACATTGCCCGGGGGCCGGTGCGAAGAAGAGAACACATGCACAGAAATTCCTTACTCTCATTCTGGATTTTGTTCTGCATTCTTCTGGAAGGGATTAATGTAAATTGGGTAACCTGGTCAAAACGGTTGCTCTATTTACCACACATTTCCAATATAATTACATATGCTCTTTGTGTTACCAGAGGCTCAGTGCTGTAATAGGAATACTGTGTATTTTCGGTGCTACTACATGGGGTGGTATGCCTCAGCACTGTTCGTTTTTAAGGTCACTATTTCTCTGCTTTTGAGTCAGTGACAGGGATCATCAATTTAAAATTATCGCTGAGCGTAAGGAAAAGCCTCTCCAGAAAAGGATTGTTGAAGCATGGATGGCTTTACCATTGGGATTGGCTGAGGCACAAGATATTGCATCTTTTAAAAGAAAATTGGATAAATATTTGAAGTAAAGAGAGTTACAGGGCTGCAGGGAAAGAGTGAGGCAGTGGGATTAGTTTTGAATTGCTTTCCTGAAGAGACAACACAAATATGATTGATCAGATTATCTCCTGTGCTGTAAACCCTTATGGGTTTATAGACCTCAGGGTTACAACAACTCTGAAAACCAACTGAAACAAAGTCTGAAGCTTACTCTATGCTTTCACCTGATCTACATTTGATCTGACTTCTGTGAATCGGTTACTGGAACATCCAGCAAATACTCATTCAGCCCCTTGTATTTATATTTGTACACATTCCGTGATTGATATTTGCCTATCTCTGTTAAATATTCTTATTTTTATTTGCTTGTTTTTATCTTTCTTTCTTTGTATATTTTGCAAAGCAGGCTTGAGATCAAGCAGCTAAAGGCTTACTCCTGTTCTTATGCCATGGTTTAGTTAGTAGAAAACTTGACTTTGAGCCACAAGTTGTGGATTCAAATTCTGAGGCGACAACTCTGATTTTATAGAATTCCTCCAGTGCAGAAAGGGGCCATTTGGCCCGTCAAGTCTTCCCCGGCCCTTGGAAAGAGCACCCTACTTCAGCCCATGACTCCACCCTATCCCTGTAACCCTACCAATGTTTAAGGTACAGCCCCGCGGTCTGAGTCCGCCATGGAGCACGGCGCGGCCACTGGAGGCCGCCGCCACGCGTATGCACGGCCTCTGACCCAGAAGTGCGGGGGCACGTATCTGCAACAAAAGCTGCTAGTTTTACGATGGCTCACTGCTAGCCCCCTGAAGGGCTATGAATATGTGGCCCAAAGTCCACAGTTTTTACGACAGCGTGGGGACATAGTCCCAAAAACAGAGAATCCAGCTCATGGTATTTACAACATAGCAGCTCAAGTGTATCTGATATTTACAAGCCAGTTTGTGTCTTATGTACAACAGTTTTTACAAGCTCTCTCTCTCTCTTCTCCCCCCCCCCCCCCCCCCCCACCCCCACCCCCCGGCAGGGGTGCTATTCTTTGTTGTTTGCCTATTGTTGCAAGGGTACTTACAATTTTGCCACTCGTCAGACTGCAAGGTGCCAGGTTGGCACTGATGAGGGATGGGGCCGGAAGAGGGGCAATGAGGGGGGGCCTGGGGGGGGGGGGGGGGGGAGAATGAGGGGGGAGGCCGAAGGAAGGAGTGAGGTGGAGAACTGAGAGGTGATCTGAAGGGAGGTTCTGGGGGCTGAGAGGCAGCTGAATGGGTGGTTCGTGGGGTTGGGGGAGAGGGGATGCTTGCAAGCGATTTGGGTGGGATGGTGCCCTGCGTGCGATTTGAGGTGGGGGGGAGCTGCAGTTGGCTCTCAGTTGCATCGCGGATCCAATATCCCAAAATGTTCTTTTCCCAAGTGCCCTTTGGGGGTGCTCATACCAGCGGAGGCCAGTCCCCATTCTTCGCTGGTGGGAACACTTAGGTTCCGGAACGGGGAATCCGAGCCAAGTTGCTGTTAAAATGGAGGGACGCATTTTGCATGTTGGTGAAAGCTGCTCCATATATTTGTTTCTTTTATTCTTGCACCGGATGTGGGCATCACTAGCTCGACCAACATCCATAATTGTCCTTGAGAAGTTGGTGGTGAGTCACCTTCTTGAACTGCTGTGGAAAATCCACAGTGCTATTAGGGAGGGAGTTCCAGGATTTTGACCCAATGGCATTGAAGGAACGGTAGTATATTTCCAAGTTAGGATGGTGAGTGACTTGGAGGGGAAAATCTAGGTGGTGGTGTTCCCATGTATCTGATCCCCTGGGTCTTTTAGATGGTGCGGATCACAGGCTTGGAAGGTACTGTTGAAGGAGCCTTGGTGAGTTGCTGCAGGCTGCCCCTGCACTTTTGCCGACGCACTTGAGAGCAAAGAAGCAGACACATTTTAAAAAAAAACTGTGGTTAGGAAATCACCTGTTACCCTGAGTTAATGGATCCCTGCAGAACTATATAAATAAACAATCTGAATCTCTCCTTTGAAACTGCCTCGAATTGTCAATTAAAATGTTTTTAGCAGGCAATGTGGCATGAAATTGAATGTAAACAATGCAGATAAAAGTTTCCGCCTTCTAAGGAATACACACAAACTTCCATACTTTAAAAGGCAATGAAATTAAATCTATGAAAATCACTTCAATGGTTTCCACCACTTTAAAGGGATTACTTACCCACTAATCTCACAGACCTTTACATTTTGCGTACTGGCAGGCTTTTAAAAAATGTTTAGGGGTACAAATGAGAACACCAGCTTTATTTTGAGAAATATATAATTTTTACATACTGACTGTTTAAAGGGGTTAAAGACTGCAAATGGGGAGAGAAGTCAAACCAGCCCCATCACCGGAGAAGCCCCGCCTTAAGCTCCTCCAGTTCAACACAAGTACCCCTTACTCCCACTTTCCATGAAGGACCCGCTCGGTACCCTGGCAGTAAATGTTGGGAAGATACTTACCACCTTGCCACCCCTCGAATCGCAAGGAGCCAGACTGGCATTGCCAAAGGGCGGGGCCTGAAGGGAGGAGTACTTGGGAGGGGCTGAAGGGAATTTCTGATGGGGGGGATCTTGCCAGTAATTAGGGGGGGTTGTGGGGGGGTACCCTGCTGCCGATCGGGGGCAGGGGTGCAGCCTCAGCTTTTTTTTTGAGATGTTTAAAAAGGGTGCTCCCATCTAACAGGGACGGGACCTGTCAGAGATTTGGTCCCACCCCTCTCACCCTGATGTGCCATGGAAAGGCACGGAAAAGCCAATTCAACAACAAAAGATCCAAGTGCCATCACATGGAATGTCGGGGTTGCTCCTAGTGCCTCTGGTTTTCTTGCTGGCGGGAGCACTTAGTCGCGGTTCCGGCGAATCGTGCCCTATGTCTTGATGTGTAAATTCAGTAGACTCATCGAAGAAATGGAGGTTGTGAACATCATACACTTACTCAATAAATCGTTCCAAATTTTCTAACATGCTGGCCCTAGTATGGGTAATCTTCAAAGCACTTAGAGAAGTGGCCAATTACCAGAATCCTCTCTTTGTCCTTCTTGATGCTGCACATAGCCGTTAGCTAAATCTATGGCTTTTGGCTTTTCACTTGCATCACCGGTTTGTAACATATCCAATTTGTGTGGGGAAGGAATGGTTTGATGCTTCGTTGTGTGGGTATTTGAGTCCATGTCACTTAATAGAAGTTTATTAGCCATCTTGTAAACGTTGTTCATGTATTACCTGATAAAGCAATACAGGGCGGAGATTTCCCTAAAAATGACCAAGTGTTACGTTCTGTCGGAAAGCTGGCATTTATTTCCCCAAAGAAATAAGGGGCTGGATTCTCCGATTTTGAGGTAAGACTGGAGCATGTGTCTAGTCTTATGACCAAAAAGTCGCGTTGCCCCCGCACCAATGCTCTGCCCGGGGGGAGGGCTAGTAGCCGCGCCAGGTAAAGTCCCCGGCTTTACCTGCAGATACGGATGGAGAATTGAGAATTGCTGGGTCTGTGGCCGTGCATGTGCACGGCGGTGACCTGCAGCGGTTTCACCGTACAACATGGCGCCGGCCACGCGCGGGTCCGGCCTGCCAGTTGATGACCCCCAGCCCCTGCAGAAGCCCCCCCCCCGCCAGCGGAATGGTTCTCTCCCTCCCCCGGCGACTGTGGTGGCGCTGGACACAATCTGCAGCCGCCACGCGAGGACCCCGAAAGTTGACTTCAGCGTCAAAACGAATTTTCCGGCCAATCGCCGAATGCGATTTCGGCATCGGCAATCGGAGAATCCAGCCCAAGGTTTCTCAATGAACTTCCCACACTTTGCTGTTTTTTTTTTTTTTGAAGGGGTCATGTTTGACACAGACATAGGGAGAGGAGGGGCCTAAACGTGCCAGCATGCCCGGCTTCACAGAGATCGAGATGCAAAGACTTACCCCACCTCAGTGATGGCATGTCTCCTCCTCTCTCCCCACTCCGACATTGGGGCCCTACCAATGGGGTGCCCTATATGCCCTGCCCCTTGGCTCCGCCAGGTTGTCAGTGCCAGGGGACAGTGTCAAGGCACTGCAACAACCTCGACCACCTGTGGCTTCAGTGGCCTCCAAGTCCTCCCTCGGGCATGGTGATCACATCTGGACTCTGTTTGTGGAGACCAGTAGTGATTCCTGCCAGCGCCACGTCACGCCGGCGGGTGGGACCAGTGCACATTCCTGGAAGAATGGGTGTTTAGCCGATTTAGAAAATTAAAATCAATTTAAATGACTGGTAATCAGGTCATGCCCTTGTTGGGTGTGAACCTGATCACGCCTGCTGTGAGGACCCAGGAACATCTCAAACTGTTTGGTGGCTGGCGTAAATCCCATTTCAGGCATCGTATTTTCACAACATAGTGGGATTTGCATGCGGAACAAGTGGCCAGAAAATCACCTCCACAATCTAATGTACCTTGGATAATTTCAAATCTTTGTATGGGAACACGTCCATGGAGTGAGTTTACAAATTGCACTTGCGCATTGTGCCCTAGCTGATCCCCATGTCTGCATATTGGCCCGTACCTTCCGGCGAGCGACGGAAAGCCATGGGCTGACGATTCTGAAATTGAAAAATGCCTACTTACCTGTGCTCAGATATCGTGAATATCCTTCCTCTTCATTCGGCAACCCCAGCCCTCCAGCACCCCGGTCTGCGCAGGCTCCAGCGGGGAGCAGGAGGAGTGCAGCTCTCTCTCTCTCTCTTTCCCCCCCCCCCCCCCCCCCCAATTGAGGGTAGGCATTTAAACTACAGATTTATATTGAAGACAACAGACAACATATTTAACAAGTGTTTTAAAGATATGTCGAAGTTTTTGGGACAGTTTGTTTTGCTCTTTCTTTCATAGAGGCTTTGCTGTTATTGGCTCTTTTTAAAAATTATTACATTTAATTTTAAGTTTATTTTTTATGATTAAAACCAAAGCATCCGAAGGAAATGGAGGCTGCACAGTGGTTAGCACTGCTGCCTCACAGCACCAGGGGCCCAGGTTCAATTCCAGCCTTGAGTTACGGTCTGTGTGGAGTTTGCACATTCTCCCCGTGTCTGCGTCCCACTGTACAAAGATTTGCAGGTTAGTTGGATTGGCCATGCTAAATTGCCCCTTAGTGTCCAGGTAGGGTGCTCTTTCAGAGGGTCGGTGTAGACCCGATGTGCCGAATGGCCTCCTTCTGCACTGTAGGAATTCTCTGGTTCTATTCTATGGTTCCAAGACATCCACGCAGACACAAAGAGAATGTGAAAACACCACACAGTGACCCAAGGTCCGAATTAAACACTGGTCCCTGGTGTTGTGAGGCAGCAGTGCAACCAGTGTGCCACCGTGTTACTCATGTTATTTTGTTTCTTGTTTATCCTGCCTTGTTTACTTCAACGATCTTGTTCATTTATAGCGATCTCATAATTAAATTTTGTGTATTGATGTTTCATTAAGACACTTGCAGAAGCTTGTAAAGTTCAAAATATATGTTTACACATAAACACAACGGTTCTGTCTATTCTGAAAGGGGAGGGAGGGAGGTGGGGGCCAAGGGAAGGGGGGAGGGAAGAGGGGTGGACGGAGGGTTTTTGACATATCAATTGTTAATTTTACAAGCTCAATGTCTGAAAGCAGCACATGCTGAATGATCTTGAATGGTCCTTGTACCTGGAGGCTGGGCTTGCACACCTCCACCAGGAGGTATCAGGCTCCATATTACCTTCCTCCAGCTCATTCTGGTGGCAAGACATCTTCTGGGTGAATGCGCAGTCCATGTTGAATGGCAAAGTTGTGCAACACACTATGGGTGTATCTACTTGATTGTGAACAGAGTCCCATAACGAGCGCGTTCAGCCGGGTGTTTCCCGGCGCTCCGGGTGCTGAGAAATTCCATGGTTTCGAAGAGGACTCTGTTGCCATTCAGATAGATTCAGGGCCTGAGCAGGGAACTCCCCGACGAGGCTGCACTTAGTGCCACTTTCTGTACTGAGGAGCTCTGCTGGCAGGAAGTCCTTAGTGCAGAAGAATGCTATTTTTAAATCGCGTCCTGATCTCTCGACCCCCGACAGAGTATCAGAGTATAGAAGTATAGATCGTAAATAGCTGAGACCCCAACTCTGATCCGTATTGCACACTGTTAGAAACCGCCTCCAAACTGAAAATTACACGTTATTCCTACTTTCTGTTTACTGTTCTTTAACCAATCCTCTTTCCATGCTAATGTGTTTACCACTTAAACCCTTGTGCAATGCAATGCTCCCTGCTTTATTTTAATGTGTCTCCCTGGAGAGAAGCTCCTTGCTTTCACTCAGAGTCCCTCTGGTAATAACGTATTGTGCAGAATTGCTGGTGTATTTACTTCCAACCACTGCAAAACACAAGGAGGACACCAATACGCTGTGCTGCTGTGCTGCTTTGTCTAATAAATGACTGTTTTGTGCATTATTAAAAATCGGGTGGAGAGAAGGAAAATAAAGGATTCACAATGCCTTAATTTGAACAAACGTCCTGGACTGCTGTGTAGAATATTTAGGATTTAATTTTTGAACATAGCAATTTGGATTGAGTAAATATTCATACCAGCTCTGTAATTTGTCTTTTGTATTTAAGACTGAGATGATTCAACAGTGATGCTATATTTGCAATTGGGGGATTTTCCAGTTTTGGCAAGTCGCTCTTAGAATTACATTGTGCAGCAGATTGTGTTTTGGGGAGTTAATACGCATTTCCCATTGAAATAAAAAAATACATTTAAAATTGCTTTAAGGAGCTTGGATGGCATAGAAGATAGAGACTGTTGTTGTTCCATCTTTGATTTTGGGAATTTGGTTTGCCATTTCAGTTCAGTATATGTCAGCATATAGATTGACAATGAATTAGAAATCTCGTTCAAAAATATGGTTCTGACGACTTCCGGTGGCGGCCATGGAGTGAGTGATCACTTATTGGGTAGCTCCTGCTCGAGGTGGACCTTTGGGATCTTTTCCCCGATTTATGGTGGATTTGATTGACAAAACAGGAGATTGGTGAAGTAGAGGAGAATGATCCACCACCAGTATTTAGATCCGTGGACCAGAAGTGGTCTGAAAAGGAGAGAACGTTGGTCAAAACGAGAGTGGAGTCTGCGGCACAGGAGAATGTGGCGGATGATAAGGGATCAAAGCTGCCGGCCCAGTGGTCAATGGAGCAACTGGTGGATTTTCTCCAGGAGAAATTTGCTCAGCAAAGAAAGGAATACCTGGATCCGATTCAGACTGGGATTGACCGTGTGGAGCAGAGACTGGAAACCCAGGGCCAGGCAATCCAGAAGGTGGAAGGGGCGGTGGCTGAGCACGAGGAGCAGCTAGCCGCGATGGCGGGTGGAGATGGGGCTGATGAAGGACCACCAGAAGAAGCTGCAAGAGAAAGTGGAGGATTTGGAGAACAGATCGCGCAGGCAGAACTTGAGGATTGTTGGCCTGCCTGAGGGCAGCGAGGGATCAGACGCAGATGCATATCTGGCACGTATGTTCGAGAAGCTGTTGGGGGGAGGTGCGTTTGCTCGGCCCTTGGAGGTGGACAGGGCACGCAGAACGCTTATGAGGAAGCCGCTGAGGAATGAGCCGCCGAGGGTGATGGTGGTACGAATTCATACGAATATGTGGAGATAAATGACACGGGAGATTTCGGCAGTAACAGTATGGGAGGCACTGAAGGCAGTAGTTCGGGGGGAGCTTATTTTGGTATGTGCTCACGGAGAAGGTGGAGCGGGCAGAGATGGATAGGTTGGTTAGGGAGATTCTCCAGCTGGGCAGAAGTTCCTCGCAAGCCCCGGAGGCAAGCCTGTTGAAGGAACGGCAGAAACTGCAGATGGAGTTTGGTCTGATATCCACAGGGATGGCGGTGGGGCAGTTGAGGAAGGCGAGAGGGGAGGTGTATGAATATCGGGAGAAGGCCGGTAGGATGTTGGCACACCAGCTCAGGAAACGGGAGGCGGCCAGGGGGATAGGAAGAGTGAAGGAGAGAAGGGGAACGCGGTCTTGGACCCAATGGGGGTGAACGTGGTGTTCAAGGAATTTTACAGTCGGCTGAATGAGTCGGAGACCCAGCTGATGTGCAGGGCGTGAGGCAATTCTTGGAGGGTTTGGGGTTCCCGAAGGTGGAAGAAGGGTTGGTGGAAAGGCTGGAAGCTCCGATTGGGATTGTGGAAGTAGTGGAGAGATTGGAGGCCAAACAGTCGGGCAAGGCCCCGGGACCAGACGGATACCCAGTGGAATTTTATAAGAAGTTTTCTGGGGTGCTGGGTCCGCTGCTGGGGAGGGCATTTAATGAGGTAAGGGAGCAAGGTGCTGTTCCCCCAACAATGTCACAGGCTTCGATCACATTGATTCTGAAGCGGGAGAAGGACCCAGAACAATGCGGGTCATACAGACCAAAATCCCTCCTAAATGTAGACCAATCTCCCTACTGCTGGGCAAATTTTGGCCTCGAGAATAGAGGATTGTGTTCTGGGGGTGATGGAGGAGGACCAGACGGGATTTGTCAAGGGAAGGCTGTTAATGGCCAACGTTAGAAGGCTTTTGAATGTCAGTGATGCCCTCCGTCGCTATGGACGCGGAGAAGGCCTTCGACCGGGTGGAGTGGAAATATTTGTGGAAGGTCCTGGGGCGGTTTGGGTTTGGGCAGGGTTTTGTAGACTGGGTCCGGTTGCTGTACCAGGCATCGGTGGCTAGTGTGCGGACAAACCGAGTGAGGTTGGAGTATTCCTTCTGCACTGTAAATTCTATCTTCTATCTATCTATTTCAGACTGAGCCGGGGGACCAGGCAGGGATGTCCACTCTCCCCACTATTGTTTGCCTGGCTATAGAGCCATTGGCAATGGCGCTGAGAGCGTTAAAGGACTGGAAGGGGCTAGTCCGGGTGAGTGGGGGTGCAGCACAGGGTCTCATTGTATGCGGATGACCTACTCCTGTATATTTCTGACCCGTTAGGGGTATGGGAGAGATTATGCAGATCTTGGGGGAATTTTGCTGGCTCTCGCGGTATAACTTGAACATGGGTAAGAGTGAGATTTTTGAGATCCAGGCGAGGGGACAGGAGAGGAGACTTGGGGAGATGCCGTTTAAAGTGGTGGGAGGGAGTTTTCAATACTTGGGAATTTAGGTGGCACGAGGATGGGGAGCAGCTACATCAATTAAATCTGGCCCGGTTAGTTGAGCAAATGAAGGAGGACTTTCGGAGGTGGGACATTACCCGTCACTGGCGGGGAGGTTCTCCCGAGATTTTTGTTTGTCTTCCAGTGTCTCCCTATTTTTATCCCAATGTGCTTCTTTAAGTGGGTTAATGCGGTGATCTCTAGGTTTGTGTAGGCGTGTATAACCCCGCGAGTGAGGAAAGTGGAGAACGGAGCCGGGGAGGACTGCGGTTTGGCCTTGCTGAACTTTAGGAATTACTACTGTGGCAAATATAGCTATGATCAGAAGTGGGTAGTGAGGAAGGGGTCAGTGTGGGGGCTGGTGGAGGCAGCGTCTTGTCGGGGCACAAGCTTAGGAGCACTGGTAACAGCACCTCTGCCATTCTCGCCAGCTCGGTAATCCACAAGCCCGGTGGTGGTGGCGGCTTTGAGGGTATGGGGGCAGTGGCGGAAGCATGTGGGAGTGGAGGGAGCGTCGGTGTGGGCTCCAATTTGTGGCAATCACCGGTTTGTGCCGGGGAGGTTGGATGGGGGGATTTTGGAGGTGGCAAAGAGCAGGGATTGAGAGGCTGGGGGATTTGTTTATCGATGGGAGCTTTCTTTGTTTGGAGGATTTGGAGGAGGAGTATGAATTGCAGGGTGGGAATGGGTTTCGCCATCTACAGGTGAGAGACTTTGTATGAAGGCAGGCTTCGACCTTTCCGCTTCTACTGCCACAGGGGATACAGGACAAGGTAGTGTCAAAAACTGGAGTGGGGGAAGGGAAGGTCTCAGAAATTTATAAATAGCTCATGGAGTGGGAGGGAACCCAGATAGGGGAGGTAAAGCGCAAGTGGGAAGATGAGCTGGGTAAGGAGTTAGAGGCGGGCCTGTGGGAGGATGCTCTGTGTAGAGTCAACACGTCCTCATCATGTGCCAGGCTCAGTCTGATATGGTGGTTCACCGGGCACACATGACTGTGACCCGGATGAGCAGGTTTTGGGGGATAGAGGACAGGCGTGTGAGGTATGCAGGAGGGCCCGCAAATCATGTCGTCATGTTTTGGTCATGTCCGGAGCTTCGGGGATTCTGGCAAGGATTTGCTGATGTCATGTCCACTGCATTAAAAACAAGAATGACACCGAGGCCAGAGGTGGCGATTTTTGGAGTGTCAGCAGACCCGGGAGTCCAGGGCGTGAGAGAGGCTGAGATTTTGGCCTTTGCCCCCTTGGTAGCCCGGAGACTGATCCTATTATCCTGGAGGGACACGGAGCCCCCGAAATGGGGGTATGGGTCAATGACATGGCTGGGTTTCTCAGGCTTGAGAAAATTAAGTTCCCCCTGAGAGGATCGATGTTGGGGTTCGTTCAGAAATCTACTTCTATCGACCTCTTTGGGGAAAACTGAAAATGTTAGCAGATACAATAGGAGGGGGGCGGTTAAGGGGTGGGGGTAGGGGAGTTAGTTTAGTTTAGTTCAGGCGGGATCAGCGAAAGGAGATGGAGGGACTGGGGAATTGTGTGTATAAGCCATGTTGGCTGGGTATGGTTGCTGGCTTGGGGGGGCGGGAGGGGTGTGCTGTTATGTACTGAATTATGTTTACATTTGTTTTTGTACTTTCGGTTATTATAAAATCCTAAATGTTTAATAAAATGTTTTATTAAAAAAATTATGGTTCTTACAATAAATTGATTTAAAATAACTTTTTAATTTTAAAAAAATGACCCAAAGCACTTCACAAATTAATGTATATGGGGAAAGACAGCTTGTCAGGAAAGAAGAGATTAAGAGTGGCCGAGAGCTTGGTTTTGAGAAGATTTTTAAATGTGGTAATGTTTAATGAGGGTGTTACAGAGTGGAAAACTGATGTGATTGAAGGCTGTGCCACCAGTCATAATAATAATCTTTATTGTCACAAGTCGGCTTACATTAACACTGCAATGAAGTTACTGTGAAAATCCCCTAGTCGCCACATTCCAGCTCCTGTTCGGGTACACTGAGGGAGAATTCAGAATGTCCAAATACCTAACTGCACGGCTTTTGGGACTTGTGGGAGGAAACCGGAACACCCGGAGGAATCCCATGCAGATACAGGGAGAGCATGCAGACTCCACACAGACAGTGACCCAAGCCGGGAATCAAACCTGGGACCTGGAGCTGTGAAGCAATAGTGCTACCCACTGTGTTACCGCGCCGCCCATGCTGCACTCAGTGAAGCCCACAGTACCGAAAAGGTCTCGAGTCCACTTCCGCATTAAAGTAATTAAGAAAAGATCCAAAGGCAGGGTGAAGCCCATTAATTCTTTCCCAATGAGTAGTCATGATCTGGGATGCACTGCCCGAAAGGGGGATGGAAGCAGTTTCAATAATGACTTCCAAAAGGGAGTTGAATAAAAATTGAAATGGAAAAATGTGCAGGGGCAGGGAAGTGAAAGTAATTGGATAGCTCTTTCAAACAGCCAGCTCTGTAAAGGCTGGGTAGACTTCTCCTCTGCCATATCATTCTATGATTATATTGATCACAACTTACTCCATCTTGATACTTTAAATAAAATGTATTTACAAAATTTGTCTTGCATAATAAAACTGCGTGGAGCTGAATCGTTTTATCTTGCAGGTAATCGTCCATTTCATAGAATCTCTAAAGACTCATAGAACCCCTACAGTGCAGAAGGTGACCATTCGGCCCATTAAGACCCTCAGAAGGATAACTCTACCTATGCCTCCCCTCACATCCCCATCACCCAACCTAACCTTTAGGACGCTAAGAGTCAGTTTATCATGGCCAATCCACCTTACCTGCACATCCTTGGACTGTGGGAGGAAACCGGAGAACTCAGAAAACCCACGCAGACACAGAGAGAAAGTGCAAACCCCACACAAGGTCGGAATTGAAACCGGGTTCCTGGCGCTGTGAGGCAGCAGTGCTAACTGCTCTGCCACCATGCCACCTTTGTGCTGTTGCATCATTTAGTTTTGAGTTACACAACAACATTTCAGTATAATTATTTTAAATCAATCCACAAATTTAAACCTGTTCTGTTTTTAAAATATTACCAAATTGGTCAGTGTTGTATAGTCCATGAATTACTGTTTCAGAAACCAGACTTGCCCCATCATTTCTGTAATATGCTCGCAAATATTTTAAATATTTGTTTTGCTAGCTGTCACAAAAAAGGATTTAAATATAAATGCTAGCTGCTGATACTTTACAGTTACATTTGTAAGTGCAGGATTTGTGCCCGGGGTCTAAATTCGCTCAATTATACCACTGATTTGCTTTTTATCGTCTTCCATTTGATGGGCACTAGAATATTTCCACATCAGCAAGCTCCTTTCATAAGCCACCAAAAGGTCACACCCGCCTCAAAACAGCTCTCTTTCCCTGTGTGACTACGGTATAATTGGCTGATTGTGTTTGTGGTGATTGACTCTCCCCTCCCCCATCGCAGTCCCAGATAGATGCTAGCTCCCCGAGGAGAATCTCTGCGATCGGTTCTGCTCCTCACAGACGAAGGCAGGGCCATTACGCAGTTTGCAGCTGCAGCAGAAGCATCCATTTTTGTCTGATACCAGCTTCGTGCCTCGCAGGGGTTAGCGTTTGTCCTCCCAGATGCTGTAAATCTGAACTCCGTACGACAGCTCTTAATTCTTTCAGTCAGCAGTGGCAGCTTTCATATGATGCGTTGAGATGGTACACCAGGAGAACTGTGCTTATCAGGTAAAGATGTCGTGATATGTAGAAAGATGCACTTGAAGTCTGCTTCGGTCGCTTTCTGAACTGCAGCAGTTTACTGTATTGTACATTCTGCTTGTCCTTAGTAACATATTGATTTAATGCAAAAAACAATTTAGAAATATTTTTTTAAATTGGGCCCTTATGGCACTAGAATTTAACGACCGCGTGTAAAGCTTATGCAACAGTGCATTTTAGAATAGAATTTATTGTGCGTGTGTGTAGATGAGGAGGAGGAAAAGAGGAGGAGGAGGAGAGAAAAAAGATCAAATACAGAGCCAGGGGGACGTTAAATTCATCAGATTAAGACATTGTTTCAAGACAATATATGCATTGTCACAAAACATTAATTGATGTTTTAGTTACATAATTGTGAAAAAAATTTGCATTTGGGACACTCCGATTGCCCAGCAGCAATTAAAGTTTTTTTTTTCTCTGGTATTACTGTAACTAATGAGTTCATGCCCTTTGGGAATTCTGACAGTAGTGGAGAGTATGCAGCAATCTTTCTTTGTGATGTTGTAGTTACTACCTATTGGAAAAATATCTATGTGAAATTTTATATGATTGTAAACCTGGCTTCTGTTGAGACAAAAATACTCCATTCTAATTTCTTAAATAATCACTAAACTGAATTTTTATGGCAATAGATTATGATGGTTTTTCTAGATACCATTTTCTAATAGCATAATCAAATTATTTGAATAGTAGGGAAAATAAGCTAACCAGGGCCACAAAAGTAAGTGACCTAAAAGTAATTGATCAACTGAGTCCATGTCCTCTGGCCAGTCTGACTATGGTGGAGAGGACGCAGCACTTTTTCTTTGTTATGTTTGGTGACTACATTAAAGTACCTTGCTTCAGTAACTGGAAACCCTGTGGAGGCCTATGTCAATGCTCTGTCTGGACAGCAGCAGATAGTTACAGTAAATCAAGACCACCATTTATCAGTTTATCAGCACAATGTGCTGCATCACATTTTCAAATGTCTACACAAAATAATTTTATTCACCACCACCAGAAAAGCCAGAGTATAATCATTATTTCACCTGCTGTAAGAATTTATCTAAATCAATTATAATGAATCTATGAATATTGGTCAAATGGTTCTTTTGAAAAAATAGATGGCAGAACCAATCTGGTGCAGAGTATGCCATGTTTACAAGTGTGGTGTACTGTATTCAAGCCACACCTTCAGTACCATGTGCACATCTGGCCACTGAACTCTGGAGAGAAACATTCAAGCCTCCCAAGGCAGAGCAGTGAAGGGCTGTTGGGCTGAATGCAGGACCAGAGTTGATGTGATGAGAACAGGCTGGAGCAACTTGAGGTCTTGAAATGAAAATCGCTTCTTGTCACAAGTAGGCTTCAAATGAAGTTACTGTGAAAAGCCCCTTGTCGCCGGATTCCGGCGCCTGTTCGGGGAGGCGGGTACGGGAATTGAACCTGCACTGCTGGCCTTATTCTGCTTCACAAGCCAACTGTTTAGTACACTGTGCTAAACCAGGTCTTCTGCCTTAAAGACAGGCAGCTGAGAAAAGCTCTGTTTAAAAGAACAAAAAAAAAATGATATAATGAAATGAAAATGAAAATCGCTTATTGTCACAAGTAGGCTTCAATGAAGTTACTGTGAAAAGCCCCTAGTCGCCACATTCCGGCACCTATTCGGGGAGGCTGGTACGGGAATTGAACCGTGCTGCTGGCCTGCTTGGTCTGCTTTAAAAGCCAGCGATTTAGCCCAGTGTGCTAAACCAGCCCCTAAATTTAAAAATAATGGCCAAGAAATTCTGCACTAAACAGCCTCCTGTGCTTCCAATATAGTGGGCGGTGTTGTATGCCCATTACAAAGTGTGCTGCCTGCCATATTGGTAAATGACAAAATATCAGAGGGAGTTTCCCATACCTGAACAGGAATAAGTCCTTCATGTTTGCAAACAAGGGGCCTATCACCTAATTGAAGTCCACCCTGCAAAATTGGTTTATCCTGAGGCAAATAATTAACCACACAATTTATCCCTCGACTAACATGATTAAAACAGATTATTGGTCACTAATTACCTTGCTAAATTCCTAAATTACAGCAGTGACTACACTTCAGAAGTGCTTGATTGGCTGTAAAGCACATTGAGACATTCATTCTGAGGTTGTGAATAGCATGATATGAAGGTGCATTCTTTTATATCCTAAGCATCTCTTAGAATTTTAGACCAGGATAAAAGATGCCCAACTGTAGCCACCAATACGTAATAAAGCACGTGTGTAGATGCCTCCCCCAGAGCTTATAGTCAGTACATTTATCTATATTTGCATTTGAAATAACTAGATACAGCTTTAGGATGAAAATGTATTTCACTTCACTTCTGGTAATGTTCTAAACACAGCATTTTGTAATTCATGTCTGAAGTGAAATTTTATTTTCCTTTTTTGGGCTTAAATTCCTGCAATCTATGAACCAGCCCCTTTCATAACTGGATTATAGCTGATTTAAACAGAATGTACCAGTTGACAGTGACAAATGCAAACATACCTATGAAGCTGGGAATTTTTTTGCTTTGCCAAATTAGTTTTACAGCAAAGGATGCTGCAGCTTAGGTAACTGAGACTATTCATTTGACTACATAAAGCAGGCATTGTGCATAGCACAAGATGGAGCTGAATGATGTGTTTGAACCTACGCACTTTTTTTTCTGAATTGTTTTGTTGATCATAAGAATGTTTTAATGTATTCTAGGGCTGTGTTTGGAATGTAACAACGAGCACAGCAACACAACCAATTTTGTAGTAAGTTGTGATTTTTAAAAAATATATTCGCTTTATTTCATGAAGACGATTATTTGTTATTTTTTTCAGATTGGAAAGTCAAATATTTAACAATAATCAGTCACGGTTAATACCTTAAAGAGAAAAAAAACAAGTTAGTTGTATAGTTTTCTAGAAGGGCACATTGACAGAATTGCTTCTCACATTGTACATTGGTTCTAAATGCTTTAGGGTCAGGGCAGGTCAGTACCAGTCATATATTGGGCGCACGAGTGGCAACCCTCAGTTTTTGGGGGCAATGTTGGATTGAGTCACAGTTACTATTGTCATTGTACTATGCACAGTTTTGGTCACCTTAAGTATTAGCATTGGAAGGAGTTCAGGGAAGGTTCAATGGCTGATTCTTGGGACGAGGGTCTTATGAGAAACGGTTGAGCAAATTGGGCCTATCCTCATTGGAGTTTAGAAGAATGAGAGGTGATCTTATTGAAACGGAAAATATTCTGAGTGGGCTTGGCCGGGTGGATACTGAGAGAATGCTTCTGCTTCATGGGGGGATATCCAGAACTAGGGGATACAGTTTCAAAATAGGGAGTCTCCCATTTAAAATGGTGATGAGAAGAAGTTCGCCATCCAAGAATTGTTAGGTTTCAGAATTATTTTATACAGAGAGCAGTGAAGGCTGGGTCACCAAATATATTCAAGACAGACAGATTTTTGAGTGACAAGGATTATGAAGAGCAGGTAGGAAAGTAGAGTTCAGGCAACAGTAGATCCGGCACGATCTTGTTGAATGGTGGAGCAGGCTCGATGGGTCAAATGGCCTACTGCTGCTCCTATAACTTATGTTCTTATGTACTATGCAGCAGGAAGAGAAGGATGATGAGTTTTGTTTCTGTTTTGTCATCAGGCTGCTCCTCATTTTGCAATTTTGTTCTGAGATTGGTTAAGACCATAAGACATAGGAGCAGAATTAAGCCACTCGGCCCATCAAGTCTGCTCCACCATTCAATCATGGCTGATATTTTCTCATCCCCATTCTCCTGCCTTCTCCCCATAACCCCATATCCTCTTCTTAATCAAGAACCTATCTAACTCTGTCTTAAAGACACTCAATGATTTGGCCTCCATTGCCTTCTGCGGATGAGTTCCACAGATTCACCACGCTCTGGCTGAAGAAATTCCTCCTCATCTCTGCTTTAAAGGATTGTCCCTTTAGTCTGAGATGGTGTCCTCTGGTTCTAGTTTTTCCTACAAGTGGAAACATCCTCTCCACTCCCACTCTATCCAGGCCTCGCAGTATCCTGTAAGTTTCAATAAGATTCCCCCCCTCATCCTTATAAACTCCAATGAGTACAGACCCAGAGTCCTCAACCGTTCCTCATATGACAGGTTCTTCATTCCAGGGATCATTCTTGTGAACCTCCTCTGGACCCTTTCCAAGGCCAGCACATCCTTCCTTAGTACGGGGCCCAAAACTGCTCACAATACTCCAAATGAGGTCTGACCAGGGCCTTATACAGCCTCCGAAGTACATCACTGGTCCTGTATTCTAGCTCTCTTGACATGAATGCTAACATTGCATTTGCCTTCTTAACTGCTGACTGAACCTGCACATTAACCTTAAGAGAATCATGAACAAGGACTCCCAAGTCCCTTTTGTGCTTCTGATTTCCAAAGCATTTCCCCATTTAGAAAATAATCTATTCCTAAATTCCTCCTTCCGTAACCTCACACTTTTCTACTTTGTATTTCATTTGCCACTTCATTGCCCACTCTCCTAGCTTGTCCAAATCCTCCTGCAGCCCCCTTGTTTCCTTAATACTACCTGTCCCTCTACAGATCTTTGAATCATCTGCAAACTTATCAACAGTGCCTTCAGTTCCTTCTCCCAGATCATTTATGTATATTGTGAAAAGAAGGGCACAAGTGTTCAACTCTTGGGAAAGGGGGTGTTTTTATTCCAAACAGAAGCTCACATACTCAGACTGGCACCTGTTCCATAATTGCATTTCTTTGTGAGGGTATATTCCCATTTGATATTGCTCCAGTTAGAGTGGACACTTAGAGATTCCTAATGAGTCATTTTTTTTCCTTCCTGTTTCTCATTGATAATAATAATAATCGCTTATTGTCTCAAGTAGGCTTCAATGAAATTACCGTGAAAAGCCCCTGCGCCTGTTCGGAGCGGCCGCTACGGAAATTGAACCCGCACTGCTGGCATTGTTCTGCGTTACAAGCCAGCTGTGTAGCCCACTGTGCTAAACCAGCCCCTATTCAAGCAGAGAAAAAGTAACATAGAAGTGATGTTTCAGCCAAGAATGGACTTGGGAGTGGGGTAACTTTGCTCAATAAGAATAGCTGTAGTAGTCCCCATTCTACAATCCCCAACTATGGATCAAAATAGTTTCAGGTTATGGTGTATTTTTTCTGCATTGATAAATCTAGGACAAATCTGCACTTTGCTCTGAACATCTATTTAAAACATCTACGAAATAGATTTGCTGCTGCACAGTGACTTGTTTTCTGGGGCAGTTTAAAATTTTTAATAAATATATCCATAGTAGAGAGATATGCTACTCAAGGATCTGTCTCCAATCATGGACTTATTTCAAACAAATGAGATCTTCAAACAGTGCTTAATTATTGAAAAATTATTGAACAAATGCATTATGTAAGTGGTGGCATTTGCTTATCGCTCTGCACTCTGATTTAATAGCTGCGTGCTCTGACTGCTGCATCATTAATCGTTGGTTAGGTAGCAGCGGCTATGTGCAGTAGCTATTGAATAACATGAAAGGGATTGTTTTCAGTGCCATTACTGACATTACCAGCAGATGCATTCATCTGGTTTACCAAGTAATCGTTTATTTTTCTGTCTTTGCTTTTATAAGAAGAATAAAGCATTAGCTTGAATATCTTCCAGGTTTTGGTTTAAAACGATGACATGACTTATTTCTTAAGGCTCTAATTTAAACAAAAATGACTGAAGTTGTTGCTCACGAACACCACATAAACAACCCTAATTTCAGGAATTCATAAATGCTACAGATGTACGGGCTTGGCTGAACACAGTTAGAATAATTGGGGCATAAGTAACCCTTGAATTTCAGCCCTTGCTTATATAGCTTTATCTGCAAATCTGTTTTAGTTCACATTTTATATTGACTAAAACAACGCAGTGTTTCTAGATCTGCTCACAGTGTTTCTAGATGATTTGACGGAAAATGTAACTGGCATGATTAGTAAGTTTGCAAACGACACAAAGGTTGGTGGTAATGTGGATAACAATGAGGACTGTCAGAGGATACAGCAGGATTTAGATCGTTTGGAGACTTGGGCGGCGAGATGGCAGATGGAGTTTAATCCGGACAAACGTGAGGTAATGCATTTTGGGAGGTCTAATACAGGTAGGGAATATACAGTGAATGGTAGAACCCTCAAGAGTATTGACAGTCAGAGAGATCTTGGTGTACAAGTCCACAGGTCACTGAAAGGGGAAACACAGGTGGAGATCGCATGCTTGCCTTCATTGGCCGGGGCATTGAGTATAAAAATTGTCAAGTCATGTTGCAGCTGTATAGAACCTTAATACGGCCACACTTGGAGTATAGTGTTCAATTCTGGTCGCCACACTACCAGAAGGATGTGGAGGCTTTAGAGAGGGTGCAGAAGTGATTTACCAGGCTGTTGCTTGGTATGGAGGGAATTAGCTATGAGGAGCGGTTGAATAAACTCGCTTTGTTCTCACTGGAACGAAGGCGGTTGATAGAGGTCTACAAAATTATGAGGGGCATAGACAGAGTGGATAGTCAGAGACTTTTTCCCAGGGTAGAGGGGTCAATTACTAGGGGGCATAGGTTTAAGGTGCGAGGGGCAAGGTTCAGCAGAGATGTACAAGGCAAGTTTTTTTACACAGAGATTAGTGGGTGCCTGGAACTCGCTGCCGGAGGAGGTGGTGGAAGCAGGGACGATAGTGACATTTAAGGGGCATTCTGACAAATACATGAATAGGATGGGAATAGAGGGATATGGACCCCGGAACTGTAGAAGATTTAAGTTTAGACGGGCAGCATGGTCGGCGCAGGCTTGGAGGGCCGAAGGGCCTGTTCCTGCGCTGTACTTTTCTTTGTTCTTTGTTCTTTGAGTTTGTCTTGAGTCCTCTGATTCTCCCACTGCTTCCCCTCCCCCATCGGGGCCTGGCTCCCCCAGCACTAGGCACTCCTCCATTATCCCTACGCCTTGACCTCACCCACCTAATCCCTATGCCTGAGCTCCCCCCCCCCACCCCCCCACAAACCAATCCCCAAATCTTCCCCACTGCTAGGTTCTGATCCGTCTGTGCCCCTCTCATAGCCACCACGACAGGGTCAGAATCCCTCTTTCCACTGCAGACCTATCTACTGCTGCTGCAGGCTTCAGAGACATACTCCCGGAGCTGTTAACCCCACAGCATGCGGGAAGATCCCGAATTGAAGATTTCCCTTCTTTTCTGACCAGCCTGCCTCCCTACATGTCATACCTGCAAGTTATGTCCATACAGAACCAAGCCTGCAAGCCATGTGGTAAAGACTGGGAATTCACTGCCAATTCATGTGCTGGTCTGGGACGGTGATATATGGAGTAATTCAAAGGCTTGTAATGCTCTATATTTTTATTCATTTGATTTGTAGCTTGTAGTATGTTGCTAAAACATTCTACTTTAGATAGAAGAGCTCTTAAAGCCATCACCTCCCATTTACCCCTGTGATCCTTACATTCTGTAATGTTGACAAGACCAAGTTTCTATTGGGATCCATTTTGGTGATGAGCATTGTCTTTGTGAAGGCTAAATGAAATGCACAGTGGTTAGCACCGCTGCCTCACAGCGCCAGGGTCCCGGATTCCATTCTGGCCTTGGGTGAGGTCTGTGTGGAGTTTGCACCTTCTCCCCTTGTCTTTGTGGGTTTCCACAGGGTGCTCCGGTTTCCTCCCACAGTCCAATGATGGCCAGGTTAAGTGAATTGGCCAGGCTAAACTGCCTTTGTGTCCAAAAGTTGGGTGGGGTTACAGGGATAGGGCTGGGGAGTGGGCTGAGGTCGAGTACTCTTTCAGATGGCCAGTAGGGATCCTCTGATTATTTCTTGAATGTTAATATTTGCTTCTCAGCAGTACTCTCCTCCTAGGATATTCCAAAGCATTGAACCGTATAGCTGAGATGGAGGCCACTTGACCCATTTTGTCTGTACCAGCACTATGCTGAAGCATCACAAAATTAATTTCGGTGCTGCCGTCTTTCTATTTAACGTGTCTCATTTCTGTCTGTTTCAAGTAACTGTCCAAATTTCCTTTAAAGAATGGAATGACCTCTGTCTCAGTTATTCCTTTTGGTAGCATATTCCATGCTGAAACTACGCTGAAGACATTCTCTTGCCTTTTCCTCACTCCTGTTATTAACTCCTCTGTTACTAATCATCCTCTGCTATTTATATTCAGGGGCTGGTTTAGCACAGGGCTAAATCGCTGGCTTTGAAAGCAGACCAGCAACACGGTTCAATTCCCGTACCAGCCTCCCCGAACAGGCGCCGGAATGTGGCCACTAGGGGATTTTCACAGTAACTTCATTTAAAGCCTACTTGTGACAATGAGCGATTTTCATTTCATTTTCATTTCCTGAACCAGAGCGAATGGTCATTCCCTATCCACTCGATAAAAATAGTGGGCGCGGACACGATGTGCCGAAGGGCCTCCTTCCATGCTGTAAAACTCTGTCTCTATGACTTCATAATTGTAAAGTAGATGAGGTGCCAACCGTACATCCTGCCAACACCAAGAGCCCTCCCTCTTCCCAAATCTGAAACTCACAGCCAAAATTTATTTGATAATACGTCTGTGAAGTGCATTGAAATGTTTTACAATATTAAAGGTACTATGTCAATCCAAATTATTATTGTTGTTATCCATTCCGCTCCAGTGAAAATGGTCTTCCGAACTTTAGTTCACTAATCCTGACCTCATCCTGGTGAATCTGTGCCGTATGCTCGCTTTGGTTTTAATATCCTTTCTATAATCAGGCACCCAAAACTGCAAATAGTACTTTAACTGTGGCCTAACCACAGTTTTGTATAAGAGTATCATTACTTCTTTAACTGTTGGACTCTGGTTCTACTTGCAGTATAAAACCCAACATTCTGCTCGTCTTTTTTTTTTATGTAACTGCAGTCACATTTTCAGTAATTATGCATTTCAATCCCAGTCACCCATCACCTTCAGTGTCTTTCTATTAAACTTTCATCAGCACTTTTTCTTTACCATCCAAAATCTATTACCTCTCGCTTACTCTTATGAAATTGTAACTGCCACTTATCTGCCTATCTTGTATTCCTGAATGTTTTTATGTCTGCTCACACTGTTTATTTACCAAAATTCCCACTTTTGTGCAGTCACCAAACTTGGTGATTCTGTCGCTGATGAGCCAACACCCAATCATTTTCATTTATATGTGGATTCCCTCCTGACATGCTCCATTTTGAACCTTTCTTTAGTCTGAGTTGCACTAATTTACACTAGCTCTTCATTTTGTCTCAAAACCCTGGGCTAGAGCTTGGTCAGTTCCAGCCTACTTGACCTGTAGTTGCAACACAGGTGAAATTAGACTTTATTTAAAATACCCGAGGTCCTTGGTTGAGCCCAATAAACTACAGTCACCAGGTTTGTAACTTTAACTCAAGTAACCTTTTATTATGCACAGTATTATAATTAAACTGACAGAAAATATAATGACTATTTAATACCCCTTTCCCAACCCCCCTTCCTAACTACCCCCATACAGACACACAACAGAGGGGAAAGGGTGGTTGAAAGGTAAAGAAAATATTAAAAGGATAAAGGATCTTTGATGCACTGGGATGACTTCCAGTTACTGTCCTTGGGTTCAGGCTTTAATTTTGGTATTTCTTCCTTCTAGGTTTGAGATGGTTTTCTCTGGAAAAGTTGTCAACTTTCTCCGTAGATTCAGGGTCATTTCAAGTTGACAATAAATATGTACCAGGCATTCACTGGTTTTAGAACAACAAAGCCATGCTTTCACTCCAATAAGCAAGAGAGAGAACACATTCCTTCTCCTTCTAAGGTCTAAAAATTTCTGCCAAGTTCTCTCAGAAAGCATCATGCAGAAACCAATCTCTTACAGTTGTCAGTCAGAACACTGTCCCTGGTCAACCCATCGGTTGTCAGTTATCCAATCGAACCGAGTCCCATCAAAGCTGGTCCTGAAGATTTACTCCAAAGAGGCTGGTTTCTCCTCTCCAAAATACAAAACCTGAAAACATAATGTCCTGGCAAGCGCTCTTCTGCTTATAATCACGTCTTGATTATGGGTCCACAGATCAAAATAACAAAAGAAAAGAAATGGGAACAAAGGAAATACACAGGAAGGACTCTTACAGTTTCCTGTCGATGATTTTTTTAATCCATGTTATCACATTTCCTCTGATGCCATTGTACGATAAGAAATAGAGGCAGGAATAGGCCATTCAGTCCATTGTGTCTGCACAGCCAATCATTAAGGTCATGGCTAATCTGATTGTGGCCTTAACTCCATTTGCCTGTCAGTCCCCCATAACTCTTGACTCCTTTGTTGATCAGTAGAAGTCTTGTTAAAAGCAGCCTTGAATATATTAAGTGACTCAGCCTCTACTGCTCTCTGTGACATCACAGAATCACGACAGTGCAGAAGGAGGCCACCCGGCCCATCGAGTCTGCATCGACCCTTTGAAAGAGTCTCCCACCCCATCCCCACAACCCCACCTAAACTTTGGACACTAAGGGGCAATTTAGCATGGCCAATCCACCTAGCTCCATCTTTGGACTCTGGGAAGAAACTGGAGCACTTAGAGGAAACTCAAGACATGGGGAGAACGTACAAACTCCCCAATGTCGGAAATTAACCTTGGTCCCTTATGCCGTGAGGCGGCAGTTCTAATCCTTATGCCACAGACTAACAGAATTCCAAAGACTAACAACCCCCTAGGAGGAGGAATTCCTCCTCATCGCCATCTTAAATGGGAGACACCTTTTTGAAACTGTCCTCCCTCGTTTTAGTTTCCCGCATGAGAGGTCAAATCCTTTTAGCATCTACCCTGTTAAGCCTCTTAGCATGTTTCCAAAAGATTATTCCCATTCTCCTAAATGCCAATGAATATGAAAGTCTTTCCTCATAAGGCAAAGCCTCATCCTGGGAATCTGCTTAGTGAACCTTCTCTGAACTGTTACCAATGCAAGTACATATATTTTTCAACCGTTCCACACTTGTTTATGTTACTGTATGGTTCATTGGTTAGTTGCATGATGAATACTGGATGGATGGGCATGAAGGGGTGTGAGTTGCATTGAGTTGACATGAAGAGTTGAGAGGCCATGGGGAGTGGTTAGGGAGCAGAAATTGGCATTGAATTGGAATGACGGGTATAAGGGCAATGGGAGTAGCTGTGGGGCAAGGGTAATAACTTTTAAATTTATCTTTCAAAAGGTTCCTGAATCCAGACTATAGTCATGATGCCTTTGAGGGGCCGTGAACCATGAGTAATGGAGAAACTGGTCTGGCTCCATGAAAATTGCGGGGGGCGATGCCTACCTCCACAATGAAGCCATCGAGGTTGAGAATGCCTGCACTCATATTCCATGTTGATAAACATTACTGGTGCCAGGAATGGGTGTGGGAATCTCACAGTCCCGTTTTTGTTAATCAGAAATCTATCAATCTGCTTTACAATGACTGAGCTTCCACAGCCCTCTGGGGTAGATAATTCCAAAGATTCGCAACCATCTGTGCAAAGTAATTTCTCATCTTGGTCCTAAGTAGCTTCCCCCTTACTTTGAAATTATGCCTCCTGGCTCTAGACTCCCCAACCAAGGGAAACATCTTGCCTGCAAAACCTGTCTAGTCCTTTAAGGATTCTGTAGCAAGGCCTAACTACTCCCATACTCAAATCCTCTTGTGATAAAGGCTAACATTCCATTAGCCTTCCTAAAGCTTGCTGCACCTGAATGTTAGCTTTCAGTGACTTCTAGATAAGTCTGTGTAGTGCTTTGATACCTTTGACTACATTGGTTGCTATATTAATGCAGATAGTTGTTTCTAAATACTTATTTCCTAAAAAGATAAACCAATAAAACTTTAATAACTTATCTGTTAAACACAGATAATTACTTCTTAACTTTGTCTTTGAACATTTGATGTAATTAGCTTCTCCATTACCAACTAAGCTATTAAAATTTACTTCTGATTTTAAATTGGCTTCAGGCTGGGAGATAGCTGATAGTTAATGTTCAGTACAGTGGAGTGCCATTCATCCTGGAAGTAAGTTGATCTAGATTTTTCTGGTCCTCTTCCTTCTTAATGCTGTAAGACTCCAGCTTTCCTCTTCTCCACAAAATTGCCGGCCCTTGAATGCTCTTGGACCTTGCGTTCCCACGTTGATGTGTTTCTGAACCCCAATTGCTTCAGCCTCGTGCACATGTTGTCCATCATCTGGTTCAATGGACCAACAACACCTGAACACTGTGGGCCATCGCCGGCCTCCCCCCTCTGAGTCCCTCCCTGGCTTGATGGGCGGCCAGATCTTCAGACAGAATTTACCCTGCACTTAAGCTGGAATCAGATGTAACGGTATTACAATTAAATAAGGGTAACTACAAAGACATGAGGGAGGAGCGGGACAGAGTTGATTGGAAAAGGAGCCCAGTGGGGAAGATAGTGGAACAGGGTCTTTTGGGGGTTATTTGGGAGGCACAACAGAAGTTCGTCCCAAGGAGGAGGAAACATGCTAAGGGGAGGACAAGGCATCCATGGCTGACAACGGAGGCCCAGCCTCAACAAGGAGATGGTGCAGCACCTGTGCCACGTCCTTTTGGACTTGGTACCACGTAGAGGAGGAGGATACCCTCTCCTGGTGGCCAATAAGGTTACATCAGCCCTGAACATTTACGCCTCATTCCAAGGCTCGAGCAGAGACTTGTGTGGCATATCCCAACCAATGAGGGAGCTAGGGCTTTTCTCACCAGCGAAGAAGGAAGGGAGGTGACCTGATAGAGGTGTACAAGGTGATGAGAGGTATGGATAGAGTGGATAGCCAGAGACTTTTCCCCAGGGCAGAAATGGCTGTCACGAGGGGACATAATTTTCAGGTGATTGGAGGAAGGTATAGGGGAGATGTCAGAGGTTGGTTCCTTTCACAGAGAGGAGTGGGTGTGTGGAATGCACTGCCAGAGGAGGTGGTGGAGTCTAGAGTCGTTAGGGACATTTAAGCAACTCTTGGACTGGCACATGGACAGCAGTAAATTGAAGGGTGCACGTTAGGTTGATCTTAGATTAGGGTAAGTGGTCGGCACAACATGGTGGGCCGAAGGGCCTGTTCTGTGCTGTATTGTTCTATGTTCTATGCTTCTGAATGCTTGACTAAAGTATAAGATCCCAGGACCACATCTCCCAATGTTCTCATGCACCAATTCTTGACAACAGTAGGACACTAGAACATATGCTACCTTATCTTTCCAAACCAGAGACATTCTCGCAACAGCCAAACCCACTTATGCTGCAATCACTGCATACTCCACTGACAACCACAGTCTTTGCTAATATACCTCCTGCAATGTGGGCGGCATAGTAGCACAGGTGGACGGCACGGTAGCACAGTTGTTAGCACTGTTGCTTCACAGCACCAGGACCCCAGGTTCGATTCTCGCTTGGGTCACTATCTGCGTAGTCTGCACGTTCGCCCCGTGTCTGTGTGGGTTTCCTCTGGATGCTCCGGTTTCCTCCCACATATCCCAAAAGATGTGCTTGTTAGCTAAAGTGGACATTCTGAATTCTCCCTCCGTGTACCCGAACAGGCGCCGGAATGTTGTGACTAGGGGCTTTTCAGAGTAACTTTGTTGCAGTGCTAATGTAATGTAAGCCTACTTGTGACACTAATAAAGATTATTATTGACAGGCCCAGAAGAAGCACCTGGTAATTCCAACTCCACATTCCAACCCTTTTCTTCCCGTAATACCAAACCGCCATTTTGCTTCCATAGCATTGCCCAGTACCACCAAGGCTTGGTGTTCTCAATACTGCTTTACAATCCATCCTGAACCCTGCATTCCTAGCTTCAGGCTGTTACATGTTGCCTACTATCTTGTATATCCTTCAATTTTTAAATGTTAACATATTGGTTGAGAGGGCGGCACGTGGCGCAGTGATTAGCACTGGGACTACAGCGATGAAGAACCGGGTTCGAATCCCGGCCCTGGGTCACTATCCGTGTGGAATTTGCACATTCTCCCCGTGTCTGTGTGGGTTTCACCCCCACAACCCAAACATGTGCAGATTAGGTGGATTGGCCACACTAAATTGCCCCTTAATTGGAAAAAAAATAATTGGGTACTCTAAATTTTTTTAAAACATATTAGTTGAGGAACATAAAATGATGACCAAGGCTTTTGTAGTTTGCATGCACAAGTGGACAGAGTGTAGCACTCGATTTCCAAAGCAGTTGTAACAATCCCACAATACCATACAAATTAATTAGGGCCGCTGATGGAATATTGTGTGTTGCTTGGATACAAGTGTGCCCTTGACTCAACAGGAGGAACACCATGGGAGGCCCTGTCTTCTTTTAAAAATATACTTTTAAGGCGGTAACGCAAGTGCAACCTGTTTCACATTGTCTTTGAATGCAAGTCTCCAATTGGAAAAGATTTCCTGATGTCAACAGCGAGGATTACCTGTTTTGTTGTTGCATCTTTTGAGACAATAAATATTCTAAAATAACGTATGAAATGTCTTTTTTAATATCCTTTGAGACATTAAATATTGGAGTTTGTTACCTTCTCTCAAATGCTCATCAATAATCCATTGTAGATAAAACATTCTGCAATATCCTATATGTAATATACACCCAGCTCTATTTTCTGGTATGAACCACAGATTAATTACTCAGCCTGCAACAATGAGGCTGCTGTTATGAATCCTTCAGGCGAGCATTGTCATATGTTAACCATAGAGGGGATCCTGGCCATGATGAAATGCACCTTCAGCTGGAAGAACAAACTCAACCTACACACATATTTTGTATATTAATTATTCACCACCTGAAGAATAGCCTGCAGTAGCTCAGGTCAGCTGATCAGTTGTAAGGAAGGATTGCGACCAGCCAAAAGGAGCTTCACCTCTGCAGAGGGACTGATTCTGAACTGAACCGAAGCCCGTTTGAACATCTTTATCTTTAACTAACTATCGGCCAGCATTGTCCACAATGTATTTATAGATGCCATTCAGTCCATTGTATTGGCTGGTAAAGAGCCATCCACTCCTACTTTCCAACTATTCGTCTGGCCCTTTAGTCTTTTCAAGAGCAGATCCAAGTATTTGCATTTAACAGTGAGGAATTAAGTATTTTGTTTTAAATTTTCATTCACTATGCTGTTAAACATTCAATAATGAATTTGTTGCTGGTGCTCTGATCCAGTCCCACATTTACCTCACCATTGTTCTCATTTGATTATTCTTTCAGTTACACTCAGTGAGCCAGTCCCAACAGAGTGGAACATCTGACAATGTGAAACTTGTCCTGATAAGACAGATCACATCACAGAAAGACAGCTGTAGTATTTTGTGTCGTTTGGGATAATAGAGAGCATAATTTTGAATATTTTTGGTGGCTGCAATTAGCATATTGTTAAAAGGGTTTTTGTCAACCCGGACTCCATTTACGAAAATTCTAGAATGTGAAATAGTCCTCCAGGTTTGCTCATACTCCCCTAATTTGACTTGGCTCATTCAGTTAGAGATGATTTCACCTATAGGTTAAGTCAAGTTTCATTAGACAGAGTCAATCCTGTTCTCCTTTGGGAGAAGGAGACCTGTCATCAACCAGTCTTTCTGAAATGGCTTCTGACAGAATGGTGACTCCTATGCTGCATGATTTCATTACATGACATATTCTCTTTCCTATACGATGAATTTTTGTACTTGTATATGCTGACATGTAAGAATTTAAGATGGCTGAGACTATCTTAGGCCAATGACAAACAAGTACCATGCATTAGGAATGCTGACATGAGTGCTTAGGTTTCTGTAGTGTCTTTAGGATGTACAAATCCCAAGTAAATAATCCAGCATTTTAGTGCAGTCAATTGTCTTGCATATTTCAAACTCTGTAACAAGAGTATTGGATCAAATCAAATGGCTGGTTTCTGCTAAATACCTGAGCAGATAGATGTTTGAGCTCTGCAATTTTAAAATTGATTGACCTCCATATCGGTATTGGGTAGAGGGAACCCCTCCCATGTGCTGCGACCTTTCCCATTTCAGGCCTGTCATGTTTTTTTTCTGCTCGATGGAAATAAAAAATTATTTAAAATACTGGGGCAAAACTTCTTTTATATAGTTATATTATTAGCATTTTTCTATAAATTATACTGTACAATCAATGCGATGCACTCTTATATAGTGACCAGACAATAGCACATGTAAATGCCTTATGCTGTATCAGCTCAGGATAACTCACCCATCAACAGTTCTCCGAATTGTTTGGGATGGTGAATGGGTTAAAATGGTATTGATCTTTCCAAATCATGCGCAGTATTCATTCCCATTCTTTTTGTCATTAATCAGCTAAAATACACCAGTAACTGCCCTGTCACTTAAACTATCAGTATCTCTTTGCAGACTCTTTGTGTCCTCCTCACAACTTGCTTTCCTACCTGTCTATGCATTATGGACGCCCGGTGGTACAGTGGTTCGCACTGCTAACAGGACCAGGGATCTGGGTTCGATTCTTGAGTGACTGTGGGGTTTCACATTCTCCCGTGTTGGCGTGGGTTTCCTCTGGGTGCTCCGGTTTCCTCCCACAGTCCAAAGATATGCAGATTAAGTCAATTGGGCATGCTAAATTTAGGTGGGGTTAAGGGGATGGGATGGGTGATTGGGCCTAGGGTAGGGTGCTCTATTGGAGCAAGGGCCAGTGCAGGCCAGATGGACCGAATGGCCTCTTCCTGCACAGTAGAGATTTTATAATTTTCAGAAACTCTGGTGTTAATACAAACTGTACCCTCATCCAAGTCATTAATATAGGCCGGAATTCTCCGGTTGTTGGGATTCCCTTTTCCTGCTGGCAGCCCACTCCCGACCATGGGTTTCCTGGCGGCATGGGGTGGCTTCAGTGAGATATCCCATTGACAAGCGGTGGGAAGGTAGGATTCCGCCGGCACTCCCCGTGAAATCCGCGGCTAGGGTACCGGAGAATCCAGCCCATAGATTGTAAATGATTGAGGCCTCAGCACTGATCCCTGTGGCACCTTCCAGTCCAAAACTGTTGGAAGTCGAAAAGCAGGCCGTGCACTGGAAAGTGATTTTGCACCGTAGGAGGGAAGTTCCTTGGTCAAACAGCATTTTCACATTTTGTGCAGAGTAGCACAGCGGGCAATTAAAAACAATGTGGAAGCCTCTGGTTTCATGGACTGCTTCCTCCTCGGGATCGAGCCTTGGGGGTGAGGGGGGAAATCAAAGGGGTGGGTCACACAACACTCTGCTTGCGCCAACAACTTCACTTTTTAACAGATCGGGTGGCATTTTAAAGGAAATAAAAATAGAACCACCTCCCCTCCCACCCGACCCCCCCCCCCCCTCCCCCCACAACCCATTCAACCAATGCACCCCCCACTCCAACGGAACAACTTGGCGTCAATCTCTGACAATGGTTTTCGTGTGAACATTCGAGTCATTTAACCCAGCTAGAGCCTTCGACTCCTTTCCCTTAAATATTTATGTTTTGTATTACTGCAGCCAGCCTATCTGGTATCTGAACTGAAAGCTCCTCCTTGGAGTAATACTATATGAGACCATGGATGATTAACCCTCCCATGCTGTTTCTAGGTTGAAAATTCGTGAAGATCCATCTGTGTGACATGAATGACCCTATGTCTTCCCTCATACAAAAACAGATTGATTGTAACTGCAAGCGGAGTATATGGGCAGTGGGAGTAGCGGGGAAGAAGGCAAGCAAACTGATGGCTTGTTTAAGGCACATAGCCACCGGAAGAGGCCAAAGAGCCTGGAGTTGTTTACTGTGTAGGGAAGAAGGCGTAATGGAGGTAAATATTGAAGACACTGGTGAGAATAGATAAATTAAATCATCAGAATATGTTTTGGGTTGCCACAAACTCTAGAACCAAAGGCCACAGAAGGGAGCAGTATATGTGAAGCTGGTCGATTGACAAGTATTAGTATTTTTGAGATGGACTGCAGTATTTTCCAGCTGTGTATCTCCCTACCTTTCCATGTAAATCACATCCCTATTTGAGCAGGCTAAAATATTAATATTCCTCGCAAATAAATTCTGCACTATAATTGGGATGTGTTGTGATTTTCAGTCTTCCTTTCTGCATTAGATTGTAAGTGCTTCTACAGTCATAAATTGGCACCTTGATGTAAAATAAAACCTTTCCCATCCTCTCGGCACATCCCTCAAGATTGCTGAAATGAAAGAAGCTTTCAGCTTGTGAAAAGTGGCAATGTCTAACCCTCTTCAGATAGTTTGAGGTTTTGTGGGGGCCAAGTATTATGCTTCACAGAACTTTTTTTATAGAGGTGTTGTTCACATTTTGAATGAATAGGTTTGTAAATCATGAAATGCATGATAACATCGACTGCCTTGCCCTTAACAGTCATTGTGATTGTTAGGTTCTAAAGCTTGTTGACGTAAAATAAAAGTCTCCCAAGTGGTAAAGAAGGTTGCTATGCTGCGTTTATTGCATGGACTGAAAATGAAAGTTGCACTTTCAGGCTAGGTCGCTCAGTAATTTAATCCTACCTCAAAACTGCTCAATAATACTTCCTTAAAGAGCTGCTGTTTGAGATAGCTACCGTTGTACAGTCAGAGAAAGATATATAAATGGTAGGAATGCTTTGAAATCTTGTGCACTAGTTAATGTTCCATTACATCAACCTCTTCTTAAAGTCTACTTTTCAAAGACAGCACAGCAATTATAATGGAAGCAACAATTTCACAGATTGACACAAGGTACCTATGTGGCACAATATCCATCTACAATGGTGGTTCCCCATGGTCTGCACCATGTGACCATAAGACATAGGAGCAGAATTAGGCCACTCGGCCCATCGCGTCTGCTCCGCCATTCAATCATGGCTGATATTTTTCTTCTCCCCATAACCCCTGATCCCCTTATTAATCAAGAACCTATCTATCTCTGTCTTGAAGACACTCAGTGGTTTGGCCTCCACAGCTGTCTGCGGCAAAGAGTTCCACAGATTCACCACCCTCTGGCTGAAGAAATTCCTCCTCATCTTTGTTTTAAAGGATCATCCCTTTAGTCTGAGATTGTGTCCTCTGCTTCTAGTTTTCCTACAAGTGGAAACATCGTCTCCACATCCACTCTATCCAGGCCTCGCAGTATCCTGTGAGTTTCAATAAGATCCCCCCTCATCCTTCTAAACTCGAAAGAGTACAGACCCAGAGTCCTCAACCATTCCTCATACAACCATTGAGATTTTAAACATTGATGATAAACAACACTGCTTTAGCCTAACCTTTTTCCTTTAATAGATGTACAGGTTGCAAGTTAGCTGTATTTTTGTGTTATTTGGGAATGCAAACTCTGCCTTAATTCTTTTGATGTGTGTCAGCCCTTGAAGTTCCATGATGCATATACTGTGGATGACTCAGCCTTTTTAATCTAATTGTTTTAGATAGCTTCCTTCTATTGAAATCATTTTAAGCATCTTTTTTATTGATTGTGTAAGTGCTTATGAACCATCTGCAGTGCAGAAATATGGCAGCTACAAAGTGGTGTGAACAGATAAGCTACTGCAGAAATGCTTCCATTGTAAATCTTGTGTCTACCTCCTGATTTAACCAAGCGCAGGAATCTGATTCACCTGTCGGCTGATTTCAATTGATTCTAAATGGACCTGATTATGAAATTTGCAAATCTTGGCACATCAATTATTCTGAGATTATCTCTGTGAAATTAAATATAATGAAACACAAAATATTCTTCTGCATTTGGAACATTGTCATAAAATATCACTGATTTAAAAAAAAAAAATGATTGCCAGTTTATGAATGCTGTAAAAATGCATTTATTGTGGACATGATACATCGATCAAATACGAAACTATACAAATTGAAATTGTACCAAATGCTACTTCGTACATTATATACTTGGCAATTTACATGCCGCAATGAACAGAAAATGTAAGAAATGCAACAAAAATCCTGTTAAATATCATTATTTGAAACAAATAATTTAGTTTCAAAGTTTGCTTCACATGATCTGAAATGAAATTTTCAGCCTCAAGAACAAACTCGTGCATTAGTGAAGCTCAGTACACACTCAGGAGTCAGCCATCCCCACTGTCCCTCCCAGCCCCCAACCCAAGTAGTGTATTTTGTTTGAGGGGAAATCATTGCAATCAATTGAGTTGAAAAATGCCATAAGTGAATAACTTCATTGCTCGTCTGATGCTGTTTAGTGCTATATGTGTGGATGTGGCTGTACCCTCTCATTGGACTGTCCAAAGAATAGCTGCTGTATTTAACAATCCTCTGACCAACAACAAGCAAGGAAAAACCGAAAGAAATGCAATGCGGCCTTCCGTCTGCCTTCCTGGGAGAGAGCTCAGCAGCACCGTTGCTGCATCCTTCGAGCAGCTGTCAGAATATTTTATTTCTGTTTTTAAACTATTGATATTTAATGAGCTGCTTCTCTATAATGGTATAGCCATTTGAATAACACCCTAACCATGGCCTGCTGTGCTGTTCAGTAAATTCCTTTGCTCTCAGCTCTAGAGTAATGTGTGCTTATAATCCGTCAAATAGCCCATCCATATGCTTGGACATTCTTGGCTGGTTTAGTCATGATCCGTTACTGTTGGTTTCCAGCTATCCAGGAGAAGACTGCTTAGACATGGTGATTGCTAGACTGTTTTGAATCTATTTTTATCACATAGTAACTATGACGGTTGGAGGGGGGGAATCTGCCTTTTACATTTAGCACCAATTTAGTCGCCGTGCAATGAATTCTGGGTGCAATCAACTGGCAGCAGCCCAAAAGGAAGCCTTTTCCTTTATTAGGTAAAAGCATATACTGTGGAGGTTTCTTAGAAAGGAAATTCTAACAGGATTTGTTGTGAAGGAACTCTTGGATGACAACAGGGAGGCCTAGGCTTTTAACAGGCCAGAGTACTGCTAAGGTATCAATATTTCGGTCCAACTGCCTTTGCAACATGGTGTGAAGGAAGAGTGAACGAGCCCAGGGGTTTGTCCGACCGGAACCGTAAGCAGAAATTCCTGAAGACTATAGGATTTCATTCTGAAAGCAGAGTATTTCATTTTCGTAAGAGAGCAACAAGCAGAGAAACAGCCAAAAGTGGAGATAAACGTCAAATAGTTTTAGTCCTGACTGGGGTGAGGTAATTCTACTTAACGCATGTAAACTCAAGTCCACATGAGAGCTTTGTGGAATTTAAAACTGCCGCAGCATGTCTGTGAACAGTGCTATCTTCAGGAATGTGACAGCTGCAGATCTGGTGGCCAGTTATAAAAAGGTAAGTTCAAAATAATTGGATAATTTCGCATTTGGCTCTTTCTTTCATCTTCAGCAGTTGAGTTAAAATATGGACCTTTGATCTAGTGGTATGGTACTACTGTGTATTTCCTCTGGGTTTTTTTTGCAGTTAAAAATTAAATAGCCTTTCAACTTGTGACTGGTCAACTTCTGCATCATTGCTGCTGTTAGTTTTATTGTCTTGCACATGATTGAACAACAGGATAAGGTGCAGCAGGCTGTTTATCTGGTGAAAATTGTCACATGAGCTATTTTACATGGGGATGGATGAAATCTTTTAATACCACACATTTAATATTTTGGGGCGGGGAAGGATAAAAGCAATAAGTGATCTTTAGTTGCAGAATGTTGTAAGTTGAAAGAAATATAATGGCTTGTTCTGGAATGGACAAATCACCAGTTAAATAGAACGGGGTTGAAATTACTGTGCAGCCCTACATAGGACTTCAGTGCTATTTCTAGCAGGGTCTGGTGTGAAATGGGAGAACGCAAACCATTTAAAATCAATACTTTACCTTTCATTCCAGATTATGCATTATTGGAGATAGCAGACACATATTTCCAGTAATATCCTGAATCTGTGCTTTTAGGAGGAAACAAGCTCATGATATCTTCACCATTGTTGGAAAATAGTGAATAGTCTCTCTGAGTTGAAAGAAAATCGGTGCTTGCAATTTCAATAATTGTTTGTTGGCATTAGCCTGAGGGCTATCATTATAGATTTATTACTGCTTGCACAACCAATCATTAGCACATTGGGGGGGGTGGGGGGGGGGGGGGGGGGGGGGGGCTATAACTGCACAGTTTGATTGAAAGCTCCAAGATGTTATTTAGGGATTAGCTATCTTTGATGTGGGGCTGTGAATATAAATGTTTCTTTTTAAGGAGTTAATTACTTGAAGGGATTTAGCTGCGTAGAATTGATTTTTATCAATTAGCGTGTTTTCTTTAATATGGTGAGGTCTGTAATAGATACTTAGCAGTTTATTTTATTTAATCTCAATATAGCACCTGAGGTCTGCCTCTGGTGGATCCTGGGTGAGTTGGCATGGAGGGTGTAAGGGCAAAGGGTGGAGGATGGGGGAACAGCTTGGCATGAGTTGGCACTAGGTTGTCATAGGAGATATGAGGGGCCATGGGGATAAGTGGGGGAGGGGGGTTCTGAGTGGCATGGAAATTGTGAGAGAACAAGGGGTATGGGTAGAAAGTCATAGGTTGACATGAAGAATATGAAGGACTATGAGGGTGAGTATAGGGCATGGGTTTGCATGAATGATGCATGCAAAGGTGGATGGGGCATGGAGAATATGTGGGTGTTTGAAGGCTAAACTGCCTAACTGCTTTTATTACAAGTACAAAAACACCAAGGCCATTTGGGGCTATTTCTCCCGAGGCAGGAAGTGTCCCAACTCCGTGTCCCTGCCCCAGGAGTGAACATCCCGGCCATAATCCTAGGCAGCACTTCTGTGTAGTATTGAGGGAGGTCCTACCCATTTACGTCCAAGGACATGACCAATTTATTTCCTAATAAATTTAATTACTGGCTGGGCAACAAGAAAGAAGGACTTGCAGTTAAATAAGAATCTTTACAAACCATGGGGCATTCCAAAGCACTTTACAGCCAGTTAAATACTTCAAACGTGTAGTCCCTGTTGTCAAGAAATGCAGCCATCAAATTGCCATGTTGTAAAGTCCTACAGGCAGGAATGTAATACAACAGCATAATCAGATATAATGATGATGGTTGCAAGATAAATGTTTGTTAGGTCAGCGGAGAGAGCTCCCTGCTCTTCTTCAAAATAAGATCTTTTACTTCCACCTGAGAGGCGAGGTGGGACCTTGGTTCCGCATCCATTTTGAAAGAGCAAACTTCCAACAGTGCAACATTTCATCACTGCATTGTAGTCTAAGGGTGCGATTCTCTGCCCGCGTTGTGCTCTCACTTGAGCGCAACGTGGCCGGAGAAGGCTGGGAGAGGCTTCCAGCGAGCCTCCCGATAAGCTCTGTGCCTCGCAGATTCAGAGCTTTGCCCCAAATGGGCGTGACCAAACGGCGATCCCGGAGGTAGGTCGTGAACCTACTTACAACCTATTCACATGGGATCCACCGGCCTCCCTTGATTCTTTCGCCTCCCCAAGCAGACTGCAGCCGAGCGCCAACAGTGCTGGGCCGCACAAACTTGGACCAGGCTGAATGGGACCCAGGGGGTCTCCTGGGCCATCAGGGACCCCTGGGTGGTCAGGGTAAGTGCAAGGTGGCTCCTTGGCCCTTTCCCTGGAGCATAGGCACTTTGGCACTGCCCAACTGGCACCTTAGCACTGCCACCCTGGCACTGCCAAGGCAGCAGGAGCACTGCCTGGGTGACAGGGTAGCAGTGCAAGGGTGCCTGAGTGCCGGGGTAGCACTCCCATGGGGCGAGGGGGGGCCTCGCCCATAAAATAAGCATGGGGGTGGAGGGGTGTGAAGGGTGGGAGAGTACAGGGCAGGTAAGTAGGGGCCTCTGGGAGGTTGGGTAGGTAACGGGTGGGACTCGTAGAAAGGAAGGGGACTGTAAGGGGGTTGGGGGGGGCCTGGAGGGGTGACTCCATAGGGTGTCCTCGGGGGGGGGGGGGGGAGGGGGGGATAGTGTGCATATGTATGGGGGTTGACATTGCCTGTGGGTGGGGGGTTGTGGGGGACCCACAAACTCACTTAGAGTTTGGGGCACTCTTTCAAAATGGCGACCCGATCTCTGAGTTCAGCCCACCAGTGCTTAAAAAAGAATTCTAAGTGTGGGCTAAACCAGTGAGGAACTCCCAGGGCCCAAAAAAGTGACTGAAGGCACTTGAGCGTGACAAGACCGTTAAATAGTGAGAGATGCCAAAAACGAGAGCCACACCAAGTGCTAAATAGTTTGCAATGCAACCGGCTCGCTCCCGTAGGTGAAATCGGGATCTCGCCTGTGGTGAGATACTAATTATCTCGACTTAAGCACAATTTCCATACAATCAACGAGAGCGCCCCCATATCCAACATTCAGCGGCATCCCCAGCAAGTGCTCATGCTGGTGCCGATTAGTACTCCTTTTGATAAACGTGAACCTGGCGGAAGGGCTTCTGTGGGGAGTCGAGGGGGTGAGTAGCCATCTTTGCTCTCAGGCAAAGAGCCCCGGGGTGCTGGGATTGCCACCCTAGTGCTTGGCGGGTGAGTGGGGGACCCTCTGCAGAGGTGGGGTGTCGTGGTGGGGGGAGAGGCACTGGCGGGGCAACAGAGGGGGAAATCGCTTGTGGCACCACCATGCCAACCCCTTGATCCAACCCCATTCCGGAGCCAATTCCTGTCCCTGCCCACCTGCTCCACCGATCACACATAACCACCATCGACTGCCGATGCCTCTGGCTGTGCAGCTGAAGGCTATCGCTAATAGGGAATTGGCAATCGTGGTTAAGTGAACACTTGACACATGCCAAGTAGATTCCTGTGGGTAGGTGGGCCATGCAGCATGTGGGAGTCATTACCTAGCATCCCAATCACACCTTGATGCCTGGTCACTGTGCTTGAACACTGCGGATGGGACACAGCACCAGGGACATGTCCATGGCCGGAGGTTGGGTGAGCGCTATGGGGGGAGGGAATATCTGGAGAGACAGGCAAAGGGTCCATGGGTCAGCGTACATTGCAGAAGAAAGTGCAGAGGCATCATACTGGTTGTGCCAAAAGTTATTTAATGTGCTGTAAAATAGCTCACTCCTGGTGGTGCGTCCCCCTTCCCGGTGCCCTCAACCTGCCTGGCCCTCCTAGCTCTACCACCACATCTTGGTGTTTCCCCAGGATGCACATCTGAGGTGGAGGCACCAACTGCTTACTTCGCCCCGTGGCCTTCAATGCTCCTGGCGGCCATCCTCCAGGGCTGGAAGGCCCCGGCTCACTTGTTGGCGGCACATGCACAGCCATGCCGCCCTGTCCCGGGTGCTGACCTCGATACCCAGCCTCATCAGAGGGGTGGAACTCTGGAGAGCCGGTGGTCACCGTCGCCACTTCATGGGCTGCGTCTGGCCTGGCATCCAGCACCCCTTCCTCCCGGTAGGTGCCCATAGGCTCTGGGGTTCACCTTGGGCAGCTGGTTCGAGCCCCTGTATCGTCTGGCTCTGCCAGCCCTGGCGGCTCCCCATGGTCTGCACCATCGCGTCTAAGCCCTCAGCAATGCCCCTCAATGGCTGGGGCATGCTGTGCAGAGCCTCAGCCATGCCCACCTGCGACTGGGACAAGCTCAGCAGCGCCTCAGTCATGCCCATCTGAGAGGGGGACATGTCCCGCAGAACGTCGTCGAGATCGGCCTGGTGCTGGGTGACGTTCCCCAGCGAGTCGTAATTTTGTCGAGACCCTCAGCCATGGCTGTCACTGACTGAGCAACGCCTTGGGCACCTTCACTCATGGTGCTGCAATCGTGCACCAAGCTCTCCACTGTGGTCGCTACCCTAGCATTGTGGCCTCGGTGCCACTCATTGCCAGCGCTAGCTCCTGCACCAGTAGCCTCTGGGATTCCGCCAGGCAGCTATGCATCTGCTGGAGTGACGCTGACATCTCCCTCTGAACATCACAGCCATTCCCTATCTTCTCCATCAGCTCCGGGTAACCCACTTCAAGAGGCTCAGCATCAGGCTGGGACCCAGCTGGATCCTGGGATCCAACAAACCTCCGACTCCTGTCTCGCCTGGGGGCTTCTGACTCCACCTAATGTACATAAGCAGCAGTATGGTGCTCACCAGATTGTGTACCAGACCCCTGACCACTAACATTTCCCACCGAGGTTGTGTACCTGAGCTGGTGGAGGGTGGGGATGACAGCTGGGCCGCGACCACAGTGGCATCCTCTGAGCTCTCCTCCAAGATCTTCTCCTCAGAGTCAGGAGAGGGGGCCACCCGGGATGGGCCGGCGGCATCGGCTGGAGGACCTGCAGGAGAATGGGCATGTGGTCAGTGGGAGGGATGGATCACTCTGTAGGGCAATCATTACTTACAGTTGACAGGTGTCCCGGTGGTTCTTCACCTCTGCGGTGGCTGCCAGCCTCCACCTGGGTGACCGATCTGTCACCTCCAGGGCCTGCTCCTCGAAGGATGTGAGGATTCTTATGTCTGGCACCCCTCCACCAGTCTGGGGCCCCTCCCGCCGATTGTGGGAGAGCTTTTCCTGAGGAGACACAGAGAAAAGAGCTTTAGCCACACGCGTGGTTCAGTGGTGGAGAGGAGGTGTGAAGGCGGGGTTGGGGTAGTGGGAGGGCTGGGGGTTACTTGGAGAGTTGGGGGGTGGATGCTTCCTTGTGGGGTGGGAGGAGTTGGTGTCTACTCACTCGTGCTGCCTGGTGTCGGCTGTTGACCTTCCTGCACTGCTGCCCAGTCCCCTTGGTCATACAGCTGCTGTCACCTCATCCCAGACAGCACTGGTTGCCTTGTGGCTCACCCTCTAGGACCCCCGGGGGAACAGGACATCCCTCCTGGTCTCCACCGCATCCAGGAGTCTCCCCAGGTCAGCGTCCCTGAAGGACTGCTGGAATGTCAAACAGCATAAGTAGCAAGTAATAAACAGAGCTCGATGATCCCACATCAAAAGGATCAGATTTAGGCTCTGCAGTCCTGCCATGTCCAGTAGTGAATGATGGTGGATAATTAAACAACTCACTGGAGGAGGAGGCTCCACAAATATCCCCATCCTCGATTATGGAAGAACCCAGCCCATCAATGCAAAAGATAAGGCTGCAGCATTCGCAACTGTCATCGGCCAGAAGTGCTGAGTGGACGATTCATCTTGGCTTCCTCCAGAGGTTTCCAGCATCACAGATGCTTGTCTTCATCCAATTCGATTCACTCCAGGTAATATCAGGAAACTACTGAAAGCATTGGATACTGCAACAACTCTGGGCCCTGACAATATTCTGGCACTAGAACTCCTGAACTTGCTGCCGCCCCCCCCCCCTAGCCAAGCTGTTCCAGTACAGCTCCAACACTAGTATCTAGCCGGCAGTGTGTAAAATAGCTCAGGTATGTCCTGTACACAAGAAACAAACCCAAGCCATTCAATTATTGCCCCATCAACATACTCTCCGTCATGGAAGGAGGCATCAACAGTGCCATCAAGTGGCGCTTATTTAGCAATAATCTGCTCACTGAACCTCTAGGTTTGGGCTCTGCCAGGGTCACTCCGTTCCTGACCTTATTACAGCCTTAGGTCACACATGGACAAAAGAGCTGAATTCCAGAGGTGAGGTGAGAGTGGTAATCTTTGACATCAAGGCAGCATTTGACCAAGTGTGGCATTAAGGAGCCTTAGGAAAAATGGAGTCAGTGGGAATTGGTGAGGGGAACTCTCCACTGGTTAGAGGCATACCTGGACAAAGGAAGGTGGTCGGCAGTCAATTATCTCAGTTCTAGGACATCGCTGCAGGAGTACCTCAAGTTTGTGTCCTAGGCCCAATCATCTTCAGCTCCATCAATGACTTTTCTTCCACCACAAGGTCAGAAGTGGAGATGTTCGCTGGTGATTGCATAATGTTCAGCACCATTCATAAATCCTCAGATACTGAAACAGTCCATGCCCAAATACAGCAAAAACCTGGACAATATTCAGGCTTGGGCTTGACAAGTGGCAAATAACATTTGCACCACACAAGTGCTAGGCGATGACCATCTACAACAAGAGAGGATCCAACTACTGCCCCTTGGCATTCAATGGCATTACCATTGCTGAATCCCCCACAATCAACATCCTGAGGGTTACCATTGATTAATTAACTGGTCTAGCCATATAATAATGTGGCTACAAGAGCAGGTCAGAGACTGGGAGTTCAGTGGAGAGTAACTCACCTCCTTCACCCCCAAAGACTGTCCACCATTTACAAGGAACAAGCCAGGAGTGTGATGGAATACTCTCCACTTGCCTGGATGAGTGCAGCTCCAACAATACTGAAGAAGCTCAACATCATCCAGGACAAAGCACCCTACTTGATTGACATCCCAGGTAATTACCACCCACTACGTAATGTTAAATCTGTCGTGACCGCCCCCCCCCCCCCCCAACCAAATCCAAGCCCAGCCCTTGTATCATAGCTAATGGAAACAGCTTTCTTTGTCTACGTTATCTAAACTGCACATCTCCATCAAATCTCTGCTCAAATTCCCTTGCTCCAAAGAGAACAGAGCTAATTTCTCCAACCGAACCTTGCAGCTGAATATCAGATTAGCTTTTCTGCTGAAATCTCTGGAGTGGAACTTGAACAGAGTGCTACCACAGCTGACACACACAAATCAGTAAACAAATTATTTTTACCATTGTCTACCGAGGGACTGTATTAATTGTTCTAACAGCAGACACACTGGTGCCATTGATTTCCAAATATGCAGGGTACTTCTGGATTTTAGTCATTGTACCTTAAATGCACAAATGGATTATGAGTCAAATATTTTCTTATCCAGTTGCCTTTTGTATTAGGAACTTTGTAAATGCAGCAAAAGTTAGAGCCTAATGGGTTCAAGAAAATGCGCCTACACGTTGTTGCTGACATTAGGTAGCAGACAGCACATCCTGCTTGACTATGCTGCCAGTGCCTAGGCCCAAGTGAGCTGACAGTAGCAGGCAATGTGAGTGAGGACAGTGTAACTGTGTACAAGGCACATTGCTGATGATGTGCTGAAAGTGCCAGGATCAGAAGACTCCGCCTCCAGCAGTTGAAGTGAATGTGTTCTGTACAATTCCGCCTTCTCTTCATCGTCCGTTCTAAACGGTAATGTGGCTAAAGCACAGCTCAGGCAGTCTGGCTGTACTGTCGAGCAGCTCTTCAATTTACATGCAAGTGTCTCCTCAATCTGGTGCCCAGTCCACACAGCGCTTCTGAGATATTACAGGCTTGAGGCCTGCACTATTGATAATATAGATTTGAAAATTATTGACAGCGAGCCACAAATAAGAACTTGCGGAGTAAGAGCAGGAATAGGCCACATGGCCCACTGAGCTTGCTCCACCATTCAATAATATCAGGGTTAATCTTTGGGCTTCAACTGCACTTTTCCATCCACTCCCCATATCCCTTAATTTCCTGAGACGGAAAATCTGTCTATCCCGGCCTTAAATGTATTCAACAATGGAGCATCCATAACAACTCTGAGTGAAGAGATTTCTCCAAATCTCAGACGGGATTCTCCAACCTTCCAGCCGTGTTTCCCAGCAGGGGGAGGTGGCGCACCGTTCACCAGCGGCAGGAGTCTCTCTTCCCTCCGCGATCAATGGGAATTTCCATTGAAGTCCTACCACGCCACCGGGAAATGCAGCGGGGGCAGCAAACGGCTGGAGAATTCCTGCCCTCGTGCTCGGAAAACTAAAAGCAGATGGGTCTCAAAGGAGGAGAGGGAAGTGGAAAGGAGGAGGCTTTAGGGAAAGAATTCCAAAACTTCGGGTCTATAAGATGAATGCCCAGCTGTCCGTGGGGGGAGGAAGGGAGCGGAAATGCATACGAGCGAGGACCATGGTAGGATTTGAACATGAAGATTGGGAGTTTTAAAACTGGGGTGCCAGTGTAAGTGAGCATTAGGATGATGGTGAGTGAGGTTTGATGCAGGTAGCAAAGTTTAGGATGAATATAGAAAAATTACAATTTTTACATACCATCTCCCCTTCATACAGAACAGATTTTCTGTGTTAGAGGCATTGTGTGAAATCCCAGCTGGTCTTCAATCCTTATGATCTCCTCCTTGAAATGAAACTTAACATTGCCCATTCTACTTTATGCCTGTCAATTGGCTGTTTGAAATTTAAGACATGCTGCCACATCAGTAGCGTTATCTTCTACTTTCTCCTTTGATCCCAGGGCTATTGCTGCACTCTCCAGCTGCCTATCTGATTTTTATGACCTGAGTGTTGACGTTTCCGTCAATTCAATCCCAACAAATTTATCCTGTTCAGTATTCAACAGCAGCGAAGTGCCTCCAGGCTTGACTTCACCTGGTGGTAACCTCACACTATGTCATAAGGTGCAGACACTTGGCAAACAGGCTCGAGGCAGAACTGCTTTCCATTGCTAAAAGCATTTTTTCCACCTCTATTAACATCAGTTGCCTCAGCAGTATATTTTCTTCATTCCTTCATGAGAAGTGAACGTCACTTGCAAGGGTAGCATTTGTTGCCTATGCCTAATTGCCCTGGAGAAGGTGGGGATGAGCCACTGTCTTGAACCTCTGCAGTCCATGTGATGTAGGTACACCACAGTACTGTTAGGAAGGGAGTTCCAGGCCACATTTGATCCAGCAACAATGAAGGAATATTGATATATTTCCAGGTTAGGATAGTGTGTGGCTTGCAGGCGGCAGTGTTCAGGGGAATTGGAATGACTGGATATCTATTTTCAAGAGCTGAGATGGGAATTGTAGGCCAAACAGTCATCTACTGTGATAGAATCATAGAATTGTATAAGTAAGCATTTAATGAGAAGAGGCTAATCACTTAAACAGCTGCTGAAATCTGGTTGTACCCAGTGGCGTCCTTTTCAATCTCTGGATGGAAACTTCTGCACACAGCTTTTGATCCCTTGAGGTGAAGTTAACAGGCAAAATATTCATCAATTTCACATCACCATGTAAATTCAAGTGTAGCAATAAACGGGGCCTAGTTTTAAGGCCGATTAAATTGGTTATCTTAAATTAAAGAATTGGGCACTTTAAAAACGACAGTCTGCAGAAGCCTGCAGAATCCGAATATACAGAACTCAGACAAGCTGCCGCAGCCTGTCTAAAGCAGCCCCTGAATAACACATCACTTGATTATCATTGCTACTAGAGATTCACTGCCTATTGCCCACAGTTCCTGATAACCCATCAAGTGATTATGGTTCCTATGGCCTATTGTCCACAGTTGCTGATATCCCATCAAGCAATCATCGCTCCTCCCAGGGCGGGCTCAGGTACCCAGTCAACAGGTCATCAACCAGACCATTGGGCACTGAGACCCTGCCTCCTGAGACTCCATAGGCCAAAGGCCAAGGGCAGATGGAGAAAGTAGGTGGGTGGCGACAAGGGGATAAAAAAATAGGCATTCCAGACATCTGGAGAAAAAGGACTGGGAGAGAAAGAACTGGAAGCAAAGGACTCAAAGGAAAAGACTCGAAGTAAAAGACTCTGAAGTTAAAAAACTCGAAGCTTGATGTGTGAGGTGACCTTAACCAGACCAGAAGGAAGAAAGCAAGCAAGGACCAGCCAGCAAGAATCACCTTTACAAAGAGGAGCCAGAGGGACTCCGGGATCGGATCTGCAGCTTACCAAATCACCTTAACGGGAAGTATAGTCGAATTCTGGGTGTTTCTTGTTTGTATATTGGGTAATTTATGTGTTAACTATATTTAATAAAGTGTGTTGCATTATATCTGTGTCCTACTTTGTTCTACACATAAATAAAGACACCTGGGTAAACTTATAAGTAACGAGCTGGTTGAGGTATCTGAATTGGGCAGATACAACACAAGTCTCTGATTTTCCAGACCACCATTCTTCCCCACTTTTCCTCCCTCCAACGCAATCACCAGTAGACACAAATAACTACATTCTGTGGAGTAAATTATCATTTCAATCATTCTAGCTGTCAAGCCCCATGTCAACCCGATGTTCTGTGCATTGAGTAGGTGAATAGACTTTCCTCTGTCTCATTCTTTTGCTAGAAATCTGTTTTGAATATTTACTCCTGTTAGAACAATAATTATTTCTAAACCGTAGCTTGAAGATTGCTAATTGCACTTGCGTTTCGAGCATTTTTGTTTAATTGCTTTCAGATAGTATTTTCTTCATGAATATTTGAGGATTAGAATTTCATCCTGGACCTTAATTCCAAGCATTTACAGCTTTTATAGAAATGGGATGTAAAGGTTCTGTATTTTTAAATGCGTTTTGCCAAATGGATATATAGGCCTGAATCGGGAGATTACGGGTCTCCTCATAAAATCATAGAATCCCTACAGTGCAGAAGGACGCCATTCGGCCCATTGAATCTGCACTGACCCTTGGAAAAAAACAACCTACCTCGGCCCACACCTCCACACTGTCCAAGTAACCCAGTAACCCCACCTAATCTTTTGGACACTAGGGGGCAATTTAGCATGTCCAAACCGCCTAACCTGCAAATCTTTGGTCTGTGGGAGGAAACTAGAGCGCCCGGAGGAAACCCACGCAATCACGGGGAGAAAGTGCAAACTCCACACAGACCGTGACCCAAGCCTGGAATTGAACCCGGGTCCCTGGCACTGTGAGGCAGCAGCGCTAACCACTGTACTACCATGCCCCCTGTCAGAGATGAATCGCCACTGGGTGATTCCCTATCCCTAGCCACTCAAATTTAAGCAGTGGAGATAGCGAGAGATTCCCTTGCAAATCCTGCTATTGGGCTGCCATTTTGAGCAGGCAGCCTGATAGTGAGGTTCAGATGGTGCCCCCCCCCCCCCCCCCTTTACCCACCAGGCAATTTTCTGGGTCACATCACCCCGCCCTACACCCACGGTACGAAGGTGACCCGGCATGCATCACAGAGGCCCTTCCATTACAGAGAGAGACAGCCACCAGAAAACCCCCATAAGAGAGACTCCCACCAGAAACCTCTTCATATAAGAGACCTCTCCAGAGACTCCCCATAAAAGACCCACAACAGAAATCCCCCCCCCCCATAAGAGAAACCCCATAATAGAGCCCCCCCCCACCAGAAACCCCATCCACTAGAGACCCACCCATTACAGAGATCCCCACAAGAATTCCCCCATAAGATAGCCCCCTACCACAACACCCCCCCCCCCCAATTACTGAGACCCCCACCAGAAAACCTACCCTTTATAGAGACCCCTGCACTGAATCCCCCCAATTACAGAAACCCCTGCCTAGAAGCTTCCCCATTATAGAAACCCCTGCCTGGAAGTCCCCCGCTACTGAGACCCCTGCCTGGAAACTAGAGAACAATCCAGGCAGAGACGATGAAAAACATCACTGCTTTAAAACTCACCTGTGCAATACACCTGCTGGCAAGGCAGAGCAAGCAGCACCTGTAAATTCCTAGAAAGAGAAAACTACATCAGCTGAGAAGCTAGACCCCCTCAGATCTTTCATCTGCTGTACTTTCATTCATTTCTGTTAAATTGATTTTACTAGGCTGTGATTGACAGCCCCCATGCACAGCCAGCTGTCTGGATTGTGTAATCTAATTTCCATTCACCCGGAGTCGATTTCAAGTAGTCAGCTGTGAAACTAACTGCAATGTTTATAAATATCTAGCAACGATTAACTTCCTGGATCACATCAAAGACCGTTCAGTGCTCTCCCTTCCTCTTTTTTTTTCTGCAAAAGGCACTTAACTGTCTTTGATGTGGTGTGCATCGAGGTTTGCGCCCCGCGGATACTGGTCCCATTTTGTGGCCAACGCTGGATTCTCTGCTGCATCGGGAACTTCGCTACCGGTGGTGGGCAGTGGGGAATCCAAATCATAGTTTCTCTTGCACCTCAAAAGTTACCGTTTTCAGAGGGCAGCACGGTAGCACAAGTGGCTAGCACTGTGGCTTCACAGCGCCAGGGTCCCAGGTTCAATTCCCTGCTGGGTCACTGTCTGTGCGGAGCCTGCATGTTCTCCCCGTGTCTGCGTGGGTTTCCTCCGGGAGCTCCAGTTTCCTCCCACAGTCCAAAGACATGCAGGTTAGCTGGATTGGCCATGATAAATTGCCCTTCATGACCAAAACAGTTAGGAGGGGTTATTGGGTAATGGGCATAGGGTGGAGGTGAGGGCTCAAGTGGGTTGGTGCAGACTCGATGGGCTGAATGGCCTCCTTCTGCACTGTATGTATGTTCTATTGTTAGTACAGCTGGTTAATTAATCAAGAGTTATTGCAGAGGCTTAACACTTCCAAGGAGGGGTAGAAAATTAATCAAGCCATGAATACTGAGACCGGGATCTGTTCCAGTTTCCATCCGTCCAAGGTGTTTGACAATGTGCACCCTGTGAAGGCATTGAGCTGGGAGCCTGTCTGGGCCATGGACTTCTTGTCATTCACGGCCACTATTGGTGCCTTCTGTGCTGGAGCAATAGGTATCATGATTGAAATTGTGCCCAAAGTTTGCAATATCCTTAAGGAGCACACTCTGTGTCCTTCAGAAACTTGGTAACAGCTTGACTAAGAACTGAAGGTTTGTGGGGTAGGTAGTTCTGCGGTTTCGAAGCTACTCGCTGAATCGAAAGCATTCTGCCATGTCAACGGCTGGCACCATGGACTCCTTTTGTTTTCTATTTCACATTCCAACTATGAAAGCCTTTAGTTCGGACCTCCATAAATCCATGTCCGATTCCCTTGGCATTCTATCACCTATATTTGGCACATATACTTTTTATCATTATTTCAACCATCGTTGATCTGGATGGATTGTATGATATTCCTGTGACAAACGTTACTGCCTATCGCACAAAACAAATTAAATTCTGTTGCCAGAAAACACATTTAACTGCAGTTGATGAAGGATTGCCAGTTGAAAAAATGGTCAACTGTATTTTCTGAACATTATTTAACATGTCAGAGCAACTTTCTTGAAGATTAATTTGCAGCCATTTGTAATTCTACATTAAGGAATGTGGAATGATTGCCACTTATGAACTAGAACCCAAACGCTCAGCAGACATTGAAGGAAACACTAAAACAATATTTCAAGAAGTACAAAGCAAATTTGTCGTAGTTCCTCATTAAATTATAGAATTAAGTAATTAATTTAGATGTGCACGTTGACATTTTCAAATATAGCATTTAAAATTTGATAGTAGGGATTGTTCTTGGCATACACATTATATACATTTAAAATTCTGCTACTTGAAAAAAATGGCATGGTGGTTAAATATCAGACTATTGAAAAATTAACCAAGATGCTTAAACTTAATTTTTATTTGTATTGTAGCCTAGATTTGGGGAGAGTCTTAATTACACTTTGCTATATATGAAACTGTAGTAGGTCCCTTCCTTGGAGCGAGAAGCTCCCAAGTTTGAGTCCCACCCAGGACTTGATGACCGAGAAAAGTGGATTCATAACACGGCCAAACAGGTTGAGTGTGTCAATTTGCAAATCCTTCAAACATGCCTTGGCTGGCGGTAAGAGCGGGAGAACTCCTGGGGTGCGATTTACTGCTCAAAAAACATAAAATTGTGCCCGTTTTGGGCACATTTAGCAGGGTGTTTCACCTGCAGCACTGTGAACGACCCCGCTATCAAACGGGACTCTTTTTGGCGGCAGTTGGGAACGCCCCACTGAAGCCGCATTTACCACCGAGATCGGGATGCCATTTTAAATGCCACCCCAATATCTCTGCCCCCCCCCCCCCCCCGCATCCCCAACGTGGCCTCTGGACCCAACTAACCTGCAAGGGAGTCCTCGGGTCCCCCCTCACCCCACCTCATAAGGGCAGAGCACCCCGGACCCGATCCCTGGCACCCAGTTACCATGGCATTGCCAGCCTGGCAGTGCCACACAGGAACCCTGACCGTGCCAAGGTGCTGGGTATATTTAAATGAGCATAACTGCTCACTTAAATATACAAATCTGGATCTCACCCAGCAAGGGTAAGATCCAGATCGCAAAGTCTCGTGAGATCATAGAATCAATCATCAAATTATAGAATTTACAGTGCAGAGATCTCGTTGGGTTTCGCGAGACATTCTGAGCTTCGCAAATCTTGTGAGAGGCCTCTCGCGAAATTTAATGGCCTCGTCTTGATGCGGAGTGATGCCTCTCAAGCTGTAAGTCCCTGACGACAGACTGGAGACCTGTTCCAGGAATTACTAGCTATGAAAACGAGCAAAAGACTATCTTAATGCACCACTAGGTAAGAGAAGAGAATTAGAATTCAGTCATATAGTGTTGGAAAATGAAACAGGAGGCCATTATGTTGGATTCTTAGCCATTTTTTCACCCTTCCAATGATCAGCATGCCAGGTACAAGGTTCTGGGAGAAAGGTGAAAGTAAATTTGAAAAGCCACGCTATTGCAAAATTTTTGGGAAATATTTTATTCCCCCCGCCCCAAACCAGGTTGGCAGGGGTCAGAGCTATTCGTTCAGAAAAGGGGAAATCTGACTCCAATCCACCTCCTATCGTGCACCTTTCTAATCGGACAAGATTGGGTGACTAACGTGCTCTTCAGAAGCAGGCCCATCATTTAAATATTTAATGAGTCTGCGTGTCACAAATTTTAGCACATTTCTAAATTTAAGGGCTGTGGCCAGGTTTCCCAGAGCTCAGGAAAGTCAGCAGCTGGACGGAAACAAGGACGTCTGGACCCAGCAGACCTTATCAGTGCTGTTGTGGGCTAGGGAGATCGAGAGTTCCCTCCCTTAGCCTGCACATCTCCTCTCTCCCCATTTCCCCCACCAAATTCAGTTGACTTCCCACCCCCTGATCTGACCCCATATCTGATCTACTTACCCCCATGTACTCTAAAGCCGAGATTAACCAGCCTTGGGTCAATAGCAGCTACAGACCACTACTCCACCTCTATTGAATGCACTGTTCTGCCATGTCTGTTCAATGGAATCCATCCAGGATTTCACTGGGAACATCTATAACATAAGCCAAACAACTGTGCATTAATTGCTGGGGGGGGTAGCGTCAATGGAAAATCTTATTGTCTAGTGGCCGGAAGATAGAATCCTGTTGCCAGGGAATGGCACGCTTCTGAGAAACATGCGGCTGGGGAACCAAAAAATCCAGCCCAACATCTTCCCAACTGTTTGGTTTGTAAGCAGCAACACTAACTTATCTTGCTTCCTCCCATGGCATCTGCCACAATGCCTTCAATCATAGAATCCCTACAGTGCAGAAGGAGGCCACTCAGCCCATCGAGTCTACACCAACTGTTTGAAAGAGCACCCTACCTAGGCCCAATTCCCCACCCAGCTAACCTTTTTGAATACTGAGGGACAATTCAGCATGGCCAATCCACCTAACCTGCACACCTTTGGACTGTGGGAGAAAACCGGAGCAGACACTGGGAGAATGTGTAAACTCCACACAGACAGTAACCCGAGGTCGGAATCGAACCCGGGTCCCTGGCGTTGTGAGGCAGCAGTGCTAACCACTGTGCCTCCGTGCCACCGAGAAACCGTGCAGTATCAGAATTCTTTCTATCCTGAAAAGCCCCTGTAGATAGTGATTATCCTCCACAGCTTTGGCTGATGGTGCTTGTATACTTTCCCAGGACTTTCGTGAAACAGCACAATGGCAAGCCCCATTCAGTCATCTGAATCATCATTATACATGGGAGGCAATTTGAAGGAATGATTCAGGCGTCTGGATCGATTTGGGAGATGTCCGGCAGTACTGCCTGGTATGGCCTTTCACATTGTGATGGCATGTTGCATAGATTATGCATGGAGACCCCAAAGGTAATGTAATGCTAGATAAAGTCCAGAAAAATGATTCAGAATCTTTGATATGTCCTAGAGCATAATAGAAAAGCACCATGCCTGTTCCTTTTGACTTACCTGTTACTGTTTGGAAAAGCGACAGTACAATACCAGATACTTGTCCCAGTTTAAAATTTCCTGGAGGAGCCAGTCCCACAATATTGGAATTTAACTCATTATGGAGTACACCTGGAAATGTTGTTGTTAAACCTTCTGCTTTAAGACAAAATTGCAATCGCTCCATTATAAATGCAGTCAATGGGTGTTCTTACTAGCTTCTTCCTAACGTTCTTTTACATGGCCCCAATTAGTATTACCCTGCAATTGATGGATAGAGTCTACAGAAATAGGAAGTGGAATCTTCCGGTAACGGCGAGTGTCGCATGCACTGACAAAAAAAGCGGCAAGGTACCCCTGCTGAACTCATATGAAGAAGGCCCACCATATCTTTGTCTATCAGGCAAGCGACAGGCCATCCTCCTGACTGGAGACCCTGGGATATGATATCCTGCACGCCTTAAGATGCCAGCCACTCAAAAGACCGACGGCCCTTGCATTCAGCAGCGCCACGGAGGAGGCCTTGGCTGCTGCTGGGAGACCACCTGGAGTGTAAACAGTAATTGTGTGGTTGAGGCCTTGGGGAGAGGGGGGACCATGGAGGGCAGCAGCCAGAAACTGCTGTCAACGGACACTCTCCTGTTCCATGTCCGTGCCCTTGATCATGGTCGTTTTCTGACCACTTATGGGTCTCGAGTGGCGGTGGGGTGAGAAGGCCTAGCATGGGTCTTCCCGCACAGAACTTACTTCTGCTGGAGGCAGGATGGTGTTGGGAATCCGACCTGATGCCAACCCACCTAATTTTCAGGCCCACCTGTCTCTTACCTCGCCTTCTGTTGGAGCAGAAGATTCTACCCATTGTCACAACTGATGTGTCACTTAATGCTGCAGTTGCAAATTGGTGTAACTGGTTCAGCGAACAATGATTTGACCATTTTATCTTTTGCTTGTAGTCCATTACTGTACTGATAGTGCTACCAACTGCAAGGTCGATTGTATGACAGCTTTGTGTCTTTTGCCGTCATTGGCAAAAGTAGATATCACAGCATCGTACGCAATATAAGTAATGGTGATATGCAAGGAACTTGGCCTGTGGCAGTGAATAATCATGTTACAGCTACCAGTACTCCAATTTTGTAACAGAAATGGTGGTTTAACCACTTTAATGGATACTTTCAGTCAAGTGAAAAGTAGCAGGGAAGAAATTTTAATGATTCCGAGGAGGCTGGCTGTAAACAAACATAGATTTATTTGCACTATTTACAAAGTCTGCATAATGCAGCATATCGCTCCCAGTACAATCCTAGTTGGGAGGACTAACCACACCAGGCTCTGTTTGGGCCTGCTTTTATGTGAGCACATAGGGAGTTGACCTCGGCCCCATACCTGGGAAGCACGTACTCCACGAGTCCCACGGGGAGATCAATAATGGTTTCCCCGTCGAACTCCATGGGAAATATGACAGAAATAGTTTAGGAGGTTAACAAAATAGTTAGGAGGTTATTAGATAGAATTTACAGTGCAGAAGGAGGCCATTCGGCCCATCGAGTCTGCACCGGCTCTTGGAAAGAGCGCCCTACCCAAGGTCAACACCTCCATCCTATCCCCATAACCCAGTAAACCCCACCCAACACTAAGGGCAATTTTGGACACTAAGGGCAATTTACCATGGCCAATCCACCTAACCTGCACATCTTTGGACTGTGGGAGGAAACCGGAGCACCCGGAGGAAACCCACGCACACACGGGGAGGATGTGCAGACTCCGCACAGACAGAGACCCAAGCCGGAATCGAACCTGGGACCCTGGCGCTGTGAAGCAATTGTGCTATCCACGATGATCTGTAACTAGTACCTTAAACGTTATAGACAGTAGATAACCGGCAAGAGGGTTGTATCTAGTTGACATAATGGAATATTTTGTGATGGTGATAATTCAAAAAACCTGATACTCGCCGTCATCATTACAGTTAATGTAGCTGAAACATCTTCCTGTTTATTTTTCAGGCCCAAAAAAATGAGAGGGAATCAATCCGACAGAAGTTGGCACTGGGTAGTTTCTTTGACGATGGCCCAGGGATATACACGAGCTGTAGCAAGAGTGGCAAACCGAGCCTGTCTTCACGGTAAGTGTTGGAAATAAAGGTTTTGGAGTGCAGGTGATTTGATGGAAATATTTTTGGAGGGCAGTTAATCAATTTTTCACTTGCCAATATCGTTCTCCACCATCTGATTTTTGAAATTCGTTTGTAACCATTCTTTCTCCTCTTATTTTGGTGAATTCCATTCCTATCTCTTTCTATACTACACCCTAAATTAAAAAAGGATAGCGCATTGGTAGATGACTCTTAATGGTCTCTGTTCATATTCTGAATGGGAACAGGAATGTCTGCTGTATTTACCCTAAAAACTGAATGACTGGCAAATATTCATTCTTTTTCAGAATCCACTTTTTAGCCACCCAGTATGATTTCAGACGAACCACTAAGTGGGTGGCCAGTGTGCCAAACAAAACAGGCAGGGCCTTGCTTCACGAGGCACATTGGGGTCCTACATTGTTTGCAAGACTCCCTTTGCAGTTCCCATGCCAGTAGTGGAGCATGCATTGCTTCGCAATGGTCAGAACTAAACTGATGAATGACTACAGTACGGGGCAGGGCATCGCAGCATGAGCTGTCAGGGAAGCTCTGGCCTTGTGCAAATCTGATCAAGACTTTTTATTCCACTACATTACCAGAATTATTATGGCTGGAATTCTCCAACCATTGGGATCACATTTCCCGCTGGCAGCGCACATCCTCCCGCGGGTTTCCCAGTGGCGTGGGGTGGCTTTAATGGGAAATCCCATTGACCAGCGAGGGGAAAAGAGAATCCCACCTCCAGCGAACGACGTGCTGCCGAGAAACACAAGGCTGGAGAACAGGAGAATCCCATCCTATATATTGATATTTTTTCTTTGGTCTACTTTACTAACAATTTGATGGAAAGTTAAATCGTGTAACTAAATTTATTGTTATTTTCCTTCAGTAACATATGGTTTGTTTCTTGTTACATGGTAAAGATAAATTAGCAACTTGTTCAACAATATAACAATATTTTACAACAATATAACTCCATACAGCAGTACTGTCAGCCTTGGTAAAATGCTCAAGTGTTGCATAGCAGCTTAAATCCACAACCTTCTGATTCCCAGGGAATAGTGCAACCATTGAGCCAGACTGACACTTGAAAGTTTGACGGAAATTTTAAAATGATTGAGGTGAATCAGGAGATAGCAATTGCATGACTCTGGACCTGATTTTTTTTTTTTAATCCAACATTATAGGAGAGAGGACAAACAACATGAAGTTCCACCATTTGAAATGATAGAAAAGACAAGCTGTAATAGAAAAAAAGTGCTATGTGTTTGAATTTCAACACATCTGAGTACATAAGGGGCTGGCGGGGGGAGGGGGGGGGGGGGGTGGGGGCGGGGGGGAAGAGAAGAGTGTGTGGGATGGTGTACTTGTAGCTTGGGAGAAACAAGTGGAAAATGTTTGGAGGACTATTGGCCAGATTAATATTACTAAAATCAAGAGAGACCAGAAAAGCGTAGCATACAGGTGATCCTTGCCTCAGCTTTAGCGTCTAATTGTTATTCAGATGATTGTGCCTCTGGCTTAGATAATGGAAAAACGAGTTGGGATTCCTGCTTCGCCTTACCAACCGGAGACCTTGGCCCCAATTTTAACTGAGGATCAATTTTCAGTAGATGCATTTTGCAAGACTCACCTGTTCCATCAAAAAGCACTCCACAATATTTTAACTTATTTATATGCCTTCTTCTAGCTTCTCACCTGGTTTGGGAAGGGGGCAGTGCAAATTCATGTGACCCAGAGGATGCAGGTCTGCAGGATTGGCTACTGGACTGATGCATGGGGATTGTGGGAGTAAGATTTCAGGAAGGGACCCCATTAATTTCCTTGTCAGACCAGTAGGTGCATGCCAATTCCTTCCGCAGGAAATTAACACATTGAAACGTAACGATTTTAGCTTCGTTTGACCAGATCCATTCTCATGCTGGGCTAACTAGAAGAACAATGAGGCCCAAAGTGATCCCTCCACGTAGGGCAGGTAAAAATTGTAGCTTGTAAACACCTGGTGGCACCATTGTGGCCTGGGGAATTTTAACTGCCACTCAATTGATTTCCATGGGAATTAATTACTTCCCACTGCTCTGCCTCCTTTATCTTGAGAAATGAATGTGTCTGGCTAATGAGAACAGTGGGCTGAATTCTCCCGTCCCCCAGCTGTCTGTTTCTCAGCAGCGTGCCGTTTTCTGGTGGCGGGATTGCCTTTTCCACCGCTTGTCAATGGGATTTCCCATTTCCGCTGGGAAACCTGCGTGCGAATTCCCATGGCCGGAGAATTCCAGCCAGTAGCTGGCTTGCTTATTAAACAGCAGGCACTCACTCCTGATTCTTAGACATAAAGACTAGTTACCTGGCAGAGTGCTGGGAGATTGATCACATTTTGCAATAACATCCCTGAAACAGCTGGCTTTACGGGGGAGAAACCTCTGGGGCTAAGTTTCTGGATTGTGTCAATTTGGATAACTGATTTATTTTCCCAAAAACTCGTCAACCTGAACCTTGTCTTGCCTCACATAATTATGATGAGTGAAAAGTCAGCATCTACAAGGGGGAGTTAAAATGTTACAGGAGTGAAAATAGGCAGTCTGCATGATTGAGAGGAAATATAATCGAAAGCTTAGCTTTAGGCCAAATAGGACAGTGAGGTGGCAGACGTCTGGTTCAAACTGAAATTACGAACAGGCAAATGGGATGGAGCCGGTGGCAAAGGGACAGAATAAATACAAGGGCTAATGACTTTAGACTTCGCTGTGTTTAATTGAGGCAGTTGTGGTTCATTCAAGAATGGGTGTTGGGTTGAAAAAAGTGGAAGCTAATTTTATGTCTTTGGATAAAGTTAACAAAGAGCAAAGGGTCATGTATCAGTCCTTTGCAGAGTCCTGAGATGGTAGCACAAAAGTGGGAAGCATAGGCTATTATGTTCAAAAAAAACCTGTCCCGATTTTATGCTTCAAATCCCAGCACATTAGGTGGTGCGAGTTATTGGAGTCTCTGTCACATTAATCTGTGAAATCATAAACATGTGGCCGGATTTTCTGGCCCGTCCCGCGGGCAGGGTTTCTGGTACTGCTGATAACTCCTTGCATCAGGTTCTCCAGCACACTGAATGCCGTAGGCATCGGTGGGACCGGAAGATCCCGCCGGCAGCCAATGGCGTGTCACCTCCACCGGCAGAAAACACGCCATGGGTTGGCCGGAGAATCCCCCATCCTGGAATTTTTAATTGATGGGTGGTGTCCCCCACCCCCCCCCCCCCCCCCCTGCAAGTCCCCAGCAACTTTCTCAAAAGGCAACGCAGCGCGTGGTTCATCTCTTCTCATACCAGTCACTCCATTTCTCTGGTCAGTCCTTCTAATAAATAATAATTTCATGTTTACATTCAATTACTACCCCCTGTTACTTTGTACATAGATCTATAAGCCACATTTGTATTCAATAGGCATGTTGTCAATTCAGCCTGATGCATGAACTTAAATGCTCTCTGCGGCCAAATTGTCGACATCAGTCGAATTGCGTAAAAACAAATAGCCTAGTTGTATGGTGTCTCAAAATTCCTTTGATGAAAGCACTCACACTATCTTTAATGTCACTTTTTTGTTATCTGGTCAACATAGCACAAGTTATTTATAGTGTTCGTCTCTCATTCCCTCCAAGTGGCATTGGAACTGCAGGAATTCTACATTGTAGTGCAATAAGGTTTTACTTTTTTTTTAAATTTCAACATCCACAAAACTAATTGGAACCAATAAACATTAAAGCGTCAGGAACTCCACACCAGCCATTATCAGCCTTCTGCGTGGCGGGATTGCCTTTTCCCACCGCTTGTCAATGGGATTTCCCATTTCCGCTGGGAAACCTGCGTGCGGGAGAGTGTTCTGCCGGCGGGAATAGCAAATTCCCATGGCTGGGAATAAATCTATAGTAGACCCTTTATTGAAAATAAATTAACAGTGACCTGCAGCTTACAATTCAAGTTGGTGACTTGCTTCATTTCCTTCCACTGAAAATGTATTGCTCAATTTAGATAGCGTCAGAAATTGCAATGTTTATTTTTATTTTAATTAAGTAGTTTCTAGGAACAATATTTAAAGATTATAGACTAGGGGTGGGATTCTCTCAGCCCACGCCGGGCTGGAGACTCGCTGGGCCGGGCGCGAATCGCGCGATGCTGCCCCGACGCCAGACCGCCGATTCTCCGGTGAGCGGAGAATTGGCCCCGGTTGGGGGATGCTCTACCTGGCCCCCACGCCGATTCTCCGCCCGGGATGGGCCCGGTGGCCGCAAAAAAAATCCGACGCCCACTGGCGCCGTCCACGTGTGGTTTTACCCGGGGGGACCTCAGCGTGCAGCCTTCCCGGGGCGGCAATGGGGGAGGGGGGGTCCGACCCCCCCCGGGGGGGGGGGCCGGGGGGGGGGGGGTGGCGGGGGGGCTCCGCTGTGGCCTGGCCTGCGATCGGGGCCTACCGATCGGCAGGCCGGCCTCTCGGGCTGGGGGCCTCTTTTGCTACGCGACGGCCCCTGTAGCCCTACACCATGTTGCATCGGGGCCGGCGCAGAGAAGGAAGCCATCGCGCCGGTCGCAGTGCGCATGCGCAGACCCACGGCACCGGCACCCATTTGACGCCGGTATCGGCAGCTGGAATGGCGTGGGTCGCTCCAGTGCCGTGCTGGCCTACTGAGGGGCTCAGAATCGCTGCACCTGGAGGTCTGTTGACGTTGCCTTGAAACACGACAGCGTTTACGACGGCGTCAACACTTAGCCTCAGGATCAGAGAATCCCGCCCATGATTCTCCGTTTGGGAGACTGTGGGTGCGATTCAACAAAAAAATGTCTGAATGTAATTTTGGACTGGATTGGCAGGGTGATTCCTGCCAGCATTTTGAGTGAAATCCACATCAATATTCAGCCACACTTCGGCTTGGATTCCCCATCAGTCGTCGCCGGAATCGCGAACCGCAATCAGGCGGAGAATTGCACGTCAGCCGAACATTGAGCTGGACGCCCAGTTGAATGCCATGTTCCAGCGCCTCACGTCATTCATGATTGTGCCGGGTCCCTCTGTGTCTGGTGCAGGTCAGCCAGCACCGGGCAAATGTTCCCGATGCCTGCAGTCACTGGTGAATGGGCCACGCTCTGCAGCACCACAGCAATGTCCATGTGGCCCTGGTACATGGCTCATGTGGCTCAGTCACCGCCCGCAACACTGTGCCCCAGGCCGTGGACATCCTGATCCATGGCCGATACCTTTGCACCCAAGGCCTCTACCGCAAATGGCATACGTGCGGTGTTGGCCTGGGTGGCGCGTATTTTTGGCACTGCCTCCTGCTCCTACAGGCAGTTGGACTCCTTCAGCTGCACCTGCAGGCGTTGGATGGTTGCTGACACCCCCTCCTGTAGTCTCCGATTCTGCGCCTGCATCGCTAACATTGATGTGACCGCCCTTTCCAGAAACGTGAGACCCGTCTGGATGGCAGCTTGTCCCTGATGTTGGGTCGACCTCTGACCAGCCACCCCTCTCCATCTGACATATTGCTGCATGTATGTGGTGCGAGCCTCTTCACTAACATGCCCAACAAAGGTGAGTGTCTCTGCGATGGTGGAGGGTGCCGGTGACAGCAGTGATGAAAAGCCAGTGTCGTCCCCAGACTCGTGCTCCGGGGTGTTGCGGGATTGCGACGGGGGGTGAGGATGCGTGGGACCTCGAACAGCCTCGCCCCGTTGCGCAGTGGGTCGCAGGGCAGTGGCTGGGGATGGGGGACAACAGCCTGTCCTGCCTCGTTGGGAGGCGACCCTGCAAGACAAAAGACATGACGCATAGTTAGACTGTGGGTAAGCGTGGTGTGGGGCGATGGGGTGGGGGTGACTCAGATGCCATAGGCACATCACAATGCACCGGGGGCTCTCTTGGTTGTGCCATGCCAACCTCCGCCACTGCGACTGCCCACTCCCCCCTGCCGTCTTCTCCGCATCCAGCGCCGCCACCTTCAGCTCCCCCTCTTCTCATGGGCAGAGAACCGGCGGCGAGACTTCCTCATTCTTATTGCACCCCACATATTTCATCAATCACCTTTCCCATCCTTGCACAAAAACACGGACCCGCAAGCAGCCCCATATCCAACCTCCACGCCGGCCTCTGTGCAGGCCCCTTTTCAAGGACCACATCCACCAAATGCAGAACATGATCCGAATTAACCATCGCCGAGTATTCTGCTTTCCTCACCCCCCCCCCCTGACAACAACGACCTTGCCATAATAAAGAAGTCAATGCTTGAAAGAAATAGAACGAGGTGGGCTTGGAGGTGATAGGGGGAGGGGATATGGGCAGGAGTGTTACCTGTTGCCGAAGTTTGGCTTTTGCATGTTTGTATATGTGAAAAATGCCTTCAATAAAAATATTTCTTTAAAAATAAGAAGTCAATCCTTGAGTACATATTAGCGAAAGAAAGGAATACTCATTACCCCCTGGATGTAAGAACCGCCATGGGTCCGCTCCCCTCATACCCTTCAACACCTCTCCATGCTCCAGCACTGCCGTCGACATCTTTCCAAGAGCCTTCTTTATTGGGGCCAACGTATCGTCCACTAATTATTTGAGCATTCCCACCATCTCCCTGTGCCGCTCGAAATGCATGCCATACTGCTGCTCAAACTCCACTCATTACCTCAGCCAGCATGTCCACCGTAATGGGTGCAGCCTCAACCGGCGAGCTTGCTCACGCCATCTTTCCTCCCATTGAACTCGAGCTCTCAGGCAAACTAGCAGTCGTTGCTTTTCGTCCCATGTTCTTTTGTTGGGTTTTCGCCATCCTATACTTACCGCAAGGAAGACCTATCATATAAAACTTCCCCCAAGTCTGGGTGTAAAGGGCCAAAAACAAAAAGGTCTAGCAGGAGTCACCCAGTATGAGACCTGACCTATATGTCGCCACCGGAAGCGGCACTAATGGCAATTTAGCATGGTTAATCTGTTTTTTTCTAATCTTATCGTCACAAGTAGGCTTACATTAACACGACAATGAAGTTACCATGAAAATCCCCAGTCGCCATACTCCGGCGCCTGTTCAGGTACACTGAGGGAGAATTCAGAACATCCAATTCACCGAACAGCACATCTTCGGGACTATCCATCTATGGACTGTAGGAGGAAACCGTAGCACCGGTAGGAAACTCATGCAGACACTGGGAGAAAGTGCAAACTCCACACAGAGAGTGACCCAAGGCTAGATTTGTACCTGTATTCCTGGCGTGTGAGACAGCAGTGCTAACCACTTCCCCCACCGGAGCTGAATTGTACCAGATTGCTGGGAGCGCAGAAAGTGATTCCCAATCCTTAGCCATGCAAAGCTTATCGTCCTCCTCCACAAGGATTTGGCACAGGTCCTGCACCATCCCCTTGTTGAGGCAGAATCTCCTGCGGCACATGCTGTCCGACATATCTGCAAATGATCAGCAGTGCCTGTACACCTTGGGCCCTCTCCACTCTAAATGCGGTGACCTGGGGCAGGATTCTCCGCCGGCGGGATGCTCCGTTTTGCCGATGCCCGAGGGTTTCCCGACGGTGTGGGGCTGCCCCACAATGGGAAACCCCATTGACCTGCCAGCATAACAGAGATTCCCGCCGGCGGGTTGAGGCAGAAATGTGGCGCAGCGGGGCAGTGAATCCAGCCCCTGATGTTAAAAGGAGGATGCTGATGGAGGAGCCCTCCTCTTTCAGTCTGAGGACTGAGCAGGGTTACTTTTCAGACTTCTCCATGCTCTGAATCTCTTCCCGCAAGTCTGAAAATTCGGACTGGGTAGAAAACGGCAATTAAATGTTCAATAATAGAACTTCGAACAGAGAACATTACAGCGCAATACAGGCGCTTCGGCTCTCAATGTTTCGCCGACCTGTGAAACCACTCTAAAGCCCATCTACACTATTCCCTTATCGTCCATATGTCTATCCAATGACCATTTGAATGCCCTTGGTATTGGCGCGTCCACTACTGGTGCAGGCAGGGCATTCCACGCCCTTACTACTCTCTGAGTAAAGAACCTACCTCTGACATCTGTCTTATATCTATCACCCCTCAATTTAAAGCTATGTCCCCTCGTGCTAGACATCACCATCTGAGGAAAAAGGCTCTCACAGTCCACCCTATCCAATCCTCTGATCATCTTGTATGCCTCAATTAAGTCACCTCTTAACCTTCTTCTCTCTAACGAAAACAGCCTCAAGTCCCTCAGCCTTTCCTCATAAGATCTTCCCTCCATACCAGGCATCATCCTGGTAAATCTCCTCTGCACCCTTTCCAATGCTTCCACATCCTTCCTATAATGCGGCGACCAATAATTGCACGCAATACTCCAAATGCGGCAGCACCAGAGTTTTGTACAGCTGCAACATGACCTCATGGCTCCGAAACTCAATCCCTCTACCAATAAAAGCTAACACACCGCACGCCTTCTTAACAACCATCTCAACCTGGGTGGCATCTTTCAGGGATCTATGTACATGGACACCGAGATCTTTCTGCTCATCCACACTGCCAAGAATCTGACCATTAGCCCAGTACTCTGTCTTCTTGTTATTCCTTCCAAAATGAATCACCTCACACTTTTCTGGATTAAACTCCATTTGTCACCTCTCAGCCCAGCGCTGCAGCTTATCTATGTCCCTTGTAACTTATAACATTCTTCTGCACTGTCCACAACTCCACCGACTTTAGTGTCATCTGCAAAGTTACTCACCCATCCTTCTACGCCCTCCTCCAGGTCATTTATAAAAATGACAAACAGCAGTGGCCCCAAAACAGATCCTTGTGGTCGACCACTAGTAACTGGACTCCAGTCTGAACATTTCCAATCAACCACCACCCTTTGTCTTCTTCCAGCTAGCCAATTATTGATCCAAACTGCTAAATCACCCTGAATACCATGCCTCTGTATTTTCTGCAGTAGCCTACCGTTGGGAACCTTATCAAACGCTTTACTGAAATCCATATACAACTGCTTTACCCTCAACCACCTGTTTGGTCACCTTCTCAAAGAACGCAATAAGGTTTGTGAGGCACGACCTACCCTTCACAAAACCATGTTTACTATCTCTAATCAAATTATTCCTTTCCAGTTGATTATACATCCTATTTCTTACAAACCTTTCCAAGATTTTGCCCACAACAGAAGTAAGGCTCACTGGTCTATAGTTACCGGGGTTGTCTCTACTCCCCTTCTTGAATAAGGGGACAACATTTGCTATCCTCCAGTCTTCTGGCACTATTCCTGTAGACAAGGATGACTTGAAGATCAAAGCCAAAGGCTAAGCAATCTCCTCCCTAGCTTCCCAGAGAATCCTAGGATACATCCCATTCAGCCCAGGGGACTTATCTATTTTCACACTTTCCAGAATTGCTAACACCTCTTCCTTATGAATCTCAAGCCCTTCTAGTCTAGTAGCCTGAATCTCCGTATTCTCCTCGACAACATTGTCTTTTTCCTGTGTGAATACTGACGGAAAATATTCATTCAGCACCTCTCCTATCTCCTCGGACCCCAAGCACAACTTCCCACTACTGTCCTTGACTGGCCCTACTCTTACCCTAGTCATTCGTTTATTCCTGACATATCTATAGAAAGCTTTAGGGTTATCCTTGATCCTACCTGCCAAAGACTTCTCATGTCCCCTCTTGGCTCTTCTTAGCTCTCTCTTTAGGTCCTTCCTAGCTAACTTGTAACTCTCGAGCGCCCTAACTGAACCTTCATGTCTCATCTTTACATAAGCCTCCTTCTTCCTCTTGACAAGTGTTTTGACTGCTTTAGTAAACCACGGTTCCCTTGCTCGAACACTTCCTCCTTGCCTGACAGATACATACTTATCAAGGACACGCAGTAGCTGTTCCTTGAACAAGCTCCACATTTCCATTGTGCCCATCACCTGCAGTTTTCCTCTCCATCCGATGCATCCTAAGTCTTGCCTCATCGCATCATAATTGCCTTTCCCCCAGATATAACTCTTGCCCTGCGGTATATACCTATCACTTTCCATCACTAAAGTAAACGTAATTGAATTGTGGTCACTATCACCAAAGTGCTCACCTACCTCCAAATCTAACGCCTGTTCTGGTTCATTACCCAGTACCGAATCCAATATGACCTCGACTCTCATTGGCCTATCTACATACTGTGTCAGGAAACCCTCCTGCACACATTGGACAAAAATGGACCCATCTAAAGTACTCGAACTATAGCGTTTCCAGTCAATATTTGGGAAGTTAAAGTCCCCCATAACAACTACCCTGTTGCTTTCGCTCCTATCCAGAATCATCTTTGCAATCCTTTCCTCTACATCTCTGGAACTTTTCGGAGGCCTATAGAAAACTCCTAACCGTGTGATCTCTCCTTTCATGTTTCTAACCTCAGCCCATACTACCTCAGTAGATGAGTCCTCATCAAACATCCTTTCTGCCACCGTAATACTGTCCTTGACTAACAATGCCACCCCTCCCTCTCGTTTACCACCTTCCCTGAGCTTACTGAAATATCTAAACCCCGGCACCTGCAACAACCATTCCTGTCCCTACTCTATCCATGTCTCCGAAATGGCCACAACATCGAAGTCCCACGTACCAACCCATGCCACAAGTTCACCCACCTTATTCCGGATGCTCCTGGCATTGAAGAAGATGCACTTTAAACCACCTTCCTACCTGCCGGTACACTCCTGTAACTTTGAAGCCTTACTCATGACCTCACTACTCTCAACCTCCTGTATGCTGGAGCTACAATTCAGGTACCCAAGCACCTGCTGAACTAGTTTAAACCCTCCCGAAGAGCATTAGCAAATTTCCCCCCCAGGATATTGGTACCCCTCATGTCCAGGTGTAGACCATCCCGTTTGTAGTGGTCCCACCGACCCCAGAATGAGCCCCAATTATCCAGAAATCTGAAACCCTCCCTCCTGCACCATCCCCGTAGCCATGTGTTCAACTCCTCTCTCTTCCTATTCCTCATCTCACTATCACGTGGCACGGGTAACAACCCAGAGATAATAACTCTTTGTCCCAGATCTAAATTTCCACCCTAGCTCCCGGAATTCCTGCCTTACATCCCTATCCCTTTTCCTACCTATGTCATTGGTACCTATGTGGACCACGATTTGGGGCTGCTCCCCCTCCCTATTAAGGATCCCGAAAACACGATCCGAGACACCACACACCCTGGCACCTGGGAGGCAACACACCAACCGCGAGTCTCTCTCATTCCCACAGAATCGCCTACCTATCCCCCTAACTATGGAGTCTCCAATGACTAATGCTCTATTCCTCTCCCCCCTTCCCTTCTGAGCAACAGGGACAGACTCTGTGCCAGAGACCTGTATCCCATGGCTTACCCCTGGTAAGTCTCTTCCCCCCCCCCCCCCCCCCCAACAGTATCCAAAGCGGTATACTTGTTACTAAGAGGAACGACCACAGGGGATCCCTGTACTAACTGCTTCCTCCTGGCCCCTCTCACCGTCACCCACCTATCTTTATTCTTCGGAGTAACTACATTACGGAAGCCTCTATCTATGACCACCTCTGCCTCCCAAATGATCCGAAGTTCCTCCAGCTCCAGTTCCCTAATGCGGTTTCTGAGGATCTGGAGAGGGGTGCACTTCTCACAGATGAACTCAGCAGGGATACAGACGGCGTCCCTCACCTCAAACATTCTGCAAGAGGAATATTGCACTACCTTCTCTGCCATCCCGTCTAGATAAAAAAAAGAAAGAGCTTACCTGTTATTCACTCCCCTTCTCAGCAAGCACTCACTCAGCAACCTCTGCGCCCCACACGATAACACCTGAGGGAAAATCAAAGAAAAACTACTTACCAGTCACCAGCCAATCCTTACCTGCAGGCTGTGACGTCAGGGTTCAACTTCTTTTGACTTCTACCTGCTCTCAAGCCTTCCTCTTGATCTTTACAGTGGTTGATTTGTTTTTTTGGTTAGAGGAGGGGGTGGGGAGGGAAACACTGAAGAAGTGTTTTGGGTTTAAGTGTCACTTGACAACAGCTCCTCCACCAATCATCTTCAAGTTAGGGTGAGCACACGGACGTATGCAAATTTCCCCCGCAACAGCCAATCAGCAGCTCTGCTCTACTCCCCTCTGCTGGATGCTTGTCTTCACTTGAACAGCTCGGGTCTCTTGCTCAGGTGCACCTTCAAGTTAGGGTGAGGACACGGGTGTATGCAAATTTCCCCCGCAACAGCCAATCAGCAGCATGGGTTTCTTGCTCGGGTACACCTTCAAGTTAGGGTGAGCACATGGACGTATGCAAATTTCCCCCGCAACAGCCAATCAGCACTCCGCTCTAGTGCCCTCTGCTGGAGTGTAGGTTAACATTGACCTTAAACTGAATTTGACCAGCCATATAAATATTGTGGTCGCGATTTCCCCAAAAGGAAACAAGGTCCTCGCGCAAGCGCATTTAACCACGTGATTACTGAAGGGGCCTGAGCGAGGAACACGTGGCTGAGACCACAGTTAGCCCTTGTACAGCTGGGAGCTCCGCGCTCCAGAACTCCCCATTGTAGCGAGGGATCAATACGACATTTTTTAATGGCAAAACAATCCTCGACCACCCCAGCCCAGCCCAAACGCACTATGGGAGGGGCCTCGGCACCCCACAACATCCAAGCCGGGCAACCACGGCCCAATCAGGTGCACACAAAAAAACTTCCAGCTTGACACCTTGGCAGTACCAACCTGGCACCCTGACAGTACCCATGCCAGCTGGCAGTACCACCTGGGCACCTTGGCAGTGCCAGGCTGGAACCGCCGTGCCCAAAGCACATGCAGCTGAGGGTCTCCGATCCTCTGGGAGACCCGTACGAGTGCCATTCCGTCTGGTTCCTGTCTGTGGGGATCAGTTCTGAAAGGAGTTCGCTTGAGGTCTCTGAGGCAAAGACTTTAAATCCCAAAGCCTCGTGTACCTCGGGAATCTGCACATTCGAGTGAGGCTTACTGCCTCGCTCTAATATACAGGTTTGTCAAAAAGTGATTCCACCCATTGTGGGCGGAATTCACATTGCAACATCGCGCTAAATCCCATTGGATCTCGCGAGGCGTGGCAAACCAGGTAGATCCCGTGAGTGGGGTCTCCCAGCTTTCAACGGCCACACTGTGCCCAGTGAGCTGCTTTTTGGGAGCATCATGGCCGTTAGATCGCGCCCTCTGACAACAAGAACAGATCAGATGCTAAGAATCCTGTGGCGGGTAACACCTCCTGACTCCTCAAAGCTTGACCACAATCTACAGGGCACAAGTCAATAATATGATGGAATACTCTCCACTTGCCTGGATGAGTGCACCTCCAACACCATACAAAAGGCTTGACACCAGCCAGAACAAACCATTGGCGCTACATCCACAATCATCCATTCTCTCCATCATCGACGCACAGTAGCAGCAGTGTGTATCCCATCTACAAGATGTACTGCAGGAACTCACCAAGGCTCCTTAGATAGCACCTTCCAAACCCACAATTACTACCATCTAGAAGGACAAGGGCAGCAGATACATGGGAACACATTCAATTGGAAGTTCCCCTCCAAGCCAAACACCATTCTGACTTTGAAATAGTGCATGGTTCCTTCACTGTCACTGGGTGAAAATCGTAGAACTCCTCCCTCAGAGTACAGTGGGTGTACATGGACTGCAGCAGTTCAAGCAGGCAGCTCATCATCAGCTTCCCAAAGGCAATTAGGATGGGCAACAAATGCGACCTAGCCAGCGACGCCCATATTTCATGAATGAATGAATGTTTTTGAAACTTAAGTTGCCTCTGATGGGGCAAGGGCGGGTGCCCGTCCCCATGTAAAAGTGCTAGGATGTCAGAGTGGACAGGAGTTGAGTGAGAAGGCCATCAAAATGTTTTACAGCCATCAGCTGCCGATAGATCCTCCAACTGGGGAATGTAAAATTCTGCCCCTTTTTCTTTAGTGGTCCTTCTCTGTAATTATAATCACATTCTCTCATCTTGCATAGTTATGGACAAATCCTCTTTTGTTTTCGCTCAATGTTTTTTCTCATCTGCAGCTTACTTTGGTAACGGGTGAAACGTTCAACTCTTCCCTTTAAACCTTCAGTTTCCCTACTCTCAAGTAAAATGGCAGAATACCTTTAACAGAATGATATGCCATCAATGAACACACAACGAGTGGTGAACGTAACTGAGGCTTTAATAAACTAAACAGAAAGCCTCCTGGCCTCGGATCCCGAACTGAGGCAGCAGTGGAGACTAGCCACCTTTATACCTAGCCCGAGGGGAGGCGGAACCAGCAGGCAGTGGTTTACCACATTACATACAAAACAGTGGCAGTTTACCACAATACACATATTATATACTACTGTGGTTCGGCGCCAGCAGGGACAAGCCCAGGCATGTAACAATACAACAGTACAATACAATACAGTGGTTTACCACACAGAATAATTTCTTTAAAGTTGTAAAATTGGATTTACTGCTAAGAGTGAAAAATATCTCTTTAATTTCTCATCCGTTCAGTCTGACCGCTAACTACCCAATGAAACATTTGACCCTTAATACAACACATTATTTAGATAAATTGTATAGTCCAAGATCTTGAATTATTTGGTGCATGACCGTGTGATTATCTTGAACTGTCATTAAAAGCATCATAAATATGTTGATTTAATACCAGTTGCTGCAGCTCTATACAACTCTAATCAGCGGGGTTTTTTTTGCCAGTTCCTTAAAACAATATTTTGCAACTCAGTTGGAATGCACTACTGCCTTTAATATCCCAAGTGGTCCAGTTTTTCTCCTTTCATGGTTGGTTGTTCCATTCCGTCTCAGCGCGCAATAATGACGGAGTACTGCATTGTTGGTGGTATCGTGTTTCGAATTAGATGTTAAACCCAGGCTCCATCTGCCTCTTCAAGTATACATTATAAAAGAGAAATTCCAAACCTCTATTCAAAAAACAGCATTGAGTCACCTGTTCTGCTGGCCAACACTGATCAGTCAGCCAACTCAGTCATAAAACATCTAATCTGATCATGCATTAATTTTCTGGAACTTTGTACAGCGATTTGACTGCTGCATTTGCCTACATGTTAATATTGACAGCACATTGTTTGTGAAGTGGTTTAAGATATCAGAAGGCAATGGCCTGTTTTTTTTTCATTATTTTTCTGCCTGTCATCTTGCTATCTCTCTTTCTTGCTGCTCTGCTCTGTGACTTGGGCAATTTCACATAGAAAGTGAATTAGGTAATCTAGGGGACCGTTCACTTGCAGCACAAAACAGGTATTGGTCCTGTATCTTGTCTGCTGCTGTTATCAGCTGTCGACATTGCTGTCTGCCCGAGGAGTTCCTCCATCTGAATATTGTTGCCATTTCCAGGGACTGCATGCAAGATTTTGTTTATCTTTCGGTGAGGCGTGATTATCCAGTTTCTCTCAGCTCCCAATCATCTCCAAGACTGTAGAAAGAATTTTGCACGACACATGGACAACACTACCGGAGATTCCCAACTCTGCATTGTTCACCTTTGTCTAAGGTCAAGGAGACTCAAATGATTGGGGGTGGGGGGAGAAAGGTTTCCTAGCCCATCCTGCAGGCAAGATCTTCCAGTCCCACTGAAAGTGGTGTCTCCCCCCCCCCCCACACACACACACACACACACACAGTGGGTTCCCCAGCAGCGGGGGTGCCAAGCAAAATGTCATAGACCAGAAGATCCCACCAGGTGAGTCGCCTCGGCCACCAGAAAACATGCTGGGCTGGGGTATCCCGTCTTCAGAGTTTAGTTGCTTGAAGACTCAATTAGAATGTATAAATGTAGGTTGAGCCCACAAGTCTAACTTTGCCAGCTCTCACACTCTTGAGAGAGAATTAAAGTCATAGAATATAAATTAAGTATGAAATTCAAGCTAAAAGATCTTGGGCAAGATCTATAGGTCGCATTGTGCCTGACAGGCAGCGCAGCGCAGCGCAACGTCACCAGTTGATGCAGGAGATCCCTCTTCTGGGATCTACCCAGCTCGCCATGCCTCGCGAGATCTAATGCGATCTCGCACGATGTGTTGTGAATCCCATCCATCGTGGTCGGGATCACTTTTGAGCAAATCTACATATTAGAGTGAGACTGCTAGTCTCACTCTAATATGCATTCCCACGATCCATCCAAGGCGTGGGATCGAACTCCCTCGCCTTAGGGACCGCGGGCAAGCGGCGTTCATTGCTGGTTTCCACAAACGGGGACCAGATGGAACGGCACTCGTGGGGACCTCAGGGGATCGGGGGACCTCAGGGGATCGGAGGCCCTCGGGTGCTTGCCCGCTCGGCAGGGTGGCACCCTGGAAGTTATTTATATTAATGATTTGGATGAGAATTTAGGAGGCATGGTTGATAAGTTTGCAGATGACACCAAGATTGGTGGCATAGTGGACAGTGAAGAAGGTTATCTAGGATTGCAATGGGATCTTGATCAATTGGACTAGTGGGCCGATGAATGGCAGATGGAGTTTAATTTAGATAAATGTGAGGTGAAGCATTTTGGTAGATCAAATCAGGGCAGGACCTACTCAGTTAATGGTAGGGAGTGGGGGAGAGTTAAAGAACAAAGATATTGAGGAGTACAGATTCATAGCTCCTTGAAAGTGGAGTCACTAGTGGACAGGGTGGTGAAGAAGGCATTTGCCTTGCTTGGTGTCATTGGTCAGAACATTGAATACAGGAGTTGGGACGACCTGTTGAAAGTTGTACAAGACATTAGTAAGGCCACACTTGGAATACTTTGTACAGTTCTGATCACCCTATTAGAGAAAGGATATTAAACTAGGAAGAGTGCAGGAAACAATTACTGGGATGCTACCGGGACTTAATGGTTTGAGTTATAAGGAGAGACTGGGACGTTTTTCCCTGGAGCGTAGGAGGCTTCGGGGTGAGCTTTTGGAGGTCTATAAAATAACGAGGGGCCTAGATAAGGTAGAGGGCATAGGTTTAAGGCAAGAGGGGAGAGATACAAAAGGTCCAGAGGGGCATTTTTTTCACACAGAGGGTGGTGAGTGTCAGAGGCCAGAGTGCCAGAGACAGGAGTAGAGGCAGGTACAATTTTGTCTTTTAAAAAGCATTTAGACAGTTATATGGGAAAGCTGAGTATAGAGGGTTATGGGCCAAATGCAGGCAATTGGGACTAGCTTAGTGGTTAAAAACTGGGCGTCATGGACAAGTTGGGCCAAAGGGTCTGTTTTCATGCTGTAAACCTCTATGACTCTTAAGTGCCTGACACTGCCAAGGTGCCAGGCTAGCATTTTACCTGCGCTGAGGTTCGGGCCGTGTGGGTGCAGGGTGGTGGTGTGGGGGGGGGGGCCTGGGGCCTGAGGCCTGAGGACTTCCCTATCTGGGTGGGGGGTGGGCGGGCTGAGGATGCCCTTATCTGTGAGTTGAGGCTTGGGCGTGCGTTTGGGGTTCGCACTGGTGGGTTCGAGAGATCGGGGATCTTATCCTACACTGAGGAGTTCTGGCAAGCAGAGGTCCTCTGTGCAGGAAACGGAACTAAGTGTGGCCTCGACTGCATGTTCCCTGCTGAGGCCCCTAATCTACCCGAATGGCCGTTCAATAGAGTGGTGTATTATGAGCACCAGGGAACACCCACGCTACAGGACTCTGTTCCCATTCAGGTAGATCGTGCCCATTGTTTCCAAACTCTAAATATATTTCATTCCAGCTAAGTAACGTTGGATGGAATTAATGCAGCCTGATTTGAGGAAATGCAAGTAACCAAACGCTACCAATTGGTCCAGCCAATTTTCCAAAATTCGATCTAAGTCATTCTAAATCCCCTCACAGGCGATTGAGAAAAAGATGATTGAAGGTGAGAAATGTATCTCCAACATTAGTAATTGTAGTTTTAATGGAGGCACATTGGGGGTGCAGCTGATTTACTCTGCTGTAGGGAGGTGGATTCCTAATTTAAATATTTTACCAGGTCACATGGCCTAATTGCTAGCTTTTTGAAAAAATATTTAATGCCTACAAGCAGTGTTTCCCAGCGCTAGAGAAACTGCAGCTGAAAAGAAAGGAGAAAAAACAGATCCAATATTTGAATGTGAACGCTTTGACAACACTGCCTGGGGGAGAAGTATACCCCCCCCCCCCCCCACCCCCCCCCCCCCCCAACCCATTAACTCAAACGATCAGAGACCTGCTGTCAGGACCCCTGCCCCCCCCCAATGCATTCAGAATCCCTCGATCTCTCTACAGCCGTGCCCCACCTCGTTACATATCCAGTAATGCACCAACTCTGTCCTTCCCACCACACCCATAGCAGAACCTGAAGGAAGCATTTACTTCCAGGTTTTTCAAACCACTATATAGCTCCATACCCCTTCCACCCACTCCCGGAAATCTCAGGGCCCATGGCTCTCTGAGATAGATTGTCAACTTACTGCCCAGCAAAGATCTGCCACCTTTGCAGCAATGGCCTAATTTTCTTAACTTTGAAATTAGAGAGTTGTGCGTTAGTAATCAAACATTTCTTTACAGCTCCAATTAGCCATATGGCCAAGGAATTAAGTGACTGGGAGAGCATTGATTATGAGTGGCTGAGGTATAGTTTTAGTGACTGGTGTAATAAACATCAGCAGAGGGATCAATTAGCTATAGTTTAGGAGAGATGTTTAGGAAGATAAGCTGTTAATAAAGGTATTCCTCAAAGGATTCAGGAACAGGTAGGTTGGTTTGCAGAAAGTAAACAACTTTGAAGTAAACAACCAGGATTGTTTATGTGTATAGACTGTTTTCAATGGATTCAAGAACAGATAAAGCATGAGGTCATGTATCTTTGATGTCAGCAAACTAAGGTGCATAAAGGAACATTCGTTCCAACCACTGGAGAGTTCAAAATGTAACTCTTGCTTTGTGTGTGATGGATTGATCTGCGTGCAAGTAATGCCTGTTCCATCAATTGTCTTGTGCTTACTTAAAGCAGGTTTTGAACCACACATCAAAAAAGGAGTTGACGAACAATTAATTTGACGTACACTGATCAGCAGGTTGAAAAATCAACATATTCCCCATGAGCTGCAGCACCCCATCATCAGGCTCGAATCAGGGTCAGAAGCGGGCATTGTGCAGGGAAACAGCAACTCGTTGTGAGTCGCCCCAAATTAGTCAATTAATGTTCAAAGGGCTGGCTCATCATCCAGTTGAGGATGGCAGGTGAACCCTCTGAGCTGGAGGGCAAAGAGAACCAGCAGTTGGATCCTCTTTCAGATAAGTGTTGGCACGGGTACCCCCAAAATGGACACCCCCATCCCTCCAATCTTTCGATATTTAAAATAAAAAGACCATTCCAGCCAGGCAACAACGGCAGAAGGAGGTGTTTGGAGTGCCTTCACATGTCGCCTGTGGCTGCTGCTGAGCCGAGGCAAGCAGGAGGAGCTGCCAGGCAGCTGTACTATCCCCTCACCACCTGCAGGGGCCTGCAGGCCAAATGGAAAATCCCAGTCGGCTTACAGCAATTAGTCGTAGGCAGCTATTAACAAGTTCAATTAGGTACTCGCAGCTTGTGGGCGGGTCGATCTTCCACCTCTGGGTAATGGCCCTGGTGGGGTGGGATGGAGTCAGGCAACCACCAAGCAGGCACGTGGCACAAGGTTTTACACCTGTCTGCCTTCATTCCCACCTCTCTAACGGGGGGCGAAATTGTCCGGCTGTTGTGAATTCTCTTTTCACGCCAGCAGCGCGGGTTTCTCGGCGGTATGGGGTGGCTTCAACGGGAAATCCCATTGACAAGCGGCAGGAGAAGAGAAGCCCGCCACCAGCGAATGGTGCACCACCAAGAATTACACGGCTCGGGGACCGAAGAATCGCGCCCAATGTCTCAGTGTCCATCCAAACATCTCTATCACAAAAATTCTTCTTTTTTCTTAAATTTTACAGTACCCAATTCAGATATACCGCTTTGGATACTGTTGAGCAGGTTGACCTCTCAGGGGAAACAGCAACAGCCAAATTAGTTGCACCACGGTTGGTTCTGCTGCAGAGGGGAGGGAAAAAAATCTGGAAATGCAATAGTTATAGGGGATTCAATTGTAAAGGGAATAGATAGGCGTTTCTGTGGCCGCAAATGAGGCTCCAGGATGGTATGTTGCCTCCCTGGTGCTAGGGTCAAGGATGTCTCGGAGTGGTTACAGGACATTCTGGTGGGGGAGTGTGAACAGCCAGTGGTCGTGGTACACATCGGTACCAACGACATAGGGAAAAAAGGGATATGGTCCTAAAAGCAGAATATAAGGAGTTAGGAAGAAAGTTGAGAAGTCGTACCTCTAAGGTAGTGATCTCAGGATTACTACCAGTGCCACGTGCTAATCAGAGTAGAAATAGCAAGATAAATGGGATAAATAGGTTGCTGAAGGGATGGTGTGAGGGGGAGGGTTTCAGATTCCTGGGGCATGGGACTGGTTCTGGGGGAGGTGGGACCAATACAAACTGGACGGGGTTACACCTGGGCAGGACGGGACTGATGTTCTAGGCGCAGTATTTTCTAGAGTGGCTGGGGAGTGTTTAAACTAATATGGAAGGGGGTGGGAACCTACGCAAGGAGTCAGAGGAGGAGGAAATAAGAACAAAAACAAAAGACAGAAAGAGGAATAAGAAAAGCGAGAGGCAGATAAATCAAAAGCCAGATTCAAACAAGGCCACAGTGAAAAATATTGGGAACGAGACTAGTAATATTAAAAAGGCCCGCTTTAAGGCTTTGTGCCTTAACGTGCAGAGCATTCGCAATAAAGTAGATGAACTAATCATGCAAATAGACGTGGACCGATATAGTCGGAATTGCGGAGACGGGGCTGCAGGGACCAGAGATGGCAACTGAACGTCGAGGGATATTCAGTATTTTGGAAAGACAGACAAAAAGGAAAAGGCGGTGGGGTTGCATTGCTGGTCAAGGAGGAAATTAACACAATAGTGAGGGGGGATATTAGCTCTGACAATGCAGAATCTGTATGGGTAGAACTGAGAAACAGCAAGGGGCAAAACACGTTAGTGGGTGTCATATATAGACCCTCAATCTGCAGTGATATTGTTGGGAATGGCATTAAAAAGGAAGTTAGAGGCCCATACGATAAAGAAACAACTGTAACTCTGGGTGATTTTAATCTGCACATAGATTGGGAAAATCAAATTAGCCATAATACCATCGAGGAGGAATTCCTGGAGTGTATGCAGGATGGTTTTCTGCAATATGTTGAGGAGCCAACTAGAGAACAGGCCATCCTAGACTGGGTACTGAGTAATGAGAACAAAATCATTGGTAATCTAGTTGTGCGAGACCCCTTGGGGATGAGCAATCATAATATGATAGAATTTTTCATCAAGATGGAGAGTGAATTGGTTGGTTCTGTGATGAGTGTCCTGAATCTTAACAAAGGAAACTACAATGAAATGAGGCGTGAGTTGGCTATGATCGATTAGGGAATGTTACTTAAAGGGATGACAGTGGATAGACAATGGCAAACATTCAAAGATGGCATGGAGGAACTGCAACAATTGTTTATTCCTGTCTAGCACAAAATTAAAATGGGAACGGTGGTCGATCCTTGGCTTGCAAGGGAAATTAGGGATAGTATTCGATCCAAAGAAGTAGCATACAAATTGGCCAAGAAAAACAACAGGTCTGAGGATTTGGAACTCTTTAGAATTCAGCAAAGAAGGACCAAGGGATTGATTAAGAAGGGGAAAATAGAGTACGAAAGTGTGCTCGCAGAGAACATAAAAACTGACTGTAAAAGTTTCTATTGGCTCGTGAAGAGAAAAAGATTGGTGAAGACAAATGTAGGTCCCTTACAGTCAGAAACAGGGGAATGCATAATAAGGGACAAAGAAATGGCTGAGCAACTAAATACATACTTTGGTTCTGTCTTCATAAATGAGGACACAAATAAGACACCAGAAATGTTGAGGGATGCAGGGTTTAGTGAGAGGGAGGAACTGAAGGTGATCAATGTCAGTAGAGAAATGGTGTTGGGGACATTGATGGGATTGAAGGCTGATAAATCCCAGGGCCTGATAATCTACAAATAGTGGATGCAATGGTGGTCATCTTTCAGGATTCTATAGTCTGCGGAACAGTTCCTGCAGATTGGAGGGTGGCTGATGTAACTCCACTATTTAAAAAGGGAGGTAGAGAGAAAGCATGGAGTTATAGACCAGTAAGCCTGACGTCAGTAGTGGGAAAATTCGAGAATCCATTATCAAAACTTTTATAGGAAAGCACTTAGAAAACAGTGGCAGGATCGGGCAGCGTCAGCATGGATTTATGAAGCGAAAATCACGCTTGACAAATCTACTGGAATTCTTCGAGGATGTAACGAGTAGAATTGATGAAAGGGAGCCAGTGGATGTGGGATTTTTGGACTTTCTTAAGGCTTTTGACAAAGTCCAGCATAAAAGATTAGCGTTTAAAATTAAAGCACATGGGATTGAGGGTAGTGTATTGAAATGGATAGAAAACTGGTTGGCAGACAGGAAACAAAGAGTAGGAATTAATGGGTCTTTTTCAAATTGGCAGGCAGACTAGTGGGGTGGCGCAGGGACCTGTGCTAGAACTTCAGCTAATCCCAATATATAATAATTTAGATGAGGGAACAAAATGTCATATCTCCAAATTTTCAGATGACACCAAGTTAGGTGGGAGGGTGAGCTGTGAGGAGGATGCAGAGATCCTTCAGTGTGATTTGGACAAGTTGAGTGAGTGGGAAAATGAATGGCAGATGCAGTATAATTTGGAGAAATGCTCGGTTATCCACTTTGGTGGTAAAAACAAGAAGGCAGACTATTATCTGAATGGCCATAAATTAGGAGAGGGGAACGCGCAACGAGACCTGGGTGTCCTCGTACATCAGCCACTGAAGGTAAGCATGCAGGTACAGCAGGTGGTAAAGAAGGCAAATGGTATGTTGGCCTTCATAGCGAGAGGATTTGTGTACATGAGCAGGGATGGCTTGCTGCAATTATATAGCGTCTTGGTGAGGCCACACCTGGAATACTATGTACAGTTTTGGTCTCCTTATCTGAGGAAAGATGTTCTTGCTACAGAGGGAGTGCAGTTAAGGTTTACCAGACTGATTCCTGGGATGGCAGGGCTGACGTACGAGGAGAGATTGAATTGGTTATGATTGTATTCGCTGGAGTTCAGAAGAATGAGGGGGGATCTCATAGAAACCGATAAAATTCTAACAGTACTGGACAGGGTAGATGCAGGAAGGATGTTCCCGATGGTGGGTGTGTCCAGAACCAGGGGTCACAGTCTTGAGGATACGAGGTAGACGATTTAGGACAGAGATGAGGAGAGATTTCTTCAGCCAGAGTGGCGAGCCTGTAGAATTCGTTACCACAGGAAGTAGTTGAGTCCAAAACATTGTATGGTTTCAAAAAGCACTTAGATATAGCACTTAGGGCGAAGGGGATTGAAGAATATGAAGGAAAGTGGTTTAGTCTATTGAATTGGATGATCAGCCATGATCATACTGAATGGCACAGCAGGCTTGAAGAGCCGAATGGCCTCCTCCTGCTCCTATATTTTTTTATGTTTCTAACCCAGTTGTGAATCTCTTCTGAAGTCCATCAAAATGTAATTGTGATCTCTACTGTTGATCACCACCATGATGGAATGTTAGCTACAATGAAACTACGCTTGGCTCTGCAGGAATTGCCACAATTTGCATTCTTCTATTTAATCTTAGGAAATGCCAAAAATAAAAACACATCACTGTTACATCTTCAGGGAGATTGTTATTGAGAGGACCAAGATTTACTAACATAAAGATCACACAGTTCCTTCTGACATCAACATTTGACAGTGATTTTGATCTGTACTTGCCAACTTCCTGTGTTGTTCACAGGCAAAAGGGAAAGATGTCTCCTCTCTGCTCTAATTGTCTCTGTGATTTTTATTTTCATCTTTGGATGTGTGTCACTGTCAGCCCACAGAAAGAATGGTTCTGACTTTACTAAAAAGTAAAACATTTTCATCTCAAACCCCCAGGAAGTTACAGATTAACCACTGCATCTTGCCTCAGCTCCTGAATTATTTACTCTGACTGCCTCCATTTTTAAAAAATACAGAAAATGCCCATAAAATGGTATATACCAGAGGTAAATTGTCGACCACATCTCATTTCAGTTTTAAATTTCTTTAATAATGATATTTTCCTCTGTTGGAAGTATTTAAGTAATATCTTTCTCTTTCAATTATTTAAAATTAAGCAAAAGATTTGTTTTAAATCCCAACTTCCCTTGCCAGGAACATTTAATCATGGAAGTGGTGCATTTGGATTTGATTTATTGTCACGTGTACCGAGGTACAGTGAAAAGTATTGTTCTGCGTACAGTCCAGACAGATCGTTCCATACATTTAAAAAAACATAGGACATACGATAAATACACAATGTAAATACATAGACACAGACATCGGGAGAAGCATGCTGAGTGTAGTACTACTAAGTAGAGAAGATGTTTGGAGAGATCAGTTCAGTCCATAAGAGGTTCATTCAGGAGCCTGGTAACAGTGGGGAAGACGCTGTTTTTGAACCTGCTAGCGCGTGTTCTCAGACTTTTGTAAGATGTTAAATTAAAGTTGTACCCTAACTAGATCATCAAATATATTTTCCAATGTCTGTGATCTCCCTGTGCTGGTCAGCAATTACTTTCTTTACAAAAGCCAACCATAAGGAGGTTTGTATTCTGCACTGGCTACTGATTTTCTGGCATCCTTCTGAAACTTGGTTAAATTTATTACTTGAAAAAGGCACCCATGTTTTTATAGATATAATTACGGCTCCGTTAGCCATTTTGCTGCATTATTACCAGCTAATATTGTGTCATTTGCTCGGTGATCAACTGTTAGCGGATCAATGTGAACCTCACCTTGTTAATTAAACACACTACAAGCATGCATTGCAGTATATCATCACAGTTATGAAGCTCATCAGATTTTGTTTTGGGATTGTCTTTAATTTAGGATAAAAAGAAGAGGCCATGTGATCTGTTCTAAAGTCTGCCTAACAGCAAGCTGAGTTTGATTGTTAGAGATTAAAGGCGCGCAAGATTGTTTCACTGAAAAGAAGACGCAAGGTGTTTGCATTTGGAGAATATGGCAGCAGCCTGTGTACTAACAGTGGATAGACTGAGGTTCCAAAGTCCCAGAAAAGTGTTGAGAATATTGGGTTGTAAATGCTTGTGCTTTAAATTATCCATTTACTTCCAAGATAAAAGAGAGTTTAGGCATCAATGATAGCTAATAAGCATTTCTACCTGGATACAAAGCCCATGTGATTCATGTTGCCATGGCAATGGGCATTGAGATGTGCTGTAAAGAGGAAGCCTTGTGATATCTGGTTACAAGCTTTCCTAAAATTCCATAGACAGGTTAGCTTGCTGGGCTTTGGGAGAGAGCGCGGCTAGAGGCCAAAGATCTCTTTTGTTCACTGCAGGAACGAGGGTGGGAGCTCACACTCGGGATTGAAAAGACCAAAGAATTAAAATGAGGTTGAAAGATTCATTTAACTTGCGCTAGAGAAGGAATCTTGCTCGCGGTTGGGGGGGACCTGACTGTAAATGGCAATTTTGAGAGGACATTTTACCAGTCTGAGAAAAGAAAGAATAGAAGTAAATACTCAGCAACTAAGTATCACTTTGGACTTGTTCCAGGAGAATTGAATGTCTACTTAAAGGACAGTGCAGGGTTTATCTGTAAGATGTATTTTTTTCAGTTGTCCGAGAAATAAAAAGAAGCATCTCTGTTCTGTAAATTATGTTCTTTAGTCAAAAGTACTTTTAGTTTTCTGTTAGAGTAAAAGTCTTAAAACGTGAAATTTATGTTGTGTTATCTTTTCAGCTACTGGCTAGAAGGTCAAATTTCTTATTTTAAAAAGTTATCCATCTCTACAGGGATTATAATACATAGATTACATTTTCCCTCTCATGAAGACCAAATATTTCCATTTTCATAAAGTATAATTTAAATCGAAGGAAACAATAGATGAAATTCAACTTTTTCACTGACTAAGACGTGCAGCATTGGATTGACCAGCTGTTTTATAATGGTCCAGTTTTCAATGGGCACTTATGCAGGTAGGTAGGGTATAAAATTGGCAGCTGATTCATTAGTTTTGCTTTGCATCCCTGTTCCCATCAAAGTTGAATTTCAGCCCAATGTCTCTGCATCATTTTTCTTTACTACTTAAGAGAAGATTTAGTTGCCATCTGTTAACAATATTGTAGAGTTGGTGGCAAGAAGTCTTCCAATTATTATTGTTAGTGAAGTGATAAATGTATTTTAGTGAAGTGATAAATGTATTCTTTTGAAACACTCATAGTGTCTAGTAGAGATAGCAAACATGGAAAATCTTTGACTTTGAGGCTCTTGAAGTAGCAGTTAGAAGAATCTTACCTTTTAGTACTTTGTTTTCTAAAATGCACAAAACTCTTGTGTTGCAGTCTTCAGAGTGGAATGAATCTGCAGATCTGTTTTGTTAATGATAGTGGAAGTGACAAGGACAGTGATGTTGATGATAGCAAGACTGAAACTAGCCTGGACACCCCGCTGTCTCCAATGGTAAGCGTAACTATTTACTGCATTAATCAATTCTACGAGAATCCGATATTAATGCCACACTTTTCATAATTGTGGAAATGACTTCTGTTACTTCCTGACCTTAATGCTTACTGACATGTCAATAGTTTCCTTGACTGAGAAGCACTTTCCATTTCAAAATGACCTCCTCCTCCTCAAAAAGCCTACTCATGACTCGCAATCACTCTATTTCTAACTTCCCCATCCTTTGTAAGATCCTTGAGTTCATCATCGCTTCCCAGATCTGGGGCAACTCTCCCACAACTCAATATTTGGGTCCTTACAGTCCACCTTGTGCCTTTCACACTAGATTGAACCTGACCTTGTTGTAATCACTAAGTATCCAGGATTATGTGATTGCTTGTTCTCCTTAACCTAATCATGGTAATCACAATACTTCATCACTCTATCCTCCCCTATTGGCTCTCCTTTTGCAGTTCAGCTCCACAAGTTGGCTTCTAGAAATATGCTGAGAGCACAAGTGAATTGTTCCACAACTTTCCTCTATTTCATGCTAGTGCCCATGTTGTCTGCTTTTCCTCCTATTAAATATTGGAAATACTGAAACCACTGGTTTTGGTTGCACTCTGTAACTTTGTTCTGTAGGCACCATCACGATACCACCCCCACCCCCTCTTTGGGCTCAAATGGGTTGAGTGCAACCTTAGTGTGGTGAACCATGTATTGCTACTATATATATATATATATATATATATTTACCGTTATTCGTTATTCGTCCTACTGTTCTGCACCATTGTATATATGTTCACTGTTGTTCTTATTCACTGTTACTTACTGTTGTTGTGTTGATGCTTCTGTCGGCTCCGCCTGTGGCTCCGCCCTCAGGGGAGGTATATAATCGGCAGACCTTTAGTCAGCTCTCAGTGCGGGAGCAGCAGCAGGCTGGCATACTTCTTAGCTTATTAAAACCACTGTTCTCTTCTACAACTCGACTCGTATGAATTGATGGTCCATCACTTGGGATTTGCACTTTGTATTCTATTCCTCACCAAGAACTTGCACTTCCTCTCCTCGACAGCACTTCCTCTCCTCAACATTACCTTTCTCCGCATCTACCAAATCCCCCTTATTGGCAAAACCTTTTCGTCACCATTTCGGCTTCACAGTGGAGAGATGAGCAATGCCCAACAGCTCTTCTCATTGGCATCCAGACCTTCACTATTCACAAACTCCCAACTCATCTAAAACTAAAACCCAGATCTCTCCTGCCCAGCAATTGAATATTCTTGCTGATCTACACTGGTCCCCTGGGCTGGAGCACATTGAATATTCATATTCCACCACAACCTCACCCTATCCTATCTCTGCAATCTGCTCCAGACTTCCTTAGACTTCAACTCTCTGATTTTAGTTTGCTTCACTGCAACTAAAGTGAATGAGGCTTCCACAGACTCAAAGTCCTTCTCTAAATCCCCCCGACGCCCCCCCCCCCCCCCCCCCCCGCCTTATTAGCTCTCTATCTGCCTTTTAAAACATTCTTATTCTCACTTACTCTTAACTGTGCTTTCTATTAACTTCGAGCTCTCTCAAAGACGGGTGTATTTTTCTCTCAGCAGTTTGAATGTTTACTATGTGAAAGGTTTAAAAAAAAATACATTATTAAATGTCAAGATAGTTCATTATAATTTTAGTGAATTATCTGCCTCAATTTTCTTTGTGCCCCTATTTTGAAGTCAAACAAATGTTGTAACATCTGGATTCATGTAGAAATAATTTGTTTGCAAAGGTCAAGAGAAAATTGCCCATTTGCTGTTAATAATTAACCCAGTTCGAATATAATTGCATCAAAGGAATAGATTGGTGTCAATGAAATTCACGTCATATTGAAAGCAACAGAAACTGAAGAGTCCTGTTGGGAAGAAATCTAGACAGGCTTACAGTCCGGTCACTTCAAGCAAAAGTAGATTGAAGGTGTGCAGATGAAAAGTGAGGGGGATAAGAACTATATGTTTAATAATCTCAAAATATATTTTTCAATGATTAAAGGAACCCATATTTTGTGCTGCTTTTGGCAGATTCTGCTCTTTGGGTTACCTTTGATTGTTACAACTGCTCTCCATTTAGAAATGCATCACAATAGCTGATCTCTCTCCCTAGAGCAAACAGAGCTCATCATACTCTGACAGAGACACTACTGAGGAAGAGTCTGAGTCACTTGATGACATGGATTTTCTTACAAGGCAGAAGAAATTGCAAGCTGAAGCCAAGATGGCTCTTGCTATGGCAAAACCAATGGCTAAAATGCAAGTTGAAGTGGAAAAACAGAACAGAAAGAAATCCCCAGTGGCTGATCTGGTGAGTATTTTTCCACATACAGTACCAATGTGATCATTCAGAAAAGCTTTGGTCTTAACAGCAACTGACCTCGACCTTGCGCGCAAATGAAAGCGATCTGCAATACTAAGAATGTTTTCTTCCCCAGTAAAGAATTGCACCTTTAACAATTGTAAGGCCATTATTAGTTTGAAGCTTTTCTGTCTTTATCAAACACTTTTAAACATGCTGATGTTTATGCATTTGTAATAAAGAACTGAATTGTTGCTTTCTCTCTGCTACCTCAATGTATTTGTTGTGATAATGTAACAGTTCACTAGCATTACACCTCGTGTCAATCACAGCATGTTTGGACATAAATCAGATGTACAATGATGCGGGGAAGTTGGAATTAGATCATGTCTGATAGTGTGACCAAGGTTTTTAATTTATATATTTCTTTATGTATTATCATTTCTTTCGGTTGGTTTCTAAGATTATAATCAAAGCTTGTTTAGAAAGTCAACAGACCCAATTTGACATTGAATATGTGTGAAGATCTAATCTAGAATTCATTATTTTGTTTATTGATACGAGAGAATCTTCCCTGGTTTTGTTCTCGGTAACTCCAGATGAAACACCACTGCTTCATGAAGACAGTGATGTACCAAGTTTTGGGGTATTCTCTCCTGTTTTTGCTATATATATTGTGACTCCCAGAACTGAGATCATTCTGATTAGACCATAGAACAAACAGTGTAGAAGGAAGCCATTCGGTCCATTGAGTCTACACCGACCCACTTAAGCCTCACTTCCACCCTATCCCCATAACTCAATAATCCCTCCTACCCTTTTTTGGACACTAAGGACAATTTATCATGGCCAATCCACCTAACCTGCACGTCTTTGGGCTGTGGGAGGAAACCGGAGCACCAGGAGGAAACCCACGCAGACATGGGGAAAACGTGCAGACTCCGCACAGACAGTGACCCAGCAGGGAATCGAACCTGGGACCCTGGCGTGTGAAGCCACAGTGCTAGCCTCTGTGCTACCGTTCTGCCCCCAATACCCAGCTCATACAAAGATACGAATCAGGAGCAGGGGTAGGCTACTTGGCTCTGGAGCCTCCTTTGCCATTCAATAAGACCATGGCTGATTTGATTGTAACCTCCTGCCTACCCCCAATAACCTTTCACCCCCTTATTTATCAAGAATCTATCTACATCTGCCTTACAAATATTCAAAGATTCTGCTTCCACTGCCTTTTGAGGAAGAGAGTTCCAGAGACTCACGGCCCTCTGAGAGAAATAAATTCTCCTCGTCTCTGTCTTAAATGGGTGACCCCCACCCAGTTCTAGATTTTCCCCACAAGACGAAACATCCTCTCCACATCCACCCTGTCAAGACCACACAGGTTCTTAAAGGTTTCGATCAAGTCACCTCTTACTCTTCTAAACCCCAGGGATACACGCCTAGCCTGTCTATCTTTCATCAGAAGACACGCCACTCGCTCCAGGTATTAGTCTTGTAAATCTTCTCTGAACTGCATCTGATGCATTTACATCCTTCCTTAAATAAGGAGCCCAATATTGTACACAGTACTCTCGATATGATCTCATCAGTGTACTCTCCGACTTCATTCATTTTTATTTAAGTAAACATTCAGTAGCATGTCTAGGGTGACTCAAATTGTCTCTATTATTTGTTTAATATCCTGGAAATCTTTCTTTGCCTCCAAATCATCTCACTCCCATTTTAAAATAATCAGTAAATTATTATAATATTGGACCCTATTTTAAACGTAAGCTATTTATCAAATTGAAATAAGAAAAGCTTATTATGTATAATATACACATTTTTAGATATTTTTATTATTCCTTCATTGGATGTGGGCATCACTGGCAAAGCCACCATTTATTATCTATCCCTATTTGCCCTTAAGAAGATGGTGGTGAACCATATTGAACCACTGCAATCCATGTGGTACATGGTGTAGGTACAGTGCTGTTCAAACGTTTCTAGGATTTTGACCCAGCAACAATGAATGAAAGGCAATATCGTTCTAATATCATTCCAAGTTAGGACCGTGAGTGACTTGGAGGGAAACTTGCAGATGCTGTGATAAATGTAGGAATTTCAGATGTATTGTATATGGGTTTTTGGTGTAGTAAGGGTTAAAAGCCTGGGTCAGAGTGTGTTTGACTGCTGCAGTCATTTTTTAAAAGAAACCCGGGTGCCATCATACATGTTCATTATGCCTGACACAGGATGCGATGAGACCGTTAATCGTGACGCCTCGCAAGATCTAGACACTGTGATCTGGATCTCGCCCTCACTGGGCAGGGTCCAGATTTGCATATATAAGTGAGCAGTTAGCCTCACTAAAATATGTTGGCGCCAGAGTTTCCAAAGGCCGCGCTTGGAGACCTCACCGTGGGGCCGTTTAGCACGGGCCACAAAATGTGGACCAGGCGTAACGGCACCTGGGGGGTGTCTCCAGATCAGCGGAGGCCCCCGGGTGGTCGGTGTATGGGCATGGTGCTACCCTGGCTTTCTGGCTGGCACCCCAGACACTTTGGCACTGCCACTCGTGCAACCTGGCACTGCCGCCATGGTTGGCAGGTTCCCCGAGCTGGGGATTGCGCCCAGGGTTTCCCTGATCTTATAAGGTGGGGTGAGGGGGGCTCGTGGACCACCTATCACGTAGGTTGGGGCATTGGGGGTTCCAGAGACCATGGTAGGTAGTTGAGAGATCTGGGCGGCATTTAAAAATTATGCCTGATCTCTTCCTGTCGTGACGCACTGGACAAGTTAATGCAGGAAATGAAGGCAAGTACGGCTTCGGTGAGGTCCAAAAAAAAGTTTTGTGTGATTGCGGCAGCGAGTAACATCCCGCTAAACACTCCCAAAACGGGACTCTGTTTTTTCCCGTTAAATCACACCCCTTAGTTTGGATGGTTGTGAGGCAGGGGTGCAATTAAACCATAGTAAAACGCTTGGGCTAATGGTATATATTTTGATAAAGGGGATTCTCTGTAGAGTTAATTAGGTTGCAGCTTGGTGAGATGATGTTGCTGGGTGGAGCTGAGCCATCAAGCATTTTGTAGGAAAAGCAGGTCAGTGTAGTTCTGGATGAAGCTGTGACCACAAATCTTGGGTTGGATTCTCCGCACACAGATGCTGAAATCACGTCCGGCGCCAGGGCAGAGAATCCACTTTCGCGCGTGGAATCGGGACCGGCGTCGGCTCCCCAAATCTCCGGCCCCCGAAAAGCTATGTACTCCGCGCCGCGTGTCCCCTGCCTGCGGCCATTGCTGGAGGCTCGCCCCGCCATTCTCCATCCCAGACCTGCTGAAGTCCCGACCACGTGGATCTAATGTGGTCCTGCCGTTCGGGATACTTGCGTGGCGGCTGCGGACTCTGTTAGCGGCCGCCATGGTCAGGGGCAGGCCGATCGGAGGGCGGGGGGGCCTCATACGGGACTGGGCTATTTTGGGGCAGGTGGTCCGGGTCGGGCACCGGGCCGATCGGGGGCACTATTTAGGACGTCCAGCTTCTTGGTCTGAGTCCGCCATGGAGCACGGCACGGCCGCCGTCTTACGCATGCACTAAAATCTCACCTATTGCAATATTGTGTGGGTAAAGTAGCACTGTTTCCCTTTAGGGCCATGAGCTCTAATTGACTTGAATTGAAAGGAAACTGCATGCGGTCTACAATGATCCACTGCCGCTGTGCGTTGTGAGTTAGATTTAACATTAGTATTGAATAATATCCTGGAGGCTCAAAATATATTATACAGGAGTTTTATTTCACCAAATTCATGAAACACTACATTTGAAAACTGTCCCTGCCTCATGTGTTCCAGTTATATTTATTTAGCTTAGTAAGTGAGATTATAAATTTTATTTTGGTCAAATTGACAAGTGACTTTCTTTCACCAGATACTGGAATTGCTCAAATAATTTGGGTATAGAGGAGTTAAAAATTGTCATGTATGCATGAATGATTATGATCTTAATTCCTTAAAACCAAACTACTCAAATTACCAAACTACCGAAAAACAAAAACGATTTGCAGAAAGCCAAAATTTGAAAAATATGCTTACAGTGACCTCTGCAGTTTCTCCTCCAAACCATTTGACTGACGACGGAATAATATCATCAATCAACACTTTTAGTGAATATTACTCAACTTTGATGATTAAGCCTAACTGATTTGCAGAGTTAGTTACAGAGTGTTCCAATGTTTTCATTGATTAAATACTGGGCACCAGAGATATATATTCAACCTCTCAGAATAGATTATGCTGTTTAAACAACAATCAACTTTCCACAAATGTTGCTTTTACTCATTTGCAGTATACCTGACTTGATTTCAATCTACAGTAGCATTTCTGTTATCCGGCAACCGGAGTTCTGGGCTTGGATCTGTCACGCAATTTCTTTTTGACCGGAGATTTCAATCTCGCTGGTTGTTGCTATTGGCGACCTGTCCTCGCTCCGGTATCAGCCTCTTATTGTTCTCCAGCACCATCTCCCCTCGATGCCGCTCACTCGCCTCTCGAGACCTCAAAATCCGCATGACCATCCTGGAGCTTTAGATACAAATGGAGAACCTGTCCTTGCATCTTAGTTAACCAGAATATTTGATTAACTGGAACGACCCATTCCCAAAACATGCTGAACAACAGAGATCTTCCTGCACTATCTCCCATTAAATCCCAAAATGGTGCTTAATTTGCCAGAACATAACACATATGAATTAGAAGAAAGAAAGGCCGTCAGCCCCTCGAGCTTGCTCTGCCTTTCAATAAGATCATGGCTGCCCTGATTGTAACCTAAATTCCGCATTCCCACCTACCCCGATAATCATTCACCCCCCCCCCTTGCTTATCAAGAATCTTGCTCATCAAGAAGCAGAGCAGTTTGCATGTCATACCAGTAAACAAGCCAAATGGCAGTTCATAATTACAGGAGTAATTCTAAGGGGAAAGTGATGATGGAATAATTGTACTGTTATTGGACTAATCATACAACTGGCCAGGTTAATGTCTGCGGACATGGGTTCAAATCCCACCAAGGCGATGGAGTTATCAGCAAAATACTGCAAATACTAAAATCTGAAACCGAAATTACTGGATAAAGTCTGAAAAAGTGTCATACTTGCAATGTTAACTCTACTTTAGGGTGGCACGGAGACACGATGGTTAGCACTACTGCCTCACAGCACGAGGGACCCAGGTTCAATTCCGACATTGGATGACTGTCTGTGTGGGGTTTGCCCTTTTTCCCTGTGTCTGCGTGGGTTTCCTCCGGGTGCTCCAGTTTCCTCCCACAGCCCAAAGATGTACACGTTAGGTGGATTGCTAATATTGCCCTTAATGTCCAGGGATTTGCAAGTTAGGTGGGGTTACGGGGATAGGGTGGGGGAGTGGGCCGAGGTAAGATGCTCTTTCAGAGGGTCGGTGCAGACTCAATGGACTGAAGGACCTCCTTCTGCACTGTAAGGATTCTATGGTTCACCCAAGGAGTGTTTTTACATTTTTCTGGAAGTAGACTGAGCTGGACTAAGAGTAAAGAAATAATAGCAGGAAATATAAAAACTGACGGTCAGAGATTCTACAAGTAGATAGGAAGCAAAATGAACTTTTGCTAAATTAACCATGATGACAAAATGCTGATGCTGACCTTTCAGTTTATTGAAGGTGCCACTGAAGCAGACAGACATGATACTTTATTAAATTGGCTTATTGAGATTATTAAACTTCAGAGGAACTTAAAAGCTTGTAAAATTTGGCATGATATCAAAAAAATCCTGATTGAAGTATTCTATCATCAGCAGTTTTTGTAGCTCGGTGTGTAGGATACAAATGTCCAGATCAAGATATTGGGCGAGATTCCCCAGTCCTCCAGCCGCATGTTCCTCAGTGGCGCACCGCTCACTGACAGCGGGATTCTCTACCCCCACTGATTGTCAATGGAGTTTCCCATTGAAGCCATTCCACGCCGTCAGGAAACCTTGGATAAGGGTGTGTTGCCGGCGGGAACAGAGAAACCCAACAGCCAAGAATTCCGGTCATTCTTTCGAAAAATATATCTTATGAAACACAAACCTGATCATTTTGAGACGGTCTCATTCCAATTGTAGTGGGATTGGAGGGCTGGTCAGGGGGCTGGGGGTCCAGTGCGTGCAGGGAGGGCCAGTACCATAGTTGTCCAGGAGTTAGAAGTGGTTTTAATGCTTCAAACATTTCCTGGGTAACTAATTTGCTAAGAGATACTGAACCATCCGAAGTCTCTGATTTAAATCAAAGTTGCAGACAGTTCCACACATAGGGCATTTGCCCATCGGAAGTTTAGATTTCCTTGTCAATTCTCGTACAGTCCTTGAATGGGAACTTGGGGAGGGCAGGAAAGAGTGCACATTTGGTGGGTGGAGGGGTTCCCCGGCACATATTCTGGGGCGGGTGCAGTCCCTCAGCACATCATCTGGGGTACCTCTGGTGTACAATCTCCCGGGAATGGAAGTTCTGGGGCCCATGTTTTGTCATATTTGACTCAACATATTCCTCTCTTTCCCCCTCCTCAGATGCCTCCAGAGCTGCTGAGTTTTTCCATTACTTTCTGTTTTTATTTAGTTTTCCAGCATCTGCAGTACTTTTTCTTTTATAATATTGCATTCATATCAAAATGGATGAATTGATGGCACAAATAGAAATCAATGATTTTGATATTGGGCGGAGAGATGGCAGATGGAGTTTGATCCGGACAAATGTGAGGTAATGCATTTTGGAAGGTCTAATACAGGTAGGGAATATTCAGTGAATGGTAGAACCCTCAAGAGTATTGACAGTCAGAGAGATGTAGGTGTACAGGTCCACAGGCCACTGAAAGGGGCAACACAGGTGGAGAAGGTAGTCAAGAAGGCATACGGCATGCTTGTCTTCATTGTCGCGGCATTGAGTATAAGAATTGGCAAGTCATGTTGATTCAGTGTAGAACCTTAGTTAGGCCACACTTGGAGTATAGTGTTCAATTTTGGTTGCTACACTACCAGAAGGATGTGGAGACGTGAGAGAGGGTGCAGAAGAGATTTACCAGGATGTTGCCTGGTATGCAGGCCATTAGCTACGAGGAGAGGTTGAATAAACTCGGTTTGTTCTCACTGGAATGAAGGAGATTGAGGGGCGACCTGATAGAGGTCTACAAAATTATACGGGGCATAGACTGATTGGATAGTCATAGACTTTTTCCCAGTTACTAGAGGGCATAGATTTAAAGTGCGAGGGGCACGGTTTAGAGGAGATGTACGAGGCAAGTCTTTTACACAGAGGGTAGTGGCTGCCTGGAACTCGCCGGAGGAGGTGGTGGAAGCAGGGACGATAGTGACGTTTAAGGAGCATCTTGACAAATATATGAATAGGATGGGAATAGAGGGAGACGGACCCCGGAAGTGTAGAAGATTTTAGTTTAGACGGGCAGCATGGTCGGCGCAGGCTTGGAGGGCCGAAGGGCCTGTTCCTGTGCTGTACTTTTCTTTGACGTGGAGATGCCGGGGTTGGACTGGGGTGAGCACAATAAGAAGTCTTACAACACCAGGTTAAAAGTCCAACAGGTTTGTTTCAAACACTAGCTTTCGGAGCACTGCTTCCTCACCTGAGGAAGGAACAGTGCTCCGAAAGCTAGTGTTTGAAACAAACCTGTTGGACTTTAACCTGGTGTTGTAAGACTTCTTACTGTACTTTTCTTTGTTCTTTTGTTCTTTGTATATGGTAACCATCAGAAAGAAATGGTTGCAAGATGATCAAGGCTGGGGACTGAATATTCCACCATATTTTACATTTGAAAGGCTAGGAAGAAAAGAAAAGGAGGTTGGGTAGCTCTGTTCATAGGATGAGGTCAGTGTTATATTACGTATAGTAATATCTTGTTACTCATTTGCTTACTTCTTGAACGGTTGTATGTTTGATGTTCAGTTACACTCAAAGTCTTCAAAGTAAGCAAATACTGTTTATTGAGTAACGATTATAAATAACTTCGAGCTTTTTCACTCTTCTACAACTATAACTGAAGATTAGTTAAATAAGATTAAGTACATATAATGTTTAACCGCACCTACTCACTAAGCTACATCTCTAATACTCTGTAGTTATCTAGCGCTTACTTACAGATGTTCACCCCTTACATACCTGCAAATATACAGATCACTACAGTCAGTACAGTCATGTGAAATGAGCTTGGCTCAGGAGATCATGATGTAGAATCAGTTTGGGTGGAGATAAGAAATAAGAAAGGAAAGTAGGCATTGGTGGGAATAGTTTATAAGCCCCCTAACAGGAGCTACCCTGAAGGACTGAGTATACATCAATAAATAATGGGGGGTTCTAAGAAAGGTACTGCAATAATCATGGGCTGTTTTAATCTTCAGATAAATTGGACAAATCAAATTGACAAAGGATGCATTGAGGTTTGTGGTTTATGGCGTGCATTTGAGACAGTTTCCCTGAACAAAACATTTTGGAGCCAACCAGAGGAACAGGATATTTTAGAACTGGTGATGTGTAATGAGACAGGATTAATTCATGATCTCATAGTAAAGGATCCTCTCGGGAAGAGTGTTCATAACATAGAATTTCTTATTCAGTCAGAGGTTGAGAAACGAGTTTGAAACTGGCTCCTTAAACTTAAGTAACGCGTAGGAAGGAAAAGTTGGTGGACTGGGAAAGTAGGTTAAAGGGTAAGACGGTCGAGAATCCATGGCAGACATTTAAGGGGATATTTCATAACTCTCAGCAAAGATATATTCCATTGTGATGGAATGACCCAATGAGAAGGATGCACTATTTGTGGTTAACCATGAATGTTAAGGATCGTATCAATTTGAAAGAAATGCTGCAAAAATTTATGGCAGGCCAGAAGATTGGGAAAGTTTCAGAAACAAGCGAAGAATTATTTTTCAAAAATAAGAGAGGGAGAAATTAGAATAAGAGAGTAAAGAAATATTAGCAGGAAATATGAAAACTGGCAGTCAGAGATTCGACAAGTACATAAAACGAAAGCGAGACATTGAGATAAGTTGTTTCTCCTCGACCCAATAAGACAAAGGGGATCGAGGTTTCAAGTGCTAATTTTGCCCCATTTGCTGTATACTAATTACAGATATTTTAATACAGATGTATTGGCCGAGAAAACATATCAAATACATTGAAGCTTTAAAAAAAAATCCAAAAATGGTGACAATTCGCTGACACAAATGGCACAAAAAAAGACGTGTGATAAAGGTCACTCACTGTTTTACCACAAGAAATATGGGTAGGAATAGGCCATACAGCTTCTTGCATTTGTTCTACAACAAGATCGCTACTGAAATTCTGCTTCAACTTTCCCTTGGTAGCTAAATATTCTATAGCTCTTCATAGAATCATAGAATTTACAGTCTTGCATATATTCTTGAATATATGGGGGGCGATTCTCCCAAATGGAGCCTAAGTGTTTGCGCCGTTGTGAACGCCGTCGCGTTTCACGATGGCGCAAAGCAGGCACGGGGACGACCGATTCTGGCCCCCACAGGGGGCCAGCACGGCGCTGGAGCGGTTCACACCGCTACAGCCTCCCTTCCCGGCGCCAAATGGACGCCACGCCAACCCACGCATGCGCAGTTGGGCCACGCCAACCTGCACATGCCCTGGGGACTTCTTCAGCGCGCCGGCCCCGACTTAACATGGCATCAGTGTTCAGGGGCCTGCCGCGCAGGAAAGTAGGCCCGGGGGGGGCGAGAGAGGGCGGCCCGCCGATTGGTGGGCCCCGATCGCAGGCCAGACCCCATCAGAGGCCCCCCCTGGGGACGGAGCCCCCTCGCCGACCATTCGCGCAGAGTTCCCACCAGCAGTGACCAGGGGTGAACGGCGCCGGCGGGACTCTGTCGGGGCCGCTCGTCCCATCCGGGCCGAGAATTGGCCGTCGCAAATGGCGCCGATTCTCTGCACCTCGGAGAATCGCGCGCCGGCGTCGTGGTGCAGTTGTACCAATTCTCCGGCTCGGCGCGGGGCTCGGAGAATAACCCTCATGGTCTTGAATATATTCATTAACTGAGCACCCAGGGTCCTCTGGGGTGGAGATTCCTGAGATTCACAACCCTCTCAGTGGAAACATTTCTCCTCATCTCAGCCCTAAATGACTGACCCCATGTTCTAAAATGGCAACCCCTCATTCTAGATTCTCTCGCCAAAGGAAAGAGCTTCTCAGCATTTACTGTGTCTGGCTCTCTAAGAATTTATACATTTCAATTATTTCAGTGCTAACCACTGTGCTATCGTGCCACCCCACTGTTCAACTTAGAATCCTATAACAAATTGCAAAACTACAAACCGACCTGGCTCCTCCCATTAATTACATCATCTGTTCCCACTTGTCCCCGCTTAGCTAGGGCTAAGCACCTCTCCCTCATAAATTATCTACACACCATGGAATCTCCAGCAATCATAACAATATCCCATTAGTCCTTTATCTGTAACCAAGTAAGTGGTTGGAATGAATGATTACCACCCCTTTTACAACTCTTTAATACAGCTTTAGCAGACATACTGCCTGTATTTATTTTAAACCAGGCTATTTAATAACAATATTGCAATAGAATATAAAATATATTTGACAACTTCTACATTCATCAAAGTTGAGTTGTAAAGTCACACGAGACGAATAAATCAGTGACCCAGGGTAATGTTCTGGGGCATGGGTTCAAATCCATGTCTGGTGTATAAATCTGGTGTATAAAGCTAGTCCTCCGTAATGGTGACTATGAAACTATCACAGATTGTTGGTTTGCTAATCCCCTTTCGGATCGGAAATGTCGTCCTTACCTGGTCTGGTCTGCATGTGATTCCAGACCCACAGCAAAGTAGTTGATTCTCAACTCTCCTCTGTAATGGCCGAGTAAACCACTCATCTCAACAGGCAATTAGGGACGGGCAACAAATACTGGCCTCGCAGTGACACTCAGCCCAGGAAAAGATATCGTTTGCAAATAGTTGAATCTAAGTAACAAATCTTGCAGCACTCCGTGTGTTATTCCCAGCCATTCTGAAAACGTTCCTATTTATTCCTATTCTATTTTCTGTCTGTTAACCAACTCTCAATCGGGGCTAATATATTGCACCCCTTATGTAGTTCCACAATATGCCTTCTGAAGATTCAAATATATTGCATCCACTGCATCCCCCCTATCTACCCCGCTACTTAATCACATATAATGCATATGTTAAAATGTATTTCCTTTCCAGACGGCAGTGTTGACTCTGCCCCACCATAATGTAATTTTCAAAGTGCCCTACTACCACATCCTTAATCTAACTGCCTAAGTTAAATATGGGCGTAGCAATTTTTAACGAAGGAAGTAAATTGGATCAGGGGAGAAGTTCAGGGATAGAATTCCATGCTTGGTCAATTTTTCCCTGATGCCAAACATTATATAAGCTATTAAATAGCTCTTTTGAATTCCAACTGACCTGATATTCTCAGTAATATACCCAAAACAGCTTATAGTCAAACATCTGGGGATGTTAGAATTTTTGATCAGCCGCAAATGAACCTTATTAATTCTCATGAAGATAGATTAACCAGCTAGAGGAAGGCTGATAAGAAGAACTGGTAGACGCTTTGGCCAGGAAATCAAGTGAAGTCAAGTATTGTCTGAGTGTAATTCTTTGAATGGGGCATTAAACTGAGGTCCTGACTGCTTGCCCCTTTGGTTCAAGTGGATGTTAAGATTCCATGGCATTATTGAAAGAAAAGCAGTGAGTTATACTCAGTATTGGCTAACATCCTTCCTTCAACCAGTACAAAACACATCAAATTAGTCTTTGCAGTATGTTGCTGGTGCATCTGTTGGAAAGCAAACTGCAAATATTCACGAAATTGCATGATTTGAGTGTTTTATATCAGATGCTATGGTCTGATTTCTTGCAGTTGACGAACAGTTTATGATAGGCCCGCAACTGCAACGTCCATGTTGCTCTCCTCCCTTTGCTCGCGCAGTTGCCATTTTGATGTCTGCAATCCTAACCCCAATTAAATTCTGCCACGTTATAGCCCGGGACAAAAAAAATTAGATACCGAAGAAATGCCATTGTTTTGCTTATATTAGTTGGAAATATAGTTGTGCGTGCATTATCATTTCTGGGAACTTAATGACACAGGACAAAAACTCGACTCTTTCTCACCTCCAGAATTGACAGATGGGCTGAGGCGTTTCCATCTGCTCTTGCTGTAATTGTTTTAAGTGAAATAAGCAAAGCCAATTCCCATTCCTATTGAGCATCAATCGGCAGCAGAGGGCGGCACGGTGGCACACTGGTTAGCAGGTTCAATTCCGGTCTCGGGTCACTGTCTGTGTGGAGTTTGCACTTACCGTGCTTGCGTGGGTTTCCTCCGGGTGATCCGGTTTCCTCCCTCAGTCCAAAGATGTGCAGGTTAGGTGGATTTGCCATGCTAAATTGCCCCGTAGTGTCCAAAAAGATGTGCAGGTTAGATTGAGAGGTTAACAGGGTAGGGCAGGGAGAGTGCGTTTGGGTGTGAATGATTCCTTCAGAGGGTCAGTGCACTGTAGGGATGCTATGATTCTCCTATGATGATTTGGCCATAATGTTGAGCTAGGTGGAAACCTCAATCACAGATGTCACCAGGACATGATGCAGCAAATGGAAAAAACCTTAACCGTTGCTGGAGGGTTCCCAAATTGACGGTCAATCATAATATTTGGCTTAGACCAGGAGAAACTTTACTTCAGAATTGTTTATCTACCTTGATATTGCTACTGAATTCTGTTCAATTATTTTGAATGAGATTCCTTGGGAATGATTTTAACATTCAGCAAAAAGTGGAAAGTAATTGCAAATGGGATCCTTTGTCAGAGGCCCAGCACATTTTTAAGTATCCAAGCCCCATCTGAGGTCAGCTACTCTCACATTTCAGACAGAAAACAGCAGACAGGTGGTCCAGGGCCTTTCTGCCACCAGCCTGACAAACTGCTGGCAGCAAAGTCAATTCAGGAGTGAGGTGCGTTGTGAAGGTCGCACGGATGACGTCAGCAGAGGCCATATTAGAATCATAGAATTTACAGTGCAAAGGAGGCCATTCGGCCCATCGGGTCTGCACCCTACCTAAGCCCACATCTCCACCCTATCCCCGTAACCCAGTAACCCCACCTAACCTTTTTGGACGCTAAGGGCAATTTAACATGGCCAATACACCTCAACTGCACATCTTTGGACTGTGGGAGGAAACTGTCTGTGTGGAGTTTGCACTTTCTCCCCTTGCATGCGTGGGTTTCCTCTCCGTAGGCACCCGGAGGAAACGCACATAGACACGGGGAGAACGTGCAGACTCCGCAACAGACAGTGACCCAAGCTGGGAGTCGAACCTCGGACCCTGGAGCTGTGAAACAACCGTGCGAACCACTGTGCTACCGTGCCACCCATATTCTTGCTCCTTTTGGTCCCACTTTAGTAAATGTTAAAGGGCATGGTTCGCTTCCTGTCACCTTTGCTTGCCAGAGCGACCGGGGTGAGCACCTCACTCAGATGAGAGCCTGATTTCCAGCCATTGATGAGTCTTCTGCTGGAGTTCAGAGGGAGACTCATCCTGTGCCATAGCCAGCAGTGTTAAAATGGAGATGCGGTGAGAGCAGAACAGCTGTAGTTTCCCAAACAAGACCTTTTGGGTTCAATTAAGAAAATGTGGACACAGTGCAAAAACATTTGAGTACATTACTCGCCCTACAATATATGTAGAGTGTAACTGAGTCTCTTATTTATCTTACTTTAAAGAGTGCACCTCTCGCTACAAGTCCAGGTTTGTTGCATATTGCAAACTGTCAAATTTTAATTTTATTTGTGCAATCATGATAACTTTCCTTCACTCCATTTAAAATCTTTTTATAGATGTAATTCTTTATTAATTTACAAAGCAGCATTTATAATTCATATTTTGGAATGTTGTTAAAGATTTGTGCATATCCAGAAATGCATATCTGTCAGAATTAATATACTTTGCACATCCAATTTGAGAAATGGGACCATCTTAAAAAATGATAATAAAACTAGGGCTCTGGAAAACCTCGTAGATTGGATTTAGTTGCTCATGACAGTTTGAATAATTACACATTTGAAAATGATGCAAGTATGTGAATTGTGAGTGTCACAGAGAATTTTCTATTATCCATGATCAATGTTTTTTCTGTGTGAGGTGCATGTATTTTCTTACCATCAGAGCGGTTACCCGAATTTAAGTTATCCCAACAGCAAGCCTTTTTGTGAGATTTAAGATAAGTTATTTACTTGCCACACTTGCCCGGAGGTTTAACAAAATTGCATCATCTCACTCCCTTGACTCACGCACATTGCCATTCATGCTAGGTACAAATGATGAAAAGAACAATATGATTTAATATAAAATTGTCTCAGTCTCTCTTTTGTGGCAGGCCTGTACTTTCGCAGATGAGATGATTATTTTCTTGAAATGAAGGCCTTGTAATCAGAGAATTTTCAGTAATCTGTGAGGCTTCTGGTAGTTGAATTTCCAGGAGGTTGGTTCTCACATGAACTTGAAGATGGGAGCATGTCTCCCACTTTCAGGGTACTGCTGTTTATTACCGTGGCTGCTTAGTGGACTCCAACTGATGATCACTCTGTCTCTGCAGACAAGATTATTGCTGTTTTAAAAGCAGCCAACAAACATGGCTGACTCACCAACATGACCTGTTACAAGTCCATAGTCCTTTTCCAAATAAAGTGAGTGGTCAGGTTGATATGACACTTTGAAATTTACCCAGTCTGGGTTTGGATGAGGGCCCATCATAATGCAATAAGAGATGGATGGAGACCCCTTCAAATTTGCCTAACACAAATTAATGTCTTTTGTCCATGGTGAACCAGAAAAATTAGTCAGCTGGAATACTATAATCCTCTCATTGATATTCCATCCTTAAACAAAGGGATATGTAAATTTCCCAGATGGCTGTGGTTGTCCATATCTAATTAGATATTTGCTCGAGTCTCAGGACTGCCTGGAGCTGATACTGTCCAAGTCACATGGTTTGCCAGGGCCATTTTAACAGTTAATTCAAAAAATTTAAAGTACTGTCAAAGTCCATAATGTGGAGATGCCGGCGTTGGACTGGGGTGAGCACAGTATGAAGTATTACAACACCAGGTTAAAGTCCAACAGGTTTGTTTCGATGTCAGTAGCTTTCGGAGCGCTGCTCCTTCCTCAGGTGAATGAAGAGGTATGTTCCAGAAACATATATATAGACAAATTCAAAGATGCCAGACAATGCTTGGAATGCGAGCATTAGCAGGTGATTAAATCTTTACAGATCCAGAGATGGGGTAACCCCAGTGTTGTTCGTTTTAGCCTCAGTTTACTTTATTCTTATTCTGTCACCTTTGCTCATGAGTCGCCAGGTATCTTTCTGATACCGCCACATGGTTCAAGTCCAAGTAATGATTAATAATGCAACACACCGCTTAGTAAGAGTTAAATCAACGCTCATTTATTATATACAGCAATTAATACTTGTACAATAATCCTACTTCTAGACTACTACCTACCACTAAAGGCCAATACTTAACTTTGGGAATGGCCCACCAGGTCAGGGAAACGAATGGTCTTTCGAATTGGTTCTGAGCCTGCGGGATTAAAAAGCTGGTACAAGTCGATAGTCAGGAGCGCCTATCTGGTAGCGATCGCTGGAGTAACACTTACAGTTTTCTTGTAGAAGGGTCTCGAAGGTTGCGAGCAGGAAGAGAAGGGTCGATTTGAACTTGGCCCCTATTCTTATAGTCCCCAGGGGCTTCCCGCCTCTCGGGGCGGACCTCGTACCTGGCCCCAAGTGATTGGACTTGGTCCCAATCACTTGGTTCGATATGCTCCAATAATGGGACGATTCCTTGATCGGGGGGTGGTCGTTTACCTTTCTTTGTGTCAGCCCCTGCTGGCGCCGAAAGGTCTGGGTCGGCTTTCAATTGCTAATTTGTAGTAATTGTTCCCGGGGATGGCTGATTAAAATGCAGGTGGCTGGGTTGTTGTGATGTTGATGGCTGCAGGTATCGGTCAGGGCTGACTTCCCCAGAGGCGAATACACTGTTTTACCTGCAGCTGTCCGTTTGAGTCCTGTTGGCTGATTTTCCCATCAGCCTCTTTCGTTCGCCATTTTAAATCGGGGTTTGACCATTCTAATCGGGAATCAGCCATTTTACGTGGCTACACCAGGTTAAAGAGGTGTGAATTGTGTCAAGCCAGGACAGTTGGTAGGATTTTGCAGGCCAGATGGTGGGGGATGAATGTAATGCGACATGAATCCCAGGTCCTGGTTGAGGCCGCACTCGTGTGCGGAACTTGGCTATAAATTTCTGCTCGGCGATTCTGCGTTGTCACGCGTCCTGAAGTCCATAATATACTGGAACATGGCATGGAATTTATAGCAAAGCAATAGGGAAAGTCAACAGACAAAAGGTGATGATGGAACTCCCAAGATACCCAACAATCTGTTATCATTTCAACAATTTATTTGTATTGCTGCCTCCTTCTTGCATTTGCGTTGTTGGTATTAAAAAAAAAACAATATGTTGAGTAATGTCCTTTCGGGAAAGTAACATGACACCCTTACCTGGTCTGGCCTTTTTGTGACACCACTCTCACACCAATGTGGTTGACTCTTGACTGCCATCTGAATTAGCCGAGCAAGGCATTCCATTGAACCAAACAAAACAGTAAGAAGAGTAAAGCCAAATGGACCACTTGACTGTGATCAAGTCAAGCAATCATAGCATGGCAAAGGTACATCTAGCCCAATTGCTCTGTAAAGTCTTCCTCACTATTGTCTGGGAACTGTTGCCAAAATTGGGAGATCGCTTCCAAATCTCATACATCAAGAAATGGTTGAAAGCACTGGACACAGCATAAGCCAAAGCCCCCAGCAACAACCCAGCTGTGGGGTTGAAGTGTCCTTTTGTTTGGGCTGTACTAGTATAGCTACATCTGTGCATATATATAAAACATATATATCCTTCTGTTGAGGCTATGGCTTAGCATTGGTTTGACATCATAAAAATGTTGCATTAAAAAGTCACAATTTTATTACAATTCCCTTTAGTCTGTTGTTGCTAAGTACATTGTATTATTTTCCAGTTACCTCATATGCCCCATATTAGTGAGAGTTTGATGAAGCGGAGCCTCAAACCCACAGACTTGCGTGACATGACTATTGGCCAACTGCAAGTTATAGTCAATGACTTACATTCCCAGATTGAGAGTAAGTATTACATTTTTCTATTTTTATTGTTCTGTCTGCAGACGGTCTGGAATGCACTGCTTGGGGGTGGTAGAGGCAGGTTGCCTCACATCCTTTAAAAAGTACCTGAGTGCTTGGCACGTCTTAACATTCAAGGCTATAGGCCAAGTGCTAGGAAATGGGATTAAGTAGGCAGGTCAGATGTCTTTCCTGCAGCAGTGCAGACTCGATGGTGATTCTGTGAACATGCTTATGTGGCTGTCTAGGATACTGTGTCTGCAATTCAAAAACATGATTTAGCACCTTACTTTAGGAAGGATGTGAAGGCAATGGAGAGGATGCAGAAATGATTTGCAAGAATGGTTCCAGGGATGAGAAACTTTGGTTACGATGATAGATTGGTGAAACTGTGGCTGTTCTCTTTAGAGTAGGGCTTTCCCAACTGTGGATCACTACTCCCAGTAGGGTTGCAGAATGAGAAATTGGGGTTGGGAGCTCCAAGGCAGCAATGTTGGCTGTGGACTAGAGACTCCAATTTGACAGCCTTGGAATCGGCTGCAAGACCCCTTTAAAACTGTGTGATTCTTTTTGCCTGGGTATAGTCTAAACCTATTACCTCTGAGGCCCAATTGCTGACACCAACAGAGTCTGCAGAATGATTTTTTTTTTTTTTTTTACCTGCACCCTGGTGTTTGGACCCAACCCCGTTCAATAACTCTTTCCCCCCCACCCTCCGCAATTTTCATTCTGTGGTGACACCAAGTGTGAAGCATTAAAATGGGGTCACAGCAGAAAGAAAATTTGGGGAGCACTGGCTTTAGATAATAGAACGTTGAGAAGAAATTTTATATAGGTGTTCATGAGTCTGGAGAGAGGAGTTAGGGAGAGACTGTTCTCATTGGTACAAGGATCGCAAACTGATATAAGGTGATCGTTTTTTTATTACTTTATCAGGGTTACAAAGCCAGAGCTCAGAGTGTGGACAGGGGCAACCCCCGAATCCAGCTCCTTGCCTGCTCCAAAAATCAATTCATGGTCCCCACAAGAGAGACATACCAGATCCAGGCATTATACCTCACCTCGCGCTCATCTTGGCCAAAAGACCGAGAAGCAAGATTGTCAGACGTGATAGTAAATGGCTGGAATCTGGAATGCATTACCCTGAGTGTCTGGTGGAGGCAGATTCAATATCTTTCAAGAGGGATAATTATCTAAACAGGAAAAAAAACGGAGGGTTAAGTGGCAAAGGCTGAGAGTGACACCAGCTGAATAGTTCTTACAAAGAACCAGCGTGGATCCAATGGGCTCCATGGCTTCTTGTGTTACCATTCTATGATTCTATTCTATAGATAAGTAACAATATTATCCAACAGCTATGAAACAACAAATTGCATTTATATAGTGCCTTTAATGTAATAAAACATCCCAAGGTGCTTCACCAGAGCAAAATTTAGTGCCAAAGCTCATAAGGAAATGGTAGAACAGATGATCAGCTCCATCGAAAAGGTAGATTTTAAGGGGTCTCTTAAAGGAGAGAGAGGTTGGTGGGTGTTGGGGAGAATTGGCAAATTCCAGAGTTTGGGGCCGTGACAACTGGAGGCACCTGTTGACACAAACAAGTTAAGTATTTTAATGAGGAAAATAATGAGATGAAAGAGACAAAAAGGGGGAATTGCAGAATGAAACTAGTGGTAGAGCTGAACGAGTGGCTCAGGGCAGGGAAAAGAGGGCAAGGAATTATGTTATACTTTCAAAAGAGTTATTAAAAGAGTAATTTTATGTATTCAAAGCAATTTTTTTTGAGTCCTTTAAGGTTTTTTTCCCTTCAGCCTCTCAAGGAGGTTGTTTAGAAGGTGGAAATGTTTCAATGGGCAGCCTCTTGACACCTTGCCTTAACCAAAAGTGTTGGCAAGTTATTGTACCATGAGGTACATCGCAGCCGAACCCAAACCTAGACAGAGCTGATGTCCATTTATGCACTTCCAACAAAGGTCAGTAGGTGGTGACAGTGAAAAGGAATGTTCAACATTAATATCCCCTTTCATCAGAATGCAGATAATTGAATCTAAATGTAGTCCCTATGCCAACAGATTGGTAATCTAAGCACAGAGCAGAAAGCAAACCTGAGGCCTTCCTGATCTAGTCCAGCTCTTCACTGGTTAAACTAGTTGAACAATCAAAGGGAGTTTACAGTCTCTGTTTTATATGTAAATTAACAGTTCACTGCAGTGATTTGGTTGTACTGATTATCGTTAGCGCTTCTGTTTTTTTTCAACTTCAAACTGAAGGAACCATAAACAGGAAAGAATGCAAGACTAATTAGAATTCATGTGGCACATATCTGAAAATACTGCAAACTGGGTTAACTGGTCTTAATTGTGCTTTTCCAGGTCAGCTGCACAGTTTATTATTCAGGCTAATGCTGAGTGTAGCCAATTCTAAAATGCAGATTTAGCCTTGGAACATTGCTAGCGCGGTTATCTGATTTTAAAATCACAGCACTGATATTTGCTGCAGGTTTCTATGATATAGTTGCTTAATGGAGCTCTCACTGTAGAATGCAGTTCATTGTCATGTATTGTTTTACAACCTGAAGCTCGTGAGACGTTTTGAGCATTTAGAACCTCACAAGAGGCCTCTTGCGCGATTCAACTGCCTCATCCCGACACCAAATCGGGCACGACGAGGTCGCTGAATTTCACCCCAGGTGTTGAGAAAAGCAAAAATAGGGCAATAGACTGTCAACAAGCAAAATATCACAAAGGTTGGCGAATCAATACCCTCTATTTCAGGAGAGTTGACTCAGAATTAATTACGGATGGATAGGAAGATGTGAATTCATGCAGGTTTCAGTTTGTGCAGGACAGAGGATGAAGCTGTGAGGGGATAGGAGAACAGATTTAGGCATTTGGATAAGGAGATAGGCGGGAAAATGGAATTGATATAATGGGTGGGATTTACCGGCTGTTCACACCTGTGGGAAGTTCCGGTCCCACGCTGGCGCACGAGTTTCCCAGCGATTAGGGCTGCTGTCACTGGGAAATCCCGTTGACAACGGCGGGGGCGGTAGATCCTGCTGGTAGGCCGGTTCCGCCACCGACAAACACACGGCATGGTGGTCGGTAAATACCGCCCAATAGTTCAGGGATTTTACTGAACGGTGGAGTGGGCTCGGTGGGCTGTGTGCCCTACTGCTGCTCTATTTCTCACGTTCTGCCATTTGAGTAGAAAGGTCAAGCAGTGGTCAGATTGCACAGAGATGAGTGGCCTTGACAAACATGATGGTTAATTGGCTTCCATCTTTGTGTGAGAACAGACTCTGGTGGGAGGGACCTGCTGTTGTGGAGAGAGAATAGAGAGACATGCACCAATTAAACCAATGACTGCATGAGAGGAAACAAAATCACAATAAACACACTGAAAATAATAAATCTGTCTCAAATGCTCAGCATTGAAATGCTCGAGTATTATGGGTCAGACCTGGGATCTGATTTGTCCATGATACCACATAGTTAATGACAATCAGCTGGTGATGCTACTGCAGCATTGGAGCAAGGTATTTTTTAGTCTTCTGACAGTAACTACTCTGGTTGTCAGATCTTGTACTTTGTGACTTCACTCATTGATCAGTGAAAGGATCTTTTCTAACATATATTTGTAGTCATTATAGACTGAGAGGAAAATAATCTGAATTTATCTCATTCCTTAGGTGGTTTTTGGTCTGCATGTGAGTTCAGCTTCAATGTTCATTTGTTGTGTATGTGTGTGTATTTTTATGCATTATGTATTAATAGATTTCACCTCTTCACAAAAAACAGTGAACTATGCAGCGAATCAAACTACACAGATAGCATGCAACAGATGTGCATTAAAATTATTGACGTTTTATTTGGACTATAAAAGACTACAATAAAATAAACCAAATATATTTCATATTATTTGGAGGGGGTGGGGGGGAGATTAAACTGCAACATTGGTAACCCTTGGCATAATAGGAACTGTCATTTATAACAGGATACAACTTTTCTTCAGTGTATATGATATTTGTGTTGTTAACTGCTATTCAGAAAAACATTCACTTTTTAGAGAACTTGGAGCTTCGTTACTCTGATTGCAATATGACTTCACATATTAATCCCTATGGAGTTTCATTGTTATGGTACTCGGCAGAGTTGGGTGCAGTCTCCATGATACAAGCACCCAATAAAATGATTGGGTGTCCCTGTTTGAGTGACTGTTATGGAAACTATTTGCTTGTTGCTTGTACAATCCAATCCTCTTCATCTGTGCCAGTTTATGATTCATCTTTCATACTGTGAGGAAGCTTCACTGTGTCCACGTATTAGTTATGCCAAATGAATAATTCACAGTTGCACATGGACTTACATCAGATTCCACTGTTAGGTTTATGGCTAATGTCATCTTTGAGCAAGAATACATCTTACAAAGCATTCATTGTCAGTCAGAAGGATATGTTTGTTTTTAGCATTTGGCTCATTGGATGGGCAACACTGTGATAATTCAATTGCATTGTATTTCTTCGCAAAACAGAATTTACACCCTGTACAGTTTCTTCCCTGTTGATTGCCGAACGGATTTTAGTTTAGTATGCTTTACCTTCAATCCATGGTCTAACAGGCAAACAATTGTAATGAGTTTGGATTACCTCTTGGTGCACCTTCTGACCATTTCACTAGTTTTCATGTGAATCTCTAAATTTGACTTGGCATATTTACGGCATTAGAAATCTCCAAATACAGTTTTTAGCATCCTTAGAACAATCTGAAAGGGAAACACTTTCCTTCGATGCTAATTGTAGTGTTGAAATGTGCCTTCAGTGTGTAAAATAAGATTTTGAAGACCTGCAGATAATTTTCTTTCAAGAGCAACGCATCTTAATACGTTGTATTGTGTTTGGCTGTGAATATATGAGCCCAGAGAGTAAATTAATTAGATTTAACAAGCATACTTCTAAAAGTATTCCAGAGAAAGAATGACAAAACCACCATTAAATTAAATGTTTGAAAAAGCTTTTCTAAATTGTTTTTTAGACTAGACTACAATGTATCTGGGACTGGGCTGATGAAAATGTTCTAGCTTCAAATTACAACATGGATTTAATGTGCTTTATATTTTATGTCTCCTGTTGAATCTGGCTTCCTTCAACAGATTGAGTGTTTCTGCGCCGCAGATAATTGTAAAAAGCTAATTAGTTTCAGAGGTAAAACGAGATTCGACAAAGTGGTTCATGTGGAGAAAAATACTGGTGCAGGCTCGAAGTAATACAGTGTTCTATTATACTAGCCTGATGCACATTAGTAGTTTTAGTAGTTAAGTCCCATTTCATTTTAGTGGCATTTTGTTCACCAAGGTGAGTCAGCCATAGAACATAGAACATTACAGCGCAGTACAGGCCCTTCGGCCCTCGATGTTGCGCCGACCTATGAAACCACTCTAAAGCCCATCTACACTATTCCCTTGTCGTCCATATGTCTATCCAATGACCATTTGAATGCCCTTAGTGTTGGTGAGTCCACTACTGTTGCAGGCAGGGCATTCCATGCCCTTACTACTCTCTGAGTAAAGAACCTACCTCTGACATCTGTCTTATATCTATCTCCCCTCAATTTAAAGCTATGTCCCCTCATGCTAGACATCACCATCCGAGGAAAAAGGCTCTCACTGTCCACCCTATCCAACCCTCTGATCATCTTGTATGCCTCAATTAAGTCACCTCTTAACCTTCGCTCTAACGAAAACAGCCTCAAGTCCCTCAGCCTTTCCTCATAAGATCTTCCCTCCACACCAGGCAACATTCTGGTAAATCTCCTCTGCACCCTTTCCAATGCTTCCACATCCTTCCTATAATGCGGCGACCAGAATTGCACGCAATACTCCAAATTACATAGAATTTACAGTGCAGAAGGAGGCCATTCGGCCCATCGAGTCTGCACCGGCTCTTGGAAAGAGCACCCTACCCAAGTCCACACCTCCACCCATCCCCATAACCCAGTAACTGCACCCAGCACTGAGGGCAATTTTGGACACTAAGGGCAATTTAGCATGGCCAATCCACCGAACCTGCACATCTTTGGACTGTGGGAGGAAACCGGAGCACCCGGAGGAAACCCACGCAGACACGGGGAGAACGTGCAAACTCCGCACAGACAGTGACCCAGCGGGGAATCAAACCTGGGACCCTGGAGCTGTGAAGCAATTGTGCTAACCACCATGCTACTGTGCTGCCCCTTAATAAAATGCAGCCGGAGTTTATACAGCTGCTCCATGACCTCATGGCTCCGAAACTCAATCCCTCTACCAATAAAGGCTAACACGCTGTATGCCTTCTTAACAACCCACTCAACCTGGGCGGCAAATTTCAGGGATCTATGTGCATGGACACCGAGATTTCTCTGCTCATCCACACTGCCAAGAATCTTCCCATTAGCCCAGTACTCTTGTCTTCCTGTTATTGCTTCCAAAATGAATCACTCACACTTTTCTGCATTAAACTCCATTTGCCACCTCTCAGCCCAGCTCTGCAGCTTATCTATGTCCCTCTGTAACTTGTAACATCATTCTGCACTGTCCACAACTCCACCGACTTTAGTGTCATCTGCAAATTTACTCACCCATCCTTCTACGCTCTCCTCCAGGTCATTTATAAAAATGACAAACAGCAGTGGCCCCAAAACAGATCCTTGTGGTACACCACTAGTAACTGGACTCCAGTCTGAACATTTCCCATCAACCACCACCCTTTGTCTTCTTCCAGCTAGCCAATTTCTGATCCAAACTGCTAAATCACCCTGAATCCCATGCCTCCGTATTTTCTGCAGTAGCCTACCGTGGGGAACCTTATCAGACGCTTTACTGAAATCCATATACACCACATCAACTGCTTTACCCTCATCCACCTGTTTGGTCACCTTCTCAAAGAACTCAATAAAGTTTGTGAGGCACGGCCTACCCTTCACGAAACCGTGTTGACTATCTCTAATCAAATTATTCCTTTCCAGATGATTATACATCCTATCTCTTATAAACCTTTCCAAGATTTTGCCCACAACAGAAGTAAAGCTCACTGGTCTATAGTTACCGGGGTTGTCTCTACTCCCCTTCTTGAACAAGGGGACAACATTTGCTATCCTCCAGTCTTCTGGCACTATTCCTGTAGACAAAGATGACTTAAAGATCAAGCAATGTATCCCTGTGATTAACCTGTGTTGTTAAATATTATCTGCCACACATTATTAGAGCAAAAAGAATTAATAGGGTGCAAGAAAAATGAACATAATGGAAGTATATAGATTTGCTTTTTATTTAGTCAGTGTGACATTTAAAACCATATATACCACTATCAATATTAAGAAAAACATCATCACTTTATATAACGTCCATTGGCTAAAAAGCAATCGAGGATCCACCGCAACAACAGTGAATGAAATGCATGACTTTTTCCAAGTTCTATTTTAGGTAACACAACTGCATAGCCTTAAAAATAAAATTAAAAAGAAAAAAACACAAAACTGAATCTGGAACGAAAGCTGCCAACATAGTTGTATATATATTTACCCTCTCTTTGGGATTTACATTGCTTTTTCTTTTATTTTCAGAACTTGTGTTTAATTTATAATGCCGTTATCTCTTTTTCTTTTTGGGAATGTGATAGTCCTTTCTCCCCTCTGGTGGCTGATTGTGATGGCACTGGCACTTTCACAGATGAGATGGATCCATGAATGCACACTGATGAATGTGGGGAGACGGTGATGTTGTGGTATTATCGCTGGACTAGTAACCCAGAGACCCAGAGTCCTGCTCTGGGACCCCGGGTGCAAATCCCACCATGGCAGATGGTGAAGTTTGAATTCAATAAAAATCTGGAATTAAAAGCCGAAAAGGTGACCACGAAACCATTGTCAGTTGTCATAGAAACCCCTCTGGTTCACTAATGTCCTTCAGGGAAGAAAATCTGTCACCCTTACCTGATCTGGCCTGCATGTGACTCCAGACCCACATCAATGTGGTTGACTCTTCAAAATGCCCTCCGGGATGGGCAATGAATCATCCCATGTACGAAGAAAGAAAAACCCCACCTCCTTCACTAACATGATTTTCTCCATTGTAGCCAGCCTCTTTCAACTATGATAAGTGAACGTCTCCTTCCCTATGTTTCCAGAGACATCCTCTATCTCGAAGTAAACACAGAATATATTGTCTGGCAGCATCTATGGAGAAACATTTCTTGTCGATGACTTTGCATCCGAACAATTGTCAGAAATAATAAAGCAAAACCAATTAAATCCCTCTTCAGTTAAATTTAACACATGCTCCCGACTACCCAATCAAACTCCCTCAATCACCAGTCTCTTGGGGTTATAAAGACTCTTTGAATCTACTCAAACTTCAAATTGCCTGAAATTTAAGTTCATGTCCATATTCACTAATGTTGAAAAAACTAATGCCAGCTTATAGTGATGCACTCTGCCGGTCTTGTCCAGTAGGTGGCAGAATGAGACCAGGTAAAACAGAAGATGTTCAAAGCAATCCACTCTTTCATGTGAGAAAATAATGCACTCACCTAAAATGTTTTAAATGACAATCGTTTTGCCAATATAGAGGGTCCCCTATAATGTCATCCTTGCTACTTCTGTGACATATATTACACAGATGTAGACCTTGCATCCCAAATTGACTCAAGCTATTCTCGTAAAATCAAACTCGTGGTAAGAAATCTATCCGGAGCTTGCTTTATGAGATTCTGGAAGCTCTGGTGGAACTTGCCATTCAATTTGGAAGATCTTGCTGTCAGTGCTTTAAGTCACTCTGGAAATGCTCCTTATACCTGATATAATTGGAGTGGGTTCGCCAAGTTAGATTTGGCCCAATGGCCTCGATATGCCAAGAAAATTGATGTTTTGTTTATCTATGAAAATACAATTTTGTAGATACAGGACAAAGGGATAAAAAGAACTCAAACTGACCAGAATTCCCTTTTTCTGTCTGCAAGTTTATTTTAAAAGTTGACCATCATGGCGGCATAATTTAAGGAAAGCTTCTAAGTTGTTCGGATACGTTGGACTAAAATTTAACCGCTTGCTGTGCCACAACCCTTGTCAATCTTGACAGACTTGTGAAAACAAAGACCTTTTTAATACAGCTCGAAATCGTTCCCTCAGACTGAACTACGACAACCAGATAGCTTTGTTATGACCCTTGTTCTTATTCTTTCTCCCCCGTAACCTATTTTTTGTGATGGGAAGCAAAAGCTGGAACACTAACAATACCTGATGATCTATAATTTACCATGTGTCCAACAGTTTGATTATATCTTATGAAATATGGAAAATAATAATTTAGAAAATCTAACTCCGTAATTCCAGCTCTTCTGTACTTCCAAATTCAACACCGTTTGGTAAATATGTTGACCTGAGAAAAGCCTCTTTAAAATTAGGCTGAGGAAAAATAGAACAAACATCCCAGAGTCGAAAATTAATGCTTACAGAGACAAAAAAAAACAAAGCATTGGTTAAAATGATTCTGGATTTGACTTCCGGTGGCGGCTATGAGGGAGCAGGTCGCACATTTGGTGGCTCCCGTTTCGGTCGGACTTTTGGACCTTTTCCCCTGACTTTTTTTGCACGTTTGAGCGCGGAACTAGAAAGCAATTGTACTCCGGCACAGGACCCATACAGAATTGTATGGACTTAAGAAGCCGGAGGGACCGTAAACAGCAGAAGAAGTGGTCGAGTAAGGGCACAATGGAGGCTGTGACAGAGACCAGCATGGCTGGTGTTCAGAGCAAGGCGCCGACAGCCCAGCCCACAATGGAGCAGCTCCTGCAGACTATGCAGGAGGGCTTTTTGGCTCTGAAGCGTGACAACTTGAAGCCGTTACAGAAGTTGATTGACCGAATGGGAAAAACGCTGGATGATCAGGCTGAGAAGCTCCAGCAGTTGGAGAAGTCAGTGGAGGAGCAGGCTGACTTTCAAACATGGCGGATGTGGAGATTCGGAGGGTGCGGGACCAGCAAAAAGTGCTTCTGGAAAGGCTGGAGGACCTGGACAACAGATCTCGTAGGCATAACGTGAGAATCGTGGGCCTTCCGAAGGGGGCAGAGGGGCTGGTCGCTGCCGCGTTTGTGGAGGGTATGTTTCAGAAGTTGCTGGGGAAACGAGGTGTTACCGCGCCCGCCGGTGGTGGACAGGGCACACAGAGTGCAGGTGAGGCAACCGCGCGAGGGGGTCCCCCACGAGCAATGGTGGTACGCTTTCACAGGTACCTGAACAAGGAACGGGTGCTGCAATGTGCAAAGAGCACACAAAGCTGTACTTGGGACAATGCCACCCTGTGTGTGTACCAAGATTTGAGCACTGAGGTGGCCAGGAAGAGGGGAGGCTACAGGCAGGTGAAGGAGATCCTGTATAAAAACAAGGTGAAATTCGGGCTGCTTTTTCCGGCGCGACTGTGGGTTACGTATGAGGGTCAGCACCACTATTTCGAGGAACCCGAAGAGCCGATGGACTTCGTTAAGGAGCAAGAGCTGGCCCTGAGCTGAGGACGTTTGGCCTCATGTCAGAACTTTTAAGTTTGTGGTGTCTCTCCCGTTTTGAAAATTGCTGCATGTTCGGGTCCGTTTTTGTCGTTCTTTTTTTCGACCTTTTTAGGGTGTTGGAAGGTGGTAGAGATGTGGGGTTTTTCACGTGGTTTACCTGCATGTTTCTTTTTTGGGCTCTTTGATTAGTTGGAGTTTGGCTGGGGGGGAAAATAATAAAGAAAACAGGTAAAAGGGTTGCGTTTGGATGGATGCTTCAGGGGAACTTTGTGCAGTCTTTTTCTGTGTCTATGGGAAGGACTGAGAGTGCCTGTTATTTCTTATCTCTTTTTTTCTTGTTTAACATGAATTGTGCTGTTGTGGGGGTTGTTTATGACTTGTATGGAGTGTTTGCTTAAGTAGGGCTGATCTGGGGAAGTGGTATGGATGGGTTGGGGGAGGGGCGACTGGGAACAATGGGTGGGAGACGCGGTGGCGCCGAGGCTGGGAGCCCCAGGCTAGCTGAGTGGGACTAGTCAACAGTAGCCGAGGTGGGGGGGTGCATGTAGATTAGAGCAGGGGTTAGGTGATAGGAAGGTGTTGCTGGGGGGGGGGGGGGGGAGTTCTACTGACGGGGATGGAAACTGGGCATGGCAACAGTGAGGAGGTCATAGGTGGAGCCGGTCAGAAGGTGGGCCAGATGTAGCGCGACACATGGCTGGGGGGCTGGCCAAGAAAAGGGGATGGCTGATCGGCAAAGGGTGGGGGTGGGGGGGGGGGGGGGGGCGAGTGTCCTCCAACCAGGCTGATCACCTGGAACGTTAGAGGGTTAAACGGGCCAGTGAAGAGGGCGCGTGTGTTTGCGCATCTACGGGTTCTGAAGGCGGACATAGTCATGCTGCAGGAGACGCACCTGAAAGTGGCAGACCAGGTTATGTTAAGGAAGGTCTGGGTCAGTCAGGTCTTTCATTCGGGGCTTGATTCTAAGACGAGGGGGGCTACGATCCTGATTAGTAAAAGGGTACAATTTGAGGCGGAGGGTACAGTCGTGGATGGGGGTGGCAGGTTCGTTATGGTGAGGGGTAAGCGCGAAGGGGTGAGAGTAGTCCTGGTTAGTATGTATGCCCCTAATTGGGACTATGTGGATTTTATTAGGAGGATGCTGGGGAAGATCCCCGACTTGGACTCACGTAAGCTGATCATGGGCGGGGACTTTAATACAGTCCTGGACCCGAGCCTGGACCGGTCAGGCTCAAGAACGGGCAGGTTGCCAACGATGGCAAAGGAACTGAGAGGGTTCATGGAGCAAACGGGGGGAGCAGATCCGTGGAGATTTAACCGGCTGACGGCGAGCGAGTTCTCGTACTACTCCCACTTCCATGAGGTGTATTCCCGAATCGACTACTTTGTTGTGAGTAGGGACCTGCTGGCCAGAATGGTGGGGGCAAAATATTCGGCAATTGCCATATCGGACCATGCTCCACACTGGGTGGACCTGCAGTTTTGTAAGGACAGCTTTCAGCGCCCACCATGGAGGCTGGAAGTTGGATTACTCGCGGACGAGGCAGTGTGCGAGAGGCTGAGGAAATGCATGCAGAATTACCTGCAGGTGAATGATATTGGAGAAGTCTCGGCAGTGGTGCTCTGGGAGGCACTGAAGGCAGTGGTGAGAGGGGAGCTGATTTCAATCCGGGTGTACAGGGACAGGACAGACAGGACAGAGACGGACCGACTAATTAAGGAAATTCTACTGTCGGACAGGAGTTACGTGGAATCCCCGAGGCCAGAGTTACTCAGGAAACGACAGAGGCCGCAGGCCGAATTTGGGGTGCTGACTACAGGCAAGGCTGTAGAGCAGCTTAAAAAGGTAAAAGGCGCGATTTATGAGCAAATGGAGAAGGCCAGTAGAATGCTTGCGCAACAACTAAGGAAGAGGGAAGCGGCTAGGGAAATAGGGAGGGTAGTGGATGGGGAGGGTAATCTAGTGGGTAATCCAGCAGGGCTGAACAAGGTCTTTAGGGACTTTTATAGGAAGCTGTACACTTCGGAACCCGCCGGGGAACCAGGGGGAGTGAGACGATTCCTGGATGTACTGACCTTCCCAAGAGTGGGGAGGGGGTTGGTGGACAGACTGGGGGCCCTGGTCAGGATCGAAGAAGTATTGGGGGGCCTGAAGATCATGCAGTCGGGTAAAGTCCCGGGGCCAGACGGGCATCCGGTGGAGTTTTACAAAAGATTTGCCGGGATAGTGGGGCCGATGCTGGTCAGGGTCTTTAACGAGGCAAGAGACAGAGGGAGTTTACCCCCGACGATGTCGCGGGCCACCATCTCGCTTATTCTGAAACGGGATAAGGATCCGGAGGCTTGTGGGTCATACAAGCCGATCTCTTTGATCAACGTAGATGCCAAGTTACTGGCCAAAATTTTGGTGACTAGAATTGAGGACTGTGTACCGGATGTAATTGGGGAGGACTGTCGAAGCCAGGTATTTCGAATACAACTAGTACAGGTAAAAGATAGCTGTTTAAGCATAAATATTAAGCCCCAGTTTTAAATACCCATTTTAAAATGAGGATTTCAGCACTCATAACCTCAGGTCATCTCTGGACATGCAGAGACACAAAACAATATGAAACAGCATAATTCCATCATAGATTAAAACAGCAAGTTGCAAAACAATTTGACACTATGCTTGTCCTACTGTCAAGGACAAGGGCTGAATTCCATGGCAACGAGGCGGCAGGAGTCCAGTGCAGTTTGTAGAGCATTGAATCAAATATATATTTGATTCCAGCTTTCTCGATATGAAGTCTCCATTGTTACATTAGCCAAGCTAGCTTAAAACCAATTTATTGCTGGTAAAGACTAGCAGAATATCACATTCCATGACATGAAACAATTAAAAGCTAATGTTGCACATTGAAGTTGGACGGCTTGCCATCAAATCAAATGTGTTTGAGTCTAACCCAAACCAATTAGGATTATATTGGGGTGTGATTAGATGATTTAAGACAGATTTGAAAAGTTTCCCCCCACCATTTTAGTCTGTCTTTAATTCTCTGAGTCTGTCTGTTGGTCTGTTAGTCTGTCAGTCAGTCTGTCAGTATGTCTTTGTAGTGATGTAGTGTTTTAGTGTGTTTCTATAGTAGTGTTCTCTCTCTCTCTTTTTCATGTTTCATTTCCAGACTTTGACCTTTTAAAAATTACTTTCGAGCTGTCTGCCTAAGCAAGAAGATAATGTCTTGATTCTCTGAAAGCTTCAAATTGTCTATGAATTGCCTTTTAAATGACTTTCTAATTGTAATCAACAGAAGAAAAATATAACAATTCTTATTGGCACCTGAGAAGTTTTAACTGCAAATTTCTGCTGAGTCCCAGTAATCGCAAAGTGCTACTGGTAACCGAATAGTAGGAATACTATAAATTTCTTCAACTTTACACAGTCGGATAATAGTAGGAATCTAACAACTTGGCGTAGTCCAAAAATATTATTAGATCGTTCAACTTGTCATAGTTCGGCAGGTTAAGATTCTTTCGACTAAGATTCCTTCAAGGACCAAACCGGGTTTGTGAAGAGGAGGCAACTGGTGGCCAACCTAAGAAGGCTGCTTAACGTGATTATGATGCCCCCGGAGAGTAGGGAGATGGGGATAGTGGTAGCCATGGTTGCTGAAAAGGCTTTTGACAGGGTTGAGTGGGATTATCTGTGGGAGGTACTAGGGCGGTTCGGGTTCGGAGCGGGGTTCATTGACTGGGTTAGGCTGTTATATCAGGCCCCAGAGGCAAGTGTAAGGACGAACAGGACGACATCGGACTACTTTAGACTGCACCGTGGGACAAGACAGGGCTGCCCTCTCTCCCCACTGCTGTTTGCGCTGGCCATAGAGCCACTGGCAATTGCACTGAGAGCTTCTAGGGGCTGGAAAGGGCTGGTCCGGGGGGGAGTGGCACATAGAGTCTTGTTATACGCAGACGATCTGCTGTTATATGTATCGGACCCAATGGTGGGGATGGACAGTATCATGGCTACCCTGAGGGAATTTGGCCGGTTCTCCGGATACAAACTGAACATGGCTAAGAGCGAGTTGCTTGTAATTCAGGCGAGGGGGCTGGAGAGGAGGCTGAAGGAGTTGCCGTTCAGGCTAGTGGGGGAGAGTTTCCGATATTTGGGGATTCAGGTGGCACAGGACTGGGGCAAGTTGCATAAGCTCAACCTGTTCCGACTGGTGAAACGAGTGAGGGAGGAGGTCCGGAGGTGGGATGCGCTCCCGCTGTCATTGGCGGGGAGGGTGCAGACTGTTAAGATGACGATTCTCCCGCGGTTCTTCTTTGTTTTTCAGTGTCTCCCCATCTTTATCCCGTGGTCCTTCTTTAAGAGGCTGAATAAAATTATTCTGGGATTTGTATGGGCGGGGAAGTCCCCGCAGGTGAAGAGGGTGATGCTTGAAAGGAACAGAGGAGAAGGTGGGCTGGCGTTGCCGAACTTCAGCAACTATTACTGGGCGGCCAACAGAGCGATGATAAGGAAATGGATGGTGGGTGCGGGGTCGGTTTGGGAGCGGATGGAGGCCGCTTCGTGCAGGGGCACTAGCTTAGCAGCCCTGGTCACGGCGCCGCTGCCGCTTCCGCCGTCACGGTACTCCACCAGCCCGATAGTGATGGCAGCTCTTCGGATCTGGGAGTTGAGGAGGCATGTAGGGGAGGTAAGAGCATCGGTGTGGACCCCAATCTGCGGCAACCATCGATTTGCCCCAGGGAACATGGATGGGGGTATCGACTGTGGAGGAGGGCGGGGATTGTGAGGATGGGGGATCTGTTCTTGGAAGGGAGCTTTCCGAGCATGAGGGCGTTGGAGGAGAAGTTTGGGCTGGTGAGGGGGAACAAATTTAGATACTTACAGGTGCGGGATTTTGTACGCAGACTGGTGCCATCCTTACCACGTCTCCCGCCGAAGGGGAGGCAGGACAGGGTAGTTTCTAGGGGAGAGGTGGGAGAGTGTAGAGTCTCAGACGTCTATAAGGAACTAATGGGAGCTGAGGATACGCAGACCGAGGACCTGAAACTTAAGTGGGAAAAGGAACTGGTTGGGGGGGGGGGGGGGGAAGGTATCTGGGCAGAAGTCCTGAGCAGAGTAAACACGACCGCAACATGTGCCAAGCTCAGCCTGATCCAGTTTAAGGCCATGCACCGGGCCCGTATGAGCAAATTCTTCGGGCTGGAGGACAAGTGTGCTAGATGCACCGGAGGGCCAGCTAACCACGTACACATGTTCTGGTCGTGCCCTAAACTCAGGGGATATTGGCAGGGATTCGCAGATGTCATGTCCCGGGTATTGAAAACTGGGGTGGTAATGAGTCCTGAGGTGGCAATCTTTGGGGTTTCGGAGGACCGGGGAGTCCAGGAAGAGAGGGAGGCCGATGTTCTGGCCTTTGCTTCCCTGGTAGCCCAGCGACGAATACTGTTAGCATGGATGGACTCAAAGCCCCCGATGGCTGAGGTATGGCTATCGCACATGGCGAGCTTTCTTGGCCTAGAGATAGTCAAGTTCGCCTTGAGAGGTTTGCTACTAGGGTTCGCCCGAAGGTGGCAGCCATTTATTGACTTCTTCGCAGAGGGGTAAGTGTCAGCAGGGGGGTGGGGATGGCAAGGGTAGAGTAGATTAGAGTAGGGGGATATTGAGGCAGGTCCTTGCGTGAATAGAGCCGTGGTTTGCACTATGTTTAATTTGTGTCTTGCACTATGTTTAATTTGTGTCTTGACTTTTTTTTGTACTGTACAATGTCACTTTTTCTATATGCCTAAAATACCTCGATAAAATTGTTTGTTTAAAAAAAAAAAATGATTCTGGATTAAATGAATTAAGGATAACGGGCGGGACTCTCCCATCGGGTGGCTAAGTACCGACGCCGGCGTAAAGTCGGGAGTGTTTTACTCCGGCGTCGACGCCCACACCGCTCCAGTTGCCAATCCTGGCCTTATCCCGGCACCGTGGGGTCCGCTCATACGCAGTTGGGCCGGCGCCAACTAGCGCATGCGCAGTGGCCTTCTTCCCCGTGCCGGCCCCGACGCCAAATGGTACAGGGCTACAGGAGCTAACGTGGAGAAAAGGAGGCCCCCCCGACAGAGAAGCCGGCCCACCAATTGGTGGGCCCCGATCGCAGGCCAGGCCACTACGGAGGCCCCTCTGGGGTCGAATCTCTTCAACACCGAGGTTCCACCGGCTCAGAGGATGTTAGAATGGCGCCATGGGACTCGGCTTTTTGGTGATGGCCGTTCGGGCCGGAGAGTCGACGCATACCCCGACCGGCGCCACACCGGCCCCAGTGGCACCGAGTCTCAGCTCTGCGGAGATTCACGTCCCGGTATCTGGCCAGCTTTGCGCGGCCCGCCGTCGATTCTCCGACCCGGCGGGGGGGTCGGAGAATTCGCCCTATATTCCTATGATCTTTTACATTTAAAGGTACAGTAGCTGTTGCTATGTAGTGAAGCATAATTTCAATTTTAGAAGTGTTATTAGCTCGTTTGATGATATTAGAATAAAAGTACGAGTGTCGACAGGCATGTAGTCCCACACCATGTGGCTCCTAAAGTCACAGGTTGGATTCCTGGTTTATGTGGAATTCATAGATTCTGCGGGCACTTTAGGTCAGCTCCACAATTATCCTCTGTTCCCTCAGTGAGATGGAGAAACGGGTCAAACGTCATTGTCATCCCTCCGTGGTTAACATTCCTACAGTTGCAAAAAAGGTGCTTCACCAAAGCAACTGTATTTATTATTGGTGGGTGAAATTTGGGAGAAAATGTGAAAAAGGAGGAGAATAAAAATATTTATTTTTTTAATGGGCTTTCTACCTATATACCTGTGCCGTTTATAACCCAGTTCCCAGATGTAGTGCAAACGTCTCTATTAATATCCATCGTTCATAGTTAGTGCTTTCTTTGTCGCCTCTTTAAATCAAGTAAGTCACGTTTTTTGTTCTTTCGTGGGATGTGAGCATTGCTGCCAAGGCCGACATTCCCATCCGTAATTGGCCTTGAGATGGTGGTGGTGGCCTTCTTGAACTGCTGCAAACCATCTGGACAGGTACACTCACTATGATTTTAGGAAGAGAGTTCCAGGATAGTGAAGGAACAGCAGTATAATTCCAGATCAGGGTGGCATGTGGCTTGGGCGAGAATCTTCAGATAGTGATGTTCCCAAGCGTCAGCTATCCTTGTCCTTTGAGGCGGTAGAAGTCACCAATTTGGAAGGTGCTGTTTCAGAAGGCTTGGCAAATTGCTGCAGTGTGTCTTGTATGTGGTACACACTTCTGTCCCTGTGCACCAGTGGTGGAGAGAGTAAATGTTTAAAGTGGTGGGTGGCATGTCAATCAACCAGGCTGCTTTGTCCTAGATGCTATCAAGTTTCTTGAGTGTTGTTGGAGTGCACTCATCCAGGCAAGTGGATTCCATCAAGTAAAAATAGCATCCTAACTTCCCACTTGACCCAGTGTACCAAATTTACCCCAAAGTCACAAGGTTATGAGCTCAATTTCCATTCCAAGACTTGAGTATATAATTAAGATGATGCTTTAGTACAGAACTGAAGGATTGTTTCAAGTCCGGGTTTTTTTGGAAGGCAGTGTTGAGCTAACGTCCCATCCACCTGTTCAAGTGGACATAAAAAACTTCTTTGCCACTTTTTCTTTAAAAAGTAGGAATTTCTCGTGGTGTCCTAGATATACCTCATCCCCGACTAATACCATTAAAGCAGACTACATTTTTAACGTTTCATTTGTTGTTTCTGGTATCTTGTTGCGTACAAATTGGATTCATCCAGAATACTGACAGAGACTAAGGAGAAGATAGTGGAGAGAATAACCACAGTAAATCCAAAATATCTCAAAGAACTGGGAGATTGAGAAATATTACATCCTAGATCAAGAAAATGAAACGGGATAAACCAGGAAATTAGAGGCATGTTAAACCTTTCTCAATTGATGATAAACATGAGTGCATAATATAAGATAAAATCAATTAATGGTTGGCTTAATAACAAATAGTCATTAACTTGTAATGGGCAGGTTGAGGCTGACTAGTCGAATTTTTTTGAGAAAACCATATTGTAGAAAGGGAAAATGGTAGGTGGATATTTGATTTGTCAGAAGGCACTTGGTCAGATGTTGCGTAAGAAACTGTTATTAAGATTGATATTAAGGCAATGTGAACTTATGACAGAGGAATAGCTGAGTGACGTAAAAGGCATGGGCATAAATTCCTTTTCTTTTGGGTTGTCAGGTATATGATAATTCTGTGACTATCTACGTTAGTGTCTTTTGTTTCTATTTATTTAAATCATTTGGTCATGGGCAGAAAAGGAATGATATTGCAGTTTGCTGATGATGGTTGTGATAAATTGGAAAAAAGCACAAGCACTTAGCCAGGTTAGAAGTGTGGTCAGTTCATTGCAAAGAAATGTAAATTCTGGGGACGAAGCAATCCAAAGTATCAAGATTCCTAAACGTAGAGTGTGGTATTCTTTGTTGTAGCTGCAAAGAGTACAGAGGTGACACATATCAAGTTCATATGACATAGTGCAAAGGGTTGATTTACAAGATGCTATTCAAACAGGGTACACCGGTGAATGCCACAAAAGCCCCAAAACGGTCCAATGACGTCAATGTACAGCACCTGACATTACACCAGCCGATGGTATTACTCTGATACATAACATAGAGGGATAGAGATCTACAGGTACAGATCATTAATAACAAGAGTTCCAATAGAAAAAGGCTTAAAAAGGAATTTGGAATTTTAAGTTTCATGTAGAGAGGCTTTCGGTATCAAAGAAGGGAATATTGAATTTGTGAATATCATTAGTTATGGTGGACTATTTAGTTATCGACACACATCATAGAAGGGTTATTAAGCCCTGGATAGACTGTTAGCTTCACTGCAATGCTGCTGGGAAATCAAGAGTCTTGTGAGGAAAAATGGCTTGTAAAACCGAGAGCTTTTTTTCACAAGAGCAAAGGATGTGAAGGAAGGATCTAATAGAGGCAATCAAATAATGAAAGGTTAAGTAGTGGTTTTCCATTGGTTAAAAAATTGGTGGTTGATAGATTTGAGATTATCACCAAATGATGGAGGAAAGACGAAGAATTATTTTTCATTGGCATAAAAGTTCAGGGCCACCGTAACCTTGACGGACACGGGGAGAGGGTGTCCCCTGCCAGTGCCACGCCATGCCACGTGTGCCAGCAGGTGGCAGATGTGTGCCACGGTTTCCCGGCTCATCCGGAGTCTCCTCCTGCATTCCCAGTCCGTGAGGTCCTGGTACGACAGCCGGGGCCGGTACACACAGGGACTCCTCGGGTGCCTCCGTTGCCGTAGCGCCGCGACGTCCTCCTCGTCCTGTCGGGCGGGTGTCCCTCCAGCCTGGGCGGCTGCCGCCTGCTCCTCTGTGGCAGCCTGCACCTCTTCTCTGGCATGCTCCTCCTCCTCCTCATCCAGGGCAACATGGACAATGGCGGCTGCCGCCACGGCGGCCAACATCGCTGGCTGATCGGAAAACATGACGGCCTGCGGGGGGGGGGGGGGGAACGACGGCATGTCATCATTGCCCGTACCCCCTCCTCCCCCCAGCCAGGTGGCATGGACCGCATGGGCGCGACTGTTGGAGGATGGCACTTGCCAAGGCGCACAAACTCGCTTGCCCTCGCACCCCCCCCTCCCCGGCACGCACCTCTCCGTCCCCCTCCCTGGCACGCATCTCATCGTCCCCCAACCCGGCAGTCACCTTCCCGTCCCTCTCCCCGGCACGCACCTCCCCGTCTCCCTCCCCGGCAGTCATCCTCCCGTCTCCCTCCCCAGCAGTCATCCTACCGTCCCCCTCCCCGGCACGCTCATCCCCGTCCCCCTCCCCGGCACGCACATCCCTGTCCCCCTCCCCGGCACGCACATCCTCGTCCCCCTCCCCGGCACACATCTCCCCAACCCCCTCCCCGGCAGTCATGCTCCCGTCCCCCTCCCCGGCACGCATCTCCCCGGCACGCACCTTCCCCGGCACACACCTCCCCGTCCCCCTCCCCGGCACGCACCTTCCCGTCCCCCTCCACGGCAGTCATCCTCCCGTCTCCCTCCCCGGCACACACCTCCCCGTCCCCCTCCCCGGCACGAACCTTCCCGTCCTCCTCCCCGGCAGTCATCCTCCCGTCCCCCTCCCCGGCACGCATCTCCTGTCCCACTCCACGGCAGTCATCCTCCTGTCTCCCTCCCCGGCACGCATCTCCCTGACCCCCTCCCCGGCACGAACCCCCGTCCCCCTCCCCGGCATGCACCTCCCAGTCCCCCTCCCCGGCACTCACCTCCCCGTCCCCCTCCCCGGCACGAACCGTCCCCGTCCCACTCCCCGGCATGCACCTCCCCGTCCCCCTCCCCGGCACACATCTCTCCGTCCCCCTCCCCGGCACGAACCCCCGCCCCCCCTCCCCGTCCCCCTCCCCGGCATGCACCTCCCCGTCCCCCTCCCCGGCACGCACCTTCCCGGTCCTCCTCCCCGGCAGTCATCCTCCCGTCCCCCTCACGGGCACGCACCTCCCCGTCCCCCTCACCGGCACGCATCTCCCCGTCCCCCTCCCCGGCAGTCATCCTCCCGTCCCCCTCCCGCGGCACGCACCTCCCCGTCCCCCTCCCCGGTACACATCTCCCTGTCCCCCTCCCCAGCACGCACCTCCCCGTCCCCCTCCCCGGCACGCATCTCCCCATCCCCCTCCCCGGCAGTCATCCTCCCGTCTCCCTCCCCGGCACGCATCTCCCCGTCCCCCTCCACGGCAGTCATCCTCCCGTCTCCCTCCCCGGCACGAACCTTCCCGTCCTCCTCCCCGGCAGTCATCCTCCCGTCTCCCTCCCAGGCACGCATCTCTCCGTCCCCCTCCCCGGCACGCACCTCCCCGTCCCCCTCCACGGCAGTCATCCTCCCGTCTCCCTCCCAGGCACGCATCTCTCCGTCCCCCTCCCCGGCACGAAACCCCGTCCCCCTCCCCGTCCCTCTTCCCCCCCCGTCCCCCTCCCTGGCACGCACCTCCCCGTCCCCCTCCCCGGCACGCACCTTCCCGGTCCACCTCCCCGGCAGTCATCCTCCCGTCCCCCTCCCCGGCACGCATCTCCCCGGCACGCACCTCCCCGTCCCCCTCCCCGGCAGTCATCCTCCCGTCCCTCTTCCGCGGCACGCACCTCCCCGTCCCCCTCTTCGGCACGCACCTCCCCGTCCCCCTCACGGCAGTCACCCTCTCGACCCCCTCCCCGGCAGTCATCCTCCCGTCCCCCTCCCGCGGCACGCACCTCCCTGTCCCCCTCCACGGCACGCACATCCCCGCCCACCTCCCCGGCACGCATCTCCGCGTCCCCCTCCCCGGCAGTCATCCTCCCGTCCCCCTCCCCGGCACGCACCTCCCCGTCCCCCTCCCCAGCAGTCATGCTCCCGTCCCCCTCCACGGCACGCACCTCCCCGTCCCCCTCCATGGCACGCACATCCCCACCCCCCTCCCCGGCACGCATCTCCCGTCCCCCTCCCCGGCAGTCATCCTCCCGTCACCCTCGCCGGCACGCACCTCCCCGTCCCCCTCCCCAGCAGTCATGCTCCCGTCCCCCTCCACGGCACGCACCTCCCCGTCCCCCTCCATGGCACGCACATCCCCACCCCCCTCCCCGGCACGCATCTCCCGTCCCCCTCCCCGGCAGTCATCCTCCCGTCACCCTCGCCGGCACGCACCTCCCCGTCCCCCTCCCCAGCAGTCATGCTCCCGTCCCCCTCCACGGCACGCACCTCCCCGTCCCCCTCCATGGCACGCACATCCCCACCCCCCTCCCCGGCACGCATCTCCCGTCCCCCTCCCCGGCAGTCATCCTCCCGTCACCCTCGCCGGCACGCACCTCCCCGTCCCCCTCCACGGCACGCACCTCCCCGTCCCCCTCCACGGCACGCACCTTCCCGGTCCTCCTCCCCGGCAGTCATCCTCCCGTCCCCCTCACGGGCACGCACCTCCCCGTCCCCCTCACCGGCACGCATCTCCCCGTCCCCCTCCCCGGCATGCATCTCCCCGTCCCCCTCCCCGGCAGTCATCCTCCCGTCCCCCTCCCCGGCACGCACCTCCCCGTCCCCCTCCCTGGCACGCACCTCCCCGTCCCCCTCCATGGCAGTCATCCTCCCGTCCCCCTCCCCGGCAGTCATTCTCCCGTCTCCCTCCCCGGCAGTCATCCTCCCGTCCCCCTCCCCGGCACTCACCTCCCCGTCCCCCTCCCCGGCACGCACCTCCCCGTCCCCCTCCCCGGCACGCACCCCCCGTCCCCCTCCCCAGCACGCACCTCCCCGTCCCCCTCCCCGGCACGCAGCTCCCCGTCCCCCTCCCCAGCACGCACGTCCCCCTCCCCGGCAGTCATCCTCCCGTCCCCCTCCCCGGCAGTCATCCTCCCGTCCCCCTCCCCGGCAGTCATCCTCCCGTCCCCCTCCCCGGCACGCACCCCCCCGGCACGCACCACCCCGTCCCCCTCCCCGGCAGTCATCCTCCCGTCCCCGGCACTCACCCCCCCCCCCCGGCACTCACCCCCCCCCCCCCCCCCCCTCCCGGCACTCCCCTGAAGCCCACCCCACTCTACCCCCTCCCCCGCCGCACACACACCCACACACACCTCTCCCCCACACACACAAAATGCAGCCACGCCATCACCTCTCCTGCGGCCAACCCCCCCAGGCTGTCACCCACCTCCACGCTGGACGGCGTCAACCATCAGCACTGGTGGGGGGTCGGAGAATCGCGCCCCTGGTCTGAGACACATGTGACACACACAAATGTGGTTGACTCTTGACTGTTCTCAAGGGTAGTTAGGGATGGACCAATGACATCTGCATCCCATGAATAAAATAAGTTGACCGGCCCTCACTAGACAAGTAGAGTTAAAATCCTCTGACTGGATTTATGTGTACATAATATCCTTTTTGTATGCAAGGTGGTTGCACTAGATTAACCTGGAACACAAAGATCTTGATGAGGAGGGAGAAAAAACTAGATTGATGGATGCTTCCAAGTTTAATTGATACTGCTGATGGAGATTGAATACGAAAATATATTAACGATCATTTAGTTAAAGTGGAGTAAATTACAGTTTACATGAACGCTGTCAATCTTAGAATTGTTTTGGATTTACACTTCCAAATTAGAATGCACGAGACCGATATAGATTATTTTCTTCAATGTTACTTCAGAGCAAAAAAAAAAGGTTGTTATCTATATACAAGCAGTGAAGTAACTTGAATTGAATCAAATTCACATAAGTGGTGCGATTGGTTTTTGGCATACCACATCATGTCACTGGATTTCACACATGGTGGTTGAGCAACAGTTTCTAGTTTATAACAGGGAATCAATTCAACTTCAATCAGCATAATCTTACCAAAGCACAGATTGCTGTGTAAACTTGTAAACTGAGTAGCAACAATAATAGGTAAGATTGTAACTGGCAGAGACTTTCTACAGCTCATGCAACACAGAGAGTCACTTTTTGTATCTGATAGTCTTTGCCTGCAACATGAATCCCTCCATATGTGTTATATTCCTTGCTTTTTCCTACAAGATAGGCAGATATGTAGTGTTGACAAAGAATATAAAAATAAGAAGTTTGAATCAAAACAAATTTATTTTACACTACTAAACTAAATGAAGTCCGCGCACTCTACTGAGCTACAGATATTAAATTAATGATGCTGAATCTGTAGTACAGCAATCAATATTCTATCTAACTATTAAGCTACACCATAACTTGACCTCGTGCTATATCTCTACATTCAATTCTCACTCTGCTCCATGTTCTCCCAGAATTCCTAGAGATGCTGTCTTATATTCAGCATTAGTAACACCACCTAGTGTTTGATTTACACACAGTTTCAGATGTTAACCCTTTACTACACTGGCACTATACATATCATTACAATATGCACATGTTTTCAGTCTTGACTTTGGCCCACATCAAATAATGTCCATGCAACAGCTTCTCTTTCAAAGAGCTTCTCCATACACTCTAGATTAGAACTCTTGGCTGTCTTATAGCCTGCAGCTCATTAAGTCAGACTGCCCCCTAGTGTAATGTTATCCCAAGTCTTACTCTCTGTGCAGAAACAATGATTAGTCATCCTTATTCTATTAACTTTGCTTATCTCTTGGTATATATTTGTTCTTGTATTGTTGCTGTATTGTGGATATTAGTTACTTTTTAAATTTTCACATAATCAAAATGTTAAAGGTCAAACTTAATAGGATTCTGTGGGAAAGTCAAAACTGAATTATGACATTCCCCAGTCCATTGCACCAAAGCATTCAACCTTCCGTTTTTGGATTTAGATCATGGGCAAGATCTTCCAGCTGTTCATGCCGGGAGGATCTTCCGGTGGGCATCACTGGCTAGACCAACATCAATTGCCAATCCCTCAAAAAGGTGGTGGTGAGCTGCTTTCTTGAACGACTGCAGTCCATGCAGTGCAGGAACACTCACAGTGCTGCTAGGGAGGGGGTTCCAGAATTTTGACCCAGCGACAGGATGGTGAGTGGTTTTGAGGGAACTTCCAGGTCGTGGTGTTACCAAGTGTCCTTTGCCATTGTCCTTATAGATGGTAGCAGTCATGGGTTTGGAAGGTGCTGCCTAAGGAGCGTTGGTGAGTTCCTGTAGTGCATCTTGTAGATGGCACATACTGCTACCATTGTGCGTCAGTGGTAGAGGGAGTGAATGTTTGTGAAAGGGGTGTGTTTTCAGTCCCTCAGTCTGTGATCAATAATCAACAGCAAGATTACCTGAATTAAAATAAAGGGAATTGTTTATTCACACATCACCCCAAATATCTAAACACTACATCGTTCTCACACAAATACACTCACTCAGCAAATATGCAGTTCAAGAAGATAATGCACTTTTACAAATTGCAAGCAAAGAAACAATTTGTAATTCGCAATTTAGGAAGAAGCAGTTATTGGGGCCCATTAAAGAAGACTCTTTCCCTCTGAAAGGGTAAACCAGGTGGCTTCAATAGCTGAATCATAGTTGCAGGATTCCCTCAAAGGTACATGTTACAAAGTTGGTTGCTTGTGGTTTTTGTATGAGGTCAAGTTAATTGCAGGCAGGCTTTGAAAAGAAATGGCTAGGTGATTCTTAAGAAGTAGTCATCTTCGAGTTCTAAAAGGCATACTTTCTGACTGACTTTCTGCACCTGCTGGGGTTTTTATTTCTGCATTCTCCGCAGTTTGACCAGGTTTTCCCTGGTTCTTGGGGCAATAAATTTGGCATCACTGGAGAACGTTTTAATCAGGTGGCCGCCTGATCTAATACCTCCATTGTCCACCAAGAATGATTTAAAGCTAGAAGCCATGGCTATGCAATGGAGAATGGATGGAGTGGTCTGTTTACACCCACTTACGGTAAATTGGCTTCTGCAGCTGTCTTTGGTTTGTTGCTCGTTTTAGTCTTAGTTTAATTGCTCTTATTCTGTCACCTTTGCTCTTGAGTCGCCAGGTATCTTTCTGATACCGCCACGTGGTTCAAGTCCGAGTAATGATTAATAATCCAACACACCAATTAGTAAGAGTTAAATCAACGCTCATTTATTATATACAGCAATTAATACTTATACATTAATTCTACCTCTAAGCTACTTCCTATAACTAACAGACAATACTTAACTTTGGAAATGGCCCACCAGGTCAGGGAAACGAATGGCCTTTCGAATGGGTTCTGAGCCTGCGGGATTCAAAAGCTGGTACAGGTCGATAGTCAGGAGTGCCTATCTGGTAGCGATCGTTGGAGTAAAACTTCCGTTCTCTTGCAGAAGGGTCTCGAAGGGTGCGGAGAGGAGAAGAAGGGTCGAGTTGAACTTGGCCCCTATTCTTATAGTCCACAGGGGCTTCCCGCCTCTCGGGGCGGACCTTGTACCTGGTTCCAAATGATTGGACTTGGTCCCAATCACTTGGTTCGATATTCTCCAATACTGGAGCGATTCCTTGATCGAGGGGTGGTCATTTACCTCTCTTTGTGTCAGCTCCTGCTGGCGCCGAAAGGTCTGGGTCGGCTTTGTGTGTCTATTTTGTATCGATTGTTCCTGGGGATTGCTACTTAATATGCAGATGGCTGGGGTGTTGTTATGTTGATGGCAGCAGGTATCGGTTTGATCTGGCTTCTCCAGAGGCGAATACACTGTTTTACCTGCAGCTGTCTGTTTGAGTCCTGTTGGCTGATGTTCCCATCAGCCTCTTCCGTTCGCCATTTTAAATCGGGGTTTGGCCATTCTAATCGGGAGTCAGCCATTTTGCATGGCTACAGGTTGAGTATCAAACTCAGAACCAGCAAGTCTGGAGCCTCCATATAATTTGAGTTTCAGGTGAGTCCACAAACAATGATGGGTGTAAATCCCACAGATGGGTTTTGTCTTGTTACATCCATTCAAGGGGCTATTCAATTAGGAACTTCCGGAGACTTAAGTCATCTGACCTTTGGCCACCTGTTAATGTCCATCTAATTAAAAAGAAAGTTATTTCTGGAAGATTCCAAATGGATTAGCCTCTGTTTAAGTTATGGGTAAGATGTGCCTCTACTGGGCATGACATTGAACTGGAGACATTTGGCTATGAGGAAAAATTGAATAGGCCAGGGCTATTTTCTTTGGAACACAGGAGACTGAAGGGAGACGTAATTGTAAGTACATACAATTACTTCAGGGATCTAGATGGAGTGAATAAGAAGGTGCTGTTCCTTTTGGTTAAGGGGTCCATAACCATGGGGATAGATTTAGGGTAAGAGGCAGGAATTTTGTGGGGGATTCAAGGTGAATGTTTTTCACCTAGAGGATGGTAGAGATCTGGTACTCATTTCCTGAAATGATGGTGGACGCAGAAACCCTCATGACTTAAAAGAAAATATTTGCACCTGAAGCGCTACAGCCCACAAAACTACAGAGTGGAAAAGTGGGATGAGGTTGGATATCTACTTGTCAGCCAACTTAGACACTATGAACCTCTTTTCGTCTTAATTTTTTTTTATCCTATGATATGGATTTAGCTTGCAAATCAGCCATTATCTCATTGACTGCTGGAGTGGGCTGAAGGGGCTAAATAGCCTACTGCTGTTGCTATTTTCCTTTCAACTCTGGGCCCAGGTTTATATATATCCCAGATTGAGAGGATTAAAGTCTCCTTTGACTGGTGGCTGCAGAGGTTTGGATGATCAGCATCCGATTCTTAATCGGCAGAGATCTGCAGCACAAAACGTTCCCAAATGTCACTCAATTGGACTTGAGGAGGGTTGATGTAGATAATGGGGAAATTGTCAAACTGTTGCCATTGGGAGTGATCCTTGAAATTGTAGCTGAGGTTGTTATTGGGAAGAGTAGGAAGTCCTTTATTGTGCATGTCATTGCTTTCAGTTTTATTCTTTTAGGAACAATAGAAACCTAAAATAGCAACAAAAACAGACACATTTTTTCAGCAGCTTCTACATTTTCTATAATCTTGGTTTCAAATTTTATTTGATGCTGAAATATTTTGGTTCTTTTACCAGAAGATCTAGAAAATAATTTGTGATATTTTTATTCCAAGAATGATTGATGCTTTAAAATCTGAGTTTATTTAATAATGTTCCTGTCCTGAACACATTGTTCCAAATTCTTGTTTTTCTTTTCATATATGGAATGATCTGCCTGTACATTTATGGGGCAGCACAGTGGTTAGCACAGTTGTTTCACAGCTCCAGGGTCCCAGGTTCGATTCCGGCTTGGGACCACTGTCTGTGCGGAGTCTGCACGTTCTCTCTGTGTCTGCGTGGGTTTCCTCCGGGTGCTCCAGTTTCCTCCCACAGTCCAAAGATGTGCAGATTAGGTGGATTGGCCAGATTAAATTACCCTGAGTGTCCAACAAAAGGGTAGGTGGGGTTACTGCGTAATGGGGATAGGGTGGAGACGTAGGCTTAAGCAGGGCGCTCTTTCCAAGGGCCGATACAGACTCAATGGGCCGAATGGCCCTCTTCACTGTAAATTCTATGATTCTCCCCCGTCAGTGGAAAGTCACTCAGGAGTGAACATAACAATACACCGGAATATCACCTCAACGCAGATTATGGTGTCAGAGCAAAAGAGCGCTGACAACAGGTCATCTTACAGCCTCCCTTTCCTTACTCCAGACCGAGAAGAGACAGCAGCAAACAACATATGACCTTCAGACATTAACAGGAGCAGGCAGCAAACATGACCTGCAGCCTCTGGAGAGCTGTGCAGTGCTCTCACAACTAACAAGGCCAATTCCTCATTAGCAACAGCCTTTCGCGCACCGTCAAAGGGATTAAAGTGACCTTCAGCATAGAACCAAGAGCAGGGCTCTGTCCTGCTAGTGTTTGGTAGGACAGACAGGCAGCAGCTGTAGCTATCTTGTTATGGGTATCCACAATATTTAAAGATGGCTTGAAGGTCTAACCGACAATTTTTGGCCTTTTCCGTTATTTAACCGGCATGCCCAGATCAGCGCGAGGTACAACAAGTGGTTGAATCGCACCCAGTAGCTTTTTCAAAATAATGTAACATAACTAGTAAATTTACATTGGTTGCAATTGTGAACATATTAGTATTTGCTGTCATTTATTTAATTATTATTTTTATTTCTGTGCAAATATAAAAAAATGATAATTTACCTTTTCAACAAAATGATTGTCTTTTTCAGTAAAATATTAACCACCCCCTCAAAGTGGTAGTAATTTTACAATTTTTCGGTCTAAAAATAATGCATATTGGTATTTGTTGATACTGAATGCTCATAATATTTGGCAAAATGTTTTTAGATTTTCAGTTTTGGCATTAATTTAATTGCCATTTATTTTTCAATGTGAAATTGAGGAGAGGTTTTGAAAAAAAATATATCAATTATGGCACTGATATGAATTGACATTTTTATATTTGTTAATCAGGCTTAAATGAAGAGTTGGTCCAGCTTCTACTCATTAGGGATGAGCTGCACATGGAACAGGATGCCATGCTGGTGGACATAGAAGACCTTACCAGGTTTGTGTGGGATTGACCAGAATGACCTGAAGGAGTTTTAAGTGGACAGTTCTGTACTTCCCCAGTGGTCCATTTAGCAGTTTTTGACTTTTTGCGCACTCATTGCATTCATATGTATTTTCCCTGAAACATTTCACCCTCTTAAAAATCTGTGATACTTTGGCTAACTGGAATTGTTATTATTCTGTCATGAAAGGTCAGCAGGGGACTTCTTTACAAAGCTAATTTGTGTATACTGAAACAAAAACAAAAAGGATGTGGGAGGTTTAGATATAAAAGTTTTTTCTTTAAATGTGGAACTCTTCCAAAATTTGCAGATGGATTTCCGGGAAATGTATAAGATAATGTTTTACAACTCTCACAAAACCTGTTCAACAAACTAGGCTTGTAACTTACCCTGGCCGCAGAAATCCATGGACTGTGTAAACACCTGCCTGAATGATTAGCTACCTTCGTACTGGGGACCTCTGATCTCTCACACCAACCAGCCGCATGTACTTGCATTATCTGACGAGGTTCCAACTAGCCAAAGCTGCACGTGACCCCGGCTTTGTTCTTTGATCATCGCTAGATCCAACTCACGGGTTTTGTCTTTTTAAATACGGACGTAAATGAGCTGCCAGTCTTCTCTCTGCTCCTCTATACACGCCGAGGTACGGCTGACTAGCTGTATTTCTTTGCCCCCTCAATTAGACCTAACTATTTTTTTGAAATCTTTTTTATTGGCATTTGATTAGACCTAAGTAGAGCATTAATCCTTTAAATAATTTTGTGCACAATTTTACATCACTTTGATGCCCAACTAGACTTCCACCCGGGAATGTTGGTGTGTATTTGTCTGCTAGATCAAGAGCGTGCCAACAATTTTCCTGTTTCTTATCATGTTCTCTCCTCCTTGCAACATCATATTTGTGCGTTTTGTCCATCTTGTTAATCATAGATTTATGCTGTGCTGCTCTTTATCTTGACCAAATGCAAATGCATTACAAATTCAGGTTTATAAAAGGAACATCCACTTTATGAATGGAACATTTTAAGATTTCAGTGCAGAGCAGTTCATGTTTAAAGTTTAAACTCCACTTCATCAGATCTTCCCGACTGTTATCAAAATGTCTGCGTCCGCATTGTTTTATACGTAGCTGGCTAATTTGTTGGTCGTTTGACTTCTAACCTGCTCCTTGTGCAAGGATTGGCAAGTACAATACTCTGTTAAACCAGTTATTGGTTCCTGTGGATGGAGCCCACGAGAAACTAACTCCCGATTTTCTGAATTGAATACAATGGCCAGAGTTTTCTGGCTGTTCCCGCCGGAGGGATCTTGCGGTCCCACCGATGGTGAACCCACGCCAGCTTTCGTGCAGCATGCGTGCAACAGACCGGTGTGCCTGCCATTATTAAATACTGAACTCCCTCGGCCTAGATACAAATGTAAAACCTTTGAACTCGGTTAAAACATTTCTTGTAAAGTTTCAAAATGGTCAAGATTCCCAAAATATGCTTGGGGAGATTTTTGACTTCTCTTCTTTCTCCAGACATGCTGAGAGTCAGCAGAAGCACATGGCAGAGAAAACAACGGCCAAGTGAAACTGAGATGCCTCCAGCAAGCCCCGAGAACTGGAGAGGAATTTTAAAAAAGCTAGATTTTACTTTGCTTCTGTCGTTGTAAAATGCTGACGCTCAAGATGGTGCACTTGAAGAAAATCAGTGTTAGTCATTGGTACTGTTTGAAGCTTTATGTCCAGTGATTGGCCTATGCTTCTTTTATAATTTATTTTAATATGATTACATTTGTCACTGAGTTGTATCGGGCATTTCAGTAAAATGTTGGTAACTGATATGCAATTCTAGTAAAACTGAGAAATGTGCAGGATTGGAAGATATATAAAGTAGTTAGGCGAAGCTAACTTCTGATGCTTTGGATTTTAGTTAAACAGTATTTTACCATGGACCTCTTTTTATTCTTCACAGATTGTAGTTTTAAACAAATAAACTTTATTTAAAGGTGCTATTAAAGTCAAAGAATACATGCCTGCCTTGTAGTGAAGTTGTAGCTATTGGTGATTAGGTCACTTGAATAAGTTTTCAACATTTTGTAAATGTTGATTACCTGACTCAACCATTTTAAAGTGTGTTAATATAATTTCAGTCAATTGGATTCAGAAATGTTATCTGGAAATGTTATGTACAAATATGTAAAATAAAAAATAAAATTTGTTTCCTATGATATACTTATATTAATCTGGCTTCACATTATGTTAGATATTGTGGTGACCTACCAGGGCCTAGCTTTTAGGCCTGAGTAAAGTTGGCCATTTTAAATTAAAGAATTGGGCACTTTAAAACAAGCCACAGTCACTCCAGCACACAGTCCATTGGAATTCGACCAGGCCAAGTTTGAATACACTTAAGGTCAGACAGGTTGCCAAGACATGTCTGGACCTGCCCTGTCATTCGGCCATCTAGAGATGATCGATCCGATTGATATGCACCGATCTATAGTTGCAAGCCCAGGCCAGGCCAGACTCTCGGGCGCCTAGAGTTCCCGTCGTCACCTTATTTGGTAAAGATGTACATGCGAATAATGTCACTGGAGATGGACACCAGGGCGAGCCCAGGTGACCTGTCTATCAGGCATCAATCGGATCATTGGACACTGAAATCCTCTCTCAATACCCCATTGGCAAAAGGCCACAGGAACTGGGAAAAGGGCATGAAACCAAGGGGTATAAAATAGACACCCTGCACCCATCAGCAGCGAAGATTTGACAGGGGAGCGGACCAGAGAAGAAAGGAGGAAGATACTGCCAACGGGAACCACCTTCGTGATGACAGACCAGAGGAACGCAGTGATCGAATCCATAGCCCTACCAAGCCATCTTTGCGGGTAGTATACACTGATCTTGGGTACCTCTAGAAATATTTTGTGGGTAATTTACGGGTTAATTGTGTGTTAAATAAATATTGTTGAACTTGAATTTGTGTTTGTGGTTTGTTCTCAATATTAAAAGTCACCTAGGTAAACCTTCGAGTAAGTGAACTGGTCGAAAGTATCTGAGGTTTTACAGATACAACATTTGGCACACCAGACGGTCCTTCGATAAGAAGTGACCACGTTGCTCTGAAGTCGGGCCCATCAACCACATATTCTCCAACACTCCACCTGAGCCTGAATTAAGAGGGCAAATGCCCTATGTGATGATTAGTCTTAAGTAAGTGAAGGACTAATACAGTTTTTGACCTGTAAAATTGGGCCATAAACTAGGGCTGGGATTCTCCGACTGTGCGCCAGGTCAGAGAATCCCTGGGGGAGGCGCGAATCCTGCCCCGATGCCGGCTGCCCTATTCTCCGGCCCCATTTTTCGGGGGCTGGCGGGATTCACGCCGGTCGGGGGCCGTTGACAGCGCCCCCTCCGCTCCGGCGATTTTTTGGGCCCCAATGGGCCGAGTGGCCGTCCAGTTTTCCCCAGTCCCTGTAATTCAGCATGAATTACTCACCTCACGCACGGTGGGACCTGGCAGGTAAATGTGCGGGGGTGGCACGGGGGGATCCGACCCGGGTGGGCCCCAACGGTGACCGGGCCCACGATCGGGGCCTACCGATCCTGCGGGCGGGCTGGCTCCATGAAGACCTTCTTTCCTTCGTGCCAGGCCCCTGTAGGGTTCCGCCATATTGCCGGGGGGCCGGCGAGGAGAAGAGAACCCCTGCGTATGCGCGGAAATACGCCGGCCGGGCCGCGCATGCGCGAACTCACGCCAGCCCTTCGGCGCCGGCTGGAACAGCGGGGACGACTCTGGCGTCCACCTAGCCCCCTAGAAAGGTGAGAATTCCTCACTTTGGGGGCCGTTGATGCCGCCGGTTTTCCTGCCAGCGTGGAGACATAGCCCCATTTTCAGAGAATCCCGCCCAAGATGTCTTGAATGCGAAGCTTACAAACTGTATTTTGTATGAGGATAGCCAAGAGAATTGGGAATACTCTGTGGGAGAGAATTTAATGCAAACCGGACCACTACCCCAATGAGTTTCCAAAACGCCAGGGGGAACCCTAAATTTCAAAGTAGTAATGGCCATTTGTACCGCGTTGGAGGAAGTCGCCCCTAGATATTTGAACAGTAAATGGCTCAAGTGAGTACAGTGGAGTGACACCCCGACATTGGACCAGGGATTCGACGGAGAAAATTGTTGGCGCCACGCCCATACAGAGGTGGGTAAGAGGGCCCCCAAACTAAGTAAAGCGATTGCCATCGCAAGTTGTCCGGAACAACTCTTTGGAAGTGAGAGGGAGATGGTCAGGATAAAACGGTTCAGGGAAGCCCTGATATCCAAATTGAGGGCAGAGAAAGAGGAACAGTTTAACCAGACAAAACAAGACAAAGAAACCCAGATGTCCAAATTAAAGGAAGAAAAAGAGGAACAGGTTAATCAAATGAAACAAGGGAAAGATACTCAGCACAGTTCTCACAAGACATGGTGGGTGCCACCACCTGCATTCACTAATTAGAAGCCAACATAGCACAGAGCGGGAAGAGATACCAGCTCACCCTCGTAGATATGTAGCACAAGTGGATAACACTGTGGCTTCACAGTGCCAGGGTCCCAGGTTCAATTCCCTGCTGGGTCACTGTCTGTGCGGAGTCTTCACGTTCTCCCCGTGTCTGCGTGGGTTTCCTCCGGGTGCTCCAGTTTCCTCCCACAGTCCAAAAACGTGCAGGTTGTGTGGATTGGCCATGCTAAATTTCCCTTCGTGTCCAAAAAAGGGTTTGGAGCGGTTATTGAGTTATGGGGATAGGGTGAAAGTAAGGGCTTAAGTGGGTCTGTGCAGACTCGATGGGCCGAATCGCCTCCTGCACTGTATGTTCTGTTATATGAGCCAGTTTCAGGCTCAGTACGATAAGGCTAATCAAAAGCTACAATATGCCATCGGCGAGAAAGGCAATGCTCTTAACACAATTGGAAGAACTAAAATTAAAATGCAGCAACCTGCAGGCTGCAGTAAAAGTGTTACACCGAGCAGGGAAAGAGAATACTGCCCTGGCAACGGACCATTCCAAATGCCTGCGCGAGACGGACTGCAGTTTCAACTAACCATTAAAAGAGGGGTAACATAGGGCGGCACGTGGCGCAGTGGTTAGCACTGAGACTATGGTGCTGAGGACCTGAGTTCAAATCCTGGAGTTTGCGCATTCTCCCCGTGTCTGCGTGGGTTTCATCCCCACAACCCAAAGACGTGCAGGCCAGGTGGCTCGGCCACGCTAAATTGCCCCTTAATTGGAAAAATAAACAATTGAGAACTCTAAATTTATTTTAAAAAGAGGAGTAATATGCACTTTCACCACACATTCCAGGGACAGCGACCCAGGGCTAGAATGGGAGGAATTAGAAGAGGCTGCCTGTACCTATGTGACAGCCAGCTTCACCTCCGTTCCAAGCGGCAAAGCCCACTGCAACCCCTGGACTATTCCCTGAACCGACCACCATCGCTGTGAATCTAGTCACCACCCGCAGGCAGGACGGACAGACCCCCCAATGTAACGTACGTAACACCCTACACCATGACCCATCTCACCGACATCGCAAAATCAATCGGGGTGTTCATATCTCCGGAGTCCCAAAAGCTCTTTTTGACAACGTCTCTCAGTACCGGGTTCTAAATGGCCTGGATGAGGCAAAGGAGGTCAAACTTATTTTACTATAGTACGAAGTCTTACAACACCAGGTTAAAGTCCAACAGGTTTGTTTCGATGTCACTAGCTTTCGGAGCGCTGCTCCTTCCTCAGGTGAATGAAGAGGTATGTTCCAGAAACATATATATAGACAAATTCAAAGCTGCCAGACAATGCTTGGAATGCGACCATTAACAGGTGATTAAATCTTTACAGATCCAGAGATGGGGTAACCCCAGGTTAAAGAGGTGTGAATTGTGTCAAGCCAGGACAGTTGGTAGGATTTTGCAGGCCAGATGGTGGGGGATGAATGTAATGCGACATGAATCCCAGGTCCCGGTTGAGGCCGCACTCATGTGTGCGGAACTTGGCTATGAGTTTCTGTTCGGCGATTCTGCGTTGTCGCGCGTCCTGAAGGCGTTTAGGTTCCGCGATTCGTTCCGCCCTTCCCACTTCCCAAAATGCAGCAGGGAAACCCTACCAGACATGAAAGCAGCCGTTCTGACCCCTGTAGGGTACAATAAGGTCAACCTGGTGAACGATTTAAATAGCTGCCAACAGAAACAAGGTGAACATCCCGGCGGCATTTGCTGTCCAGCTCTGGAACCAGTTTACAGAATGATTAGACAGAATAATTGTTATTGTTGTCACAAGTAGGCTTTCATTAACACTGCAATGAAGTTACTGTGAAAATCCCCTAGTCGCCACATTTCTGCGCCTGTTCGGGTACACACAGAGAATTCAAAATGTCCAATTCACCTAACAGCACGTCTTTCGGGACTTGTGGGAGGAAACAGGAACACCCGGAGGGAACCCCCGCAGACACGGAGAATGTGCAGACTCCGCACAGACAGTGGCCCAAGCTGGGAATCGAACCTGGGACCCTGGCTCTGTGAAGCAATAGTGCTAACCATTATGCCGCCCTGGGGTATTCAGACAATTGACTAGAGTCCAATTAGACCCACACCACTGCTCCACGTGGATCCGCACCCTGATAGCCCATGCCACAGACCGTGGTCGCAAAGTATACGAAAGTGCGTCTCCCAGGATAATATACATAATGAAGCCTGGGCTATCTGCAAAATGACATGCGCTTGGGAACAGGACGTTGAACAACAAAACACCCGTAAACCCACCAAATGAGGGAAGATGTACCCAATCCGCCCATACCCATCTCCTGGCCCGGTGGTGAAACAAGGGGAGGTAGAAACAGGGGACCACCAAATCCCGACCACCCGCCCCCATATACACCTGCCAATCACTGACGAGCCACAAGCCTGTGCGGGCTATAGTCTCAATCCCCAAATCAGGAGCATCACAGAAACTACCCAAGACACCCACCCCCACAAACAGTCTTGCGGCCAGGCCCAACCATTTTGCATGGGACTCTAGGGTCCCACCCAACTACCCCCCATGACCAACTCCATGGTTCCCCCACGATGGATCCTGACTCATGTCCTTTGACGGACCAGCACGACAAGCCACTATTAACACCAATGGAGAACCCTGACACTCCCTTCGGACTGTACCCCCAATTAGAATACGGACCAGACGCGTGATGGTGCCCGGCCTCACCAACTTGGGTGTGTAACACCACATGGGGTAGTGTAGGGAGACCCCTAGAACAAGGCGAGGTAGGAGGCTGCCCATCAAATTCCGATGGGTCACAGGGGGATCCCGCACTACTCTGAACACATCCTGCGACCTCAACTGCACATGGCGCACCCGTAAAGCAATCATGTTGAGCTACTCCACAGTTCACTTACAGGAGGGAGCAGAAACAGACCCATTAGAATTTAGATTAGGACACCTTGTATGTCACCACCCCACTATCTTAGAGAAACTCCACCCCGAAGCAGAGCACACCTTGGGATCCGACCTCATGAGGAAATGTAACTTGTCCTTCGACCAGACCAATTCCTGTATATGGTTGATGCCGACCAACCGAAAATCTCCAGTCGCATTGTCCACAGGTAAGTATATAGATAGAATCCCCACTATCGGAGAGTTGTGGGTAAACCCCAGCAAGATGACCGATAACCAGGGAGCCAAATACACTGGGGCATTTTCCCACCACAAACATGATTGGGCCCGAATGACGGGGGAGGTAATCATAGAGGGCCCTGATCCAAAACCCCACAGACAGTACAGCTTCCCTAAGCAAGCCGAAGGGGAAGTGGCCAAGGTAATTAATAGTTTACTGCAGCAGGGAGTCCTGCACCCCATTGCCTCCACTAATAATTCCCCCGTATGGCCAGTAAAAAAAACGGTTCTTGGAGGCTCACCATTGACTACCGCGCACTGAGCCAGACCACCCCGGTCACAACCCCCACGGTGGTGACCAGCCCCGATGGCATGCCGTAATGGGCCCCACACGGCAAATACTTTACAGTGCTTCTGGTCGATCCCCCTGGAGCATCACTCAGGGCAAATTGTGTTCACATTCCAAGGGACATGTCAACCCCAAGGTTTCCGCAACTCCTCCTCCATCGTCTACCAGCGACTAGCCAAAGGCTTGGAACATTTCTCCAGGCCAGAATGTCTCGTACAATATGTGGGCAGTCTCCTCCTACAAATGGAGGCCAGAGGGAAACACATAAAATTATAAAGGAGCTGCTGAACCTTCTCACTACATTAGGATCGAAAATAAACCCCCAAAAGGTCCAAATCATGAGACACAAGTCTCCTGCTTGGGTACAGTAGTGACAAATGGAAAAAAGAGGAAGCGGATCGAGTTAGTAACACACCTCCCTTTACCAAAGGACGTGAGCTTTCTACACTCCTTTCTGGGCCTGGTGGGGTACTGCCGAAACCACATTGACAGTTTCGCCAGCAAAGCCACCCCTCTCTCCGAGCTCCTGCAGAAAAGCACCCCATGGAGCTGGGCCAAGAGACAGACACATACTGAACTAAAATGATAATTACCACAAGCCTCTGCCCTGCAAGTGCCCAACCCGAATCTTCCCATTGCCTTTGAAATCGCAGCCATGGATACCACACTGGCAGCCGTGCTCCTTCAGGAATGGCACAGGTGCCTCAGCTCACGCCTACTTACACTGGTGGAACAAAGCTTCTCGGTATGCAAGACACACCTCATCAGTTTTCTGGGCACCTCTTCAACTCTGTAGTTGGCCTCAACCCCCTTACCATCCTCACCGTACACACTTATTTAAAAAAAAGTGTTAATGCCATTTTCAACATTATGTACATTGACGTGAGTGTTTATTTATTCTACACTGTCACGCAAAAAGGCTTTTATCATACTTTACCTTATTTACAGATTGCTGCCGTCTAGTCGGTGTGTCCTCCCCCCACACCTCCCTGCAGCCCCCAGTCCCCCTTTCCCTAACCGCTCCCAGTCTCACTCCTCCCACCCCCCTCGCTACCCTCCTTGTTCGATATGTGGGGTTTCCTTTTTTTGGGGGGTGGATGAGTGTGGTGGGGGGAGGGGGGGACGTTCCCTGGTCTTCTACAAAGATGCCACATCCAGTTTTCCTGTTTCTTCCACCATGAAAGATCCGGCTACGTAGATTTTCAGAGTATGGTTGGTACTGTCCGGCTTATATCCCCACTTTGTTTTGGCAGAAATGGCCCCTTCAGGTCATTTATTGCCGGAATCTCACATTCGTGAGGCTCCCCTCCACAAGTTATGTTGTCTGCCAGGAAGGTGGGAACTCGGGTTCCCTCCCCTCCCCCTTGTTGTCCCTCTTTGCCCGTCTCAGACTGTCTGCCCCCTTTTCTCCCCTCCCCCTTGGGTTGTGCGTCCCTGGCGTTGCTCCTTGTCTTTTTTTTTCCCTCTCTACCGTACACACTCCTGTACAACTACTGAAGAACGTGCGGATCAAAGACGGGACGGTTAGCCAGAACAGGATAGCACGGTCAACACTTACGCTCCAGGGCCGGAAAAATGCAGTAAAACATACCCCAGTTCCCACCTTCCTGACAGACAACATAACTCACATTGCCAAGAAACACATAACTATTCAATGTGACTCATGTTTAATAAGGGGCCTGAATGGAAACGCACAGCAGAGGCCACACATAGTCCCGTTTCTTTACAATGGGGAGCTCCGCTAGCCGGAACTCCCTGTTGTAGTGAGAGATTGGGAGGCCATGATCGCCAAGGCCCCCAAAAGAATCCAGGACCTTCCCCCCAGCCCGAATACAATATGGCAGGGTCCCCGGCTTCTCCTCATCCTCCCCCCACACCCACGCCGGGTTAACACCAACTCGATCGCGTGTGCGCGCAAAAATGCCAACTTGGTGAAATGGCAGTGCCATCCTTGCAACCTGGCAGTGACCATGCCAGCTCTACCTCTGCAACCCCACTTCCTTCTCCTGTGGGTGGCACCCATCCCGCCCCAGGAAACACCCCACTTCCTTCACCTGTGAGTGGCGCAGATCCTCACCCCAGGAAACACCCCACTTCCTTTTCCTGTGGGTGGCACTCATCCCCACCCCACGAAACACCCCACTTACTTTTCCTGTTGGTGGCATCATTCCTGCCCCAGGATAAACCCCACTTCCTTTTCCTGTGGGTGGCACTCATCCCCGCCCCAGGAAACACCCCACTTCCTTTTCCTGTGGGTGGCACAGATCCCCCCCCCCCCAGGAAACACCCCACTTCCTTTTCCTGTGGGTGGCACAGATCCCCCCCCCCCCCTCAGGAAACACCCCACTTCCTTTTCCTGTGGGTGGCACAGATCCCCGCCCCAGGAAACACCCCACTTACTTTTCCTGTGGGTGGCATAATTCCAGCCACAGGAAACACCCCACTTACTTTTCTGGTGGGTAGCATCATCTCCGCCCCAGGAAACACCCCACTTCCTTTTCCTGTGGGTGGCATCATCCCCGCCCCAGGAAACACCCTCCTTACTTTTCCGGTGGGTGGCACAGATACCCGCCGCAGGAAACAACCCACTTACTTTTCCCGTTGTTGGCATCATTCCCACCCCAAGAAACACCCCACTTCCTTTTCCTGTGGGTGGCACAGATCCCAATCCCCCCCCCCCCCAGGAAACACCCCACTTACCTTTCCTGTGGGTGGCACAGATCCCCGCCCCAGGAAACACCCCACTTACTTTTCCTGTGGGTGGCACAGATCCCCGCCCCAGGAAACACCCCACTTACTTTTCCTGTGGGTGGCATAATTCCAGCCACAGAAACACCCCACTTCCTTTTCCTGTGAGTGGCACAGATCCCTGCCCCAGGAAACACCCCACTTACCTTTCCTATTGGTGGCATCAACCCCGCCCCAGGAAACACCCCACTTTGTTTTCCTGTGAGTGGCACAGATCCCCACCCCAGGAAACACCCCCCCCCCCCCCTACGTTTCCTGTTGGTGGAATCATCCCCGACCCAGGAAACACCCCACTTACTTTTCCTGTTGGCGCAAAGACCCCGCCCCAAGAAACACCCCACTTCCTTTTCCTGTGGGTGGCATCATCCCCGCCCCAGGAAACACCCTCCTTACTTTTCCGGTGGGTGGCACAGATCCCCGCCGCAGGAAACAACCCACTTACTTTTCCCGTTGTTGGCATCATTCCCACCCCAGGAAACACCCCGCTTCCTTTTCCTGTTGGTGGCACTCATCCCCGCCCCAGGAAAAACCCTACCCAACATAACCCTATTAAACACAGATTGCCAAACCCTTCAGGTGAAGAAACGATAAACCACATCAGTAGCACCATGGTGTGTGCTGTTGCCCTGTTTATCTGGTTATAAATGGCGGTTAATATGGTCGCCTTCCTTAATCCTAATTATGTTTACGTTTCTACTTTCAGAGTCGCTCGGTATCTCTCGATACCGTCACAAGGTTCAACCCGAATACCGATCAAAGAGCCAATACACCAGTTAGTCAGTTCAAAGTCAATACTATTTATTTACACACACAGTAAGATCTACTCATGCACAACAGTACTACAAATTAAACTATCTCTAACGCCTATACTTAACTTCGGGTGCCCACTTAGTCAGAGGAACAATGGCTGTTGTTCGGATCTGAGGCTGTTGGGTTCAAAGAGAAACAGGAGAACAGCTAAGGTCGTCCGTCAGGTAGCGAGCGTTGACCTTGAACTTACTTGCTTCTGGTGATGCTGGTGGACGGATCTCTCCGCCTGAGAGCCAAATCCAAGAGAGCAAATCTCTCGTGGAGGTTCCTTCTTATACTTGGAGGGGCTTTGCACGCTTTTAGGCGGGCCTTAAACTTGGTCCCAATTAATTGAGCCGCTTCTCGATCATTGTTATCGATCTTAACCAATAAAGGGTGGGTGCCCTGATGGCTGGGCGTATCTTAGGTGGCCGTTGGCCTTGCTTTGTTTGTGTCTTTCGGTTGGGAAACTGGAGCCGGATGTCTGCGACAATATCAACTACCCAACCGTTAGTCCTTTGTTCCTCGGAGATGGGCCATCAATATGCTAATCGACGCAGAGTTTCGATTCCGTCTGGTAACTGCTTCCCAAATATACATTCAGGCACTGTGCCTGCTTGTTGTCTAGCATTGTCCACATTTCCCTACATTCTTTGTGAGCGTCCATTTTGTATTCTGGAAGTGGCCATCACAGATGGCTACACACCCTCCTTATGGTCCTCAATGCGAAGCGTGAAAAATCATATTACTGCATCTTCTTTGTTCTCTGCCTAAGTCGAGCACCTGCAATCAAGGACAGGCACTACTTTACTCTGTCCTGTGGATTGGAACTTTACCTAAATTGTTTCATATACACACATTATTATAAAATTCTACGGGGCACTATGACATTCAGGCATGCATTACAATTAAAACACGGGAACCTCTAACTATTCTTATCTAAACTATCCTTAGTCAATTACAAGAATTTACAACAGTATAAACTATACAACAGCAACAATACATGTTTCTGTAGCTTGGCAATCAAGCACAGAGTTTTACATCTTTCTATTAGAACAAACAAACAAAAAAAGTCGATGCACTTTAATTCACTTAAATAGAGTGGGAGGTTTGCTGAAGTCTGAAAATAGGGGGTCTGAATGTATATACCGGAGTGCGGGAGGCTTTCCTTTGCCATTTCCTAAGTCTCAGTGTCTGAATGACACTGCAGAGTATTGCAGTGACTAGTAGTGCTTCTACAATGTCGGACAGGGAATACCAGGTGATAAACTTGTCACACCAGGTTGGTGTATCAGTTGCTGTCTCTGTGTGTGGCAGGGATGGGAAACATTCACGGCCTGTGGGGTAGGGGCCAGGGGGATGCATCCGCGCGCAACTGTAGGGATCCCAAGCTTCCGGGTGCGGCTATGCAGAGCTAGGTCGCATATTCGGTAGCTCCCGCTTGGAATGGACTTTTGGGCTCGTTTACAGGGCCCCCACGGCATTTGTTTGACATTTCCCAGTGTGGGAAGAAGACTGTAACATTCCCCTGACAGTATCCCCCAGGAATGTTATGTCTTTTGGTTACCGGACCCGGCAGAAACAGTAAAAGATTTGTCTGTAACTGCAGGGGAGAGAGGAGCCTCTTCCAGCATGCAGGTGGGGGAAGGGCAAGCTTAAAGCTGCAACCTGACTTGAGGGCCTCTAATAAAGGTGAATTCTAGCCGCAGAGGGAGCAACTGTGAAGAGATCTACCAAGGCCATTGAAGAAGCGGGGACGAGGCTTCCGGTGGCGGCCATGAGGAGTAGGTCGTGCATTCGGCAGCTCCCGTCTGGAGCTTACTCTCAGACCTTTTTCAGGAGTTTTCACAGACTTTTGGGGGCAGATTGGTGAAGCGAACACTGCCAAAAGGATTCCCTCTCGAGACTTCCGGTTGCGGCTATGCGGAGCTAAGTCGCACATTCGGCGGCCCCCGCAAAAACGGACTTTTGGTCTCTTTTCAGGGCCCCCAAGTGCACTTTTTCAATGTTTCCCGGTGTGGGAAGGAGTTAATAAAAGCTCCCCGTCAGTATATGGCTTTAACTAGGAGCGGGGCGACAAAAAAGGTGGTGGTGGACCAGAAGAAGGGAGGGAAGAAGGACAAAACGGCGGCGGGCGGAGACCAGGCAGTGTGGAGGCAGTGGGCGGAGGAGCAACAGGAGGGTATCCAGCGCTGCCTCAGAGAGATTAAAACTGTAGGGATCCCATGAAGATCCAAATGTAGACCATGATGTCTGTCTTCATGTCCTCTTATTCCTTCCATGGTCTTCCTGTGGCTTCTGTTGTTCTGGATTTCTGTGGGCACAAGCATAATATCTGTTATTCTCTTGCTTAAGATCTCATATGTCTGTCTGTCTGTCCTTTATTATCAATTACCCATTATAATTGGTCACCATCTGTGACTCCCTCATTTTTTTTTCAACCAAATATTTTGGGGACAAGACATCCGAGAAGAAAATACTGTCACAGCGCGAGCAGCCTCGCAGCCTGTGCGATCGATGTGGTGAGTGTACTATCCCAGTGTTTGAGGATGTAAATAGCATATGGGGAGCAACCTAGGGTCATTGGAAAACAAACAAAAGAGTTTTGAACCAAAAGTTCCAAATGGGGTGCGTAGGTGAGGGGCAAGAATGGGTGGAATCCCCGGGTTGGACGGTGACCAGTGCCGTATGTGCACTACCTGAGCGTAGCTGACCAGATGGGGGTCCTCAGGCAGGGTGGGGACCAGTGCCGTAAGTGCACTACCCGAGCGTAGCTGACCAGGTGAGGGTCCTCAGGCAGGGCAGGAACCAGTGCTGTTTCTCCACTGCCTGAGCGACCGGACAAGAACGGAAAGAATTTGTGTTCGCCGTGGATGTTGCCTCTTGTGATTATCTTCGAATCAGAAGAGTAGCTATGATCGGTTGTCTGCCGACAAACTAGTTCCTTTAACTGCCAGTGGGCGTTAAAAGAGTGGTGGCGTGGGACCATGAATAAACTTTAGGTGAACAAACAACATTCAACATTTACAGTAACAAACATTTAACGTAACACAACAAAATCGTTCAGGTTCGATCAGAAAGGCCACCATAAATCTCCATCGGTTCCTTTTTACCATCATCTGGACACCTCATTGCTCTATAGCGAACAGAGTCGCAAAGGGGCTCGTCTGGTGGGAGTCAGACTCTGGGTCACATCTCCGGTTGCCATACTCGTGACTGGAGAAGCTGTGCCAAAGCTGCCTGGGGCGAAGTGGGGTCCATCTCATCATTCCGGATGAGTCTGTACGAATTGTCTCAGTGCCAATGTTTTGTGTCGAGGTTGGAGGTGGTAGGGGGCAATCCATAATCGTCAGGTTGTGGGTCCGGATCAGGGCTTTAATGTACGTGGTCTCAAAGGGGTCGCTGGAATCTTGTTCGGAGTCGCTGGGAGTGGGGCATGGTACAGGAGTGTAATCATGTCACGGTGCGATGGGGCTGTCGCTGTCGCTGTCGGTCCTGGTTGAATGAAGGGAGAGGCGGAGTCGTGCCTCTGGGGGTGGAGTCGAAGTAGTGTCTGAGGATGGGCTAGACTGGTTGGGGGAGGGTAGGAATAGATCGTTCTGGGCGGGGCGTGTTCATCTGCTGCTGCAAGTGAGATGTGGTGGGAATGGTTGTTCTGTGTGCCATAAACCTTAAGCTGGTTTATGTGAAACCATGCAGACTTGCCATTGGGATAAGTGATTTTATATACGGAGGGGCTGACTTTATCAGAAATGGAGTATGGTCCTGCAAATTTGGGGGAGAGGAATGAGCTGGGGTTTTATAGGGATAGCATGACCTGCTGCCCTACTACAAATTCTGTGGCGTGTACTGTCTTGTCAAAGCAAACTTTACTTTGTTTCTTTTGTGTCCCAAGCCTAACAGCTGCAGCGAGCTAGGCTGCTTTTACATTCTCGACAATCTGCTGAACTGCTTTCTCATGGGTGAGGGCGGTGACTGTGGGGCTGGCCAAATCGAGTCCTAACAAATATTCTGTCCCCTTCATGGGTCGTCCGGTCATGAGGGTGTGGGGGGTGTATCCTGTCGACGTGGATACCGTGTTCCTTATGAACATTAGTGCAAAGGGGAGAACTGTGTCCCTGGTGCGATTGTGCTGTTGCACCATTTTCCTGAGGGTTGGTTTTATAGTCCGATTTATTCTCTCTACTATTCCGCTTGATTGGGGGTGGTATGCAATGTGGAATTTTTGTTTGATTCCGAAAATTGTGAGGACGTTTTTCATCACTCGGTCTGTAAAATGTGAGCCTTGGTCGGACTCTATACTGCGGGGAAGATCCCATCTTGTAAAGATGAGCTGAGTGAGGATCTTGGCTGTCGCTTTAGCCATGTTCGTTCTGGATAGAAAAGCTTGCACCCATTTTGTGAAGGTGTCGATGACCACCAACACATACTTAAAACCATTCTTGCAGGGGGATAGGAGTCCTATATAATCAATCTGCAAATTCGTCCAGGGGCCATTAACGGGGCGGGTGTGACTGAGCTGACCTTTCCTTGCATATCTGATTGTTCTGGGCGCAGATTAAACAGTTTTCAAAGTAGTGCATACATTGGATTTTAAATCAGGCCACCAGCAGAGAGGTCTGAGGTGGGCAAGGGTTGCTTCTATGCCTTGATGTCGATGGTTGTCATGGAATTGACAAATAATTTGGTTTCTGTCCTGAGTAGGGACCACATAAATACCTTATTTTAAAATTATACCGTCATGTGTCATCAACGTGTTCTTGTATTTATCATAGAGGGCTGGGAAGTTGCTTTTTAAAACTTCCCTGAGCTTCTCGTCTTCTTTTTGGGCCTGTGCTTAATCCTGAATGTTGGTCTGTGAGACCTGAACCGCGTGGACTGGGGCACTCTCGGGAGGATTCCAAAAGTGACCGTGTCTGGAACCACCCTTTGCTAGGGCATCTGCCTTAACATTACCAGGGGGGGAAGAACGATGGTGGCTACGAACTTTAATAATACCATATTTCCGATCTTTAGCTGTCCTTAGAATATGTTGGAGTAATGGGGCTGAGAGTAGGGGTTTTCCATCTGCGGAAACGAAACCTCTACATTCCCACAGGGGTAGGAACTCTGTTAAACTATTACAGACATATAGACTGTCGGAATATATGTCGGCTGGGGTCGGGAACGAGTCGGGGTGCTCTACAATATATGCTACCGCTGCTAGTTCTGCTGCCTGTGAGCCTAAATGTCCGGGCAATTTCAAGGATATCTCCTCTAACGCGCGTCCCTGCGCATCTTCTACATATATACCGCAACCGGTAATCCTTTTACCGTTCAAATATGTGGAGGAGCCATCCACATAAATCTTTAGGGGTGCGCCTATGTCTATGGGCTGGGGTCTCTGGGGTGTAGTACCTGGTTTCGGGGGAGCTGACATTGGTACAAAGGGTCCTGTGTTGTGTTTGGTGGAGACGATTTCACATTCATGTGGGGTGCCGGCATAGTGTAAATTGTCTGCGAGGAAAGTGTGTGTTTTTGTCCTGTTTACTGTAATGTCCCGTCCCTGTAAGAGAAGGGTCCATCAGGTGGCGCGAATGTGGCTGACTGTGCCGTCCTTTAGTCTACCATCCAGGAGAAGTTGTGTTGGGGTGTGCTCTGTTAAAATGGTGACGGGGTTGAGTCCTGTTATGTAGGCAAAGTATTGAACTGCCCAAAAAACTGCGAGCAGGTGCCTTTCACAGGCAGAAAATCCTTGCTCAACTGGGTCGAGAACTCGTGAGGCGTATGCTACGGGGCCTAAACGATCGTGTCTTTCTTGGAGGAGCACGACCAAAAGGGTTCGATCGGTGGTTGCAACCGCAATTGCGTATGGGGAGAGTATATCTGCAACCGGTAATGCGGGAGCTGTGCTGAGGGCTCTTTTTAATGCATCCACAGCATCTGTGTGCTGTGGAAGACATTCCCATGGTGCTTGCTTCTTTAGGAGTTCAGAGAGGGGCGCTGCTTATGTGGCAAAACCATCGATGTGATTCCTACAGTAGCCAGCCAGTCCTAGAAATGACCGGAGGGCTGTGGCATTATGGGGCAGGGGTAATTTGACAATGTAGTCGATGCGTTTCTGCTCGATCTCGTGTTTCCCATGGGTGATCACTGTTCCCAAATAAAGTACTTTTTCTTGTAGAATCTGGGCCTTTTGGGGGTTCACTTTACACCCAATTTGTTGAAGGGGTCCTAATAGTTTGGCGAGAAGCTAAATGTGCTCTCCCTTAGTGTAGGTCTGTAGAAGCAAGTTGTCTACATACTGGGCAAGGCAATTGGGTCGGGAAAATTTGGCTAAACCATTCACCAGCTGTCGGTGGAAAATGGAGGGGGAGTTGTGGAAGCCTTGTGGAAGGCGCGTCCATGTGTATTGCTGTTCCTGGAAGGTGAAAGCAAATTTATATTGGCATGCTTTATCCAATGGAATGGACCAAAATCCATTGCTAATGTCCAAAACCGAAAAAAATCTTTACTGGAGTCCCTGTTTTAGCATTGTCTCGTGACTCGTGGCTATGGTGGGGGCTGCTACTGGGGTTACTTTGTTTAGTTCCCGGTAATCGATGGTCAGTCGCCATGATCCATCGGGTTTCCTGAAGGGCCAAATTGGGGCATTGTTTGTTGAGGCTACTGAATGGAGTATGCCTTGGTCAAGCAAACTCTGGATAACTTTTGAGATTTCTCCCTCTGCTTCTTGGGGAAAACCGTACTGCTTTTGGGGTTTGGGGTCGGGACCTGTAATGTTTACCAAGCCAGCGATCTTGCCACAGTCGTGCTTGTGCTGGGCAAAAGCTGCTTTGTGTCGCTGCAAAACGTCCCTAACTTCTCTGTCCTGACTAATGGCTCGAGGGTCGAACCAGAAGTCTCCAACTGCACTAATGCTGTGTGCGTAGTCTCCAACTGTGAGCGTGGCGGGGGCTCGTGCTGCCTTTGCCATTCTCCACACACATTTGTTTACGGGGTCGAACGGTAGATTGTGGGAGCTCATAAAATCTATACCTAAAATGTATTCAGCTGTCTGGGGTAGATCGACCAGAACTACGGGGTGTTTAGTTTTAATGTTCCCTATCTGAATCGCTACAGGGGCTGTGATGTGTCCCTGCTGTCAATGCCCTGTAAAACCGCTGAGAGTAATGGTGTCTGTGGTGGGCCATTGTGTCTCGCTGAAACATTGTGGAGGAGTTTAGCGTGGTTAGGGACCATCCTTTGTACCAAAGAAATTCTATGGGGTGTCCCCATACTGTGCCTGCCACTACCAGTCTTCCGGACTTGTCCCAAAGAACAACAAAGAACAAAGAAATGTACAGCACAGGAACAGGCCCTTCGGCCCTCCAAGCCCGTGCCGACCATGCTGCCCGACTAAACTACAATCTTCTACACTTCCTGGGTCCGTATCCCTCTATTCCCATCCTATTCATGTATTTGTCAAGATGCCCCTTAAATGTCACTATCGTCCCTGCTTCCACCACCTCCTCCGGTAGCGAGTTCCAGGCACCCACTACCCTCTGCGTAAAAAACTTGCCTCGTACATCTACTCTAAACATTGCCCCTCTCACCTTAAACCTATGCCCCCTAGTAATTGACCCCTCTACCCTGGGGAAAAGCCTCTGACTATCCACTCTGTCTATGCCCCTCATAATTTAGTATACCTCTATCAGGTCTCCCCTCAACCTCCTTCGTTCCAGTGAGAACAAACCGAGTTTATTCAACCGCTCCCCAAGAGTGTCGCAGACCCAAGTTGGGGAGTCCGAACACCGTCAATCGGTGCCGTTCATATCTGCATTCTCGGAACGGGTGCTGACACTATGAATTGGCTTGGCCCTATTCTTAATCAGGGTGCCTGCTTGCTAGTTGCGCTGCTGTTTCTGGGGCGCATTGTACTCTCATGCGTAGTGTCCTAATTGTCTGCAATTGTAACATTCTTGGGATTTAGGCTGCTGTGGGCTGTTTCTTCCCTCATTTACCCATACGGGGTTCTGATGTGTCCTAACTGGATGCATGTTAGCATCTGCCTGCTCTTCCTCTGCTTTACCATAAGCGGATTTTCCCTGAATGGATTGTTCCCAAGCTCGGGATAATCTCTTTAGTACCCATGTCGCATTGTGGGCCTCCTCTAAGGGGTCGTAATTTGCTTCACGCGCTTTTAGGCGGACCTTAAACTTGGTCCCAATTAATTGGGCCGCTTCTCGATCATTGTTATCGATCTTAGCCAATAAAGGTGTGGGTGTCCTGATGGCTGGGCGTGTCCTAGGTGGCCATTGCTTTGTTTGAGTCTTTCAGTTGGGATACTGGCATCGGGATGTCTGCGACAATATCAACTACCTGAACGTTAGTCCTTTGTTCCTCGGAGATAGGCCATCAATATGCTAATCGACCCGAGTTTTGATTCCGTCTGGTAACTGCTTCCCAAATATATATTCAGGCACTGTGCCTGCTTGTTGTATAGCATTGCCCGCATTTCCCTACATTCTTTGTGAGCGTCCATTTTGTATTCTGGAAGTGGCCATCCCAGATGGCTACAGTGCTAACGGTCTGTTCCTGTATATGTCAGTTAAGTTGTAATTTCCACCTTTTTGTTTTAAAAAAGGGGGGAAGGGAATCAGGTATTGATAAGAATAATGGATGCTACATTAAACTCCCATGCAGAATGAACGGCATACTTCTTTGCTACCTACCCAGAGGAGCCACAGCAACCCCGGACTACAGATGCCACACCAACTGAAGACCAGAAGATCAGCCTACAACACCCCAGATACATGTCTTTCACCCCACTGGACACTGGCGAGTGTGAGAATCTCATCCTATGGGTACACCCAAATAAGAGTGTCACCTATGAAATGAAATGAAATGAAAATCGCTTGTTGTCACAAGTAGACTTCAAATGAAGTTATTGTGAAAAGCCCCTAGTCGCCACATTTCGGCGCCTGTTCGGGGAAGCTGGTACGGGAATTGAACCGTGCTGCTGGCCTGCCTCGGTCTGCTTTAAAAGCCAGCTCTTCAGCCCCAGGTGCAACCAAAGGTGCAACAACCAAAGAATGGTGTACAGGAAGGATAACGGAAGTTCCGATTATTGCTCCCGAAGTACAACCCTCACTAGCGAATGGTGGGCATATACTAACCATGGGTTCATGGAGCTAGCTTGCCTAGCCCATAGCCCAGAAAAAGGGCTGGAATTAGGACAGAGGTGCCCGGTGAGATTATTCAGGACGAGTACGTCTACTATGAAATTAGAAATGGGTTAAAACCAACAGTGAGCACGTCACTCCCCACTTGTCCTGAAACCACCCCAGGCCACAAAATGGGTTGATATTTAAACATACGGGAAAATTATTATTCGATAACACACACTGCGAATTAGTACCAGTAATGGTAGATCTGGCCGGGACACAATTGCCAGGCTGGTGTCCCTTCCCATTTAGGAAATTGTACCTCCACTTAACCCAGAGATTACTCAGCCAGAAGACTGGGACACACGATGGGAAAGAGATACCTAGACCCAAGGGGCGCAAGTGGAGGGATATCCTGAACGATCTGGCAACCGCATACAGAGCATGGGCATCCACCATCAACATGTTTGATTTGGCTGATTTGGACAATAAGCTCAGAGTCCTGACCCGACAAGTTAAACAGACCTTGGTAAGCTTAAACGAAAACACTCGGCAAGGTGACGGGGAGATCTGGCGGGGAACAGGTCTGGTTTAATGATAGTTGTAGTGGAACCCCGGGGACCGCACGAGGGATGGTTTAAGGGATCCCAGTAATATTAAAAGACAAGGTTGGGTTAAGACTCTTTGAAGCCTAAAACATAGGAGTCATTCAAGGAGGGATGTGGATGGGATATCAGAGGACTCTTCTGTATGTGGTCGAGAAAGGAGGGAAACTCATAGGCACCAGTCTGGACAAGGGTGAACACACAGACAAAACGGTCGTGTGCCCATATCAGGTGTATGAAAATGAACAAGCCCTCTGTGGATTCAGGACAACAACTGACCTAATTTGTACATTGGAAATTACAAATCTGGAAAGGGATGTCACCCGGGTAGCTGACAGGGAGTAGGGAGAATATTGCATCAGAACCTCGCTAGCAAAATACCAATATGGGGCAGCAACATGCAATATTCACAACACCTCCTTTTGTTTTAGGGCACATATTCCCGCTAGGATAGGATTGACTGAGATGGTAGATATACACCGGAGGGAGAAAATATTAATAAACGCTAGCAAGGAATTGAGACAAAGTTTGGTGGAATATTTTGAAAAACTTGACACCAGGATAATACTTCTGCCCGAGAAACTTCAACAAATCTGGACGCAATTGATCACACGACACAAAACCTTTGTCAAAGTAGTGCGAGAAACAAGGGAAATAAAAAAGAACATTAGTGAGATTAAATTCACTGCACAGTGGGAGGACCTCTGGGAGTGGGGTTCAAATATGCAAATTCACCCATGGGTCCGCCTCATATCACACATAACCGTAATAGGCATTCTGTTTATGGTGGTGTACCTAATCATTCTCACACCCAGATTCATTGCAAAAAGGAATTCATATGATGTTTGGATTTGGAAACGGCCCTCCGATTCTGTATTACAATGTATTTAGTTCCTCTCTCTGTTCCATTCATGTGGTGATACACCACTGTACTTCCCTAGCATTGTACATAGTTATATAATAGTTGTGTGTAACGTGGCCCTGTAATCCTGTGTATGGTACTGTGTATTGTACTGTAGCTCTGTAGATGTTCGGTCACCTGTATGTAACCTGACCTGGCCACGGAGAGCTCCGCCTTGGCCACTCCCCCGAGGGTTAAGTATAAGACCCAGCTTCTGAGACCGGACCCACTTTGTCTGGCGTCGTCTGTGTCGGGTAAGCTTCCTATGTAGTGTATTAACGCCTTGGTTAAAGTCTCACATGTCTTTGTGGTTCTTGACGCTTAGTGCACCAATTCATTACTGTGTTTGTTGTATGTACAGATGGTATTAATTCCTTGCTCTGTGAATACTATTGTTATTTTTGTATTGCTCCTTTATTTATCACCACTCATATAGCACTTGAATGTACTATTTATTAAATTTGTTACACCATTGTGGGTTAGGGAGAGCAGTGTGAAACCAATATCTGGATACTTGCTTGTCTAAGATGGTTGGTTGGGATTGTGTGATCCAGTTCACTGATGCTCGTGGGATCAAGAGGAGGGCCTGTGGTGACGTACCAGGGCCTAGCTTGTACGCCTGAGTAAAGTTGGCCATTTTAAATGAAAGAATTTGGCACTTTAAAACAAGCCACAGTTACTCCAGCACACAGCCCCATGGGAATTCAAACTGGCCAAGTTCTAATACACTAAAGGTCACTAATCGGCCATCAAAAGATAATTGATCCGATTGATATGCACCGATCTATTGTTGCAAGCCCAGGACGGGCCAGACTCTCGGGCGCCTAGAGTTCCCATTGTCACCTTATTTGGTAAAGGTGTATGTGTGAATAACGCCACTGGAGATGGACACCTGGGGCGAAGTGACCTGTCTATTGGGTATCAATCAGATCGTTGGCCACTGAAATCCTCTCTCGATACCCCATTGGCAAAAGACCACAGGAAGTGGGGAAAGGGCGCGGAGCCAAGGGAGGATAAACATAGACTCTCCGGACCCCTCAGCAGTGAAGACTCAACGTGGGAGATGACCTTGACCAAAGAAGACCAGACCAGACCAGACCAAAGAAAGAAGTAAGGAAGGAAGGGACTGCCAGTGAGAACCACCTTTGTGAAGACGGACCAGTGGAACGCAGTGGTCAAATCCATAGGCCGACCAAGACATCTTTGCAGGTAGTATACACTGATCTTGGGTACCTCTAGTATATTTTGTGGGTAATCTACGGGTTAATTGTGTTAAATAAATATTGTTGAAGTTGAATTTGTGTTTGTGGTTTGTTTTCATTATTATTAAAGACACCTAGATAAACATTTGAGCAAGTAAACTGGTCGAAGGTATCTGAGGTTTTACAGATACAACAATATAAAATCCTAAATTTAATGTTAATTGTAACATAAGGTATGAATAAGGAATATCAAGACATGTCTCCAATGATTTGAATTTCTTTAAACTATGGCTGATTGCTATTGATGTGGAGATGCCGGCATTGGACTGGGGTGAGCACAGTAAGAAGTTTCACAACACCAGGTTAAAGTCCAACAGGTTTGTTTTGAATCACTAGCTTTTGGAACACTGCTCCTTCCTCAGCTGAATGAAGGGGTGGGTTCTGTAGTAACGGAATTGTCCAAGCTGCTACCTGAATCATGGTCTAAGTCAGTAAAATTCCAATATGAATGCTGGGAATATTTTCGAGCTTGCTTCTGAAATGTTTTGCAGCTTGCAAAAGGAAGCTGTAGATTACTCACCTTTAGGTAAACATTAGACATTGAGTAAATCTGATGATTCATCAACGAATGAACAATAGAGGGATTGATCGTAATTGTGTGGAAGGTGTTCAGTCTTCTGATACCTTTGATCAGTGCAGAACCTGAATCACTGATTCAGGCCCATCGGGGGCAGGGCATCGGGGGCAGGGCATCGGGGGAGGCCTTCAGCTAACGTCCTGAGGCCGTCCCAACGGCGTGCGGCGTAATACCCAATGACTCCGTTTTGGAGGAGGCGGAGCATCCAAAAACAGGCGCCGTCCCCGATTCAGTCGTAAAAAGGGATTCGCCGCCCAATCGCCCATTACGAAATCGGTGGCAGGGAACAAAGAATCCCGCCCACAATTTCTTTATCTTTCCAAATTGTCTCCTTTCTTTCACAAAAGGTGTCAGGAATTCTCCGTCCCGGGACGCCCAGAATGCGTTCTCCCATGAGACAGAGAATCAGTCGCCGGGGGAAAATTGGGATCGGCGCCAGGCGTCAACCCAATCCAATGCGCCGCCCCCCAGCTGGCGGTGGGTACGAGGTCCACAATGTGCGGGGTGGTGCAATGTAAATAAATGCAAATGGGTCTTAATGACATTATAAGAGTGATCCGGGGTGGTGGGGGGGGGGGGGGGGTGTCGCCTGATGTGAGCGCGGGAGCAGCTGTGTTTTCGCGTACTCCAGCTCTGCTCATCTTTTAATCCATCTTCCCATCCCATGCACATTCTGTATTTGACTTTTCTTGCGTTATGGCTGTGCGAAATTTATCCTGGTGAATGGCTGTGGTCCTGTGCGGCATTGCAGGGTCTGCACCATTTGGTCACGTTTTTTACGACTTTATCCTGTTCTTCCTTGATGGGGTCATGAGGACATTCAGTTTTGTTTAATGATTGTACCAAGCCAGTTGTGATGTCATTCTCTTGTGCTATCCTGTGCCCATGTATGTTAAGCAGCTGTTTTTTAGTTTCTTTTATGTCTGCTATTATTTTGGAACTTTGGTGCATCAATTTCGAAAATGTGAAACCCTAATAAGTGCACTTTTTAACAAAAGTGATACCAGCCCCTCCAATCAAGCCTATTGCCTTTGACATAATTGACCACACCATCCTTCTTTAACACGTCTCCCGTTGTCCTGTGGTGGGAATGTTCTCACTTGGTTCCATTCTTATCTCCCTAATCGTAGCCAGAGTACCATCAGCAATGGCATCTCGGCCTGCCCCTGTGCCATTACCTCTGGTCTCCCGCAAGGATCTATCCTTGGTTCCCTCCTATTTCTCATTCCACTTGCTTGCCCTCGACAACATCATGTGAAAGCACAGCGTTAGTTATCACATGCCCACTGATACCCAGCTCTGCGAGCGGCACGGTGGTGCAGTGGTTAGCGCTGCAGCCTCACACGCCGAGGACCCGGTTTCTATCCTGGCCTCGGGCCACATTCTCCCCGTGTGGGTCTCACCCTCACAACCCAAAGATGTGCAGGGTAGGTAGATTGGCCACGCTGAATTGCCCCTCAATTGGAAAAAATTTGTCACTCTAAATTATTTTTTTTTAAAAGATACCCAATCTGCTTCACCACCACATTTCTGGACTCCTCCACTGTTGCTAAATTATCAGACTACTTATCCAACCTTACATCCAGTACCAGATGAGCATAAATTTCATCCAGTTAAATATTGGGAAGGTTGAAGCCATTGGGTGAAATTCTCCAGAAACATTTCTAAGTGTGGTAGCGAGCGGGAATTGCCACGATCTACCGGGCCTCAGCCCAGCAAGGCCGGCAATGCAATTCAACGCTAATTGGTCCATTTAACGAGACCTCACGGGCTTCTCATTGCAAATGAAGGCTCACCAGCTGATTCGCCAGAACCGTGCATGCCAGCAAACGTTTTTCAGCGTTTTCCAGTATTTTTTCTCTTCGAGCAGCACTTAAGCAGCACTTGCTCAGCCAAACCCAGCCAACTCACAACAATGGCGCCCAGGGGTCCGACCCCAAGATTCGGACATGCTGATCTGGGAGGCTGCTAGACACCATGGAGGCCAGGAGGGCTATCATTCAAAGAGCCAAACTCCAGTTAGGTAGTTCAAGATCAAGGGTACTTTATTTACACACACAATTAATCATGCAACATCAACACTACTAGTTAAACTACATCTATCGACTGTGACAACCTGTACTTAACTTCAGGCACCCGGCTTACGTCAGAGGAACGGTGGCCGTTGTTCGGATCTGTATCTATCGGGTCTGTAGAAGTAACTGCTGCTCAGCTGGGTTCATCCGGCTGGTAGCGGGCATTGAACTTGGACTTGCTTCTGGTGGTGCTGCAATTGGAAGTAAACGTTGCCGGCCTGCCAGGTCCAAGAGAGGCCGAACACATAGTGGTCTCTCTCTTTATCCTTGGGGGTTTTCGCACTCTTTTGGGCGGTCCTTCAGTTTGGACCCCACTAATTGGGTAACTCCTGATCACTATGTTCGATTCGAACCAATAAAGGGGTGGGTGCCTTGATGGCTGGGCGTGTCCCAAGCAGTCATTGACCCTGTTGTTTATGCTTCCCGAGTATAGGGAGTGGCGCCGAAATGTCTGGGGCTGTATCGGCCGCTCAAGTATCAGTCATCTGTCTGACGGAGATGGGCCATCAAATGCTAATCGGTTGGGGGTTTCGATACTGTCTGGATTCCATATTCGCAAATATATATTCAGGCTCTGAGCCTGCCTGAATCTCGCATTGTCCATTTTTCCCGCTATGCTTTGCGACCTTCCCTGTTCCTGGTTGTAACTGGCCATCCCAGATGGCTGCACCACCCCCAGCTAAACTCCCCCCCACCCCCCGCCAAGCACTGGGGTGGCAAGAACAGCATCCCTGGGCTCTTTACCTGTGAACAAAGATGGCTACTCACCTCCTCGGCTCCCCACAGAAGCCCTTCCGCCAGATTACATTTTTCAAAAGGAGTACTAATCGGCGCCAGTGTGACCACTTGCTGGGGAGGAAGCAGAATGGCAGGAGGCCATTGTATAAGGGGTGGCTCCCGTTAATTGTATGGAAATGGGGCTTAAGTGGTGATAATTGGTTTCTCGCCATGCAACGACGAGATCCTGATTTTTCCCATGGGAGCGGGCTGGTTGCATCGCAAACTGTTTGGCGCCTGCCACGGATCTCATTTTTAGCCTCTCCCGCTATTCACCGGCCTTGTTACGCTTGAGCGAGAGCGCAACAAGGCCGGAGAATCGCGCCCATTGTTTTTGGTCCCCACTCCCTCCATCACTCTTCTTGGCAACAGGCTGAGATTGAGTTTGTCTGTTCACAACCTTGGTGTCATATTTGACCCCACCTTAAGCTTCTGACTTCATATTCATATTATCACTAAGGCAACCTATTTCCTTCTCCTTATCATCGCCTGGCTTTGCCCCATTTCAACACATCTGCTGTTGAAACCCTCATTCATGCCTCTGTTGCCTCCTGAGTTGACAATTCGAGGCACTCTTGGCTGGTCTCCCATCGCCTACTCTCTGTAAATTTGAAATTATGCAAAACTCTGCTACTTGTGTCTTACCCACACCAAATTCCATTCTTCTGTCACTCCTGTGATCGTTGACCTACACTGGCCCCCGGTCAAGCAACAGCTGGATTTTAAAATTATCATTTTTATTTTCAAATCTTTCCACGACCTCTCCCTATTTCTGTAATCCCCTCCAACCCCACGACTCTTCAAGTTATTTATGATCCTCGTGAGCATCCCTAATTTTCATCACCATTAGTGCTCTGCCTCCAGTTGCCCAAGGCCTAAGCTCTGGAATTCCCTCCCTCCGTCTCTCTGTCTCTCCACCTCATTCTCGTTTAAGATGCTCCTTGAAACCTACCCCTTTGACCAAGATTTTGGTCATCTGACCTAATATCTCCTTATGTGGCTCGGTGTCATACCTTCGTTTATAATACTCATGTGAAGTCCTTGGGGCCTTTTTATTACACTAAAGGCACACTATATAAAGATAAGTCATTGATGTTGATCCCTAAACCACTGGCATTGTGGCTAATGGTGCAATCCCCACTGCAACCCTGGCTGTGACTAGATAAGGTCACACAAATGAGATAAAACATTTCTGAATGCTGATAACTGGAATTAAAAGAAAAGTTTGGAAAGTACCTGGCAAAAAAGGGGAATTAACATTTCAGGTGAAGATCTTCTCCCAAGCATCTTTTACAGGGTTGTGGCTTCTTGACATTTAACAAAATGTTGCAAGTACGGGAGAAACTATTTTATTTCAACAGCACTGGAAAGGTTAGCTGCTGACAGGGTTGCAAATTGACAAGGCTCATTACAACTTCAAAATAACTCTCTCCTATCTCCCGGAATTATAGACCCTGAATCTAAGGCATCCTTTTTTTCAGTGAGAATTTAACTGAAAGTAATAAGGGGGGCTACAGGTTCATTAAGGGTAATGGAAATGGGCTTTTTCAACAGAAATATATTTTAAAGGATCAAAGCTCCTCTTAATTTTGCCATGCCTTAGCTCATGAATGCAAATCCACATTTTCTTTTCTTTAAAAGCAAAACTATATTTGACAAGGAAGTGTCAAAATAGACCATTTATGTGAAATAATTTGGACAGCTGTTCCGTAAAACAAATTTGGCAATTAAATCATTGCTGAATTGTGATACTATTTTATCCACATACCAAACCTACTGGAGTAAACCAGAGCAACTGGAACTAATAATAATAATAATAATGATCGCTTATTGTCCCAAGTAGATTTCAATGAAGTTACTGCGAAAAGCCCCTAGTCGCCACATTCCGGCGTCTGTTCGGGGAGGCCGGTACGGGAATTGAACCCGCATTGCTGGCCTTGGTCTGCATTACAAGCCAGCTGTTTAGCCCACTGTGTTAAACTATGAGATAGTCAGGGGGTTGGATTCTCCGATTTTGATGCTATGTCCCCACGCCAGCGTGGGAACGGTGGCGTTTTACGACAGAAGAAATGGCGTAAAACGGCCACCGATCCTCCGTTTGGTTGGGGGCTAGCATCAAGGCAGCATAGAGCACCCGGCTCTAGCTGCCGACATGGCCCAGTGAATTGCCGGGTCTGTGGCCGCTCATGTGCACGTGACGCCCTTCTGCGGCCGCGCCGTGCAACATGGCGCCGGCCGCTCGTGGACCCGGCTTGCGAAATACACCCCCACACTTTGGCCGGATCACGCACCCCATGCCACCCCCTAACAGTGCCCCCAGCCCCTGGCAAAGTCCCCCCCTGCCCAAGGTTCGGCCCTCCCCCGACTATGGCGGTACTGGACTGAGTCCACAGCCGCCATGCCGAGTTCCTGATGGATGAGACCATGAGAGACCCACGCCGTCAGGAACCCGGCCAGTCGGGGGTGGAGCATCAAGGGGTGCCCTGAGGCCGTCGGTAAGGCACGCGGCAGTACACCTTTTTGGAGGGGGCGGAGCATCGAGAAAGCGCCGCTGCCCCCGATTTGGTCATGAACGGGGATTCGCCGTCGGTCGACGAATGCAATTTCGGCATTGCCGACTGGAGAATCCCGCCCATGATTCTTTATGGTTGTGTATGGCAAATTAAGGAAATAAATAGTTATCCTATGAAACTAATGTACAAAAATAAAATAGTTTAGATGCAAAGAATTTATAGTTGAGGTTCACAACATGCACCTTTCTGATTTCATCTACAGGTCTCCAAATGAGGTTTGGCATTGAACTTTGTTTTCACAGGATAAAGGAGGAATACAAGAAATTGTATATCTTTGTGCATCTATATTTACATGGTTATTTAAATGGGAAATTGTGATATTTGGCCACTCCCTAACATTCGGTTGTTGATGGCAGAAGCAAGAGAAAAACCAAATCAAGCTTTTGATTGGAATAGATCCTAAAGAACTCTTAGGTTTTTCAGTCACTCGCTGACAATAGGATTTTCGGCCAAGGGTATTCTGCATTTTGTCCATTTTCAAACAGTCCGTTAGATATTGTGGATGAATTTTTTTTTTTAATGTATTTTATTCCAAACATAGTCAAAGGTACAAAAACATAAATAAATCAGAAAATATTCTCCACACCTCACATTTCAGTATGTGCACGTTTTTCCCCCTTTTCACCCCTTCCCCACTGCAACGAACAATTCTTCGAACATGATCATGAACAGTCCCCACATGTCTCAAAGCCCTCTGCTGATCCCCTCAATTCAAACTTGATCTTTTCCAGCTGGCGAAGGTCGTACAGATCCCCCAGTCAGGTCGCCAGCCCCGGTGGCATTGTCGACTGTCATCTAACAGAATCCTTCGCCGGGCAACAAGAGAGGTGAAGGCAACAACATCTGACTTCCTCCCTCCTTCAGCTCCGACATTTCCGATAGTAGAGGCTTGGCCTCTACCCGCACATCTTCGATAACGTCCCAAACACCCCCTCCCAGTATCGCTCCAATGTCTCACAGCCCCAAAATATACGCACGTGATTTTCTGGTCCTCGTCCACATGTCTGCCACCCCGCGGAAGAACCCACTAATCCTTGCCCGAGTCATATGAACCCTGTGTACCACCTTAAACTGAATCAAACTCATCCTCGCACACAAGGAGGTCAAATACACCCTGCGCACCACCTCACTCCACACTCCCCATCCTATCTCCCCCCCAGCTCCTCCTCCCATTTCTCCTTAATCCTCACCATCTGGGCTCCCCCTGCTCCCCTAGCCACCCGTATATGTCCCCGATCCTCCCCTCCCCTTCCACATCCAGGAGCAGCAACCGCTCCAGCAGGATATACTCCAGCAGCTTGGGAAACCCTCTCCATTCCTTCCGCACAAAGCCCCTCACCTGAACTCGCTTTCCTTCAAAAGCTCCACACTCTCTCGTAGCTCTTCCAGACCTGCAAACCTCTCCTCCAGATATAACTCCCTCACCCGTACCAGCTCCACCTCTCTTCAGCTCTGATAAATGTCATCCATCTCCCCCGCTTAAACCCATGATTCTCACATAACAGTGTCAGCACCGACATCCCCTCCATCCTAAAGTGTCTCCTCAACTGGTTCCACATCCTAATTGTGGACTGCACCACTGTGTACCTCCCCGGTGCCAATGGAAGTGACGCAGCCACCATAGCCCTCAGGCTGGACCCCCTACAGAACTCCTCCTCCAGCCTAATGCATTCTAAGCCCTCTCCTTCCCACCACTGCCTCATCTTCTCGGCATTCGCTGGCCAGTAATAGTACAGCAGATTCAGCCATGGACGGTTTCTGCCCCTGCCTCAGTAGCAGGGCAGTCTTCAACCTAGGTACCTTCCCCGCACATATAAACTCCGAAATCGCTACATCCAGTTTCTGGAAAAAGGCCTTCGAAATGGAGGTCGGAGGGTTTGGAATTCAAACAGGAACCTTAGCAGAACATTCATTTTTACCACCTGGACCCTACCTGCCAGTGTCAGGTGTAATGTTTCCCATCTCCTAAAGTCCTCCGTTACCTCCTCCACCAACTTTGTCAGGTTCCATTTGTGCATCGTTGCCTGCTCCCCCGTCACCTGAACCCCCAATACCTAAACCTATCCATGGCTACCCTAAATGGCAACACCCCCAAATTGGCTCCTGTCCCGCCTCATTCACCGGAAACACCTCACTCTTTCCGCCATTCAACTTATAGTCCGAGAAGGCCCCGGACCTCTCTAATAAGCCCATAATTCTCCCCATACTCTCCAGTGGGTCCAATACGAACAGCAGCAGATCGTCTGCATTCAGCGACGCCCGGTGTTCCCTACTCCCCCTCACAATCCCCTGCCACTCCACTGACCCCCTGAGGGCCATTACCAATGGCTCTATCAGCAGCAGTGGCGACAGCAGATGCCCTTGCCTCATTCCCCTGTGCAACCTAAAGCTCTCATTTGTCCAGACGCTCACCACCGGAGCCACATACAACATACAAGCCTCGGCAAAACCCAAACCTTCCCAAAATCTCAAACAGGTACCGCCAGTCCACCTGGTCAAAAGCCTTCTCCGCGCCTATGGAGACCACTACCTCCGGTACCCGTCACTTCGCCAGGGTCATGATCACATTTAATAACCGCCTAATGTTACTGGAAAGCTGCCTGCCCTTTACGAACCCATTTGGTCCTCTGCGACCACCCTGGACTGTATCCTTTCATCCTCCCCGCCACACCTTCAGCTACACTTTCCTGTCAAAATTCCCCCACTTTCAGGTAAAAAGAGCTTAAACCGACGCTTTCAAGCCAGAGCTGCCCTGTATGCGATCACTCACTCATGGCCATGACTGGAAGCCCCCATTGTGGAGGAAAATTTAGGATCCATCCCAATATTATGGCAAGCAAGTTACTCTCCAGTTGCAAACTGGAAATATACACGCTTGTGACAAAAGGTAATGTTCCTGCAGATCGTTATGGCGATCATTAATGAAAACATGCAACTGAAACAGGAAATAAAACCATCGAAAGCAGAACAAGAATAGGGCGAGAATATACCACAATGTCATCAAGGCTGAGCTCTTTCTCACCCAGTAGTTTAAGGACAATCATCTTTGCCAGCATAAGGCAAACTTCTATTTCTTCGTTATTATGCTCAATTCACCATAAAAAAAACAGGTAATTCAACATAGAAAGTCAATGTTTGAACCTTATCCTTGTAAGAGATTTCTTTATATGGCACCATCGGACTTCCCTTAGACTATGTCCTTATATAATTCAATTTCTTTTCAACTCCTTTTGTTGAGTTCCATTTTCACAGTAAATCTGAAAGAAACTTTTAACGGTTCTATTTCCAATTTTTGTTGGACAGTTTTATATGCATTTATGTATCATATTAAAAGTTCTACATAAATTAAGATCTTTATAGGCAGATCCAAGGAGATCCTGGTTCTAAAGTATCTTGGGCTGGGTTTTACGTGGCACGGCTACCCCCTCACTTGGAGGAGCAGTGGTGCGGGGGCGGCGCCACCTTTTTCATCATAAGACGAGACACATTCTCCGGACATAGCCTCAAAATCGGAGCATCCAGCTGTAGGTATTGATGCCAATGGAGCATCTGTGGACTTTTACGACAGGAAAATCGGCGCGAACCCTTCACCGGTTACGGTGCCAGTGAGGGGCTAGCACCGGCGCCAAGTGGAACTCCCGCATATGCACCGAAAACGGCTGGAGAATGGCCGGGTCCCGGGCCGTGCATGCGCATGGCTGATAACCTGCACCGGTCATGCCGTAAAGCTTGCCGCCGGCACGAACCCTAACCCGCCAACCGAGACCCCAGAGACCACCCCCTGGCCAACTCCCAGCAGTCCCCCCAGCCCTAGCAGAAGCCCCCCCCCCTCTCCCTCCCCCCCTCCCCCCCCCCTCCACCCCCCCCCCCCCCCCCTGTCCAGCAGCTGAGTGTGTGGTGGCGCTGGACACTGTCCGCAGTGATAGAAAAGCACTTAGCAGTTCCACGCAATGTTCCTCGTCTCCCTTTATCTTCCGGGATTCCTGTGGTCCGTTTCCCAGAGCCACCTCTGTTAAAGCCAGAGGTTGCTTTGAGATTTTTTTACATTTTCATTTCCCGCCTGACGGACACCCACCTGTTTTGGGGAAGTTAAAATTCCCTCATAGAAATATCAAACATGTCATTAAGATTCAATGGGTGGGATTCTCTGTTGCCTGACACCAAAATCGTGATCGACGATCGGACGGAGAATGGCAGCCGACGCTGGAATAGGGGCCGGCGCCAGTTTGATGCTGGTCTGCCATGCTCCCCCCCTCCAAACCGGCATCATTGTGACGCGCGTTGCGCCCCGTTTCAACGCTGTTGGCTCGTCATCAGTTGGCCCACCCACGATGCTCCGCCCCCAATTGGCCAAGTTCCTGACGGCGCGGGCCACGTGTGGTCCCAAGCGGTCGGGAACCCAACGTGCTGCCTCACAGCTCCGGGGACCAGGGATCAATTCCGACGTTAGGTGGCTGTGTGGAACTTGTACATTCTCTCCGTGTCTGCATGGGTTTCCTCCCGGTGCTCCAGTTTCCTCACACAGTCCAAAGATGTGCAGATTAGGTGGATTAGCCATGCTAAAATTGCCCCTTAGTGTCCAGGGATGTGCAGGTTAGGTGAGGTTATGTGGCTAAGGGCAGGGAGGTCGGCCTAGGTGGGCTGTTCTTTCGGAGGGTCGGTGCAGACTCGATGGGCCAAATGGCCTCCTTGTGCATTGTAGTACTCTCCCACCACCTAACCCCTGAACTTTCCAAGTCCTCCTATTCGTATCACTCTCAATCTCTCCTTCTTAAAAAAAAATGTTTTTAATTCTCCTTTTTCACATTTTCTCCCACATTTACATCCACCACCAATAAACAATAATCAGCAAGATATGTCAGTCCCCATAATAACAACAATCCCATCGCCCACCAACCCCCAAACCTCAACCCGCATGTTTACATAAACAAATGACAAAAAGGAATCAGGGATTACCCGACAAAAAGGAATCAGGGATTACCCGTCTCAATCTCTCCTAACTGTCAGTCTCTTCCTCCCCAATTCCCCCATTGATATCTACCCCTGTCCCTCCCTCCCCCCAACTTTTCTCCCTTCTCTCCACTCCCGACTGGTGTCTAAGCCCTAATACCTGACATCTAGCCTGGCTAGCTGTGGATGGGAAATAGAGTCGAAACATTGAAATCAATTCCCTGCCATTAAGCAGGATATGAGTGTTGTAACCTACACGAGACCCACGGGGCCGTGTCGATGAGACTCCCCTCTGGAGTACAAGCTTCCCCGCTGAGGGGCAGAGCCCACTCATCAGTGGAAGAGGAACCCAGAATATAAAATCCCAGCCTGAGTGTGAGCCGGGCGGCAGTAATTCCTTCTGGGATCTGTGTCTATAGTATTTCCGTACCTCTGTAAATAAACCCTTTTTTGCTCCTTACGCTTCCAGTGTGGCTGCTTCTGTGAACTCAACAATGAGGGAAAAGTGTTTTTCTGGTTTTGCAATTGCCAAACTGTTGTTTAACCCCGCCATCCCATCCCTGCCTCTGTATCTATTTAATTCAAAATCCGGAGTGCTTGATCATCTTGCTACTGGTTTCAGTGAACTTCCTATTAATGTCTGATTGCAATCCTAGGAAGAAATAGAGGATAAATAAGAAAATATAATGATCAGTAAATCCAAACTAAAATAAAATGAAAGGGATAAACATTGCTTCAAACACAGTGTTAGGTAATACTGTTGTGTTCAGTTGCTAAGGACAATCTAGTGTTTCTGTCATTGCCATTATGCACTGAAGACACTCCCCTTTGTGTCTCTTCAGTTCATTGACCTACGTTGTGTGAAGTGGAACTGTAATCCCCAACATTGCACAACTCTTCTCGCTCAGTGGTTATCTCACCACCAACAATGTTCATTCACTCCCACACTTCCCAACAAAGCTCTGCTCCCTGATCACACATTAACCTTCTCACTCCTCAAACAATAACCATTCTTCACACATTGGCTGGATGGAAAACATGAATGCGAGAAAATGAGGGGGGGGGGGTGGGGGGCGAGTGGCGGTGGGATGGGCTCAGCACTGCCCCGGTTGGGGGTGGGTGGAGGTAACATTGCACAGAGAGTAGGGTTGAATATTGCCACGGGCGGAGGGTGAAAATTGCCAGGAAGCGGGGGGGGGGGGGGGGGGGGGGGGGTGGAGGGCGGTTGCATTGCAAGGATGGAGGTGAACATTGCCAGGATGGGATGAACATTGCTAGGAGGGAGTGGTGAACTTTGTCAGGAGTGGGCATTGAACATTGCCTGGGGAGGTGTGCTGGAAGAGGGATAGAGGTTTCTGGAAAAGGTGGGGAGTGGGATAAAAGTAGGCATCTCAGAGACACCAGAAGCAGAAGACTAGAAGACTCGGTGTGTGAGGTGGCCCTGACCAGACCAGAAGGAAGCAAGAAACAGCCAGCGAGAAACATCTTTGCCAAAAGGAACCAGTGGGACTCAGGGATCGGATCTACAACTTATCAAACCACCTTAGTGGATAGTATAGTCAAATCCTGGGTGTTTCTTGTGTGAAAAGTGGTTAATTTACGGGTTAACTATAGTGTGTTGCATTATATCCGTACTTTTTTCTAATCATAAGTAAAGTGATCGGGGTAAACTTTAATTAAGGAGCTGGTTGAAGTATCTGAATTGGACAGATACAACAGAGCAGGGTGAAACTAGCAATCGAAAGTTTAAAACTTTCTGTGGATATGCTGTTGCTATATTTGTTTGGCTCTGAATATGGCGGTCAATATGGTTGCCAGGGACGCTGATCCAGGATTCCACGCTTGGGGGCCTCCCATCCTTCCACTGAAGAAGAATCCTTCGCCGGGCTACCAGGGACGCAAAGGCCAGAATTCCGGCCTCTTTCGCCTCCTGCACTCCCGGCTCCTCTGCCACCCCAAATATTGCGAGCCCCCAGCCCGGTTTGACCCTGGATCCTACCACCATCGACACCGTCCTCACTACGCCCTTCCAAAATCCCTCCAGCGCTGGGCATGCCCAGAACATATGGGTGTGATTTGCTGGGCTCCCTGAGCACCTAACACACCTGTCCTCGCACCCAAAGAACTGTCTCATCCTTGTCCCGGTCATGTGTGCCCTGTGCAGCACCTTAAACTGTATGAGGCTGAGCCTCGCGCACGATGAGGAAGAGTTCACCCTCCCTAGGGCATTTGCCCACGTCCCCTTCTCGATCTCCACCCCCAACTCCTCCTCCCACTTACCTTTCAACTCCACCACCGAGGCCTCCTCCTCCTCCTGCATCACCTGGTAAGTTTCCGAGATCTTCCCCACTCCCACAACCCCCCCCCCCCCCCCGAGAGCACCCTGTCCTGTACTGTGTGTGGCAGTAGCCGCGGGAATTCCATCACCTGCCGTCTGGCAAACGCCCTTACCTGTAAGTACCTGAAGGTGTTCCCCGGTGCTGAGCCCGTACTTCTCCTCCAACTCACCCAGGCTCGCGAACTTCCCGTCCACAAACAGGTCCACCAACTTTCGTATCCCTGCCCTGTGCCACCCCGAAAACCTTCCACCTGTTCTTCCTCAGGCGAACCGGTGGTTCCCCCGTAATGGGGTCCACGCCGAGGCCCCAACTTCCCCCCTGTGCTGCCTCCATTGCCCCCAGATTTTGAGGGCAGCCACCACCACCGGGCTCGTGGTATACCTCCTTGGAGGGAGCGGCAGCGGCGCCGTTGCCAGCACCCCAGACTCGTACCCACATAAGACGCCGTCTCCAGCCTCTTCCATGCAGCCCCCTCCACGTCCATCACCCACTTGCACACCATCGTCGCATTGGCGGCCCAGTAGTACCACAGAGGTTGGGCAGCGCCAGTCCCCCCCTATCTCTACTCCGCTCCAGGAACACCCTTCTCACCCTCGGAGTCCCTCGCGCCCACACAAACCCCATTATACTCCTGTTAACCCGCCTGAAAAAAGCCTTCAGGATAAACACGGGGAGGCACTGGAACAGGAACAAAAACCTTGGGAGGACCGTCATTTTGATTGACTGCACTCTACCCGCCAAGAACAGCGGCAACGCGTCCCACCTCTTGAACTCCTCCTTCATTTGCTCCACCAGCCTTGTAAAATATAGCCTATGCTGGGCCCCCCAGCTCCTGGCCACCTGGACCCCCAAATACCTGAAGCTCCTCTCCGCCTTTTTTAGTGGGAGCTCGCCAATCCCCCTCTCCTGGTCCCCTGGATGAACTACGAACAGCTCGCTCTTCCCCATGTTGCGCTTGTACCCCGAAAAGTCCCCGAATTCCCTAAGAATCCTCATTACCTCCGGCATTCCTCCCACCGGGTCCGCCACATACAGCAGCAGGTCGTCCGCATAAAGTGACACCCTATGCTCCTCCCCACCCCGCACCAAACCCCTCCAGTTCCTTGACTCCCTCAGTGCCATAGCCAGGGGTTCAATCGCCAGTGCGAAGAGCAGGGGGGACAAGGGACATCCCTGTCTCGTCCCTCGGTGCAACCGAAAGTACTCGGACCTCCTCCTGTTTGTGGCCACACTCGCCATCGGGACCTCATACAACAGCCTAACCCACCTGACAAACCCCTCCCCAAACCCGAACCTCTTCAGCACCTCCCACAAGTACCCCCACTCTACCCTATCGAAGGCTTTCTCAGCATCCATCGCCACCACTATCTCCGCCTCCCCCTCCCTCGCCGGCATCATGATAACGTTCAAAAGCCTCCGCACATTCGCGTTCAACTGTCTCTCCTTCACAAACCCCGTCTGGTCTTCATGGATGATCTGCGGCACACAATCCTCAATCCTCGTGGCTAAGACCTTCGCCAGCACCTTGGCATCTACATTTAGCAAGGAAATCGTTCTGTAAGACCCACATTGCAGGGGATCCTTGTCCCGCTTCAGGATCAAAGAGATCAGTGTCCAGGACATCGTCAGGGGCAAAGCCCCCCCTCCCCTGACTCATTAAAGGTCGTGACTAACAGCGGGCCCAAGAGGTCCATATATTTTTCATAGAATTTGACCGGGAAACCGTCCAGCCCCGGTGCCTTCCCCGCCTGCATGCTTCCTATCCCTTTGATCAGCTCCTCCAGCCCAATCGGGGCCCTCAATCCTGCCACCAGTCTCTCTTCCACCTTTGGAAACCTCAATTGGTCCAGGAAGCGGCCCATCCCTCCCTCCTCCCGTGGGGGCTCAGATCGGTACAATTCCACGTAAAAGTCCCTGAAGACCCCATTGATGCCAACCCCACTCCGCACCACACTACCTCCCCTGTCCTTAACTCCCCCGAGCTCCCCAGCTGCGTCCCGCTTCCGAAGCTGATGCGCCAGTATCCGGCTTGCCTTTTCCCCATACTCGTAAATCGCCCCCTGGGCATTCCTCCACTGCACCTCCACCTTCCTGGTGGTCACCACGTCGAATTCGGCCTGGAGGCTACGCCTCTTCCTCAACAATTCTTCCTCGGGCTCCTCCGCATACCTCCTGTCTACCCTCACCGTCTCGCCCACCAGCCCCTCCCTCTCCCCCCGCTCCCTCCGCTCCTTGTGGGCCCTAATGGAGATCAGCTCTCCCCTCACCACCGCCTTCAGTGCCTCCCATACCATCCCCACTTGGACCTCCCCATTGTTGTTGGTCTCCAGGTACCTCTCTATACTTCCTCGGACCCGCTCGCTCACCTCCTCGTCCGCCAGCAGCCCCACCTCCAAGCGCCACAGCGGGCGCTCTCCTCCCCCAGCTCCAAGTCCACCCAATGCGGGGCGTGATCCGAAATGGCTATCGCCGAGTACTCGATATCCTCTACCCTCGCTATCAGCGCCCTACTCAAAATGAAATAGTCGATTCGAGAATAAGCCTTTTGGACATGTGAGAAGAATGAAAATTCCCTAGCCCCCGGCCTTGCAAATCTCCAAGGGTCCACCCCTCCCATCCGGTCCATAAACCCCCTCAGCACTCTAGCCGCTGCCGGCTTCCTACCCGTCCTAGACCTGGAGCAATCCAGTGCCGGATCCAGCACCATGTTAAAGTCATCCCCCGCCCCCCCCGTTATCAGGCCCCCCACTTCCAAGTCTGGGATCTGACCCAACATACGCCGCATAAAACCCGGATCGTCCCAGTTCGGGGCATACACATTGACCAGTACCACCCTCTCTCCCTGCAACTTACCACTGACCATTATGTACCTGCCGCCATTATCTGCCACAATGCTCGACGCCTCAAACGACACCTTCTTTCCCACCAAGATCGCCCCCCTCCCCCGCCGACTAGCCATGACCTCTCCTCGTCCCGTCCAGCCACGCGCCCGCACCCCACACCCGGCCCGTTCCCCACAGCGGCATACCCCCGTCTCGACCCCCCCCCCCCACTCGCTCCAGCTCCTCCTTGACCATAGCAGCAGCAACTCGATTCCCCCCCCCCCCAAACCCCCCCCCCCCCCCCCACCGGGCCAGGACCCATCCTAGCTGATTTACTCCCCCATTGCACTTCCACTAGTCAGCTGACTCCTGCTGACCCCGGCCACTCCCACCTCTCCTTCGACTCCTCCCATTGTGTGGCCACCCTCCTCTCCCGTCCCCATCCAAAGGCTCTCCCCCTCCCCGTTCCGTTCTAAGCGCGGGAAACAACCCTCGCTTCCCGGCCCCGGCCCCGCCCCCTCCAGTCTTCAGCGCGGGAAAAAGCCCGCACTTTCCACCTACCAGGCCCCACCACCTCTGACGCAGCTCCTTTTACAGGCCCGGTCCCCTCACCCCTGACTCGGGCCTCCCCCTCCCCCGTGGGGCCCGCCGTCCACCACCCCTGTTCCGTTTACCTACCACCCTCCAAGAGCCCCCCCCAACCAATCCAACCAAAACAGTGCCCAACCCGCCCCAGCCACCCTCACCAACCCGAAAGAGAAAAACACAGAGAAAAAGAAACCCGGAGCAATATAAAGGCCCCCCGCCCCCCCCCCCCCCCCCCCCCGCCGAAACAAAAATACACATAACATATCAACCACAGTCCCCAATCGCCCATCCCGCCCCTCAATGTGTGTCCAGCTTCTCGGCCAGAACAAAGGCCCACGCCTCCTCCGGAGACTCAAAATAATGGTGCCGGTCCTTGTAGGTAACCCACAGTAGCGCCGGCTGCAACATGCCAAACCTCACCCCCTTCCTGTGCAGCACCGCCTTCGCTCGATTATACCCAGACCTCCTCTTCGCCACCTCCGCACTCCAGTCCTGGTATATCCGAACCTCCGCGTTCTCCCACCTGCTGCTCCTCTCCTTCTTGGCCCACCTGAGCACACACTCCCGATCGACAAACCGATGGAACCTCACCAGCACCGCCCGCGGAGGCACGTTAGCCTTGGGCCTCCTCGCCAACACTCTTTGGGCCACTTCCAGCTCCAGGGGCCCCTGGAAGGACCCCGCTCCCATCAGCGAGTTCAACATGGTAACCACATAGGCCCCCACGTCCGGCCCCTCCAGCCCCTCCGGGAGGCCCAGAATCCGCAGATTTTTCCGCCTCGACCGATTCTCCATCTCCTAGGCGCACTCCTGCCATTTCTTGTGGAGCACCTCGTGCCTTTACCGCCAGGCCTAGATCTCGTCCTCATTGTCAGAGATCTTTTGTCGAGCCTCTCGGATCGCCACCCCCTGGGCCACCTGTGTCTCCAGCAGCTTATCAATAGACGCCTTCATCGGCTCTAGCAGGTCTGTTTTAATCTCTCTGAAGCAGCGCTGGATACCCTCCTGCTGCTCCTCCGCCCATTGCATCCACACTGCATGGTCTCCGCCCGCCGCCATTTTGTCTTTCTTCCCTCGCACCTTTTCCGTGTCCACCGCCACCAATTTTGTCGCCCCGTTCCTAGTTGAAGCCATATACTGACGGGGAGCTGTTATAGACTCCTTCCCACACCGGGAAACATCGAAAAAGTGCCATTGGGGCCCTGAAAAGAGCCCAAAAGTCAGTTTTTGCGGGAGCCGCTGAATGTGCGACTTAGCTCCGCATAGCCGCAACCGGAAGTCCTCCTTCTATCTGTTTAGTCGACGGAAAACACAGCTGGCCAGACTTAACTCTGAAATGGTGGATAACTATTAGGCTTCACCAACTTTGAAATATTTAAATTACTAACCAGCCTTTTGCAAGCAGGTTAACAGCCACCCTCCCCACCCCCACCTCCCGCGCCTTTCACAATGGCAGTAGACAGATCGGAAACGGGTTTCAGTCAGAATTCAGATTTTTAACAACTTAACCCCTGATGCACAATCAATTACTCGTGAGACAAGGAGAGTCATACTAATCGGCTTTAATCAGCTAGAACTGTACCCAGCAGCTTTGATACAGAAAGTGAAGGCTGCTGGGACGGCATTGGTTCTTATACCCCACCTCTCAGGGCGGAGCTGTGTGCATTAGCCAATGGAAGACTCCTAGGTCTAGCCAATGGGCATCCACCTCTCAGGTACTGCAATACCTGGTATTACCACATTCCCCAACCTGATTTGCACGGTAGCACAGTGGTTAGCACTGTTGCTTCACAGCGCCAGGGTCCCAGGTTCGATTCCCGGCTTGGGTGACTGTCTGTGGAGTCCTCCCCGTGTCTGCGTTGGTTTCCTCCGGGTGCTCCGGTTTCCTCCCACAGGTCCCGAAAGACGTGCTGTTAGGTGAATTGGACATTCTGAATTCCCCCCTGTGTACCCGAACAGGCGCCGTAGTGTGGCTACTAGGGGTTTTTCACAGTAACGTCATTGCAGTGTTCATGTAAGCCGACTTGTGACAATAAAGATTATTATTATTATTATTATTAACCCAACCACTTTGGGGGTTAAGATTCCACCATGGTTTCTACCTCAATTACTTAGCCTGGGTGGGAATTCCACGACCTTCCAGTTCTCTGCATAATCAAATTTTCTCTTGCTCCTTGTTCAAAATTTATTTTGTATAATCTTATATTTAAGAACTCTCACTACAGTTTCAGTTTGGAAAAAGTCTGCTTCTTATCTATCCTGTCTCATCCTTCATAATTTGAAAATGTCTTTATTCCTTCCTCAGAGTTACAAAGTCGTTATGGGCGAGGAGTTTTCAGAACCCCAAAATGTATCATGGAGTTCAACCAACCTCCCCCTTTAATGTATTTGTTGCTTTTCCGAGCACACGGCTTGTTCCCTAGGCGTGGGATTACAATTATGGACACGTGGGTTTTTAAACACAAAACAATGTTTATTCCATGAACTCAACTTAACATCTTAAATAAACATTGGATCCCTTAACACCCCTTACTTCAAAGATAACTCCAAAAATATTGCAACAGTAAATAATTCCTCAAAATGTTCCTTCAAACTTTCAAGAGACTTAATACCTTTAAACAGAATCACATCAGGTTAAAGGCTTTACTATTATGAGTTTAAATCACCCAAATGATCCAGAGATAGTCTTTCATGGCAGATATCACAGCAAATCCAGCTCACTGCAAAACACAGACACACACCCAGCTCTTTTCCTCCAAACTGCAGCTCTCTGGAAACACACAGACACACACACACACAAGCTCTTTATCAAACTGAAACTAAAAAACTATACTGCCAAAATGGCTGATCTGAGCTCAGCCCCACCCACTCTCTGACATCACTGTTTTCTTAAAGGTACATTGCTTAAACATCCATGTCTTAAAGGTACTTTCACATGACAATACGCAGAGCAGGCAGGGCAAGCACCTAATCCCTGCTAGCTCGAAAAAACAATTTAAATTCAAATTGAATCCAATTCATGGTCCCCACAAAAGGTACATGTTTAATACCTATGTTGTCCTGATGTCATAGATTATCATAGAATTTACAGTGCCGAAGGAGGCCATTCGGCCCATCGAGTCTGCACCGGCTCTTGGAAAGAGCACCTTACCCAAGGTCAACATCTCCACCCCATCCTCATAACCCAGTAACCCCACCCAACACTAAGGGCAATTTTGGACACTAAGGGCAATTTAGCATAGCCAATCCACCTAACCTGCACATCTTTGGGCTGTGGGAGGAAACCGGAGCACCCAGAGGAAACCCACGCACACACGGGGAGGATGTGCAGACTCCGCACAGACAGTGACCCAAGCCGGAATCAAACCTGGGACCTTGGAGCTGTGAAGTAATTGTGCTATCCACAATGCCACCGTGCTGTGTCATGGATTCCTATAGCACAGCCAGCCAATGAACCCGTGCCTGGACTATTTCTTCGAAAGCATGGTCCAATTAGTTCCACTACCATGCTCGTTCCCAATTGGCCTGCAAAATTTTTTCTTCTCAAAAAATCTGATCCCATTTTGTAGGTTGCTATTAAATCTGGTTCCATTACCCTAAGGCTGTGCATTTTGGTTCCTAACAATTTGCCATAGAAAAAAATTCTTTAGGCCCCCTGCAAATTTATTTTGCCAATTATTGTAAATATAAGAACATAAGAACTAGGAGCAGGAGTAGGCCATCTGGCCCCTCGAGCCTGCTCCACCATTCAATGAGATCATGGCTGATCTTTTGCGGACTCAGCTCCACTTTCCGGCCCGAACACCATAACCCTTAATCCCGTTATTCTTCAAAAAACGATCTATCTTTATCTTAAAAGCATTTAATGAAGGAGCCTCTACTGCTTCACTGGGCAAGGAATTCCATAGATTCACAACCCTTTGGGTGAAGAAGTTCCTCCTAAACTCAGTCCTAAATCTACTTCCCCTTATTTTGAGGCGATGCCCCCTAGTTCTGCTTTCACCCGCCAGTGGAAACAACCTTCCCACATCTATCCTATCTATTCCCTTCATAATCTTATATGTTTCTATAAGATCCCCCCTCATCCTTCTAAATTCCAAAGAGTACAGTCCCAGTCTACTCAACCTCTCCTCGTAATCCAACCCCTTCAGCTCTGGGATTAACCTAGTGAATCTCCTCTGCACACCCTCCAGTGCCAGTACGTCCTTTCTCAAGTAAGAAGACCAAAATTGAACACAATACTCCAGGTGTGGCCTCACTAACACTTTATACAATTGCAGCAGAACCTCCCTAGTCCAAAATATGTGCCTTTTGGTTAGAGACCCTCTTTCGAGAAGAAACAGTTTATTCCCTATCCCGTCAGAATCCTTCATAATTTTGAACAGCTCCATTAAATCATCTCTTAACCCTCTCTACTCCATGAACAATCTCAGTTTCTCTCAGATCCCACATAACTATTCCTGGTATCACTCCAGTGAAAGCCCAAAAGTGTGCGTTTGACACCCAATTTGTGGCACTGTTACTGCCTGGAGACAACAACTGGCACTGGAGCTTATTCCCAAAGGCAGCTTGCAGAATGGAGCAGGCAGAAGAGCAGATGGTCAGCAGCCTCACAGTCCAAGAAAGTTCTCAAACGGAGAACTTCTCATAAGGTACTTGGTCCACTCTGTTCGAGCGATGGCAATTTTGTGTTATCGTGAGTGCACTTCAGTTTGAATTTCCCTTCCTTTCCAGGACTTTAAATCAGCAGCAACAATAAAAGTGACTCCCCACCATGCTCCTGACAGCCGTGCACTAGTCTGTTCCATACCTTGAGCTTTTTCTGTTCTCAGCTTTGAAAATTTAATTCTGTCCCTATCGAGACAGTTAACAAACTCTTCTGTGAACTTGACGGGCAGTTAATGGGGGGCATGCAAATTTTTCTTTCCCATAGACATAGAAGCATAGAAAATAGGAGCAGGAGTAAGTAATCTGGCCCTGTGAGCCTGTTCCGTCATTCAACATAATCATGGCTGATGCTCTAATGCAACACCACACTCTCCCCAATAGGTTTTACAACCCCCTCTGTCCTGCGGAGCACAATATTGCACCCAAATTCTAACCCACTCTCATCATCATTTGACCCTCACATCAAATGACTGCCTGTGAATCATTCCCATGGCAGGAAGGTTAAGGTTTCACTCTACCTGTTTGCTGACATTTGCAACCAGGATGTCCAATGCAAGTGTGATGAATTGCAACATTCTAACCATATATGTAATCAAATAAAAATCTATTAGTCTGTCTGGTTATGAACATGAGACCAAAACTTTGTTGTTTTTATGTTTTTTGAAAAAGAGTTCCTGTTTTACAGGTTTAGGCAGGCTTGATACTGACTGGTTGTTTCCCTTGACTAAAATGTCCCCAGCTCCAGGTGATCATCTGAGGAATCGACCATTATAGATAAGAAGAGATTTCTTCACTGAGTGGTGATTTGTTATGTTGTAGGTGTAACATAAGCGGCTTCCTTGTGGTGCACTTGACAAAGGACGGTTCTGACGTGGAGATAACTTCAACACGTTTATTAAACTATATACACTTCTATTACACGGGTTTGACACTACTGCTAATCCTACTATAGCTACCCAGGCTGACTAACCAGTTGCTGCAATCCACGTGGTGGGTGTAATATTGAATCAACCCTGTGTGTGGTGTCCTTTACATATGAGTTGGTGTAATGCCCCCCTTTTGGCGTGTCACCTCCATGTGTATCGTGAATGTCCATTGGTCATGTCCTATCTACTTGATCTATTGGCTGAGTGTGTGTGCGTGATGTCTCTGGTGCTCCCTCCAGTGTCTAGCTCGCCTACATGCATTTACATTGATGCACATCACCACAAAAGTGTTGTGAATCTTTGGAATTTTCCATTCCAGCGGACAATGGATGTCCAGTCATTGAATTTATTCACGAGCGAGATCAATAGTGTTCAGACATGGTCTTATTGCATGGCGCAGCAGGCTTGGCGAGCTATATGGATTACTGTTCCTATTTATGCTCTTGGTTTTAACAATTTAAATTCAGTAAGTAGGTTTGATTCATCTTAAGGGAGTTTCCTTTTTTTGTTTTTCTCTCTCTTATTTACCCTAGTTACACTGCAATATTTTACTACAACTTAGCCCTACGCTGGTTCTATACTTGGTTTGGAAGGGTTTTTTTCTGCTGTCTCCTATTTAAAGATTTGAGAAGATTCTGGTGAATTCTTAAACTGGCTGTGGCAGTATTTCCTCTGCTACAACTACTTCATATTTTCTGTTTTAATATGATGCAACAATCCACTGAGAGTGTGCTGTATCAGCTGATTTAAACACATGAACCCACAGCCACTGGCCAGTCTACATACACTATACTGCATTTCTGTCATTTGCAAATATCATTACCCCCTGAAATCCCGTTCAGTTTCCAGCATAATTTCAGTGTAAAATCGGAACAGGATTTTTTTTTGCCAGCAAAAGGGAGAGGCTTCCAATGGTTTTCCACTCTGCCGCCAACCTCAGCCTCTCAGCTCCCCTAGAAGCACTGTGAAAGATCTGATGCCATGCTGTAGCCATCTGGGATGGCCACTTACAAAGGGAAGTATGGCCACTTGCAAAGAATCATGGGAAATATGGCCAATGCATGATCCAGACAAACTCAGAGCTTAAGTGTGTATTTGCCACTAGATAACCAGACACTATCGAAACCCTCAGTTGATTTGCATTCTAATGGCCCATTTCCCCAGGACAAAAGACTTGGACTCAGGTATCAGATACAGATCCAGATGCATCGGCGCCACTCCCTTCACCCAGGTAGCCCAAACAGCCAAGGTCAATGACCGCTCAGGACATGTCCAGCCATCAAGGCACCCACCCCTTTATTGGCTAAAATCAAAGGCAGTAATCGAAGCCTGCCGAATTATTGGGCACAAAGCTAAGGACTGCCCCAAAAAGCGCGAAACCCCAGAAGGATAAAAAGAGACACTGCCATATGTCCAGTCTCTTTTGGCCTCAGCGCACCGGCACTCTCTTGGCCCGGCCGACGCCTGATATCAATTGCAGCACCACGACCAGAAGCAAGTTCAAGATCAACGACCGCTACCAGACGGACGAGCCCAGCAGAAACGAAGTCACTTCTTCAGACCCAGCTACGCCAGATCCAAACAAAGACCTTGTTCCTCTGCATAAATCCGGGTGCCTGAAGTTAAGTACAGGCTGTTGTAGTGTTAGGTGTAATTTAGCTTGTAGTGTTTTATGTTGCATGTCGAAGTAATTCTTGTGTGTAAATAAACTATCATTGAACTTGAACTAACTAACTGGTTGTTGGGTCGTTGATCGATATCCGGTTAAACTTTGTGGTGGTATCATCTGATACTGGCGACTCTGAAAGCAATATCCTCATTAATAACTGTCAGATTAATATCTGAATAAAGTAGATACCCCAAACTTGGCAACATTATTGGTGACGCTGGTGGGATAGTATTCCACTCATTAAAAAGAGCTACATTATTGGCGTCTCCAGTGCGAATTGGCAACATTATTGGCGACATCTGACGGGACTCGACCTAGAAGTGATTTAGTCACTCCGAGAGAACCCACAAAACTTTGCATTAGAAATCCAATTGGGAAAAGTGAAAGAAACCACAAGTGTAAGGCCCGTATCGATCAAATCTCCAAGATTCGGAACTGTGTATTAACTTGCATGCGTACTAACAGGGATATAAGGTAAACTCGTTAGATTTTGTTGCGTAAAACCTTCGGGAGTATTGTGAACCAGAAAATAGTTTAGGCCATACCTGCTGTTCGAATTGCCACCTTATTCCCCCTGTCCCAAATTAACAGTAGAGAAACAGAGATTACGGTAGGAAAAGAGGTACTAGTAGCAATGGCAACAAAGGCAATGGAACGCCTAATGAAGCCGCAGGATCCGAGGTCGCAGCGACCAGTAGAGCAGAGCAGTGCCCCATATGGGAAGAGGAATTACGGAAGTATTTGAAGGGGAAAGGATGGCCCCTTTGGTCCGAGTTGTGTTCAAATGATGAGTCAGGTCCAGGTAGTATAGGACCAACCTGGTGGAATAACCTAACCGAGATACATAAAAAGAATGTGGGAAAAGTACGTAAGCCGATGGCAATTGTGTCCTGTTCTGGCACAATTGCGAAGCACAGAGGAGGTCGTGAGGATGCTCCGCAGACAGCTTGTAGAGAAAGAGGAGAAGAGTGAGGGAAATGTTAGTGAATGCGAGAAAGTTAATGAGCAACTCCGAGAGCAGCGAGCGGCTAAAGACAGGGAGATGGCTGATGTCAAACGGGCACACCAATCTTGTATAGTTCACCTAAGCAACTTTCAGACACAATACGATAAGACCTACCAAGTTACACAACGTGCAGTTTTGGTAAGAGAAGAGACGGAACAACAGGTAGAACAGTTAAAGAAACAATGCACAGATTTGAAGGCAGCTTTACGCGTACTCCACAATTCTACAACGGAACAAAAGCAGAGTTCAGTAGATCACGCCAAATGTAGGCAACAAATAGCCAGGTTACAGTCACTGCTCTCTGTGCACAACGGATTCAGAGACACCTTTGGACCGAATTTAGATCAGGAAAATGGCCCCGATTGGCAGGAACTCAATGAAACTGCCCATAGATATGTAGAAGACACTGAGAATCAGAATAGAGCCCCCCAGGCCCCGAAAAGGAAAGCACCCGCACCACCGACTGCACAGGCAGCACACACCTCCATGAATCCAGTCACCACACAGCGCAAGTCACCGATTGACGATGAACCCAATTTTGTGTACACCACCCCACTAACCATCACACAATTGAGAGATGCCTGCGACAAAATAGAACAATTCCAACCCACAGCAGACCCGCACCATTTCTTTGAGCGAGTAAGACAACAGACAGTTATGTACGGTCTAGACGAACCGGAGGAAGTGAAGCTTATAGTAATGAGCCTTGACCCATCCGTTAGCTCAGCATTACCAGGCCCACAGAATGTAGGAGGAGGAAGCCTCCAGGACATGAAGGCAGCTATTTTAGACACGATTGGTTACAACAGAGGAGACCCCTTAGAAGGTCTAAACCATTGTAGACAAAAGAAGGGAGAGCATCCGACTGCATATGCCTTGGGATACACTTTAAAGCGGTCTTTGGGGATTTAGTCTGCGCACACTTAAATTTCGACAACACAACCAAATGGACGCGTACTTTAGTCTCCCACGCCACAGAACAGGTCAAAAAGCCTGTGTCGCACATTCGATAGTTCCCGCCTGAATTGGACTTTCGGCCCTTTGTCCCTGGATTTTTGTTTACTTTATGAAATAAATTGGTGGAGTTAGCATCAGTAAGGAGGATTGCCCCCCCCCTCCCCCCCTGCCCCCCCCCCCCCCCCCCCCCCCCGGTGTATGGATAGCTGGACCAGAAGTGGCCGTGTGAAACGAATTACGCATGACCCGATGAAAGCATCGATCAACCAAATGGTCGCGACTCTGGCAGCCCAGGAGAAAGCGATCCAGGAGATCGAATTAAAACTCTCCAGCCAAGAGGACGAGATAACTGTGCTGGAGCATAAGGTGGAGGTGCTAGAGAACCACCACAAGCAGATGCAGGAGAAGCTGGAGGAGCTGGAGAACAGAACCAGGAGGCAGAATTTAAGGATTGTTGGCCTTCCTGAAGGTATGTGGCGAGTATGCTGGAGTCGTTGATGGGAGCGGGGGCTTTTCCTCGACCCCTGGAGCTGGATGGAGCCCACAGAGACCTCGCAAGGAAACCCAAGGCGAACAACCCACCAAGGGCCATGGTGGTCCGTTTCCACTGATTTTCAGACAAGGAGCGTGTCCTGCGATGGACCAAGAAGGAACGGAGCGGCAAGTGGGAAAACTGTGAGGTGTGCATCTATCAGGACCTGGGTGCGGAGCTGGCCAAGAGACGTGCGGGGTTCAACCGGGCAAAGGCGGCCCTCTTTAAGAAGGGGTGTAATACCCAGCGAGACTGTGGGTAACGCACGAGGACCGACACTATTATTTTGAATCGCCAGATGATGTTTGGACATTTTTTAAGAGAAGAAGTTGGACTCGAGTTAAGAGACACTTAATGCTTCGAAGATGGGAGGAGGCGGCGGTCTGTACTTGTGTTCTGTTTTAAATAAGATTGTGGTTAGTCATGTGCGAGAGAACGGGTTGGGGGGGCGGTTGGAGGGCGCTATGTTCAGAAGGTGGTGGATACGGTGGGGGTAGGGGGGCCCATGAAGCCAGCACTACCCTTCGGGGGACTGGGTTATGTTTTAAGTGAGTGTGTCTGTTTGGCTTTATGGTTATGCTAATGGATTTTGGAGAGCTGATGTTTACTGACTGGGGAATGTGATCTTGTAAATAGTTCTTTTCTATGTGGGGAGAGGGGCCGGAACAGTAGGGCGATAGTCTGACTGGCACCAGGGGCGGGGGCTATCAGGGTCAGCAAGGACCAGCTGACTCTCGGAAGCGTGGTGCGGGGTGACTTAGTGTTGAGTTGGTGTTTGATTTGGGGGATTAGGTTTCTGGTGTTAGGGGGGGGCGGGTGGCTGCTCTGCGGGCAAGGAAGAAAATTTCTTCAGGGAATAAATACAGGGTCAGGAGCGGCTCGAGGAGGTACCCGGGGAAGCGGCTGGCGTGGGCTCGGGGCTGACCAAGAAAGGGTGATGGCTAGTCAACAGGGGAGGGGGGGGGGGTGGTAGCCCCCCCATCCAGGCTGATTACTTGGAACGTGAGAGATCTGAATGGGCCAGTGAAGAGAGCACGCGTGTTCGCGCATTTAAAGGGACTAAAGGCAGACGTGGCAATGCCCCAGGACACACATCTGAAGATCATAGACCAGATGAGATTAAGGAAGGCGTGGGTGGGTCAGGTGTTCCACTCAGGGCTGGACTCGAAGACCAGGGGGGGTAGCAATTCTGATCAGCAAGCGAGTGGCATTTGAGGCTTGGAGAATAGTGGCTGATAAAGTGGGTAGGTATATCATGGTGAGTGGGAAGCTGAAGGGGGTCCAAGTGGTGCTCGTGAATGTCTACGCCCCGAACTGGGACAATGTGGATTTTATGAGGCGTGTGTTATGCAAACTCCCGGACCTGGAGTCACACATCTTGGTCATGGGAGGGGACTTTAATACGGTCATTGAACCTGAATTGGATCGCTCAAAATCCAGGACAGGGAAGAGGCCGGCGGCGGCAAGGGAGCTGAAGGGCTTTATGGAACAGATGGGGGGGGCGTAGACCCCTGGAGGTTTACACGGCCGAGGGTAAAGGAGTTTTCCTTCTTTTCCCACGTCCACAGAGTTTATTCCCGTATTGATTTTTTTGTTCAGGGCAGGGCGTTGATCCCAAAGGTGACGGGGACGGAATACTCGGCTATTACAGTTTCGGATCATGTCCCGCACTGGGTAGATATGCGGCTTGGGGAGGAGAGAGGACAGCGCCCGCTGTGGAGGCTGGACGTGGGGTTGTTAGCGGACAAGGTGGTTTGCGGGCGGGTGAATAAGAGTATCCAGAACTATTTGGAAACAAACGACAGGGGAGAGGTTTCGGCAGCAACGGTCTGGGAAGCCCTGAAGGCAGTTATTAGATGGGAACTTATATCGATCTGGTCCCATAGAGAAAAGAGGGAAAGGGCGGAGAGGGAGAGATTGGTGGAGGAGTTACTCCGGATGGATAGGAAATATGCGGAGGCCCCAGACGCAGGACTCCTGAGGGAGCAGCGAATGCTTCAGGCGGAGTTTGAATTGTTGACCACAGGGAAAGCGGTAAAACAGTTGAGGAAGGCTAGGAGTGCGGTGTATGAATATGGGGAGAAGGCGAGCAGAATGCTGGCGCACCAGCTTAGGAAGAGAGAGGCGGCCAGGGAGATTGTGGGAGTAAAGAATAAGGAGGACAACTTGGTCTCAGACCTGGAGGGGGTGAATGAAGTTTTTAAGGAATTCTATAGCAAACTATATGAGTCAGAACCCCCGGCGGGTGCGGAAGGGATGAGGTAATTTCTGGACCAGTTGAGGTGCCTGAGGGTGGAGGAGGGTCTGGTGGAGGGGCTGGGGGCACCGATCGAGATAGAAGACATTATTAAGGGGCTGGAGGGCATGCAGTCGGGCAAAGCTCCGGGGCCGGATGGCTTCCCGGTGGAATTTTGAAAAAAAATTTCGGAGGTGTTGAGCCCACTATTGATGAGGACCTTTAATGAGGCGAGATAGAAGGGAAACCTCCCCCGTACAATGTCACAGGCCTCGATCTCACTCATTCTGAAACGGGATAAGGACCCTGAACAGTGTGGGTCTTACAGGCCAATCTCGTTGCTAAATGTGGATGCCAAGCTATTGGCTAAGATCTTGGCCATAAGGATAGATGATTGTGTCCCGGGGGTGATAGGGGAAGACCAGATTGGATTCGTTAAGGGCAGGCAACTTAATGCCAATGTGCGGAGGCTTTTAAATATTGTTATGATGCCCTCAGAAGGGGAGGAAACAGAGGTTGTGGCAGTGATGGATGCAGAGAAAGCTTTTGATCGGGTGGAGTGGGAGTACCTGTGGGAGGCGCTGGGTAGGTTTGGGTTTGGTGAGGGCTTTATCCGGTGGGTGCGATTGCTGTTTCAGGCGCCTGTGGCAAGCGTGCGCATGAACCGTCTTAGGTCGGAGTATTTTAAATTGCACCGGGGTACGAGGCAAGGGTGTCCCCTTTCCCCATTATTAATTGCTCTAGCCATTGAGCCGCTGTCCATCACGCTGAGAGCTTCAAGGAACTGGCAGGGGCTGGTCCGGGGGGCAGGTGGAACATCAGGTCTCGCTCTACACGGATGATCTCCTCCTGTATATTACGGACCCACTGGAGGTGATGGGGGAGGTCGTACGTATCTTAAGGGAATTTGGCAGTTTCTAGGGGTATAAATTGAACGTGGGGAAGAGCAAGTTGTTTGTGATCCAGGCTAAAGGGCAGGAGAAGAGACTGAGTGAGCTGCCGCTTAGGAGGGGAGAGAAGAGCTTTCGATACCTGGGAATACAGGTGGCTCGGAAGTGGGACTCGTTGCATAAGCTTAATTTGACCCGGCTGGTGGAACAAATGGAAGGGGACTTTAAAAGATGGGACATGCTCCTGCTGTCACTGGTGGGGAGGGTACAGACCGTGAAAATGACGGTCCTCCCCAGGTTCTGATTTGTATTCCAGTGCCTTCCTATCTTCATCCCTAAGGCCTTTTTCAAGTGGGTTAATAAGATCATCTCGGGATTTGTGTGGGCGAACAAGGCCCCGTGAGTGAAAAGAGTGCTGCTGGAACGCAGTCGGTGGGAGGGTGGGCTGGATCTGCTGGACTTTTGCAACTACTACTGGGCGGCCAACATTGCCATGATCAGGAAGTGGGTATTGGGGGTGGGGTCGGCATGGGAACGGTTGGAGGTGGTGTCATGCAAAGGCACCAGTTTGGGAGCGCTGGTAACGGTACCTCTGCCGTTCTCGCCAGCCCGTTACTCCACAAGTCCGGTGGTGGTGGCGACACTGAAGATCTGGGGGCAGTGGAGGAGACACAAGAGGGTGGCGGGAGCGTCGGTCTGGACCCCGGTATGTAAAAACCACAGGTTCCTGCCGGGTAGGATGGATGGCGGGTTCCAGAGCTGGCAGAGGGTGGGTATTAGAAGGATGGGTGACCTGCTTATAGATGGGAGCTTTCCCAGCCTGCAGGCACTGGAGGACAAGTTTAAATTACCGCCAGGGAACGGCTTCAGGTATTTACAAGTGCGAACCTTCCTGAGGAAACAGGTGTTGGCCTTTCCGCTGCTGCCGCCACGGGGGATACAGGATAGAGTAGTGTCCGGTACCTGGGTGGGGGAGGGGAAGGTGTCGGATATCTACCAGGAGCTGTTGGAGGTGGAAGAAACCTCGGTGGAGGAGCTTAAAGGCAAGTGGGAGGAGGAGTTAGGAGGGGAGTTAGAGGCGGGTCTATGGGCGGACGCCCTAAGTAGGGTCAATTCCTCCTCATCATGTGCCAGGCTTAGCCTAATACAGTTTAAGGTGGCCCACCAGGCACACATGACGGCGGCGAGGATGAGTATGTTTTTCAGGGTAGAAGACAGATGTGCGAGGTGCGCGGGAAGCCCAGCAAACCATGTCCATATGTTTTGGGCATGCCCGAAGCTTGAGGAGTTCTGGCAGGGGTTTGCCAGGGCAATGTCCAAGGTGCTAGGAACATGGATGGTGCCGAGTCCAGAGGTGGCGATCTTTGGAGTGTCGGAAGACCCGGGAGTTCAGGGAGTGAAAGAGGCCAACGTCCTGGCCTTTGCCTCCCCGGTAGCTCGGAGACGGATCCTGTTATTGTGGAGGGACTCGAAGCACCTGAGTGTAGAGACCTGGGTTAGTGACATGACTGGATCTATGTTAGAGTTCTCCCGGAGGTTGCTGTCGTTCGTAGACTTTCTTGGGGAAATTTAATTAAAATGTTGGCAGTCGCAGCTTTCGGGGTGGGAGGGGGGAATTGGGGGGGGGGGTGGTTAGTGTTGTGTTTGTTTGTTTTTTGTTATTTTCGGTGGTCTGTGAAGACTGAGCCTTTCGGGGAAATATCTATTTTTGCACTATGTTTAACGCCTATTGGTCTTTTTCTGTTTTTATTATAAAATTTTACAAATATTTCAATAAAAATATTTTTTATTTTAAAAGCCTATGTGAATTATGACCCCGCAGACGCCACACGTAATGAAGTGTGGGTTTTAAAGAGACTGTCCAGAGCTTGGGAGCAATCCCTCCATAGAAAGGCAGATCAGGAGAAGGCAGAAGCCAATATGAACGCAGTAAGGACACATCAGCACCCCGCATGGGTAAATGAGGGTAGAAATGAAGGACAGTACCCAGAGCACACACACCACGAGGATGCTATAATTGTGGACAGCAGGGACATTACGCACACAAATGTAACGCCCCCCGAACCAGCAACGGAACCAGCAATCGAACGCCCCATCTAGGAACACTACCAGGCTTATACACAGTGTTAGCGCCCGTTCAGATAATTCGACCAATAGCACAGATTGACGGTGCTCGGACTCCCCAACTTGGGTCTGCGACGCACTCTGGGACAAATCAGGCAGACCAGTAGTCACAGGCACAGTCCGGGGGCATCCAGTAGAGTTCCTTTGGGACACAGGAGGGTCCCGCACCACTTTAAACTCCTCCACAGTGTTTCAGCGTGACAAATGGCCCACCGCAGACACCATCACTCTTAGTGGATTTACAGGATATGTACAGCAGATATACATTACGGCCCCCGTAGATATTCAAATCGGAAACATTAATACCAAGCACCCCATTGTTTTCGTCGACTTGCCCCAAACAGCCAAGCACATTTTAGGAATCGACTTCATGAGCTCGTGAATAAGTGTGTTTGGAAAATGGCCAGAACATCAAGCCACGCTCACAGTAGGAGACTACAAACACAAAATGTGCTCAGTGGGAGATTATTGGTTTGACCCACAAGCGATTACCACAGATAAGACGATTAGAGAGGTCCTAAGAAATCATAAAACATCCTTCGCCCAGCACAAGCACGATTGCGGAAAAATTCCAGGAACAGTCACCATTACAGGTCCCGATCCCAAGCCCCAGAAGCAATACGGTTTCCCACGGCAAGCCAAGGAGAAATTGCAAAAGTAATTCAAAGTTTGCTAGACCAAGGTGTAATTCGGCCCATAGCCTCAACAAATAATGCCCCAATTTGGCCCGTAAGAAAACCAGACGGTTCATGGAGACTAACTATAGATTACCGAGAACTCAATAAAGTAACTCCATTAGCAGCCCCAACCATTGCCATGAGTCCCGAAACAATGCTAAAGCAGGGACTACAGTCAAAGTATCTTATGGTACTGGACATTAGCAATGGCTTTTGGTCCATTCCTTTAGATAAGAATTGCCAATACAAATTCGCCTTCACGTTCCAAGGACAGCAATATACATGGTCATGCCTTCCGCAATGTTTCCACAACACCCCCTCCATTTTTCACCGACAATTGGCAAATGGACTATCCAAATTTTCCCGACCTGAATGCCTCATTCAGTATGTGGATGACTTGCTCCTACAAACTGACACAACGGAAGAGCACGTTAAGCTTCTTTCCGAATTACTAGGTCTCCTACACTCAATTGGATGTAAAGTTAACCCGAAAAAAGCCCAGATCCTAAAAGAAAAGGTCCTTTACTTAGGCACCATTATCACACATGGGAAAAGAGAGATAGAACAGAAACGGATTGTATCGATAGTTAAATTGTCCTTGCCCCACAATGTCACTGCACTCTGGTCATTTTTAGGATTAGTTGGTTATTGTAGGAACCATATGGATGGTTTTGCCACAAAGGCAGCCCCACTTTCCGAGCTCCTTAAAAGGAACGCTCCATGGGAATGGCTTCCACTGCACACGGACACCATTGATGCATTAAAATGCGCCCTAGGTGCAGCCCCCACTTTGCAGGTACCAGACCTACACTCTCCATACGCTATAGAAGTAGCGACCACCGACCGAACCCTATCGGCCATTCTACTTCAAGAAAGACATGATCGTTTAGGGCCCGTAGACTATGCCTCACGAGTTTTGGATCCAGTGGAGCAAGGATTTTCATCCTGCGAACGGAACTTGCTTGCAGTTTTTTGGGCAGTTCAATACTTCGCATATATCACCGGCCTCAACCCGGTAACGATTTTAACCGAGCACACCCCAACGTAGCTACTGTTAGATGGTAGGTTAAAAGACGGTTCAGTTAGCCAGATCAGAGCAGCTCGCTGGACCCTGCTCCTACAAGGAAGTGACATCACAGTTAAACGGACAAAGGCCCACACATTTTTTGCGGATAATTTACAGTATGAAGAAACCCCACATGAGTGTCAGATCATTGCAGCCAAACACCACACAGGACCCTTTATTCCAAAATCACTCCACCCACGTGTAGGTAGTAAAGCTCAGAATTCCCCGACCGCAGATAATTCTTTAACAGAATGCGGTCTTTATGTGGAAGACACGCAGGGGCGCGTATCAGAGGAGATATCTAGGAGATATCAAGGACAGTAGTGGGAACATGTGCATGGTGTCATGTGAGAGTACCCTTTAAGAAATGAATGTTTAAGAAATGTACCATTAAGAAATGGAGCTGCTCATGTTACTGGAGTGATGTCAGAGTGTGGGTGGAGCTGAGCTCCACTTCTGCTTTTTAGTTTCAGTTTGAGAAAGCTTGGGGGTGTCTGTCTTTTTGGTTTCGTTTTCCAGTGTTTTGCAGCTGAAGTCAGCCAAAGCAGCTGTATTGTTGAGCTCTCTGCCATGAAGGACTATTTCTTAATCATTTGATGAATTCAGAATTATAAATGTTTTCAGTATTGAATGTAAACCGTGATATGCTCCGGTTTAAAGGTTTGTTAAGTCTTTTGGGTGTAAAAGGACAGCATACAGATTACTTAGTGTTGTATTTGTTGGGGGTTATCTTTGAATTAATGGTTGCTAAGATATTCACTGTTTGTTTTAAAAAGGTTAACTTGAGTTCATAGAATAAACATTGTTTTGCTTTAAAAAATACTTTTCCATTTCTGTTGTACCATACCTGTAGAGTGAGCCATGTGCTCCCCATACCACAATCTATTAAAAGTTGTGGGTCAGGTGAACTCCATGATACACTTTGGGGTTCTCTAAACCCTGACCCATAACAATGGAGTCTGAAGATATAGGAGAGGCCCTAAATGAATATTTTTCTTCAGTGTTCACAAAGGAGAGGGGCCATGTTGTTGAGGAGGATAGTGCGATACAGGCTGGTAGGCTGGAGGAGGTAGATATTCGGAAGGAAGATGTGTTAGAAATTTTGAGAAGCCTGAGGATCGATAAGTCCCCTGGGCCTGATGGGATATATCCTAGGATTCTTTGGGAGGCGAGGGATGGGATTGCAGAGCCTTTGGCTTTGATCTTTACGTCCTCACTGTCTACAGCAATAGTGCCAGAAGACTGGAGAGAGGCAAATGTTGTCCCCTTGTTCAAGGAAGAGAATAGCTATAACCCTGGGAATTATAGACCAGTTAGTCTCACTTCGATCATAGGTAAATTATTGGAAAGGGTCCTGAGGGATAGGATTTATGATCAGTTAGAAAGATACAGCTAAATCCAGGATAGTCAGCACGGATTTGTGAGGGGTAAGTCTTGCCTCACAAGTTTGATTGTATTCTTTGAGGAGGTAACTAAGTACATAGATGAAGGTAGAGCAGTTGATGTCGTATACATGGATTTTAGTAAGGCTTTTGATAAGGTGCCCCATGGTCGGCTCATGCAGAAAGTAAGGAGGCATGGCATAGAGGGAATTTTGGCCAATTGGATCAGTAACTAGCTATCACATAGAAGACAGAGGGTGGTGGTAGATGGTAAATTTTCATCCTGGAGCCCAGTCACCAGCAGTGTACCACAGCGCTGCTATTTGTGATTTTTATCAATGACTTGGATGATGGAGTTGAAGGTTGGGTTAGTAAATTTGCTGATGATACCAAAATTGGTGGAGTAGTGGATAATGTGGAGGGCTGTTGTAGGCTGCAAGGGACATTGATGGGATGCAGAGCTGGGCTGAAAAGTGACAGATGGAGTTTAACCCTGATAAGTGTGAGGTGATTCATTTTGGTAGGGCAAATTTGAATGCGGATTACAGGGTTAACGGCAGGGTTCTGAAGAATGTGGAGGAGCAGAGAGATCTCGGTGTTCATGTCCATAGATCTCTGAAAGTTGCCACCCAATTGGATAGAGCAGTGAAGAAAGCCATTTTTAACAGGGGGATTGAGTTTAAGAGCTGTGAGGTTAAGCTGCAACTATACAAGACCTTGGTTAGACCACATTTGGAGTATTGTGTGCAGTTCTGGTCACCTCATTATAGGAAGGATGTGGAAGCATTGGAAAAGGTGCAAAGGAGATTTACTAGGATGCTGCCTGGATTGGAGGGTAGGTCTTATGAGGAAAGGTTGAGGGAGCTAGGGCTTCTCTCATTGGAGCAGAGGAGGATGAGAGGTGACTTAATTGAGGTGTATAAGATGATAAGAGGGATAGATAGAGTGGATGTTCAGTGACTTTTTCCTCAGGTGGATGTAGCTGGTACAAGGGGGCATAACTATAAGGTTCATGGTGGAAGATATAGGAGGGATGTCAGAGGTAGGTTCTTTATCAGAGAGTGGTTGGGTAGTGGAACGGACTCCCAGCTATGGTAGTGGAGTCGGACACTTTAGGAACTTTCATGCGGTTATTGGATAGGCATATGGAGTGCACTAGAATGATTGGGAGTAGGTTGATTTGATCTTAGTTTCAGACTAGTTCGGCACAACATCGTGGGCCGAAGGGCCTGTACAGTGCTGTACAATTCTATGTTCTATGTTCTATGTTCTATATCGCTAAAATTGCCAGGTCACTTAGGATCGCAGGCAGCTGAATTGGCAGCAATTGCATATATAGTGCAGCACCCAGATTCTTTCCCAACCCCCGCAGATTATTCGGACAGTTTATATGTCTGTAACAGTTTGAAGGAATTACTGCCCCTGTGGGAATCTAGAGGATTTATATCCGCTGACGGTAAACCCCTACCCTCAGCCCCATTATTGAAGCACATTCTTGAAACAGCTCAAGACCGCACATATGGCACAATAAAAGTCAGAAGCCATCATCGTTCGTCCCCACCCGGCAAAGTAAAAGCAGACGCCAAAGGCAGGATCACGACACGGTCACTTTTGGCAACCCCCCGAAAGTGAGCCGATACACGCAGTCCAGGACTCACAGACAAATATCGAAGATTTAGCCCAGGCCCAAAAGGCAGATGACACTCTTAGACAAATTTTAGACGGTACCTTCCCAGCCCCCTACGACAAATTCAAAGACACACTGACGGTACAGTTCGGAATAATTTTAAAGAATGGAATTTATGTGGTCCCCACCCAGGACAGGAACCAGATAATTTGCCAATTTCACGATGGACACGGACATCAGGGGATAAAAACCACCATTGCCCACTTAAGACCTTTGTGTTGGTGGCCCTGTTTAAAAGCAGACGTCACGCATTATATTGAAAATTCTTTAATTTGTGCACAAAATAATCCAGAAAGATACTCCAGGAAAGGTCAGTTAAGGCACACCCGACCTGTTAATGGCCCATGTATGAATTTACAGCTTGATTATATTGGTCCCCTCCCCCCCTGCAGAAATGGATTTAAATATGTGTTGGTAGTGATCGACACCTTCACAAAATGGGTGGAAGCATTTCCCTCCAGGACAAACACGGCAAAGGCAACAGCCAAGATTTTAACACAGCAGATATTTACATGCTGGGGACTCCCCCGCAGTATTGAATTGGACCAAGTTCTCATTTTACAGGCAGAGTTATGCAGAATGTCCTGACAATTTTCAGCATAAAACAGAAGTTCCATATTGCTTATCATCCACAATCCAGCGGCATTGTGGAACGTATGAATCGGAGCCTGAAAGTTACTATTAGGAAAATGGGGCAACAGCACAACACCACATGGGACACAGTTCTCCCATTCGCCCTTATGTTTATTAGGAACACCGTTTCCAGTTCCACAGGATTCACCCCCCCCCACACCCTCATGACCGGACAACCCATGAAAGGAACTGAATATTTATTGATTTGGCCAGCCCCACAGTCACCGCACTCACCCACGAAAAAGCAGTTCAATAGGACACGGAAAATATTAAAGCAGTCCAGCTCGCTGCAGCTGTCCGACTAGGCACTAGGAAAAAGCAGAGTAAGGCCTGCTTTGATAAAACAGTCCACCCAGTAGAGTATACAGTCGGCCAGCAGGCGATGGTTTCCCTGTATAAGCCCAGTTTGTTCCTCACCGCTAAATTTGCAGGACCCTACTCCATTTCAGATAAAGTGAGCCCCTCTGTATACAAAATAATGTACCCTAATGGAAAATCAGGTTGGTTCCATATCAACCAGCTTAAGGTTTATGGAGCCCAATGCAGCCACTTACACCATGTCTCCCTGGCAATGGCAGACGAGTATGCCCCGCCCACTGACAACCTAGACTGACCGTCCCCCAGCCAGGACAGCACATCCACAGACCCGACCGAGGCTCCGCCCACAGGAACGCCTTTCCACCTTGAACTTGATTCAGACGCTAGCGACAGCACTCCAGACTTATTGGAAATCAACAACCAATGGCACAGCCGCCCAGGCTCCAGTCGCTACAGCCCCTGGAACCACGACCAAGACATGTTTGGCCCCCTATACCCCCCTTCATTGCCACAGCCAGACCCACCGCCACCACCCAACGAGATAAATTTTCCCTTTGCAGCTACCGCCCCTCATGACCAAAGAATTCCCCATTGGCACCGCGATAACTCATATCGATTGATAAGGAATGACGATTCAGATCCCACAATGGCCCACGCGGCCACGGCACGAAAACGCCAGTCACGAGTTTGGCAACCGGGAGATGGTGATGACTCAGAGTCTGACTCCTGTTACGGTAACCCTTTCGCGACGCTTTTTGATACTGAACCCTGAGGTGTCCAGATGATGAGAAAAAGGAACCGCATGTGAATTACGGTGTCTTATTTTCTGATGGAGCCTGCCTGCTTTCTTTCTTTCTGATCTTACATGGTTTTAGTTAATGTCACTTCGACACGGAATTTCTTGATACAGTTTATTCTTCCGGTCTCACATGTTTTAATTAATGTCACCCATTTACTAAATTTCTTGATGCAGTCATGATTACTCTTCTGCACATTGTTGGAGTCCATATGGTACAAATTCTTCTGCTCGTGTAAGGTCACCCAGGCAGTGGAGTAACGGCACTAATCCCTGCCCTGCCTGAGGAACCCCTTTGTATTCGGTCAGCCAAGCTCAGGTAGTGGAGCAACGGCACTGATCACCGCCCTACCCGAGGAAGTCCACCCATTCTTGCCCTGCTGCGGCTCACACGCACCCCATGTTCCTGTTATTGCGAGTAATTTAGAAAAGTTCGTAACACTCCTTACTGTCCTTGGCAGGTCTTTGTTTCCCCTTATCTGTTCTTTTTGCGTGTGGTTTAAAGAATGCTCTTTGCCACAGTCTCTGCACTCAACTCCTTACTTTCTGCGACTCTTTGGTCGCTACCCCAACTGCTATTTACATTTTCAACACACTTGGTTGTAACAAAATTTGCTTCTATACGCATCGACCAGAAGCTGCGAGGTTCCTTGCACCTTAACAGCATTTTTTTTTTCGGATGTCTTATCTCCCAAATTGGTATTTCAAAACAAAATGAGGGATTCACACATGGTGATGATTCTAATGGGTAATTGAAGTTCAGAAGAGAAAGACAAACAAAACGAGATATTAACCAAGGGTAATAACAGATATTATGCTTGCACCCCCAGGAATATACGAAGAACGAAGAACAAAAAGACAAGAAGATGAAGACAGAACTGACGATCTCCATTATGATCACCGTTGGATCCCTACGGTTGCGCGCGTTGTACACATTTACCCCCTACACCACACCAGCCTGGAACATAACCACACAACACGATACCCCTAGCCCGGACAACCTCACATGAAAATAAACAATGATACCCTTGTCATAATATACACCAGTATATCATGGTGGAGATACACACACACTGATGGACACACAGCAAGACCAATCAACACACAACACCGCAGCCAATCACCAGTTAGAGCACACTCACTATAAAGACAGAGGGCATCAGAGTTCCCGCTCATTCGGGATGCAGCCTCTCAGAATGACAGAGCTTACAGCACAGATCTTCACCATGTGCTGAGTGCATAGACTGGTTCGGACAGGCATAGCTCTTTAGTTTAATCTAACATCGTGTTACCCACAGTGAAAGTATGTTCAACAGTTTCTAACTTAATAAAATAGTGTTGGTGGCTTGTATGTGTTCCATGGATCCAGAGCACCCAACACATCAACCCTCACATGGGGCGAAAACATTGTAAAATGGTATTCCCTCTCCTATACAGTAGAAGCCCTCTTGGTAATAGCAATACTCTGCAGTGTCGTTCAGACACTTAGACTCTGCAAATGGCAAAGAAAAGCCTCCCGCTCCCCGATATATACACATCGAGCCCCTTTCCTTGGAATCCACCAAACCTCACAAACCTTTTCAACCTTTTTACTGACGAAATAAAGGTTGTATTTTTCTGTGAGTGTAATGACTTAAGTAGAAATGTGATGCTGCTGTTGTTTAAAATTTTTGTATTGTATCATAAGTTCCGTTTGATATTTGCCAGCAGCATGAGTGTAGCTTAGGTAATGACAGTTAGAGATTCCCCTGTGTAAATAAGTTAAATGTATGATTAAATGTTTATAGTGGCCCCTTAGAATTTATGAATGTGTGATGTATTAAAAACTTTGGTAAATGCTCCAAAAACATAGGGCAGAGTAGTGTAGAACCTGTCCTTGACCAAGGGTAACCGGCACACCAAAGAGGGATGAAGGACCAATAGTATGATCCACCACGCTTCACGTTTGGGATCAAAAGGACGGGATGTAGCCATCTGGGATGGCCACTTACAAAGGGAAACATGGCCACTTACAAAGGGAAACATGGCCACTTACAAAGGGAAACATGGCCACTTGCAAAGAATCATGGGAAATATGGCCAATGCAGGATCCAGACGAACTCAGAGCTTAAGTGTATATTTGCCACTAGATAACCAGACACTATCGAAACCCCCAGCCAATTTGCATTCTAATGGCCCATTTCTCCAGGACAAAAGACTTGTACTCAGGTATCAGATACAGGTCCAGATGCATCGACGCCACTCCCTTCACCCAGGAAGCCCAAACAGCCAAGGTCAATGACCGCTCAGGACATGCCCAGCCATCAAGGCACCCACCCCTTTATTGGCTCAAATCAAAGCCTGCCGAATTATTGGGTCCAAAGCTAAGGACCGCCCAAAGGAGAGCGAAACCCCCAAAGGATAAAAAGAGACACTGCCATGTGTTTAGTCTCTTTTGGCCCCGGCATACGCACTCTCTTGGCCCGGCCTACGCCTGATACCAATTGCAGCACCACGACCAGAAGCAAGTTCAAGATCAATGACCGCTACCAGACGGATGAGCCCAGCAGAAACGAAGTCACTTCTTCAGACCCAGCCACGCCAGATCCGAACAAAGGCCTTGTTCCTCTGCCAAAGCCGGGTGCCTGAAGTTAAGTACAAGTTGTTGTAGTGTTAGGTATAACTTAGCTTGTAGTGTTTTATGTTGCATGTTGAAGTAATTCTTGTGTGTAAATAAACTATCATTGAACTTGAACTAACTAACTGGTTGTTGGGTCTTTGATCGATATTCGGTTGAACCTTGTGGTGGTATCATCTGATACTGGCGACTCTGAAAGCAATATCCTCATTAATAACGGTCAGACTAATATCTGAATAAAGTAGATACCCCAAACTTGGCAACATTATTGGTGACGCTGGTGGGATAGTATTCCACTCATTAAAAAGAGCCACATTATTGGCATCTCTGCTGCGAATTGGCAACAATGCCAATAAATACCATTAGATAATTTTAATAAAATGATTTATTGTGGGTCCATCATTCAAATGGATGGGCTATGAAATCGTGTGCAGTCATCAGCATGAAGTCCCATGTGGAAGTGTAAAGTAGGAAAATTACCTCTTATATACTGGCAGTTCTAGTAATTAATAGTAAATCATCATTTGTCTCGTGCAGAAAGCCCAAGTGTGACCCCCTTCCCCACGTACATGACAACGAAGGTCAGTCATAGAGGAATTCATAGAATCCCGACTGTGCAGAAGGAGGCCATTCAGCCCATTGTCTTTACACCGAACCTCTGAAAGACCACCCCACCTAGGCCCACTCCCCTGTCTTATCCCTATAATCCCATAATCTCACCCAACCTTTGGACAGTAAGGGAGAATTTAGAATGGCCAATCCGCCTAACCTGCACATCTTTAGACTGTGGGAGGAAACCGGAGCACTCGGAGGAAACCCACGCAGACAGGGGGAAAATGTGCAAACTCCAAACAAACAGGCATCCAAGGCTGCAATTGAACCGGGGTTCCTGGCGCTGTGATGTAGCATTGCTAACCACTGTGCCATCGTGCCATCCCCTGCAGCTCCCAGCTTTCTTCTTTCTGTACTCATAATGCATCTCGAGCAAGTTAGGATGAGAATGAGACAATATCAGCTGAGAGGCAGAAGTGAGAGATTTGTCAGCTGAACTGTCTGAAAAGTTTCCAAAGTGATTTCTGTAGCTGGGAATGACATTTTGCAGCCTTTATTCTTTTTGCCGTTCTGCCCACAAATACCTGGACTTGTTTCAAAATGTGTAAATCCACTGGGAGATTTCCAACCCAAACACTCCCCACCCACAATAGAAACTTCTTAGGAGCAGCTGTGATAATTTCTTTGGAGTTACCCATCATTGTGGAGGAGGAGAAAGAGGAACCCAGGATAAAGCAGAGCAGAGTGAGGCCGGACCCACGAGATATTGATCAATCCCAGTGGAAATATGCAGAAAGCATAGGTCAAATGAAGACTTTACTGAGATTGTCAGCATGATGTTGCAAAAATTGCCATGTTCCACAGCAGAAGCCAAGTGCCCCCCCCCCCACTTTGGAAACCTGCCTGCACGCTTCCTCACTGACTTGGTGCCATGCTGTACTGCCTTTTAAGTGTTGATGTCACACCTTTTGAAATGTGTAATAAACCCGCTCTTTGAGTGGAAAGTGGCTCTCCCTCAGCCAACCGTGTTTCGACTGAACAATGTTTTCAGTTGACATTCATGGAATCATAGAATTTACAGAACAGAAGGAGGCCATTCGGCCCATCGAGTTTGCACCGGCCCTTGGAAAGAGCAGCCCACTTAAGCCCACACCGCCACATCATCCCCGCAACCCAGCAACTCCAGCCAACCCTTTTTGGACAGTAAGGGCAATTTAGCATGGCCAATCCACCTAACCAATACATCTTTGAACTGTGTGAGGAAACCGGGACACCCGGAGGAAACCCATGCACACAAGGGGAGAACGTGCAGACTTCGCACAAACAGTGACCCAAGCCAGGAATCGAACCTGGGACCTTGGAGCTGTGAAGTGACAGTGCTAACCACTGAGCTACCATACCATCCTTGTGTGAATTTACATCTCAAATATTCAATATTCAGCCATTCAACAAGTTTTTTTTTTGTCAATGCCCACTCCAATAAGCATGCAAATAAGCAGATTCAGGACATTTTGTCAATGCAACCTCATTTCAAAAAATCTACAACAATATTGTCATCCACTTTTAGGAAATCCCCCAACCTTTCAACAGGCCTATCCCCAGTGGATGGCATTAATCTGTCATAATATACACCAGTATATCATGGTGCAGACACACACTGATGGACACACAGTGGGACCAATCAACATACACAACACCGGAGCCAATCACCAGTGAGAGCACACGCACTATAAAGACAGGGGGCATCAGAGTTCCCGCTCATTCGAGTTGCAGCTAGCTAGGAGGACTGACCTCACAGCCTGCAACACAGACATTCACCATGTGCTGAGTGCATCGACTGGTTAGGACAAGGCAAAGGTCTTTAGTTAAAGCTAGTATCGTATTGACCCACAGTCTGAGTATGTTTAAACAGTTAATGATTCAATAAAATAGTGTTGCACAATACAAGTGTTGGTGACCTGTATGTGATCCAGAACACCCAACACATCATGATACCAGGCGTGGTGGGATACCAGCACCTCTTAGACCTACCTGCAAGTGATCTGCCTTCCGCCAGCATTCCGTCATCCTGCAACATGGACAACATCAGCCCGCCGCCGCCGCTCCGCATCGCCGGCAACCTCGGGGCCAACTGGAAGATTTTCAAACAGTGCTTCCAGTTCTACCTCAAAGCCACGGACAGGGAGGGTGCCTCGGACGCCAGAAAGATTGCTCTTCTCCTCTCCACGACCAGGGACCATGCCATCCACATTTTCAACTCTCTCACCTTTGCAGATGACGAAGATAAGACAAAGTTCAAGACGGGCCTCCTCAAATTTGACACTCACTGCAGCGTAGAGGTGAATGAAAGTTTTGAATGCTCCATGTTCCAGCAGCGATTGCAGGGTAAGGATGAACCTTTCCAATCTTTACTAACGCACCTCCGCATCCTTGCGCAACCTTGCAGCTACGGGCCCCCCTCCGACTCCATGATACGCGACCAGATCGTTTTCGGTGTTCAGTCGGACCCCCTACGTCAGCGGCTCCTCAAAGTAAAGCAACTCACCCTAGCGACCGCCATCGAGACCTGTGTCTTACATGAAAACGCCACGAGTCGGTATTCCCATCTACAAGCGGCTGAAACGGCGCGGCAAGGTCCCCACGAGGCGGAACGGGTCCAAGTGATTGAGCACCTCCAGGGCCTCAGCCTGGATGAGGGTGGCCATTTTGTGCGCTTTTCACAGACTCCCCCGCTTGCACGCACCAAACGAGGGGACGGCGAAGTTGAGGAACGTAATGCGCAGGCGCGCATCACGCACAACCGCACCGCGCATGCGCGGTGGCGCCGCGAACGTGCTGACGTCACGACACGCGGCAACTGTGGCTCCGCCCATTTAAAGCGGCAATGCCCCGCAAAATCTCGACAATGCCTACGATGTGGAAGACTTGGCCACTATACTGCCTTCTGTCGAGCAGCTCAGCCTGCCAACTCATATCGCTTCAGCCAGCCTCGCAGGAATGTTCGGGCAATTCAACCCACGGTCACCGAGTCTGATGCGGACCTCCCACACAGCAGTGACACCGAGGACCCGAAGGCGCCTTTTCGAGTCGGTGTCATAACGAAAAACAGGTTGTCCCCGAAGCAAAGACAACAGCCGCTGTTGGTATACAGCATCGATCCAGACGGTGAGTGGTGTACCACCCTGACGGTCAACCGGTCCCAAATACGATTCCGCCTGGACACTGGTGCCTCCGCCAACCTCATGGCGTGGTCTGCTTTCCAAAGCCTTTGTGTCAAAGCAGCCATCCTTCCATCGGCCTGCCAGCTATTGGACTACAATGGCAACATCATTCCTACTACCGGCTCGTGCCAACTTGAAGTGACGCACAAGTCACGAAAAGCCATCCTTCCTTTCGAGATTGTGGGTTCCTCGAAGGACTCCCTGCTTGGCGCACAGGCATGCAAGCTGTTGAACCTCGTTCAAAGAGTTCATTCTCTCTCTCCTGATGACACGCCTGCCTTCCAAGCCGCTGACTTCAGGGCGCAACTCAACACCATCATCGACCAGCACCGCGACGTCTTCGAAGGCATGTGCACGTTCCCATATACTTACAAGATCCTACTCAAACAGAACACCACGGCTGTGGTGCACACACCTCGCAGGGTGCCAGCACCCCTCAAGGACTGCCTCAAGCAGCAGCTGCAGGACCTCCAAGACCAAGGAGTGATCTCCAGAGTTACGGAACCAACCGACTGGGTCAGTTCCATGGTGTGCGTAAAAAAGCCTTCTGGCGAGCTCAGAATCTGCATTGATCCCAAGGATCTGAATCGCAATATCATGAGGGAGCATTACCCAATCCCCAAGCGCAAAGAGCTCACATGCGAGATGGCTCGCGCCAAGCTCTTCACCAAACTTGACGCCTCGAAAAGATTCTGGCAAATCCAGCTCGACAAATCCAGCAGGAAACTGTGTACCTTCAACACCCCCTTTGGCAGATATTGTTACAACAGGTTGCCGTTTGGGATCATATCGGCTTCAGAAGTGTTCCATAGGATTATGGAACAAATGATGGAAGGCATTGAAGGTGTTCGCGTCTATGTTGGCGTCATAATCATTTGGTCCACCACCCCGCAGGGGCATGTCAGTCGCCTCCAGCACGTGTTCAAACGCATACGGGAGCAGGGCCTACGCCTCAACAGAGCCAAATGCTCCTTTGGTCAGACGGAGCTCAAGTTCCTAGGGGACCACATCTCCCAGTTGGGTGTGCAGCCGGATGCGGACAAGGTGGCTGCCATCACAGCCATGAAAACGCCAGAGGACAAGAATGCGGTCCTCCGATTTCTGGGCATGGTCAACTTCCTAGGGAAGTTCATCCCTAACCTCGCCTCTCATACCACGGCTCTCAGGAACATGGGGCGTCATTCTCCGACCCCCCAGCGGGTCGGAGAATGGCCGTTGGCCGCCGTGAATCCCGCCCCCGCCAGTTGCCGAAGTCTCCGGTACCGGAGATTGGGCGGGGGCGGGAACGGGCCGCGCCGGTTGGTGGGCCCCCCCGCTCAATTCTCCGGCCCGATGGGCCGAAGTCCCGCCGAGAAATTGCCTGTCCCGCCGGCGTAAATTAAAGTAGGTATTTACCGGCGGGACAAGGTGGCGCGGGCGGGCTCCGGGGTCCTGGGGGGCGCGGGGTGATCTGGGGTGCCCCCATGGTGGCCTGGCCCGCGATCGGGGCCCACCGATCCGCGGGCGGGCCTGTGCCGTGGGGGCACTCTTTCCCTTCCGCCTCCGCAACGGCCTCCACCATGGCGGAGGCGGAAGAGACTCTCCCCACTGCGCATGCGCGGGAAACTGTCAGCGGCCGCTGACACTCCCGCACATGCGCCGCCCGGGGATGTCATTTCCGCGCCAGCTGGCGGGGCAACAAAGGCCGTTTCCGCCAGCTGGCGGGGCGGAAATCCCTCCGGTGCCGGCCTAGCCCCTCAATGTCGGGGCTCGGCCCCCAAAGATGCGAAGCATTCCGCACCTTTGGGGCGGCGCGATGCCCGTCTGATTGGCGCCATTTTGGGCGCCAGTCCGCGGACATCGCGCCGTTGGGGAAGAATTTCGCCCCTGGTCAGGAAGACGACAGACTTCCAATGGCTTCCTGCCCACGAGTGCGAATGGAGAGAACTCAAAACCAAACTCACCGTGGCCCCCGTCCTGGCTTTTTTTGATCCAGCGAAAGAGACAAAAATTTCAACCGATGCCAGCCAATCTCATCATGGGCCCCCGTTGCATCTGCGTCACGCGTCATGACCCCCACGGAACAGCGCTACGCGCAGATAGAAAAGGAGTGCCTGGGCCTTTTGACCGGTGTCGTCAAATTTCATGATTATGTGTACGGCTTCCCCCAATTCACTGTCGAGATCGACCATCGCCCGCTGGTGAATATAATACAGAAAGACTTGAACGACATGACGCCTCGCCTCCAGCGCATTCTGCTCAAGCTCCGGCGATACGACTTCCAGCTGGTATGCACCCCGGGCAAAGACGTAATCATTGCCGACGCTCTCTCCAGGGCAGTCAACACGCCATGTGAACCAGCGGGATTCGTCTGCCAGGTTGACGCCCATGTGGCCTTCGTGGCCTCCAATCTACCTGCCACGGATGAACGCCTCGTCTAAATTCACCGCGAGACAGCGGCTGACCCCCTGCTACAGCGTGTCATGCACCACCTAACAGACGGGTGGCTCAAGGGCCAATGCCCGGAGTTCTACAACATCAGAGACGATCACAGCCATGAAAACGCCAGAGGACAAGAAGGCGGTCCTCCGATTTCTGGGCATGGTCAACTTCCTAGACTAGACTAGGAAGGCTTGAGGTTCATAAGGAGGAGGTGTTAGCATTTCTGGAAAGTGTGAACATAGATAAGTCCCCTGGGTCGGATGGGATTTATCCTAGGATTCTCTGGGAAGCTAGGGTTGAGATTGCTGAGTCTTTGGCTTTGATCTTTAAGTCATCTTTGTCTACAGGAATAGTGCCAGAAGACTGGAGGATAGCAAATGTTGTCCCCTTGTTCAAGAAGGGGAGTAGAGACAACCCCGGTAACTATAGACCAGTGAGCCTTACTTCTGTTGTGGGCAAAATCTTGGAAAGGTTTATAAGAGATAGGATGTATAATCATCTGGAAAGGAATAATTTGATTAGAGATAGTCACCACGGTTTTGTGAAGGGTAGGCCGTGCCTCACAAACTTTATTGAGTTCTTTGAGAAGGTGACCAAACAGGTGGATGAGGGTAAAGCAGTTGATGTGGTGTATATGGATTTCAGTAAAGCGTTTGATAAGGTTCCCCAAGGTAGGCTACTGCAAAAAATACGGAGGCATGGGATTCAGGGTGATTTAGCAGTTTGGATCAGAAATTGGCTAGCTGGAAGAAGACAAAGGGTGATGGTTGATGGGAAATGTTTAAACTGGAGTCCAGTTACTAGTGGTGTACCACAAGGATCTGTTTTGGGGCCACTGCTGTTTGTCATTTTTATAAATGACCTGAAGGAGGGTGTAGAAGGATGGGTGAGTAAATTTGCAGATGACACTAAAGTCGGTGGAGTTGTGGACAGTGCAGACGGATGTTACAAGTTACAGAGGGACATAGATAAGCTGCAGCGCTGGGCTGAGAGATGGCAAATGGAGTTTAATGCAGAAAAGTGTGAGGTGATTCATTTTGGAAGGAATAACAGGAAGACAGAGTACTGGGCTAATGGTAAGATTCTTGGCAGTGTGGATGAGCAGAGAGATCTCGGTGTCCATGTACATAGATCCCTGAAAGTTGCCACCCAGGTCGAGAGGGTTGTTAAGAAGGCGTACGGTGTGTTAGCTTTTATTGGTAGAGGGATTGGGTTTCGGAGCCATGAGGTCATGTTGCAGCTGTGCAAAACTCTGGTGCGGCCGCATTTGGAATATTGCGTGCAATTCTGGTCGCCGCATTATAGGAAGGATGTGGAAGCATTGGAAAGGGTGCAGAGGAGATTTACCAGAATGTTGCCTGGTATGGAGGGAAGATCTTGGGCGTCATTCTCCGACCCCCCGCCGGGTCGGAGAATGACCGTTGGCCGCCGTGAATCCCGCCCCCGCCCCCGCCAAAGTCTCCGGTACCGGAGATTGGCGGGGGCGGGAATCCGGCCGCGCCAGTTGGCGGGACCCTCCGCTCAATTCTCCGGCCCGGATGGGCCGAAGTCCCGCCCAGGAATTGCCTGTCCCGCCGGCATAAATCAAAGCTGGTATTTACCGGCGGGACCAGGCGGCGTGGGCGGGCTCCGGGGTCCTGGGGGGGGGCGCGGGGCGATCTGACCCCGGGGGGTGCCCCCACGGTGGCCTGGCCCGCGATCGGGGCCCACCGATCCGCGGGCGGGCCTGTGCCGTGGGGGCACTCTTTCCCTTCCGCCTCCGCCACGGCCTCCACCATGGCGGAGGTGGAAGAGACTCTCCCTACTGCGCATGCGCGGGAAACTGTCGGCGGCTGCTGACGCTCCCGCGCATGCGCCGCATTTCCGCGCCAGCTGGCGGGGCACCAAACGCCATTTCCGCCAGCTGGCGGGGCAACAAACACCATTTCCGCCAGCTGGCGGGGCGGAATTCCCTCCGGCGCCGGCCTAGCCCCTCAATGTTGGGGCTCGGCCCCCAAAGATGCGGAGCATTCCGCACCTTTGGGCCGGCGCGATGCCCGTCTGATTGGCGCCGTTTTTGGCGCCAGTCGGCGGACATCGCGCCGTTGGGGGAGAATTTCGCCCCTTATGAGGAAAGGCTGAGGGACTTGAGGCTGTTTTCATTAGAGAGAAGAAGGTTAAGAAGTGACTTAATTGAGGCATACAAGATGATTAGAGGATTGGATAGGGTGGACAGTGAGAGCCTTTTTCCTTGGATAGTGATGTTTAGCACGAGGGGACATAGCTTTAAATTGAGGGGAGATAGATATAGGACAGATGTCAGAGGTAGGTTCTTTACTCAGAGTGTAGTCAGGGCGTGGAATGCCCTGCCTGCAACAGTAGTGGACTCGCCAACACTAAGGTCATTCAAATGGTCATTGGATAGACATACGGACGATAAGGGAATAGCGTAGATGGGCTTTAGAGTGGTTTCACAGGTCGGCGCAACATCGAGGGCCGAAGGGCCTGTACTGCGCTGTAATGTTCTATGTTCTATCTGGCGGTAGTCGATGGTGTTCTCCTGAAACTGGACCGCATTGTCATCCTGCACAGCATGCGCCAGCTCGTCTTGGAACAGCTACACGAGGGCCATCTTGCCGTGGAGAAGTGCCGCCGACGGGCCCGAGAGGCAGTGTACTGGCCCGGCATCAATGACGACATCGCCAACACAGTGCTCAACTGCCCCACTTGTCAGCGTTTCCAGCCAGCCCAACCACGTGAGACCCTACAGCCCCATGAGTTGGTCATGTCCACGCGCTGGGCAGGGACTATGTTCTGATTATAGACTATTTTTCTAACTACCCGGAGGTGGTACGTTTGCACGACATCACATCGTCTGCAGTCATCCGTGCCTGGAAGGACACCTTTGCTCGACACGGCATCCCACTCACTGTGATGTCGGACAATGGCCCCTGCTTCGCAAGCCAGGAATGGTCCAACTTTGCCAGGAGGTACAACTTTGTGCATGTGACATCCAGTCCCCTGCACCCCCAATCCAACGGCAAAGTGGAGAAGGGCGTCCACATAGTCAAATGGCTCCTCTGCAAGGCTGCCGATGCTGGGTCCGATTTCTACCTCGCCCTGCTGGCCTATCGCTCGGCCCCACTGTCCACTGGCCTGCCTCCAGCCCAGCTGCTCATGGGTCGCACCCTGAGATGACGGTGCCGTCCATTCACGTCCCAGACCTCGACCACGTTCCGGCCCTTCGACAAATGCAACTGTCTCGTGCACAACACAAGGCGGCTCATGACTCCTGTGCAGATGATCTCCCTGCTCTGGCTCCAGATGACAACGTCCGCATCCATCTTCCGGATGGTGGCTGGTCTGCAACCTCGATGGTTCTTCATCCGGTGGCTCCCCGCTCGTTCCTGGTTCGTCTGCAGGACGGCTCCATTCTGCGCCGCAATCGACGTGCCCTTCGTCTCATTCCGCGCTCACTACGTGATCCTCCACCATTGCCACGCCCGCCTGTTGCCACTGACCTGGACTATGCAGAGATTCCGGTCACTCTGCATCCTCCTCACTCTGATGCAGTCCAGCCCGCACCTCAGCCAGTGGCTCCCGACCCACCCTTGAGGCAGTCAACCAGAATTTGTCGCCCACCTCAGAGACTTAATTTGTGAACTTTGGGGACTTATGGACTTTCTGATATGTTCTGTTTTTCCGTTTAATCGTTGAAGTGGTTTGTATATAGTGTTCATCTCGTTATTCTTGTGACACACTGTTTTTCTGCACCAGGCTCCTTCCCATGTAAATAGCTTAGTTTTTATGTACCTAATCCTGTAAATATTTTGCACACACGTAGTCAGGAACATTCACCATACACTAATTATTGTCACGCTGATACATTTTTTTATAAAAGGGGGGATGTCATAATATACACCAGTATATCATGGTGCAGACACACACTGATGGACACAGTGGGCCCAATCAACATACACAACACCGCAGCCAAGCACCAGTGAGAGCACACGCACTATAAAGACAGGGAGCATCAGAGTTCCCGCTCATTCGAGTAGCAGCCAGCTAGGAGGACAGACCTCACAGCCTGTAACACAGACATTCACCATGTGCTGAGTGCATCAACTGGTTATGACAAGGCAAAGGTCTTTAGTTAAAGCTAGTATCGTATTGACCCACAGTCTGAGTATGTTTAAACAGTTAATAATTCAATAAAATAGTGTTGCACTATTTCAAGTGTTGGTGACCTGTATGTGATCCAGAACACCCAACACATCATAATCTACCAGGTAGAGGTGACAAAGGCAGATTTCCTCAGATATAGCCAAGTAGGTATGTTAGATCCAAAAAACACACATTGTCAACAAGTAAAAGAACTTCAAAATGGAAATCAGAGACCAGCTAATTCCAACACTAAAATGCAAATAGATTGGAAGATGTCCAGTGCCAACACACATAGTACACAGATTTGATGATGCTCTGTAATGCAATGGTGGTGAGTATTACACAGATTCGATAATGCTCTGTAATGCAATGGTGGTGAGTATTGTACAGATTTGATGATGCTCTGTAATGCAATGGTGGTGAGTATTGCACAGATTCGATAATGGTCTATAATGCAATGGTGGTGAGTATTGCACAGATTCGATAATGCTCTGTAATGCGATGGTGGTGAGTATTGCACAGATTCGATAATGCTCTGTAATGCAATGGTGGTGAGTATTGTACAGATTTGATGATGCTCTGTAATGCAATGGTGGTGAGTATTGCACAGATTCGATAATGCACTGTAATGCAATGGTGGTATTGCACAGATTCGATAATGCTCTGTAATGCAATGGTGGTGAGTATTGTACAGATTCGATGGTGCTCTGTAATGCAATGGTGGTGAGTATTGCACAGATTCGATAATGCTCTGTAATGCAATGGTCGTGAGTATCGCACAGATTCGATAATGCTCTGTAATGCAATGGTGGTATTGCACAGATTTGATAATGCTCTGTAATGCAATGGTGGTGAGTATTGTACAGATTCGATGGTGCTCTGTAATGCAATGGTGGTGAGTATTGCACAGATTCGATAATGCTCTGTAATGCAATGGTGGTGAGTATTGTACAGATTTGATGATGCTCTGTAATGCAATGGTGGTGAGTATTGCACAGATTCGATAATGGTCTATAATGCAATGGTGGTGAGTATTGCACAGATTCGATAATGCTCTGTAATGCAATGGTGGTGAGTATTGTACAGATTCGATAATGCTCTGTAATGCAATGGTGGTGAGTATTGCACAGATTCGATAATGCTCTGTAATGCAATGGTGGTGAGTATTGTACAGATTTGATGATGCTCTGTAATGCAATGGTGGTGAGTATTGCACAGATTCGATAATGGTCTGTAATGCAATGGTGGTGAGTATTGCACAGATTCGATAATGCTCTGTAATGCAATGGTGGTCAGTATTGCACAGATTTGATAATGCTCTGTAATGCAATGGTGGTGAGTATTGCACAGATTCGATAATGCTCTGTAATGCAATGGTGGTGAGTATTGTACAGATTCGATGGTGCTCTGTAATGCAATGGTGGTGAGTATTGCACAGATTCGATAATGCTCTGTAATGCAATGGTGGTGAGTATTGTACAGATTCAATGGTGCTCTGTAATGCAATGGTGGTGAGTATTGCACAGATTCGATAATGCTCTGTAATGCAATGGTGGTGAGTATTGCACAGATTTGATAATGCTTTGTAATGCAATAGTGGTGAGTATTGCACAGATTCGATAATGCTTTGTAATGCAATAGTGGTGAGTATTGCACAGATTCGATAATGCTCTGTAATGCAATGGTGGTGAGTATTGCACAGATTCGATAATACTCTGTAATGCAATGGTGATGTGTACTGCACAGATTCGATAATGCTCTGTAATGCAATGGTGGTGAGTATTGCACAGATTCGATGGTGCTCTGTAATGCAATGGTGGTGAGTATTGCACAGATTCGATAATGCTCTGTAATGCAATGGTGGTGAGTATTGCACAGATTCGATAATGCTTTGTAATGCAATAGTGGTGAGTATTGCACAGATTCGATAATGCTCTGTAATGCAATGGTGGTGAGTATTGCACAGATTCGATGATGCTTTGTAATGCAATAGTGGTGAGTATTGCACAGATTCGATAATGCTCTGTAATGCAATGGTGGTGAGTATTGCACAGATTCGATAATGCTCTGTAATGCAATGGTGGTGAGTATTGCACAGATTCGATAATGCTTTGTAATGCAATAGTGGTGAGTATTGCACAGATTCGATAATGCTCTGTAATGCAATGGTGGTGAGTATTGCACAGATTCGATGATACTTTGCAATGCAATAGTGGTGAGTATTGCACAGATTCGATAATGCTCTGTAATGCAATGGTGGTGAGTATTGCACAGATTCGATAATGCTTTGTAATGCGATGGTGGTGAGTATTGCACAGATTCGATAATGCTCTGTAATGCGATGGTGGTGAGTATTGCACAGATTCGATAATGCTTTGTAATGCAATGGTGGTGAGTATTGCACAGATTCGATGATGCTCTGTAATGCAATGGTGGTGAGTATTGCACAGATTCGATGATGCTCTGAAAAGCAGCTCATCCAGTATCTTTTGCCCATGACTTTTCCCACAACAATACCTAAATATCCTTCACTCAACCCCACAAGCCAGTTCTGCTACTCATTGAAATCATGGTGTAACGTGTACATTAATGCCAATCTTTGCCCTAGCTCCATAGCCAATCAAGTATCAGTCAAGAATCTGTTAACCTCAGTGTTGAATATACTCAACAGCTGAGCATCCACAACCCAGTCTGGTGTAAATGGTTCCAAAGACAAGCCACTGAGTGAAGAAATGCTTCCTCATCACAGTCCTAAATGGCTGGCTCCTAATCCTGAGACCATAAACCCTAGTTCTAAACTCCCCAGCCATTGTATTATCCCATAAGTTTCAATTAGATTCTTCAAAGCTCCAGAGATTATATGTCCATTCTACACAATCTTTACTCGGAGGACAACTTTCCCATCCCAATCTGGCAATGTTCAATACAACCCCACTAAGTATATCCTTCCTTAAGTAAGGAGACCAAGGCGGCACAGTAACGCAGTGCTTAGCACCGCTGCCTCATGGCGCCAAGGACCCGGGTTCAATCCCAACTCCATCACTGTCTATGTGGAGTGTGCACATTCTCCTTGTGTCTGTGTGGATCTCACTCCCACAACTCAAATATGTGAAGGGAAAGTAGATTGGCCACACTAAATTGCCCCTTTATTGGGGAAAAAAAAAGAGTTAGGTACTTTAAAAAAAATTTTAAGTAACGAGATCAAATCTGTACACAGTGCTTCAGGCGTTTTCTCAGCAATACACTTTCAGCAAGACCTCCTTCCTGTTGCACTTTAACCCACCTGCAGTAAAGGCGAGCATCCAATTTGCCTCCCTAATTGCTGTACCTGCATATTAACTTTCTGATTTATGTATAAGGATGCCCAAATCTCTCTTGAATACCAACATTTACTTGTCTCTCACTTTTCCAAACCTATTTTTCTTTTCAATTCTTCCCACCAAGTAGATAACTTCACATTTCCCCATGTTATACACCAACTATTATATTTTGTCCCAACTACCAATGTCTACCACTCACTATTTTCTGTCATTTAACACGGTCATAAATAACCACAATCCCACAAGTCCTAAACCACAAACTATCTTTTGTGGTACTTTGCGTTCTGAAAATCCATATATACTACATTCACTGGGTTTCCCTTATCTACCATGCTAGTCACACCCACAAAGAAACTCTAATAGAATTGCCAAACCGTTTCAACCATCTTGTGGTTGGGTGACACGGTAGCACAGTGGTTAGCACTGTTGCTTCACAGCACCAGGGTCCCAGGTTCGATTCCCGGCTTGGGACACTGTCTATGCGGAGTCTGCACCTTCTCCCCGTGTCTGTGTGGGTTTCCTCCGGGTGCTCCAGTTGCCTCCCACAAATCCCGAAAGACGTGCTTGATAGGCGAATTGGACATTCTGAATTGTCCCTCAGTGTACCCGAACAGGCGCCGGAGTGTGGCAACTAGGGGATTTTCACAGTAACTTCATTGCAGTATTAATGTAAGCCTACTTGCGACAATAATAAAGATTATTATTGTGACTGGAGGTAATATTCACTTTTGGCAGGTCAGGAAACAGTAGGGAATTGGTCACTCATTATGCACCCATAGAGTGGATAAATCAGTGCCAATTTTTCACCTCCCACCAAAAGCAAAAATTAACCCCCCCCCCCCCCCCATTTGTTTCATTCAAGGATTACTTTATAATTACACACTGTAGCAATTGTTATTTCAACAGTCTCATCACAGCACAGCTAATTAGAACAAAATGAAGCCACAGTTTCTCTTTAACTTCTAAGTATATACTTTACAGCCCTGCCTTTATTTTAAAATAGCACCAGTATCATAATTGGAAGATCCAACACAAGCCTCGGGTCTTTGTTTTTATCTCAGCTATATCATACACTAAAAATGCACTGACATGTTTTTAAAGCAAATTACATAATTGCTGTGTGTGTTTGCCAGATAAAGCCAACACACTCCTTTAACCTTCCACTTAAAACAAGTCTTGACGTGCTCCTTGAGAAAATTGTTACCAAATACACCCAATTGTGTGGTTTGAAAACATATAGATCAGGAATTTCCCAAGCTGAATTCTTGCTCTGTTTCGAGTCTGTTGAACTCAGACGTGGCAATGGTAGTTGGCTTATTGAGACGATGATAGAAATGGAGGAGTGAGGGGTCAAGGAGAAGAACATAAGAAATAGGAGCAGGCGAAAACCATAGTCTATTCTACCACATTCAATATGATCATGGCTGATCTTCTACCTCACCTTCATCTTCTTGCCCTTTATGCCCCGAGAGAATCAAAATCTATTGACCTCAGCCTTGAATATACTCAATGCTGGAGCACCTTCTGGCTGGTGAATTGCTTAGATTCACAACCCTCTGAGAAAAGATCGGCAGAATTCTCCATTTCTGAGAGTAAGTGTTGATGCCGGGGCAGGGTTCATGGCCTCTACAACAGCAAAACTGGCACCACACTTGGACCGATTCGGCGATCGTTGAGGGGCTGACACCGGTGAGATCGTTGAGATCGTTGAGCGGCTGACACCGATTCGCTGGTTTTGTAATTGCCACTCAGGAGGCTGACAAGCTGCAGCCGCATATACACACTGCACTCTCCACACACACCAACCCAGCCAATAAGGTGGCAACAAGGAGAGTGGAACCAAGGTTCACGGACGTCGAGCTCGAGGCGCTGCTGGTCGCCGTGGAGGAGAGGTGGGCAATCCTGTACCCCAGCTCAGGAAGGAGGCTGCCAGCTACATCCGCTCCCCGTGGCTGAACGCAGGTGGCCGTTAGCGCCATTGGCAACAGTATCCAGACTGGCCAGCAATGCAAGAAATAAACTGCATGACCTCCACAGGGCGGCCAGGGTGAGTATGCAGCACTGTGCCCCTGGCACTACCCACCGTCCCACACACCCATAACTCTACTGCCCACCCTGCACCTCATGCCGGCTTCCACAGCCGGGTGCCACGGCCACTGAAGCCACCAGTTACCCACCCCGCCCCGGGCTGCGTGCGTCGGACTGTCTAACCGTGCCTTTTCTGTCTCCCCCCCCCCACCCCCTCAGGAGAAGGCCACCCTAACTACCGGGAGCAGGGGAAGAATGGAGGGGGACCACCAGACCTGCGGCTGCTGACTGCAGCAGAGCAGTGGGCCCTGGGTGTGGTCAGCAGGCCCAAGGAAAGGGCAGTCGCTGGGGTGGAGATCAGCGTCAGCTGAGGAAGTGAGACCTCACTGTTTCACACAGCAGCCAAGCATCAGCCTGACATAATCATACTCACAGAATCATGCCCTACAGATCACATCCCAGACACCACTATCACCATTCCTGGGATTGTCCTGTTTCATCCGCAGGACAGACCCAGCAGAGGGAGTGGCACAGTGGTATACAGTCGGGAAGGAGTTGCCTTGGGAGTCCTCAACCTCAACTCTGGACCCCATGAAGTCTCATGGCTTCAGATTAAACATGGACAAGGAAACCTCCTGCTGATTACCATGTACCGTTCACCATCTGCTGATGAATCAGTACTCCTCCATGTTGAACACCACTTGGAGGAAGCACTGAGGGTGGAAAGGGTACAGAATATACTGTGGGTGGGGACTTCAATGACCGAGCTGGCCAGGTCTTAAAGGACATAGCTGCTAGACTGGAGGTGAGAGGGAACCATCAAGAGGGAAAAACATACTTGGCCTCATCCTCACCAGTCTGTCTGCTTCAGGTGCATCTGTCCATGACAGTATCAGTAGATGTGACCACCACGCAGTCTTTGTGGAGCCAAAATCCCATCTTCACATTGAGGATACCCTCCATCCGTGTTGTGTGGCAGTACCACCATCAAACAGATCTAGCAACTCAAGACTGGGCATCCATGAGGCGCTGTGGGCCATCAGCAGCAGCAGAATTGTACTCGGGCACAATCTGTAACCTCATGGCCTAGCATATCCCCCATTCTACCATTACCATCAAGTCAGGGATCAACCCGGGTTCAATGAAGAGCTCAGGAGAGCATGCCAGGAGCAACACCAGGCAATCCGAAAAATGAGGTGCCAACCTGGTGAAGCTACAACACAGGAGTATTTGTGTGCCAAACAATAGAAGCAGCAAGTACAAAGCAGACCTAAGCGATTCTGCAACACATGTATCAGATCTAAGCTCTGCAGTCCTTCCACATCCAGCTGTGAATGGCGGCAGGCAATTCAACAACTCACTGGAGGAGGAGGCTCCACAAATATCTCCATCTTCATTGATGGAGGAGTCCAGCACATCTGTGCAAAAGACAAGACTGAGGCATTCGCAACAATCTTCAGCTAGAAGTGCGAAATGGATAATCTATCTCGATCTCCTCTGGTGGTCCCCAGAATCACAGATGTCAGTCTTCAGCCAATACAATTCACCCAACGTGATATCAAGAAATGGATGAAGGCGCTGGATACTGCAAAGGCTATGGGTCCTGACAATATTCTGGCAATATCAATGAAGACCTGTGTTCCAGAACTTGCTGCACCCCTAGCCAAGCTGTTCCAGTACAGTTACAACACTGGCAATTTGGAAAATCACCCAGGTGTGTCTTGTACACAAGAAACAGGACAAATCCAACCCAGTCAATTACTGTCCTACCAGTCTCCTCTCCATCAGTGAGAGACAGAGCGAGTGAGATTGAGGGAATCAGTGGGGGACAGAGGGGGCGAGACTGGGGGAATCAATGGGGGACAGAGAGAGCCACCCTGATGGAATCATTGAGATACAGAGCAAGCGAACCTGGGGGAATCAATGGGAGACAGAGAGAGCGAGACTGGGGAATCAGTGAGAGACAGAGAGAGCGAGCCTGAGGGAATCAGTGAGAGACAGAGAGAGAGAGCCTGGGGGAATCAGTGAGAGACAGAGAGAGCGACCCTGAGGGAATCAGTGAGAGACAGAGAGAGCGAGCCTGGGGGAATCAGTGAGAGACAGAGAGAGCGAGCCTGAGGGAATCAGTGAGAGACAGAGAGAGCGAGCCTGGGGGAATCAATGGGAGACAGAGAGAGTGAGACTGGGGAATCAGTGGGGGACAGAGAGAACCACCCTGAGGGAATCAGTGAGAGACAGAGAGCGAGTCTGTGAAAGGGTGGGTGTCTGAGCACAAAGGAAGTGCCCACTGAATAGATTTCTTTTTAAATAAGCCTTTCATATGTTTTGAGTTCATTTCTGCTAAGTTTAATTAGCCTAATAAATAGAGGCATGGTAGGGGTCCTCCCTCCCATGGAATGCACGTCCTGTAACATGCAAGAACTCTAAAACAATTCTTGTACCCTGGACAACTACGTGTTCAGAAGTGTTGAAGACAATTGAGTTGTGATTTCGGAGCGTGAGCAGCAACCGGCGCTATTACAATGCTGAGATCCAAGTGGATAGCACCTTTCTGGCTGTGGTCACCCTGCAGTCCAGGTTTCTGCTGGCAGGGAGGGAGTGGGTGACTGCCAGGCATTCAAGGTCAGCAATGCTCGACCCTCGAGTACAGTCCTGAATTCTGGCGAGCATGATAGATCCTCTGTAGAGTGCAACCAGATCACAGTCCATTGGCTCAGCTGTACATGGGAAGGCAGGAGGAAGATTGGAAAAGCAATAATGATAATTGATGAGACGGGCATTTCTGTAGCATTAGGTGTGAATCCAAGAGGGTATGTTATCTCCCTGGTGACAGGGTCGAAGATGTCACTGGCAGCAGCAGACTACCCCGAGAGGCAGGGTGATCATGGTTCATATCAGCACCAACAACATAAATAGAAAGAGGAATGAGGTTCTGCAAGCAGATTTTAGAGAGCTCAGAAATAAACCTGCAAGCAGGACCATAAGAGGTAGTAATCTCCAGATTTCCCCCAGTACCGTGCCCTAGTGAGTATAGAAAGAGGAAAGAGCAGGTGATTGTATGACTGAAGAGGTGGTGCAGGTGAGGGACCTTTAGATTCCTGGGACATTGGGATCAGTTCTGGGGGAGATGGGATCTGTGCAGGCTGGATGGGTTGCACTGGAACAGAGCTGGCTTTGTGTCCATGTCCAGCAGTATGCTAGTGCTATTGGCAGGGTAAGGGAAAAAAGAAAGAACATTAGAGAGGAAAAATAAGATGCACAAAGAATTGGGAGAGACAAATAGCACAAGATTAAGAAATAATAAGGGACTCAATGGGGCCCGGGTAAGAGGGAAGGTAATAAGGCCTAATTTGGGTTCACTGTGCATGTATGTGAATGTGTGGAGTGTGGTAAACAAGTGTGGTAAGTGTGGTGGTATGTATCAGGGGTAGTACGGGACCTGTGATGCCGAGAGGCTATTGGTAGACAGACACTGGGTCCTGAATGGATCTGCCGCCTGCTGGCTCAACCCAGTAAGGCGGAGTATAAGAACCCGGGTTCTCCCAGCAGCCGCATTCTGTAACTGAGCTGCTGGGGAACAAGTCTGCTTAATAAAGCCTTTGATTGACTTCATCTCTTCTCGTCTCGTGAGTAATTGATTGTGCTACAGTAAACTACCGACAAAGGTAATCACATGGGAATATGATGTTGTGGCAAAAATACAGACCTAGCTCAAGAAGGAACTGGGCTGTGCACTAAATATTCCCAAATGCAAGGTATTAATGAAAGATAGGAAAGGAAAGAAAGGAGAAGGGGTGGCAGTATTGATAATGGACACTATATCGGTGGTGGCCATGGAGTGAGTGGTCACACATTTGGCAGCTCCCACTCATGGTCGTCTTTTTGTGGCCTTTACACCGGTTTGTCACAGGACGTTTGCTGGAAAAAGGTGCAGAAGTGAGTGACCCCTAGTTTATGGAGCTGTGGTCCAGAAATACTCGGAAAAGAACAAACCAGGTGGCTGTGGCGAGTGAGGAGCAGAAAACGCATGCGGAGATTGCGGAAGGGCAGGGTTCGGCCCTGCCTGCTCAGTTGTCGATGGAGCAGTTGGTGAGCTTCTTAAATGAGCAGAAGGAAACTGCATAGGACCTGGCCCGGGTTGTAGATTCGATCAAGGCAGTGGTTGACTGCGTGGAGACAAGGCTGGCAGCTCAGGGATAGGCAATCCAGAGGTTGGAGGAGCAGGCGGGGGAGCAGGAGGACCAGTCCACCTTGATGGCAGCAGAGATTGAGCTGATGCATGACCATCAGAAGCGACTGCTGGAGAAAGTGGAGGACCTGGAGAACCGTTCTCGGAGACAGAACATTCGGATCGTGTGTCTGCCGGAGGGAATCGAAGGATCGGATGCAGGTGCGTACGTTTGGAAGATGCTGGAGAAGCTGCTTGAGGAAGGTGCGTTTGACCGTACATTGGAGGTGGATCGGGCCGACAGGGCCCCACGGAGGTGTGCCGCTGAGGGTGGTGGTGGTACGATTGCACCTGGACAAGGAACGCATCATGAGGTGGGCCAGGCAGACAAGGCGATGCACTTGGGAAGATGTGAGATTTGGGTGTACAAAGACCTGGGAGCCGAGCCCGCGAAGAGGAGGGCGAGCTTTAATAGGGTCAAGTTGGCCCTGTACAAGAAGAGTGTGAAGTTCCGACGACTGTACCCAGCTCGCCTACGGTTGGCCTATGGGGGCCGGGAGTTGTACTTTGGCTCGGCGGAGGAGGCAGCGGACTTTATGAAGGAGAATAGACTGGCAGGGGAAGGAAGACCTGGAACTTGGATTGAGGAAAACTAAACTATGTTGTGAAAATCTTTGGGTTTATGTTGTTCGGATTTCTTTCTGTTTTTTTCCGTTCTTTGGTTCTGTTTGGGGTTAGATCGGTATGAGTGCTTTGGTAAGGGATGAGGGGTGGGTCTTTGTGTTCGGACCTTGGGAGGGATTGTTTGTTTGTTTTTAATTCTTGCCTTTGATTTGACTGTTTGCACGAAGGGTGGGGGGAGGGGTATCAGTGGGGGGTAGGATGCTAGGCTCTATGGGCGGGGCTGCCAGGCTTGCTGGGCGGGATAGTTCACGGAAGCAAAGTGGGGGCTGAGCTGAAGTATCGATGTGGGGGGAGGAAGGGAGGGTGAGTGAGAGTGGGATGTTTGGGTGGTGGGGGGGGGGGAGGGATTATGCTGCTGACAGGGAGGGGGCTTTCAAATTGGAGGAGCAGGAGGGTTGATGACGATAGTTGCCCGAGGGCAGGCCAGGGGAGTTGCGGAGCATGGGCTGCAGACTGGCCAAGGAGAGGCTATGGTTGATTGGCAGGAGAGGGGGGCCCACCCGACCAGATTGGTCACGTGGAACCTTCAGGGACTGAATGGGCCAGTCGAAAGGGCTTGTGTGTTCGCGCACTTGAAGCAACTGAAGGCAGACGTGGCTATGTTGCAGGAGACGCATCTGAAGGTGGGGGACCAGACTGGGTTAAGGAAGGGATGGGTTGGGCAGGTGCTCCATTCGGGATTAGACTTTAAAACGAGGGAGGTGACGATCTTGGTTAATAAACGGGTGGCATTCGAGGTGGGTAATACAGAAGCGGACCCAGGGGTAGATACATTATGGTTAGTGGGAAGCTGCAGGTGATCCGGCGATGCGGAGATCCATCTTTGTAAAACCTCTGTGTAATAAATTGATGCACTATCAATTATGACGAGACGAGAGTAGAGAGTAATCGAGGCTTTATTACACAGAGATGTGTGGCCACCTACAGCTGCTGCCGAAATGGCTGCAGTTCGGAGAGCACACACATTTATACTGCGCCTACTGGGCGGAGCCAGCAGGCAGGGCTCTACCCCCGTACCTGTAGTACAGGGGCCTTACCGTAATACCCTCGTATGCAGTGCAGTATATACAATATAATACAACAGTGGTGACTACCACAGTCGGGAAATGTATTAGCTATGGCAAAGGAGCTTCAGGGGTTTAGGGAGCGCATGGGGGGTGGGGGTGGATCCATGGAGATTTGGGAGGTCGAGGAGTCAGGAGTTTGCAGGTGCATTCCCGGATAGACTTCTTTGTGATCTACAAAACACTGCTGGCTGAGGTGGTAGATGCTGAATATTTAGCAATAGTGGTGTCAGTGGCCCCGCACTGTGTAGACTGGCAAGTTAGCAAAGGAAAGGCCCAGTGCCTGCAATGGAGGTTGGATGTGGGGCTGTTAGCAGCGGAGGAGGCATGTGAGTGGGTGAGGGAGGCCATTTGGGGATATATAAAGGTCAATGACACGGGTGAGGTATCGGCCAGGGTGGTATGGGAGGTACTGAAAGCGGTTATTAGGGGGGAACTCATCTCAATTCGGGCCCATAAGGAGAAGGCTGAACGGGTGGAGTTGGACAGACTGGTAGGTAAAATTTTACAGGTGGACAGGAGGTATGCAGAGTCTCCAGATGGCGGCCTTCTGAAGGAGCATCAGAGACTGCAGCTGGAATTTGGGCTCCTGTACACAGGTAAGGCGGAGGGACAGCTGAGGAGGGTGAAGGGCGCGGTCTATGAATATGGGGGGAAAGCCAGCAGGGTGTTGGCGCATCAGCTGAGGAAACAGGAGGTGGCGAGAGAGATTGGGGAAGTGAGGGATACAGGGGGGAAGGTGGTTGTGGATCCGGCGGGGGTGAATGATGTGTGTTTCGGGAGTTTTATAATAAATTGTAGAAATCGGAAACCCTAGCCGGAAGGCGGGTATGAAACGATTTCTGGGGGGGCTGGAGTTTCCGAGGATAGATGAGGATTTGGGGGCCTCAATTGGGGAGGCTCAATTGGGCTTGGGGAGGTTATAGACGGCCTGGGTGTCAATGCAATCGGGTAAGGCCCAGAGACCAGACAGATACCCGGTGGAGTTTTACAAAAGGTTCCCTGGGCTGTTGGGGCCGCTCCTGGTAAAGGCTTTAAATCAGTCCAAGGATCTGGGAGAGCTCCCCGCAACGTTATTGCAGGCGCTGTGGAGGGGCGCGAGGTCGAGGTGGTGGTGGCCTTGGATGCAGAAAAGGCCTTTGATTGGGTGGAGTGGAAGTATTTGTGGGATGTCTTGGTAAGGTTTGGGTTCGGGCAGGGATTTGTGGATTGGGTCCGGTTGCTATATTAGGCACCGGTGGCGAATGTGAGGACAAACCGGGTTCGATCAGAATATTTTAGACTGTGCCCGGGGCCGAGACAGGGGTGTCACTCTCCCCACTACTCTTTGCCCTGGTCATAGAGCCTTTGGCAATGGCACTGAGAGCATTGAACATTTGGCGGGGGATAGTGAGAGGAAGGGCGGGTGGAACATAGGGTCTCGCTCAATGCGAACAACTTACTCCTTTATATAACAGACCTTTTGGGGGAAATTGCAGGAATTATGGGGATACTGGAGGAATTTGGTCGGTTCTCAGGTTACAAACTGAATATGGGCAAAAGTGAGGTATTTGCGAACTAGGCAAGAGGGCAGGAGAGGAGACTGAGGGAGATGCCGTTCAAAGTGCTGGGAAGGAGTTTTAGGTACCTGGGGATTCAAGTGGCAAGGGACTGGGGTCAGCTTCATAAACTAAATTTAGGCAGGTTGATTGAGCAAATGAAAGGGGCCTTCCATAGGTTGGACTTGCTCCCGCTGTCATTGGCGGGGAGGGTACAGACTGTGAAAATGACAGTCCTCCCAATATTGCTGTTCGTGTTTCAGTGTCTTCCAATCTTCATCCCCGAGGCATTTTTTAGGAAGATGAATGCGGCGACCTCGGGTTTTATATGGGCCGGGAAAGCCCTGAGGGTGAAGAAGGCCCTTCTTGAGCGGGGGCACGGGGAGGGGGGCTTGGCCCTTTCGAACTTTATTAATTACTATTGGGCGGCCAATCTATCGATGATTAGGAAATGGGTAGTGGGGGCGGGGTTGGTGTGGGAGCGAGTGGAGGCGGCATCTTGCAAGGGCACCTCTGTCGTTATCGCCGGCTCGGTACTCCACAAGCCCAGTGGTAGCAGCAGCCCTGAGAGTGTGTGGGCAATGGAGGCGGCACTTGAGACTCGAGGGGGCATCAGTGTGGTCACCGATCTGTGACAACCGCCGGTTCACTCCGGGGGAGCTGGACGGGGGCTTCAGGAAGTGGCAGCGGGCAGGGATTGAGAGATTTGGGGGTCTCTTCATTGAGGAGGGTTTCCCGAGCATGGAGGAGCTAGAAGAGGAGTTTGAGTTGCCGGGTTCCGGTACCTGCAGGTACGGGATTTGTACGGAGGCAGGTCCTGAGTTTCCCTAGCCTCCCTCTAAGGGGGCTACAGGATAAGGTGATATCGAAAACAGGGGTTGGGGAGGGAGGGTCTCGGAAATATATAAGCAACTGATGGAGTGGGAAGGGGTCCCAATTGATTTGAAGTGTGGATAACGTTGTTCTCACATCACGTTTGAAAAGCATTTGAGCCAGAGATAGCCCTGAGCTTAATGGTGAGGCTCTATAGGAAAGCAAAGCCAAATGAATGTTGGATTGCGAGTCATTCGCCTTGCTTATCAGCTGCTTGATAATGCACACACCTTTCTCAACTTTGCTATTAGGCTGTGAAAAGTGTGGACTCGAGGTGACATGGATAAAATTGTACTGATTGGAGAATTCTGTCCACTCCCAGCTCGAGAAGCAAGGACCATTATCGGACATAAATGTTTGTGGAATCCCGACTGGGATTCTCCGACCTGTCATGTTGTTCACCCTGGGGTAACACGGACTGCAACACGATGCAGATGAGCTGTAAAGCATACACCAAACGTAGGCATTGGTTCAATACGATTTATTGAACATCTGTAACAATGCACACAGCTGGCTGTGGGTTGACTCTCTACTACTCTAAGTATACTAACTCTAACTAACTAGACCAGACTAGCTCTGATCCACGTGTAGAAGGTGCTGTCTGATATGTACACCCTGATTGTCACTACAGTTGTCACCAGTGGAAAGAGGCGGAGTGCTGATGCCTCGTGTGTTTTATAGTTGGAAGCACCCGCTAGTGTTCCGTCTGGTGATTGGTTGTGTTCTGTCCTGTATGTTGATTGGCTCACCTGGGTGTCTATCACTGCCTGTTTTTACCTCATGATGTGCATGGGTGCATATTATGACATCCCCCCCTTTTTATAAAAATTTTGTCGGTTGCTTAGAGCATATACAACATATTTACAGAGATAACTATTTACAGCGAATGGCGAGTGAATGCATATGTACATGTAAGGTGTCTAGCGTGCAGATACAGAACAATATATACAAAGGAAATATTTATAAGTCCAATCACTGGGGCTGGTGTTGGATCCTTGCCGATCACCTGAGAGGTGGAGATGGGGATGATAGCGCATTGACAGGCGGGAATGCAGCCAGATTGGTGGCCTCGTGGAGCGAGGTGTCCAGATAAGGCTTAACGGCATCTGGGAACGTGACATCCAGTGGTGGGCAGGCATGTTTGCGTAGTGCCCTTTCGTTGCACCTGACAATGGATCCATCAGCCATGCGCACCACGAACGACCTGGGAGCAGCCTGTCGAACAACAACAGCTGGAGTTGACCAGCCTCCACCAGGCAACGGTGCAAACAGCATCTTCCGGAGAGAGCACGGGCAAATCAGTAGCGTGAGCATTGTATGTCAGCTTTTGCCGGTTTCTGAGTACCTGCACCTTTTGCAGCACTGGGCGGTGATCCAGGTCTGGTAGTTGAATGGCCGGAACAGTCGTCCGCAGGTCACGATTCATAAAGAGTTGTGCTGGAGACATACCGGTGGACAGAGGGGTTGCCCTGTACGCCAGCAGCGCAAGGTTAAAGTCAGAAGCCGAGTCCGCAGCCTTGCAGAGCAGTTGCTTCACGATATGGATCCCTTTTTCGACCTACCCGTTAGATTGCGGGTAATGCGGGCTCGAGGTGATGTGCTTGAACTGGTATAGCTTTGCGAAGTTGGACCACTTTTGGCTGTAGAAGCAGGGACCGTTGTCGCTTATGACCGTGAGCGGAACACCATGCCTGGCAAATGTCTCCTTGCAGGCCTTGATGACAGTCCTTGATGTGAGGTTGGACAGTCTCACCACTTCGGGGGAACTCGAGAAGTAGTCAATTATAAGCACGTAGTCACGCCCATTGACGTGAAAAAGGTCGATTCCCACCTTAGACCACGGAGAGGTCACAATCTCGTGTTGCCGGAGCGTTTCTTTGGGCTGGCAGGCGGCACAATTGAGGACCATGTTGGATATGTCCTCGTTGATGCCAGGCCAATAGACAGCCTGCCGGGCCCTGCGCCTGCATTTCTCGATACCGACGTACCCCTTGTGGATCTGTTTGAGCACTAAGCTCTGGAGGCTGCGAGGAATAACGATGTGATCCAACTTGAGGAGGATCCCCTCGACAACTGTTAGGTCATCCTTGACATTAAAGAACTGGGGGCATTGCCCTTTCTGTCAACCATTTGTAAGGTGATGTATGACCCACTGCAGAAGAGGGTCCTTGGCAGTCTCTTCTCGAATGTTGACGAATCGTTCGTCTGAGGCCGGGAAGCTGCTGGCACACAGTTGCACCTGTGCCTCAATTTGGCGGATGAAGTCGACCTGTTCACAGGGTGAGGTGATGGAGCGAGACAGGGCATCCGCAATGATTAGCTCCTTTCCAGGTGTGTAAACCAGTTTGAAATCATACCTTCGGAATCGAAGGAGAATGCGCTGAAGCCTAGGCGTCATGTCATTCAAGTCCTTGTGAATGATATGGACTCGGGGTCTGTGGTCAGTCTCTACTGTGAAGGTTGGTAGACCATAGACATAATCATGAAACTTTACAATACCGGTGAGGAGGCCCAGGCACTCTTTCTCTATCTGAGCATACCTCTGCTCAGTGGGAGTCATGGCCCTGGGCGCATAGGCCACTGGAGCACAGGACGCGGAGACATCCTCCTGGAGGAGCACCGCTCCAATGCCGTCCTGGCTGGCGTCCGTGGAGATTTTTGTCTCTCGCTCTGGGTCAAAAAACGCGAGTACCGGAGCAGTGGTGAGCTTTGTCTTTAACTCGAGCCACTCTGCTTGATGTGTGGGTAGCCACTGAAAGGCAGTGGACTTCTTCACCAGATGCCTGAAAGCCATGGTGTGTGATGCGAGGTTGGGAATGAACTTTCCCAAAATGTTAACCATACCCAGGAAGCGGAGTACCACCTTTTTGTCTTCCGGGGTCTTCATGGTGTTGATGGCCTTGACTTTGTCCGGGTCCGGTTGCACACCCGGCTGGGATATTTGATCACCCAAAAACTTGATTGATGACATGCCAAAGGAGCATTTGGCCTTGTTCAACTTGAGGCCGTTAGCATATATGCGTCTAAAGACTTGTTGCAGACGAGATATGTGTTCCTCTGGGGTCATGGACCACATAATGACATCATCAACATAAATCCGCACACCCTCAATGCCCTCCAGCATCTGTTCCATGATCCTGTGAAAGGTTTCAGAGGCCGAAACAATACCAAACGGCATGCGGTTGTAACAGTACCTTCCGAAAGGTGTATTAAACGTGCAGAGCTTCCGGCTGGACTCGTCCAGTTGTATCTGCCAGAAGCCACGCGATGCATCTAGCTTCGTGAAGAATTTGGCATGTGCCACCTCACTGGTTAGCTCCTCCCGCTTCGGGATCGGGTAGTGTTCCCGCATTATGTTTCGGTTAAGATCCTTGGGATCTATACATATGCGCAGTTCTCCAGAGGGCTTCTTCACACAGACCATTGAGCTGACCCAGTCAGTCGGTTCCATCACTTTAGAGATTATACCCTGGTCTTGGAGCTCCTGCAGCTGCGCCTTTAAACAGTTCTTCAGAGGAGCCGGCACCCGGCGTGGTGCATGGATCACAGGTGTGGCATCAGGCCTGAGTAAGATTTTGTAGCGGTACAGCAGCGTGCCCATCTCACTGAACACATCCGGGTATTGTGACAGGAGTTTGTCAATGTTAGCCTGAAGATTCATGTTGGCAGAGGACATGGCATGTACGCCTGGATGAGATTCAGTAGCTTGCATGCATGGGCACCAAGCAGGGAAGCCTTGTCAGGCTTGATGATTTCAAACCACAATGTGGCCTTGATGGCCTTGTTGGAGACATGCAGGTGACAGGACCCCATCGCAGTGATGGCATTGCCATTATAATCAAGCAGCTGGCAGGCCGGCGGAAGAATGTTTGGCTGCCTTTTGATGCGATCATGATCTGCTTGAGATATGAGATTGGCTGAAGCACCAGTGTCCAGCTTGAACCGGATGCTGCATTGGTTAACGTGTACGACGGCACGCCATTCGTCCGCAGAATCCACGCTGAGGATGGGTTGGTGTGTTGCTGAATGTGAGGTCGCCTTGTCATACATGGTAATGATGCCCACTCGATATGGGGACTCCAGGCAGTCATCCTCTGGATCCGTGGTGGTATCAGGTTCCGAATCCAGCAGCCCTTGCTGCACACTTCGAACACGTTTGCGTTGGAACTGGGATCTCTGGCCCACGATCGGAGGTGCAGACCTGCACAAGGCTGCATAATGGCCAGGCTTCCCACAATTTAAACATCGCCTGCCTCTTGCAGGGCATTGCTGCTTTAAGTGGGCGGTGCCGCCGTTCGGGCACGTCATGCGTTGACGCCGTAACGCTCCATGCGTCGTCGCGCATGCGCAGTGCAGTCAGCCACCACTCGCACCTGCGCAGTATGGTCTTCGGACGCTTCGTTCTCCCGTCCGTGGTGCGCATGCGTGGGACCCCAGGAAAAGCGCGCGAAATGACCACCTTCATCGATGCTAAGGCGCCGCATTCGGGTGATGGCCTGTACACTCTCTGCCTCGTGGGAGGCAAGTTGGTCCTGTTCTGCCGAATTAAGGCGGGAGTTGCGACTTTTCGCCTATTCATGGACTTTGCACGTCTCAATGGCTACTGGCAGGGTCATATATTTTATTTTTAGGAGCTGCTCCCGCAGGGCGTCGGAGTGGATGCCAAACACGATCTGATCCCTGATGAGGGAATCAGCGGTGTCACCGTAGTTGCAGGATTGTGCTAATATGCGGAGATGAGTTAGAAAGGGTTGGAAAGGCTCATCCTTACCCTGATGGGGTTGCTGAAAGACATAGCGCTCGAAGCTCTCGTTCGTTTTGACTTCACAGTGACTGTCGAATTTGGCTAACACGGTCTGGAACTTGGTCTTGTCCTTGCCGTTGGCAAAAGTGAGCAAATTGAAGATTTGGATGGCCTGGTCCCCCGCAGTCGATAGGAGCAGCGCAATTTTTCTGGCATCGGAATCATTCTCGATGCCCGAGGCCTCAATGTATAGACTGAATTGCTTGAAGACCCACACGTTGGCGCAAAGGTTTCCGGAGATCCAGAGCTGTGGAGGGGCCTGGATCTTCTCAATGCTGCTGGAAGGCACTTGCTGGTCGTCACTGAATTATTCAAGGTAAATTACTTAGATGAAGTAGCCACTCCTGGTATCATGTTGTGTTGTTCACCCTGTGGTAACATGGACTGCAACACGATGCAGATAAACGGTAAAGCATACACCAAACGTAGGCATTGGCTCAATGTGATTTATTGAACTTCTATAACAATGCACACAAGCTGGCTGTGGGTTGACTCTCTACTACTCTAAGTATACTAACTCTAACTAACTAGACTAATGATGCACGATCAATGACCACTAAAGCGAGGTCGTAGTCCAACTGAAGGCTTTAATAAGCTAGATGTTTCCCCCAGCAGCTCAGGTACAGAATGAAGGATGCTGGGGCGGCATGGGTTCTTATACCCCGCCTATCAGGGCGGAGCTATCATACATTCTAACCAATAGAAAGCATACAGTTTCCACCAATGGTGCTTTAGCCTGTCAGGTACCATAATACCTATAATACCACATTCACCCCCTGTTAAAAAAAAGAGTCCGGCGGTGGTGGTGGCCTGAAACTACAAAACATAGCAACATGGTATAATTAGTTATGGAGGTACCGTAATACCTCCGTACAGTGTTTAGTAACTATTTACAATTCTGAAAGCTATGTACATTTGATGGTTTATATTTACAGATTACAATTAAAATGAAGCAGTCAGTCGATCGGGGGCCCTGGTCGTCCTCTGCGATCGTCAGAGCTTCGGTGGTGACTCCGGGCGTCTGTGACTCCGGCAGCGTGGCTTCGATCTCCATGGCAGCTTCGGCACCCCTAGACGGTGCTGGTGGGGAAAACGATTGACCTGGGAAGGGAGCTCCTGCGGGGGGCGTCGGTGGGTGGGTGGGCCTAGATGGGGCCAGCAGAAGGACCGATCCTCCTGTAAGGTGCTGCGGTGGAGGGGAGGGTGGGACTGGCGGCTGGAATGTGCATGGGGTTCCGGCGGGCGCCAGGTCCCATAGGGAGACCGTATCTTGTCGGCCGTCGGGGTACGCCACGTAGGCGTACCGGAGGTTAGCATGGAGCAAATGGACCCACTCGACCAACGGGTCCAACTTTTGTGCCCGCAAGTGTTTTCGGAGCAGGATGGGTCCGGGAACTGCCAGCCAGGTCGGACCGTAGGGCCAGTAGGACGGTCTTCCAGACCGTTCCGTTCTCCCTCTCTACCTGTCCTTTACCCCAGGGGTTGTAACTGGTCGTCCTGCTCGAGGCAATGCCCTTGCTGAGCAGGAATTGACGCAGTTTGTTGCTCGTAAAGGAGGACCCACTATCACTGTGTATGTAAGCGGGGAACCCGAACAGTGCAAAGATGCTATTGAGGGCCTTGATGACGGTGGTTGTGGTCATATCTGGGCAGGGGATGGCGAATGGGAACCGGGAGTACTCGTCAATCACGTTCAGGAAGTACGTGTTGCAGTCGGTGGAGGTGAGGGGGCCTTTGAAGTCCATGCTGAGGCGTTCAAAGGGACAGGAAGCCTTTATCAGGTGCGCTTTCTCTGGTCGGTAGAAGTGCGGTTTGCACTCGCCGCAGATTTGGCAGTCCCTGGTGACTGTCCTGACCTCCTCGATGGAGTAGGGCAGGTTGCGGGTCTTGACAAACTGGAAAAAGCGAGTGACCCCGGGTGGCAGAGGTCCTCGTGGAGGGCTCGGAGGCGGTCCACTTGTGCGATGGCACATGTGCCGCGGGACAGGGCGTCAGGAGGCTCGTTTAGCTTCCCGGGACGATCCAAGATCCCGTAGCTGTAGGTGGAGAGTTTGATCCTCCACCGCAAGATCTTGTCATTTTTATCTTGCTCCGCTGTGCATTATCAAACATGAAAGCAACCGACCGTTGGTCGGTGAGGAGAGTGAATCTCCTGCCGGCCAGGTAATGCCTCCAATGTCGCACAGCTTCTACTATGGCCCTATGGCCTGGGCCTCCTTTTCGACTGAGGAGTGGCGGATTTCGGAAGCATGGAGGGTACGAGAGAAGAAGGCCACGGGTCTGCCCGCTTGGTTGAGGGTGGCCGCCAGAGCTACGTCGGACGCATCGCTCTCGACTTGGAAGGGGAGGGACTCGTCGATGGCGTGCATCGTGGCCTTTGCAATGTCTGCTTTGATGCGGCTGAAGGCCTGGCGGGCCTCTAACGACAGGGGGAAAACTGTGGATTGGATCAGGGTACGGGCCTTGTCTGCGTAGTTGGGGACCCACTGGGTGTAATAGCTAAAAAATCCTAGGCAACGTTTCAGGGCCTTGGGATAGTGAGGGAGGGGGAACTCCATAAGGGGGCGCATGCGTTCAGGGTCGGGGCCTATAACTCCATTTCGCACTACGTAGCCGAGGATGGCTAGACGGTCGGTGCAAAACACGCATTTATCCTTGTTGTATGTAAGGTTAAGGATTTTAGCGGTCTGGAGAAATTTTCGGAGGTTGGTGTCGTGGTCCTGCTGGTCATGGCCGCAGATGGTGACATTATCGAGATATGGCAATGTTGCCCGTAAACCGTACCGGTCAACCATTCGGTCCATCTCGCGCTGGAAGACCGAGACCCCATTAGTGACACCAAAGGGAACCCTTTAGAAGTGATAGAGCCGCCCATCTGCTTCGAAGGCAATGTATTTGCGGTCACTAGTGCGGATGGGGAGCTGGTGGTAGGCGGACTTGAGGTCCACCGTGGAGAAGACCTTATAATGTGCGATCCTGTTTACCAGGTCGGATATGCGGGGAAGAGGGTACGCGTCCAGCTGCGTAAACCTGTTGATGGTCTGACTGTAGTCGATGACCATCCTATGCTTCTCCCCGGTCTTTACCACCACTACTTGAGCTCTCTAGGGGCTGTTACTGGCTTCAATGACCCCTTCCCTCAGTAACCTTTGGACCTCTGACCTAATAAAGATCCGATCCTGGGCACTGTACCGTCTGCTCCAGGTGGCGACGGGTTTGCAATCCGGGGTGAGGTTCGCAAACAGGGAAGGCGGGTCGACCTTAAGGGTCGCGAGGCCGCAGACAGAAAGCGGGGTATAGGGCCGCCGAATTGGAAGGTCAGGCTTTGAAGGTTACACTGGAAGTCTAAACCCAGGAGTGTAGCCACGCAGAGGTGGAGAAGGACGTAGAGACGGAAATTTTTGAACTCCCTTCCCTGGACTGTGAGGTTTGCTACACAAAACCCCTTTATCTCCACTGAGGGGGAACCGGAGGCCAGTGAAATTTTTTTGATGAATGGGGTGGATGAGGAGAGAACAGTGCCTTACCGTGTCAGGGTGTATGAAGCCCTCCGTGCTCTCAGAGTCGAGTAGGCAGGACGTCTCATGCCCGTTGATGAATACGGTCGTCCTAGCAGTTGAGAGTGTTCGAGACCGAGACTGATCCAGAGTCACCGAGGCTAGTCGCAGCAGATGAGAGTTCTCTTCGAGCAGTGCGTGGTCAGCCGAGCTGTGGTCCTTGGGGTTCATCCAAGATGGCGTCTCCCATTGGTCGCACATGGCTGGGGGTGGACAAAATGGTGGCACCCATCCCTCCAACGTGGGGTCCGCGGAACATGATGGCGGTGCCCGGGGTCCGCACGTGGCCCTGGCATATGAAGATGGCGGTGACCGCAGTCCGCACGGGGCCCATGGAGAAGTTAGTGGATGCGGCCCGCATTCGCCGTTGGAGACCGCGGCAACCGCCCTGGCCTGGCATACCCCCATGAAATGGCCCTTTTTGCCGCATCCCTTGCAGGTGGATGCGCAGGCCGGGCAGCGCTGGCGGGGGTGCTTTGCCTGCCCGCAAAAGTAGCAGCGGGGCCCCTCGGGATTGCCAGGCCGCCTTGCAGAGCAGGCCTGCGGGGGAATGGGGGCAGTCTCAGGGAGGGGTTCCACGCTGCCCAGGGGGCTGCTGCGCGGTCGGGAACGTAGGCGTGGGCGTTCCTGGAGGCCACATCCAGAGAGCCTGCAAGGGCCCATGCCTCCCTGAGACCCAGAGTGTCCTTTTCTAACAGGCACTGGCGGATTTGTGACGATAGCATATCTGCCACGAAAGCATCCCGGACTAAGGGTTCCGTGTGTTCGCTCGCCGAAACTTGCGGGCAGCCGCAGCTTCTGCCCAACACCAGGAGTGCATGGTAAAATTCCTCCAGCGATTCCCCAGGTGTTTGTCACCATGTTGCAAGCAGGTGCCGGGTGTAGACCTGGTTTACCGGGCGAATATAGTGTCCTTTTAGCAGCTCTATTGCTGCATCGAAGTCTTCCACTTCCTCGATAAGGGTGTAAATCTCCGGGCTCACCCTTGAGTGCAGGACGTGCAGTTTCTGCTCTCCCATGGGTGGGTTTTTGGCCGTCTCGAGATACCCTTTAAAGCACGCCAGCCAGTGCTTAAAGATTGCCGCTGAGTTCGCTGCGTGGGGGCTAAGTTGCAGACACTCCGGCTTGATTCGGAGCTCCATCCTTTCTTCTTAAAAAAAACTAGCTTATTAAATTGATGCACGATCAATGACCACTAAAGCGAGGCCGTAGTCCAACTGAAGGCTTTAATAAGCTAGATGTTTCCCCCAGCAGCTCAGGTACCGAATGAAGGCTGCTGGGGCGGCACGGGTTCTTATACCCCGCCTATCAGGGCGGAGCTATCATACATTCTACCAATAGAAAGCATACAGTTTCCACCAATGGTGCTTTAGCCTGTCAGGTACCGTAATACATATAATACCACAACCAGGCTAGCTCTGATCCACGTGTAGAAGGTGCTGACTGATATGTACACGCTGACTGTCACTACAGTTGTCACCAGTGGAAAGAGGCGGACTGCTGATGCCTCCTGTGTTTTATAGTTGGAAGCCCCCCTCTGGTGTTCTGTTTGGTAATTAGTTGTGTTCTGTTCTGTATGTTGATTGGCTTACCTGGGTGTCTGTCACTGCCTGTCTTTACCTCATGATGTGCATGGGTGCATATTATGACAAGACCCGGCGCCGGCTGCACCACTCTCGGCGCTGTTTTTCAGGCGCCGGTGGGATTGCCGCCACGCCTGTTGGGGGCCGTTGACAGAGGGCCCCCCCCCGGCGATTCTCCGGGCCCCGATGGGCCGAGCGGCTGAAGAGTTTGGCCGAGTCCCGCCGGCGTGGATTACTCACCTCCCACACGGCGGGACATGGAAGGTAAGTGTGCCGGGGCCGTCCTGGGGGGTGGGGGGTGGTGGGGGGGGGGGGGTGGCAGGGGGATCCAACCTCGGGGGGGAGGCACCACCACGGTGGCCTGGCCCGCGATCGGCGGGCGGGCTGCTTCTGTGGGGGCCTACTTTACTCCGCTCCAGGCCCCTGTAGGGCTCCGCCATATTGCCTGGGGGCCGGCGCGGAGAAGGGATCCCCCGCACGTGCGCGGAAATACGCCGGCCGGTCCGCACATGTCTGGGAATACGCCGGCCGTTCCGTGGCGTATGTTAGGATGGAGATCAACCTCTCCACCCTGTGCCCTGGCGTGGTGGGGGCACCTGCTGGAATTCCTAACGCTTGAAAAGGTCAAATTTGAACTGAGGGGAAGGATGGAGGGGTTCTACAATCCATGGGCGTTATTCATTATGCACTTTCAAGAATTGGATCACATGGAACATTTGGGGGGTTGGGGGCTGGGAGGGTTGGGGGGGGGAGAAGGACGGTATGTGGTTAATGGTGACTATGGGTGATTCCTGGGGCGAAATTCTCCGGAAACGGCGCGATGTCCGCCGACTGGCGCCCAAAACGGCGCAAATCAGTCGGGCATCGCGCCGCCCCAAAGGTGCGGAATGCTCCGCATCTTTGGGGGCCGAGCCCCAACCTTAAGGGGCTAGGTCGGCGCCGGATGAGTTTCCGCCCCGCCAGCTGGCGGAAAAGGCCTTTGGTGCCCCGCCAGCTGGCGCGGAAATGATATCTCCGGGCGGCGCATGCGCTTGAGCGTCAGCGGCCGCTGACGGCATTCCCGCGCATGCGCAGTGGAGGAAGTCTCTTCTGCCTCCGCCATGGTGGAGACCGTGGCGGAGGCGGAAGGGAAAGAGTGCCCCCACGGCACAGGTCCGCCCACGGATCGGTGGGCCCCGATCGCGGGCCAGGCCACTGTGGGGGCACCCCCCGGGGGGTAGGAGAATCTCGCCCCTGATTCCTTTTTGTCATTTGTTTATGTTAACATGCGGGCTGATGTTTGGGGTTTGGTGGGAGGATGGGATCGTTGTTATTGATATGGGGATTGATATTACATTCGTTACTGATTATTGTTTATTGTTGGGTGTAAATTTGGGAGAAAATGTGAAAAAGGAGGAGAATAAAAAATATTTTAAAGAAAAGAAAACAAGAGAGAGAATTTTAAAATCTGACGACAGTGAGAATAGGCATGAAGGCTGAATGGGCTTGTTGGTTTTGAATTAACTCATGTTTACGGAAAGTGTAAGCTGGGAGGTCATGCAGGAGCCTAGACATAACAAAGGCATGAATGATGATTTCAGCAGCAAATAAGCTGAGACAGGCAAGAGGCAGATTATGTCACCGATATTAAACGGATATGGGGGTCATAAATTCAACTCAGGATCGTACAGAATGGCAAAGTCGCGAAATGTCTGGATCAGCTTCAGGCAGTTGTCAGGGAGAGGAATGGAGTCAGTAGGTCAAGAATGGAGTTTGTAGTGGGAACCAAAGACAAAGGGCATGATTTAATGGCCGCATTGCGCCCAGTGCAGATCCGCACACGTCGGTTAGGTTGTGGGAGAGGCCAGATTTGGGATCGGTGGCGGGCGGCAAACGGTTCGCGATCTAACTAGCCCGCTCCCATTGGCAGGTTCTGGACCCCGCCTGGACATGGCGAGACACGAATTGTCGCCAATTAAGAGTAACCTTCATCTCATTAACGAGATGGACCCCCTATCAAACGCCCTCCTGGGATCTAACTGGATCCCCAGCGAAAGGCCACGCAGGCGCATTTAGGTCTCCTATTTAAAAATGGGAACCTAATGCAGGGATGCTAAGGGGATCAGAGAAGCTGAGTAGACATCTTTGCTTTCGGGCATGCAGCCAAGAGCACTGCAGCTGCTGCCCCAGTGCTTTTGGGGTGGGGGAGATCCCAGAGACGGACGGAAGCTGGGTGCTAAAGGTTGGGGGTCAGCCCTGGGCTGGGGGACGAGGGCCTCAGCATCTGCGGGTCCTACAGGACATCCCCCAAATTGTGTACACCCATAACACGGGCACCTACAGCTGCTGCCTGTCTGCCCACCAAACACTTCCAGAACAGAGCCCTGTCCGTGATTATATGGTGAGGTCACTTTAACATCTCTGACTGTGAGCAGCCTCTGCCTGCACAGCTGAAGGCTATTACTAGCAAGGAATTGGCATTGTTTGTTATATGAGCTCTTCACAGATCTCATGTGCAAGGGTCTGCCACAAATCAAGCAGACCTGGCCCCCATCAGTCCAGGGAGAAACCCAGAGGGGGAGGCCAGCAATGGCCCAAGGTGTACAGGCGTCTTTGGTCGTTTGAGTACATGACAGACCGTCTCAGCAAGGAGATGGTGCGGTACGTGTGCCATGTCCTGCAGACTTGGCACCCTGTAGAGGAGGAGGATACCAACTCCTGTTGGCTGTGAAGGTCACTTTAGCCCTGAGTTTTTATGCCACCGGTTCATTCCCAGGCTCGAGTGGGGACTTGTGCGGCTTATCACAAGCAACAGTCCACAAGTGCAGATGTGAAGTTACAGATGCCCTTTATGCCCGGGCGTCTGAATATATAAACTTCAAGCTGGGCCACGCCCATCAAGATGCACACGCAGCAGGATTCTCATCATCGGGATGCTCCAGGACCAGGGGGTAATTTATGGCACGCATATCGCCTTATGCGCACCAGGCAACAGAGAATGCCCTTCATTAACAGGAAGGGGTTCCACGCCCTGAATGTTCAACTTGTGTGCGCCCACCATCTCCAGATCATGCACGTGTGTGCATGGTTCCCAGGAAGCGTGCATTGCAGCTACATCCTGGGACACTGAGATCCCCGGCGTCTTCGAGGACGACCTCAAGATGACGGGTTGGCTCTTGGGGGACAAGGAGTACCTGCTGAGGTCCAGGCTGATGATGCCAGTGTGGAGGTCAGAGACTGATGCGGAGACCCGATATAATGAGGCCTGTGCTGTCATTGAGCTGTGCATTGGACTGCTCAAAATATGGTGCACTGCAGTACACCCCCCAGAGGGTCTCCCACTTTGCGGTGGTCTGCTGTGACCATCACAACCTGACTCAGCAGTGGGACATGCAGCCTCATCTGAGGAGGGTGAGGAGGGGCCGGACGAGGAGGGGCTGTAGGGCGAACTGTGGGAGGATGCGAGGTAGCAGCCCGAGGAAGGAGGACAGGCAGCGGCGAGGGTCCGGCATTCGCGGAGGGCCAGGGAGGCCCTCATCCTTGCTCACCCCATAGGGGCTTCATCCATCATCTCACCCCTTCTCCCCCCCCAAACCCATCCTTCCCCCCAGTGCCCCTTCCCCCGTTCTCCCTTCTCCCCAATCCCTCCTTCCCCCAGTCTCTCCTTTCCCCTCCCCCTGATCACCCTCTCCCCCATTGACCACCCCCACCACCCACCTTCCTAACTATTTCCCCCCTCCCCCCAATTCCCTGGACCTCCCTTACACAGCACCCCTCTCCGGCCACACTGTTCCATCCTCCTGCGGTCTGTGCAACATCACTCCAGGATGATGGGCCTGTGTCAGCACTGTCAATGGGGTCACTATACAAAGCAGTTGAATGATGATTATCCCCTGTGAGGTAAGCTCTGGTGCTCCTCAGTCTATGCCATAGGGAGGGGGAGGGTGGTGCAAGCCACCAGCTGTGAGAAATGGTGATGCGACCATCAATTCACTGAGAGACACGTTGAGAAGTAAACCGTGGTTTTAATCAGCTTACAACTGAGCCTGCCTGTGACCGGTACAAAAATGAATGCGGCCCCGCAGGTCAGCTGCCTTTATACTTCCTGTAAGGGGTGGAGCCATGGGCAAGCCCCGACATATCCCCCTGTGAGTGAAGCCGTACAATGACCCATAGGTGGAGCCCACAGGGTTAAACACATAACGTAACATGATACAGCATTAACATGATATCACAGTGCACTGGTGAATTAACAGTAGTTCCATTCACCACAAATGGCTCCATATGTATCAGGTGTAACATATTTTAATTGAAACCCTAAATGTCACTAACTACTGCCCCTTGCGGCCCTCCCTACCAGTGCCCAATCCGTGATCCTCAATAAACTACCGCTTCGTCTAAATGTGTCCCCAGGATGCACATCAGAGGTGAAGGCAGCTTGCCTTCATGTGGACTATGATGCCCCTGGACTCCCAGGTCTTCCGACACTCCAAAAATCACTTCCTCTGGATTCGGCACCACCCTTGTTTTTAGTACCGTGGACATGACATCCACAAATTCCTGCCAGAATCCCCTGAGCTTCGGACATGCCCAAAACATGTGGACATGATTAGCGGTTCCTCCTGCACACCTCACACACCTGTCCTCCACCCCAAAAAGCCTGCTCATCCGGGCCACCGTCATGTGTGCCGGGTGGACCACCTTGAATTGTATCAGGCTGAGCCTGGCACATGCTTGGAGCATCCTCCCACTGACCCGCCTCTTACTCCTTACCCAGCTCATCTTCCCATTTACGTTTTATCTCACCTAACTGGGATTCCTCACACTCCATATGCTCTTTATAAATTTCCAATACCTTCCCCTCCCCCACTCCCGTTCTAGAAACTACCTTGTCCTGTATCCCCTGCGGCGGTAGAAGCGGAAAGGTCAAAACCTGCCTTTGCACAAAATCCCTTAGAAGCGGAGAATCTTTTCTTTTTAAAAATGTTTTTTAAAATTCTCCTCCTTTTTCACATTTTCTCCCACATTTACACCCATCAACAATAAACAATAATCAGCAAGGTATGTCAATTCTCATAATAACAACGATCCCATCCGCCCACCAACCCCCAAACCTCAGCCCACATATTTACATAAACAAATGACAAAAAGGAATCAGGGATTACCCATAGTCACCCTTAATCTACACAGCTCTTCCCCCCCCCCCACCCCACCCCCACCCCCCCAACTAATGTTCGATGTTATCCAGTTCTTGAAAGTGCATAATAAATAGTGCCCATGACTTGTAGAACCCCTCCGAGCTTCCCCTCAGTTCGAACTTAACCTTCTCAAGGGTCAAGTATTCCAACAGGTCCCCCCACCACGCCAGGGCACTGGGTGGAGAGGCTGCTCCCCATCCCAGCAGGATCCGCCTTTGGGCGATCAACGAGGCGAAGGCTATGATATCTGCCTCCGCTCCCATTTCCAACCCTGGCTGGTCTGACACCCCGAATGTGGCCTCCTGGGGGCCCGGGTCCAGTTTCACACGCACCACCTTGGAAATTACCCGAAACACCTCCTTCCAGTACTCCCCTAGCTTCGGACAGGACCAAAACATATGAACGTGATTCGCGTTCATATACTCCTCTATAACCTCTCCCAGCTCTTCCTCCCACTTTGCTTTGATCCCTTCCAGTGGTGCCTTATCCTCTTCCAAAATGGCTCCGTACACCGCTGACACTGCCCCCTTCTCCAGTCCCCTTGTCGTCAACACCTCCTCCAGCAATGCGGAGGCCGGTTCCTCTGGGAAGCTCTGTATCTCCTTCCTGGCAAAATCCCGAACCTGCATGTACCTAAACACTTCTCCCTGCTCTAGCCCATACTTCGCTTCCAATCAATCCTGCAAACCGACCCCGAAGAAACAAATCTTTTAGCGAGAAGCGGAGAATCTTATTGGAAGTTTGGGTTGGTGCAAGGAGCAAAGGGACCTGTGAGTATATTACACAAATTGTTGAAGATGATGGGAAAGTTGAGAAAGCACTTAATAAAGCAATTTGAGTCCTGGGCTTTTTTAAAAAGACAGACTGTATAAAAGCAAACGAGTTATGGTGAGCTTTTATGTAAAATTCTAGATCGGCCTCAGCTGGAGGGTTGTGTTCAATTCTCAACATCAAACCAAAGGAGGATTGTGAAGGGACTGGAGAAGGTGCAGAAGAAATTCACAAAAATGATTCCAGGGATGAGAGACTTCAGTTATGTCCATAGATTGAAGAAGCTGGGGCTCGTCCCTTTGGAGAAAAAAAGGTTGAGAGGAAATCACAAGGGATCGGGACGTAATAGTTAGGGAGAAGCTGTTCGCATTGGTGGAAGGCTCTGGAACTAGAGGACACTGAATTAAAGTGATTGGCAAAAGAACCCCCACGAAAAAGGCAAGCGTAATCACTGGGCGGAATTCTCCGTCGGCTGACGCCGGAATCAGGAAACGCATTTGGGCAGAGAATAGGTTCTGACACTCTGAAACCGAAATCACGGCAGGTGCCAATTTGACGCCAAATCGCAATTCTCCATTGCCTCAACAGCGGCGACAATGTGTTTCTGAATGCAAGTATAGTAAATACCGTTGGTGTATCATTAGCAGGCCCAATCCCAGTATTCTCCGGGGCTCCACGATTTTCCGCCTCCAATGGACCGAATTCCTGACGGCACAGTTCACTTGTGCTTTTACAAATCGTGAAACCAGCGTCCTGGCTGATGAGGGAGAGAGAGGAGAGGTGAGACTGTGGGCTGCCGGGCCAGACACCGGCCGAGCAGCCTGGGGTGGAGATTGGGGGGGTGCGGGGGTAAGGTGCCATGTGGCCAGTGTGACCCCCCCCTCCTCCAATGGGGCTGGGGCGGTGTCCAGCCATCTTGCTGCGTACCCCACTGACCACCCACTTTGGCCTTGGTTCTGCACCCATACATGCCGTATGTGCACCCACCCTCACACCTCAGCCCTCACCATCCGCCATACCACCCCCCCCCCCACTCCCACCCCTACCCCCACCCCTCAGGCCACCATCAGCCGGCGGTGCATCACCCGGCCCACCCAAGGGCAACATCCACCCTACGAGGGTGCTGGACGGGGTCTACGGAGCCGACCGCTTGCATGGGGAGTGCCACCCAACTGTACCCCTGGCAGCAGGGTCAGCTGTTAGGGCCAGAGGGCTATTGGTTTTGGCCATCGATGGGGTCTGGGGTGCGGAGAGAAGGGGGGATATGCGGGGCAGAGCCGATAGTGCCAACCGGGGGCAGCATGTATCCTGTTGGACTTGGTTGGGCACAGGTGTAAGCACCATGCCTTTCACCTCCTGCAGACAATGAATATTGGAATTCAACCAGCAATGGTGGCCTTCCTCCTAGTCGCCGCATTCCTGGGGGATGCCCTGAGGCTGTACGAACTGGAGTTTCCCGAGGACGAGGAAGCTGCAGCAGTGGAGCCTACCCCAGAGGAACAGGAAAAAGCCACCCAGGATAGAGAGCCGGCTGCCCAACAGGCCGAGGACGAGGAGGTGCATGAGGCCTTGTTTGTACCAGCAGCACCTCTCGATCAAGGATCTAACAGACCGGGCATGTCGTCGAAGACTCCAGCTGAGCAGAGAGACACTGTGACATATCAGCCAGATCATGGCTTGCCTGGCACCACGGGGGAATGGGGGAGGCCACCTGCTCCCTGTAGCCGACAAGGTGACGATCGCCCTGAACTTTTACACCACCGAGTCCTTCCAGCCACCGAGTGGGGACCTGCCAGGAATCTCATGGAGCTCGGTGCACAGGTGCATCTGCGCCATCATGGCGGCCCTATATTCCCAGGTGGCACAATACATCCATTTCAATGTGGACCGAGCTCACCAGGATGCCTGGGCAGTGGGGTTCGCTGCATCACCAACATGCCCTGGGTCCAGGGGGTGATTGATGGGATGCATGTCTCTCTAACAGCACCTGCAGATGACGGGCCGCTCTACACAAACCAAAGGGGTTTCACTCGATGAACGTGCAGCTCATATGTGAGCATCAAATGCGCACCATGCACGGCTGCACCCAATACCCGGGCAGTGTGCACATTCCTGGCACATTCAACAATTCCTGACATGTTCGACTCGCCTCCCTGGCTGGGGGGGGTTGGCTCTTGGGTGGCAGGGGTTATCCACTGCGGTCATGGCTGATGAGGCCACAGACTGATGCTGAGATGCTGCAATCTCCACAACATCGTGGAGCAGAGGGGTGATGTGCAGGAGGAAGAGGATGATGAAGGCCAGGCCTCGTTCAATGAGGAGGATGCGATGGAGGGTGTGGATGGGCAGGACATGGGGCTCAGACAGGCATGGGAAGCCACCATCCACCTGGATGATCCCTGCATGCGAGCTGGCCATTCCATCACACAGTCCCATTGGATCCCTGGAGTGGCAGTAGTGGGGACGGTCAGGGGGGAGCCCAGCCCATCCACAACGTCCGCCATTCACCCCCCCCCCCCACCCACGCCCCCTCCCTGGCTAGCCCAGACTAGCCCACCTCTCACACCCTTCTGACAGAGCACTGAGGCAAGTTGTAGGTTGTAGCAGTGTCACTCTGCAGAACCAACGGCCAAGGTGGGTGGTCAGTGGGGTGCGCAGCAAGGTGGCTGCCTTACAGGCCGCAGCAATGACGGACCGTGCCTGGACACCGCCAACAGTCCCGCGGGGGGGTCAATGCCCCTCCCCTCCAGCCCTGGCACACCCCCTCCCGCTCCCTGCCCCCCCCCCACCCCACCCCACCCCACCCCCGCCATCCCGGCCAGTGGTCCGGCAGCCCACAGTCGTGGCTCTCTGCATCTACCTCTCCCTCATCAGCCATGATGTCGGTTTCACAATTTTTAAAAGCACAAATGAACCGCGCCGCTGGAAACTCGGCCCATCAGAGGCGGAGAATCGCGGAACCCCGGAGAATACCACGTCAGGCCCACTAATGATATGCAAACGGTGTTTACTGTACGTGTGTCAAATCAGTGTCCACCGCCATTTTGGCTCGGAACATATTCTCCGCCCAATCGCATTTCCCAATTTCGGTGTCAGCTAACGGAGAATCCCGCCCATGACATTTTTAAATTCCAAACCCTGCTTAGTAATTATGTATTGCTCAAGACAAAAACCATTAATAGATGCTGCAGTTTGTCTCAATACTGAAACAGGTAGTAATCACTGTGCAGTTTCAGTACCTAATTTTGAGATTTTGTTTTATTAAGCTACACTATAGGAAGGATGTGGTTTCACGAGAATGGGTGAGGAGAAGATTCACCACGATGTTGCCTGGGTTGGGAAGTTTCAGCTTTGAAGAAAGTCTGGTTAGGCAGGGGTTTTTTTTTCTTGGCGTTGGGAGGGCTGAGGAGGGACCTGATTGAGGTGCACTAAATTATGAGGGACATAGATGGGCAGATAGCAAGAAACCATTCCCCTTAGAGGGGTCAGTAACCAGGGGGCACAGATTTAAGGTCAGGATCAGGAAATCAGAGAGGATTTGAGGAAAAATATTTAAACACAGAGGGTGTTGGGAATCTGGAGCTCACTGCCGAAAAGGATGGTAGAGGAAGGAACCCTCACAACATTTAAGAAGCATTTAGATAAGTACTTGAAACGCCATAGCATACAAAGCTATGAACGAAGTGCTGGAAAATGGTATTAGAATAGATAAGCACTTGATGGCCGGAGCAGACATGATGGGCCAATGGGCATCTGTCTGTGATGTAAAGCTCGCTGACTCCATAATTCTATGACATGTCCTTGAAACTATTAACCATCTTTCAAATGATTGTCAAATTCATCCATTATGAAAAGTGAGGATGTATAACTGAGTCCTGTTGCCTATTTTGGTAATGGGATGGTATTTCATGGAGCTTGCTGGGACAGTGCATATAGTGTAATATCACTTTCCAGACTTGACCTTGATGATATCGGAAACCTGATAATCAACCAGCATTTTACACTTCCCTTCACTGATCCAAGCCTTCAATAACAAATTCTTGTCCAATCTTCTTACATTCTGTTTCCGTAATAACTGATGATATCTTACTATTTCAACTTGAGTAAAGATTGACAGACACAACATTGGGAAACCAGCCACATCCCAATGTAGTATCATTTTGATGTAGGGAATTATTTCATCTCTGCGTTGTTTTCCAGCAGAACAAGTCTTCCTCAGCTTGCAAACCCTTTAAATTGTTTGGCTGATTCTGTGGCTACAATGATATATTATTTTAATCTTTGGCTTATGAATATCTCCTGCCCTGTTTTTTTCTAGGTGGTTGTAATATTTACTTTGTACCATATAACAATGACATGGATGTACCACATAATAAAATGGTAAATTTGTTCCTAACACATGGAAGAAACATTTCCTCCTTGAGCCAGGGGAATTTAGTCTCACTCTAGAACTTGAGGGAGGACATTGCCTAGACACCATTTTGGCCTCCTCGTGAGGTCCCCAGTCTTTAGCAAATACAATTCACTCCATGTACTTGCAAGAAATGGCTGAAAGCACAATATATTACAACGGCTGTGGGCCTTGACCAACGTTCCTGCAACATTACTGAAGACTTGTTCTCCTGAAGTAGCTGCCCCCGCAACCAAGTTGTTTCAGTACAGTGTTACGATCCCAGTTGATATTGTAACTGGATGGGAAGATACCAGAAAAGAACCCTGGCTCAAAACATTTAGGTTTTTAAAAAATGTGGAGGAACAGAGGAACTGGACTACCAATTAGCTTTTAGCAACAAGAAAAAAAAATCATTTATTAAACATGAAGAGTTTGACTATCATATAATAATCCTTCACTCCTCACTTTTCTTCACAAATGTACCCAGGTTTCAAGGATATCTTAGGTTACAGGATATATCTTGTGCTATATTTTTTTCAGTAAACACACAGTCTAACTGTGGTCAGACAACACCCCATTCTGTAACCAAGTGCCATATGCCATTCAATCAACCTTCAGTGGATTTCTCCTCAAATTCCCTCAAATACTTGTCACATGAGTGTTTCCAAACTCCACTCTCAAAAAGACATGCTTTAAAATCTTCTTTCAAAAAATGCTTTCCCTCAGCTGTTTTCATCGCGGATTCGCCTCCAGGCTTTCCAACTATCATTTCAAACAAAGCTTTCTCTCAGCTGTTTTAGCAAGGATCTGCTTCCAGGTTTTCCAACCCTCCTTTCAATATTCCTTGGTATTGAATTGCCACAAGCATTCAAACATCTGCACAAAACTCTAGTACTCAGTTTCCAACCAATATTATTGTTTACAAAGGCTGGAAATAAGGACAGCAAAGTTACGATTGCTTCAGGTGTCTGGCTTTCCCAGCCAACTTCACCCAGATCTGCACTTCCTGCTCTGTCTTTAGCTTCAGTGACCAATACTCAGTTGCAATGCAGTTCTTCTTTGTTCCTTTAACTCCAAACTTCCTGGAAACTTCTAGTTTCTAGAGCAAACTGTCTTTTGGTTTTTCCGGAGCTTGCTTTTGTGCTCATTATTCCATTGTACAGCTTTACTGCTTCTAGTAGACCTGAGAGCTGTTCCCTCTCTAACTTCTTATTTCCAACCTCCTGGAATTCCAAATTGAAACACACTCAAAAACTCTTTCTATCCTAAAGGTGCCCCTGGTTGCTGAGCAACATTTCATTCTTTCTTCAATCTTGTGTTTATTTTTCTGGTCGTAAATCTTCTTTCAGCACAATAGCAACACAGTTTTAACTGAAGCCCAAACCCCCATACATGCAAACATCTGTGTCTAGCATGAATCTAACTAGACTTGTATGCTTTCCTACAGAAAAACACTAAATTAAACCCACCTGAATCTATACTCCATTACTATTATTTAACAACACAAATATAGATCACTTAAACCTACCTCTGTTTCCTGAAAACAGCTATTTACCTCTTCAGCATCTACCCAGAAATGTGGACAATTGCTCAGTTATGTCCTGTACACAAAATGCAAGGCACATCCATCTCAGCCAATTACTGCCCCATCAATCTCAAGCGGCACTTACACAGTAATAATCTGCTCACTAGAGCTTGGTTTGGTTCTGCCTGGACCACTCTGCTCTTGTGCTCATCACAACCTTGGTCCAAACATGGGCAAAAGAGCTGAACCCATGAGGTGACATGAGAATAACTGCCCTTGACAGACATTAAGGCTGCATTTGACCAAATGTGGCACCAAGAAGCCCTACCACAAATAGAGTCATTAGAGATCAGGTGAAAAAGTCGCCATTGGTTGGAGTCATACCTGGCACAAAGAAAGGTGGTCGTGGTTGTTGAGGTCAATTATCTCAGTCCTAGGACATTGCTGGAGGAGTTCCTCAGGATAGAGATCTATGCCCAACCATCTTCAGCTGCTTCATCAGTTACCTTCCCTCCATCATAAGAACAGGAATGGAGATATTCACTTATCATTGCACAATGTTCAGCACAATTTGCAACTCCACAGATACTGAAATATTCTGTGCCCATACACCACAAGACCTGGACTATCGCTGATAGGGGTCAAGTAACATTCATGCTGTCATGATATTCAGATAAATATCATGGTGCAAACACACATACACACTGATGGACAGATCAACGGACCAATCAACACACACGCAACATCACAGCCAATCACAAGCAAGGGCACACGCACTATAAAACGGGGAACACCACAGTTCCGGCTCATTACAGCAGGAGACAACTCAGGGCACAGAGCTCACAGCAAGCCACTCAGACATTCACCATGTGCTGAGTGCCTTTCCAAGATACTGTTAGCGCTGGGTCCACAGGTTCAAGGGTAATGAACGAACACAGTAACAAGTTTACACATGTTGTTATTGATAGTAATAAAACAGAGTTGTACCATCTGCAACTGTGTTAGTTCATCTGTGTAGCAGAGCACCCAACACAACACATGCCACACAAGTGCCAGGCAATGACCATATGCAACAAGAGATAATCCAACCACTTCCCCTCGATATTCAATGGCATTACCATTGCTGAATCCTCTACTATCAACATCCTGAGCGTTACCATTGATCAGAAACTGAACTGGACCAGTCATGTTAATGTTGTGTCTGCAGAAGCTCCCTCCCTAACAGTACTGTGGGTGTACTTAACCAGATCGAATTCAGTGGTTTAAGAAGGCAGGTTTACCACCTTCGCAAGGGCAATTTTGGATGGTCAATTAATGCTGGCCTAACCAGCGATGCCCACTTCCGATGAAGAAATAAAAAAGAAAACCCACTGCAGTCCTTTGCTGCAGGTACATAGTGTTATTGTGGAGAGTATTCCAGGATTTTGACCCTGCGACAGTGAAGAAATGGTGATTTTACTCCAATGCAGAATGATGTGCGACTTGGAGTGAAACCTGATGCATCTTCGCTGACTCTCCCCCAACAGCAAGTGATCTACTGCTGCAAAGCAGACCATTTATTCTGCTCTGTCGATATGACTACAAATATTGAGAAAATTTCCCATCTCTCTGGGAAAATTATGTGACAAGTTTGAAGTGTTGGGTGCTCTGAGGTACAGACGAACCAACACGGTTGCGATTGGTACAACGCAGTTTTATTCCATTAAACTATTTATACATCAGACTTGGTACTCAGCACGTTGTGACTGTGTGAGTGTCTTGCTATGAGGTCCTGGCCCTGTGCCGTCTCCAGATGGACTGCCTAGGAAGTGTTGTGTTTCTTGTTTTATACTATGTCTCCTATTGTCTGTGATTGGCTGTCGTGTTATGTGTGCTAATTGGTCCGTTGGTCTGTCTATCATTATGTATGTGTTATGACGTATGTTTTAATATCATGACATCCCCCTTTTTTACAAGATTATGTGCCTACGTGGTTATAAATATAAATGTGTCCTGAGTGCAGCTAAATATGTGTGTGTGTGCGTAATATTTACATCATGTACATGGGGCTTAACTACAGACAAGGGGCGATGTCAGGTGTGACATGCTAACGAGATTGTACCATAACAAAAAGAAGAACAACGTGGAAATTTAGAATGATCAAACGAAGCCTGTAACGATAAAACTGAGATATGTTATAAAACAGTGGTTGCAAAAGTTTGACGTGTGAACAGTCTCATAAGTCCAGTCTAGTAGGTGGGCGACGAATTCGGGTTGACCGCCTCAAGGGTGGGTCGAGAACCACCGGCTGAGGTGCGAGCCTGGCCACGGGCGGCGACAGATGGGGCATGGTATATGGCAGCTCCACGAAGTCGCTATCAGGAACCAGTGTAGGACACGGCATCTGTGTAGGGTCCCATTGCGAGCGTGGACGTAAGCGAAGGGCTCGGCGATTGCGCCTACGCACAGATCCATCTGGCATGCGTACCAGGAACGAGCGGGGAGCCACGCGTCGGAGAACTTCGGCAGGTGCTGACCAGCCACTGTCTGGTAGGTGGATGCGGGCGTTGTCTCCAGGGGCCAGGGAGGAAAGATCAGTTGCCCGTATGTCGTACGATCTCTTCTGGCGACCGCACTGCAGTTGCATCCTATGCAGTACCGTAGCATAGTCTATTGTTGGTGCCAGGATGGAAGGCACAGTGGTTCTGAGGGCACGGCCCATCAGCAGCTGTGCTGGTGAGAGACCAGTGGCTAGTGGGGCCGAGCGATAGGCCAGCAGGCGAGGCAGAAGTCCGACCCGGCAGCAGCAGCCTTGCAGAGGAGCCGCTTGGCAATGTGAACGCCCTTCTCCGCCTTTCCATTTGACTGGGGATGCAGAGGGCTGGACGTCACGTGTGTGAAGCCATACGAAGCAGCAAAGGACGACCATTCCTGGCTGGCAAAACAGGGCCCATTGTCCGACATGACAGTCATCGGAATGCCGTGGCGAGCAAAGGTGTCTTTGCAGGCCCTGATGACAGCAGACGACGTCAAATCGTGCAGGCGTATGACTTCAGGGTAGTTTGAGACGTAGTCAACTATGATGACATAGTCCCTGCCGAGCGCGTGAAACAGGTCGACACCCACCTTCGTCCAGGGGGACGTCACCAGCTCATGGGGCAGAAGCGTCTCGGGAGGTTGCGCCAGCTGAAACCTTTGATAGGTTGTACAGTTGAGCACCATGTTGGCAATATCGTCACTGATGCCCGGCCAGTATACCGCCCCTCGGGCCCTCCGTCTGCACTTCTCGACCCCCCAAGTGGCCTTCGTGTAGTTGGTCGAGAACCAGCTGGCGCATGCTGTGCGGAATCACAATCCGGTCCAGCTTCAGAAGGACACCATCAATGATGGCTAGGTCGTCTCGTACATTGTAGAACTGTGGGCACTGCCCTTTGAGCCATCCTCCCGTCATGTGGCGCATCACTCGCTGCAGAAGGGGGTCGGCCGCAGTCTCTCGGCGGATACGGGCCAGACTGGAGTCGTCAACCGGCAGATTTGCCACTGTGAAAGCCACCTGTGCCTCGACCTGACATACGAACCCCTCCGCATCTGGCGGTGTGCTCACTGCTCTGGGTAGGGCATCCGCCACGATGAGGTCCTTCCCTGGAGTGTAGACCAGTTGGAAGTCGTACCTCCTGAGTTTAAGTAGGATGCGCTGGAGGTGAGGGGTCATCTCGTTCAGATCCTTGTTTATTATGCTGACCAGGGGTCAGTTTCGACAGTGAACCGGGGAAGACCGTATACGTAATCATGGAACTTGTCTAAACCGGTTAGCAAGCCCAGGCACTCTTTTTCGATTTGCGCGTAGCGCTGCTCTGTGGGGGTCATGGCCCGCGATGTATAGGCCACTGGGGCCCATGATGCCGTGTCATCCCTCTGCAGGAGCACTGCTCCAATGCCGGATTGGCTGGCATCAGTCGAGATTTTGGTGGCACGAGATGTGTCAAAGAACGCCAATACCGGTGCAGTGGTGAGTTTGAGTTTGAGCTCCTCCCATTCCAGCTGGTGTGTGTGTTGCCACTGGAACTCTGTGGATTTTCTGACGAGGTGGCGCAGAGTCGTCGTGTGGGAGGCAAGGTTGGGAATGAACTTCCCCAGGAAGTTGACCATGCCAAGGAAGCGTAGGACAGCTTTCTTGTCGGCCGGCTGCGGCATGGCTGTGATGGCGCTCACCTTGTCTGCATCCGGACGGACCCCTGACCGGGAGATATGGTCCCCCAGGAACTTCAACTCGGTCTGGCCAAAGGAGCACTTGGCTCGGTTGAGGCGCAGGCCATTTTCCCGTATGCGGGCAAAAACACGTTGGAGACGATATATGTGCTCCTGCGGTGTGGTGGACCAGATGATGACATCGTCCACATATACGCACATCCCTTCAATGCCTTCCATCACCTGCTCCATGATTCTATGGAAGACCTCGGATGCCGAGATGATACCAAATGGCATCCGGTTGTAGCAGAACCTGCCGAAAGGGGTGTTGAAGGTACATAGCTTTCGGCTGGACGGGTCCAGTTGGACCTGCCAAAACCCTTTAGAAGCATCCAGTTTTGTGAATATCTTCGCCTGGGCCATTTCACTGGTGATCTCCTCCCGTTTGGGTACGGGATAATGTTCCCTCATAATATTATTATTGCGGTCTTTGGGGTCAATACAGATGCGGAGCTCGCCGGAGGGCTTCTTGACACACACCATGGAGCTGACCCATGGCATGGGCTCTGTGACCCTGGATAGGGCCCCTTGGTCCTGGAGATCCTGCAGCTGCTACTTGAGGCGGTCTTTAAGTGGCGCAGGAACCCTGCGAGGTGCGTGAACGACCGGGATGGCGTCTGGTTTGAGGCAAATTCGGTAGGTGTATGGCAGTGTTCCCATGCCTTTAAATTCCTCCTGGTTGTGGGCGAGGAGCGATTGGAGCTGTGCGTTGAACTCTGCATCCGGGAAGTCAGACGTGCCGCCTGGAGAGAGAGAGTGGATTCGTTGCACAAGGTGGAGAGCCTTGCATGCCTGTGCGCCCAGCAGGGAGTCCTTCGATGAGCTGACTATCTCGAACGAGAGTGTGGCCGTGTGTGTGTTGTGTGTCACCTGGAGCTGGCTGGATTCCATGGCCGGGATAACGTTCCCGTTGTAGTCGACCATCTTGCACGGGGATGGCCTGATTGGTGGTCTGACCTTCATGGCGTAGACGGCTGACCATGCTATGAGGTTGGCGGAGGCGCCAGTGTCCAGGCGGAAAGTGATCGGCGATCAGTTGACCGTTAGGGTGGCACTCCATTCATCGCCCGGATTGATGGTGTTGACCCGGTTCCCATCAATGACCGCAACCCGGAAGGCATCTTGGTCATCTGTGTCATCGGTTTGAATGTCGTGATGTGGAGGCTGAATGGTCCGCACGTTCCTGCGAGGTTGTCGGAGATGTGGAAGATCAACAGGTTGAGCCGCTCGACAGTAGGCAGCGTAGTGGCCCATCTTGCCACAGCATAGGCATTGTTGGGTTTTTGCAGGACATTGCCCTTTTAAATGTGCAGCTCCACAGTTGCCGCACGTCATGACATCATGGCGTTTGTTACGCCACTGCGCATGCGCAGTTCGGTCTTGCGTCGAGCGCACCTGCGCAGCACGTCCCTCAGTGTTGCCGTAGGTTTTGGAGCGCACAAACGCGGGAGGCCTTGAAAAGTGCGCGAAACGGCCGCCCTCGTCCGGGCCGCGGGCCGGGAGAAACTCGATTGCCTGGACGCGTTCGGCCTCGTGGGTGGCCTGGCTTGCCGATTCGGTCGCGTGGCACCCCCTCCGTGCCAATTCGGTCGCGTGGCAGATGCTAAGGTCAGGCCTTTTATTTTTTTTAGAAGCTGCTGGCGTAGGCCACTGGAGGCAACGCCAAAAACGATCCGGTCCCAGCTCATGGACTCTGAGGTGGTGTCGTAACCGCAGGACTGCGCGAGTATGCGGAGGTGCGTCAGGAAGGACTGAAAGAGCTCATTCTTACCTTGCAGGCGCTGCTGAAAGACATACCCCTCAAAGGTTTCGTTGACCTCAACATTGAAGTGCTTGTCGAGCTTGAGGAGGACCGTGTCATACTTAGCTTTGTTCTCGCCTTCCGCGAACACCAAGGAGTTGTATACATGGATGGTGTGCTGACCTGCGGTTGTGAGGAGCATGGCAATCTTTGTTTCGTCCGAGGCGCCCTGTTTTTCATTGGCTTGCATGAAGAGTTCGAAGTGCTGCTTGAAGATCGTCCAATTTGTACCCAGGTTCCCAGCGACTTGCAATGGCTGCGGTTTGTTGAGGGTGTCCATGGCTCAGGATGGCAGATTTGCCAGTAGGTATCGATTCACTCCTGGTATCATGAAGTGTTGGGTGCTCTGAGGTACAGACGAACCAACACGGTTGCGATTGGTACAACACAGTTTTATTCCATTCAACTGCTTACACATCAGACTTGGTACTCAGCACGTTGTGACTGTGTGAGTGTCTTGCTATGAGGTCCTGGCCCTGTGCCGTCTCCAGATGGACTGCCTAGGAAGTGTTGTGATTCTTGTTTTATACTATATCTCCTCTTGTCTGTGATTGGCTGTCGTGTTATGTGTGCTAATTGGTCCGTTGGTCTGTCTATCATTATGTATGTGTTATGATGTATGTTTGAAGATCATGACAAAGTTCATCCTCTCTCTCAATGGAAAGTGAAGAAACAGCCCATAAGTGACTGAGTTTGGTATAATACCTCCAGTATTGTTATTACATATCATTTGACCACATAGTAGGTGGCACTTTTTCTAAGAGCATAGTACGAAAAAGTATAATGGGCTGGATTCTCCGGTCTGCCAGCCGTGTGTTCCTCAGCGGCGCACCCTCACCAGCAGCGGGGTTCTCTGTTCCGCCACCTGCCAATGGGATTTCCCATTGTAGCCACCCCACGTCGCCAGGAAATCCGCTGGCGTGGGTACGCTGCCAGCGAGCGGAGAATCCCGCCAGCATTGAATTCCGCCCAATGTTCTTCTCTAGATTATGTATTGGAAGGCAGCCGGACTTGGATTACGATGCCTCAGATAAAATCCCCTAAAATCTTAAATGCAAACATGACCCAACTGAGTAATGTGGAAAAACATTTCTTACTTTCCTTATGAATGATATCCTTGCTGATGCAAAGGAACTATGTTCTATTATTACCAATTGAAAATAATAATAATAGTGCTCTGGTACTTCAGATGCAAAAGTAAATATACGATGATGGTTTCTCTGTGAAAATATTGACCATCCCAACAGCATCCATGATCCTTTTCCTCACTCCTAGGATTCCTACTGTGTCACACACTGCTCTCCAGCTCAGGTCAGGGAACAACAACTTGCATTTATATAGTGCCTTTAATCCATTAAACTTCCCACGACGCTTCACAGGTACATTATCGAGCCAAAGGTTACACAGAGCCAGATAAGGTGGTATCAGGCAGAAGGCCAAAAGCTTGGCCAAAGAGGAAGGCTTAAGGAATGGCTCAAAGCAGTCATTTTCGAACTCAGGGTCGCAACCTGCAGGTGGGTCGTGGGCAAGTGTCGGGATGGCCGAGGGGCCACTGGTCACAGCATTCCCGATCATGGGAAGAAATGCCCAATGGCCACGACTGGCTTTTAAAATGCCGGCCTGCGACCGGCTTTCAGAATGCCGGCCATTCTGCACATGTGTGCCCCCTCAGCAGTGCGCAGGCCCAGAACCCAATGGGGCAGACTGCCTCCTCCTGGTGTCAGCATGCTGACCCAGGAGAAGATTCTTTTCAAAAATCGATGAAGTTTTCTCTCAGAAGCGGCGGCAGAAGAGCAGGTCACGCTCTCTGATGTCACGTGCACTGATGTCACGTGCTCTGGGCGCGAGAGACATTCCTCCATTTTGTAGCTGCCAGCAATGCCCGTGTAACCAGCTGGCAAAACAGAGCATCCCGCTGGCATGCTGAACCAAAAATCGGGCGCGGTGGGGCGGAGAATCCAGCCCCTGGTTTTCTCTTTGCATACAATATAAGCGTACCCTTTAATGTAAAACATACTTTTATCATGATTTTTGCTGCTTTTTCCCAAGCCCACTACTTGCATGTGTGAGACCTACGGGTGGATAGAGCAGGCCTTCGACATCTCTGTAATCAACAGCTATGCTTTTCTCTCCTGGGTGGAATGTAACTGCATTAAGTAAAATGTTATACTGTATAGTAAGCATGGAATGTGGCTTGGAATGATGCTCAGCATTATAACCATCAAAATCAGACTTATCACAGAACAATTTGTGCTTGTATTCTCATTGTTACTTCACTGGCACTTTTATGGATCACTCCATTGCTTTTGTACTTCATTTAGCTAATATTGGGACATCATTTGCTAGCTTTCTACACCAATATAAAATGTAACCAAATTTGTTTTAAGTGTGGTAGCAAGCGGGAATCGCCGTGTGTTTCCTGATGGTCGAGCCGGCAAGGCTCTCACCGATATCTAATGTTAATTAAGCCGCTTAATGATGCCCCACCGGTTAATGCCGCAAATGACTGTCTGGACAGCTTATTTGCTGGGACCGCGCCTGGCAGCTCCCTGCTAACGAGGGGGAGCAGCACTTAAACCGATCCCGCAGAGCGGAGACCAGCGCCGCAATTCAGGATGCCAATCTGGCCAGGCTCATGGACGTGGTCGAGTCCAGGAGGAATATCCTGTTCCCCCAAGGGGGTCGGAGGGTCAGCCACAGGTCAACAAGGGCCGCTTGGGAGGCAGTGGTAGAGCCGTCAGCTCGGAGGGCATCACCAGGACGACCGCTACGCATGGCCGCAAGATCTCCACAGCCTCCACCGGCCGCACAGGTGTGTTGGCATTGGCCACCTGACACCGGTCCTACCTGCCACTGCGCCACCCCTACCCCCCAAGCCCCGGTGACTCTGTGCCATGCAAAACCCCCCCTCCCGGTGAATCTGCGGCATTCATAACCCCCCCCCCCCGGCGACCCTATGTCCGGCACCCCGCCCCCCCCAGCGCAATTCACGTGCCCCAACACACCATGGCACCCACCTGCGCACGCCACCCACGCTCGGAAATGCTGCCCGTGCCTGTTCCCCCACCATGTTCCCCCCCCCCCACCCCCCCCCCCCCCCCCCCACCAACGAATCAGCAGGTAAGGGCCCAGATGGACAGTGGATTGCTGGACCTCAGTGTCCTCACCCCCTATGAGGAACGAGCCCTGGAGGTTGCGGTGGTGGCTGATCAGTTACCAACATTGAGGTCGGCCTGAGCCGCACAGGTGAGTAACCATTGGCCCCCAGATGACCTGTCACATGTGAATTGTTCATGCCAGCATGATGATCCTTCCCTCTCACTGACCGCATGTCCTTTCTCCCACAGGATCTCCATCGGATTTGTGCCGGCCCACCCAGGGTGACCCCTCACCTTGCCTTCCAAGAGAACCCCTCGGAGGAGAACTCTGAGGATGCCACCATCGGGGTGTCACAGCTCTCATCCCACCTTCCACCAGAGCAGAGACACACACCTTGGTGGGCAAAAGAACTGGACAGGTTTCTGGGGCACATTCTGATGAGTGCCTCACATTTGCTGATGCAGCTGGAGGCAGGAACATCCAGGGGAGGCAGCAATCAGAGGTATGCTGGATCCCGGGGCCCAGCCGGGTCTCAGTCAGATGCTGAGCCTCTGGACCAGGCTTTCCTGGAGCTCATGCATGTGAGATGGCACAGCCGCGAGATTCAGAAGGAGATGTCAGCGACACTCCAGCAGGTCCATCGCTGACTGGAGGAGTCCCAGAGGCTAAGAGCGCAGGAGACGGCACCGACAATGTGTGGCACAGAGGCCAACACTGCCAGGGTGGTGACTTAAGTGAAGAGCTGAGAACACAGTGTCAGCACCATGAGTGGTGGTGTCCAAGGCGTTGCCCAGTCAGTGACAGCCAGGGCTGAGGCCCTCGACTGCATGTCCCAGATGCTGGGGAATGTGTCCTTGATGCAGGTGGGCCTTTCCGAAGTACTGTGGAGCAAGTCCCAATCTCAGGTGGGCATTGCAAGGTGTTGTGGAGCATGTCCCGGTCTCGGTGGGCATTGCTGAGGCGGTCCAGAGCATGCCTCAATACAGCTGCCCCTCCATTCTTAGGTGACCCCAGGGCCCTACAGGCATCAATCTGGAGGAGGGAGCACTGGAGGCTGACCCGGAGCCTCCACACAGGGTGACAGCAGCGGTCACCAGTTTTCCAGCGTGCACCGTCCCCTCCCCCCCCCCCCCCCCCCCACCCCCCTCCATCACCCCAACAACGGCCGGTCTCGGGGTCAGAGTGTAGAACAGGGTAGCAAGGCCAGGCATATGCCACTGCCAAGTTGGCAGAGACTCTCCAGCTCCAGGCCCTCCAGTGGACCGCCACCAGGGGCATCGAAGGTCACAGGAGGCTGCCCCCTCTGATGTGTATCCTGAAGACACATCTTGATGTGGCGTTAGAGCACAGCGGGCTAAGCACTTCGAAGATCACAATCCCCTTGAACCTCTATGTCCTTTCTTTTCCTTTCAATTAAAAATGCTTTGGATTGGATTGGATTTGTTTATTATCATGTGTACCGAGGAACAGTGAAAAGTATTTTTCTGCGAGCAACTCAACAGATCATTAAGTATATGGGAAGAAAAGGGAATAAAAGAAAATACATACTAGGGCTGTGGTGATATGCATCAGTGTAAATACACAAGGGGTTAATGTAAATACACTACAACTAAGTAAACACTACAGGGAGCACCAGAGATGTCATGACATGCAGACATACAGCTAATAAACACATAGAATAGGACATGACCAATGGGCAGTCAAGACACCCAGAGGTGACACTACCACAAGGGGGCATTACACAAACCAAATAAAAGTCAGGGTGACGAATGTGATATAAAATAGTTAGTTTAAATATATTAGTTACAGTAATGTAGATGTAGGCCAGTTTAATTCTAGTGAGTTCACAGACAAAGGATTTCAGAAAGCATGGCAAGGAAGGGGGCAGGGGTCTGATGGAGGATGGGGAAAAGCATGCTGGGTAACAAGAGGCCCAGGGTTAAGGAATGAGAAGTGAGCCAATTAGGATGTATCGCCAGGTCAGGAGGGGTATAGGATGACCTATGAGAATCTGTATGTGAAACTTGATGCCATTTGAGTGTATTTGCAGAGATCCCTTTGTCTCGGACCTCATTCGTTTCCAAGGGGTCCAGGAGACTGGTTCTGTGTTCTGTGTCCCTGAGAAGTGAGTCAGACTTGCAAGTTAGTTAAAAATAAATAATACTATGCCTACAAATCCATCTCGAGTTTTATTGAGGCCAGACTGATGGGTAAAGAATTCAATGTTTTGTCAAGGGCACACAGGCTCTGTCTCTTTCCATAAGCGACACTTAGAGAGTAGGATAGGGGCAGATCAGAAGCATTACACCCACCACGTGGCTTAGAGCAGACTGGTTAGTTAGACTGAGTTACTATAGCAAGATTAGCAGGAGAGTCAAACTCATAGAAAACTGCTATGGTTCAATAAATCACATTGAACTTACTTCAAAGTCTGGAGTATCTTTTGGTCAAAGCTGCATCGAGTTGCAGCCTGTGATATCCCAGAGTACATAACACAACAAGAGCAACACAAGGTACACAATGTAACTACATAAGCACCAGCATCGGATGAAGCATACAGGGTGTAGCGTTAATGAGGTCAGTCCATAAGAGGGTCATTTAGGAGTCTGGTAACAGCAGTGAAGAAACTGTTTTTGAGTCTGTTCGTGCGTGTTCTCAGACTTCTGTATCTCCTGCCCGATGGAAGAAGTTGGAAGAGTGAGTAAGCCGGGTGGGAGGCAGGTCCGTGTGATGGACTGGACGGTTTTCACGATTCTCTGAAGTTTCTTGCGGTCCTGGGCCGAGCAGTTGCCATACTAGGCTGTGATGCAGCCAGATCGGATGCTTTCTATGGTGCATCTGTAAATGTTGGTAAGGGTTAATGTGGACTTGCCAAATTTCCTTAGTTTCCTGAGGAAATATAGGTGCTGTTGTGCTTTCTTGGTGGTAGCGTCGATGTGGGTGGACCAGGACAAATTTTTGGAGATGTGCACCCCTAGGAATTTGAAACTCCTAACCATCTCCACATCGGCCCCGTTGATGCTGACAGGGGTGTGTACAGAACTTTGCTTCCTGAAGTCAATGACCAGCTCTTTAGTTTTGCTGGCATTGAGTGAGAGATTGTTGTCACTGCACCACTCCACTAGGTTCTCAATCTCCCTCCTGTATTCTGACTCGACGTTATTCGAAATCCGGCCCACTATGGTCGTATCGTCAGCAAACTTGTAGATGGAGTTGGAACCAAATTTTGCCACGCAGTCATGTGTGTACAGGGAGTAGAGTGGGGGCTAAGTACACAGCCTTGCGGGGCCCCAGTATTGAGGACTATTGTGGAGAAGGTGTTGTTGTTCAGTCTTACTGATTGTGGTCTGTTGGTCAGAAAATTGAGGATCCAGTTGCAGAGTGGGGAGCCAAGTCCTAGGTTTTGGAGCTTTGATATGAGCTTGGCTGGGATTATGGTGTTGAAGGCAGAGTTGTAGTCAATAAATAGGAGTCTGATGTAGGAGTCCTTATTGTCGAGATGCTCTAGGGATGAGTGTAGGGCCAGGGAAATGGCGTCTGCTGTGGACCGGTTGCGACGGTATGCGAATTGTAGTGGATCAAGGCGTTCTGGGAGTATGGAGGTGATGCGCTTCATGATCAACCTCTCAAAGCACTTCATTACGACTGAAGTCAGGGCCACCGGACGGTAGTCATTGAGGCACGTTGCCTGGTTCTTCTTTAGCACCGGTATGATGATGGTCTTCTTGAAGCAGGTGGGGACCTCGGAGTGGAGTAGGGACAGGTTAAAGACATCCGCGAACACCTCTGCCAGGCGGTCCGCGCAGGCTCTGAGTGCATGACCAGGGATCCCGTCCGGGCCCGTCGCCTTACGAGGGCTCACTTTCAGGAAGGCTGATCTGACTTCGGAAGCTGTGATGGTGGGTATGGGTGAGTTATGGGCTGCTGGGACACACGACAGCAGATTGTTGGTTACCTGCTCGAACCGAGCATAGAATACATTGAGTTCATCGGGGACGGGTGCGCAACTGCCGGAGATACTGCTCGGCTTCGCTTTGTAGCCTGTTATGTTGTTTAGTCCTGGTCACAATCACTGAGAGTCTGTCTGTGACTTTAGCTTGGCTTGATATTCTCTCTTGGCATCTCGGATGGCTTTGCGGACCTGGATTTCTTGTATTAGTCAGGGTCGTTTGACTTGAACGCCTCAGATCTGTCCTTCAGTGGGGAGTCAATCTCACGATTGAGCCATGGTTTCCAATTGGGGAACGTACGTATTGCTTTCTTTGGCACGCAGTCGTCCACACATTTGCTGATGAAGTCTGTGACAGTGATGGCATACTCATTTAAGTTGGTCGCTGAGTTCTTAAATAAGGACCAGTCCAGTGTCTCTAAGCAGTCACATAAGAGCTCTTCTGTTCCCTCGGACCAGCACTGCACAACCTTCTTAGCTGGATTCTCCCGCTTGAGTTTCTGCTTGTGTGCCGGGAGAAGGAGCACCGTCTTATGGTCTGATTTCCCAAAGTGCGGTTGGGGGATGGAACGGTAGGCGCCCTTGATTTTTGAGTAGCAGTGGTCAAGAGTTTTGTCGCCCCTGGTGGGACAGGAGATGTGCTGGTGGAATTTTGGCAGTACACTCTTGAGATTGGCCTTGTTGAAGTTCCCGGCCATGATGAATAAGGCCTCCGGGTGTTCTGATTCGTAGTTGTTTATAACTGTGTACAGTTCGTCCAGCGCCTTCGTCACTTCTGCCTGGGCTGCCTGGGGTGGGATGTAGACCGCTGTGATAATGGCTGAAGTGAACACACGTGGAAGTCAGTATGGGCGGCACTTCACAGTCAGGTATTCCAGGTCCAGGAAGCATTAGGTCATCAGGGTCGCCACATCCAAGTACCAGAGGAGTTGATGAGGAGGCAAACCCTCCACCCTTCACTTTGCCTGATGACGCGGTGCGGTCCGCTCGGTGAATTGAGAAGCCTTCAGGTTGTGTGGCACAGTCCGGTGAGGCGGGGGTGAGCCATGTCTCTGTGAATAGAGCACACAGCCGTCTCTTACTTCCCTCTGAGAGGTAAGTCTAGCGTTAAGTTCGTCTCGCATGTTTTCGATTACTTGGACGTTTGCCAGGATTATGCTGGGGAGAGGAGTCTTGAAACTGCGTTGCTAGTCCCACCTGCAGACCGCCACATTTCCCTCGCTTCCTCGGTCGGCGGCTGCAGCTGGATGGCCCCAGGATCGATGGGAGATGTCTGACCTTGTGGAAGGTAGGTGGTTGCGCCTGGTGGGGGTCGGGGCGCTGGCGGGGACCAGGGCGCTGGTTACGTTTCTGGGGTCGCATCTGGCAGAGTCCCGCGTGCTGGTTGAGGTAATGGGGTTGCTGGGGGAGCCATGTTTGCGATCCGGACAGGTGTTGGCGTTCTGCGGGCCCATGAATACCTTGCAATGCGTTCGGGTCCTTGCGCAGGGTCTCCGTCATTTTGGGGGTCTTGGGTCGTGGGCAGGGGATTCTTGAGGCAGGTTTGGGCTGGGTCCCATGGTCTGTTCCCTCCCTGGGCGCTCCTGGGGTCGGATCTTGAAGTAGACCCGGTCGGGTCTCCACGTGGATTTTTCTTTCTTCCATCCCCAGGTAGGTCGGGTTGCTGGGTGGGCCTCTCTGGGTTGGGTCGCTGGGCAGGTCTCTCAGGGTCGAGGTGGGCTGGTTCGTGTCATCGGGGGCCAGGTCGGGAGCTCCCGGGTTTGGGTCGGACGATCCAGGGACTGGCGTCGGTTGTTAGGCCGGGTTGGGAGCTCCGAGGTTCGGGTTGCTCCAAATCGAGGTTGGGGATTCACTTCCAGTTTGGGCCCAATCCACTTCCAGGTCGTGGAGGTCAGGTCGGGTCGGGTCAAAAGGTCTCCACGGGCCTCAGAGGATGTTCAAGCCTGCACGATAAAGTTAAGATAAGATAAAGATAATGCTTAAAACCTTCTCTCCAACAAAGTATTCCATCACTTCTCCAAGGTCCCCACAATGGCATAGCGTTCATTCTAAAGACAAGAGTGATGCTTTTGTTCTCTTCCCCCGTCAATTATTTTTCTTCCCATATTTTCTCTTTCTCTCCTGGCCACTTCCTTTCTTTTCCATTCTTCATTTTTCCTGCCTTTTGAATTTTCCCTCCCTTTCTCTCCATCTCTTTCCTATTCCCCCTTCCGTTCTCTTTTCTTCACTTCCTGCCTATCCACAGAATCCATAGAATTCCTACAATGCAGAAAGAGGCCATTCGGCCCATTGCATCTGGATCAACCCTCTGAAAGGTCCCCCACCGTATCCTCATACGCTGCACATTTCTGGGCAGTAAGGGGCAATTTAGCATGGCTAATCCACCTAACCTGCACATCTATGGACCATGGGAGGAAACCGGAGCACTCGGAGGAAACCTACACAGACATTGGGGGAACGTGCAAACTCCACACAGTCTCCCAAAGCTGGAATTGAACCCGGATCCCCAGCGCTTTGAGGCAGCAGTGCTAACCACTGCACCACCGCACCACCCTGTGATTTTTCTGTTTTCAAATCTTTCTCTCTCTCTGCCCCTTCTCGCTTTCCTTCCCCATCTCTTTCCTCTCTCTCCCCATTACAGTTCTCTCTTCTGTTCCCTTTCCATTTTCTCTTCCCCTTTTCTTTTGCCTCCGCCATCTTCTCCATATCTTATTTCCTATTGTCGTTTTCGTTCTTCTCCTTCCCATTCATCTTGTCTGATCCTTCCCCCTTCGTTTTCACCTTCTGACTCTTTTGCGTTTCATTTTCCCTTCCCTGTGTCATGCCATTTCTCTTTACCTTCTCACTCTCTCATACAGAGAATAAAATTGCTATCATTAAATTTATTTCCTGTCATCATTAATTATCTCTCTGACATCATGCCACTCAGTTGGCGAATCTCTTTCCCTGGCGCTACACTGATACTGGACGTGCACAATTATTCTCAGCATTTACTGGGAGATGAGTTGCGTGTGGAATTCTAGTTCACACCAGAGATTGTCATTGGTGAGAGAATAATGGTGTCAACAAAAGAATGACACCTCCGATGCCTCTAGATTTAGTTTTCCTTTATCAAGAGAGGGTGGGGGAATTAACTTCAACAAGCAACAGGTAAAGGCTGGCTGAGTATTTTCAAAACCTGTTCAGTCCAGGATTAGGTAGATTGGAATGTAGGAACAGAAATAAACTATTCTTCCTCATGTCTGCTCTGCTATTTAATGAGATCATTATTGGTCAGTTTTTAAATTTCATCTACTCACCATTATTTTATAATCCTTAAACACTTACTAAACAAAAGTTCAATGGAAATTTCCTGTTAGCCCCCAGCTTTAACAGTTGTTTGTGGGAGACAGTTCAATATTTCTCCCATCCCACTGGAATGAGAGAGGGTTGGGAACCTAAGCAGAGTGACAAGGCTAAGAGAAAAAAGGAGAGTAATTAAAGAAAGAACGGTAAAATGCAAAAAGGGTAGACAGGGTAATCAAGGGTGAGAGGTAAATAAGTCCACATGACCAAGAAAAGTTAGATGATTAAAAATGGCAAAAAGGCAAGCCGAAAGGCTTTGTATCTTAATACATGAAGCATTTGGAATAAAGTGAGTCCCAAAGGTTGGCAAAAGTGAGTTCCGGGTAAAATAGTCTGCAAAGCACAGGGTGGGATTCTCCATCGGCCAACGCTGAAATCTGGAAAGGTGATTGGGTGGAGAATCAGTTTTGACACCAAAATCGTGATGGGCGCCAGGTTCACAACAAATCGCAATTCTCCGGTGCCTCGCCAACAGCGCCAATGCGTTGCACCCCGCACGTACAGTATACGCCATTGACATATCGTTAGCAGACCTGACACAGTATTCTCTGTGGCCTCCGTGATTCTCTGACTCTACTGGGGGGAATTCCCGATGGCGAGGTCCACTTGTGCTTTCAAATATCGTGAAACATGCGCCATGGCTGCTGAGGGAGAGAAAGAGAATACGGAAAGTGTCCAACATTGCCATAGTGTGCTGACAGTTGTGCCGCTGGCTGGGGGGGGGGGGCTTCTGCCAGGGCCCAGAGGAGTAGCAGGGAGTGGGCAGGAGGTGGGCATGGAACACCATTGCCACAACCTGCAAGGTGGCCATGCAGCTGCGCACGCCACTGGCTGCCCATTGCAAACCTAGTACCACGGGTCGTATGGGTGTCCCCCCAGGCCCCCCCTAGGTGTCCTCTGGCCCCAGCCGACCCATCAACGGGATGGGTGTGCTCCAGCTCAACCAGTGCCATTTTGTTGACTGGGATGATTGTGTGTGGGGAGTGAACTGTGTGTATGTGGCAGCTGCCTGTCGGCCTCCTGTGTGTCAATCACAGACCCAGCGAATCAGGCATCGTTTTTAATTGGAATCGACTGTGTTCCACGTGACGCTGGTGCGAGCCCCTCCACAGTCGCTGAATCGGTCCAGGTGCGGCGCCAGTTTTGCTGTTGTGGAAGTCCACAAATCTTGCCCCAGCGTCAACACTTAGTCTCAGGAGTGGAGAATCCGACCCACTGCCTAACTATTAAGACGACTGTACTGTCTGTGCGGAGTCTGCACGTTCTTCCCGTGTCTGCGTGGGTTTCCTCCAGGTGCTCCAGTTTCCTTTCACATGTCCCGAAAGAAGTGTTTGTTAGATGAATTGAACATTCTGAATTCTCCCTCTGTGAACCCGAACAGGCGCCGTAGTGTAGCGACCAGGGGATTTTCACAGTAACTTCATTACAGTGTTAATGTAAGCCCACTTCTGACAATAATAAAGATTATTAGATTATTAGATCATTATTACACACAATTTTTCATGAAACTATTCCTATGTTTACCTAAACTCTGAGACATCCCTTTTCCCAAAGACATCCAATTTTAAGTAACTTTATGAGCTAAATCCAGCAACCAACTTCCACAACGAGGTTAATGTGGCCACGCCTGGGTTCAGCGAAGGCAGAAAATGGCTGCTCCTCTAAGGAGAGTAAATCTGCAATTTGCTGCAGTTCTGGTGTTAGTTGTCTCTCTCTTTTCCTTAGCTAATGTTCTACAGTTATCCTATTTCTTTTCCTATGATGTTATTCACCCTGTGGAGTTGGTCTTTGGCAGATACATATTAATTTCCTTATCTCTCTCTCCACTTTGAGGTTATCACCATTGTTTTCTGTAGTCACACATGATGTTGAACTTGCATCTCATCATTTCTCCAGTCATCTGCCTCGAATCAACTCCCTGTTTTACTTTTTTTAATATTAATTTTTCCTCTTCTTAACAATTACCCTTTCTTGTACGTCTTTTCCAGGAACTGCAGCACCCAGAGACCTTCTATTAATGTAAGGAACAGTTAAAAAACACAATTTCTTCCTGAATGTTCTTAGTCATTGAAAATAAACAATTTTCTGCGATTAATAGCCTTTCTGACCAACTCTTCTGCTCATTTGGAACCACCAGGACTCCACTCCAGAAGGACAGATAGATCTGGCCCAGGGTGGCTGCTGGTTTTTTTAAAACACATTTTATTACAAACTTGTATCAAAGTAGGTGACAGCAAATAAACACCCCTGGAAACATACTTCCCAACAATCAGCTATACTGGGCGGTATTCTCTCCCCCCCCCCCACATCAGGTGGGAGAATCGCCGGGGCGCCGCGCGAGTCCCGCGACGCCGCCCCGACACCCACACGCGATTCTCTCACCCCCCCCCCCCGAAACCAGCGGTTCGAGAATCGGGCCAGGCCGCTCGGAGAATCGCCGCAAACGGCGAGTGGCGAATCTCTGGGCCGGATGGGCCAGGCGGCCGGCGAAAAAAATGACAGTCCCGCTGATGCCGTTCACCTCTGGTCGCTGCCGGCGGGAACTGTGCGGGAATGCTGGGGGGGGGCAGCCTGTGAGGGGGGGCTCCTTCACCGGGGGGGGGGGGGGGGACCTCCGATTGGGTCTGGCCCGCGATCGGGGCACACAGATCGGCGGGCCGGCCTCTCCCCCCCCCGGACCTACCTCCTTCCGCGGCCGGCCCCAGAACCCCGGCGCCATGTTGTTGAGGGGCCAGTGCGCGTAAGAAGGTCCCCGCGCATACGCAGGATGGCGCGGCCCAACTGCGCATGCGCAGGAATGAACTGCCCCAACTGCGCATACGCGGGTTGGAGCGGGGCGCCCAAGTGGCGCCGCGTAAGGAGGCTGGAGCGGCGTGAACCGTTCCAGCGCCGTGCTGGCCCCCTCTGGTCGGAATAGGTCGTGCCCGGGCCCAGTTCGCGCCATCGTGAAATGCGACGGCGTTCACGACGGCGCGGGAACTTAGTCCCGGGAGCGGAGAATCCCGCCCACAGTTTGTACAAATTTTTCTTCTTTTTCACCTCCTCCTCCACTATCTTGTCTAAGACTGCAAACACTCCCGCTCAGAATCTTCCCAATTTTTCGCAACCCCAAAACATGTGCACGTGATTCGCTGTCCTCCGCCCACACCTCTCACACTCATCTGCTACCCCCTGAAAGAACCCACTCATTCTCACCGGAGTCATATGCACCCTGTGCACCACCTTAAACTGTATCAGGCTCATCCTTGCACAAGACGAGGTCCCATTTACCCTTCGCAGTGCCTCACTCCATACTCCTCAATTGATCTCCATTCCCAACTCGCTTCCAATTTCTCCTTGATCTTCACCACCCGCTCCCCTCCCTGCTCCCCCAGCCACTTGTATATATCTCCAATTCTTCCTTCCCCTTCCACATCGTTCCAGCAGGTGTATCCAAGCAATCTAGGGATCCCATTCCAAACCTTTTGTGCAAAGTCCCTAACCTGTAGATATCTGAACTCACTACCCCTCGGCAGCTCTATCCTCTCCCTGACCTCCTCCAGACTGGCAAACCCTTACTCCAAATACAAATCCCTCACCTTGATGAGACCCACTTCCCTCCACCTCCTGTATACACTATCCATCCCCCCGGCTCAAACCCATGATTCTCACACAGCAGCGTTAGCACCGACATCCCTTCCATCCTAAAATGCCTCCTCAACTGATTCCATATCTTCACCGTGGACTGCACCACTGGGCTCCCTGAATACCTACTCGGAACCATTGGCAGTGCTGCTGTCACCATAGCCCTCAAACTAGACCCATTACAAGATTCCTCCTCCATCCTAATCCACTCTACCCCTTCTCCTTCCCGCCACCGCCGCACCTTGTCCACATTCGCCGCCCAATAATAATGAAGCAAGTTCAGAAACGCCAACCCCCCTGCTAGGGTGGCTGCTGTTGAATCATATTTGTAAATGGTTGAACCTGCCATTGCTGTGTAACACCAAATCCCTGGGTCCAGATCCCAGCAATACACCAGAGTGGACTCCCAGCATTTCCAGGCAAGCATGTTAAAGTCTATTAGTTGCAAGGTCATAGGAGCTGTTATTAAGACAGTTTTCACATATCAGGAGGTTCCAAAATACCTCAAGATAATTTAAATACTTTCTAAGCGTAGTCACTGCTGTTCTGTGTGGAAAACATGGCAGCCTATTTAGAGTCACCATGCTCCTACAAACAGCATACGCGAATAATGAATCATTCTGTTCATAGTGGTATTGGTTCAGGTATGGAGGTTAGCCAGGAATTTGGAATAATGCCAGCTCTTTTGTGAGGAAGTATCTCGGATCTGTTTACATCTACCCATACAGCCAGATAGAGCCTCAGTTTAACATGTCATCTTTCCAACAATGTTGTCCCCCTTTGGTGCTTTATTGAAGTATCACCCCTAGATTATTAGAAGTGTCCCAGAATAACGCTTAAATGCACATATTTCTGACTCAGGCACATATACTACCACCTAACTTAAACGGACGCAGATGGCAGTCAGCGGGATTCGCCATTCCTGAGACTGGGGACGCTGGGGCAGGATTCGTGAACTTCCACGACAGTAAAACTGGCGCCACACCTGGACCGATTCAGCGACCATGGAGGAGCTAGTACAGGTACCACTTGGAACACAATGAGAAATGGTGCAGGGTTCGTCGGGTCCGTGGTTGACACTCAGGATGCTGAGAAGCTGCAGCCACATATACACACTTCACTCCCCACACACACTTATCCCAGCCAACAAGATGGCACTGGGTATGCAGGAGTGCACCCATCCTGCTGATGGGCTGGCTGGGGCCAGAGAGCACAGCACCGAGGGGATGCCCTGGGGGGGATACTCATATGACCGAGGCGCTAAGTTCACAGTGGGCAGTAAGGGCATGCGCAGCTGCATGGCTGCCTTGCAGGCGGCGGCAATGGTGTTCCGTGCCCATCCACCCCGACCCCACAGTCAACTTCCTGGCCACCCCCCGCTACTCACCACGGCCCTGGTAGAAGCCCTCTGACCAGCGGCACGACTGCCAGCTAACCTTGGAGATGTTGGACACTTTCTGTATGCTCTCTCTGCCCCTCAGCAGCCACGGCGCCTGTTTCACGATTTTTGAAAGCACAAGTGAACCTCGCCTTCAGGAATTCGCCCCAGTGGAGGCGGAGAATTGCGGAGATCCTGGAGAATATCGGGTCAGGTCTGCTATTGATGTGCCAACAACATTTACTGTACATACGTTCTGGAACACATTGACACTGCTGTCGGGGCACCGGAGAATTGTGATTTGGCGTGAAACCGGCACCCACCACAATTTCAGAGTCCAAACTGATTCTCCGCCCAATCGCTTTTCCCGATTCTGGTGTCAGCGACGGAGAGTCCCGCCCATTAACTTTAAGGAAATCCCACGATGTTAAAAACAAGGGTGGCACTGAAACAAGAGGTGGCGATTTTCGGGGTGTCAGAAGACCCGGGAATCCAGGAGGAGAAAGGGGAAGACGCTCTAGCCTTTGCTTCCCTGGCAGCCCGGAGACGGATACTATCAACTTCTTCGTGGAAAATTAATTGTCAGTAGAAGCGGGGTGAGGGTTAGTTTAGCTTAGAGTAGGGGGTTAATAAAGGTGGGACCTGGAAGGAAGGGAGACGGCTTTTGCACTATGTTTATAGTTTCATGTACATTGTTTATTTTGTTGTTGTTACAATACCAAAATTACCTCAATAAAATGTTTATTAAAAAAAACTTTAAGAAAATCTAAAATGAGAGCAATTTTAGGAACACAAACTGAGTTATTAAGAGACAATTTTAAAATTGTTAAAAGTGAACAGGAACTAGACAAAATAACAACAACTTGTGTTTGTATAGTGTCATTAACATAATAAAGCATGCCATAGTGCCTCACTTGAGCATTATTAAACAAAACACCAAGTATATCAGGACATATTAGAGCAGGTCATCAACAGCTCAGTTAAGGAGGTAAATTTTAAGGAGCATCTTAAAGGAGATGTGAAGCAACGCTATTTAAGAAGGGAATTCCAGAAATCCGTCTAGTCGCCTGAAGTCACAGCCCCCAACATTGGAGCAATTAAAATCAAGATGCTCAAGAGGTCAGTATTATAGCAGTGAAGATATTTTAAAGGGTTATGAGGTAGCAAAGCTTTGAATGACCTCATGTATGTGCAGGACAGAAAGTGGGGGGCCAGCTGGGAGTGCATTAGAATGTTAATGTATACAGATGTTTTAGCCTTCATCTCGTTGATTGCTCTCAGGCAGGTCTTGTTCGGGTGGAGGTCAGCTTCTCCACCCAGTGTCTTGGCGTGGCTGGGGGACCTGTTGGAGTTTCTGTCCTTAGAAAAGGTGAAATTTTCTCTGAGATGGGGTAGATGATGGGTTGTTCGTTCATTTTACATTTTGGAGGCCTGTCGAAGGGTAGGGGAGGTGCACTAGGGAGTGGGGTGGTGATGGGGGGAGGGCGTTGGGTACTGTTGGTGTAGGAATGTTAAAATGTGGAATAAAAATATATTTTAAAAGAGCATTGGCAAGTCTAGATTAACAAAGCACTGATGAGGGTTTCATCAGTAGCTGGGCAGAGGCTGGGACAAAGCTGGATAATGTTATTGATATGGAAATAGTCTGAGCGATGACTTGGCTATGTGGTTGGAATCGCATCTCGGGGGGTCAAATATGAACTATAGTTGCGACTGTCTGGTTTGACCTCAGACACTTTCCAAGGAGTCAGAGGCTGGCTTAGTTTAGGATACCGATTGGTGTGTAGGATAGAGGCACCTTGATGCGTATGTCCACAGATCCTTAAAGGTAGCAGGACAGGTCAACAAGGTGGTTAAGATAGTATATGGCATGTCTTTCTTCATTAGCCAAGGCTAGAATATAAGAACAGTAAGGTTATTCTAGAACTATATAGAGCACTAGCTAGAGCAGGCATTGTCAAACTCGGGGGCGCGACCCGCGGGTGGGTCGCGGGCGGGTGTCGGGAGGGTCGTGGAACCGTCCGTTGCGGCACTCCTGATCGCGTAAATCCGCACGCAACAGCCGCAGCAGCCAGCTTTTAATAATTCCAGCTGCGAGTGGCCTTCAAAATGGTCCGGAAGAGATTTTTTAAAATCGCCCGCACTGCGCATGCCTGCCCGACCGATGATCGAGCACGCAGGCGCAGTACAGCCACATTTTTTTAATATGGTCGCAACTGGTTTTTGTTCCAAGTTCGGGGGGCCAAAGGGACCAAAGGGACCCAAAACCATTTTCTCCATTTTTGTCAGCAACAAACAAGATAAGAGAAAATGGTGGGTCGCGCAGGTCAGCTGGCGTGGGTCGCGAAGGTCGGCCGGGTTGGGTCCTGAAGGTTGGCCGGTTGGTAAAAATGGGTCCCCGGAAAAAGACTTGGAAAAACACTGAGCTAGAGCACAGCTTGAATACGGTGCACAGTTCTGCTCACCATATTAGAGGAACAATGTGATTGCACTGGAGTGTTTGCAGAGGAGATTTACTAGGATGTTGCAGGACTGGAAATTTTTAGCGATGAGAAACAATTAAATTTAAAGTTTTCCTTTGAACAGAGGAGGCTAAGTGGTGGCACAATTGACGCATATAAAATTACGAAGGGACTAGATAGAATAAATAGGGAGGAGCTATTCACCTTAGCAGAGGGATCAAAAACCAGGGCACATTGATTTAAGGTAGTTGGTAGAACAATGAAAGGGAAGATGATTAATACTTTTTTCAGTCAGAGGGTGGCAGGGAATTGGAAGCATGAAAGAGGCAGAAATTCTCACCAGGTTTAAAAATACTTCGATGCCTACTTGAAAATCGGTCACCTGCGAGGCTACAGACCTAGTGTAGGAAGGTGGGATTATGCTGAGTAAATCTTGGATGGCCTGCATGAAAGTGATGGACTGAATGGCCTCCTCCATAAATGTTCTATGATTTCTATCAAGTGGAGTTTGTGGTAGAGACCAATGACAATGGCTTTAGTCTGCCCAATATTTAATTGGAGGAGATTTCTGCTCATCCAGGAATGTCAAAGGCAATTTAATTCATTCAATAACAATCAAATTAGAAGCATGCAGTAAAAATTACTGAAAGGAAAATAGAAAATGTGAATCAGGCAGAATCTACCAATGGTGTAAGTTGGTGCTTTTGAACTTTTCCTCAGAGGAAATGACTCACAGCCAAAATGTCAACTTGTCTTCTGCCTGATTACTTAGTACTTTTCAAAATGATTGCTTTGGTTTCAGGTTTCAAGCATCTTTAGGACAATATTATGTCAGGAATGTGGGACATTAACGAGATTGATAATAAACTTGAGATGAAAATAAAACAACAGAAAAGTAACAAGATTAGCAAGTCTAGAGACATTTGAGGTACGAATGGCCATATTAGAAACATTGTTCACGAGTGATCAGTGGGGCTATACAAATGATAACTCCCAACGGCAAGGATTTTGAGTGAGGTAGACAGCAGAATCTACAAGGGGACTATCAAAGAGATTGAATAATATAAATGCGAGCTTCCCCATTGGGGAAGGAGGCTAGTTCACCATCGAACAGCCAGATAGGCTACTTCCAACTATGATACAAGCCAAGGTGGCCTGTTCCAGGTTACATTTAGAGCCACGGCAGATTGCCCATATTCTCTTCTAAAAGATGCAGTTTTGAGCCTTTGCTGAACCAGGAAGAGATGTTTTCCCAGACTTGGTAAATTAGGCGGTATTGTGTGGTAACTACTAACTGGATTTGACCTATAGCATTACTAAAATTGGATGTTGTTTGGGTGTCTCAAATGGGTTCGGGCAACATGGGTATATTTTGGCAACAAAAGGTAACTTCAGATAACACAGTGTTTAGTTATTCATATACGTAAGTGTCATAGTGTATATTAGTCTTTTGTCATGTGTTTTTCTTCTCTTTAAGTTTAATAAATCTTCTTTATTAATTGTTTACACAACTGGACTGATTGCTCACTGGGTTGTAAATAGTTCCTCGCATTATTCCAAACAAAAATACACCGTTAAGAACCAATGTTTCACGTTATCCTTTGGGGATTTGACATACTCTTGCAGGTAACGTCAGTGGGGTTCTTAGCAACTGTCCTGTTTGTTTGGGGATAAAAATGACTTGCCATTATTAACATCGGACCAATACTTTACAGATTATTATGACATTCCTCCGTCATGAGACAGTGGAAGTTATGTGGCCGCAAATAACTAGTGCTATTTTATACCATCTTTTTCTGGCCAAAGTTGATACATTCTCCAGTCTACAGCTGGTAAATGATGGCTTGAGGTACAATGGACATAAAGGGTTGTAAAAGCCTCTGCCAAAGTAGTAGATAACCTGCTAAGTAACTTCTAGGTTGGTTTACAAATGCAAACGTTCACATCAGGAAAAAAAACACACCGCGTTTTACCGAAAATTGGGTCTTAAGAAGGAAAATGTATCTTATTCAGCCCATGTGATTTAAAAGGAAGAGCATCTCCAGAATGGAGAAGATTTGTTTTTTAGAAACCTGCACACATTCTTGTAAAGAGTCGGGTTTCTTTACACTATCTGCCCGATGAGCATTGGAAATCTGGTTTTGTTTTATGGTTCTTTGAAAATCCACAAAGGGAACTCAAAAGACCGTTAAACGAAAAGTGCCGTTTCCCCATTGGCGAGCAGTTTTAACTTTACTGGGAAACCTGCGTTTGGGGAGATTCGTTCACGACTCTCGATGAAACCTTACTGACTGATGTAGACGAAAATTTAGAAATAAGCAATTTGTAAACATCTTTTCCAAGAGAAAAATAGGTCACATTGTGTCTTCTGCTGCGTATGTCGGGGTGGGGGCTGTGAAATCCCAGTTGGTGGTTTTACCACAGGGGCAAGATTCCCCCCCCCCCGCCTTCTGCCATCGAAACTCGGCGGGTCTGGGGGTGGATTGCTTTTCTCCCTCTGCGAGATGGTACAAGGAAAATACAAGGAAGACATGGACGGGGCAAAAATAAGTAAATAAATAAACAGAAATCGGGAGAAAAAAGTGAAGACGGAGGAGGGAAAGTTGAAGAAACAACAAACTGCCAATAACATAAAATAAAGTAAGACTTGGTAGTTCATGACAGAGGAAATGAACGAAAGCGAAAAACACACAGAAATCAACCAAGTGAAACGTAACAAAAGCACAACAAGGCGTGGTTTCGCTCTCCAGCTCATACTCACACACACACAGGATTGTTTTGGGTGCATGCCCCAGATTGTTGCACGTTTGGAAAGTGACTGGGAGTGGGTGGGGGGGAAGCACTGTATATATTCACATGCAGCACCACATCTGTTCGCAGACGCACAGCATACGGTGCAGCTGAAGAAGCTAACTTCCAGTCGGGCACTTTTAATTGGACAAGATGATGCTCTCACTCGAAGCTGTTGGTAAGTTTGGAATGATCTGTTTTATTTAAGTTTTCAAAACAAAATCAAACTCGATGTCATCTCCACTTATGTCAAAGTGGGAGGGGGCAGCTCCTTAGGGCGCTCATGTGCCACCTATCAGACCTTTTAGAAGTTTACTTTATGCCATTTGCAGCTTGGACGCCAAGACTGTGGAATGTTGTCGTCTTCTTAACGATTTCCCTTCACCTCTCCTCTGGGACCCCGACTGAGAAGCATCAGAAAGTCGATGTAAGATACTGCCTGAATATTTCAAAGGACCTGCTCAACGAGGTGAAGGAGAGTTTGAGACATGTGAGTACCCCCGGCGTGTTGTCCACCGTGCAATCCGGACGAATTGGGAGAAAAGAATCAATTTCTTTCTAAATCGAAGAATGCCGGCAGGGCTGGGTGACTAACTGGTCGTTTATTGCTGTTCTTTGTTGATTTCCTTACCCTGCAGTATAATGTTTATTGTTTAATGTTTATCTGTAATTCGTTAACTACAACTGGGGCATAATGTAAGATGTTTTGTATACATTGGCTGGCGGTCTGCATTCTATTTTTTCCATGATGCTATTATTATTATTGGCTGTTCTTTTCTTAGCCCGATGTGACTGGAGGGTTTAACTGCACCGACAATGTGATTGTTTTGGAGGACTTCACCCAGAATCACACCAGCACAGTCTGGACCTGTTCCCCAGTCCAGGTGAGCAAAAAGTCCGCCTCTGGCACATTGGAGAACAATTCTGTCGTAATGCATTTCCAACTGATTGCTGATGTAAATATCTGTGAATCTGTAGGAATCCGGTAGATGCGAGAAAAGTGGGGATTCTCATGGATGCCGTTTCTCACCCGAACAGGTTTGTGACTGCAAATGTTTCACCCAGTACTCAGTTAACCGCGGCCGTCAAATTGAATCCAACATTTTCAATGTTCTTGTACCCACAGTGCTATCAAAACATTACTGCCGATCTACAGATCTACCAAGCCATGTTGCAGGATTTCATTCGTATCACCGGAAAGGTGTGCAAGCACATCCAAGACCTCCTCAAGGTAAACTGAACCTCTCGCTAAAGCTAACGTTTAATTCGTTTCCAATACGGATAAGGTTCAAGGCGGGCCAATGGTATGCCAAAGAGAATTCCTGCCCTTGTGTTCTATCAGGAATTGGGCAGTTTGCACTTCACACCAAAATGTGTGAAATGAAAACATGAAAGTATAAACTTCCAGTCAGAGATAGGCTGTCTGAGTCAACATTACAAGGTGTAATAAACCCTCCCCAGAGCTTTCTGCCCCATTTACAACATGCACGCCCCCCTCCTTATTCCATCTGTCAGTTCTACCTCCTGCTTCATCGACCCCGTTCCCCTCAAACCGATCACTTAACTTTCCTTCCTGGCTCACTTTACCCAATGTGGTAAAGAGTTCCCTTTATTTAGCCACTTTCCAAATTGCCACAATCACATTGCCCTCTTTCAAATAAACCGTGCTCAACTCTCAAGCGTGTCATCCTATCTCCAACTTCACTTTCCTTTGGAAGGTTGTGGAATGTATTCTCACCTTCAAAATCTGTGCTCGCCCTCCCACAACTTGCTGCCGCTCTCGTGGCTTTGAAATGACCAAAGTCATGAATCACATTCTCCTTTGTTCTATCTGTAACTCCAATATCTCCCTGTTGTCCTTCATTTATTTCCACTCTTATCTATTTCATCATAGTTGGGCATTCTTATGTCATTAATGTCTACCTCATTTACATGTCGCCCTTTCATTCAAAGACATGGATCAGCTTCCACAGGGTTGTTGATGACTTTGGCACAACCTTAGGTAGTTCATCTCTTCATTTCTCCATCTCCACTGACTGTGCTATCAAACAGTTTATCTGTCATACAAACCTGAAATAACTGTAACTTCCTCCAACTAAATGTTAGGAAGACCAAAATAAGACCTCACCCTACCTCGTAACCACCACCAACCTTATAATCCCCCTTCTAATATCCACTGTTCACTTAGAAACATAGAATTATAGAATTTACAGTGCAGAAGGAGGCCATTTGGCCCATCGAGTCAGCACCAGCCCTTGGAAAGAGCACCCTACCCAAGCCGATACCTCCATCCTATCCCCACACCTCTACCCTATCCCCATAACCCCACCTAACCTTTTTTGGACACTAAGGGCAATTTAGCATAGCCAATCCACCTAACCTGCACATCTTTGGACTGTGGGAGGAAAGTGGAGCATCCGGAGGAAACCCACGCAAACCTGGGGAGAAGGTGCAGACTCCGCACAGACAGTGACCCAAGCCAGGAATTGAACCTGGGACCCTGGAGCTGTGAAGCAACTGTGCTAACCACTGTGCTACGGTGCTGCCCACTTGACTCTGACCTCTTGTGCATTCCACTTCTTCCCTTCACCCCAACATTTCTAGACCTGGCTCCAACCATCTAGATTCCACCACCTGGAATTCTTCCCTGAACTGTATCACCTCTGCATTCCCCTCCTTCAACACATCTTTTTGACCATGTTTTTGTGCACTGCTGTCAATCACTCCCTCTTTGGTTCGATGTTCATTTTCTTTCTATCTCCGTGAAACACCTCAGAACATTTTTCATGTTATAGGGATTGTATAAATATAATCAGTTGTTGGTTGCTGCAGTTCAGGTTTCAGCCAGGCAGTATCCTGTTTACAATGGCTGACTGAGACTCAATTTCTGCTGCCCACTGTTCCTCTTCCAGCTGTTAGAAGATGTAAATGCTTAGTCATTATGGGCTCCAATGTAGACATTGGTGGCTGCATTGTGCAAACATTGCAATAAATTCCAGTTACATTTTAACGTTTCCTGCAACTCCAAAGAACTCCCAGAAAAGTCATGTGCCCAGTTTGTCATTGTATAATAATATCACTGTCAGTGATTCAAAGTCCAGCCTCCAGATTTGCACCACAACTTTAATGCTAGTGTTATGAACTTCAGATCTGCTTTCAATACCCTCTTAGGTTCAGTGACACTGGTCACTCCCTGTGTTTTACATTCAGGAGTTCTCCCTTACTGTGCACTAATGCAGTAGTGTGGCAAGAGATTATTTTCACAAAATAATAAATTTGCAAAAGTGCATTACATAACAGTTCAAATCTGACATTTCTCGAAGTGCAATGCAGTTCAATTTCTTTCACTATACTATGCGGCACGTTAAGTGCAGTGAAACACCTCAATTACAAATTATATTCGTTTTATATTCCTTGCGATCTTTCACACGTGCCCTCATTCAACCTTTCACTTGGAAGACTAAAAACTCTTCAACGAAATGACATTCGATGTAAATCGTTAAACTGCTTTACTTTACAAGCAGCAATTGAAGAGTCAAACGAACAGTTATAAACAAAACTCGCTTTACTGAACTGCAAAGTTCCCCTCAGAGATAAGCAAAACAAAAGAGGCAGCTTTCTCCTGGTTAATACCCCGGCCTTTATGCAGTCTTAAGTAGTCAGATAGGGACAGGCTTATTTGGCAAAAGACCTGAAATAAATTACCAGGGCTATTCTTGCCTTTCCCTCTGTTGGTCATGCTCACGTGTGGGTGTTAATGTCAGCATGAAAGAAGAAAAAGGACTAATTATTGTAAATACACATTTTCAATTGTTGGTTTTTTTTTTAAATTTAGAGTATCCAATTATTTTTTCTCCAATTAAGGGGCAATTTAGCGTGGCTAGTCCACCTAACCTGCACATCTTTGGATTGTGGGGGTGAAACCCATACAGACATGGGGAGAATTTGCAAACTCCACACGGATAGTGGCCCAGGGCCAGGATTCGAACCCTGGTCCTCAGCAACATAATCCCAGTGCTAACCACTGTGCCACATGCCGCCCTACAATTGTTATTAATGGTTGCTCTTAGTCCCAGCAGTTTCAGCCTACACTGGAAAAGATCACTGCAAACCTGTATATAAATCACCCCCAAATCCCTTTATGGAGAAATTATCAAAAACTCCCAAAATGTGGCACCTCTATGAATTAGAATCAGATTCACCTGCATGTTGAAGTTATATGACCGTAATCTTCAGGGATTCTCTCGAATGACCTCTGCAAGATTAGCCAGAGATCGTCACAAGTCCCAGATAAACCATGTAGATGGGATTTCCATCAACCTTCCGCCAAAGTTATGTCAGCCGATCCAGAAAACTCCCAAGGAGTTCCCGGTTCTAATGTAAGAGCATGCACTGGAAGAAATGCAACCAACTCCTGGTGGTGATTTCACAGACCTCTAGCAGGGCTGTCATGTCATGACCCCATGAATTACATAAGCAATGTTCTTCCATCTTTCCCTAAAGAGTCCAGTATTTTTACAGCAAACTATTACTTTGATCAACTCCACTTTGTTTCACATTTCTGAAACTTTACTCTGTCACTTTACTTTTTGCGCCCGAAAGGCACCTTTCACAGTGCAACACCTTCACACTCGCAGGTGAACAGTGTAACTCTGGTACGTTCGACTGTGCAGGGTTCAAACAAAAATTGATGACTCAGATGTCAGTCTTCATCAGGACCCAGGAGACTTTCATCTTTCACACATTCAGTTTCTGTTTAATTTGTGTGTTGCATTTATTACCACCCCATCCAATCCCATTTTACTGTGTTTTTACTTCATTCATGGGATGTGAGCATCACTGGCAAAGTCAGCATTTCCTGCACTTAATTACCCTTGAGAAAGTGGTGCTTAGCCAGCGTCTTGAACCTCATGTAGGTTCATCCACATTGCTGTTTGGGAGGCAGTTCCAGCATTTGGATCCAGCAACAGCACTGGAGTAGCAATATATTTCAATGTCAGGCTGCCATATATCTTGCAGTGGGTGTTATTCCTATGCATCTGTTCCCCTTCCTTGTACGTCTCTGGCTTTGGGGGCCTAAGACTAGAAAATGCACTGCCATGCACTGTTGGTTGTGCATCAATTTATCCAAGTTTGTATTTTTTTCTAATTGTTCTGCAATTGCTCTTTCACCTCTTTTCATTTCTTTATATTTTCCATTTCACTTTTCTGTTGCCTATTTTCTTTGAAATTCCTTCTATTTTATAACTTTTTGTTATAGCCACTCTTGGATAAGTTTGTACCCATTATATAACTTGTTAAGTTCAGTTTAATTAAAGTTAAAAAAAAGAATTTGAAATCCTGCATACCTTATTCTGCATTGGGGGGGGGGGGGGGGGGAGGGGGGGGGGGCAGTGGCTTGGTGGTATTGTCACTAGCCTAGTAAACCAGAGACCCAGGGTGATACTCTGGGATCCCAGATTTGAATCCCACTATAGCAAATGGTGAAATTTGAATTCAATAAAAATCTGGAAAACCCATTTGGTTCATAACGTCCTTCAGGGAAGGAAATCTGTCGTCCTTACCCGGCCTGGCCTACATGTGACTCCCAACCCACACAGCAATGCAGTTGACTCTTAACTGCCCCCCCCCCCCTTCTGAAATGGCCTAGAAAGCCAGTTCAAGGGAAATTAGGGATGGACACAAATGCTGGCCCAGCAAGTGACGCCCACATCCCAAGGACGAATAAAAAAAATTGAATTTAACTGCCCACCTATTTGAATTACTAACAACAAAACCTTCTAAGCTGTTATTCAGTTTTGATTTAATTTCAGTTTAAATGATTAATATCTAAAGCTTATAATGCAAAATCCCAATTGTAGTTCTTTGTGCTTTCATTCATAGGCTCTTAATTCTGATTCAACCTATGAAGAAGCATACGTTGATGGTGGCTCAACAACAGAAGACGAGGAAATACACACCATTGAATTCCCCCAGAGGATGGTTTTGTGCAACATATTGCAGGCTTTCAAGCTGCGTACCATCACAATCAACAGAGTAATGAACTATCTGAATGAAACCCAACTCTAACTGTGCAAAATCAAAATATTCTCCACACAGTTGAGATGTTTGTGATGCCTCAGCGTTGCATTTTTTTTGAATATTTATATGAAATATGCTAACACAACACTCCTCTCAGAACAACTTATTTATTTAAATATTTATTTATTATTTAACTCTCTTTATCTGGGGCAAAGTTTTATAACTTATCAGGAAGCTGGGATTATAAAGTTCAATCGCATATTAGGAAAAATCCATTTTAAATTTTTGTAACTGAATCTATAGCTATTTTGTGAAATAAATTTATATTTTTCTGATTATTTTTCTTTAAAACGTTCTGTGCTGAATCTGTAAAGAAATATTTATTAAAATATACTAAGCGTAAGTAAATTGCCGATGGTGGCATAGCCCATCGTCAGTTGATAGATGGAATTTTCTTTTATATACATAATGGAGATAAAAGAAATTTACTTTATAAAGCCATGCCAAGCAGCTATGTTATGAGAGTGGACATTGCAAAGTTGAATGGGAAATAATAACATAGAAATGCTATGAACAAATTGTGCAAGGTCGGTGCGCAGGAAGATGTACCCAATGCAAGATGTTTAATAACACATAGCTCTGTTCATAAATGAAAAGTATTTTGGCATTTTTTATCCATTTCTATCTTGTAGATAAATACTATAGTTATTTTTTTATGTAAAGAAAATGTTCGTTGCAAGATTTGTTAGAGCTAAATGGAAATGCAGCAATTAAAACCACTATCAATTTAAAATAGCCGAAGGCATATAATCGTTTTGGGTCTTTTACAATGTATTCAGAAATACTATATGATTTTGAACCATGTGATTATCAGAATAAAAACAGTACATAAAACCTATTCAGCATGAGTTAATGCATTAAGTCAAGCAACCTTTCATATTATTTCAAACAATGCATCTCTAATCAAGCAGTTGGAGCAAATTGTGAGTTCGCAATACAGTCAAGTGCTTTTCAGATAATGCTGTAAATGACATAATCCTTCAGGAATTTCAGGAAATCTCAAAGAACTACTTACGCATACGATCACTTTGATTTTGAATTGCAACATTGAATAGTTAATGTGTACCATTAAAATAGGGAGCCATCAAAGCAAAGTGGAAGGGATCAAGGCAAAGTGGGAGGAAGAGTTGGGAGAGAATATGGAGGAGGGGTTCTGGTGTGAGGTGCTCCGGAGAGTGAACTTTGTGCGTGAGGTTGGGGCTGATACAGCTGAAGGTGGTATACAGAGCACACCTCACGAGGGCGAAGATGAGCCGATTCTTTGAAGGAGTAGAAGATGTGTGTGAACGTTTTGGGGGGGCCCCCGCTAATCACGTTCATATGTTTTGGTCCTGGCTAAAGCTAGAGTATTACTGGAAGGAGGTTTTTAGGGTAATTTCTAAAGTGGTGCACGTGAAACTGGACCCGTGCCCCCTGGGGGCCATATTCGGAGTGTCGGACCAGCCAGGGTTGGAAACAGGTGCGGAGGCAGATGTTGTAGCCTTCGCCTTGTTGATCGCCCGAAGGCAGATCCTGATGGGTTGGAGAGGAACCTCTCCATCCTGTGCTGTGCCCTGGCATGGCGGGGGGACCTGTTGGAATTCTTGACTCTTGGGAAGGTTAAGTTTGAACTGAGGGGAAGGATGGAGGGGTTCTACAACTCATGGGCATTATTCATCATGCACTTTCAAGAATTGGATAACATCGAACATTAGTTGGGAGGGGGGGGGGAGGGTTGCTGGGGGGAAGGGGGCGGTTTGTGTTGATGGTGATTATGGGTGATTCCTGATTCCTTTTTGTCATTTGTTTATGTGAACATGCGGGCTAATATTTGGGGTTTGGTGGGAGGATGGGATCATTATTATTGATATGGGGATTGACATATTTGTCACTGATTATTGTTTATTGTTGGTGGGTGTAAATTTGGGAGAAAATGTGAAAAAGGAGAATAAAATGTATTACATAAGAACTAGGAACAGGAGTAGGCCATCTGGCCCCTCGAGCCTGCTCCGCCATTCAATGAGATCATGGCTGATCTTTGTGGACTCAGCTCCACTCTCCGGCCCGTACACCGCATCCCCGAATCCCTTTATTCTTTAGAAAGGTATCTATCTTTTTCTTAAAAACGTTTAAAGAAGGAGCCTCAACTGCTTCACTGGGCAAGGAATTCCAAAGATTCACAATCCTTTGGGTGAAGAAGTTCCTCCTAAACTCGGTCCTAAATCTACTTCCCCTTATTTTGAGGCTATGCCCCCTAGTTCTGCTTTCCCCGACCAGTGGAAACAACCTGCCCGCATCTATCCTATCTATTCCCTTCATAATTTTATATGTTTCAATAAGATCCCCCCGCATCCTTCTAAACTCCAATGAGTACAGTCCCAGTCTACTCAACCTCTCGTCATAATCTAATCCCCTCAACTCTGGGATCAACCTAGTGAATCTCCTCTGCACCCCCTCCAGTGCCAATATGTCCTTTCTCAGGTAAGGAGACCAAAACTGAACACAATACGCCAGATGTGGCCTCACCAACACCTTATACAATTGCAGCATAACCTCCCTAGTCTTGAACTCCATCCCTCTAGCAATGAAAGACAAAACTCGATTAGCCTTCTTCATCACCTGTTGCACCTGCACACCAACTTTCTGCGACTCGTGCACCAGCACACCCAGGTCCCTCTGCACAGCAGCATGTTTTAACATCTTACCGTTTAAATAACAATCCATTCTGCTGTTATTCTTCCCAAAATGGATAGCCTCACACTTGGCAACATTGAATTCCATCTGCCAGTCCCTAGCCCATTCACCTAACCTATCCAAATCCTTCTGCAGACGTCCGGTATCCTCTGCACTTTTTGCTTTACCACTCATCTTAGTGTCGTCTTCAAACTTTGCCACATTGCACTTGGTCCCCAACTCCAAATCATCTATGTAAATTGTGAACAACTGCGGGCCCAACACTGATCCTTGAGGGACCCCACTAGTTACAGGTTTCCAACCAGAGAAACACCCATTTATCCCCACTCTCTGCTTTCTGTTAGTTAACCAATCCTCTACCCATGCTACCACTTTACCTTCAATGCCATGCATCTTTAGTTTATGCAGCAAACTTTTGTGTGGCCCCTTGTCAAAAGCTTTCTGGAAATCCAGATATACCACATCCATTGGCTCCCCGTTATCTACTGCACTGGTAACGTCCTCAAAAAATTCTAACAAATTAGTCAGTCACGACCTACCGTTTATGAACCCATGCTGCGTCTGCCCAATGGGACAATTTCCCTCCAGGTGCCCCGCTATTTCCTCCTTAATGATAGATTCCAGCATTTTCCCTACAACCGAAGTTAAGCTTACTGGCCTATAATTACCCGCTTTCTGCCGACCTCCTTTTTTAAACAGTGGTGTCACGTTTGCTACTTTCCAATCCTCTGGGACCACCCTAGAGTCTAGTGAATTTTGATAAATTATCACTAGCGCGTTTACAATATCCCTAGCCATCTCTTTTAACACTCTGGGATGCATCCCATCAGGGCCAGGAGACTTGTCTACCTTTAGCCCCATTAGCTTGCCCAATACTGCCTCATTAGTGATTACAATCATCTCAAGGTCCTCACCTATCATATCTTTATTTCCATCAGTCACTGGCATGTTATTTGTGTCTTCCACTGTGAAGACTGACCCAAAAAAACCTGTTCAGCTCCTCAGCCATTTCCCCGTCTCCTATTATTAAATCTCCCTTCTCATCTTCCAAAGGACCAATATTTACCTTAGCCACTCTTTTTTTGTCTTATTTATTTGTAGAAGCTTTTACTATCTGCTTTTATGTTCTGAGCAAGTTTACTTTCATAGTCTACCTTACTCTTCTTTATAGCTTTTTTAGTAGCTTTCTGTTGTCCCTTAAAGACTTCCCAGTCCTCTAGTCTCCCACTAATTTTTGCCACTTTGTATGTTTTTTCCTTCAATTTGATACTCTCCCTCACCTCCTTAGATATCCACGGTCGATTTTTCCCCTTTTTACCGTCTTTCCTTTTTGTCGGTATGAACCTTTCCTGAACACTGTGAAAGATCGCTCGGAAGGTTCTCCACTGTTCCTCAACTGCTTCACCATGAAGTCTTTGCTCCCAGTCTACCTTAGCTAGTTCTTCTCTCATCCCATTGTAATCGCCTTTGTTTAAGCACAAAGCACTAGTGTTTGATTTTACCTTGTCATCCTCCAACTGTATTTTAAATTCCACCATATTGTGGTCGCTCCTTCCAAGAGGATCCCGAACTATGAGATCATTAATCAATCCTGCCTCATTACACAGGACCAGATCTAGGACCGCTTGTTCCCTTGTAGGTTCCATTACATACTGTTCCAGGAAATTATCCCGGACACATTCTATAAACTCCTCCTCAAGGCTGCCTTTACCAACCTGGTTAAACCAATCGGCATGCAGATTAAAATCTCCCATGATAACCGCTGTACCATTTCTACATGCATCCGTTATTTCTTTGCTTATTGCCTGCCCTACCATCCTGTTACTATTTGGGGGCCTATAGACTACTCCTATCAGTGACCTTTTCGCCTTACTATTCCTGATTTCCACCCAAATTGATTCAACCTTGTCCTCCATAGCACCAATATCACCCCTTACTATTGCCCGGATGCCATCCTTAAACAACAAAGCTACACCACCGCCCTTACCGTCCATTCTATCCTTTCGTATAGTCTGATATCCTTGGATATTTAACTCCCAGTCGTGACCATCTTTTAACCATGTTTCAATAATGGCCACTAAATCATAGTCATTCACGATGATTTGCGCCATCAACTCATTCACCTTATTCCGTATACTACGAGCATTCAGGTAAAGTACACTTATGCTGTTTTTTATGTCTTTGTTATGAATCCTAACACCTTGATCAGTAACTTTTCGCAAATTATTTTTCCTCTTACCCTTTCTCCTAATTTTCCTTGTCTTTGAACCCATATCTCTACATAATAACCTGTCACGTAACCTGCTGCCTTGCTCGCCATTAACCATTATACTGTCCATAGCTTTATCCTTCCCTTTCCCCCAACTTGCTAGTTTAAAGTCCTTGTGACCAACCTATTTATCCTATTCGCTAGAACACTGGTCCCAGAATGATTCAGGTGAAGACCATCCCAACGGTACAGGCCCCTCCTGCCCCAGTACTGATGCCAATGCCCCATGAAATGGAATCCCTCTTTCCCACACCACTCCTTTAGCCACGTGTTAACTTCCCGAATTTTCTCAACGCTATGCCAATTAATTTAAATAATTAAAAAAAAAGATTTTATAGAACCTCAAGGATAAACCCGAACACCAACAAAAACACAGCCCTCTCTCGCCACTCACCCAAACTCAGTTACTCACCTAAACTCAGATGCACTCTGTTCCAATCAGCACTCAGTCACTCACCTAAACTCAGATGCATTCTGTTCCAATCAGCACTCAGTCACTCACCTAAACACAGATGCACTCTGTTCCAATCAGCACTCCGTGTCTAAAGGCACTCCTGCCACACCTTTTGTGCCCTGCCTGATTTCCAATGAGCCAATAGGCCCGCTCCAGGAACTGGAGTCTCCAACTGCCACTCGACCTGCAAACGAAGCACTTTTAAATATGCACTCACCTCTCCTAGCAACCCTGCAGCCTGTGGCCTGCTCCAGGAACTGAAGTCTCTTTTAAATATGCACTCACCTCTCCCAGCAACCCTGCAGCCTGTGGCCTGCTCCAGGAACTGAAGTCTCTTTTAAATATGCACTCACCTCTCCCAGCTACCCTGCAGCCTGTGGCCTGCTCCAGGAACTGAAGTCTCTTTTAAATATGCACTCACCTCTCCCAGCAACCCTGCAGCCTGTGGCCTGCTCCAGGAGCTGAAGTCTCTTTTAAATATGCACTCACCTCTCCCAGCAACCCTGCAGCCTGTGGCCATCTCCAGGAACTGAAGTCTCTTTTAAATATGCACTCACCTCTCCCAGCAACCCTGCAGCCTGTGAAAAAAAATAGAGAGCCGATGAGCTCATTTGTTTAGACGATTAGCCTGTGCTTTAGAATAATACAAACAGCAAGGATTCAATTCCTGCTCCAGCTGGTGTAGACTTGGAACCTGCCTCCTTGTCCTGCCCCTGAGACTGGAAGGCATTTGCAAACCACCAGAGGTGAAAATTACCAAGAAAACAGCTCAGGTTGAAGCATCAGCAGATACTTTTTCTAAGGACCTCCCTAAGGTAGAGCACGCATACCATATCATTAAAACTGTGCTGCCAAGGTGGCTGCTTATTCCAAAAGAACTGAGATGGTGCATTAGAAAAGATGTAATAATCAAATGAGTGGGCCAGAAAGCAGGATTATAAAATCATTGGAAAGTGGCTGCTAATACAAAAGTACCTGATTTGTTGTATAGTCAATTTAATAATTTTTTAAAAAAAAATTTTTAATTGCATTGTTGTGCTCAAGAGATGTTAGAATTAGATTGGGGACTTCCGGGTGCGGCGATGACCAGCTAAGTCACACGTTTCGGCAGCTCCCGGTGGAACGGACTTTTGGGCTCTTAATAGGAGCCCCATCGGCAATTTTAACGGCAAATAACACTGTGCGGTAATCCAGAAGGGAATCCCCCCTGGACACGGATGGAAAAAAGAGAGGAAAGTAGCCGGATTGCGGTGGATCCTCAAGAGCAGCGGCCAGGAAGGCAGGCACAAAGAAAGATGACGTCGGAAGGAGGCAGTTTAATATGGGGCCCTGACCAACAAGAGTTCCTGCGGCGTTGCGTAGATGAACTCAAAAAGGAGATGAAGAAGGAGCTGTTGGCCCCGGTATTACAAGCGATTGAGGGGCTAAAGGAGGAGCAAAAGACCCAGGAACAGGAGCTTCGGGTCGTGAAGGCAAAGGCTGCTGAGAATGAAGATGACATACAGGGCCTGGTGGTGAAAACGGAGATCCACGAGGCACAACACAAAAGATGTGTGGAAAGGCTGGAGGTGCTGGAGAACAATGCGAGGAGGAAGAGCTTAAGGATTCTTGGTCTTCCCGAAGGTGCAGAAGGGGCGGACGTCGGGGCATATATGAACACGATGCTGCATTCGTTAATGGGATCGGAGGCCCCGACGGGTCCGCTGGAGGTGGAGGGAGCCTATCGGGTTATGGCGCGAAGACCGAGGGCTGGAGAAATTCCTCGAGCAATAGTTGTGAGATTTCTCCGATACAAGGACAGAGAGATAGATGGTCCTCAGATGGGTCAAGAAAACTCGGAACAGTAGGTGGGAGAATGCGGTGATCCGCGTGTATCAAGATTGGAGTGCGGAGGTGGCGAGAAGGGGGGCAAGCTTTAATCGGGCCAAGGCGGTGTTGCATAAAAGGTCAAATTCGGAATGTTGCAACTGGCAAGACTGTGGGTCACACATCAAGGGAAACACCACTATTTCGAAACGGCAGACGAGGCGTGGACATTTATTGTCGAGGAGAAGCTGGAGTGAGCGGGCCAGAAAAAGAACGTTTGGGACAAAAGTGGGGGGGTGAATTTGTGGGATGAAGGGGGGAAAAGGGGGAAGAGAGGACTTCCCAGATTGTTAAACCTGCGACCCTGTAACTTCTCTCTCTTCCCCATGTCGTGGGGGAGGGGGTGAGGGAGGATGAGGAGCTGTGGGCGCCAGCCATTGGGGGCGGGGCCAAAAGGGGAAGCGCGGGCTTTGTTCCCGCGCTATGGTAATCATGGCGGGAACAGGGAAGCAGGAAGGAGGGGGCCTCGCACAGTGTGAGCCGAGGTCACGGGGGGAAGCCGAGGTCGGCCAGAGTTTGCTGACTTCTGGGAGCAACATGGGGGGTGCAATTACGCTAGCTTGGGATCTAGCGGGGGGGGGTTAACTGGGTTGCTGCTGCTGGGGAGAAGGGGGAGCTGGTATGGGAGGGGGGGGTCGGGGCGGGGGGGCGCCGCCTGGGCGGGATACAGCTACGTGGGAACCGGGTGAGGAGCTGGATTGAAAAAGGAAATGGCTAGTCGTCAAGGTGGGGGGGTAAAGAGCCCCCCAATCCGGTTGATCACGTGGAATGTGAGAGGGCTGAACGGGCCGATTAAGAGGGCACGGGTACTCGCACACCTAAAGAAACTTAAGGCAGATGTGGTTATGCTTCAGGAAACGCATCTGAAGCTGACAGACCAGGTTAGACTTCGCAAAGGATGGGTGGGGCAGGTGTTTCATTCGGGGCTAGATGCAAAAAACAGGGGGGTGGTCATACTAGTGGGGAAGCGGGTAATGTTTGAGGCAAAGACTATAGTGGCGGATAGTGGGGGCAGATACGTGATGGTGAGTGGCAAACTGCAAGGGGAGGCGGTGGTATTAGTGAACGTGTATGCCCCGAACTGGGATGATGCCAATTTTATGAGGCGTATGTTAGGATGAATCCCGGACCTAGAAGTGGGGAAGTTGGTAATGGGTGGAGACTTTAATACGGTGCTGGACCAAGGGCTGGACAGATCGAGGTCCAGGACCGGAAGGAGGCCGGCTGCAGCGAGGGTGCTTAAGGATTTTATGGTGCAGATGGGAGGAGTAGATCCCTGGAGATTTAGTAGACCTAGGAGTAAGGAGTTTTCGTTTTTCTCCTATGTACATAAAGTATTTTCACGAATAGATTTTTTTGTTTTGGGAAGGGCACTGATCCCAAAGGTGACGGGGACGGAGTACACGGCTATAGCCATCTCGGATCATGCTCCACACTGGGTGGACCTGGAGATAGGGGAAGAAAAACAACAGCTTCCACCCTGGAGAATGGACATGGGATTATTGGCAGATGAGGGGGGGTGTTTAAGGGTGAGGGGGTGTATTGAAAGGTACTTGGAAATTAATGATAATGGGGAGGTACAGGTGGGAGGCACTGAAGGCAGTGGTTAGAGGGGAGCTGATATCTATTAGGGCACATAAAGGAAAGCAGGAGGGTAGGGAAAGGGAGCGGTTGTTGAAAGAACTGCTGAGGGTGGACAGACAATACGCGGAGGCACCGGAGGAGGGACTATACAGGGAAAGGCAAAGGCTACATGTAGAATTTGACTTGTTGACTACGGGTAAGGCAGAGGCACAATGGAGGAAGGCACAGGGTGTACAGTACGAATATGGGGAGAAGGCGAGCAGGTTGCTGGCCCACCAACTGAGGAAAAGGGGAGCAGCGAGGGAGATAGGGGGGGTGAGAGATGAGGAGGGAGAGATGGAGCGGGGAGCGGAGAGAGTGAATGGAGTGTTCAAGGCATTTTATGAAAGATTATATGAAGCGCAGCCCCCGGACGGGAAGGAGAGAATGATGTGCTTTCTGGATCAGCTGGAATTTCCTAAGGTGGAGGAACAGGAGAGAGTGGGGCTGGGAGCACAGATTGAGACGGAGGAAGTAGTGAAAGGGATTGGAAGCATGCAGGCGGGGAAGGCCCCGGGACCAGACGGATTCCCAGTTGAATTCTATAAGAAATATTTGGACTTGCTGGCCCCGCTGCTGATGAGAACCTTTAATGAGGCGAGGGAAAGGGGGCAGCTGCCCCCGACTATGTCAGAGGCAACGATATCGCTCCTCCTAAAGAAGGAAAAAGACCCGCTGCAATGCGGGTCATACAGGCCCATTTCCCTCCTGAATGTGGATGCTAAGATTCTGGCCAAGGTAATGGCAATGAGGATAGAGGATTGTGTCCCGGGGGTGGTCCATGAGGACCAAACTGGGTTTGTGAAGGGGAGACAGCTAAATACAAATATACGGAGGCTGCTAGGGGTAATGATGATGCCCCCACCAGAGGGGGAAGCGGAGATAGTGGTGGCGATGGATGCCGAGAAAGCATTTGATAGAGTGGAGTAGGATTATTTGTGGGAGGTGTTGAGGAGATTTGGCTTTGGGGACGGGTATATCAGGTGGGTACAGTTGCTGTATAGGGCCCCGATGGCGAGCGTGGTCACGAATGGACGGGGGTCTGACTATTTTCGGCTCCATAGAGGAACGAGGCAGGGATGTCCTCTGTCCCCGTTATTGTTTGCATTGGCGATTGAACCCCTGGCCATGGCACTGAGGGGTTCCAGGAAGTGGAGGGGAGTACTTAGGGGGGGAGAAGAACACCGGGTATCTCTGTATGCGGATGATTTGTTGCTAACACTTGGCCATTTTATGGTAAGATTCTGCCCACTGTGTGTAAATTGACTCCATAATTGCCCATAATAACAATAACTATGCTTTAAAGTAATCCATTGGTTGAAAAGCTCTCTTGAGAAGAAAGCTGCTGCATAAATGAGCTCAAGCTTAGAAAAGGGAAGATGGGGTGGCACGGTGGCACAGTGGGTTAGCCCTGCTGCCTCACGTCACAGGTTCGATCCCGGCTCTGGGTCACAGTCCGTATGGAGTTTGCACATTCTCCCCGTGTTTGCGTAGGTTTCGCCCCCACAACCCAAAAGATGTGCAGGCTAGGTGGATTGGCTACGCTAAATTGCCACTTAATTGGAAAGAATGAATTGGGTACTCTAAATTTTAAAAAAAAGAAAAGGGAAGATGGACAATTTAAATTTAACTACTTTACAGAGGTAGTCATGAACATGAGGACTAAATTACCCAATGAATCAGTGGAATCATTCAGCTAGAAAAAACAATGAGCAATAATCAGATGGATATTTGAGGGAGCGGATGATTACGATGTTGACACTTGCCAGATGGTCTGCAAAGTCTTATTGTGATCCTTTCCAGCAATCATGCAAATATACCCAATTGAGAGTCAATGGGTGGCATTTTCCGTCCCGCTAGACCCATTTTTCGCGCGGCGTGCCCCCGCCGGCAGCTGGATCCTCCGTTCCCACAGCCAACCAATGGGGTTTCCTATTCTGGCCACCCCACGCCGTCAGGAAACCCACGGGCATGGGTGCGCTGCCGGTGAAGTGGATGATCCCGCTGACAGAGGATGCCGCAGATTCTCTATGAAGGGAGGGAAGAGTTGGGAATGAGAAATGAGCATACCTTCATTCTATGGCAACCACAGATGAAAAGTTTTTCTTGAATTTTCTGCATCAACAAAAAAAGAGAAACAAATGCCAGAAACAAAATAACCTTTGGTACTGATGTACCTTTGCTCTTGGGTATCAAACATGCCTCTCTTCATGAAGTCCTTAATGCAAGGTCTTTGCTTTGTGCGATAGTGCAAAATGGGTGACAATAAATAGACAGCTTGATCTACATTTTACCCAATTCCATTGACTTCAAGTAAATAGTAGGTCCAACTGATGCTATCAGTTTCCTGTTGGACAGGTTAGGTTAAAATTACCCATTGAGTCAGAGTGGCAGACTGCAATGAGGGTTCTGAGAGGAGGATGAGCGGATGGGTGCCACAGTTGCAGTTGGAAAAGCTGAAGAAAGAATCACTGGAGCATAAAGAAAGACAGACAGTAAAGGAAAACCTTGGAGTAGTTTTCCCAGGTAAAAGATGAGAATTCTAAGATTATGTAACAAGCTTTCTATTTGTCTCATGTTAATTAGCAGAAGAATAAGTCTGAATGACTGAGTTAACTTTGGATGCCCATAAATAGAATATTTCTGGGGAGGTGATGACGCAGTGGTACCACCACTGGACAAGTAAGCCAGAGGCCCACAGTAATATTCTGGGGACCCGGGTTCAAATCCCACCAAGGCAGATGGTTAAGTTTGAATTCAATAATAATCTGGAATGAAAAGTCTAATGGCGACCATGACACCATTGTTGATTGTAGTTAAAAAATTAGTGAACCATCTGATTCACTAATATCCTTTAGGGAAGGAATCTTGCCATCCTTACCTGTTCTGGTAGCAATGTGGTTGACTCTTAATTGTCCTTTGAATTGGCCTAGCCAGCCACTCAGTTTAAGGGCAATTAGGAATGGGCAATAAATGCTGACTGAGCCATCGACACCCACATGCTATGAACAATTTTTTAAAAAAAATTATTGAAAGCACAATTCAAAAAGTACGTAACAGAGCAAAGAAAATCACCAGTGCAATGATGATACAAGAACCATGATCATGGAAAAAGCCATGGGTGGGATTCTCCATCACGCCACACCTTTATCTTGGGCGGTGCGCCCCCCCACTGACAGCGGGATCCTCCGTCCTGGCAGCCGGCCAATTTCCCATTGTGGCTATCCCACGCCACCGGGAAATCAGCGGGAATAAGTGTGCTGCTGGTGAAGCGGAGGATCCTGCTGACGGAGAATCCAGCCCCAGAACTTTCAAAAGGGCATGTTGTAAGATCCAATGGCAGCTTCCATACCTTTATAGCACAAATGTAAGGGGAATCAGAGATGATAAGAGCCGACACAGTGATAAAATTAACATGAGCAAATATGCAAGGAGATGAAATATGGAGAGGAAGTCAGAAAGAGTAAGGAGATAACTTGGACAGGATATAATGCAGAGGCACATATCTTGGCGATTAAGGATTCCAAAAAGGATCAGCCATGAGCTTCTCCTTCCCAAAGCACTGAATATCTTACAGACATTTTGGTTGACAATAAAACAAAATGAAACATTGGAGGAAGGTTTTTTTCTAAAGACCATTAAATTTAGAGAATATGGTCCCCGGAAGGGTAGGGGGATTTAGTTCAGATGGGCAGTATGGTCGGTGCAGGCTTGGAGGGCCGAAGGCGTGTTCCTGTGCTATAATTTTCTTTGTTCTTTGTTCCGGAGGAAAAAGTGACGCAAAAGATCGCTTTTTTTCTTTGGTAGAGCTGGTAATCAATTCATCAAGATAGAATGGGGTGGGAAAGTGAATTCTTGGAAGTTGTAAGAGACAACTTTCGGCAAGTAACCATAGCAATGTTGTTAGGAGGGCTGGTAACAGGAGCTGTTTCTTTTCAATTAAGTTAAGTTTAGCAGTTGTTTCAGTAGACTTATAGATTTGCAGCAGAGAAAAGGTTAACTCAGAATGCTTCAGACAGACCAAGATGCCATGAACCTTTCCAAGTGATGGCTGAATAATGGGAGTGACAGAATATATTTGTAGATCTGTTAAATGGACAGAATTCAGGCACAGCAGCCTCTTGTCGAGCTTGTATGGTATCACTTATTTCACTGGTGCAAAAGATTCGGAAGAATAAAGCTGCACCTAGAGTAGGGAAATGCAGCAAATAATTATTGGAAACACTCCATACTGGCTTTTAAAGCAGACCAAAGCAGCACGGTTCAATTCCCGTTCCAGCCTCCCCGAACAGGCGCCGGAATGTGGCGACTGGGGGCTTTTCACAGTAACTTCATTTGAAACCTACTTGTGACAATAGGCGATTTTTATTTCATTTTCATTTCATTTCTAATGATAAAGACAAATTTAATTCATGGGAACTAATTTTCAGCATGTTATTCTACAGAAGCAAGGTGTGATATAATTTCAGCAGCCTTCTCATAAGTCCACTCATAAGTCATATATTTTTAAACTTGAAACTGCAGATCGGATAATTCCTTTAAAATAACCTATTACCAACTTGTTAAAGAGAATCATTCCAAAATTAAGGGAAATCCCACTGAAAATTAACTAGACTGATGATCGTTATGTATAATTTTCTAAAAAATTCCAGGGCAGTATATCTCTCTATAACTGTAACTGGTTTTGCTTTACTGCCCCCCCTCCCCCTTTGCAGATCATAGATTGGCAGTTACTGGGTATGCCAGTGGGTATGCCATGCATAGTTACTGTTAATCTTGTGCTTTGCAATGTTTGGCTAAATATTTCTCCGGAACCAATGGCTGATCCTAATTAGTCCCAGTTTATGGCCAGAATACATTAAAATCCTAGACAATAATGTTCTAAGATTTAACTAGTTTACCATATTTACCCATTACAATATACCACTGGCAATTTAAAGAACTGTGGTCAGAAGTATACTCCTGGTGTAGGTAAATTGGGAATGCAGTGCAGGGAGTGCAAATTGGGCAGGATCTGGAAATAATGGGTCAGACCAGTAGCCTTTGAAGGGCAGGCAGTGTCAAAAATGCGTAGTTAATACTGTTATTGATTTTAAGGTCAACTGTTCTAAAGGTACATTTTTGATTTCCAACTTTTAAAGAGAGTTTAAAAGCTCTTTTCAAAATGAAGGTATTGGCAGACATTTTGGCACCTTTTTGTTTTTGTTAAAACCTTGTCAGACTCTCCGTGAACTAACACTCTCTCCAGAGGAACTGGCTATAAAGAGGCATTGAGATGCACAGACTCCTCCGGGGATCCATAGAATCCGTAGATTCACTATAGTGCAGAAAGAGGCCTTTCAGCCTATTGAGGCACTCCCGATCCTCTGAAAGAGCACCTTATCTAAGCCCACACCCCTGCCCTATCCTCGTAACCTCACCTAACCTGCACATCCCTGAACACTAAGGGACAGTTTAGAGTGGCCAATCCACGTAGCCTGAACATCTTTGGACTGTGGGAGGAAACTGGAGCACTTGGAGAAAACCCACTCAGATACGGGAAGAACGTGCAAACTCCAAACAGACAGTCACTCAAGGCCGGAATCGAACCCAGGCCCCTGGCGCTGTGAGACAGCAGCGATAACCACTGTGCCACCATACCTATTAATGTCCATTGATAAATGTCCATTAATGGATATCTATTGAATCTTCTAAAAGGTGTAAAAATCCATTGGGTTTTGAGAAATTAGGAGACAGGAAGGGATTTGAAAGAGCCTCCCTGTAATCCACTTCTTTGTCCAGTGATACAAAGATTCATCTAAATTAACAAAGCAGCCATTTTGTGTAGGTTGTGACAAAGAGAGGTGGCAGAAGCCAGCTGTGCAGAACTTCAAGGAAGAACTCTGAGAAACATCATCAGAGAAGGTATTCGGTCAAGGCAGAACAAAGGGGAAGGTCTCCAGAAATCAACTGTTGCGCTGCTGAAATGAATCTCTATGATCTCCGAGTGTCATAACTGCAGAACTAGTGAGCAACGAGAAACGTTCTCTCTCTCCCAAATACTGCTTGGCCTGCTGAGTCCACCTGAAAAGGCAAACACCAACTAACTGACTACAGAAGGCATCGCAGCTGCTGGACATAACTCTTCAACTTCAACCCTTCACTCCAGACAACACTTCAACTGCAAGCTATAAGCCTGCAACAATATCTTAAAGGAGGGAACTGAATAAAGTATCTTGATAAGTAGGTTTTATCCTTATCAGCATTCAATCTTTGTATGTATTCAGTTAGTAACTTTCTTACTTCTACTTAAGTGGTTTGTATAGTAATTTTGTAACAAATATACCTCTAACTTGTTTAAAACTAAAGCTTTGCCACTGGTTATTTTTCAATTGAATCACTTAAAAGGGGGTTACATACACACATACGGATTCTTAGCTCACAGACCACTTTGAGGAAATACTCTTTTTTTATGGTTGTGACAATCAGAAAAAAGATGGCCAATGGTACCAGGGATGATGGGGTCATCTTGAATACTGTCCCAACTGGTAACCTGAGCCAGCATTTCCATCCCACTCCACCTGATGATCGTGAGCTGAGCATAGCTAATGTATAGGTCAGTTCTGGAGTACAAGCATGTCGCAGCTAGGGCCACAGGTTAAGATTCAGATCTGGAGCAGCTCCAGGCACATAATCATGCACAGCTCACTCATAAAAGGGTGATTGATGAGCGAAGGTGGACATGTCGGACAACCAGTGGCGGGAGGGTGTAGGAGTGTTGATGGCAGGAGACCACGTGATGAAACCTCCAAGACTATGTCCAGAATTGGCAACCCTACTGAAAAAGACACGTTAATGAGCTGACCCTGCCACAACCCACGTAGCCCCTGGAGGATCCAACCAGACCTCTGCAGTTCCCAGTCCCACACCTTTAGAAGTTGGCAGAGCAGAAGTTGTTGTGGCCCTTTATGTGTTTTCCTTTTGTAAGCTGGGAAACCCATTTGTAAGAAGCTGACAAATGGATGATGTATGAAAGTGCACACTTCACTACACATTAACCTCTTAAAAGCGAACACCCTCCTTAATTATAAAATATACACGATGCGTCCCTCTGCATAGTAGCTTCATAACATTTCCTGCGGGTCCAATTTTTAAAAATGCTGAGCAGACTAGTCTTCAAAGCCGATTGCTCGTACAGCGTGTCCTCTTGCTGCACAGCTCGCATTGACAATATGTTACCAAATGTAGCCCCTCCCCCAAAGTGGAGAGCTACACTTTGCAGAATACAGAGCTCGAGAGAGCGGGGGGGGGGGGGCAATCCCAGGGGATTCCCAGGGCGCTCTCTGCAATGGAACGGCGAACAATAATGAGCCCGGTGCGCCCGCAGCTCCCTGAGCGCGCGCGGCAGGTGGAATCCGGGCCCAGTTACCCCCCCCCCCCCCCCCTCCAAGTGGTCGTGCTGGCCGAGTTCCGCTCGCTTCTGTGACGGCGATCGGCTTTCCGTAAAAGCGGAGGGGGAAAAATCACCCGCCTCTTCAATGTCAGCTTTCAAATTCGAAACGGCACTTTCAGTCTGAGCGGCTGGAAAATCACAAACTCGAGTGGAACTTGCGAGGAAACGAGGGCCGTTCATGGAAAGCAGAATAGAGAGCAGCCACTGAGGGGGAAGTTCACTCATCCCCTGTCTTTGCGTGTGTCCCTTCTTCACCCCACACATCTCCAGCCGTGCCTTGCACTTGTAATAAGGCATTAAAATCCCAACCCCGTTCTGTCTCACTTTCACATCTCCAGTGCCTGCCCTGGAGCACTGCTTTATTTAATTATCTCTCTGGAAGGGTTGTGGCTGGAACGTGGTGACAATTTCTTCGCATTCCCTGCGTATTCTGCCTTGGGTTTTTTTTTAGTTTCACTCCATGTTTCGTAGTGGGTGGCAGTGCCTGGTGAGGTTTCAGCCTGGAAAATTGCTCATCCGACAACCCACCCAGAGGCTGCCCTCAAAACCCCAGCGCGAAGCTCAAGAGGGCCGAGAGCGGAGGCTGTTTGCTCCCATCTCATTTCGGAGAGTTGTAACTCCGAAATCGGTAAATGGGGCCAGTACCGTGCTAGTGGCTAACTCGGCGGCAGAGCTCCCAAACATTCCCCCAATTCAAAGATTAAATATTAGAGGACGCTGTCTCTCACGAACGTCTAGAAAATCTTCCTTTTCTGCACGCGATGCGGTCTCCATCGTCCTGTCTTCATACAATCAAGGAGAAGGAGGCCATTTGGCCCATGGAGTCTGCACCAACCCTACCCAGGCCCAATCCCCCGCCCTTTTCCGTAACCCCACCTAACCTTTAGACAGTAAGAGCCAATTTAATATGGCCAACCCACCTAACCTGCACATCTTTGGACTGTGGGACGAAACTGAAGAACCCGGAGGAAACGCATGCAGTCACGGGGAGAATGTGCAAACTCCATACAGTCAACCAAGGTCGGGATTGAACACGGGTTGCTGGGACTATGAGAGCAGTACTAACCACTGTGCCACCGTGTAGCCCGATAGAAGGTCCGATTTTATGAATGTGTGCTTCTGTCTTGAACCCTAGTGGATTGACAACTATGGTTTTCTGAAATGTATGGCTACTAGGTGAGAGCCAAACCCTCCAGAATTGACCTGGTGTCTCCAGAAATTGAAAATCAATCTCCAGGACACAGCGGTGTGCAACCCTGGAGAAAAATCATCCGGACATTAAAAAAGATAGCTCTTATTTTTTCAGGAACAGGAGTAGGCCTTTCTGCCCGTCGAGCCATTTAATATAATCATGGATGATTGGACACTTCAGTGCCTTTTACACCCAATATCCCATAGCCCATTACATTATTGTTAATCAGAAATCTATCCATCTCTACCTTAAACCTACACAATGACTGAGCTTATACAGTCCTCTGGGGTGAGAATTCCAAAGACTCAAAACTCTCTGTAAAGAAATATCTCCTCACCTCAGTCCAAGGTGGCATCTCCCTTATTTTGAAATTGTGTCCCCTGGTTCTAGACTCTCCGACCACGTGGGAAAGGAATGGAGAAGGCTTGAGACAGCAACAGAGACAGGCAGATGGCAAGACTGTCAGGCTGGGGTATCGGCCGAGTTGTAATAATGACTTTTAGCCTCTCTAGCCATCAACTCGCACCCACCCCCTCCACACCCCATATCCTCTTCTTACCCCTTCCATTACCTCACTGCCCCGTCCATGCCCTCATTCAGCCGCCATGCTCACTTCCACTGTCCACTGCACAGAACCATTGAACCACTGGCAAGTCTGGAAAATTTTTGAAATGCTCCTGAAATTTACAACATATGCAAACATGCTTCGATAATCTCCTTTGGAAAGAACTGTTCATTTCACACATCTTAATTTTTTTGTATATAAACACATAGGCATTGAAAAATTCTCTTCAAAGAAAGATCAGGGACGGGATTCTCCATTTCTGAGATTAAGTGTTGACGCCAACACAAAATTTGTGGACTTTCACGACAGCAAAACCGGCGCCGAATCTGGATCGATTCAGCGACCATGCAGGGGCTAGCACCGGCGCCACATGGAACACAATCAATTCCAAAGAAAAACGGTGTGGGATTCACTGGGTCAGTGATTGACACTCAGTAGGCTGACAAGCTGCAGCTGCATATACACATTACAATCCCCACTCACACTCATCCAGTGTGACAACAAGATGGCACTGGTTGCATTGCAGTGCACCCGTACAGCTGATGGGTTCACCTGGGGCCAGAGAGCACCTGGGGGGGAGACCTGTATGATCATGGTCCTAAAGTTCACAGTGGGCTGTTAGCGGCGTGTGCAGCTGCATGGCTGCCTTTCCAGCTGCGGCAACGGTGTTCCATGCCCATCCACAACCCAGCTCCTGGTCATCCCCGGCTACTCCCCCCGGCCCTGGCAGAATCTCCTGGCCAGCATCACAACTCAGCACACTATGGCGATGTTGGACACTTTCCATACCCTTTCTCTTTCCCTCAGCAGCCACAACGCCGGTTTCTTGATTTTTAAATGCACAAGTGATCCTCGCCGTTGTGAATTCAGCTCGTCGGAGGCGGAGAATCGCGGAGGCTCAGGAGAATACTGGGTCAGGCCCTCTAATGATATGCAAACAGTGTTTACTGTACATGCATTATGGAACGCATTGAGGCCGTTGTTGAGGCGACAGAAAATTGCAATTTGGCGTCAAATCGGAGCCCGCCACGGTTTTAGCATTGGAACCTATTCTCCGCCCAATCGTGTTTCGCGATTTCGCCGTCAGCCAACGGGGAATGCCACCCCATGTCATTACATGAACAAAAATGTCAATCAAACACTCCTCTACAAGCTGTCTCAACCTTGTCTATAGGGCTGAGTGCATCAGCCGTTCTTGGAGCTGAGCCAAGCATTTATAATGAGACCATGAAGAAAAATAGGCCATCAGTTTAAACTGTTTCTGTAGATACAGTTGTTGGATGATAAATGATTGTTAGTTTTTGGTTCCTGTCTTGAAACATGCTTTATGACTCTTCTGATGTGCTGTGAGCCATGTCTTCCGACAAAACAGACCTGACTCAAAATTGTGGAGAGCAGGTTAAAATGCCCATCCCCACAAAGGAGCTGGCAAGAGTGGGAGTGCTGCATGTGAGCTCATTTCCCACATTCTTGTGCTGGCAAAATTGATCAGAATTGGGAATTGAGATGTGAATTCTGGAATTGGGTCCCACCCACCATTTTTAAAGACTCCCTGACTTAGCCCAATTCCATGAAAGTCTTCACCTTAGTTCCTCTTCAGCAAACATGAGGATACTTTGAAACACAATTTTTCATGACTGCGGTTAAGTTTTAAATAACTTTCCAGTAGCTGAGCATTCATGCTGTCTTGCCAGGGCCACTAAATATAAAACTGGATAAACAGGAATTGCAAGTGCGATCATCCTGTCCTATCTCCCTTTGTGTGAGTAAAAATAATTCCGATATCTAAGTTTATTTGTGTCTGTACCAGTACACAAATTTGCCTCGAGAGGTCTACAGTTTCAATGAGAAGTAACCAGTCTCTGTGACTCATGCTATTGTCTGTGTTTAGGAAATAATTTGGTCAAAATAGACAAATAAGAACCGACTTTTCCAAATGCGTGCTACAGATGGGGGATTCTATTCTCTGAGAATGTATATTGGAAAATCACTAGCACTTTCCTTTCCATGGGGACCACACTTTAAATTTCCCACTGTGTACTCCCAATGTCTGTTATGTGGCAGGAAATCTATCCTACTTTCCCTCAGTGGTTGGCGCATTTCTGGATATGCTTGAGGGAAGGATATTAATAACCGACAGTGCAATCACAAGCAGCTCCTTGTGACTTTCAGGTCTGCAATTGCTCATCCAGCAAGTTGAGAAGAGCATACAATGGCCAAATGTTCACAAACCAGGAAGTGGGCGGAAAGAGGTGAAATAATATTCTTCCTGTATCACCACTTCCTTGAACAACTTCTCTAAATGTTGAAAGCGAAGCAGATTGGATAGACGGATCAAAGCAGTCCATAATTTGACATCAATTGACATACATTCAGAGAGTTTGAAAGAATGGTCAATGGAAAATTGAAAATGTTCACTGGTACTCTCTTATAGTTAAGGCATGTTGTTGGGACAGAGAAGAAGTGTCTCTTTCCCACATGTAGCCACACTATATATGATCTGGAATTAGTTGAGGTTGACACTGGGGCCCAAAGTGGAAAAGTATTCAATTTCTAACACTTTAATTTTCTTTTCTTTAAACATTTTTTTTTTTTAATTCTCCTTTTTCACGCTTTCTCCCACATTTACACCCATCAACAATAAACAACAATCAACAAGATATGTCAATCCCCATAATAACAACGATCCCATCGGCCCACCAACCCCCAAACCTCAACCCGCATGTTTACATAAACAAATGACAAAAAGGAATCAGGGATTACCCGTAGTCACCCTTAATCTACACGGCTCTCCACCTCCCCCACCCACCCCCCCAACCAACGCCATCCTGCCTCTAAGAGAGTACCGTACATGATACCCCAAAGTTGTACTCTCCCCCCCCCCCCCCCCCAGGTCTCCAGCTCCTCCCGTCCACTGCCTCTTGTAAAACTGCACCTCCCAACCTCGGTTCCCTCCCCCAACCTCGGTTCCCTCCCCCCAACTTTCCACCCCGGCTAGACCACTCGGACCCTGTTCTGTCAGGCTCCGATGGCCGCAGCCCCTCCCCCCACCTCACTCCCGTTCACTGGCCGGCTTAAACTGGCCAGCGTGGAGGCCCCCGCCCGGGTCCCTTTCCCCCCCTGCCCGACCCTAGGAAAGCCCAAAGATCCCCTTTTAGCACACAAACCCTGCATATCCACCTACACCCCAAAGAGCCCTCCTTTCGAGTGAAAGTCCCCTCCCTTCCCTTGTCCAAATATATACCACATTGGCTCCTTTAGCCTCTACACCCGCGCGCAGTGATACAAAAAAAGAAGAAAATACAGTCATGAGGTTACATCGGCACATGACCATTCCTCAATTTGTCAGTTCTGCCACAGTCCTTCTGCCTTCGCAAACTCCTCCGCTGCTTCCGCCGTTCCAAAATAAAAGTCCCTGAGCTTGTAAGTCACCCTCAGCTTCGCTGGATATACAATGCCGCACTGCACCGTGCCAATGTACAGTGCCCTCTTCACCCGGTTGAAGGCAGCCCGCCTCCTCGCCAGCTACACCGTAAAGTCCTGGTATACACGTATACCAGCTCCAGCCCACTGCATCACCCGCTTCTGCTTGGCCCAGCTCAGGACCTTCTTCACACTGTACCTACGGAAGCACAGAGTCACTGCCCTTAGCGGCTCACTCGCCTTTGGTACAGGCCTCCACGACCGATGAGCCCGATCCAGTTCATATCGGGAGGGGTCCTCCCCCTCCCCCAGTAGTTTTGCTAGCATCGTGGCAAAATACTCAGTCGGCTGCGGTCCTTCAACTCCTTCGGGCAGCCCCACGACCCTCAAATTCTGTCACCTGGATCTGTTTTCCAGATCTTCCATTTTTCCTCGCAGATTCTTGTTCGTGTCCATCACCTTCCGCATCTCCTTCCCCATCGAGGCAAGTTGATCACGGTGCTGCAATACCGTCTCCTCCACTTCCTTCAGCGCCTCCCCTTGCTCTCGCACCTCCGCCATTGCGCTCGCCACCTCCGTCTTCACCGGGGAAACCGCCTCCTCCACCAGCACTTTCAAAACCTCCCTCATCTCCTTCCTCACCATCTCCATACATTTCTCAATCTGCGCCAACTGCTTTTGGAATTCCGCAGCCATCACCTTAGTTCGTTCTTCAGCCGTAAGCACTGCGGCTTCCCCTGGTGCTCCAGCCTCCATTTTCTTTGTTGACCCCGCGGTGACCTTTCCCCTCTCCAACGGACTTTCAGCCGCTTTTATCACGGCCGTTTCTTTGGTGTTTTTCGACATCCTTCTTCCCCTTGCGCTATCTCCCGACTTTTACTGCCGTTGCTGGCCCTAGGACCGGGCGTTACTCCCTGAAAATGCCGTTCCCGAATGGGAGCCCTCCAATGTGCGGCTGCCTCCCGCCCGCCGTCACCGGAAGTTCCAACACTTTAATTTTCATCAACACAAAAATGTACAGGAAGCACAAAGTTTTCAAAAAACAATAATAGAAGTATCTCAATTCTTGAACAGTTGCACAGTTCAACATGTGGGCAGACCTTTGAGGAGACAGAAAGAAGATCAGCTTGAAAGTTTCCCAATTTCATCTGCACTTGGTGAAGAGAAACTGTTAATTAGGGAATTTTGAGACTTCCGGTGATGGTGATGTGCTGAGTGGATGCACATCAGATGGCTCTCTTCCAGACCAGAACCAAAGAGATACTTTTAGGCGAATTTTGCCTGAAGGTTTGAAGGCATAGTAACTTCAATGGAGACAAGAAAACAACCACAAACAATGCCAGCAAACGGGAGCTCGAGGGGTCGAAGAGATGGCAGAAGTGGCGGAAAGGGCCAGGGGCAGCAGGTGGATGAGCCAGTGGATCCACGAGGTGAGGGGACCCGACCATCCAGGATCCAGGAGAGAGGGAGAACATCGATCCGTACATCAGTCTCCCCTCCACCATCCGGAGATGGAAGACTTTCCTCAAAAAGCAGCTGACCACCATGAAAGAGGTGATCAGGTTCGAATTCCAAGTGGCGGTCAAGGTGGTGGTGGCGGAGGCAATGGTCACCTGCAAAAGACAATCGGCAGGTTGGGGAAGAAAGTGGAGGCGCAGGAGAGGACAATTCATGACCTGGAGAGAGCGTCGATGGACCACAGCGACAGAATTGTCGCCCTGGAATCAGAAGTGAAAAGGTTTGTGGAGGCTCAAGACAGCTTAAAGGGGAAAGTCAAGGACCAGGAGAACAGGTCCCGACGACAGAATATTCGGATTGTGTGCCTGCCAGAAGACATCGAGGGTAAAGACCTGACGGGCTATGTCGCCCAAACGCTGGGTAACCTTGTCGGGAGAGACAGCTTCCCCAACCCCATAGAACTTGATAGGGCACACAGGTCGCTCCGAAACCTAAGGCATGTGAGCAGCTGAGAGCGATCATTGCGAAGCTGCACCGATATCAGCACTGTGAGAGGATCCTGCGGTTAGCAAGACAGACTAGAGCAAGCACCTGGGAAGGGCACAGAATCCGAGTTTACCAAGACATTGGGGAAGATCTGGCAAAATGCAGGGCTGAGTTTAACCAGGCAAAGTCGGCCCAACACAAGAACGCGGTGAGATTTGGTATGATGTTCCCAGCCAGGCTCTGGGTCATATACCAGAACAAAGAGCATTATTTCAATACCCCGGCGGAGGTAAACAAATTTGTGCAGGCCAACAGCCTGGACAAGGGACAGATGAGGCAGCGATGAAGGCTGATCAGAGGTGGATCACTAAAAAAATAGAGACTCATTGGACAGTTATCCTGTTTGCCCGGGATTGTATTGCCTCGTTCTGATCAAAAAGACCGGGTCACAGGAGCGAATTCAAATGGGGGGAGGGACAGAGCTGGAGGTACTTCCATTCAAATTAGCCCAAAACAAATTCCGTTATCTAGGGATCCAGATAGCCCATGACTGGACACATATCCACAAATGGAATCTGACCAGTCAGACGGAAGAAGTTAAAAAGGACCTACAGAGGTGGGATGCACTCCCGCTATCCCTGGCGGAGAGGGTTCAGATAATCAAGATGAACGTACTGCCGAAGTTCCTCTTCCTGTTCAGACCCATACCGATCTTCATCTCCAAGGCCTTTTTCCACAAGATAGACAAAATTACAAAATGATCATGGTGTTTGTGTGGTGGGTGTAAGAATCCAAGGATTCCTAAATCGACACTGCAAAGGAGGAAAAACATATGCGGTCTGGCCCTGCCGAATCTACAATACTACCACTGGGCAGCTACGGAAGAGAGGATGAGGGGATGGATTTGTGAACCCAGCATTGAATGGGTGAGGTTGAAGGGGTCCTCCTGCAAGGGAACGACCCTCCAGGTCCTCGCCACGGCAATGCTCCCATCCCCTCTGACAAAGTACACATCATGCCCAGTGGTGACAGCCACACTGAAGACATGGAACCAAATGAGGAAGCATTTTGGTCTAACCAAGATGGACCCATCTGTGGAAACCACAAATTCCCACCAGCCATGCTCAACGCCACCTTCAAAACATGGAGACAGGATTGGGGGATGCTCGCGGTCAGGGACTTTTACACAGGGGACCTTGGGCGAACTGATGGAAGACCTGGAACTTCTAACAGGACAGGAACTCAGACACCTCCAAATTAAACACTTTCTCCGCAAGGAGACGGCAAGATACCAAGGGACCCGAGAGACACACGACTGGAGGAACTAATAAACAGGAACAATAAGGAGGGGGGGAACTGTGGGAACATCTCTGGATGGTTACTGGATAGGGCAAGACTACCGCTGGACGAAGCCAGATGGAAATGGGAGGACAAACCGGGGACGGAAGTGGGTTAGGGACTCTGGAGCGAAGCACTGAGCAGGGCCAACTCCACCTCTTCCTGCGCTAGGCTAAGCCTCATGAAATTTAAAGTGGTGCACAGAGCCCACCTCAGCAGAAACCGAATGAACAGGTTCTTCTTGGAGGTGGAGGCTAAATGTGAACAGTGCCAGGGAGGCCCAGCCAACCACGCCCACATGTTCTGGACTTTCCCCAAACTTGTCCAGTTCTGGACAGCCTTTGAGACAATGTCCAAGGTTGTGGGGGTGAGGATGGAGCCGCGCCTGTGAGTGGCAGTCTTCGGGGTATCGGACCAGCCAGAACTACATATGGGGAAGAGAACAGGCGCCCTGGCTTTTGATTCCTTAATCACACGCCGGAGAATCCTGCCTGGCTGGCGATCAGCGGCACCACCCACAGCTGCAGACTGGCTGGCGGACCTGGTGGAATATCTCCACCTGGAGAAGATCACGTACACCATCTGAGTGTAGAACAGTTTCCACAAAGCTTGGGGACTATTCGTCAGCCTGTTCCAAGACCTGTTCGAGGCCAACAGTGACTTGGGAAAGAGAGGGAGATGGGGAGAGCAGACAAGAACGCAAGCAACGAGGAGGAACAAAGGGAGAAGGTTGGAGAAGATGAGGAGAGAACCCAAGGGAGTCACAGAGAGAAACATGGGGAAAAAGGGAGGGGGGGCAGGAAGTTCTCCTCCCCCCCAACCCACGAAGACAACAACAAAAACCGCAGGAAAGAGGAGCGGAGCTCAGTGGTATGATACCAGGGCGGAAGAGGGGGCTACCAACAGGGGGGGGGGGGGGGGGGGGGCTGGGAGGGGGAAAGGGTAGCTGGGAAGAATATAGGTCAAAAAGTGTGTAAAAGGGCTGCACGGTGGCGCAGTGGGTTAGCACTGCGGCCTCACGGTGCCGGGGTCCCAGGTTCAATCCCGGCTCTGGGTCACTGTCCATCTGGAGTTTGCACATTCTCCCCGTGTTTGAGTGTGTTTCACCCCCACAACCCAAAGATGTGCAGGCTAGATGGATTGGCCATGCTAAAATTGCCCCTTAATTGGAAAAAATTAATTGGGTACTGTAAAAAAAAATTTTTTAAGTGTGTAAAGAAGAAATTGTACAACATGCAAATATCAGGCGCACTATTCGTTAAATTCTTACTGTGTAAACAATTTTTAAATGGACAATAAAAATATTTTTTTTAAAAATAGGGAATTATGGAACGCCACCATGTGCTCCCTTACATTGTTTCAGTGCCTGAAAAACATTTATTGAAAAGAACCCTTAGCAACAAAGAGGAATTACTGTTAAAGGCCCAGTTACAGGGCAGTACAGGGGATAGATCTACTACAGAAACATATCAGAATAGTCTAAAATACTTACAGCAGCATTTGCATGATGTCATCAGAAGTGACAGAGTTGGTGCTCAATAATGTCAAATATGGAAGTGGAAAATACAAATCTAATAGGGTATTCCTGCCAGACATAAGTCTTGCCGAAATATCTTATTGAAACAAAACCAATAATTAGTAATGACTAACATAACTTGTGCCATGATGACAGTGTGGCTTTATGAATTGTGGATCTCTTTGTTTGGAAATAACTGTTGCAATCCTGATACCCTAAATTATTCATGTAAAATTCTGATAAGCTAACAGTGAGCAAAATTAATAAAATGAAATTGCTTTTTGATGCACCAGGATGTGAAGTCTGTCAATGAGGGAATGCACAACAGCAGAAGAGAGGCACACTAATCATTTACTATGCAAGTCATCCTCTGTCCTGCATCTGACCCATTAGGCACAAGTCCTATCCCGCTATCTGGTTTTATTCATTTATAACCTTTATTGTCACAAGTGGGCTTACATTAACACTGCAATGAAGTTACAGTTAAAAGCCCCTAGTCGCCACATTCCGGCACCTGTTCGGGTACATGGAGGGAGAATTCAGAATGTCCAATTCAGCTTCCGGGTTGCGGTGATGCGGAGCTAAGCCGCGCGATTCGGCAGCTCCCGCAGAAACTGACTTTCGGGCCCGCTAACGGAGCCCCAACGGCATTTTTTTGAAATCCATCCCGTGGGGAAGGAAGAAGAAAGGTCCCCAACCAACCTGTATGGATCGGACCCGCAGCGAAACGGCAGAAAAAGCGGCCCTGGAGCAGCGAGAGTAGAAGGGGAAAAAAACCAAAATGGCGGCGCCAACAGACAAAGAAGAGATGCAGGAGTTCATCAAGTGCTGCTTTGAGGAGATGCGCAAGGAGATGGTGGCGCCTCTGCTGGCGATAATTGAAGGACTTGGAGCAACCCAGAAAGCCCAAGAGGTGAAGATCCAGGAGATCCAGGAAAAAGTGACCGTGAACGACGATGAGCTCGTGGGCCTGGCGGAGAAAGTGGAGCGGCACGAGGCGCTGCACAAGACGTGGGCGGGAAGACTCAAAGACCTGGAGAATAGGTCGAGGAGAAACAACTTGAGGATCCTGGGACTCACAGAAGGAGTGGAGGGAGCCGATGCCACGGCATATGCGGGCACAATGATCGGGACGCTGATGGGTGTGGAGGCCCCCCCGGGATTGCTGGAGCTGGATGGGGCGCACCGAGTGCTTGCGAGGAAGCCCAAGGCAAATGAGCCGCCAAGGGCGATGGTGGTGAGATTTCACCGGTTTACGGACAGAGAGAGGGTCCTGAAATGGGCCAAGAGGGAACGGAGCAGCAAGTGGGACAATGCAGAGATTAGAATATACCCGGATTGGAGCGCGGAGGTCGCTAAGCGGAGAGCGGGTTTAAACCGGGCCAAAGCGGTGCTGCATCGGAAAGGAGTAAAATTTGGAATGTTGCAGCCAGCGCGACTATGGGTTACACATAATGGCCAACACCACTACTTTGAAACGCCTGAAGAGGCGTGGACCTTTATACTAACTGAAAAGCTGGACTCTAATTGAGGGTTTGTGTGGGAGGGGGGTGTTTGAGGGTTGAAGTATGATGGTTGTTGTACATAGGGGGTCAATCACGCACAGGGAATGTTTTCTGGGCTGGGGGAGAGAGACAAGGTCACGACAGGAGGCGCCATGGGGGGCGGGGCAGGCTTTGGAAAGCGCGGGGTTTTCTTTACCGCGCGTGGCAAGAAAGGCGGGAAGGGGAACGAAGGAATGTATATTGATTGGGAGATTCCCACACGGGGGGGTCAAAGGGATGGCGGGGGAAGCCGGGGTCAGCAGGTGTCAGCTGACTTACGGGAGGGATATGGGGGGAGCAAAAAAGCTAGACGGGGATCTAGCGAGGGGGAGGGGAGGGAGGGAAGGGGGGGAGAGGAGGGAGGGGGGGCAAGGGGGGGAAAGGGTTGCTGTTGCACTGGCCAAAAGAGAACGGGACACAGAAGAGGTGGCTGGGACGGGGGTCCCCCGGTTGGGGGACTGAAGAGGGAGGGAGACGCGGACAAGGGACTGGTCCAGAAAAGGAGATGGCTAGTCGGCGGGGGGGTGGGGGGGGGTGAGAGTCCCTCCAATCCGGCTGATAACGTGGAACGTGAGGGGCCTGAACGGGCCGGTGAAGAGGGCCCGAGTGTTCGCGCACTTAAAGGGACTGAAGGCAGACGTGGTCATGCTCCAAGAGACACACCTGAAGGTGGCGGACCAGATCAGGTTAAGAAAGGGATGGGTAGGACAGGTATTTCACTCGGGATTAGACGCAAAAAATAGAGGGGTGGCAATTCTGGTGGGAAAGCGGGTGTCATTTGAGGCCAAGACTATCGTAGCGGATAATGGAGGGAGATATGTGATGGTGAGTGGTAGGTTGCAAGGGACGTGGGTGGTGTTGGTAAATGTATACGCCCAGAACTGGGATGATGCTGGATTCATGAAGCGTATGTTGGGGCGCATTCCGGACCTGGAGGTAGGAGGACTGATAATGGGAGGGGACTTTAATACAGTGCTGGGCCCAGCACTGGACCGCTCCAGATCAAGGACGGGAAGGAGGCCGGCGGCGGCCAAGGTGCTCAGGGGTTTTATGGATCAGATGGGGGGAGTGGACCTATGGAGGTTTGCAAGACCGCAGGCCAGGGAATTTTATTTTTTCTCCCACGTACATAAGGTTTACTCCCGGATAGATTTCTTTGTTCTGGGTAGGGCGCTTATTCCGAGAGTGGAGGGGACGGAGTATTCGGCCATAGCCGTGTCGGACCATGCCCCGCACTGGGTGGAAATGGGGCTGGGAGAGGAGAGGGACCAACGCCCGCTGTGGCGGTTGGACGTAGGACTGCTGGCTGATGAGGTGGTGTGTGGGAAGGTGAGGGGGTGCATTGAAAGGTACTTGGAGGCCAACGACAACGGGGAGGTGCGAGTGGGGGTGGTATGGGAGGCATTGAAGGCGGTGGTCAGGGGAGAGCTGATCTCCATTAGGGCTCATAGGGAGAAGACAGAGGGCATGGAAAGGGAGAGGTTAGTGGGGGGGGATCTTGCAAGTGGACAGGAGATACGCAGAGGCCCCGGAGGAAAGAGTACTCAGGGAACGGCGACGGCTCCAGACGGAGTTTGACCTACTGACCACGGGCAAGGCGGAGGCACAATGGAGGAAGGCGACCTATGAGTATGGGGAAAAGGCTAGTCGGATGCTGGCGCACCAGCTCCGTAAGAGGGCGGCAGCGAGGGAAATAGGGGGAATCAAAGATGGAAGGGGAGTCACGGTTCGAAGTGCCACGAAAATAAATAAGGTATTCAAGGCCTTCTATGAAGAGCTGTACAGGTCCCAGCCCCCGGGGGGGAAGGGGGGATGAGGCGATTTCTGGACCAGCTGGGGTTCCCGACGGTGGAGGAGCTGGTTTGGGGGCACCAATTGGGTTGGAGGAGCTGAGCAAGGGTTTGGGGAGCATGCAGGCGGGGAAGGCCCCGGGGCCGGACGGGTTCCCGGTGGAGTTCTATAGAAAATATGTGGACCTGCTGGTTCCGCTGCTAGTGAAGACCTTTAACGAGGCAAGGGAGGAGGGAACCCTGCCCCAGACAATGTCGGAGGCGACAATCTCCTTGATTCTTAAGCGAGACAAGGATCCACTGCAATGTGGATCGTACAGGCCGATATCGCTCCTCAATGTGGACGCTAAGCTATTGGCAAAAGTGCTGGCCACAAGGATTGAGGACTGTGTCCCGGGGGTGATTCATGAGGACCAGACGGGATTTGTAAAGGGCAGGCAGTTAAATACCAATGTGCGGCGGCTCTTAAACGTGATAATGGTGACATCGGAGGAGGGAGAGGCGGAGATAGTGGCAGCTATGGACGCGGAAAAAGCCTTTGACCGAGTAGAGTGGGAGTACCTCTAGGAGGTATTGCGCAGGTTTGGGTTCGGGGGAGGGTTTATTAGATGGGTTAAGCTCCTTTATAGCGCCCCGGTGGCGAGTGTAGTGACGAACCGGCGGAGGTCGGAGTACTTTCGGCTGTACCGAGGGACGAGGCAGGGGTGCCCCCTGTCCCCCCTGTTGTTTGCATTGGCGATCGAACCCTTGGCCATATCACTTAGGGAGTCTAAGAAATGGAGGGGGATAGTCCGCGGGGGAGAGGAGCATCGGGTATCGCTATATGCGGGTGACCTGCTGCTATACGTGGCGGACCCAATGGAGGGGATGGTGGAGGTCATGCAGACTCTGAAGGAGTTTGGGGAGTTCTGGGGCTACAAGCTTAATGTAGGGAAGAGTGAGCTTTTTGTATTACAGGCAGGGGACCAAGAAAGAGGGATAGGGGAAGTTACCGCTGAGGAGGGCGGAGAGGAGTTTTCGGTATCTGGGGATACAGGTGGCCAGAAGTTGGGGGGGCCCTACATAAATTGAATTTGACGAGGTTGGTGGAGCAAATGGAGGAGGATTTTAAAAGATGGGACATGCTCCCGCTCTCGCTGGCGAGAGTCGGTCAAAATGGTGGTCCTTCCGAGGTTTTTGTTCGTGTTTCAGTGCCTCCCCATCGTGATCACCAAGGGCTTTTTCAAGAAAGTAGGTAGGAGTATTATGGGGTATGTGTGGGCAAGTAAGACCACCGAGGGTTAGAAGAGGGTTCTTGGAACGCAACAGGGACCGAGGAGCTACTGGGCAGCAAACGTGGCGATGATCCGCAAATGGGTCATGGAGGGAGAGGGGGCGGCATGGAAGAGGATGGAGATGGCATCCTGTAAAGGAACGAGCCTGGGAGCGTTGGTAACGGCACCGCTGCCGCTCTCGCCGACAAAACACACCACAAGCCCGGTGGTGGCGGCAACGCTAAGGATCTGGGGCCAGTGGAGAAGGCATAGGGGTGCAATGTGAGCATCGGGTGGTCCCCGATCAGGGGTAACCACCGGTTTGTCCCGGGGAAGATGGACGGGGGGTTCCAAGGCTGGCATCGAGCGGGGATTAGAAGAATGGGGGACCTGTTCATTGACGGGACATTTGCGAGCCTAGGGGCACTGGAGGAAAAATTTGAGTTACCCCCGGGAAACGCATTTAGATATATGCAGGTGAGGGCTTTTGCGAGGCAACACGTGAGGGAATTTCCGTTGCTCCCTGCACAAGAAGTTCAAGATAGGGTGATCTCGGGGGTATGGGTTGGGGAGGGAAAGGTGTCGGAAATATACCAAGAGATGAAAGCAGAGGGGGAAGCGCTAGTAGAAGAATTGAAAGGTAAATGGGAGGAGGAGCTGGGGGAGGAGATTGATGAAGGGCTATGGGCTGATGCCCTGGGCAGGGTTAATACCTCCTCCTCGTGTGCCAGGCTCAGTCTGATACAATTTAAGGTGGTTCACAGAGCGCATTTGACGAGGGCGAGGCTGAGTAGGTTCTTTGGAGTAGAGGATAGATGTGAAATATGTTCAGGGAGCCCGGCGAACCATGTCCATATGTTTTGGTCATGCCCGGCATTGGAGGGGTTCTGGAGAGGAGTGGCGGGAGTAATATCTCAGGTGGTGAAAGTCCGGGTCAAGCCAAGCTGGTGGCTAGCAATATTTGGAGTAGTGGACGAGCCGGGAGTACAGGAGGTGAAAGAGGCCAGAATTCTGGCCTTTGCGTCCCTAGTAGCCCGGCGAAGGGTCTTGCTATTGTGGAAGGAGGCGAAGCCCCCTAGCCTGGAGGCCTGGATAAATGACATGGCGGGGTTCATAAAATTGGAGAGAATTAAGTTCGCTTTGAGAGGGTCTGCACAAGGGTTCTACAGGCGGTGGCAACCGTTCCTAGAATACCTAGCGGAGCGTTAGAGGAAGGCCGGTCAGCAGCAGCAGCAACCCTGGGGGGGGGGGGGGGGGGGGGGGAAACGAGAGATTGCTGGAGGGGACGGATGAGCGGGGGATAACATGGAGGGTGGGGGAAACTGGCACGAATGGGCGAGAGCCAGTGTATAAAGCTATGTAAATATACCATCTTGCCATGTATATATCTTGCTCAGGGAGAATTAGCGTTATTTTGTTACGGGGGGGGGGGGGGGGTTATTATTTGTAAGGGGAAAAAAAATTTGTGTTGTTAAAAAACCTTAATAAAAATATTATATTAAAAAAAAAGAATGTCCAATTCACCTAACAGCACGTCTTTCGGGACTTGTGGGAAGAAACCGGAGCAACCGGAGGAAACCCACACAGACACAGGGAGAATGTGCAGACTCCGCACAGACAGTGACCCAAGCCAGGAATCGAACGTGGAACCCTGGAGCTGTGAAGCAACAGTGCTACCCACTGTGCTACCGTGCCACCCTGGTGTGCTACCATGTAGATTATTGTGCAACCATACACACAATTGCCACTCATGCTGTCAGCCATTCACACAATCACTCAAAACCACCTCTACTGGGTCAGAAATGTCATTTGTGCGCCTGACCCCAGATCCCCTAAGTAACTGTTCCATCCAGGTCTCGGTTGCAGCAGGAGACTCCCTGGAGGACGATGGAAATGCTTTCTGGATGTGCTCAAAGTATCCCTGAAAAAAATCAAACATTTCCACCAACTCATCCCTGGTCGGTGACTGACCAAAATGGAACAAGTTTCTTTAGGAAGGCATCAAACACATTGGGAGACATAATCGTGAGCATGCCACAAACCTCCAATCACTTTGTCTGCTCATCCCTTCAAGCACGATCTGTGCTGCATGTGACAGTCTGCAGATTGCACATCACACTTATATCAGACATTTAAGAACCCATCAAACTAGAGTCATTCTGAGGAAATACCTAAGAAGCATTCCCATACCACTGTTTTTAGTAATTACTTTCTGCATACAGATTTTTCTCTTTGATGTGCCAGTGGGAATGTTAGACGTGGGGATGCAAAATCTGAGACCGAGTTGGAACACAGAATATGTATCAGGTTCATTGCCTGTTTCTTCAAATGATTGATGGATTCACATATTATTTGGCAAGTTCCTCTGAATCACAACATTGTTGGATGCCTGTCAAAAAAGTACAGCTTCAAACTGACTTCCCATCTTCAGAGCACAGATTCTTAAAACTGTGTATCACTGGTTTTCCAAGTGACAACGAAGATTTCATTTGATTAGCCACTTATTAAAAAAAGCTATGTTTATTAAGGTTTTATCTTTTAGAGAACAGCACAACAAAATTACAAAAGAATACATTGCCATGGTCAAGGGAAAAAAAGGGTTCAGCATCCATGAGTACAAAGAGAGACAGGAGAACATCACACCGAGCTCGATACAATCATTAAACATAACTAGATACTTATACAGCCCCACCAAAGACTGGGGGTGAAACAGGATGAGGGCACGAAAAACATGGTAAAAAATAGTGCACACCCTCTGTAGCCATCTGGGTTGGCCACTTACAACTAGGTACAGAGAAACTCGCAAAGCCTGGCGGGTAAAATGGACAAGCCAAGACTCAGGCAGGCTCAGAGCCTGAAATGCATATTTGCAAACAAAAGTCCAGACGGTATCGAAACTCCGACCAATTAGCATTTTAATGGGGCTGATTAGCATTTGATGGACCATCTTCACCAAGACAAAGGACTGGTACTTGAGCGACCGGTACAGTCCCAGACATTTCGGCTCCACTCCCTGTTCAAGGGAAGCGTAAACAACGGGGTCAGTGACCGCTTGGGACACGCCCAGCCATCCAGATCCCCGCCCACTTATTGGTTAGGAATCGAACCGAGTGATCAGAGATCACCCAATTAGTGGGGCCCAAACTGAAGGACCGCCCGAAAGAGCGCGCAAATCCCCAAGTATAAGAAGAAGAGTTCGCCACATGTTCGTCCTCTCTTGGTCCTGGTACCCCGGTCACGGCCATCGCCAAGTGCAGCAACACCAGAAGCAAGTCCAAGTTCAACGCCCGCTACCAGACGGATGAGCCAAGCTGAGCAGCAGTTACTCCTTCGAACCTGATAGATCCAGAATCGAACAGCGGCCACTGTTTCTCTGACCTAAGCCGGGTGCCCGAAGTTAAGTGCAGGTTGTCTGAGTCGATAGGTGTAGTTAACTAGTAGTGTTTATGTTGCATGACTAATTGTGTGTAAATAAAGTACCCTTGACCTTGAACTAACTAACTGGTGTTTGGCTCTTTGATCGATAGCCGGTTGAACCTTGTGGTGGTATCATTTGATACCTGGCGACTCTAAGCATCAGAATATAGATAACATAGAAAGAAGGGCAAACTCACTGATTGCCATAATTGGAACAGAGCCACAGAAAGGACAGAGTAAAAGAGTAAAAGAAGAAAACGCGACACCTCCCATGTCACGCAAGTCCGCAACCACCATGAGAAATCAGGATAACTTTTTGTGCCATGTTCAAGTGCGCACCAAAGTACATCTCCTTGAATCTAGAAGCAGCAAAGGCACCAACTCCCCACCGCAGACTTCTCTCCTCGGACACCAGGCCTATCTGCACCCATGTAGGAGCCAAGGTCCGATTCATCATACCAACCCTTACAAAAAACAAAAGAAAATGCGCCAAGGATTATGATCAGACCTTCGGGGTCTCCCAAGAAAGGAAAAGAAGGAAGAGCTAGAACTGCCAGAATTAACCCACAGGATAATAAGGAATCGGGACCCAACACAGGCCCGCCAATCACACACCAATGAAGAGGAGAACAAACCTCACAACTGAACAAAAAGGCATCCCACCCCCAATCGGACTACAGGATATCTACCAAAGCACAGGACCCAGCTCATCCCCAGGCCCCTGTGCATCTGAGAAGCAAAACCCAACCTCTCAAGATGTCCCTAATATTGCTTTCAAGAAGGGCCATTCCAAGCTCTCAGGGGCATCAAGATACCAGCCACAGCACTGCACTGGCAATACTCAACACATCCCGACACACAGGAAACTAAACCCGGGGACCACCAGCACACCCCAAAACCTGCACCCCCAGCTGAACTTAAACCTCTCCCACCCCATCCGGGGTAATGCACCATCCCCACTTGTACTGAGTGGATAATTGCTCCAGCTCCAGACAGGAGGGCAACATCCTGAGAAGAAAAATAATCGTTGGATACCCCAAAACTGGGCACCTTGGCAGGGAGGGCCGATTCTCTCCTCCCCAGTACAAAGGGGGTCCTCTCCCAAACCACCTGGCCAGACCAGGGTCAGAAAAAGACCCTGCTCACCCAGATGAAGAGAAAAAGAGAAGGAACCCTCTAAGGGAGGGACACCCAAACTAACTCAGAGTGACTGAGTTATTCAAATTTTCACAAAATATCAACAACAAAATACAAGAAAAGAACAACCCCCCCCCCCCCGCCCCCGTATACATAAATAATAAATTAACAGCCTTCATCAACACAAAGGCAAATATACACGCCCACTCAAGAAAAACAAACCAATCCCCCCGAGCCCCCCCCCCCCCCCCCCCCCCCCCCCCCCCCCGCCAATCCCCGGGCTACTGCTGCTGCTGACCATCTTCTAATGCTCTGCCAGGAAGTCGCCTGTTGCCACCGCCTGAAGAACCCTTGCACCGATCCCCTTAAGGCAAATTTCACCCTCTCCAATTTAATAAACCCCGCCATATCGCTGCTCCAGGATTCCACGCTTGGGGGCCTCGTATCTTTCCACTGAAGGAGAATCCTTCGCCGGGTTACCAGGGACGCAAAGACCAGAATATCGGCTTCTTTCGCCTCCTGCTCTCCCGGCTCCTCTGCCACCCCAAATATTGCGAGCCCCCAGCCCAGCTTGACCCTGGAACCTACCACCCTCGACACCATCCTCGCTACACCCTTCCAAATGTCCTCCAGCGCTGGGCACGCCCAGAACATGTGGGTGTGGTTTGCTGAGATCCCTGAGCACCTAACACACCTGTCCTCGCACCCAAAGAACCGGCTTATCCTTGCCCCGGTCATGTGAGCCCTATGCAGCACCTTAAATTGTATGAGGCTGAGCCTCACGCAAGAGGAGGAAGAGTTCACTCTCCCCAGGGCAACCGCCCACGTCCCTTCATCAATCTCCTCACCCAGCTCCTCCTCCCACTTATCCCTTAGCTCCTCCACCGAGGCCTCCTACTCCTCCTGCATCACCTGATACGTTGCCGAGATCCTCCCCTCTCCAACCTACACCCCCGACAGCACCCTGTCCTGCACCCTGCGTGGCGGCAACAGTGGGAACTCCACCACTTGCTGCCGAACAAACGCCCTTACCTGCATATGTCTGAAGGTGTTCCCCGGGGGAGCCCAAACCTCTCCTCCAACTCACCCAGGCTCACGAACTTCCCGTCCACAAACAGGTCCCCCATCCTTCTAATACCTGCCCTGTGCCAGCTCAGGAACACTCCGTCCATCATTCCCAGGACAAACCGGTGGTTCCCCTGTATCGGGGACCACACCAAAGCCCCCACCTCCCCCCTGGCCTTAGGGATCAGGATGGGGAGGCACTGGAGCAGGAACAAAAATCTCGGGAGCACCGTCATTTTGCACCCCACCCACCAGGGAGAGTGGCAGCACGTCCCACCTCTTAAACTCCTCCTCCATTTGCTCCACCAGTCTCGTGCAGGGCCCCCCAACTCCTAGCCACCTGGACCGCCAGGTACCTGAAACTCCTCTCCGCCCTTTTTAGTGGGAGCTCACCAATCCCCCTCTCCTGGTCCCCTGGGTGAACAACGAACAACTCGCTCTTCCCCATATTGAGCTTGTACCGGGAGAAATCCCCAAACTCCCTGAGAATCCTCATCACCTCCGGCATTCCCCCCACCGGGGCGACACCCGAACCTTTTTCAGCACCTCCCACAGGTACCCCCTCTCTACCCTATCAAAGGCCTTCCGCGCATCCATCGCCGCCACTATCTCCGCCTCCCCTTCCACCGCCGGCATCATTATAACATTCAAGAGCCTCCGTACAATCGTATTCAGCTGTCTCCCTTTCACGAACCCCGTCTGATCCTCGTGAATGACCTGCGGCACGCAGTCCTCTATCCTCGTGGCTAAAACCTTCGCCAACAACTTTGCATCTACATTTAGGAGTGAGATCGGCCTGTATGACCCACATTGTAGGGGATCCTTGTCCCGCTTCAGGATCAAGGAGATCAGCGCCCGAGACATCGTCGGGGGCAAAGCCCCTCCTTCCCTTGCCTCGTTAAAGGTCCTTACCAACAGAGGGCCCAGCAGGTCTGCATATTTCTTATAAAATTCGACTGGAAACCCATCTGGACCCGGTCCCGCCTGCATGCTTCCTATCCCTTTGACCAACTCCTCCAATCCAACCAACGCCCCCAGCCCCGTCACCTGCCCCTCCTCCACTCTCGGGAATCTCAACCGGTCCAGAAAGCGACCCAACCCTCCCTCCTCCAGTGGGGGCTCGGACCGATATAGTTCCTCACAGAAGTCCCTGAAGACCCCATTGATACCCACCCCACTTCGCACCATGCTCCCTCCCCCATCCTTAACTCCCCCGATCTCCCTAGCTGCCTCTCGCTTCCGAAGCTGGTGCGCCAGCATCCGGCTCGCCTTTTCTCCATATTCATATACCGCCCCCTGCGCCTTCCTCCACTGCACCTCCGCCTTCCTGGTGGTCAACAGATCGAATTTAGTCTGGAGGCTGCACCGCTCCCTAAGCAATCCATCCTCCGGGACCTCCGCGTACCTCCTGTCCACCCTCACCATCTCCCCCACCAGCCTCTCCCTCGCTCTCTTCTCCCTCCTCTCCTTATGGGCCCTAATGGAGATCAGCTCTCCCCAGACCACCGCCTTCAGTGCCTCACAGACCACCCCAACTTGGACCACCCCATTGTCATTAGCCTCCAGGTACCTTTCTATGCACCCTCGGACCCGCCCGCTCACCTCCTCGTCCGCCAGCAACCCCACCTCTAAGCGCCACAGCAGGCGCTGGTCCCTCTCCTCCCCCAGCTCGAGGTCTACCCAATGCGGAGCGTGATCAGAAATGGCTATCGCCGAGTACTCAGTATCTTCCACTCTCGGAATCAGCGCCCTGCTCATAACAAAGAAGTCAATCCGGGAATAGGCCTTGTGGACATGGGAGAAGAATGAGAATTCCCTGGCCCCTGGCCTCGCAAACCTCCATGGGTCCACCCCTCCCATATGGTCCATGAACCCCCTCACACCTTGGCCGCCGCCGGCCTCCTACCCGTCCTAGACCTGGAGCGATCTAGTGCCGGGTCCAGCACCGTATTGAAATCCCCCCCCATTATCAGGCCCCCTGTCTCCAGGTCCGGAATCCGGCCCAACATACGCTGCATGAAGCCCGCATCGTCCCAATTCGGGGCATTATACATTGACCAACACCACCCTCTCCCCCTGCAGCTTGCCACTTACCATCACATACCTACCCCCATTGTCTGCCACGATGCTCGACGCCTCGAACGGCACTCTCTTCCCCACCAAGATCGCCACCCCCCGATCTTTTGCATCTAACCCCGAATGAAATACCTGGCCTACCCACCCCTTTCTCAACCTTACCTGATCCACCACCCTCAGGTGCGTCTCCTGAAGCATGGCCACATCTGCCTTCAGCCCCTTCAGGTGCGCGAACACCCAGGCCCGTTTGACCGGCCCGTTCAGTCCCCTTATGTTCCAGGATATCAGTACGATCAGGGGGCTACCTGCCCCCGCCGACTCGCCATATCCCCTCCTCGGCCAGCCACGTTCCCGCACCCCCCGCACGGCCCATTCCCCACAGCGGCAGACCCCCGCCCAACTTCCTCTACCGACTCCAGCTCCCCCTTGGCTATTCCAGCAGCAACCCGGTTCCCCCCCCCCCCCCCCCAAGCTAGGTCCCCCCTAGCTGCATTGCTCCCCCCATTGCACTCCCGTAAGTCAGCCGACTCCTGCTGACCAAGGCCACTCCCGCCACTCCCTCGACCCCTCCCATTGTGGAAATTCCCCTTCCCCCATTGCCCACAGCAGGCTTTCACCCTCCCCCTTCCACTCCCAGCACGGGAAAAAGCCCGTGCTTCCCAGCTCTGGCCCCGCCCCCTTCAGCCCTTAGCGCGGGAAAAAGCCCGCGCTTTCCACTCGCCCGGCCCCGCCTCCTCTGGCACAGATGCCTTTTCAGGCCCGGTCCCCTGCCCCCAACTCAGGCCTCACCACCCCCCCCCCCCCCCGCGGGGCCCCATCCCCCCTGCCGGCCATCAACCCCCCAAGCCGTTTACCTGCCCCCCTCTACGAGCCCACCTGGCGGACCCAACCGAAACAGTGCCCAACTAACCCCCGAAAAAACAAAGAACCAACCATGAACAAAGAACCCTACCCCAAAATACAACACAACAATCCGCAACCATCCCTTCACCGCGGTCCCCGCCCCTGACTCTCAGTCCGAGTCCAATTTTTTGGCCTGGACAAAGGCCTCCTCCGGGGACTCAAAATAATGATGTCGGTCCTTGTAGGTGACCCACAGACGCGCCGGATGCAGAATGCCGAACTTCACCCCCCTCCTGTGCAGCACCGCCTTCGCCCGATTGTATCCGGCCCTCTTCTTCGCCACCTCCACGCTCCAATCTTGGTATATCCGGACCTCCGCGTTCTCCCACCTGCTGCTCCGCTCCTTCTTGGCCCACCTTAGCACGCACTCCCGATCAGCAAACCGGTGGAACCGCACCAGCACCGCCCACGGCGGCTCGTTGGGCCTGGACCTCCTCGCCAGCACTCTGTGGGCCCCCACCAGCTCCAGGGGTCCCTGGAAGGACACCGCTCCCATCAGCGAATTCAGCATGGTGACCACGTAGGCCCCCACATCCGACCCCTCCAATCCCTCCGGGAGGCCCAGGATCCGCAGATTCTTCCGCCTCGACCGGTTCTCTATCTCCTCGAACATCTCCTGCCACTTTTTATGGAGCGCCTCATGCGCCTCCACCTTCACCGCTAGGCCTAGGATCTCATCTTCGTTCTCAGAGACCTTTTGCTGGACCTCCCGGATCGCCGCCCCTAGGGCCATCTGGGTCTCCAGCAGCTTATCGATTGACGCCTTCATCGGCTCCAGCAGATCTTTCAGCTCCCTAAAGCAGCGCTGAAGAAACTCCTGCTGCTCCTACGCCTACTGCATCCACGCTGCCTGGTCTCCACCCGCCGCCATCTTGGTCTTCCTCCCTCGCACCTTCTTTTGCTTCACTGCCACTTTTTTGATCGCCCCACTCCTGGTCCAAGCCATACACTATTGGGGGAATGTTGCTATCTCCTTCCCACACTGGGAAATGTCGAGCAAGCGCCGTTACGGGCTCTAAAAAGAGGCCAAAAGTCAGTTTCTAGCGGGAGCTGCCGAACGTGCGACTTAGCTCTGCATAGCCGCAACCGGAAGCCACATTAACCATTTCCACCTCAACACACACCATTACTGAATCCTTTCAGTCTAAAACCCCAAAAGAGGAATAAAGAGAGGCCCAAGCAGTAAAAAAAAACTCAACCTCAAGAGTCAGAAGGAACCCAGTCCTCCCAAAATCTGTCCACGTCATCGAAGGACTAAGGTGCAGATTACGACACTCAAGTAATAGAGAAAAAAAATCCCTACGCGGATTAGCTCTTACTGGTGGATTATCCTCAATCTCAATGAGGACTGAACTCATCCTACCAACCCCAACCTTCCACCCTTCACCCCGCTCCGGCTCCACTCACCTTCCTTATAAACAAGTTAGGGGGTGATAAAAATAAATACTCCCTTCCCCTAACTACAAGAATTCTAAGTCATAATAATGCACAAGGCACCATCAGTTCCATCATGCTATCTCTCCGATGCCCAGGCGGTCCACAGTATAGACCACGGCTGGAGGAATGAACCGACCCACTCGGCTACCTCCAACCCCTCAAGTAAAGCATTGAAAGTAGGAAGATATAGGACCAGTGATTGGCTGGTCCAGCCGGCTGACCCCTTGCCTCGAAGACTGGATACACTGTGGTATATCGAAGCTGATGCACCCAGCATCCAAAGCATGGTAGCCAATCTTCAAACTCACTTGGGAACTCGCCTTCCACCTCGCACCAAGCATCAGGTTCATGGACACACCTTGCCCGACTCCCCACCTCCCGAGTCCGTCAGGATAAACAATATACAATGTATCAGGATCCTGGCGACACAGAGGTGGGCCTTTACCAAGGAAAGTGCTCCTTCAAGTGCAAGAACTCTCTCATGTGCCTCCACCATTCTCCTAAAAGGCATCACTCAATTCTTCAAAGTGAACTCTAACGACCTGCACCACAGAGCTGAGATTCTCATAAAATACAGCACTTTAAATGACGGCCATCATCTGGATGCACACAGCACTGCCAACGTGGAAGCCCACCCAGCAGGCGCCACCTCATTGCAAGTTTGACCCCAGTCCAATCCGACTGCCATGGACAAATGAAGATTTTTCCGATTTATCTCAACTCTTCTTCGCAAAATATCAATTGTGTCTTCCAAGGACACAGTGCAAGCCATGTAACCCAAGAAAAGGCAAATATGAAATGTGAGCCAGGATAAAATAAAAGATTAAAAGATAAGGAGAGCCAGAGGTTGCGAAAACACAACTGCTCCCGCACTCATATCATGTGAACCCTTGTTTAGCCATTTTGAATTGTTCAACTGCCTTTTTTCTGGCTTGTTTTTCTGTATGGATATTCTACAGTTCACTGCTGACCTTTTCTTTATCTCTGTCACCATCTCAGAACACTAAATGGAAAGCAGCCTTGCTGCATAGACTGGGCATTCCTCTGGGAATTCCGCTTATTCACAGGAAGTTAGAGGATAAAGAGGAGTTCTACAGGCATGAGTAGAAGCATGTTCCTTCAACAGTGCTGAAGCTGGGCAGTCCCTCAACATGCCTTGAAACTTAACTGGGACATACCACAAGCTGCAATGAGCTCATTGAAGCCCCACATCAGGGTACTGTCCAGAAAATTTCCCCATGATACTGGATCAATTGGTAATGGAACCCTGGATCCCTATGGTATTAACTAGTCATTCCTGAGAGGAACAACAGCTGCATGTAAGACCTTTGTTCAGGGAGATTGTAGCAATAACCATTGCAGATTATGCTGGAGGTACGTTTTGCGGCAGAGAGAGCTACATTTCTGCAATTACACAGATGTGAGTACTTTCACCCTTGGTTTATTGGCCACATTCACCTCTGAATAAGAGGGTTGTGAATTTAAGCCATGAGTACAAAATCTAGGTTGACATTTCGGTGCATTGGTGAGAGAATGCTACCACTATTTCAGCTGTAACATTACACTAAGGCTGCAGCTGCCCTTTAAGATGGATGAAAAAGACTCCATGGGAGTATTGGAAGAGCAAACAAATTGGCCTGGCCAATATTTAGCCTTTGATTAATATCACCCAAAGCAAATTGACATGGCTATTTGTGGGACATTGCTGTGTGAAAATTGACTGTTGTTTAACATTATGACTGGGTGTATGCTTGCTGTCTATTTATGTATGGATTGCACATGAGCCATGTGGTCAGTGGATAGCAATTCTCATCCAGTAGATATCCTTAGATTTGTTGTGGCGTCTCAGATCCAGATGACGAAGGCATCATAACTACTGCAAGGACACCAAGTATTTGCCTGCCTGACTTGCTGTGTATGGTCACACACTAATTGGACATTGAGGGAGTAGAATCCTTCTTGTTGCGATACATTTCAGAGTTAACATGTGTCCACAAAATGTTGCATGCATTCAAAGGCACACTGCAGCGTGGAGAGACCTACAATCTCCACCTGCTTCTCCCTGGCAGAGAGAATAAATTGTATTCAAGACACCTTGTAGAAAGGTGGATGGTGAACTTGGAGATGGTGAAATTTACCCAATCAAAAGAGTAGTTACTGAGAGGGTGGCAAAAAAGCAAGGGGTTGCACGATAAATGGCAGGGTACTGAAAAATGTAGAGGAAAAGAAGGGCCTTGGAATGCAGATTCTAAAGATACCAGGCTGGTAGATAAGATGGCTAAGCAGGTGGATTAGATGATTAGCTGTGGGACAGAACATAAAAGCAGGAGGTTATGCTAGAACTGTATAAAACATTATAGTCATAGCTACAGCACTAGTCATCACATTACAGGAGGGATGTAATTGCATCTGGGAGGGTCAGCTGCCAAGCCCATAAGGATATTGGCTACCGTGGTTTATGCTTTGCAAAGTTTTCCTGTGGTTTGCCATTGCCTGATGCAGTATAGCTGGCCACATTTACTATTGGAAGGATTTGGCTATGTTACGAACACATTTTCCACAGCCATCAAGTCCTGAAGTGGGTCTTGAACACCGAGTTTCTCTCCCAGAATTAGGGACACTGCCACTGTGCCGCAAAACTTCCACTACAGAGGAAGTTTACAAGGATGTTGCTTAACTAGAGAATTTCAGCTATGAGGAAAGATTGAATAGGCTGAGGTTGTTTTACTTGGATCAGAGTAGGTGGAGGGGAGATATAATTGAGTTGTATAAAATTCTGAAGGGCCTAGTTTGAGTGGATTGGAAGGATCTAATGCTCTTAGCATGAGGTCAGTAACCGGGGGCATACATTTAATGTAATTGGCAGAAGGATTAAAGGGGAGATGAGATAAATGGCGCAAATCAGCGGCCTCGTTATACCCGACTTGGTGTCAAGATAATGCCTCTCGCAAGATTTTCACCACTCAAAATGCCTCGTGAGATTCAATGGAAACTTGCGAGACATCAGGATCCGGTTCTCGCACTTATTGGCATGATCCAGATCTGCATATTTAAATGAGTCATTAAGTTCATTTAAATATGTGTTCGCAGGATTCTCTCCATGCCCGGGACGTAACAGTTGCACCTGGGAGGCCATGCCAATGTGGCGTTTAGTACTAGTTTCCACAAATGTGGATCAGTTGTAATGTCACCTGGGGAGTTGGGGCTTACCAAGTGGAGGAGGGTGAGGGGGTGTTCCTGGCAGCCATACCAGGTGGGAGATGAGGCTGAAAGAGGGTGGGGAAAGATCAGGGCAGCCAGACAAAGTGGTGCACGATCTGCAAGGTGCCTTTCCTGCTGGCCTTACCAGCAGGATTTGACTCAAGTGCGGCCTTGACAGAGAGAAACCCCCAGACGCCAAAAAAAAAGTGAAGTGCCGTTGAATAGCAGGGTGTTACTTGGCGCTGCAGCAGAGAAACACCCTCTTAAACGTGCCCAAAACTGGACATAAATTTTTTTCCTGTTTAATCGTGCCCAAAATCTTTTTACCTAGCGAGTGGTGCGGGTTTGGAGCTCATTGCTTTAAAAGGTAGTAGAGGCAAGAGGAGTGGTCACATTTAAAAAATACCAGGATATGTACTTGAAGTATTGCAACCTATCGGACTTCAGACCAAGTGGCACATGAGTGCGGCCTCAACCGGGACCTGGGGTTCATGTCGCATTACATTCATCCCCCACCATCTGGCCTGCGAAATCCTACCAACTGCCCTGGCTTGACACAATTCACACCTCTTTAACCTGGCGTTACCCCATCTCTGGATCTGTAAAGATTTAATCACCTGCTAATGCTCACATTCCAAGCATTGTCTGGCATCTTTGAATCTGTCTATATATATGTTTCTGGAACATACCTGTTCATTCACCTAAGGAGCAATGCTCCGAAAGCTAGTGACATCGAAACAAACCTGTTGGACTTTAACCTGGTGTTGTAAGACTTCTTACTGTGCCCACCCCAGTCCAACGCCGGCATGTCCACATCATGGCTAACATTTATTCACTCCACCATTCGCGCTCAGTAGCAACACTGTGTACCGTCCACAAGATGCATTTCAAACCCCTCTACATCAGTTAGAAGGACAATGGCAGCAAGTGCATGGGAACACCACCGTCGACAAATGCCCTTCCAAGTCACACACCATCCTGACATGGAAATATGTCACTATTCCTTCACTGCCACTGGGTGAATTTAAGCAATGACACCCTTTACTAATGTCTCCTTATAAACGTAATCTTAAAACTCCCTCCTGATATCTGGTTCACGCTCATTACCTTGAGATAAATATACAGAGTAAAATTTGACAAATATATCACTATTGTGAACATATTTATGTTGATATTGATATGAAAGTCAAAACTAAACTGCATTAAGCAAATTATCAGATTTTATGAATATTCTGATGACCTTGCTCCCAGATTGCTTCTACTTTCTGGTTTCTCATCAGGGAATTTTCTATGTGGGTATGTTGATTCCCCTTTTAATCCTTGCTATCCCTTTGTTTCAAATGGGTGGCACAGTGGTTAGCACTGCTGCCTCACAGCTCCAGGGACCTGGGTTTGATTCCCGCCCTGGGTGACTGTTTGTGAGGGGGTTGCACTTTCTCCCTCTGTCTGCGTGCTCTAGTTTCCTCCCACAGTCCAAAGATGTACAGGTTAGGTTGATTGGCCATGGTAACTTGCCCCTTAGAGTCCAAGGATGTGTAGGTTAGGTGGGGTTATGGGAATAGGGTGAAGATGGGCCTAGGTAGGGTGCTTTTCCAGAGGGCTGGTGCAGACCTGATGGGGCAAATGGCCTCCTTCTGCACTCTAGGGATTCTATACAAACTGTGTAGATGAGTAAGGAGATACAAGATGAAGAGACTATGCAAGAGTGAGACCTAGACAGAGTATATAGTTGGGAATTTGATGCATATAGGAATTTCAAAAACTATATATTTTTATTAGTTTTAGAATTTTTTACACGTAGCACAAACAAAAAAAAATCAGAGCACAACTTGTACAATACAGAACAGGTATTACTGAAAACGTAAGATCAAGCGGAGCAGGAAAAATTCAGGACATTGGACTGCAAGAACTAGTTGCCTCCAGTTGTCTCAGAAAATGGGGAGGAGAAAGAGAATAATGCCAAATAAATAAGATAGATTAATATCTCAGGCTGCACACCTTTATGTAGAGCAAGATCAAGACTTACAATATGGCTCATGGGACTTCCGTTGCATAGACCAGGGTTTTTCAAACTATGGGTCGCGACCTGAGGGTCGTGGAGCGGTCAGACGCAGCGTTCCCGATCGTGGGAGAAGCACCCAAAGTTTTAAAATTGAGAATGCCGACCGTAACCAGCATTTAAATCGAGAATGCTGGCCGCAACCGACTTATAAATGGAAGGATGCAGTCTTCCAGCTAGAGGTGGCAGCAGAGAGCAGGTCACGCGCCCGGCACGTACACTGATGTCTGTGGTTTGGTGCAAAATCACGGAGGAGAGATTCCTCCATTTTCTAGCTGCCAGCAAGCAGGGCAACGTGCCTGTGAAGAACTGAAGATGGATCATTTTGTTGTCAGGAAGAGAGGGCCAGAGACACAAAGAAGCCAGGATCTCACAACTGATTCTGCTAGAGAGATCTGCCCAGGAGCGTCCACAGCAGGACAAAGCAGTGTTAGTGTGAGCTGTATCCAGAGCTCCAGGGTCTCTGGTGAACAGCCAACTGAGAAAAAAACTGAAATCGGGAATAAAAAGCATAAAAGTGATTTATTGAGGTAGGGCTTTTCTAATTGTGCCAATGCACATCAGAATGCAAAGCCCATGTGTGTTATATGCAGGGAAGTACTGGCAAATGAGAGTTTAAAACCCTCAAAACTGCAAAGGCATTTGAAGAATCAGCATGGCAAGTTTGAGGACAAATCTCTTGATTTTTTCAAAGGATGCAGTAAGAACTTAAATAATCAGCTGAAATCTTTAGCAAAAATGTAACATTGAATGACAAAGCACAATTAATCTCTTACATGGTAGCTTACCATGAAGCGAAAGAGAAAATGCCCCATATCTTAGTGGAGAGATTAATTCTCACTGCAGCATTAGAGACGACCCGTACAGTTCTTGATAAAGAGATAAGCTGAAAAAATTAAATGCATCCCACTTAGTAATAAGACAGTGACTTGCCAAATTTATGGGCTGGTTTAGCACAGTGGGCTTAACAGCTGGCTTGTAATGCAGGACAAGGCCAGCAGCGTGGGTTCAATTCCCGTACCAGCCTCCCCGAACAGGCGCAGGAATGTGGCGACTAGGGGCTTTTCACAGTAACTTCATAGAAGCTTATTTGTGACAATAAGCGATTAATCTTCTTATTCTATTCTATTGCTGCGAAGTTAGAAGCCCAGCTTATTTCTCACTTAAAGTCAGCACCAAAATTCTCAGCATAACTGGATGAAAGTACAGGGCTGGGATTCTCCGAGCCCGTGCTGGGTCGGAGAATCACCGGGGGGGGGGGGTTGCGGGAATCCCGCCACAGCGCTCCGACAATTTTCTGGTGACCAGAGAATTGGCGCCAATTGCGCCTACGCAGTCGCTGCAGCGCAGGTCGGGGGCAGCCGAAATAGGCCCCCGCAGCGATTCTGCACACGCGACAGGCCGAACTCCCGCCGAGTCCCGCCGGCGTAGTTCAGACCTGGATCCTGGAACCTCAGCCGATGTGGACGTCCTGGCGGAGGGGCGGGGGTATCTGACTCTGGGAGGGGGCGTCCATGGGGTCCAGGCCCATGATCAGGGGCTTCCGATTGGCAGGTGGCCGCGATCTGGAGGGGACCTACCTCCTGACGCGCGGGCCCGCTGTTCAGTCGCCGACATGTTGCTCCTCGCCGGTGCAGAGACGGTAATCACGTGCATGCGCCAGTGCGGAGATGGCCGTGGCGCGCATGTGCGGACAGGCGCCGGCCGTGTATGACCAGCTTTTGGCACCGGACCAGTGTCATGTGAGAGTACCTTTAAGAAATGGGTGTTTATAAATGGGTATGTATATAAATATTCGTAGTGAGAGTACCTTTAAGAAATGGGTGTTTATTACTGCAGCGATGTCAGAGACTGGGTGGAGCTGGGCTGTCTGTCAGCTTTTTACTTTCATTTTCGAGCAGGCTGCAGGGTGTGTTTTAGTTTAGTTTTCAGAGCTGGATAGCTGCAGTCACAGCCAGAAGGTGTATGAATCTCCCTGTGTAATCTAAAGACTGTAAATCGATCCTGGTGATTTAAAACTAATAACAGTAGTGACGTTAACCTAATGTGCTTCTGGTAAAAGGTGTTTTAAGTCTTATAGATGTTAAAAGGAAAGCTTAAAGGATTACTTAGTGTTGTATTCTTTGGGGGTTGTATTTGAATTGATGGTTGCTAAGATGTTCACCGTATATTTTAAAAAGGTTAACTTGAGTTCATAGAATAAACATTGTTTTGCTTTAAAAAATACTTTTCCATTTCTGCTGTACCATACCTGTAGAGTGGGCCATGTGCTCCCCATACCACAATCTATTAAAAGTTGTGGGTCAGGTGAACTCCATGATACACTTTGGGATTGTCTAAACCCTGGCCCATAACAAACTGGGGCGCCGTCCGGGATAAATGTCTAATTATTGGAATGGCTTTGTGAACTTAAAGACAGTGAGGGGTGAGCATATTGTGGGTGCTTTTCAGGTGTGGTATTTTAGTTTAAGTAGGGAGTGTGTTGTGAACAATGGCTCTATCAGAGGCTCTGAGGTTTTTGGGGGTGGAGACGGTCACATGCAGTACCTTACGGACAGAGACTAAAAGCAGACTGTTAGATTTGGCAAAAACATTGCAGTTAACATTACATGACAAAATGCGAAAAGCTGAGGTCATTATGGCGGTGGCGAAGCATTTAAAGTTGCCTGACATACAGTTTGACTCATTGGAAATGGCAAAAATTCAGTTACAACTTAAACAAATGGAACATGAGAAAGAATTAAAGCAGCTTGAATACGAAAGAGATAGAGAGGAAAAAGAAAAGGAGAGAGAAGAAAGGAGAAAATAAAGAATAGCACTGGAAGAACAAAAAGAAAGAGAAAGGGAGATACAGATCAGGGAAAAAGATAAAGAGAGAGTTTGAACTTCAGAAAATGACCATGAAACATGACAGTCAGTTAAAATTGGCAGACGTAAAGAGAAACGTACAGTTGGATGATAGTGATGAGGATAGTGAGAAAGAGCGTCATAGTCGAAGGCTTGGTGGGGATCTATTTAAGTATGTCCAAGCATTGCCTAGGTTTGACGAGAAGGAGGTAGAAGCCTTTTTCATTTCATTTGAGAAGGTGGCTAAACAAATGAAATGGCCACAGGACATGTGGGTATTACTGATTCAAACTAAGCTGGTAAGTAGAGCTAATGAAGTGTTTGCATCACTACTGTAGGAGGTATCTGGGACGTATGAGGAGGTGAAAAAATCCATCTTAGGTGCATATGAACTAGTGCCTGAAGCCTACAGACAAAGGTTTAGAAATTTAAGGAAAGAATTTGGTCAAAATTACATGGAGTTTGAAAGGATCAAACAGAGTAATTTTGATAGGTTGACAAGGGCTTTGAAAATAGACAAAACGTATGAAGCTCTCAGAGAAATTAGGCTTTTGGAGGAATTTAAAAATTCAATTCCGGATGTAGTGAGAACTCATGTGGAAGAGCAGAGGGTTAAAACTGCGAGATTAGCAGCAGAAATGGCAGATGATTATGAATTAGTTCATAAATCAAAGTTTTGTTTCCAACATCAGTTTCAGCCTGTGAGGGATAGAAACTGGGGACATGAGAAATACTCAAGTGGTAAAGGTAAAGGTGATCTGATGGGAGATAATATGGAGAGTGGACCTCAGATTAAAAAAGAAATCCAGGCGGGTGGAAAAGAAATGAAAAATGTCAAATGTTTTCACTGTAATAAAATAGGCCATGCAAAGTCACAGTGTTGGTGGTTGAAGAAAAGCACTGGGAAGGCTGATGTGGTAAAACAGGATAAGACAGTAGGGTTTGTTAAAGTGGTAAAGGAAAGACCAAGTGAAGCGAAGGAGGTGCAAAAGATTGTACAGCCTGATCAAGAGGTGATTGATAAGACGGTGCCAGATCTCTAAAGAATTTACTTGTGTGGGTAAAGTTTACTCATGTGTATCAGGAAGAGCAGGTAAAGAAGTCACAATTTTAAGAGATACGGGAGCTAGTCAATCTTTAATGGTAAGAGATGAGGAGTTATGTAGTTTGGAAAGAATGTTGCCAGAAAAGGTGGTAATATGTGAAATTCAGGGTGAGAGGAGTAGTGTTCCATTATATAAGGTAAGTTTGGAAAGTCCAGTGAAGAGTGGTGAAGTGGTAGTAGGAGTAATAGAGAAAGTAACTTGTCCAGGAATACAGTTTATCTTGGGAAATGATATAGCTGGATTGCAGGTGGGAGTGATGCCTACTGTGGTTGATAAGCCAGTGGAAAATCAGACAACTGAAGCGTTGAAGGACAAATATCCTGGGATTTTTCCGGATTGTGTAGTAACAAGGTTGCAAAGTCACAGGTTAAGACAAGAGGAGAAATCAAAGAGTGAAGATGAAGTTGAAGTGCAATTATCAGAAACGATTTTTGATCAGATGGTTGAAAAAGAACAAGCACAGGTGGAGGATGAGACGGATATTTTTAGTTCAGGAAAATTGGCAGTTACAACAGAAAGATATAGAAATAAAACAGATGTATCCAAAAGCATACACAGAAGAGGTATCTGTATACCAGAGTGTTATTACCGTAAAAGTGATGTCTTGATGAGTAAATGGAGACCTTTACATATGCAGGCGGATGAAAAGTGAGCAGAAGTTCATCAAGTAGTATTGCCAGTAGGGTATAGAAAGGAGGTGTTGCGAGTTGCACATGAGGTACCAGTGGGAGGTCATTTGGAAATAAAGAAAACTCCAGCTAAAATCCAGAAACATTTTTATTGGCCTGGACTACATAAAGATGTAATTCAATTTTGTCAATCATGTCACACATGTCGAGTGATAGGGAAACCTCAAGCAGTGATAAAACCAGCACACTTAATACCCATTCCAGCATTTGAGGAACCTTTTACAAGGGTTCTAATTGATTCCGTAGGACCGCTTCCTAAAATGAAAAGTGAGAATCAATATCTTCTGACTCTAATGGATGTGTCTACTAGGTTTCCAGAGGCCATTCCAGTACGTAATATTACAGCTAAAAAGATTGTGGAGGAGTTACTTAAATTCTTTATTAGATATGGACGACCCACAGAAATACTATCGAATCAAGGATCAAATTTTACCTCAAGGTTATTCAAAGAAATTATGGATAGCTTAGGAATAAAACAATTTAAATCAACTGCATATCATCCAGAATCGCAGGGAGAGTTAGAAAGGTGGCATCAGACATTAAAGCCAATGTTCAGGGCTTATTGTCACAATTATCCAGAGGATTGGGATAAAGGAATTCCATTCGTACTGTTTGCAATTAGGGATGCACCTAATGAGTCAACTAAATTCAGTCCTTTTGAACTAATTTTTGGTCATGAGGTAAGAGGACCACTTAAATTGATTAAGGAAAAATTGGTGAGTGAGAAATCGGAAATTACATTATTGGATTACGTGTCAAATTTTAGGGAACTATTAAATAGAGCAGGTGAATTGGTTAGACAACATTTAAAAGTTGCATAAAATGTGATGAAACGGGTAGCGAACAAGAAATCCAGTGTTCGTAGTTTTGCCATTGGAGATAAAGTTTTAGTGTTGTTACCAGTGGTAGGTGAATCTTTAAAAACTAGGTTTTGTGGACCTTATCAGATTGAAAGGAAATTAAGTGAGGTGAATTATGTGGTAAGAATGCCAGATAGAAGGAAAACTCACCGAGTGTGTCATGTGAATATGCTTAAAAGGTACTTTGAAAGGGAAGGAGAGAAAAAGGAGGAGGTTTTAATGATTCTAACTCAAAGTGACGAACCAAATCCAGATGACTGTGAATTTGACTTACCTCAAATTAAATTGGAAAACGAGGATGTTCTTAAAAATTGGGGTAAATTGTTGAGGTACCTTCCAGAGGAAAAACAAACTGACCTGAAAGAGTTATTGATATCACATTGGCAAGTTTGTGGAGATAAATTGGGAAGTACTAAAATGGCTATACATGATGTAGATGTGGGAAATGCTGTTCCAATCAAACAACATCCATACAGACTTAACCCTTTAAAATTGGCACAGGTTAATAAAGACATTGAAAGTATGCTTAAAAATGGCATAAATGAAGTGGGTTGCAGCCAATGGAGCTCACCCATAGTGATGGTACCAAAACCAGACGGTACCCAAAGGTTGTGTGTGGACTATAGAAAGGTTAATGCAGTTACAAGAATGGACTCTTATCCTATCCCACGTTTGGAGGATTGCATTGGGAAAGTGGGAGAATCAGCTTTTATTTCCATACTGGATTTACTTAAAGGTTACTGGCAGGTACCTTTATCCGAAATGGCGTAGGAGATTTCGGCTTTCGTGACTCCAGATGGTATATACCAATTCAAAATTATGCCATTTGGCATGAAAAACGCCCCAGCCACATTTCAACGGTTAACTAACAAAGTTGTTTCAGGATGACCCAATTGTGCGGTATACATCGGCGATCTGGTAATTTTCAGCCAGACATGGACAGAACATTTAAAACATCTGATGGAGTTATTTGATCGACTTCTGGAGGCGGGTTTGGTGATAAATCTAGCCAAAAGTGAATTTGGAAAAGCCCAAGTCACTTTCCTTGAGAAGTTTTCAATACCCTCGAGACAAAGGGAAATAATGCGATTTCTTGGCATGAGTGGATTTGATCGAACATTTGTGCAAAGGTTTTGTAGCGTGATTGCTCCACTGATGGACTTGCTGAAGAAGCATAAAAAATTTCAGTGGACAGCGGAATTTCAACAGGTATTTGACTGCCTAAAAGCTGTGATAACCAATGCTCCTGTGTTGGAGAATTACAAGGGACTCTGTGATAAGATTGAACAAAAGTATCTGACTTTAAAGAGAAATGCCGAGGTGTAGAGAAATGGACGGATCGTGCAGAGACCTTCTTGTTCAAAGAGACTGTCAATCAAGAAGAATTCCAGTTGGAGGAAGAAGAATTTTTTAAAAATGGACTATATTATTATATTTGTTTGCATGTGTTGTTTTTTGAAACGAAAAAGTATATTTACTGTGAGCATTTCTTAAAGGATAGTGAAAAGGTGAAAAATGAAACCATCTTGAAGTTATAGTTTATTTTTTTTCTTGGGGGAGATGTCATGTGAGAGTACCTTTAAGAAATGGGTGTTTATAAATGGGTATGTATGTAAATATCTGGAGTGAGAGTACCTTTAAGAAATGGGTGTTTACTACTGCAGTGATGTCAGAGAGTCGGTGGAGCTGGGCTGTCTGTCAGCTTTTTACTTTCGTTTCTGAGCAGCCTTCAGGGTGTGTTTTAGTTTTGTTTTCAGAGCTGGATAGTTGCAGTCACAGCCAGAAAGTGCATGAATCTCTCTCTGTAATCTAAAGATTGTAAATCAATCCTGGTGATTTAAAACTAATAATTGTAGTGACTGTAACCTGCTGTCCTTCTGGTAAAAGGTGTTTTAAGTCTTATGGATGTTAAAAGGAAAGCTTAAAGGATTACTTAGTGTTGTATTCTTTGGGGGTTGTATTTGAATTAATGGCTGCTAAGATGTTCACTGTATGTTTTAAAAAGGTTAACTTGAGTTCATAGAATAAACATTGTTTTGCTTTAAAAAATACTTTTCCATTTCTGCTGTACCATACCTGTAGAGTGGGCCGTGTGGTCCCCATACCACAATCTATTAAAAGTTGTGGGTCAGGTGAACTCCATGATACACTTTGGGGTTCTCTAAACCCTGGCCATAACACTAGTGCACAGCATTCCGGCACCGTTCTAGCCCCTGAAGGGGAGAATTACTGGGCCTTGTAGCCCGTTGACGCCGGCATTGCTCACGCCAGTTTTGACGCCGGCGTCAACATTTGGCCGCAATATCGGTGAATCCCGGCCCAGATGTTTCAGATTGTGCAACCTTGCTAGTTTATGTGAGGCATGTTTGGCACAATGAAATTTTTGAGGATATGCTGTGCTCCTGACATTACCAACCAACATGACTGGTGCAGAGATTTTTGAAGCATTGAATAGTCACGTGGTTGGAAAGTAGGGCTTCAATTGGGTTAATTGTAGAGGAATCGCAAGCGATGGGGCAGCGAAAATAACTGAGAAAAACAGCTGAGTTATTATAAGCATTTAGGAGGCAACTGGTCAGAATATTGTTTAGAATCATTATATTATTCACCGTGATGCATTGGCATCGAAAGGAATTCCATCCAATCTTGAAGTGGTGTTGAAAGCAATTGTGAAAGTTGTGAATTTCATTAAGCGCAGCGCACTCAATACCAGGCTATTAGAGGCTCTGTGTTCCGATATGGGGTCTGAGCACACACGTTTATTGTTCCACACAGAGGTACCTTGGCTGTCAAGTGGTCGAGTGCTTGTCTGAGTTTACGAACTCCGGTATGAAGTCCAGGCTTTCCTCCTTGAGAAATTGTCCCCTCTGGCTGATTTGTTTGGCGATGAAACTTGGATGCTATCTATGTCATACCTTGCAGACGTCTTTTCAATTTTAAACAAATTGAATCGCAAATTGTAAGGGGAGGATGATAATTACTTTTGGCACTGAGAAGAATTAGATGCTTTCCAAAAGTCATTGAAAGTTTGGCAAATGCAAGTACCAAACCAAAACTGCTAATTGTTCCCCACACTGCTACGACATATCGAAGAAAACAATGTTCATAAGGGAACTGTCAATAGACCGACAAACCTTAGTCAGTCACATCTGGCTGTGCTGAACGACAGTTTTTGCCGTTACTTTCCAGAGGAGAAGTTTCAGATTTTGAAGGAGGTGTGTGAAAAATCCTTTTGAGTTTGAGACCCTAGAATCAATTCTTAACTTACAGCTGACTTCAAATGAAGAGACTGCACTTCTGAGCCTCACCTGTGACAGCACATTAAAAACATGCCACAAAACCATGAGGCTGTCAGCATTCTGGAGTAGTGTCACTGAGGAGTATCCAGTGCTGAGTAGAACAAGCATTTTGTTGCTATTGCCCTTCACAATGACTTACATGTGCAAGGTTGGATTTTCTGTCCTGACAAAGATGAAGACAGCACAAAGTAACTGGCTGAAGTCTGCACCTGTTATGCGTATTGCACTCTCCTCCTGTGAACCTAATTGGAGTGGGATCGTGAGGACCAAGCAGGCTCATCCATCGCATTAAAAGTTAGCAAAAATGGTGTGTTGTGAAGGTCGGCTGGTGTGGCTTGCGAACGTCAGGCGGTGTCAGTCCCTAGGGCGCCCAGTTGGTAAAATTGGGTCCTGTGAAAATAAGTTTGAAAAATGCTGGCATAGACCACCAGAAAAAAAGTTGGATAAGATTTTCGTGCTGCGTTTGGACATATGCCACAACACATCTCCCCATCTCAAGTCACACCAGAGGCATCAGAATATCCCTAAAACGTTCTTCTCTTGGATAAAAGACCTGTCTGTGCAAATGCAGGATATTGTCAACAGCATAGAAGCCCCATAGACAAGAAAATACAAGAGAATCAGAACAATTAGTTCTAAGGGGACATTCGTCAACAAAGGTCAGGACCCGTAAGGCCATACTGTGATTACTGTCAGGAGACATCTCTTCAACAAAGAGGAGAAGAGAAAGCCAACAAGGGAATGGGAACTAAATGCCCTTTCCGATTTTTGAACCCACCCATGAAGACCTAAATCTTCCACCCACCTCCTGGCAATGGCGCCACTTGGTTCTGCCACGATTAAAAGGAGGATACCAAACAGCCATTACAATTATCAAGACACAGATAATAAGAATGGAGTTAACTAAGTCTTCGAATATCACTTTTATCACAGGATTTTTCTCCCAATACTTAACCAAAAGTCTTGCAAGAACACACTATTAAGTATTAACTCTTGGATTAGGCATGCAAACAAGATGAAAGAAGGGTTTTAAAGCGAGTGGTGCCAAAGTCTACGGAAAAGCTGCTTTTCCCGCTCTTGAATCATGTGGTTCCGCCACATGTGGGAATTTGGTGCAGACGGAAAAGAAGTTCTATTTTTTTTCAGCCTCCAGTAGTTAGTGAGGTTTCTTCTTTTGTCTCCAAACCAGGTGAGTGGAATTTTCTATTAATTTATCTGTGTAAATCATTGACTAATTAAATAATATTGGGTAAAAGTGGCAGGGCTGGTGGCATGACCCGACTGCACGTGGGAATCTGTGAGATGCACTGCAATCCCGGACAGCCATATCTGCAGTTAGAATCTGCAGTTTAGCAACCTGGAGTTGCTGACCTAGTCTGTGTTATGGAAATTGTGGGGCTTCAGGGAGTGGGACAGTTATCTAGATCAGCCATTTTCAAACTCAGTGTCATGCCCCCCCGGGTGTGTCGTGGGCGGGTGTCGGGAGGGTCGTGGAGTAATTGTTTGCGGCATTCCCGATTGCGGGAAGAAGTGCCCAATGACCACAACCAACTTTTAAAGATGCCGGCTGTGACCGCCATCGCCGGCCATCCTGGACATGCGTGCCCCTCCTCAGCCGGATCTAGCAATGCGCAGGCCCAGAGCCCAGCGGGGCGCCTGCTCCTGGCGTCAGCGCACTGTCTTAGGTCATTTTTAAAAATGTGTGATGTCTTCCCACCAGAAGTGGTGGCAGAGAGCAGGTCACACGCCCCGTATACTGACGTCATATGCTCTGGGCATGAAATCACGGAGGAGAGATTCCTCCATTTTGTAGCTGCCAGCAAGGAAGCAACTATGTGATGAACTGGAGATGGATCATTTTGTAATAAAGGACGAGAGAGCCAGAGACACCAACAGGCCAGGATCTTGCATTTGAATATGCTGGAGAGAGCTTCTCAGGAGAATCCAAGGCAGGACAAAACAGTGCTGGTGTGAGCAGTATCCAGAGCTCCAGGGCCTCCAGTGAACATCCTATTCAGAAAAAAATGAAATCAGGAACAAATCAGAATAAAGATGATTTCTTGAGGTCTGGCATTGTTAATTTTGCCAATGCAAATCTGGATGCAATGCCCATGTGTGTTATATGCAGGGAAGTATAAGCAAATGAGAGTTCAAAAACACTCAGAACTTCAAAGACATTGGCGAGTTTGAGGTCAAATCACTTGATTTTTTTCAAAAGGATGCAGCGAAAACTTAAATAATCAGCTGAAATCTTTAGCAGAAATGTAACATTGAATGACAAAGCACGTGAGATCGTGAGGATCAAACAGGTTCACCTGTCGCATTAAAGGTGAGCAATAATGGTGTGTCGCAAAGGTCAGCCAGCATGGGCCGCGAAGACCGGCCAGCGTGGGTCCCGAAGGTCGACTGGTTGGTAAAAGTGTGTCCTGGACAAAAAAGTTTGAAAAACTCTGATCTAGACGCTTTTTTCCAGGAAACAGTCACACCCCTTAGGTTAGGCAGAATGTTAGAATGGGTCAATGGTCATGGTCATGCATTGATGGAGACACCTCAGTCCTGTCTTTGTGTAACAGATATAAGGTGTTTGCTACCTGTGTGCATGAGGAGAAGGACTGCAGGATGGATGAGTGGATTATGAAGGATGCCATTCAAGTGGGGGGGGGGGGAAGTGAAGTGGAAGGTTATAGTGATGGGAGACGGTATGGCAGGGGCATAGATACTGTTCTCTGAAGCTGTAACAGAGAGCTCCGAAGATTGTGTTGCCTGTCTAGTGCCAGAGTTGAGGACACCTCCTCTTGGCTGGAGAGGAATTTGGAATGGGGGGAGATCCAGTTATCATGGTCCAAATAGGAACTAATGACACAGGTAGAATGAGGAATGATGATTTGCTAAGAGAATTTGAGGGATTAGGGTCCAAATTAAAACATAGAACTTCAAACGTAGCCATCTCTGGATTGTTACTGAGCTATGTGCCAATTGGCATAAAGTCAGGCAGATTAGAGAATTAAACACGTGGCTCAAAGAATGGTTTGGAAAGAATGGGGTTCGATTCATGGGATGGCTCCACTTGAACCAAGTTTGGACCAGTGTCCTAGCAATTGTATAACCAGGGTTGCGGACACGGGCTAAATTAATAGGGGGTGGGGGGGCAGAATGGTTTGGGTGAAATGAGATTTAGAAATCCAACAAGATTGGGGCAACGGAACAACATAGTAATGTGGGTATAGACAAGCAGAATGGGACAGGAAGGGGCAGAGGGTTTAACAACAAAAATTGAACATCAGTGAATAAAGTCATTGCAGGGAATATAATTGAAAAAAATGAAATTTGAGGTTCTTTATCTGACTGCAAGAAGAATAAACAATATGATAGATGAACTAGTTAAATGATTTGGATCCAATCGTCATGACAGAGACATAGTTGTGTGGTGATCAAAGTTGGGAAATAAATATTACAGGTTACACAACATTTCAGAAAGAGACAGAATGGTAAAGGAGGAGGGGTAGCCCTGATAGTAAAGGAGGACATAAGAATGTTAATGAGGAAGGATCAGAAGATCATGAAGTAGAATCAGTATTGGTGGCTATTAGGAATAAAAAGAGTCAAAAAACACTGGTGGGAATTATTTATATGCCCTCTAACAAAGGTTTTAAGGCTGGGCAGAGCATTAAACAAGAAAATATTGGAGCTTGTGACAAAGGAAATATGATGATTGCTAGGGACTTAAATCTTCATATCGGCTAGGACAATGAAATTGACAAGAGTGGCCTAGAAGATGAGTTTGTGGAATGTTTTTTCTGACAGTTTCTTGGAGCTGACCAGGAACTGACCAGGGATAAAACCTTCTTAGATCTAGTATTGTATAATGAAGAAGAGTTAGTTAGTAATATCATAGTAAAAGATACACTGGGAAATAGTGACCAGAGTACCATTGAATTCCATGTTAATTTTGAAAATTGCACACTCCAATCCCAAACAAGATTCTTAAATGTAAACAATCTAAATTGTATAGGTTTGAGGGGGATAAGTGACTAAGGTTATCAGGGTAATAGAGGTAAATGAACAGTAGGAAATAGTTAACGAAGCGATTCCAAATTTTCAACAAAAATAAGTTCCACTGAAAAACAAGAACTCGGCAAGGCCCATCCATTGGTCACTCAGGAAGTCAAGGATAATCTTTGATTGAAAGAATGTTGCAAAAAGCAGCAGTAAGTCTGAGGATTGAGATTTTTTTTAGAAACCAACAGAGGGCCACCAAAGAGCTGCTGCACCATTCCCACATCCGGTGTTAACTTTAATATCCAGACATTTAACAATCCCTGTCTGAATACCCATAGAGGCGGACTTACAATGAAACATGCCCTGCCTAAGCACAGGGACCCGACCAAGGAGAGGAGGGTGGTGTGCTGGGAAATGTCTGTGGAAAATTCTTGGCCACCAATCAGAGCCTGATAGCTCTGAATTTGCTGATAGGCTTAGAGTCTGATTAGTCGCGTTCCCTTAGAGTGGGAAAACACAGATCCAAAAACGTTGACTAGGGGGCGGAGTGGGGGGGAAGGAAGCAGTAAAGTTGAAGTCTCCTGTGTTTTTCTGAAACCCAGGGCTGAGGAGGGCAGACCATAGCCAGGCAGCCACCAGCAAGGCAAGTCGTCGAGCGATGTGAGGTGCAAGGTGCTGGTCATCAGGGGGGGAGCAGGGGCGGCTCAACCCCCAGGCCATGATGGAGAAAGGATGGACAGGCTAGGCCACAGCCAGGCAACCTTATCCAGCAGTGAGGCAAGGTCATCGACGAGGGAAGGGGCACCTCGATCCTCAGGTCAGGGCTGAAGAGTGCAGGGCAGGCCTTAACCAGGCAGCTAGCAGCAAGGTGAGGTCGTCGAGCGAGGTGAGGTGCGAGGTGAGATCATTGAGGGGAACAGGTGGGCAAGCCGACCCACAGGCCATGCCTGAGGAAGGCTGGGCAGGCCATACCCAGGCAGCCAACGGCGAACTGAGGTGGTCAAGTTAGGTGATGTGCGAAGTGAGGCCGTCGAGCGGAATGGGGAGGGGGGTGGGGGTGTTACTCGAGCCCCGCAGGCCAGGACTGAGAGTGGGCTGGGCAGAGACCTTAACCAGGCAACCTGAGCCCCAGGCAACCTGAGCCAGCAATGAGGCGAGGTTGTCGAGTGGAGCAGAGGCAACTTGACTCCTAGTCCGGAGCTGAGGAGGGACGGGCAGACCATAGCCAGACAGCCAGCAGCAAGGCCAGGTCGTCGAGGTTAGGTGAGAGGCGGGACAAAATTGGAATGGGGGGGCAGAACTGGAAGGGGGGGCAAGTCTGGGAGAGGGGACAAAGCTGGGATGTGGAAAACCCACAATGGGAATAAAATTGGGAGGGGGAAAAGCTGGGATGACAGAACAAAACTGGGAGTGAGGGCGGAAAAGAAGGGAGTGGGCTAAAGATGAGAGAAGAGACAAAACTGGGATTGTGAAAAAATTGGGACACGGGACAAAATTGGAAGGGGGCAAAGCTGGAGAGGGGAGCAAAACCGGGGAGGGGGACAAAGCTGGAGGGGGGCAAAGTTGGATGGGGTGCAAAGCTGGAGAGGGGACAAAACTAAAAGAGAGCAAAACTGGAAAGCATCTTTTTACAAGTTAAAAAGCATTAAAGTAGTTAAGCAGTGATTTGCGTACATTTGTGGGTTGTGTCTTTGCGTTCTGTAGGACAAGGGTGGTGGAGTCGGGAGGGGCATGATGCCATTAGGGAAAGGGCGTGATGTCACTGAAGGGGGAGGGTTGTGATGTAAATTTGAGGGGACCCAGAAATGAAGGCGAGCACGGGTCCCGCCAAGTATACATCCACCACTGCACCACAGCCCTCTGCGGTAGGTAGACAATACCAAACTTCTGAATAAAGAAATTCCTTCTCATCCCAATCCTGAATGTCCTACCACTTGAAAGTAGTGGAAAAAAAATTGAGTTGGACAGCTGTACTCAAGTCTTTTTCACTACTTTCAAATTCACGATTTCACCCGTATGCTTTCTCTTCCTTTCCTCTAGTTCCCCCTCCACCTGGAGAGGATTCTATCCTTGGCTCATCTGGGCAGGTGGTCTATCTCAGACGTATGTGGCCATATTCTCTCATCCCATTCCTCCCCAGTAAACAGGGTGGGGTGAAATTGGAGAGTCAACTGGGTCCTACATTCACAAGCAAGGTTTGGAGAGAGGCCCTACACAGGGTCAACGCCACATTCTCATGGGCCCAGGTGAGATTAATTCAATTCAAAGTGCTACATAGGACCCACCTGACCAAGGTAAGGACAAGGTTTTTTCCCCAAATGTTGAAAATCGATACAACCACTGTTCGCTTGCCCCTGCAGATCACACGCATATGCTTGTGTCCTGCCCCAGACTCGCCAGCTTCTGAGCTTTCTTTTTTAACACTATGTCTAATATTCTCAGATTAGATTTACAGCTATGCCCGCTGGTGCCCATATTTGGGTTTGGACTCTCCGACAGTTCCCTCGGACGTTATTGCCTTTGCCTCATTGATAGCCCGGAGGGGGATACTGCTGGGTTGGAGGTCTCCTGTTCCGCCCAGTGCCTCGGACTGGTTCGGAACTTAATGTCCTTTTTGCATTTGGAGAAAATTAAATTTATCATCAGTGGTTCTGCTGAGAGACTTTGCCCGAGATGGCAACTTCAACTCCTCTTTAAAAGATCTGGACACCGTCAGCTTTTAGGGATTTTGGGTATAGAGTTTAAGTTATTTGCATTTTCCTATATTTGCAATAAGTCTTGTTCTGTTCTGTACCTGTTTTGCATTGTTTATTGCTACATTACATACAATAACAAAACCAAATGTATCCACTTTTGCAATCTTCTAGGCTTAATATGAACATTGGAGTTGGTCATCCCTCTTTACAATGGCATCAAAGTCGAATGTCATTCTTTTTCTCTCACCACAGATGCTGCCTGACCTGCTGACTACTCCTAGTATTTTCTGTGTTTTTATTTCAGGTTTCCAGTATTTTGCTTTTGGCTTTCCAATATAAATGCTGCTTTACTATGATCTACAAGATGAATATAAAAGAAATACTAAGGGAAAAAAGATAAAGAGAATGAAGATGTGGTGAGGCTGAAAGTATACCAAAGGCAGCCATCACATCTTGTGGGGCGTACACTGATATGTACCCTCTCTCTACCTCACATTCCTAGAACTGAGATTAAATAGCCTCATGGCACATTTTAGATGAGGTGCTACAAAGTGTATCGGTAATTTATTCCACACCTGTTAGGAAATGTTCCTAATTTTCAATATTCTCAAAACACAAGCTCTAATTTAAAACCAGATAATCTACACTTTCTATTACATTCATCACCTTCTTCTAAAAATCCACACCTTAGCTGTACCTCTGGCAGGAAAAGGAGATGCTTTTTCAACTCCAATTTTCAGAAGTACATGAGCAAACTAATGAATGAGTTCTCCATCACTAAATGTTAAATCAAGATTGCTTGTAGAGACCTTCCGTTTTACATATCTTGAGAATCGCTGCATGTGGCAACATTTGTGCTTTGATAGCTCAATCCCTTGCCCACCAGTAGAATTATAGATCACATTTTTGCTGGGTCCACAAATCTGTTACATTTTTGTTTCATTTACCTGAAATCTGTGCTATCTAGCTACCAATCGTTCTGCCACCAGAAACTGTTTCTCCATATTCGCCTAATGAATAGTCTTCATTATTTTGAAAATCTCTATTGCACCTATCCTTAACTTTCTCTGCTCTTAAGAGAACAAACCATCTTTCCTCATCTCCCCATTTCACTGATGTCACAGACAGAATGTGTTTGTTCTCTTATTGCCTGTAATTAGTTTTGTATGGAAAGATTGTCCACTCAAATTGGCTTAACGATAAAAGACCATTGATATACAAAGGAGATAGATGATGGATGTGACTCTTCTTACCCTAAAAATTATTCAGCAGCAAGCTTTCATGAGTTTAAAATAGGATTATTCAAACTCACACCTATCCCAAATTAACGCAACATCATCCACTTGGTCGGGCACACCTATGTACACACACGACATGTTGATACAGATAAAATAGTGCACTTCTACAGATTAGTTTTTTCAGTCTCTGATATATGTTTTCCACTCTCTCACACGGCAGGCCTATGGTTCCTTGACTGGATTTGATTATCGAAAGTTGAAATGAGGATATTGTAAAGCTAAGGGTTAACAGTAGGTTGTGAGGTTTCTGTAGCAGAATACCTAGGAGGTTGGTTGTCCGATAAATTTTGAAACAGGAACCAGTTAAATACTTGGGCAGCTTGACTGTTTGTAGGGCCAGTGTTTCTGAAAAGACAAAGATGGCACCGCCTTTCTCTATAGTTGTTGGCTTGTCAACATTCTTCTGTAGTCTGCCCTGGTCTCTCTTGGGTATAGGGTTAAGAAAATATTTCAGTATCAGAAGCCAGTTTCAGTCACCTGGCCAAAGACCATTGTCCACTCAAATTGGCTTAACGATAAAAGACCATTGATATACAAAGGAGATAGATGATGGAATTTTATACTTAACTTGTGGATCACTGGTCTCATCAGCATTCCTTTGTTGAATTGCAAACCCTGAGACATAGGCTGGAATTCCCCATCCGTTCATGCTGGCAAGATTCTCCGCTACAACCACACATTCTTGCAAAACCAAAATACTAATCTTAATTGCAGTAACCTAGTAAACCGTCTTAAATGCACAATTACCGTGTGCTGCTCTCACTGCTCCTCCACATGCTCACCTACTTTAACAAGTAGCCCACCCCTGACCGTTGACCTTGTATTTCCCTTAAAGTTCTGCATAGGAATTTTATTTTCAGTTTGCTACTCTTGACGGCAATCAAGTAAGTGCCTGGTAGAGTTGTGCATGCAAAATTGATAGTGTGGTAAGCCCCGCAGGTCCCCAAATTCAGAAGCCTTTGCAACATGTCAGGTGATAGCATGGGATGGCATCATTGTGTCTGCAGTCGACACTAGGATGTATAGGCACAGCATCACCGTGTTTGGCAATTCCGCGCCATTGGAGTGAGGAGGAATGCGGGTGGAATAAGTATGAAAAAAAGGCTGACTACTGTGTCCCTGTCACATCGAGGCTTTGATAGACCAGGAAAGGAAGACAGGCCCCTGCCAGGTTTAAAATTCTGGATGTAAAGCCAGCTCACGCCAGGAAGTAGCTAGATTGGATAACAACCAGTGTCACGTGCAAAATCAGATGCCTGGCCACCCTAGCGCTCTACACACATAGATAGTGTCATAATATACACCAATATATTATGGGGCAGACACACACACACTGATGGACATACAGTGGGACCAATCAGCATACACAACACCGCAGCCAATCACCAGTGAGAGCACACGCACTATAAAGACAGGGGACAGGAGAGTTCCCGCTCATTCTAGTAGCAGCCAGCTCGGAGCACAGAGCTCACAGCCTGCAACACAGACATTCACCATGTGCTGAGTGCATCACCTGGTTAGGACTAGGCAAGGGTCAACAGTTAAAGCTGGTATTGCATTTACCCACAGTTCAAGTATGTTAATATAGTTAACTTTATAATAAAATAGAGTTGCACCACTTCCAGTGTTGGTGACCTGTTTGTGATCCAGAACATCCAACACATCAGATAGTTACTCACACTCATTGGTGTCACTCACTCACCTTCACTTTACAAGATCGACATTTCAACTTTAAATCATCAAATCCATTCAAGTAACCACAGGCTTGCCATGTGGGAGACTGCAAATCATAAATCAGAGACTGAATTAACTGTAATCTGTAAAAGTGCACTATTTTTACCTGCATCCAATCTTTTTATGTGTGTGTGTGTACCACGTATATGACACTGAGTGGATGATGTTGTGTTAATTTGGGTAAGTGCTGTCCTTGGGGCAGCTGTGGACCAGGTTAGAAGCTTCCTCCGGTTGGATGTAGCCTGTGAGCCATGGTTGGTCCATGTTTGCATTAGAAAGAAAGAAACTATATGCTTCATATGAATCTTGATTTTATTTTCATTTCTCAATGAAAAAGAAGTGATTGTGACTAAAATTCTAAACATCTATTTAAAAGCATGCCTTCCAGGCACTCAAAATAGGTCTCTGTACAATGCAGTGACATTTTACATCTTTTAGTCTAAAAAAAACTTTATAATATATACAAATGAACAATGGTCTACATTTTTAAAGGAAGGAATATATACATGCACCAATTTATTTAGTTCTTCTGTAAAAGTAACTTATCTGCAGAGTTTCTTTGTTCAAATAATAATATACAAAAATTGAAGTCTTATTTGAATTTTGTGGGGGTTATTTTACAAAACTGACAATGTAGAAAAATGTAATCTGCAAATAAGCAAACTCCAAATGATTGTGGCAATGGTTACATAATGGACCTTAAAGGCTTCTCCTCACATAGTCCACTCATCATGTTCCTCATTCATCCTTGCTGATTACAGAAACCTGGGAGAAGACAACAAAAAAAGCAAAATGGTTATAAAATGAACTAATAAAGAGAACAAAAAAAGCCATGGACAAACAGGAGAATCCCACTTTATTTATACTCAAACAATTGCTTGAACCGGTGGTACAGAGCTTACAAAGATTCTGGATGAGTAGCATTCAAATTATAGCCACTGTCCTTTCCAATTATATTTTCAAAAATATAATGAAAACCCAAAGGGGAGGATCTGACCAGAATTTGGCAAAGTGTCAGGCTCACATTGTAAACTGGAGTATAACTCTTCAGTTGCACAGACCAGTTTTCTTGCCAAATCTTGAGCCTCTGATACAGAATGAAAATTAGTGGGCATGATTTACACCGTCACTCTGGCATGCCAGAGCCTCATAGAGCCGGCCACCAGTTCCAAAGAGATCAGGGTGCCCTTTGTAAAGAGCATCCTGATCAGCGCTGCAGTCTAATGGCCCCCAGTCCCCATCACAGAGTTATCCGGGGCTCCCCCCCCCCTAGCCCCCCCACCCCACCCCGCCCTCCCAACAATCCTCGGAGTTCCGCTCTCCCACCACCACTACCCCAGCCAATACCCATTGCCGGCATTGACTCCCCCACACCCACCGTAGAAGTATAGCTGCCCTCGCACTGCATCACAATTCAATGCCCCCCCAACCCCCAATTGGACGGCCCAACCCTGGCACTGCCCCTGACACAAGTTGGCACTTCCAGGTTGGCACTGTGCCAGCCCCGCAGTATCAGGGCACTGCCCAGGAATTACCCTCCACCCCATCGGGACTATACATACCTCTATGCCACGGGAGGAATCTCCTTAATTGCCTCACGTTTGGCCAAAACATTTGTAAACCTCATGAATATTTATTGAGGGGAATCATGTGATGGACGTATGGCTAAAATCATTGGAATCGATGCAAATTTTTCAAATGAGATTCATGCCCTTTGTGGGTGTGAATCTTGCAACGTTGCCGCCGAATGAGAATCGTAGAATTTACAGTGCAGAAGGAGGCCATTCGGCCCACTGAGTCTGCACCGGCCCTTGGAAAGAGCACCCTACCCAATCCCACGCATCCACCCTATCCCCGTAACCCAGTAACCCCACCTATCCTTTTTGGACACTAAGGACAATTTATCATGGCCAATCCACCTAACCTGCACATCTTTGGACTGTGGGAGGAAACCCACGCACACACGGGGAGAACATGCAGACTCCGCACAGACAGTGACCCAAGCCGGGAATCGAACCTGGGACCCTGGAGCTGTGAAGCAACTGTGCTAACCACTGTGCTACCCTGCTGAGTGGTGGGGAAAATGTGATCTCTCTGGCAAGAATCACATTTCCCCATTCTCGCAAGCTTTTCAGATCGCGCTGCCAATCCCGCAGACAGTGAGTGTGGGCGTGATACTAACTCATTCAAAACCTATCCACCTGCACAGAGAGTTAAGGTTAAGTCTACAATGGCTTTGAATTTGTTTGGGAGTTCACCTGACCTCCTGCCGTAACTTTGACAGGAGATAACGTTTTGGAGAAATGCCGCAAGTGGCTCGAAGCAGCCATTATCTGAGGACCTCATTGTTCTACTACTAAAGTTATGCAGGAAATTGGGACAATCCCTGTGGACATTCAGGGCCAATGCTCCTGTTCAGGAATCATTCAACTTAACTACAGAAAACTGCAATGTTTTGATAAATATTAGTAATTTAATCACTATGAAATCAGTAAACATAATTGTTTCATATTCAAATTATGTTAGTTTACTGCAACTCAATGTAAGTGTAATAAATGTTTCCACTAAGCTCGAATATAAATGTTTTGAGAAGAACGTGCCATTTATGTGACAAATTTATCATGGGTATAGAATTTCCACTCTGAGAGCAATTAGTGATCTGGCACAAATTATGTTCAAAGTTGAAATAGTTTTGAGAAGCATTTTCTTTTGCAAGTTCTGCTCAAACTCAATTGTGTCTCACTGATTGTGTTACTTGCTATGTACCATCACAATCAGGCAGTGTTTTAAAACATCATTTACAAAAAACTACATTAAACAATGCTTCTTGATATAGTGAAGAGCAGTAATTTGATGCAGTGTGATGTCGCTGAAAATGGGTTGGTCACCAAAAAAAAAGCATTTTAATCTGTGTAGTCCATCATCTGTCATTAACCCAACTTTAAAGAACTGAAAGTGATTTTTAAAATTATAAAGAAGCATTTATTTGTTGTATTGGGGCATGGCAGTCATTTTTTTTTAGCAAATAAGACAAATTGCATTCAAACGTTTTTCAAATGTATCAGTAAGTGTTCTTGCACCCCAAAAATCCAATTTATTTTTTTAAAGCCTCCTCGAAGGCGTACGAACGAGTGCAATGAGCAGGAACTTCCAACATGGATCCATTTGTTCTTGAGGTGTGGCTGGTTTTGTGGGAAGGGGCAGATTTTAGCACAAAGTTATCTAAACTTGTGCAAAGATTGCCGAAACCTCCAGTTGCGATCCACATCAAATTCCTTAAGCTTTTGTACTGAATTCCAGATTTCAGGCAAAACACAAACAAATGGAAACGCTAGGCTCATACTTTTAAATCCAATACACTTTCCTCTTATTCTGTCCTCCTGAACATGATTTTTCTGATTTCAGTGGCCATTCTATACAATAATATGGAAGGGAGTACGTTGACAAAATGAGCGTCGCCCTCACTTGCGTGTGGTGAGTTAAATACAGTGATTGGGAGGATAGGTTATGAATCCTGCAATCTCCAACACACTAACCCTCTGCCTTGATGCTCAGTGTTACTGTCTCTTTGGGAGATGTGTTTCATTGCTGAAATGAAAGGTTTCAATATCCCCACTCAATTTTTATTTCAAAGGCTGTGAATAGAAATTCTACTTAGTCGTTTCCACTGACAAGTCAGCTCAACATGTATTTGTTAGCTTCACCAGCAAAATCCTGGCCTATCAGGACCTGTCTGCAATATTGTTGATTTCATGCCACATTCACTTAAGTGGTGAGGTAGTGATTAAGGACAGTAAAAGAGCTCTGTACAGTGGGGAAACTCGAAAATTTAGCTGAGCAGCAAATTTGATTAATTGACGAGGCCATTTTTGGGATTTCGAAAGACTGTTTTATTACCCATCAAATCAGAGGCAAACTATCTGCTTTTATTTATGTAATCAACCTCTGAGATCTGAAATCAGCAACAGCATCGAGGTTTAAAAACTGTCTACGTTATCTACTTGTGTGGATTGTATTACAAGTTCGGCTTGTATATACATTTTTTGGCTACTTCTGTCTTCTTCATGTATTTGTAATGATCAGTGTAAAACATTGCGATCCTTGATTAGTGCACTCGGGATTTTTCAATGGTTTAATTCGCTCACCAGTCAGCATAGCTCAGTGATTAAATGTATCTTCCAACAGCATAACCTAAAAGGTCCATGGTAGTTACCTGGGATGGGAATGAGCCCACCGTGGGACCCTCCCCAGCAGTCAGCCTTCTCCCACTAAACCTAGTACTGAGTGCATTGATTCATTGAATCCCTACAGTGCAGAAGGAGGCCATTCAGCCCATCGAGTCTGCACCAACCCTCTGAAAGAGCACTCCACAGAAGCTCATTTTCCCACCCTATCCCAATAACTCCTTAAGCTAACCTATGCATCTTTGGACAATTAAGGGGCAATTTGGCATAGATTAGGTGGATTGGACATGCTAAATTGCCCCTTAATGTCTGAAAGGTTAGGTGGGGCTACAGGGGTGGGGTGGAGGCATGGGTTTAAGTGGGGTGCTCTTTCCAAGAGCCGGTGCAGACTCAATGCGCCGAATGGCCTCCTTATGCACTGTAAATTCTATGAATCCACCTCACCTGCACATCTTTGGACTGTGGAAGGAAACTGGAGCACCCAGAGGAAACCCTTGCAGATATGGGGAGAACTTGCAAACTCCACACAGTCACCCAAGGCCGGATTCGAACCTGGTCCCTAGCACTGTTAGCAGCAATGCTAACCACTGTGTCACCCAATTATCAGATGTAGCATTAGATGTGGGAGTTATGACATCATGAAAGTTTAATTGTTCTAATTATGAATTAACTCCAACCGAGAGACTGAGATAACTGCTAAATAATAACCATTACAGGATTGCAGGGGAGATTTAAAACAAGATGGTGGCACAATGGCTAACACTGCAGCCTCACAGCTCCAGACCCGGATTCAATTCCGGCCTCAGGTGACGGTCTGTGTGGAGTTTACACGTTCTCCCCACGTCTGCGTGAGTTTCCTCCGGGCGCTCCGGTTTCCTCCCACAGTCCAAAGACGTGCAGATTAAGTGGTTTGGCCATGCTAAATTGCCCCTTAGTGTCCAAAAGGTTAGGTGGGGTTACTAGGATAGGGTGGAGCGGTAGGCTTAAGCTTAAGTAGGGTTCTCTTTCAAAGGACCGGTGCAGACTCAATGGGCCGAATTGTCTCCTCCTGCACTGTAAAAAAAATTCCACAAAGGAAATTGCCGCATCTTGTCTCAAATTGCATTAATACGGGTGTGGCAAGCAACTGTAAATTTGTAAAAGGAACTTTAAAAGACCATTTTGTTTGTATAATTGGATTCGTTCTGAAACAACTCAATGAATTAAAACAAAAACATTTTTCTGTACCTGCTAGGAGAATCCTGGCTTCAGGTTCAATGTTAGCATCTGTGAGTTTTCTCTGAAGATTGGAAGGAGTTGCATTGTCCATTTCCTTATTTTTCCATGTTTGCAACATTTTAAATATTTGTACTGTAGGCGGTTCTTTTTCTCCCTTAATTTTCTCAATATCTTGGGATTGCAGATCAAGACAACTAATGGCAAAGATTTGCCAATTACTCCCCACTTTTTCAGCAAACTTCATTAACTGCTGCTCTGTGATAATATTCTTATTGCATGTTTGTCCAGCTGGTGCAAAGAAAATACATTAAAATGAATTAGCAACAATAGAATCATTTGTAAAGCTTCAATAAATTGTTAAAAACAAACTTTATAACTCCATTACAAATCAGGTGTAAACTGCTGGCGTCTTGACTTCAGGATTGATGCACTTGGGTTTGTGTTCATTACAAACTAAATCAAAGCACTTGAATTGCATATTGTGGAAAAATTGTAAAGTGTGTCAATCTCACCCGATCACGGTGATTAAATATTGTGTGCTAGTTCTAACTTTCTTTTTAATTATTGACAAGCCAAACAAATATACTTCAAATCTGTTCCTACTTTACAAAAGTTTAGTGCATGTTTCAGGTCAATGAGTGTTTACAAGGCATTCATTTAACTGGAGTTAAGCTGTCAGCACCAGGCCACAGCCAAAAGGAGGGAGAGATTGGAAAGGTTGGCAGGGGGTTAGATTGGCGGTCAAAGGGAAAGGAGTGGGGGGGGGGGGGGGGGGGGGGGTGAGCGATTGGAGGCCAAAAAGCACATAAGAGTCAGGGATTGCTCATAGAGATGTGAGATCAGAAGCCTTGTGGGTGGGAGTGGAGGTCTTGGGGCAGATTACATAAAACATACAGTGCAGAAGGAGGCCATTTGGGCCATTGAGTCTGCATCGACCCATTTAAGCTCTCACTTCCACCCTATCCCCGTAACCCAATAACCCCTCCTAACCTTTTTGGACAGTAAGGACAATTTAGCATGGCCAATCCACCTAACCTGCACGTCTTTGGACTGTGGGAGGAAACCGGAGCACCCGGAGGAAACCCCCACGCAGACATGTGGAGAATGTGCAGACTCAGCACAGACAGTGACCCAGCAGGGAATCGAACCTGGGACCCTGGCTGTGAAGCCACAGTGCTAGCCACATGTGCTACCACCGTACTGCCCATTAGGATGATCTTGGGTGGGTGAGATCAGACGAATTGGTGGGGGTAATGGAGGTCATAAGAATTGTGGTGGGAATCACAAGGGTGGTTGGTGGAGGAGATCTGAAGAGCCTCGGGGAGGGGGTGGGATGCCTGAACATGGTGGTTGGGTTAAGTGGATGAATTGGATTCAGCAGGTAAGTTCCATTCGCGCCACACAAGTACCAAGAAATGACCATCTCCTATAAGAGAGGATCTAACCCCGCCCCTTGACATTCAATGCCATTGCCATCGCTGATTCCCCCCACAATCAACGTCCTGGGGGTTACCATTGATCAGAAACTGAACTGGACTAGCCACATTAATACTGTGGCTACCAGGGAGGTCAAAGACTAGGAATCCTACGGCGAGTAACTCACCTCCTGACCCCCCAAAGCCTGTCCACAAGGCACAAGTCAGGAGTGTAATGGAATACTCTTCACTTGCCTGGATGGGTGCAGCTGCAATAACACTCAAGAAGCTTGATACCATCTAAGACAAAGCAGCCCGCTTGACTGCTCCCCGTTCCACAAACATTCAAACCCTCCACCACCATCTACAAGATGCACTGCAGTAACTCACCAAGGTTCCTTAGACAACACCTTCCAACCCCACAACCACTCCCATCTAGGACAAAAGCAGCAGATACCTGGGAACCCCACCACCTGGAGGCTCCCCTCCAAGTCACTCAGCACCCTGACTTGAAAATATATTGCCGTTCCTTCACCATCAATGGGGCTACATGCAGGAACTCTCTCCCCAACAGCATAGTGGGTGTACATACACCTCAAGGACTGCAGCGGTTCAAGAAGGCAACTCACCACCACCTTCTGAAGGGCAATTAGGGATGGGCAATAAATGCTGGCCTGGCCAGCGACGCCCGCATCCCGTAAAATGATTTTTTTTTAAAGTGGAAAGACACAGTGATAACCCTCACGAGGACCCTGGGAGATCACTGATTGATCCCCCGTGGGCTTCGTAAAATACGAGTTCCCGTGGTGAGCAGGTAGAGGCCTACCCAGCTGGGCTCATTAGCAGGACCTTTAAATGTAGCTCCCAACCCAGGCCGGCAGTTCCTGATTGTCCTGGGCTGGGACATTTGTTTTGTGTACCGCAGTAGAGACATTATTTTCAGTTTAAAATAAACCAGTATGGCCTTTCACTTCACCCTCCTGGAATTATTACATTGGTGATGAGGATCAAGCGCGGGATTCTGAGCAGCCTTTTCGAAACTCCGGTAAGAAACAAAGCAAAAGGAAAACCCAGGAAATGCCTTGTTTGAGAATCTCAAGCCTTATGATGCAGATGTGAAGGACTGTGCCCAGTATGCAGAATGCATGCGATACTTCTTCCACGCCAAGGGAATAGAAAGGGCTGTCAGGCATAAAGTAATCTTTTTGACAGCATTCAGGGTCTCAATGTTCAGCATTATTAAAAGTTTAGCTTATTCTGCAGCCCCTGAGACTAAAAGATTGCATAAGCTTGTGGATGTAGTAAAGAACCATTGTGATCCAAAGCCGTCCTGATCCTCCAGTGCTATTCATTCAACACGGCCGGGAGGACCCCTGGGAAAGCTGTGACAGAATTCCTGGCTAGATTAAGAAAGCTGGCCAAATACTGCGAGTTTGGACCATCCCTGATCGAGATGCTATATGATCAGCTAGTGTGTGGGATCAATAATGTCATGATACAAAAAGAACTGTCGGCAAAACCCACCTTAGACCTCAAAAGGGCAACAGTATTAGCACTATCTTTGGAGGACACTGAGAAAGGGGCCCAAGAATTTCAAGGGATGATGGACAGCCTGTTCTCAGGCTGGCTGGGGTGTGGGGAGGTGGTCAAACAGATAAAATAGCAGTCCCAGCAAAGCCTCCCAAGTGCCTCACCCACCACCAACTCAACATTCAGCTCGGACAATCTAGCATCTCAAAAGACGGCCAGTTAACTCTAGAAGTACCAGGGAAGCTTCCCCGGAGGACTATAAGTGTCATCCACACAAGGATGCTGTAAGTGTGTACAAAGAACACGATCCAGGCAAGGCTGCCAGAGTCAGCAGTACGCATGCTGCCCAGGCCGAAAGCTAAAGCTGCCCAATGCCTGAGCCTTATAAGTCTAACAGCCTGTCGAGGATGAAACGATGCAACTAAACTGCGTCAGCACCCCTAAGGTTGCCCTAATAAAGATAACACTCTTGGTCAATGGCCATTCCTTAGAATTGGAGATGGATACGGGAGCTGCTGTCTCCATTGTCGAGGAACAGACTTTACGGCATCTCCGGGTGGGTAACCTGCCCCTAAGCCTGCGAGGTACCAGGGCCAGGTTGGCCACATATACAGGGGAACCGTTGAAGATTATGGGGACTAGTCTAACCCCTGTTCCTTATGGGCAGCAGACAACCCGACCCCCATTCATAATTGTACGAGGACCAGGACTCAGTCTCTTGGGCAGGGACTGGTTCCAAAAGATCCGCCTGGACTGGCTACAAATTTTTAAAATAGGAACCGGTGGACCGTATGAGGTCATTGGCAAATACGCCGAGGTAGCCCATGAAAGTTTTAGTGGAATAAAGGGAGCAAGGTCTGACCTATCAGAATCTCTCCAAATGGAGAAAATCAAATTCGCCATCCGAGGGGCAGATGGTGGCTTCCAGAGAATTGTTTTGGGACCTGTTAGTGGCAAAGAACAGGCTGAGGAATAACCAAGTAGCCAAGAGCCAGGGGAAAGTAGCCAAAACATGAGAAAAGAAAAGGAAGGAGGGAAAGATCCGGGGGGGGGGGGGGGGGGGAGCAGAAACTCAATAGTAAAGAAAGGTGATCTGAAGGGAGGGCGGGGGTGGATAGAAGGAAAGACCGGAGAGAAAGAACAATAGAGGGGAACCAGAGGGGGAGGAAAGCCAAGGGAGCACAAACTGGAAGGAGAGCACAGGAAACGACAGTGACCATGACAAACACAGCAGCAGAGAGTAAGAAAGCACAGGAGGAAGAAACAACGACTGGCCGAAGCAGAGGCAAACACACAACAATTACAACAGTGAAAACAGACCAGGAAAAGCAAGCAACATCATCAGGGGCGCCAACCAGGTGCCCCCACCCCCCCGATCCATTTCTGTATTTCCGATGTTGTATGTACTCTCTTTGTGTTGGGGGAAAAAAAAGATATTATGTAAAAGTGGAAGAACACACAAGACTTGTATCAAGATATAGGCCGCTATCCGGCGGGGTGGGCCGTACAGGCGCCGAGGAGTAGCATGACCCACTCTGGCGTCGAGCCACTCGGAAGGTGCGGAATCCTCCGCACCTTCAGGGACTAGGCCGGCGCCGGTGGGGTTGGCGCCGCGCCAGCCGGCACCGAAGGGCCTCCGCCAGTCGGCGCGAGTTGGTGCATGAGCGGGAGCACCAGCGTGTTCTGGCGTGATCCCAGCGCATGCGCAGGGGGGGTTCTTCTTCGCGCCGGCTATGGCGGACCCTTACACCGGCCGGCGTGGAGGGAAAGAGTGCCCCGATCGCGAGCCAGGCCACCGTGGGGCCCCCCCCCGCCCGGGGTCAGATCCCCCCGCGCCCCCCCGAGAAATCTGCAGGCCACTCGCAGAGCCAGGTCCCGCCGGTAAGGACCTTATTTGATTTACGCCGGCGGGACTGGCCGGTGAGTTTTTTTTAACTCACTAGTTATGTGATTTTGCTAACTATATAGCGTTGTTAGTTTTATCTTGTATGTACTATCTTCTCACTTTGTTTTTCTCCTGTATTTTCTTCTTTTTTTTTTTCTTTTTTGTTTGTGTACACCTGTAAATGTACTATGTTTGAAAACCCAATAAAACACATTTATAAAAAAATAATAATGGGAGCAAGGGCAAAGATTTATGTCAACCCCGATATCTTACCTAAATAATTCATGGACCGGCCAGTCCCACACGCTTTATTTACCAAAGTAGAGACCGAACCCGAGCAGTTATAGAGCCTCGGGATAATAGGACCAGTGCAGTTCGCAGAGTGGGCTGCACCAATTGTTCCTGTCCTCAAGCCTGACAAATTGGTCCGTTTTGCAGGGACGATATACTAAAAATTAATAAAGCCTCACATTTAGATCGGTACCCCATGCCATGCACAGAAGATCTATATGCTAAACTGGCAGGGGGTGGGGGTCAAACCTTCGCCAAACTAAATGTGAGCCATGCCTACCACCAGCTAGAACTAAATGAGTCATCCCAGAAGTACGTGATGATTAACACCCATAAGGGTTTATACAAATATACATGCCTGCCCTTTGGAGTCTCATAGGCATGTGCAATTTTTCAACATGTGCAGGAGAACATTCTCCAAGGTGGCAGTGTACTTAATAATAATAATCTCTTATTGTCACAAGAAGGCTTCATTGAAGTTACTCTGAAAAGCCCCTAGTCGCCACATTCCGGCACTTGCTTGGGGAGGCCGGTATAGGAATTGATCCCGCGCTGCTGGCCTTGTTCTGCATTACAAGCCAGCTGTTTAGCCCACTGTGCTAAACCAGCCCCTACTTAGGCGATGTACTCATCACAGGGGCCATGAAAAAAGAGCACCTAGCAAACCTGGAGGAGGTTTTGAGACAACATCAGTCACAGGTGTCCATTTCAAATCAGAAAAATATGTGTTCCAGGCAGGCAAAGTGATCTCCTTAGGGACTGAGTTGATAAAAAAGGCCTACACACCACGGAAGATAAAGTTAAGGCCATCAAAGGGGCACCGACCCTGTAAAATACGGCAGAATTAAAATCTTTCCAAGGTCTCTATGGGAAATTTATACCAAACTTGGCCACTTTCTTTATTGTCACACCTGCACATGCTATTAAAAAAACACCAAAGGAAGCTGTGGCAGGTGTCGCAGAATTAAGCCTTTGTGAAGGTGAAGCCACCGTAACTGGCCATAAACCCCTGCTGGGCAATTTCAAAGAGAATAAGGCGATTTCCCCCATTGTGATCCAATGTTGGGCATTATTGTTAGCGGCCTACAAATACATTCTCAAGCATCGCCCAGAAATAGGCATTGCCCACACAGATGCCCTGAGTCACCTCCTGCTGCCCACAAGCTTGGCCCCTCTGCCAGCATTGGACGAAGTCCGCATGATCCTGAACTTCCTGGGTACCTTGCCAGAAGCAGTTTCAAGCATGGGCCCAGAAGGACTCCACACTGGCAAAATTGCATCATATGATCCTCAGTGGCAGAATCGGAGGACACCCCAAGGATGACACGAAGCCCTTCCTCACTAAATGACAATAGTTGAGTGTAGAAGATGGCATCATCCTGTGGGGAGCCCGAGTCACCAAGGTTGGCGCCTAATCCTGGTGGAATTACACAATGGACACCCCAGGCTATCCAAGATGAAAATGCTTGAAAGTAGCTATGTGTGATGGCCTGGGCCCAATACAGACATCGAAAATCTGGAGAAGCAGTGCTCCTTGTGCAACTATGACACCAGAAGATCTGAAAGGGCCTTCAGAACACAAAATGCTATCTAGCTGCAGAACTTTGAAAATAGTTCCCAATGGATACCAGGAGCCGTGCTGGAAATGACTGTTCCGGTTTCTTTCAAAGTCCAAGGAAAGGCTATGAAAAAACACCTGGACCACCTGAGAAGCAGGGAGTCCACTCCAGCAGAGACAATTTCAGCAGAGACGATGTCCTTGACGCCTGTTGCGACTAGCTCTGGCAAGGGGATTCAGCCTATGGGGGACCTGAGAGTCATTACCTCCCAGGGATGATGATTCGGAGTCCAAAATGGAGACTGCGAAGATTGAACCTACTCCTTCTGTGGTCCTTTAGAGTTCAACAAGGAAGTGACGATCTTCAATCCGCTTCACACTCCCTGATCCGGCTCCACCTACCGCCGACTCGTGGCCTTGTGCCCAATGACAAAACAGGCCTCATCACCGCGAGAGCAAGGGGGATGATTCAGACATGAGGGGGAGGGATGTGATAACCCTCACAAGGGGGAATCGCGGATTGATATCCCCATGGTCTTCATAGATTATGAGTTTCCGTGGTGAGTGGGTGTGGCCCACCCAGCTGAGGCTCGTAAGCAGGACCTGTAAATGCAGCTCCCAGACCCGGCAGTTCCCGATAGTCTTGGGCTGGGACGTTTGCTTTGTGAGCCATGGTAGCGGCTTTATTTTCAGTTTAAAATAAACTTTCACTCAACACCTCCTGGAATTATTACAGATACGTAGCTTCTTGATGCACGAGTTCTTGCCTCCTTTTAGCCAACCAATTCCCCGAGGCCTAGGAAACTCGACTAGCTGGTATTAAAATTTAAATATCAGATGCACACCCTCTTTATAATATTTAAATTGTTAACTTGGCTTCTGGGAGTAGGCTGGTTGCCTGCAGTCCTTACAAACCCCATCCCACCTCCATTAAAACAGGAAGTGGGCTGGTTGGAGATGGGTTGGGCACCTGTTATTGGGGGTCAAAATTCCATCCTAAGACTTTTTAATTGTGCTGCCTTCTTTCTCTTTTTATTAAAAAAAAATTTAGAGTACCGAATTCATCTTTTTCAATTAAGGGGCAATTTAGTGTGGCCAATCCACCTACCCTGCACATCTTTGGGTTGTGGGGGCTGATACACAATCAATGACTACTAAAGTGAGGTTGTAATCCAACTGAAGGCTTTAATAAGCTAGATGTTTCCCCCAGCAGCTCAGGTACAGAAAGAAAGCTGCTGGGGCGGCACGGGCTCTTATACCTCGCCTTGCAGGGCGGAGCTACCATACAGCTTGACCAATGGGAAACATACATTATCTACCAATGGTGTTCCAGCATTACTAGATACCGTAATACTTCTACACAGACTACCACATTCACCCCCTGTTAAAAAAGAGTCCGGCGGGGGTGGTGGCTTGGTATTACAACATGGTAATGTGGTAGAAGTTATAGTTATGGAAGTACCGTAATACCTCCGTACAGTGTTTTGTCTTATTATCGTAACTATTTACAATTTCACAATTAACTATATACACTTTAAAATGAAGCAATCAGTTGATCGGGGGCCCTGGTCATCCTCTGTGATCGTCGAAACTTTGGTGATGACGTCGGTGGAGGTCCGGGTGTCTGTGACTCCGGGAGCGTGGTTTCGATCTCTGTGGCAGCTTCAACACCCCTAGATGGCGCTGGTGGGGAAGCCGATTGACCTGGGAAGGAAGCGTCTGTGGGGTGCGTCGGTGGGCGGGGGGGGGCCTAGACGGGGTAGGTGGAAGAACCGATCCTCCTGGGAAGGGGGCGGCTGAAAGGTGCACCGGTGGGAGGGAGGGTGGGACAGGTGGCTGGGGTGTGCATGGGGATCCGGCGGGCGCCAGGTCTCGTAGGGAGACCGTATCTTGTTGGCCGTCGGGGTACGCCACGTAGGCACACTGGGGGTTAGCGTGGAGAAGATGGACCCTCTCGACCAACGAGTCCGGCTTGTGCGCCTGCATGTATTTTCGGAGCAGGATGGGTCCGGGAGCTGCCAGCCAGGTCGGGAGCGAGATCCCAGAGGAGGACCTCCTGGGGAAGACAAGGAGACATTCGTGAGATGTTTGGTTGGTCGTGGTACACAGCAGTGATCGGATGGAGTGGAGGGCATCCGGGAGGACTTCCTGCCAGCGGGAGACTGGAAGGTTCCTCGACCGTAGGGCCAGTAGTACGGTCTTCTAGACCGTTCCGTTCTCCCTCTCTACCTGTCCGTTACCCCAGGGGTTGTAACTGGACGTCCTGCTCGAGGCAATGCCCTTGCTGAGCAGGAATTGACGCAGTTTGTCGCTCATTAAGGAGGACCCCCTATCACTATGGATGTAAGTGGGGAACCCGAACAGCGTAAAGATGCTATGGTGGGCTTTAATGACGGTGGTTGTGGTCATGTCTGGGCAGGGGGTGGTGAAAGGGAACCGGGAGTACTCCTCAATCACGTTCAGGAAGTACGTGTTGCGGTCGGTGGAGGTGAGGGGGCCTTTGAAGTCCATACTGAGGCATTCAAAGAGCCGGGAAGCCTTTATCAGATGCGTTTTCTCTGGCCTGTAGAAGTGCGGTTTGCACTCCGCGCAGATTTGGCAGTCCCTGGTGGCTGTCCTGACCTCCTCGATGGAGTAGGGCAGGTTGCAGGTCTTGATAAAATGGAAGAAGCGAGTGACCCCCGGGTGGCAGAGGTCCTCGTGGAGGGCTCAGAGGCGGTCCACTTGTGCGTTGGCACATGTGCCGCGGGACAGGGCATTAGGAGACTCGTTTAGCTTCCCGGAACGATACAAGATCTCATAGGTATAGGTGGAGAGTTCAATCCTCCACCGCAAGATCTTATCATTTTTTATCTTGCCCCACTGTGCATTATCGAACATGAAGGCGACCGACCGTTGGTCAGTGAGGAGAGTGAATCACCTGCCGGCCGGGTAATGCCTTCAATGTGGCAAAGCTTCTACTATGGCCTGGGCCTCCTTTTCGACTGAGGAGTGGCGGATTTCGGAAGCATGGAGGGTACGAGAGAAGAAGGCCACGGGTCTGCCCGCTTGGTTGAGGGTGGCCGCCAGAGCTATGTCGGACGCGTCGCTCTCGACCTGGAAGGGGAGGGACTCATCGATGGCGTGCATCGTGGCCTTTGCAATGTCTGCTTTGATGCGGCTGAAGGCCTGGCGGGCCTTTATCGACAGGGGGAAAACAGTGGATTGGATCAGGGAACGGGCCTTGTCCGCATATTTGGGGCCCACTGGGCATAGTAAGAAAAAAAGCCAAGGCAGCGCTTCAGGGCCTTGGAGCGGTGAGGGAGGGGGATCTCCATAAGGGGGCGCATGCGTTCAGGGTCGGGGCCTATAACTCCATTTCGCACTACGTAGTCGAGGATGGCTAGGCGGTCGGTGCTAAACATGCACTTATCCTTGTTATACTTAAGGTGAAGGATCTTTGCGGTCTGGAGGAATTTTCGGAGGTTGGTGTCGTGGTCCTGCTGGTCGTGGCCGCAGATGGTGACATTATCGAGATACGGGAATGTTGCCCGTAAACCGCACCAGTCAACCATTCGGTCCATCTCGCGCTGGAAGACCGGGACCCCGTTAGTGACACCGAAGAGAACCCTTAAAAAGTGGTAGAGCCACCCATTTGCCTCGAAGGCAGTGTACTTGCGGTCACTAGTGTGGGTCTGTTTAGCACAGGGCTAAATCGCTGGCTTTGAAAGCAAACCAAGGCAGGCCAGCAGCGTGGTTCAATTCCCGTAACAGCCTCCCCGAACAGGCGGCGGAATGTGGCGACTAGGGGCTTTTCACAGTAACTTCATTTGAAGCCTACTTGTGACAATAAGCGATTTCATTCATGGGGGGCTGGTGGTAGGCGGACTTAAGATCCACCGTGGAGAAGACCTTGTAATGCGCGATCCTATTTACCAGGTCGGATATGCGGGGGAGAGGGTACGCATCCAGCTGCGTAAACCTGTTGATGGTCTGACTGTAGTCGATGACCATCCTATGATTCACCCCGGTCTTTACCACCACTACTTGGGCTCTCCAGGGACTGTTGCTAGCTTCAATGTCTCCTTCCCTCAGTAGCCATTGGACCTCTGACCTAATAAAAATCCGATCCTGGGCACTGTACCGTCTGCTCCTGGTGGCGATGGGTTTGCAATCTGGGGTGAGGTTCGCAAACAGGGAAGGTGGATCCACCTTGAGGGTCGCGAGGCTGGAGACAGTGAGAGGGGGTATAGGGCCGCCGAATTTGAAAGTAAGACTTTGGAGGTTGCACTGGAAGTCTAACCCGAGGAGTTTGGCTGCACAGAGGTGGGGAAGGACGTAGAGCCGGTAATTTTTGTACTCCCTTCCCTGGACCGTGAGGTTTGCTACACAAAACCCCTTCATCTCTACCGAGTGGGAACCGGAGGCCAGGGAGATTTTTTGATTAATGGGGTGGACGGGAAAAGAACAGCGCCTTCCCGTGTCGGGGTGTATGAAGCTCTCCGTGCTCCCAGAGTTGAGTAGGCAGGACGTCTCATGCCCGTTGACTAGTACCGTTGTTACATAGAATTACATAGAACATACAGTGCAGAAGGAGGCCATTCGGCCCATCGAGTCTGCACCGACCCACATTAATCCCTCACTTCCACCTTATCCCCGCAACCCAATAACCCCTCCCAACCCTTATGGACACTACGGGTAATTTATCATGGCCAATCCACCTAACCTGCACGTCTTTGGACTGTGGGAGGAAACCGGAGCACCCGGAGGAAACCCACGCGGACACGGGGAGAACGTGCAAACTCCGCACAGACAGTGACCCAGCGGGGAATCGAACCTGGGACCCTGGCGCTGTGAAGCCACAGTGCTAATCACTTGTGCTACCGTGCTGCAGTTGAGAGTGTTCGAGGCCGAGACTGGCCCAGGGTCACCGAGGCTAACCGCGGCAGCAGCTGGGTGTCCTCGCCAGGCGGTGTGTGGTCAGCCGAGTTGGGGTCCTGGGAGTCCACCCAAGATGGCGGCTCCCATTGGTCGTACATGGCTGTGGGTGCACAAAATGGCGGCTCCCATCTATCACACGTGGCATCAGCGGGACAAGATGGCGGCGCCCGGAGGCCACACGTGGCCCTGGAGGAGGAAGATGGCGGCGCTCGCTGGCCGCACGGGGTCCGTGGAGTGGGTTGTGGTGGCAGCCCGCATTCGCTTCCGGAGACCGCAGCGACCGCCCGGGCCTGGCATACCGCCACAAAATGGCCCTTTTTGCCGCACCCTTTACATGTTGACGAATGGGCTGGGCAGCGCTGTCGGGGGTGTTTGGCTTGCCCGCAAAAATAGCAGCGGGGCCCCCCGGGGTTGCCGGGCCGTTTTGCAGCGCAAGCTTGTGGGGGGATGTGGGATGCCTCGGAGTCGGCTGTAGGGGGGTTACACGCTGCCCAGGGGGCTGCCGCGCGGTCGGGGGCGTAGGCGCGGGCGTTTCGGGAGGCCACATCCAGGCAAGGGCCCGTGCCTCTTTGAGGCCTAGAGTCTCTTTCTCCAGCAAACGCTGGCGGATTTGAGAGGACAGCATACCCGCAACGAAAGCGTCCCGAATCAACAGTTCAATGTGGTCGGTTGCTGAAACTTGCGGGTAGCTGCAGTTTCTCCCAACACCAGGAGCGCACGGTAGAATTCTTCCAGTGACTCACCAGGAATTTGTTGCTTCGTCGCTAGTAGATGCTGGGCGTAGACTTGATTTACAGGGCGAATGTAGTGTCCTTTCAGCAACTCCATCGCGGCATTGAAGTCGTCCGTGTCCTCGATGAGGTTGTAGACTTCTGGGCTCACCCTCGAGTGCAGGACCTGCAGTTTCTGTTCTCCTGTGGGTGTGTTTTCTGCGTTCCGAGGTAGCCGTTGAAGCACGCCAGCCAGTGCTTGACACTCCGGCTTGATTTGGAGATCCATTCTTTAAATCCAGCTTATTAAATTGATGCACTATCAATGACTACTAAAGCGAGGTTGTAGTCCAACTGAAGGCTTTAATAAGCTAGATGTTGTTGCAACTTTTGGTTGGTTCAATTGGCTCTGTTTTATAACCTTTGCTCTAGAGTTGCCAGGTATCTTACCGCCACGAGGTTCAAGTTCAAGTAATGATCAATAACACAACACACCAATTAGTAAGATTCAAATCAAAGCACATTTATTATACACAGTAAATCGCTACTCATGCATAAACTCTACTTTCTAAGCTATTTCTATCACTAACAGGCCTATACTTAGCTTCGGACTGGCCCTCCAGGTCAGGGGAACATATGGCCTTTCGTTCAGGTCCTGAGTCTGCGGGATTCAAAGCTGGTATGGACTGGTAGCTCGGAGCGCCTATCTCGTAGCGAGCGTTGACTTGAGACTTACTTGCTTGGAGGCCGCTGGACAGTTCACTCTCAGGGGTTGCTTCGCGTTGCTGAGTGACCCTGTCAAGAAGGACGATTTGAACTTGGGGGCTTTACTTTATAGTCCCCAGGGGCTTCCCGCTCTTTGGGGCGGACCCTGTACCCGGTTCCAAGTGATTGGACTTCGTTCCAATCACTTGGTTCGATTTCTCCAATGCTGGAGCGGTTCCCTGATCGTTGGGCGGTCTTTAAATATCCGTTAACCTCTTTTGTGTTGGCTCCCGCTGGCGCCAAGGACTCTGGCTTGGCTTTGTTTATGTTAAAATGTTTTGATTGTTCCCGGGGATCGCTCATTACTATGAAGATGGCTGCTACATTACTATGCAGATGGCTGCTTGTATCGATGCTGTCGGGTTTCTGCAGAGTCTAATACACAGTAAACTTGCACCTGCTAGTTTTTGCCTGTGTTGGCTGAATTTCCCTTCAGCCTTTGCTGTTCTCCATTTTAAGTCGGGAAGTGGCCAACTCGGGTGGCTACACACCCTCCTTGTGATCCTAACGCGAAGCGTGAAGGATCACATAACTGCGTTGTCTTCATTCCCTGACCCGGCGAGCACTCTTCTATGGCCTCTACACTGACCATAACTATGCAAGAAATTTTTAACTAACATTCTAAGTGGCGCTATGTCAAAACAGGAACATGCATTACAAAATTAAAAAAACGGTACCTCTAACTGTCCTCACTAAACTACAATCACTCAAACATTCAATCATACTAACTTCCTTAATGATACAAACAAAATCATAGCAGCATTATTCACATTTTTCCTGGCTTGGCAGTCAAGCTCAGGATTGTACAATCGCTCATGAAACACATTTCGTTATTCACAAAAAGAACTGAAACAAATGTCCTTTATTATAGATCGCGGAGGTCGGGGGTCTGGTCATAACCGAAAATATTGGATCATATCCTATATACCGGGGTGCGAGCACGGTAGGCTCTCCTTCGCCATTTCCTCATACGGATAGCCTGTACGATGCTGCAGAGTATCGCCAATACTAGTAGGGATTCTATTAAGTAGGACAGGGAGTACCAGGTTATAAACCTATCACACCAAGATGGTGTGGTGTCGCTTGTGACTGGGCTCTGGGTGCTATGGGGAAGTGAATCATTAACCGCTGGGGGGGGGGGGGGGGGGGGGGCGGGCGGGTTTGGGGTCAGGGGGTTCGCGTTCGCGCGCAACCAAATGTTCATTAGGGTGATGAGCAACACGGAGGATGCCCTCATGGTTCTTCTTCTTTCTCTTCTCTTTGTTTTGTATCTTTTCCTGGAGCTTCCGGGGGTCTGTGGGATCAAGCATAGTGTCTGTTACTATCTTGGTTTAATATCTCGTCTGTTAGTATGTCTGTCCTTCAGTGCCAATTCTCCCTTTACAATTTGTCACCATGTGTGACTCCCTCATTTTTTTTTTAAACCGAATATTCAGGACAAGACACACTTAAAAATACTGAAACAGTGGGAGCCGTCTCGCAGGCTGTGCGATTTACCATCCAAATGTTTGAGCATGTAAATAGCATAGGGATGGCAACGTAAGGGTCGCCTGAAACAAAACAAAACTTTTTGAACCAAAAGTGCCGAAATGAGGTGCGTATGAGCCGCGACGGGTAAGAATTGGATGGAATCCCCGGGTAGGACGGCGACCAATGCCGTGTCTCTCCCCTACCTGAGCGTAGCTGACCAGAGGGGGTGTTCCCAGGCAGGGCGGGTCCCAATGCCGTTTCTCCACTGCCTGAGCAACCGACAAGCACGGGCAAGAAATGTAGTCATCGTGGGGGGTTGCCGTAAAGGTTCTACCTTCGAACCAGAAGGGCAGTTATGAACGGGGGTTTGGCAAGCTCTCAAAGGTTTCTGCCGATGCGCGTGCGGGCAAGTTCTCAGAGGTTTCGGCCGATGAGTGTGCGGGCACGTTCTCAGAGGTTTCTGCAGACAAATAAAGCGTGGGGCCGTGGAAAAAAAATTCCGATCTTACAAACAACATTTAACAATATCACTACAAACAACATTAAACATGCTGCAGGTTCCATCAGAATACAGGACATTGTAAATCACATTTGGACTGGGGTGTAACTACCATATGGAGGGAGTGCAGCGCGACCGAAGAAGAGGAAGGAGGAGCGAAACAAAAATGAAGTGGCCTTGCTGAGGTAACGCTGGATGAGAAGTGGTGGGTAAGCGCTCAGTTTGCATGGGGCAGCTGGGACCTTGTAGCTGCTGTGGGTGGTGTTCTCTTTCATATCTGGGGGCTAGTCTAGCTGGTGGGGGTCTCCTGCAATCTCGGGCGAAGTGTCCTGACTGCCCACAGTTGTAACATGACCTCTGGGATTTAGGCTGCTGTGGGCTATTTCCCTCGTTTACCCATGCGGGGTTCTGGTGCGTCCTAACTGGATGCGTGTCTGCCCGCTCTTCCTGCTGTTCTTCGGGTTTCCTAATTGCGGGTTTGTTTTGTACAGATTGCTCCCAGGCGCGGGACAATCTTTTAAAAACCCATTTCTCATTGTGGGCTTCCTCTGAGGGGTCATAATTCGTACAGGCTTTTTGTCCTGCCTCTGTGGCATGGGAGATAAGGGTGCGGGTCCATTTGGCCATACCGTCTTGGGACAAATGGCCGCGGTCTAAATTACCGAAAACGGCTGTGAAATGGATCCACAGGCGTCCAGCAAACGGTGTGGGGTGTTCTGTCTTTTCCTGCCTGCACTTATTCAGGCCTTCTACGGGGTCACCTCTGTTGTAGCCGATCGCATCTAGGGTCGCTGCGTGCATTTCCTCAAGGGTTCCTCCTCCTACATTCTGTGGGTCGTGAAGGGCTGCTACGACTGAAGGGTCTAAACTCAAAACTGTGAGCTTCACATGCTGACGCTCGTCCAGGCCGTACATGGTCGCCTGCTGCTTTACTCTGGCAAAGAAGTGGTGGGGGTCTGAGGTGGGGAGGAATGGTGTGATTTTCTCGCACGCGACCCGTAATTGGGTCACGGTTAAGGGGGTCGTGTACAGGAATTCCGTGTCTCCTTCAGATGTGACTATGCAGTGGGTGCTTACTGGATTCATTGGTGCCTGAACTATTTGCTCTGTGGGGGGTTGGGGCGCTTTTCTCTTCTGGGGCTTTCCTTGTGCACATGTTCCCTGAACATACCTATGCGCGGTCTCATTTAATTCTTCCCAATCCGGGCCGTCTTCTGTATCTAACTGGGATCCAAAGGTGCTCTGGAACCCATTCTGAACTGAAAGTAAAGACTGCAGTTCTGCAATCTGCTTCCGGCACTTTACGTGATCTAGTGAGCTTTGTCTGTGCTCCGTGGTGGTAGTATGGAGTGCTCGTAATGCTACTTTCAGGTCGCTACACTGCCTTTGCAATGCCTCTCCTTGTTTCTCTGTTTCCTCTCTTACCAGGGCTGCACGTTGCGTGTCCTGCTAGGCCTTTTCGTACTGTGTCTGGAAGCTGCTTAGATGCGCAAGACAAGACTGGTGTGCCCACTTGGCATCATCCACCTCTCCATCCTTTGCTGCTAACTTCCTTCTTAATTCTAGGTTCTCTTTCTCTATCTCGCTCACTCGAACTTGCTCATTCGATGTGCCTCCTCTATCTCTCTGCGGAGCGACCGAACGACCTCCTCTGTGCCTCGCAATTGTGCCAAACAGGACACGATTGCCATCGGCTTGCGAGCTTTTCCCAAGCTTCTTATGGATTTCGCTCAGGTTCTCCTACCATGTGTGTCCTATACTCCCGGGACCTGGGGTGAGATTCTCCGACCCCCCACCGGATCGGAGAATCGCCGGGGGCTGGCGTGAATCCCGCCCCTGCCGGTTGTCGAATTCTCCGGCACCGGATATTCGGCGGAGGCGGGAATCACGCCGCGCCGGTTGGCGGGCCCCCCCACGTGCGATTCTCCGGCCCGGAAGGGCCGAAGTCCCGCTGCTAGAATGCCTGTCCCACCGGCGTAGATTAAACCACCTACCTTACCGGCGGGACAAGGCAGCGCGGGCGGGCTCCGGGGTCCTGGGGGGGGGCGGGGCGATCTGGCCCCGGGGGGTGTCCCCACGGTGGCCTGGCCCGCGATCGGGGCCCACCGATCCGCGGGCGGGCCTGTGCCGTTGGGGCACTCTTTTCCTTCCGCGTTCGCCACGGTCTCCACCATGGCGGAGGCAGAAGAGACTCCCTCCACAGCGCATGCGCGGGGATGCCGTGAGCGGCCGCAAATGCTCCCGCGCATGCGCCGACCGGCAATGTAATTTCCGCGCCAGCTGGCGGGGCACTTCTGCCAGCTGGCGGGGCGGAAATCAGTCAGGCGCGGGCTTAGCCCCTCAAGGTTGGGGTTCGGCCCCCCAAGATGCGGAGGATTCTGCACCTTTGGAACGGCGCGATGCCCGACTGATTTGCGCCATTTTTGGCGCCGATACCGGAGAACTTCGCCCTTGTTTCCTCATTTTCATAGAATTCGCTCCAAAGGGGCTATCCTTTCCCTTTGAGGTACTTTCTGATTTCCTCTTCCCAAACGGGACACCGTCCTACTCTGCTGCTGGTCGCTGCGACCACAAATTCTTCAGGGTTCATGAGGCGTTGCATTGCCTGCATTGCCATCTTTCCTATCTAAATACTATCTTAAAATTTGGAATAAGGGGTACTAAGGCGGTGCTGTAATTACGGGTACGGCTTTCGCTATTTTCCGGAATACAAACTCCCGACAGTTTTGTCGCAACAAAAATCTATCAGTTTACCTTATAGCCCTGTTAGTTACGCATGCATTAACACACTTCCGAATTATGAGTATTGATCAGAACTGCTTGAACACTTGTGTTTTTTTCTGTTCCCAATTGGATTTCTAATTCAAATTTTGGGTTCTCCCGGAGTGGTTAAGCCACTTCTAGATCGGGTCCCATCAGGATGTCGCCAGTAATATGTTGCTAACTTTTGGTTGGTTCAATTGGCTCTGTTTTATAACCTTTGCTCTAGAGTCGGCAGATATCTTTATACCGCCACGAGGTTCAAGTTCAAGTAATGATCAATAACTCAGCACACCAATTAGTAAGATTCAAATCAATGTACATTTATGAGACACAGTAAATCACTACTCATGTATAAACTCTACTTTCTAAGCTATTTCTATCACTAACAGGCCTATACTTAGTTTCGGACTGGCCCACCAGGTCAGGGGAACAAATGGCCTTTCGTTCAGGTCCTGAGTCTGCGGGATTCAAAGCTGGTGTGGACTGGTAGCTCGGAGCGCCTATCTCGTAGTGAGCGTTGACTTGAGACTTACTTGCTTGGAGGCCGCTGGACAGTTCACTCTCAGGGGTTGCTTCGTGTTGCTGAGTGACCCTGTCAAGAAGGACGATTTGAACTTGGGGGCTTTACTTTATAGTCCCCAGGGGCTTCCCGCCCTTCGGGGCGGACCCCGTACCTGGTTCCAAGTGATTGGACTTCGTTCCAATCACTTGGTTCGATTTCTCCAATGCTGGAGCGGTTCCCTGATCGTTGGGCGGTCTTTAAGTGTCCGTTAACCTCTTTTGTGTTGGCTCCTGCTGGCGCTGAGGAATTTGGCTTGGCTTTGTTTACCTTAAAATGTTTTGATTGTTCCCGGGGATCGCTCATTACTATGAAGATGGCTGCTACATTACTATGCAGATGGCTGCTTGTATCGATGCTGTCTGGGTTTCTGCAGAGTCTAATACACAGTAAACTTGCACCTGCTAGTTTTTGCCTGTGTTGGCTGAATTTCCCTTCAGCTTTTGCTGTTCTCCATTTTAAGTCGGGAAGTGGCCAACTCGGGTGGCTACAATGTTTCCCCCAGCAGCTCAGGTACAGAAAGAAAGCTGCTGGGCGGCACGGGCTCTTATACCCCGCCTTGCAGGGCGGAGCTACCATACAGCTTGACCAATGGGAAACATACATTATCTACCAATGGTGTTCCAGCATTACTAGGTACCGTAATACTTCTACACAGTCTACCACAGGGGCGAAACCCACGTAAACATGGGGAGAATGTGCAAACTCCATACAGACAATGACCCAGGGCCGGGATCAAACCTGGGACCTCGGCGCCGTGAGGCAGCAGTGCTAACCACTGTGCCACCGTGCTGCGCATTCTTTCTCTTTTTTAATAATGCACATCTCCCCATCAATTAAAGTGATAAAGAGACTTACTGAGTTTTTGTTCTCCAATTTTCTCTTCTTTCCTAAACGTGTTAGTTCAGGTTAAGGAGTGGCTCCACAGACACCAGTCACTCGCCAGCATCTGCCCTAAGTACCCAGTCCTCATGAAGCTGTAAACGTCAGTCAGCTATTGATCACATCTAGGCTCTCTGCTGTCTTCTGTTGACATTCACATGCACACTCTCCAGCAGAGGTCACTTCATAATTACCAATTGTGTGGAAGCGGATTGATATTCAACTCTCCTTAGTTCAACGATACTCGTAGCCCACCTACCACTCCCTGGCAGAGATCAAATAATTCAGCATAGAGAAGGGCAACAATCCTGGGGTCTTCCTCATCTGCTCGCCTCAAGTTTATCTTTGATGTTATCCCGTCTGAGGAACTGCTCTACGTCTATTGTGAATTTATGACGTAAACTGGTAGCTGCGGTAAATGTAGAAGGGCATTCACAGCAAGGCATCAACTTTCAGCATTCTACAAATAGGTTTCTGCTGCCACTTTAAATGTGTTTTCTGCAGATTAAAGGCCTGTGCTATTCTTGTTACAGGCTTACAGATAAATCAAATCCAATTGATTATAATCTTGGGAAATTGTATGTCTCCTGAACAATAAAGCAGAATAATTAGTTTTATATGTTTGGCAGTCGGTCAGAAGTTCCAGATATGAAAGATTGCTGCTTAATTATGTTGTTCCACAAAGAATTCATTTGTTTCCTGATTTTCTTTCCTGCCCTTATCCTTATTGCTTCACTTCCAGGCTCTCGCTACCCATAATCTCCCTCCTGCCTCACATTTCATGCAAACTCAAGCGCTGCCTTGAGAAGGCTAAGAGGAGACTTGTAGAGCTATTTAAAATTCTGAAGGGTTTAAATAGAGTAAATACAGTGAAAATAGGTGGAATCTTGTGGAAACAACAGGGATCTTACCTGCTGGCTGGAGAACCGGTGACAGATCTACTGTGCATTTTCTGGGGAAAGGCCTGATGAATCATGAGCCAATCAGGCAGTTGAGCAGCCAGGGATGGTCCAGCCACTGGATCAGGACCATGGGGATGAGAAGTCCTGCCTACTGAGAGCTGTCAGCCAATCAGAGGGTAGCAGTTATTTTGCTCAGCTGCATCATTGGCGAGTGGCGACTGCTGCAGGAATAACATCCAGGTCAGAGGGAAGTAATGGCTGGAGGGGTTTGGTGGGGTGAGGACTGAGGGGGAAGGGAGGTGCAGAGGGTCGGCAGCAAGGGCAAGGTGGTTGGTTCAGTGCACCCCCCCTCCCTTCCCCCCCGTTCCACCATTGACTTAATCCACATGCCATAATCCCGCCTGATTAACTGTCCTCCCCACCTCCAAAGATGCCACAAGGGAGGGCAGAAAGTTTCATCCAGTGTTTCCAGTTCAGGGTTAATATTCAGAGGGCATAGATTTAAAGTGATTGGTAAAAGAACAGAAGCCATTCTTTTTCATGCAATGGATGGTTAGGATTTACAATGCACTGCCTGTGAGGGAGGTGGATACAGATTCAACAGTAGCCTTCCGTAAGGAATTAGATACATGCATGAAAAGGAAATAACGCTGTAATACGAGGAAAGAGTTGGAGAGAGGGACTAATCGGTTGCTCTTTGAAACAGATTGTGCTTTATCATTCTATGATTCCAGAAATGTTCTGAGGCTCTGGCAGAAAGAAGGTCAAAAAGTTAACCCTTCAACATTTTAATTGAGGCATCTGAATATTTTCCACGTAACAAATTTGACTGCATTTCATCTCTAATGCATTGCCCTGTAAAACATTTATTTTTTCTTATAAATTTAGAATACCCAATTCATGTTTTTTCCTCAATTAAGGGGAATTTAGCATGGCCAATCCACCTACCCTGCACATCGTTGGGTTGTGGGGGCGAAACCCATGCAGACACAGGGAGAATGTGCAAACTCCACACGGACAGTGACCCAGAGCCGGGATTGAACCTGGGACCTCGGCGCCGTGAGGCAGCAATGCTAACCACTGCGTCACGGTGCTGCCCCCTGTAAAACATTTTTAGAAGTACCGCGAACCTAAAAGTCAGCATGTAAAGAGTAAGTTTAGGATTCTTTTTGTTCTACACATTTTCAACATTTTCATCAAATAAACAGCAAAAGAAAACAAACAAAAACATATACTGTACCAATCCGCATACCACACCCCATTCAATATACAGACCAAAACATCACCCGTACATTCAAAGTTAAAAAGGAAATTAATAGTCAATCAGTAAATAGTGTAATCAAGAATGACAATAATCCGATCCCCCCCTTCCCCACTAATGTTCAATGGCAACCAATTCTCGAAAGTGCATGATAAACAGTCCCCATGAATTGTAGAACCTTTCTTCATCCCCCTCAGCTCAAAGGTTTAGCATTCTTTATCATATGTGATTTTAGAATTTTTTTCTGTCACATATTTATAACCTGAATCCAAGGATGAAGTTCCACCATGTCAATATGAAAATACAAACTAAATGCTAATGCAAGAATATTCTACTGGCACAGATCAATGACATGTTGCCCTCTACTGCACATTGCTTTAATTGCACTATATTGGCCCAGAATTTAGTGGGAAATTAGCAGAGAGTGAAGACCCCAGCAACTTGAGGCAAGAAGGAAATGTGTGATGAATTGTTTATGATTTATGTCACAAACAGATCCTCACAAAAATGGGAGCTCAGCCTCAGCTCCTGAGTTTTAGGAAATTTCTAGATTTCTGTATTAGATGTGAATTAAATGCACAAAGAAGGTTAGGGGTGATACTTAAGCATGTTAGAGCAGAATTTTAACTGGTGCACCATTCCCGATGGAGGAACAGGAGGGGGGAGCCACTTCCACTCTGGTCCTTTTTGCTGATTCCCAAGCGATTGCAATTAAAATTTAAAGTGCTGGTGGCGTACATGGGAAACACTTGCGATCACTCGGGGGAGTTTATCGCCGGTGTAACACGCCATCAGTCCACAGTACAGCAGGTATGGGTGGGCTATATAAGAGTGATTGCAGGGGGGACCAGGCCACAGGTAAGTAGTGTGGCGCTGTTGTTGGTTCACCAGATGAGGGTCATGAGGAGAGGGGTGCAGGGGGCCGGTAGCAAGGGTAGTGTGGCATGGCTCTCATATCAGGGCATCAGGCACCCCAAATTCCTCCAGATGTCTAGTCCCTCGATCAGGCACCAAGTGCCTTTGATCAAGGGATTCCACTGCCCGAGGAGGTGATAAGCTGGCCACATGATTTTAGTTGGCATTGTAGCCATCTAAGATGGCCACCTGCAAAGGACCATGGGTATTATGGCCAACCCAGGACTCAGACAGATACAAAGCCTATGTGTATCTGAAACACAGGTAACCAGACCTGATCGAAACCCCCCCCCCCCGTCTCGTTTGCGTTTTAATGGCCCATTTTCCCAGGACAATAGAACTCCAATCAAGAAACCGGTACAGCCACAGACTGATCGGTGCCACTCCCTCAGAAAGCCCAACTGCCACGGTCAATGACCGCTAAGGACCCACCCAGCTACCAAGGCACCCGTCCCTTTATTGACCGAAATCGAAGACAGTGATCAGAGCCCTGTCGAACTATTGGGTCCAAGGTTAAGGACCGCCCCAAAGAGCGTGAAATCCCAGAGGAATAAAAGGCAGCACAGTCATGTGTTCCGTCTCTTTTGGATCCGGCCTGTGCCACCCAATTGTAGCAGGAACAGCCAGCCAAGTTCAAGACCAACAATCGCTACCTGACGGATGAACCCAACAGAGACAGGGCCACTTTCTTTGAACCAGCCAAGTGAAATCCAGATAAAGACCTTATCCATTTGCACAGTGCCGGTCGCCTTGAAGTTAAGTATAGGTTATTGTAGTTGATCAGTGTAGTTTAACTTGTAGTAGATATTGTGTTTGCATGTCGAGGTAACTCTTGTGTATGTAAATAAACCATCTTTTGAACTAACTAACTGGTTGTGTGGTCAGTTGATCGATATAAGGGAAGGCTTGTGGTTCACCAACATTATCATTAATATTAGCAACAGTATTGGCGACGCTGTTGGGATCGAAAACGAGCAACATTATTGCCGACCTCTGACGGGACTCGATTAGAAGTGACTTTGTCACTCTGAGGGAACCCACAAACTTTGAATCCAATTGCAAGAAAGAGAAAGAACCATAAGTGCAAATCCCATATCGACCAAATAACCGAATTTCGGAAGTGTGTACTAACCCACATGCGTACCTAACAGGAAGAGTAAGGTAACCTCGTTAGAATTGTGTACAACTATCGAGGGATTGTGAGCCGGAAGATAGCTTAGGCCATACCTGCTGTTCAAATTGTCACCTTATTCCTCTGTCCCAAATTAAAAGTAGAGAAAGAGATAAGAGAAGTAATGTCCCCTAAAGCAATGGAAAGATTGATGAATCCACAGGAACCCGAGGTCGCAGCGACCAACAGAGCAATGCCCCATATGGGAGGAAGAGTTAAGGAAATACTTAAAGGGGAAAGGATGGCCCCTTTGGTCAAATCTTTGCCCTAGTGATGAGTCAGGTCCAGGAAAGATAGGATAAACTTGGTGGGAGTACCTAAGTGAGGTCCACGAGAAAAATGTAGGGAAAGTCAGAAAGCCGATGGCAATAGTGTCCTGTTTGGCACAGTTGTGGGGCACAGAGGAGGTCACAGAATTTACAGTGCAGAAGGAGGCCATTCGGCCCATCAAGTCTGCACCGGCTCTTAGAAAGAGCACCCTACCCAAGGTCAACACCGCCACCCTATCCCCATAACCCAGTAACCCCACCCAACACTAAGGGCACTTTTGGACACTAAGGGCAATTTATCATGGCCAATCCACCTAACCTGCACATCTTTGGACTGTGGGAGGAAACCGGAGCACACACGGGGAGGATGTGCAGACTCCGCACAGACAGTGACCCAAGCCGGAATCGAACCTGGGACCCTGGAGCTGTGAAGCAATTGGGCTATCCACAAGGCTACCGTGCTGCCCCGAGGTCGTGAAGACGCTCCTTAGGCAGTTAATTGAGAAGGAAGAAAAGAAAGAGGGAAACAGTAATGAAAGCGAGAAGGTAATTGAGCAACTCCGGGAACAGTTAGCAGCAAATGATAAGGAAATGGCCGATGTAAAATGCACATATCAATCTTGTCTAGTTCACCTTAGTAGCTTCCAGACCCACTACGATAAAGCCTACCAAGAATCACAGCGCACAGTCCTGGTAAGAGAGGAAACAGAACAACAGGTCGCCCAGCTAAGTAGCAAATGTGCAGATCTAAAAGCAGCTTTGAGAGCGCTCCACAGCTCCAGTACGGAACAGAGGCAGAGTACCGTTGACCATGCTAAATGCTGACAGTAAAAAAGTTACAGTCGCTACTCTCAGTACAGAATGGCTTCATGTACACTTTCGGGCAGGATTTAGATGAGGAAGATGCTCCCGATTGGCAAGAGTTAAACGAAAGAGCCCAAAGATACGTTAGAGGACACGGGAAATCAAAATCGAGCCCCCCACGCCTCAAAAAGAAAAGCACCCGCAGCACCGACTGCACAGGCAGCACACACCCCCCACTCACAATTCGACCCCCATGAATCCGATTACCACACAACGCAAGTCATCGGATCAGGATGAGCCTGATATTGTCTACACCACCCCACTATCCATAACCCAATTAAGAGAAGCTTGCATGAAAATTAGTCCATTCCAGCCCACCGCAGACCCGCGCAGCTTCTTTGAGGAGGTGCGCCAACAAAAAGTTATGTACGGCCTAGACGAGAGGGAGGAAGTAAAGCTGATAGTTATGAGCTTTAGCCAGTCCGTAAGATCAGCTTTGCCCGAACCCCAAAATGTAGCAGGAGGAACCCTACAGGAAATGAAAACTGCCATATTAGATGCCATCAGGTATAACAAAGGAGATCCACTCGAGGGTTTAAATCACTGCAGGTAAAAGAAGGGAGAGAATCCGACGATTTTGCCGGTTGCCTATGGATTCATTTTATGGCAGTTTACGGAAAATTGAACCGCGCACACCTAAATGAGGACACCTGGTCCCGCACCTTAATTTTGCATGTCACAGACGCAGGACAAAAGGCTTTTGTAAACTACGACTCCGCAGACCACACACACAATGAAGTTTGGGTATTGTAACGACTCATGGGAACAAACCCTACACCGACAGACAGATCAGGACGAGATAGAAGCAAACATGCACCCACTTAGGACTAGCCAGGAACCAGCAAGGATAAACGAGGATAGTCATGAGGGACAGCACCCCAGAGCACAGGCACCACGAGGTTGTTACAATTGTGGCCACATGGGACATTACGCCCACAACTGCCGACAAAACCCCCCGAACCAGCACCGATACCAACAACCAAACCCCCCCACCTAGGAACAATGTTAGGCCCATGCATAATGTTAGCACCCGGTCAGACGACTTAGCGTTTAATTCCACAGGTTGACGGTGTTCGGACTCCCCAACTTGGGTCTGTGACGCATGCTGGGACAAATCAGGGAGACCAGTAGTTACAGGCACAGTCCGGGGACATACAGTCGATTTCCTTTGGGACACAGGAGGATCCCGCACCACTTTAAACACCTCCACCATATTTCAACGTGACAAATGGCCCACCACAGACACCATCACCCTGAGTGGATTCACCGGCCACATACAGCAAGGATATATCACAGCTCCCGTACCCATTCAGATAGGGAACATTAGCACCAGACACCCCGTCGTTTTAGTTGACACCCCAAACAGCCGAGCACATTCTAGGCATTGATTTTAAGAGCTCCCATAACCATTCGTTTGACCCCCCAGTAAACAAATGTGTCTGGCGAATGGTCAAAACAGCTAGGGCTCCCGCTACGCTCACAGTAGGAGATTATGAAAACAGGATTTGCTCAGTAGGGGACTATTGTTTTAATCCACAAACAATTAGTGCAGACCAGACGATTAGAGAGGTCCTCATAAAACACAAAGCTTTGTTCGCACAACACAAACATGACTGTGGAAAGATCCCAGGCACAGTAAAGATTTCAGGTCCTTGGCAGCACGGTGGCGCAGTGGGTTAACCCTGCAACCTCTCGGCACCGAGGTCCCAGGTTTGATCCCGGCTCTGGGTCACTGTCTGTGTGGAGTTTGCACATTCTCCCCGTGTTTGCGTGGGATTCACCCCCACAACCCAAAGATGTGCAGGCTAGGTGGATTGGCCATGCTAAATTGCCCCTTAATTGGAAAAAATGAATTGGGAACTCTGAAATTACATTAAAAAAAAGATTTCAGGTCCCGATCCAAAGCTGCAAAAGCAATACAGTTTCCCACAACAAGCCATGGGTGAGATTTCAAAGGTTTTAAAACAGCTTGTTAGACCAAGGAGTAATTCGGCCTGTTGCATCCACAAATAATGCCCCAATTTGGCCCGTAAAAAAACCCGATGGTTCATGGCGACTAACGATCGACTACCGAGAACTTAATAAGGTAACCTCTTTAGCAGCCCCCACTGTTGCCACAAATCCTGAGATAATGCTCAAACAGGGAGTACAGGCAAAATATTTCAGTGCTGGACATCAGCAATGGCTTTTGGTCCATCCTATTAGGCAAGGCCTGCCAGTATAAGTTTGCATTTACGTTTCAAGGGAAGAAGTACACGTGGACATGCCTCCCATAAGGATTCCATAACTCCCCCTCCATTTTCCACCGCCAATTGTCCAACGGACTTTCTAAATTTTCCCGACCCGAATGCCTCATACAATATGTAGACTATCTGCTTCTGCAACCGGACACAAAAGAGGAACACGTAGAGCTTTTATTGGAATTACTAGGCCTACTGCAATCGATCGGATATAAGGTCAACCCCAAAAAGATCCAGATTTTAAAGGAAAAGGTTCTTTATTTAGGCACCTTCATCACCCATGCAAAAACGAATCGAGTCCATCGTTAACTTGCCCCTGCCCCAAAATGTCACTGTCCTCCAGTCATTCCTAGGTTTGGTAGGATATTGCAGAAATTATATAGATGGTTTTGCCACTAAAGCAGCCCCACTCTCAGAGCTCCTTAAAAAGAACACCCCATGGGAATGGCTTTTGCAACACACAGACGCCATTGATGATTTAAAATACGCCTTAGGCACAGCGCCCGCTTTACCAGTTCCAGACCCAGATTTGCCTTCTGCCATAAAAGTAGCAACCACCAACCGAACCCTATCAGCAGTACTCCTGCAAGAACGACACGATCACTTAGGACCCGTAGCCTATGCCTCAAGAGTATTAGACCCCGTAGAGCAAGGATTCTCAGCCTGCGAACGGCACTTGCTTGCAGTCTTTTCGGCAGTACAGTACTTTGCGTACATCACAGGCTATTCAGCTTGGGATAGTTGAAATGTCATCAGTGAATTCAGAGCACTGTTAGCACTCTGCCAGCCTACATCCTGAGATGGACCCACACGTGGACAGTACCAGCGCTACCCTTTAAACCCCTAATTTTCTTACCTTGACTGATTGTTCCCACCAGGGCCTTCCCACTTAGGTCCACCATTCCAATCTCATCGTCTCTCCTCCCTTGGTTCCCTCCCCATATCCCAAACCCCACTCCACATCTCACCCTTATCAGTCCAAGCAAGCTCTCAGTCTCCTGCCCCCTCCCTTGTGTCTTGGAGTTCAACAAGGAAGACAGCTGACTTCACATACAACTGCACAAAACCAACCGTGCCGCCTTTGAACTAAAATGACCGCATGACAAGAGATATTTGTGCACCGCGGGGCTTTATCATGAAGGCATATGGATTACAAAATGTTTTAATATGCCATGAGGAATGCCTGATATTATAAGTAGGAAGCCACCATGGGATATGAAACCCAGTCTGCCACAAGCACTCCACTGAGTTCACCTCCAAACCCAAACCTGCCAGCGGAAAAGCAAAATCTCAGCTCCCGCCTAATTAAATTATCCCACCCACCACATTTTCTGTTATTGCGGGCCCCATTAAATCCTCCCCCCCCCTTCTCAATGCTTCATTTAGTGATAATATTTATCTTCCTACAATGCCTCTCTAAGACATCTAAGCAAATCACTGAAAATAGGTGTAATAGGTGCATGAAGTACATTCCAGACTTAATGTAATCTTAGGAGTTCTGACACATTGATAAGCAAAGTTCTTGTAGTTTAGAATGTCATGTTAATGACTAATATCATGGTGACTCATAAATTAGCTCCGACACTAAATTCCATCTTTTTGCACACATTCTGTTTAAATATTTAATTGTATTGAATACTTTGAAGTACTGTACTTGTTTCACCGCATCGTGGTCTTTTGGAACTGATCTCTTCCATTGAGCAGTCATTGTTTGATTTCCTTCTCCGGTTTGCTGAAGGACAAAGAATTATTCACTAACGCTTGATTGAAAAATTAATTTTTCACAAAAATACAACAGTAACAGGAATTTTTATAGAGCCTATAATGTAGCAAAACATCCTAAGGCATTTCACAGGCGTTCCCAAATTTGACACAAGTTAAATATAAATGAGGCTCATGTGGTATAAGGAGTTAATTCTAATTGCGTAATATGAAGTGACACAATATTACTTGGTTTGATTTATTTCTTGTAACCTCATGTAAGGTACAGTCAGCACAATAAGATGTTTCCCAATAAGGCTCCTGGTTGCCATATCTCAGCACTCAGTAAATATCCTGCATTTTTAAAAAAATGTTTAGAGTCCCCAATTCTTTTTTTTTCAATTAAGGGGCAATTTAGCGTGGCCAATTCAACTAGCCTGCACATCTTTGGGTTGTGGGGGCGAAACCCACGCAAACACGGGAAGAATGTGCAAACTCCACACGGACAGTGACCCAGATCCTCGGCGTCGTGAGGCAGCAGTGCTAACCACTGCTCCACCGTGGTTGAGGCCGAGCCTTTGAATATCTTTAAGGCAGAAGTAGATGGATTCTTGATAAGAAAGGGGGTGAAAGATTATCAGGGTTAGGCGGTAATATGATGTTGGGGTTAAAATTAGATCAGCCATGATATTGCTGAATGGCAGAGCAGGCTCGAGGGGCTGAGTGGCCTACTCTATTCCTGGTCGTAATTTGCATGTTCGATTGCACCACAGATATTTGGGCATCACAAAATGTTGAGCCAGAGAAAAATATTCTGCTTGGTGGCCAGGTCTCGCAAAATCACTGGAGGAGATGATGTCAAGATACATCACTTGTGCCATTCATCATCAGGACACAACAAAACCACTGATGTCATCTTCCTTCCCATCAAGACTAAGGGAACGTCTTGGGGTGGACCTTTTTGAACATAGAGGTATGATGTTCTATATCATTGTAAACTACTACTCTAGATGGATAGAATTCAAGTAACTGCAGGATCAAAATTCTGAAGGAATAATTGGACCGCTGAAGGAGATTTTTGCAACAAATTGAATCCCAGACCGTATAATTTCAGACAATGAACCTCAGTTTGCCAATTAATACTTTGAAGAGTTCACAGCATCGTATGGGTTTGCCCATACTACCAGCTCCCTCCAAGATACCCTCAAGTCAACGGTGAAGCTGAAAAAGGAGCGAGTACCATGAAAGCATTGCTGGAGAAGAATGATGACATCAAATTTGCACTTTTGAGCTATTTTGTTCAACATCACTCCAAAATGGTTTAGCATCAGGTCATGGGAACTTAACTCACTACTCTCCCACACACAAACATGCCAAAAGCATAAGCTGAAGTATGGACAAAGTGAGAGTGAAAGAGGAAAAATATAATTTCAGCCAGATTCGGAACTATGGCAAACACCACAAGACCCGCAGCCTGCCAGACCTCCAACCTGGAGAGACAGTTTGGGTCCATGACAAAACTCACTATGGGCAAGTGGTTGAACAGACACTGACCCAATCCATGGTCCTACCTTGTCCAATCAAAGCAAGGTAGGTGAGATGGAACAGACTGGCACTGGTCAAAAGCCACACAAAAGCATCCTCCTACCCCGCAGAAGCAGTCATCTGCAATCAGACCAGCCATAGATGCTGCATTCAACCCCCAAAGCTGAATGATGAACCCGAGTCATCTGCCAATTAATTCCCCTCTTGCCCAGCAGAATCTGAGAGACCATCTAAGGATTAATACCCCAATCCCCTTCAAAGAAGAAGAGGACCCATTATGGTAGGCTAATGAAATCGCCACAGTGGTTGGCCCTATAAAAAAGATATGGAGGACAGAAGAGGACCTAGGAAAATGAAAAATGATTAAGGACTGCAACACATTAGAAGTAAAGCTGTGGTTTATTTGATCTTCAAAATTAGATTTGCCAACTCTGGTTGAACGTATTCCTGGAGGTTTTATCACACAACCTCCTAACGTCAAGTATCCTACTCCCGCACATTGATTGGCCAATGCACCCAATCCTGATGAGCCCGGCCATTGCACACCAATTAGACTGTTTTCCAATTCGATGACACTGGAGTGTGAGTCAAACAGCCGTTCTTTCCCATCGCCAATAATTTTGTAACTAATGTAATTTAAAAATTGAAAGAAAAACACATTCCTTTTCAATTTCCGCAATGGTTTTTCTCCGGGGCTTGCTCACAGCAGTGTCCCAGAGATTCAACTTCAATTCCTGGAGACTCCTGCTGCTCACTACATAAAAATGAAAATCAGAGACTGGGGGGAGAGATGTAGATGTAGTATAAGGGCTAATTTGAACAGTGTAATAAGCTAATCAGATACTGTGCACATCATCACAGGAAGCGATGATATATCACATGATTTGCTCTCTCTTGCAGCATCTTCCAAGATGCAGCCAGCATAATAAGATGTTTCTCAATAATGCTCCTGTTTTGCAAACCTCAGCAGACTCTGTAAATATTCTGTGTTAATCAAATAATACCAAGAATATTATAGTTCACGCTAGGCTATTCATCTCATGAGACCCTGCAGTTTGCTCTCAACGCATTTAACTCTATTCAAATAATTGCAAGGTAATTGCCTCCAATACATTACGCATAAGTCAAATCTATGCATCAATCACTCTTGAAGTGCTCTTTAGCAGTTTGCACCAAAGGACAAAGAACAGTACAGCACAGGAACAGGCCCTTCGGCCCTCCGATCATGATGCCTATTGAAACTAAAACCTTCTGCACTTTTGGGGTCTGTATTCCTCTATTCCCATCCTATTCATGTGTTCATCAAGATGCCTCTTAAACGTCGCTATCGTATCTACTTCCACCACCGGCAGTCCATTTCAGGCACTCACCATCCTCTGTGTAAAAAAATGCCTCATCCATCTCCTCTAAACTTTTCCCCTCTCACCTTAAATCTATGTCCCCTAGTAATTAACTTAATTCTGGGAAAAAGCATCTGACTATCCATTCTGTCCACGCCACTTATAATTTTGTAAATCTCCATTGTTCCAGTGAAAACAATCCAAGCTCATCCAACCTCTCCTCATAGCTAATACCTTCCAGACCAGGCAACGTTCTGGTAAACCTCTTCTGTACCCTCTCCAAAGCATCCACATCCTTCTGGTAGAGTAGCGACCAGAATGTTACGCAATGTTCCAAGTGTGGCCTAACTAAGGTTCTGTACAGCTGCAGCATGACTTGCCAATTTTTATACTCAATGCCCCGACTGATGAAGGCAAGCATGCCGTATGCCTTATTGACTACCTTATCCACCTGTGTTGTCACTTTCAGTGATCTGTGGAACTGTATTCCCAGATCTCTCTGCCTGTCAATACTCCCAAGGGTTCTGTCATTTACTGTATAAATCCCACTTGTGGGCAGCACAGTGGCGCAGTGGTTAGCACTGCTGCCTCATGGCGCTGAGGTCCCAGGTTCGATCCTGGCTCTGGGTCACTGTCCATGTGGAGTTTGCACATTCTCCCCATGTTTGCGTGGATTCGCCCCCACAACCCAAAGATGTGCAGGCTAGGTGGATTGGCCATGCTAAATTGCCCTCAATTGGAATATTTTTTGGGGGTATTCTAAATTTAAAATAAATAAATAAATTAGTCCCATTTGTATTAGACTTTCCAAAATGCATTACCTCACATTTGTACGGATTAAACTCCATCTGCCATTTCTCTGCCCAAATCTCCAAACGGTCTATATCCTGTGATCAATGTCATCCTCCCATAGTTCAGTTTAAAGTTGTATTGCAAATCTACCTTTCCTGCACCCCGTGCTCTACACCTCTAAGATTTCTTAGTTACCCCAAGATATGGCATGGGGAGAGATCTTGTGGCTGGCGGGATCTTCTGGTCCAGATGATGATACACCACCGCATTGGGTTTCTAGGAGGCAGGAAGTGTTTCCAATTGGAAATCCCATTGACAGCGGAGGGACCAGAGGATTCTACCATTGGCCAACGGAGGGCCGTTTCCTGCTGCTGAGAAACATGTCATGGGCTGGGGGGGGGCTCAAAATCTCGCCGATTGTCTGACCACAATTTGAGAATGACAACTTTTGACTGGTGCCCTATTGTTTTGATCATAGAGTTCAGTAGCTATTTACAAAGTAAATTTCTGTTCCACTAATTGAAGAAAATAGGTTTCTTTCAACTTCATCCTTAACTATTGTAACCCTGTTAATAGAGTACTTAAGTCAGCCTTTTTCTTCCAGTATGCAGTCATTTACAGTTCTGTCTATTACTGCTGTGCCCATTTACACATTTGTGCAAGTAATTTTTTAATATCCTCTCCGAGTTTGATATCCTCTGCGAAACTCACCAGTTTGAATTGAGTTTCTGAATTCAAGTCATTCACTTAGAAATAGTTGGAGCATGGGAGTGGCTACTTTTTTGTGAGCTCTGGCTCTGCTCATCTTTTAATCCAACATTTTGTATTTGTCTTTTCTTCGGTGGCATGGCCTGTGCTATGTCACGGGAAGTGTTTGGTCAGTGTCTTTGCAAGAAAGAACCAAGATAAATGCTAAAATTCTTGTCTGTTTGTGGCAGCTGGAGTTTGTTGGGGTGGGGCCCTGCCTGCAGTGGGGAAGTTGCTTTGGAGCGGACCCTCGCCTTGGTGGTGTTGTTTGCTTCAGGTGATGGCTGCCAACGGAGAAAATCCCGGCTCTGCAGTGCGGGTCATGCCTGACAAACATAATTGAATCTTTTGAAGAGGAGACTAAGGTAGTAGATAGGGGAATGTCTATGGATGATGTTTATATGGACTTTCAGGAGGCATTTGATAAAGTCCCACATAAGAGGCTGTTACTAAGATAGAAGAGTGCTCGTTGATCCTGCTTTATCCTTGGCTTTTGCTTTCTTTGTGCGACCGGGAAGATGTCTTTGTCCTGAGGACTGTCCTGCAGCTCGTCTGCCATGCTGAACATGACTCCCTGTTGATCATGTTGTTGTGTTTTATTGCTGTTTTTTTTCCTACAATGGAGTGTGAAGCATGGGTGTGCTGAGCCGTACTGTTGCTTGTCCTGATTTAGAAACTTTATGTCGAGTCGAATATGGGAAATGGGAATTGTGCACAGTTTCACCCCTAATTGTTGTTATGCCTTGTCATGTCTTATAATCCTTTTGATTGGGGTTGGGGATGTACATTACTATCACCCCCGTCTCCTTTAGAGGGAAGGTGAGTGGATCCGGATTGGGGAGAAGAGTGGATGGTTGGGGTTGGTAGGGTAAGTTCGTCCTCACTGTGACTGAGCACAGCAACCCCCAGTTAGATCTAATCCATTTTGGGTTTTACTTTTCGAATTGAATTTAAGAATCCGTGCTTTTACCCTTTGATGACCCAGGCAGACTTCTTGTTATCATGGGAAGAACTAGATTCCTTCTGGCTCTTCCTTTGGTTCAAGTTTGTCTTTTCTCCTAGTTAGGGTCTCTCCCTCTAGCTGTTTTTGGGACTATTGGAACCATTAGAATGTCTTAGAGCAGGCCTGAAGGGGGATCAGTAGTCGTGGTTGATGGTTGGGGATGATGGCGGCCCTGGTATCTTTTTTTTTTTAAATTTTATTAAAGGTTTTCATAAAATATCAATAACAAAATGAAAAAGGAACCCAACAGGTTTGTATTGCAGCTGAACTCCACTGTACTTTCAATTATGATTTTTTAACAGGCCTTAAAGAGCCCCTCACAAATCAATAGCTGTGCTATGTCCAGCATTCTTTACATCTTGCTAAAGAAAATGCAAGAGTAAAAACTTACAGTTAATGTCCCTTGATTTTCCTTGGTCATTTTGGTAATGGTTTGCCCAGTCACCTGTAATGTTATTTCAAAATATAATGATATTCTTCCGATTAAAGAGGTTAATCTCAAGTAAGATGATGCAATTAGCAAACAAAAAAACTTAAACGATGCAAAGTGTTAGATAAAAGCACAAAAAATAATTCATAACTTAATTTGTTATTTTTATAAAATTCAATGATGCACCGCTTATGGGACCTGTGGAATTCTCTAACACAGAAGGCTGTGGAGGCCAAGTCACTGAAAGTATTCAAGAAAGAGATAGATTTTTAAAAGATTTTAATGGTATCAAGGGAGAAAGTGGGAATATGGCATTGAGATGGAGGATTAACCATGATCATATTTAATGGCGGAGCAGGCTCGAAGGGCCGAGTAGCCTACTCCTGCTCCTAGTTTCTATGTTATGTGAACATTGGTCCTGAATCCCAGTAAATCTGTTCCAGGAATTATACTATGAGGTCATGATATAGATTTAACTATCTGCAAAATCTCTACTTGCAAAGATTGTCTGTCGAATGTTCTTTTTGATCAGAAATTTAGGAGAAGTGCGGTGCAAAACTTCACCAAAGTAGAGAAGAGTAAAATGGATGAGATAAATCAGACAATAATGATTTAGTAAAATTTTTGTTGGTTTAAACAACAAGAAGAATAAATGAGTTTTGCAGGATGTAAAGTATTGCATAATGTTGAGGGCATAGGAAAGAATGGGCTGGGTTATGAGTCAGTGTAATGAGTCTTGATCTCTATACAGAGAGGTGCAGAGGAGAAGAAGAATATTTAGGAGGAAGAAAGAAGAGTTGAGAGGGGTAGGCACATAGTAGCATTGAGAAAATAGGTGGAAACAAAAAAGATTGCAAACAGACAAATAAGGAAAGGTTTATATGTGTGGCCCAAAATCACAATATAGACATCAAAGTTTCAAGTTTGGTGAACTTCATTATCCAGCGGAATTGTTAAGAGTTTCCTGGCTGAGTTGGTACGTGGAGCAAACTGCAGGAATCCACCATTCCACTTCACTCAAAGAGAAAACCGGCAGTGCCCATTATGTCCAATCAAAATAAAAACTCTCCAGATGATCATGGAAATCAGTACTTGGGCAGCAGACATAAAGAACACTGTGAATGTCTTGTTTCTGTTACAAGGGGTGAATAGATTTTTCCCCCCTGATATCGCAATCAGAGGCAATGATAATTCAAAATATTTGGGGAACTAGAATGTCAGATCTCATTTGCAGTGGTAAAAATGAAACATACAAACCTACAACATTCAGGTAGTAAAAAGTGAATAGCTGTGAAAGACTCTCGACACATCATGGCCGGGATTCTCCCCTACCCGGTGTGGCGGCGGGAAGGAGTGGCGTCGGGCCGCCCCAAAGGTGCGATTTCTCTGCACCTTTAGGGGCCAAGCCCTCATCTTGAGGGGCTAAGCCCGCGCCGGAGTTGTTGGCGCGCCGCTGGCCAGTGGGAAAGGCCTTTGGCGCCACACCAGCCGGGGCCGAAGGGACTGCGCCGGGCGGCGGAAGTCCTCGCATGCGCGGGAGTGTCAGCGACTGCTGACGTCATCCCCGCGCATGGGCGGGGGGGGGGGGGATGTGTCGCAGAGGCTGTAGCCAGGCGGAAGGAAAATAATTCCTCCACGGCACAGGCCCGCCCACGGATTGGTGGGTCCAGATCGCAGGCCAGGCCACCTTGGGGGCAACCCCCGGGGCCAGATCACCCCGCGCCGCCCCCAGGACCCCGGAGCCCCCCGCGCCTCCAGTCCCGCCGGTAAGGTAGGTGGTTTGATTCACGCCAGTGGGACTGGCATGACAGCAGCAGGACTTTGGCCCATCGCGGGCCGGAGAATCGCCGGGGGGGGGGGGGGGGGGGGGGGGGGGGGCGCCGACCCCGATTCCCACCCCAGCCGAATTTTCGGTGCCGGAGAATTCGGCGGGCGGAATCACGCCGTCCCCCCCGGCGATTCTCCGACCCGGTGCGGGGGTCAGAGAATTCCGCCCCATATGTCATTCGCAAAGAGAATTAAATCAGCCCATCAAATAGTTGCAAACTAAACTCAGCAAACAAGTTCAGTTTAAAGGTATCTAAGAGTGAGTATGTATTCTGGAAATACTTACACTCCCGCACTTTTGAGGTCCACATTGTTTCACCCGAATCTATATCCATTAGCGTTATTTGAAGATCTTCTGGTTGTTCCAAATATACTTCAAAGTAGCTTTTACATTTAAGAGGCGTCATGTCTAGGAATTCAATTTCCTATTAAAATAAAAAAAGATCTTTACCGATCCCTCTATCGAAATATAGCAGTGCAGCATATAATTGTTAAACAGTACAGTGAGTACTCATGAACACACACAAGTTCCATTGTACAAAGTCCTCATTTCCATCGGAGGGGAGAAATATTCCTCACAAAATTGTAAACATGTTCTTTATAAGCAAATGTATGAGGTAATTGAACAGGCCACAAAAGGAACCTTGTCACAAGATCAAAAATAATAACATTTCATTGGAATTTCCAAGTCTTGAAGACTTCACCTATATGGGAAGAAAAGGGATTATGATTCCCCATAGACAGGTTATTAAGATGTGTCAGACAAGCTCAACGCATTAAAAAGGTTTCTAATTGCAAGTTTCACTGTTGGAGGCTGCTGCAAGATGTAGACGGTTGAAGTTGTTTAAAGAAATGTCTTTGAGATTAGCTGCTGGAGCAGAAATATATGTATCTTTGATGTAGCTGGAGAAGTGCTGCTAAAGAAAGAAGGTCGGATGAATGAAAGGTTTATTGGATCAGAGAGGTGCACCTGAGAGATCTTAGTGACAGTGCAAAGAGATGGCAAAGCAACATCCCATGCATTACCATCGGGTCAGAGTTTAAATGGCCCTACTAGGACAAGCAAGGAAAGATGAACATTTTTCTCATAATGCAATTTACTAATGGTGTTTGCCACTTACAAAAATCACTTTCTCCCAAGCTCTTATAATTAATATTTAAAAGTTTCACAATGTCCTCCAGACACTCAGCCTTCGTTGTAAATGTATTACCTCCTGGAATATATAACTTATTTGCATATAGCTCTCATTATACCCATTATGAGTTGTATTTGAGAACATGGTAACCACAGTAATCTGGCCTGTTTTCCTTTCTTTTTTTCAAGGACTAACTAGCATGTTGATATGAGAGTTTTCCTTTGAATCTTTGTCTTTTGTAACCAATCTGGAAATGTGTGATGCTGACACTGAAATGGAGAAGGTTCTATCCCTTTGCACTAACTACTAAACTTGCGGTTGGGAAGTCACCAGTGCCTCAATCAATCCTGTTTGTCTCTCCCTGGTTGTGTACAGGTGCCGTATTTTTTAAAAGAACAAGCAAAACATAAAACACTTCCCAGTCCCATGGAATTAGGGGGACAAGTTGTAATGAGGGGAATTGGATGGTGTGCTGACCCGTTCCTTCCTCTGGCTGGTGAGATGGGGTGAGCCTGACAATGGCTACTGACCTGCAGTCGGCTCTTCTTGATTGAGGTCGAGCTCCTTGTTGAGTTCAAAGCCCAGCAGCTGCTTGGAGGTAGCTGGTCACTTGAGCCTCAAGGCCATTTGACCCGCAAGGCTTCTCTTAGTTCCCTCCCCCACCAGAGACATTGGGATCAGTAGGTCACAGCAGCAGCTGCATGCCATCCTGCAGGGGGGTGGCTTGGCAGATGTGGCCTCCGTTTAGTTTATAAAATTAGAAACTCCTTCTGGGGATGCCTCAAGTTGGAGCAGGAAATGGTCTTGTAGTTAGTAAAACAATTAGCTTTAAAGATGATGAGCTTCCATCCATAGTTTTCAGTGTTTGGAAGAATCACAGAGGTGCATCAAAGACCCGGCCAACATTCAACCTTGTGGGAATGTATGATTAAATAAAGTGCGGCAGTAGATTCAGATGTCCTTCTCACTTGGTGTCACAATGTGCAAGTTATTTGTAAATTTCGAAGCAATTGTAAGTGCCTGTTACAAAATTCATGTTAAAGCATTATAGAAATGGAAGGCTAGGTGTGTGACTGTCTTCACTTCCTGCCACTACCTTTATATGGAGTCATAGCAAGCAGCATGTTAAACTTCAAGTGAAGCAGCAAACCTTTAACAAAAATAGACAATGCTGGACAATCTCAACAGGTCTAACAGCATCTGTGGAGAGAGAACAGAGTTAAAGTTTTGAGTCTGGATGACTCCTGGTCAAAGTTAGAGAGAATGGGAAATAGGATGAGAGTTATACTATTGTGGGGGTGTGGAGCAGTAGGGGCTGGATGGAGGACCATGAACAGGTGAGATTGACAAAGATGCCATGGACAAAAAGACAAAGGGAATGTGTGCTGGTGATCATTACTTAGAAGGGTGCTGATAGTGGCATATTTAGAGATCAGAATGTGTTAATGCCAACAAAGGTAAGTAGCGTGTCAAAGGACAGGTTGGAACAGGGAACAGATGGCCCAGTGAGGTGGGGGGAGGGGAGACAATGGCGAGTGAAAAACGGATCGATGGAAGAAATGAAAATAAATTGATGGGAATAAAATTGGGGTAAATATTGAAGAGAAACCACAGTCTGAAGTTGTTGAACTCAGTGTTAAGTCCGGAAGACTGTTATGATCAAAAGATGAAGTGCTGTTTCTTCAGTTTGCGTTGGGCTTCACTGGAAGATTGCAGCAGGCCAAGGATGGACATGTGGACATGAGAGCAGGATGGTAAGTTGAAATAGCAAGCAACAGGAAGCTCTAGGTCCTGCATGCGCACAAATTGAAGGTGTTATGCAAAGCGATCGCCCATTCTGTGTTTATTCTTTCCAATATAGAGTAGACCGCATTGGGAGCAGCAAATGCAATAGACCAGATTGAAAGAGGTGCTGCTTCGCCTGAAAATAGTGTTTAGGTCCTTGGATTGTGAGCAGGGAGGGTGTAAAAGGGAAAGTGTTGCACCTTCAGGGGAAGGTGCCATGGGAAGAGGGTGAGGGGTGAGATGTTGGGGGTGAAGGAGGAGTGGACCAGCTATCCTGGAGAGAACGGCCCCTGCTAATGCTGGCAGGGGAGTGAGGGGAAGATGGTGGCATTATAGAATCCTAGAGTTTACAGTGTAGAAGAAGGCTATTCGGCCCATCAAATTTGCACCGATCCTTGGAAAGAGCACCCTACCCAAGTCCACACTCCACCCTATCCCCGTAACCCACCCCACCCCACCTTTTTGGACACTAAGTGTAATTTAGCATGGCCAATTCACCTAACCTGCACATGCTGGCTTCAACCTTTAAAGCTGCTTCTCTCATGATTTTTTAGCCTTCCCATTTATGCACTACCCATACTTGTGGAAAATGAGCCTTGTCAAATTCTGATAATGATCTGACCGTGCTGAATTGAGTTCACCAGACTTGCACAAAAGAATACAGGAGCACAATACTCTCAGCTCCATTTTCCTTAGGATTATTCTCTTGTTACAACTGAACATAGGCTCTAAGATTTATCTCAGATCAGTTTGTCATAAAAGGTATTTGGGCACTTTTAAATCCAATCACAGTGATTTTTTTTATTTTAAATTATTTTTTCTCATTAATTTTTCTTTGGCAATATTCCACCCCCCCCCCTTCCTTGTAAAGGCACTGACTGATTTTTTAAATTTGCTTCTACACCAAGGTGACCATTACGCATTTTGATAATAAAAGACAATTCCGTGTTCCCGGATAATACTGCGTCCAAGAACATATCATCAGAAGGAGGTAATTCGGCTCAGAGAGCCTGCTCACCATTCAGTAAGATCATGGCTGATCTGTTTGCATTTTGATTTCCACATTTCTATCTACCCTGATAACATAGAAAATAGAAGCAGGAGGAGGTCCGTCGAGCCTTCTGTGACATTCATTATGATCATAGCTGATCATCAAGTTCAATACCCTGATCTCGCCTTCCCCCTATATCCCTTGATTCCTTTAGCCACAAGAGCATTCCTAATTCCTTCTTGAAATTACACAACATTTTGACCTCAACTACTTTCTGTGGTAGCGAATTCCACAGATTCACCACTCTCTGGGTGAAAAGATTTCTCCTCACCCGAGTCCTTACCTAAAAGGTTTACCTCTTATCCTCAAACTATGACCCATAGTTCTGGACTCCCCCAATATCAACAAAGAGATCGGGAACATTCTTTCTGAATCTACCCTGTCTAACCCTGATATAATTTTGTAATTTTTTATGAGATCCCCTCTCACTCTTCTAAACTCCAATTAATATAATCTTATCTGATTTAGTCTCTCCTCAAATGACAGTCCTGCCATCCCAGGAATCAGCCTGGTAAATTGCTGTACTCCCTCCATAGCAGAAACATCCTTCCTCAGATAAGGACACTAAAACTGCTCACAATACTCCAGGTGTGACCTCACCAATGCCCTATACAACTGCAGTAAAACATCTCTATTCCTATACTCAAATCCGCTCGCTATGGAGGCCAACATACCATTTGATCTCTTTACTACCTGCTGTACCTGTGTGCTTACCTTCAGTGACTGATGCATGAGGACACTAAGGTTTCGCTGAGTATCCACCTCTCTCAATTTATACCCATTCAAATAATAATCTGCCTTCTTATTTTTGCTACCAAAGTGGAGAACTTCACTTTTATCCACATTATACTGCATCTGCCATGCATGTGCCCATTCACTCAGCCTGTCAAAATCCCGCTGCATCCTCCTCACAGTTCACCTTCCCACCCAACCTTTGTATCATCTGAAAGTTTGGAGATACTACATTTAGTTCCCTTGTCCAAATCATTAATATATAATGTGAACAGTTGGGGTCCTTGCACAGGTCCCTGCAGTACCCCACTAGTCACTGCCTGCCAATCAGAAAAAGACTAATTTATTCCAAACTTTTGCTTCCTGTCTGCTAATCAGCTTTCCATCGATCTCAAGACATTACCCATAATCCCATGCGCTTTAAACACTACCTGTAATCCCATGAGCTTTAAACGTTACCCATAGCCCCATGTGCTTTAAACCTTTGATTACCTTGCCTAACAAGAATCCTTCTACCACTGCCTTAATAATGTTCAATGGTGCACGGTAGCACAGTGGTTAGCACTGTTGCTTCACAGCTCCAGGGCCCCAGGTTCGATGCCTGGCCTGAGTCACTGTCTGTGCGGAGTCTGCACGTTCACCCCATGTCTGTGGGTTTTCTCCGGGTGCTCCGGTTTCCTTCCACAGTCCAAAGACGTGGAGGTTAGGTGGACTGGCCATGCTAAATTGCCCTTAGTGTCCAAAAAGGTTAGGTGGGATTACTGGGATAGGGTGTGAGGAAATTAACAGAAAGGCATGATGGGTAGTTAGGCCAAGTTAGGAGTAAAATCTTAATGTGCAGCCTGCAAGTGGGATTCAAGAGAGGAAGAAAGGGGATGGGCAGCCATTAGGACCGGTTCTTTGTGCAGAGGATGCTGCAGAGGATGCTGGGTGAAAGGGGCCCCAGGGTCAGCTTATATGGTCAGGTCAAGGAATGTGTGAGAAAGACCTATGAGAATCTTGCATTTGCCATCTTGCCTTATTTGGTCGTGTGCGAAACTTGATTCCATTTTCATGTGTATAAGATGTTATGTGCTTTGTTTTCACTCACTTCCTCTGGGGATCTCAGGAACAGTGTTGGTCCTGGGTTATCAGAATGAGTCCAGCTTGCAAGCTATTTGAAATAAAACAAAGGAATGTTTATAAATCTGACTCAGCCTTTGACTGAGACAAGACTGAGGGCAGGAAGAACTCAATATCGCCATTTGGTGTCAGGAGATTTCAAGGGCAAATTCCTGACTATCCGCGAAATCAGAATTAACCCAGCTTTGGACTGAGAGAGGGGAAATGGGCCCACGGTGTGAGTAGATTATAAAGGACCACGTCGGTTTTCCCCTGCCTCGGAGTCCGAAGCGGGTTTGGTCACTCGCCTATGGTCGGGTAAGATCGTTCGACAAAATCAAAGGCCAGTCTGGCGGATTAGAAAACTTAATTTCAGTCGATGTAAGCTGAGGGTTAAAACGTGACTGCGGGAATACGGGGTAATAATTCAGTTGGTAACTGAGGTAATATTGCCTGGTAATTCAGTTGCATGTGGGTTGAAAATTAAAAATTGGTTATATTAAATTACACTTTAATCCGGTTAAGGTCTTTAACGGGTTGAGGGAATGTCACAGAGCCAATTCAGTTAAGACCGCTGATGGAATGTTCTGGAGACAATTCAATTCCGTACAATTCCAATTGGCTAAGATAGATTTTGTTCTTGGGAGAGATGCCTTATGAGTGAAAAAAAGTTGGGAGATGAATGGCCACTAGGGGGAATCAGAGACTTGGAAAATTCAGAACCGTATTGGAACAGAGGAGGCTTCAGGATTGTTTAAATTTACTTTACAGTTTTGAAGGGAAAAGGGAAAAAGCACATTGTGTTTCTGTGCAAAAAAGAAGTTTATTGTCCAGTTGGTTGCGATGAATGAAAGTATGATGCTTTGAATTCCTTTCGTTTGAGTGGAGATCTCGGTGGATGAATGAGTGTGTGTGTTTAATAAGAATTTGTGAACTTCCTCTGGTATTCCTAGTTTTTAAAATGTTGTGTTTTGCAAAACGAAGTTGCACATCAATTAGGAGGTATACACGGCAGCTAAAGTGAGATTTAAAACGGGGCAAGTATTTGAAAGTTCTTTAGAAAATCAGTAATAATGATTAACATTGTGGAAGTTATTTAGAACACAATTCTCAGGAAGTAAACAAAAAGCAGAATCAAAATGTATAAATTGGGATTTGTAAATGAGTAGTCGAACTCGGCATAGTCTTGGCTGCTTAAATAAAAAGGGGAGAGAACAAAGGAATCTAAAATTGAAATGCGAAGACGATGTATTCGGTGTGGGCCGGGTCCATGTGCTCCTTTGTTAGAGGCAGCCATGATGTACCTACATTAAAAAATTTTGTTCTGTGTGTTCCAAATTTGTAGAGATTTCAGAATTTCCTCTGTAAATTCACTACACATCAAATTTAAGATTCGGGGATTTTCATATAGCAAAGACTATGGATTTTTAAACTTTATTTTAAGATTACACAGTAGGAAAGGAAGATCCCAGTAGAAAGGAAGAAGGCCATTTTAGAGATGCCCAAACCCCAAACCGTAAGAGGGGTTAGGCAAGTACTGGGGACTATTCGACTACTGTAGGGCCTTGGTGTATAAGCACTCAGAACTTGAGGGGATGCTGCAAGCACTGATCCCAGGGGGGTAGGCAGTCCCGAGAGCAGGTAGAATGGGGACTGCAGCAGGATACCGCTTTCAAGGAAAAATGAATTAAAACATGCCCTTGTGTTATATTGGGATAGTGGAGAGGGGCATTGTGGCAGTAAGGGGCTAGAAACACGGGGACCAATGAGACCAGCATTAGGAGGTAGTCGGTGGAAGTGATACGGCACAGCTCCACCGGATCCTAGTGCCCACTGACTTGCAAGAAAGTCACTAGCAGAAGAAATGAAGTTTAGAATGTGAACTACATTGCAGACGGAGCTTTAGGGAATAAAGATATGGGACCGGAGCTTAGATTAGGAGTATTACTTGCAGTATCAGGAAATGAGAATCTGATGGCAGGGAAAGATTAATAAAAATAGATGCAGAAATTTTAAAAAATAAGATATTAAAACCAATTGATAACATAGAGGGAATAAGGAAAGGAAACCTAGCAATAGAAAGAATGACACAGGGTTAATCAGCACACAATTCCAGCACACAATCCAGGGAGACCGACACAGGCCGTAAAAGCAATATCCCTTGACCCGAGGTGCCAAATATGAGCTGGAGATAATGATCAAAGAGTTAGAACAGCAGGGATTCATTCAAGAAGTCACATGTGCATCGATGAATAGCCCACTTCAGGCAGTTAGCAAGCCTGCTGGTACATTTAGAATGTTAACGAATTGCAAAGCATTAAATAAGGTCACAAAAAAAAAGAAGGATAAACGGTATTTAATAAATCCACAAACTACATTGGAGAAGGTGGCAGGCAAAACTTATTTAACTAGCAGAGATTTAGCCAACAGTGTTACGTTAGACCCAGAGAGCAGGGAAAAGACAGCATTTACCTTTGGCACTAAACATTACGTATACTGTAAATTGCCACAAGGATATGTTAATTCCCCGAACCACGTTCAGGTAATAGTAAGGGAGCTGATTAAAGATGATTTGGCTTTAGTATATATTGATGATGTGTTAATTGGAGATGATGATCAGGGTGACACATGTTGAAAGAGTGACCAAAATTATTAAAACACTTAATGAAGCAGGATTTAAGATAGGGTTAAAGAAATGCCAGATGGGCAGGAGCGAAGTCGACTATCTAGTGTATTCAGTGTCAAGGGCAGGTAGGGAAGCCAGTGTTGGGATGAGAGAGAAAGTTGCTAGAATTGCAGTGCCCGTTTCACGAAACGGAGTTTAGCAAATCATGGGAATTTTGGGTATTTGAGACCAGTAGTGGAAGACTTTAGTCTTTATGCTAGACCCATTTATGAAACTTTGGAAAGGGGATTTTAAGTGGACCAGTGAAGCACAGAGGCGTTTGGACCAGTTAAAAACAGCTGTAGCAACATCTGGGCCACTAGAGGAGAGACCTGAAGAGGACGATTTGAGCATTAAATTTGATCTATACGCAAATGGATATGGTATGGTGCTTGCTAATCATAGTACTCAGACACCTATCAAACATTGACAGGAAATTGGGCAAGGGCTGAATAAAATTTTCCGGATATCGCAAAATGTCTGGCAGCCATACCAAAAGTGATAGCAGAAATTGAAAATTTATCAGCTGGAAAGAAAATTTATGTCACAAACGAATTATTAGAATTGACAGAGTTGAACAAGAGACAGGGTTGCCAGCAAGGCGCGAATTCAGTCGATGGGAGTAAAGTTAAGGAGGACGAAGAACAAGCCAGATGGGCATCCATTTAAAAAAAAAATTCAGGAAAGAAAATGGTGGAGAAACAGGGAGTAGCATCAAAAAAACTGAGACACCGATGGAAGAATGGTCATTAGAGTACGCAGGCCCTCTTTTTCCTAGGAGCAGCAAAAGTAATTTGTACTTTTTAATCAAAGCTGATAGCAACACGGAGGAAGTTGAATTAGAGAATCAGTGGCATCTGGAGCAAAGGAATTGTATCAGAACTAAATCATCCGACCGAATTAAATGATAAAAGAAGGATTATTATAATCCATAGGCAACCTATCGGCAGCAAACGAAGAAACGTAATCAGTAAGGAATTGAGAATATGGGATGATAGATCAAGGGCTGTTATTAAAGGACCCCAGTTTAAAATGATTCATTGTCAACATAATGAAACATCATGTCAAGGATGTGGCACATTTTGTAGCCCAGTAGTTTGGACAAGGAGACCTAGGAGAATGGCAGATATAGCATTCAGGTGAGTTGATATTGCATTTGGAACGACAGAAATGGGGAAATGCTTCAGCTCCCAGGGAAATTTGGGGAATTCAGTTTGTCATGATTGTTTTGTGAAACATCAGGCAACATTGATGATTGAGGTTTGTGACCACATGATAGATTTTGACCATGGGATGGTGTGATAATGATAAATTGTAATTACTGCGGAGAAAACCTAGCTGACGACGAAATGATTGTGAAAGGATGTGCAGGTTGTGGAGAAGTGACAAACTTGTGGTACCAATTAGTGAGGGAGTACGTAGCTTAAGAGATGTTGGGATGACTCGGGGACGTAAAATGAGCCTAACAGTGTTTAGAGACTGTATCACTGCAAATGATGCCTTGCCACAGGATAGATCATATCCCCAAACCACTCGGACAAGGGAAAAGGAATGTTTGGTTGTGAGTGGCAGGGGATAACTGCACTTACTAGTATTATGTAATCAGTGGAGCGGGATGCCAGTGAATTGAAACCTGTTAGCAGCGTCGATAGGACAGATGATAAAGTGAAAATGTCATGGTTGGAAATTACTTTCATAAAAATCCAGTCATAATCAAAATTAAAGAAATTAAAGTAAATGCAGTAGCAATATCCGACATGTATCAGGGAAAGTTTCGACCCGCTTGGATCACTGAGAGAGCAAAGGAGGAGGAGTTTGAGATTCTTCGAGTCTCACTCAGGGGTGCAACGATAGAAGGAGGAGGCTTAACAGGCCTTAATCGTATGATGTACATCAATGATCAGAAAAAAAGGGGGAATGGTGGCAATGGAAATCCGGAAGTCCTGATTGATCAGGGATATCTGCTAGTCCGTACAACTAGAAGGGAGATATAAATCCTAAGCAGGATTCAGCTCAGAGTTAGCTCTCATAGTTCGGTCATGGGGTTTTACCTGATGCATGGATTGATAATACTTGTTATTATAATTGTATATTGTATAATTATTGGGTGCCTTATTATGTGTTGTAAGATGACTATGGCTCGGATGATGCCGATAGACTCGGCCCATCACCACTCACCAAGATGACATCCCGTTACTGGTGACCATCAAACCAGAAGGAACCCGGAAGGAGAGCCAGTGGCTGTAAAAATGTATTGAGCTGTTTATGTACGGAATGTAATGAATTGCGGGACGGTCTTCCAGACTAGGCATCGATACAGGTTATTAACCCGGGGCTGTTTATAATGGACACTGGGAGATGTATGTCTAACCAAACTCCAAATTTGGACCGAGACCGCAACAGGACTATTTGTGGTCTGGCGAATTGTCAGCACACGTTTTGACCATTAGGGGGAATACCTACCCAAACATTTCTCTACCAATAGAGACCCTTGAGGCAGAGGTGGAGGAACATATAACAAGTCTGTTCTCCACCTGCACTGAACGGAGGTGTAGCGTAACCCAGACATCAGGCCAATGCATCTGCCACAACGATAATGGTGTCCCGTTGTCGGCAGGTAGCGAAAGGGAATGGTAGTTATCATAGAATGATAAAAGGAGGGAATGAGGAAATGAACAGAAAGGCATGATGGGCAGTTAGGCCATGTTAGGAGTAAAATCTTAATGTGCAGCCTGCAAGTGGGATTCAAGAGAGGAAGAAAGGGGATGGGCAGCCATTAGGACCGGTTCTTTGTGCAGAGGATGCTGGGTGAAAGGGGCCCCAGGGTCAGCTTATATGGTCAGGTCAAGGAATGTGTGAGAAAGACCTATGAGAATCTTGCATTTGCCATCTTGCCTTATTTCGTCGTGTGTGAAACTTGATTCTATGTTCATGTGTATAAGATGTTATGTGCTTTGTTTTCACTCACTTCATCTGGGGAATCTCAGGAACAGTATTGGTCCTGGTTGATCAGAATGAGTATAGCTTGCAAGCTATTTGAAATAAAACAAAGGAATGTTTATAAATCCAACTCAGCCTTTGGCTGAGACCAGACTGAGGGCAGGAAGAACTCAATATCGTCAGGTGGAGGTGTGAGCTTAAGTAGGGTCGGTGCAGACATGATGGGCCAAATGACCTCCTTCTACACTGTAAATTCTATAATTTCTATGATCCCGCTTCCACTGCCGTCTGAGGCAGATGGTTTCAACATCTTACAACCCTCTGCGAGAGAAATATTCCCCTCATCTCTGCCCTAAAAGGGCAACCCCTAATTTTAAAACAGTGCTCCCTAGTTCTGGACTCATCTACAAGTGGAAACACCCTTTCCACATCCACCTTGTCAAGATCATTCAGGAATTATATACTTCAAACAAGTTACCCCTCATTCGTCTAAACTCCAGTGGAAACAAGCCCAGGCTGTTCAACCTTTCTTTACAGGACAGCCTGCTCATTCCAAGTAACCATTTAGTAAACCTCTTCTGAACCACCTGCAACACATTTACATCCTTCCATAAATAGTAGACCAGAACTGCACACAGTATTCGAGATGCAGCCTCACCAAGGCCCTGTGTAACTGAAGTAAAACATCCTTACTTTTATGTTCAATTCCTCTCATAATAAAGGATATCTTTCCATTAACCTCCTTGATTATTTGTTGTACCTGCATGCTAACTTTCTGTGACTCATGCACTAGAACACGTAGACCCTCTGCACCTCGGAATTCCACAGTCATTATCTGATTAAGTAATACTCAGATTTTTTATTCCTCCTGCTAATCTTCACATTTTCCTACATTGTACTCCATCTGCCAAATGTTTGCCCACTCACTCAATCTATGTATATATATCTGCAACCTTCTTATATGTTCTTCACAACATACTTCCCTATATATCTTTGTGTCATCTGCAAATTTAGCTATCATGCCTTCGCTCGCTCATCTAAATCAATTGATATAAATTGTAAAAAGCTGAGGCCCTCGCACAGACCCCTGCGGGGTTCCAAGCATCACTGCGTTCCAATCAGAAAAAGATCCATTTATGCATACTCTCTATATACTGTCAGCAAACTATCCATGCTGATATGTTACCCCCTACACGAGCTCCTATTTTGTGCAATAACCTTTGATGTGGCACTTTGTTAAATGCCTTCTTGAATTCCAAGTACAGTGGGCGGGATTCTCCACTCCCACGCCGATGTGGCCGCGCCGTTGTGAACGCCGTCGAGGTTCACGATGGCGCGGAACGGCCCCGGTCCTGACCGATTCAGGCCCGGACAATGGGCCAGGATCGGGGCCGCGTCACCTACATGCGCCAGGCCTTGTCGCCCGCGTAAAAGTGGCGCCGCATAGATGACGCAGCCGGCGCCGCATAACGGGTGTCATCTGCGCATGCGCGGGTTGCCGCCGCCAACCCGCGCATGCGTGGTTGCCGTCCTCTCTAAGTCCGCCCTGCAAGAAGATGGGGGACGGATCTTGCGGGGCCGTGGAAGGAAGGAGGTCCTCGTTCAGAGAGGACGGCCCGACGATCGGTGGGCACCGATCGCGGGCTACCCCACATTCCAGGTAAAGCCCGGTGCAGGATCCCCCCTCGCCCGCCCACAGGCCGCCCCCCCCAGCGTTCACGCACCGCCCACGACTGCAGCGACCAGGTGTGGACGGCGCCGGGGGGAACCTGCCGTTTTGGCCTGGCCGCTCGGCCCACCTGAGCCTCAGAATAGCGGGGGTGCCGGAGAATCGCCATTTTCGGTGTCTCCGGCGATTCTCCGGCCTGCGAAACCCGACCGGGCCGTTCCCGCCGCTTGGGAGAATCGCGGGAGGGCGTCGGACCGGCGTCCCCGGAAATTTTGGCAGCCCAGGCGATTCTCCCAACCAGCGTGGGAGTGGAGAATCGCGCCCAGTATGTCTACAAGCTCCCTTTTATCCCAATGTATGTCACTTCTTCAAAGAACTTCAATAAATTGGTTAAATACGATTTCCCCGCCACAAAACCAAGCTGACTCTTCCCGGTTACCTTGACTCTTTCTAAGTGTCCACCTATAACCTCTTTGATGATCAATTCTTACACGTTCCCCATGACAGGTGCCAAGGTAGCCGGGCTATAGTATCCTTTTACTGCCTCCCTCTCTTCTAGAGTCCAGGAGTTATATTTGCTACTTTCCAGTCTGATGGAACATTTCCAGAATCCAGAAGATGATGTAAAATTAACACCAACACATCTACTATTTCATTAGCCGCCTCTTTTAAGACCCTAGGATGTAGTTCATCTGAAGCCAGAGACTTGTCAGCCCGCAGCTCCATCAAATTGCTTAGTACCACTTCTCTAGTGATTGTAATTTCACCAAATTCCTCTCTCCTCTCCACTTTCCGATGGGCAGCTATTACTGGAATTAATTTGGAACTTCTAGAGCAGGGTTTTTCAAAGTGCAGATCACGACCCGTGAGGTGGTCGCAGGTGGATATTGGGAGGGGCCCGTGGAGCGATCGGTCACGGCATTCCCGATCGTAAGATAAGCGCCCAACGGCTGCTAACAGCATTTACATTGAGAATGGCAACTGCTACAGGCTTTTAAATGAGACCCTGTGCAGTCTTACGATCATAAGCAGCAGCAGTAAGCAGGTCATGCACCCAGCATGTACACTTGACGTCAAGTGCCCGGTATGTACATGCTTTTGGCGATGAATCGCAGAGGAGAGATTCTTCCATTTTCTAGCTGCCAGCAAGCAAGGCACGAGGACTGTAAAGATGGAGCATTTTGTTACAAGGAAGAGACAGCCAGAGACACACATATGCCGTGTAGCTACTGGCCAGGATCTCACAACTGAATCTGCTGGAGAGAGTTGCTCAGAAGAATCCACGGCAGGACTGAGCAGTGCTGGCGTTAGCTGTGTACAAAGTTCCAGGGCCTCTGGTGAACAGCCTACAAATAGATACTTAATTCGGGAACAAAGCAGCATGAACATGATTTCTTGAGGTATGGTTTTGTCAATTGTGCCAATGCAAATAAGGATGCAAAGCCCATGTGTGTTATATCCAGAGAAGTACCGGTAAATTATTTTAAATTTTTAAAAATTTATTTACGGGATGTGAGCATCGCTGGTTAGGGCAGCATTTATTGCCCATCCCTAGCTGCCCTTGAGAAGCTGGTGGCGATTGCCTTTTTTTAATGACTACAGTGCAGAAGGTGGCCATTTGGCCCATCAAATCTACACTGACCTTCTGAAAGAGCACTCTACCTAGGCCCATGCCCCACCTTATCCCCGTAAACCAGTAACCCCACCTAACCTTTTTTGGACACTAAGGAGCAATTTAGCGTGGACAATCCACCTAACCTGCACATCTTTTGTCTTCCAGATCTTTATTGCAATAACTAATCTAAACTTTTAATTAAAAATGGTATTGATCATCTCCATTGTTCCGATTAAGATAATTAATATAATTCTATCCCGAGGGTCTTAATCTAAAAAAAGATGATAGCAACAATTTTTTGGACAAATACAATGCAAACAAGTTAGGACCTCTCGACCATCTACCCAGGAATAAGGTATCATCAGAAACTGAATAATATGGTTATGGCTCTGGTTCTCATGTTCAGCTACAATGGAGGGAAAAATGATATGTGGCTCCAAAAATTCCATTGTTGTACTATGCAGTGTTAGCCATCATAGCATGGTAATGCCTCTATTACAGCATAACCTCTACACGACCCCAATATTAATTTTATCATGTCAGACACAATTGACTATGTAATTTTGTCTGACATTGTAGCTTCTGTTTCAACAGGAATTGTATGATATGTTTACAAATGGATAAAACTATTACAGGGCAATTATAAAAACAATCTCCACCAACAACATAGAAACATAAAATATAGGTGCAGTTGGAGACCATTCAGCCCTTTGAGCCTGCTCCACTATTATGATCACGACTCAATAGCCTGTTCCTGCCTTCCCCCTCATATCCTTTGATCACTTTTGCACCAGGAGCTATATTTAACTACTCCTTGAAAACATACCGCCATTTTGGCCTCAACTTTCTGTGGTAGTGAATTTCACAGGCTTACCACTCTCTGGGTGAAGATATTTCTTCTCATCTCTGTCTTAAATGATCTACCCCGTATCCTCAGACTGTGCCCCCTGGTTCTGGACTCCCCCACCTTCGTAAACATCCTTCCTGCAATGGGTGGGAATTAGACCATAAGACATAGGAGCGGAAGTAAGGCCATTCGGCCCATCGAGTCCACTCCACCATTCAATCATGGCTGATTTCAACTCCATTTACCCGCTCTCTCTTCATAGCCCTTAATTCCTCGAGAAATCAAGAATTTATCAACTTCTGTCTTAAAGACACTCAACGTCCCGGCCTCCACCGCCCTCTGTGGCAATGAATTCCACAGACCCACCACTCTCTGGCTGAAGAAATTTCTCCTCATCTCTGTTCTAAAGTGACTCCCTTTTATTCTAAGGCTGTGCCCCCGGGTCCTAGTCTCCCCTGCTAATGGAAACAACTTCCCTACGTCCACCCTATCTAAGCCATTCATTATCTTGTAAGTTTCTATTAGATCTCCCCTCAACCTCCTAAACTCCAATGAATATAATCCCAGGATCCTCAGACGTTCATCGTATGTTAGGCCTACCATTCCTGGGATCATCCGTGTGAATCTCCGCTGGACCCGCTCCAGTGCCAGTATGTCCTTCCTGAGGTGTGGGGCCCAAAATTGCTCACAGTATTCTAAATGGGGCCTAACTAATGCTTTATAAAGCTTCAGAAGTACATCCCTGCTTTTATATTCCAAGCCTCTTGAGATGAATGACAACATTGCATTTGCTTTCTTAATTACGGACTCAACCTGCAAGTTTACCTTTAGAGAATCCTGGACTAGGACTCCCAAGTCCCTTTGCACTTCAGCATTATGAATTTTGTCACCGTTTAGAAAATAGTCCATGCCTCTATTCTTTTTTCCAAAGTGCAAGACCTCGCACTTGCCCACGTTGAATTTCATCAGCCATTTCTTGGACCACTCTCCTAAACTGTCTAAATCTTTCTGCAGCCTCCCCACCTCCTCCATACTACCTGCCCCTCCACCTATCTTTGTATCATCGGCAAACTTGGCCAGAATGACCCCAGTCCCGTCATCTAGATCGTTAATATATAAAGAGAACAGCTGTGGCCCCAACACTGAACCCTGTGGGACACCACTCGTCACCGGTTGCCATTCCGAAAAAGAACCTTTTATCCCAACTCTCTCTGCCTGACAGCCAATCACAACGTCTCGCAAGATCGCATTAGATCTCACGAGGCGTGTGAGCCAGGTAGATCCCGGAAGTCGAGTCTCCTGGCGTTCATCGGCCATGCTGCGCTGCGGCGAGCTGCTTTTCAGACGCAGCGAGGCCGTTGGAACGCGCCCTTTGTCTTAGCAGACAAACAGATTCCAGTTGGCCAGCTTGGGCTATGAAATGCAAATTGCTTTTGCATTCCTCCCTTTGAATTTGGTCTTGGCATCCCACAGGGCGATTGTTAGTGTCTATTCAGGGATAACAAGGTGCAAATTTCTCAGATACTACAGGTGGGATTCTCCGATTCCTCAGCCGCGTGTTTCCCGGCTGCGCGCCATTCGCTGGTGGCGGGATTCTATCTTCCCGCCGCTTGTCAATGTGATTTCCCACTGTAACCACCTGATGCCACTGGGAACCTCGTGGGCATCGGTGCGGTGCTCGCTGGAAAAGTGAATCGCAATGACCGGAGAATTCCCGCCACAAGGTAGCTCCTTTTGCTTTTGGTCATAGACAGCCATAGATTCCAGTTTGAAAGTTTGTGAGATAGCAATGAGCATATCCCTATAAAAAAAAGTATACAAATATTATATGGGTGAGGTCTTCGTCCATCACACTTGGCTTAGAGAGGATACAACAAAGGTTCACTAGGTTGATTCCTGGGATGAAAGGGTTGTCTTATGCAAAAAGACTGGGCCTATACCCTCTGGAATTTAGGAGTACAATAGATAATCACATGGAATCATGTAAGACTCCGAGATAGGACTAGACACGGGAGAAGTTGAGAGGTTGCTTCCCCTCGCTGGAGAGCTAGACATAGGAGGCACAGTTTCAGGATAAGGGAATGACCATTTCACACTGTAATGAGGGGAACCTTTTTTACTCAGAGGATTGTGAACCACAGGCAGTTTTTATCCAGAGGATTCAGGATGCTCAAGTCGCACATTTAAGGCCGAGGTTGATCGAAGTTCACATGCTATGCAATTGTGCAGCAGCTTCGACTCGGCAAAGTCAGAACAAAACTAATCCGGCTAAACCACTCAGAACTAAGAACAGGGTTTTGCTGCATAAGAACTGCGACCTCTGCCAGAGATATCTGAGCAAGCACATCCTGATCCAGTGCACCGCAAGGTGTCGGAGCCCCTGGGGTGAAAAGGAAAGATCCCTTAGAAACATAAAGACTGAAGTAGTAAACAACTGAGTATGTTGTGTCGGCTGAAATACTACATACTTAAGGCAATTCAATATGACAGAACTGGGTATATCGAATCGATGACGCTTGAAACAAGTATGAAGGGATATTTTGATATGAAGCTACACAGAGCTCATAGATCAGATTTGCATATACAAAGAAAATCAAGGCAAAATAATGAAGCAAGAGGATCCGCGGAGTGCTTGAGTACGATTCAAACGGAGTATCTGTGAAGAGATACAAAACCCTGCAAGGTTCCAGGGTAAAGAATAAAAAAAAAAAACTTGGCCGGAACTCTCCGTCCGTTCACGCTGGCGTATTCTCTTGTCCTGCTGGCAGCAGTGGCGGGGTGATCCCAGATCCCAGATTGACTTTTGGGCTTCTCAGCAAATAATCAGGGTTACTCTTAAAAGGAGCACATCACACCGCCCTAAAAGGTAAACCGAAAGAGTGGGCACTTCAATATAATGTGCAATAACTGTTTTCATGGAGAGAGTGGGAAAGTTCCACCTATTCTCTTCCTGTACCTAATGGTGCATAAAAACAGACTTTTGTCTGTTTCCATAGCAAGTAATCCCTGGAACAGGTCACTAGTCTGTCGTCAGGATGCCACTGCACATCAAGCATGGCTGCCCAGGAGTCCCTTCCCCTCTTACCGCCAGCCATTTGGCTTGTTTGGAAGGATTTACAGGTTGACACACTCAACCGGTTTGACTGTACCTTCCTTGGTCATCAGGTCCTGGAGTGGGACTCAAACCCAGAGCATCTGGCTCAGGGTCAGGGAAGCTACTCAATGCGCCACCAAATCTGGGAAATTCGCCTCCTCATTATCAACAGGCTGGATTTGATGCTCAGGTTAGAAATTAATACTGGGAATGTTAGCTGACAGATTTCTGCACTGTTCTGAGACATACTTTTTTTTCTGCGGGTATTAATGTGCTTACAAGAAAATGAACAATTAATGGGGGTACAGTTGGATAGAGGAAGAAGTGCAGAGCAAGCTGAACACTGTTGTCTTGCGTTACACAGCACGCTGGTGCATTACCACCTGTTTTGCCACTTCACCCAAGTTCATCCCTCATGTTTCGATGAAGAACACAGGCAAAGGAATCTCATACAAACAAGTTCAGAGTTTGGGCTCTAAGATCAGCGGTAGTAATTCCAGTCTTCAGTGGCTCGTGAACTTAAAGTAACAAAAGAGAAAATGCTGGAAAATCTCAGCAAGTCTGGCAGCATCTGTCGGGAGAGAAAAGAGCTAACGTTTCGAGTCCAATGACTCTTTGTCAAAGGTAGAACTTAAAAGAGCTTAAAGTAACGATGGGCAAGGTCTTAACTCATTCAAAACTGACCTAACATCAGTGTGCCGATAAGGAGCGAATCGTAACTCTTTCACCTCTCTCGTCGGCAGTGGTGGAGAGGATTTAAGGGAGGCAAGAAAGCTTTCTCCTTGGCTTTTTATATTTTCCAGCTCAAGCAGGGAAAAAGATGCATTTATATAATTATTGGGGGAAAAAATAAATGGAATTTCTAACATGCAGACACCAGAGAAAGGAAGGTTGGAATGGGAAGAGGTAAATGAATTAGGTTGGCACAATGATAAACCATCAAGGAAAATAAAAGAGAAATGCTCAAGGGCATTTTAAATACGAGGTCTGAAAAAAGCCATGCAGGTTAGCACTTGTAGTGAGGAAGGCGCTGGACGAACTATACACAGTAATAAACAACTACGAAACAGAACACCCGGAGGCCTTGTTCATCGTGGCCGGAGACTTCAACAAGGCCAACCTCAAGAGTGTACTGCCAAAATTCCACCAGCACATCTCCTGTCCCACCAGGGGCGCCAACACTCTTGACCACTGCTACTCAAAAATCAAGGGCGCCTACCGTTCCATCCCCTGACCGCACTTTGGGAAATTAGACCATAAGACGGTGCTCCTTCTCCCGGCATACAGGCAGAAACTCAAGCGGGAGAATCCAGCTAAGGAGGTTGTGCAGTGCTGGTCCAAGGAGACAGAAGAGCTCTTATGTGACTGCTTAGGGACAGTGAACTGGTCCATATTTAAGAACTCAGCGACCAACTTAAATGAGTATGCCACCACCATCACAGACTTCATCAGCAAATGTGTGGACGACTGCGTGCCAAAGAAAGCAGTACGTGCGTTCCCCAACCGGAAACCATGGCTCAATCGCGAGATTGCCTCCCTACTGAAGGACAGATCTGAGGCGTTCAAGGCAGATGACCCTGACCTATACAAGAAATCCAGGTACGACCTCCGCAAAGCCATCCGGAATGCCAAGAGAGAATATCAAACCAAGCTAGAGTCACAGACAGACTCTTGGCGGTTGTGGCAAGGACTAAACAACATAACGGGCTACAAAGCGAAGCCGAACAGTATCTCTGGCAGCAGCGCACCCCTCCCCGATGAACTGAATGCATTCTATGCTTGGTTCGAGCAGGTAACCAACAATCCGCTGGCGAGTGCCCCAGCAGCCCATAACTCACCCATACCCACCATCACAGCTTCCGAAGTCAGATTGGCCTTCCTGAAAGTGAACCCTCGGAAGGCGACGGGCCCAGACGGGATCTCTGGTCGTGCACTCAGAGCCTGCGCGGACCAGCTGGCAGAGGTATTCACGGACATCTTTAACCTGCCCCTACTCCACTCCGAGGTCCCCATCTGCTTCAAGAAGACCACCATCATACCGGTACCAAAGAAGAACCAGGCAACGTGCCTCAATGACTACCGACCAGTGGCCCTGACTTCAGTCATAATGAAGTGCTTCGAGAGGTTGATCATGAAGCGCATCACCTCTATACTCCCAGAACGCCTTGATCCACTGCAATTCGCATACCGCTGCAATCGGTCCACATCAGACACCATTTCCCTGGCCCTACACTCATCCCTAGAGCATCTCGAAAACAAGGACTCCTACATTAGACTCCTATTTATTGACTACAGCTCCGCCTTCAACACCATAATCCCAGCCAAGCTCATATCAAAGCTCCAAGACCTAGGACTTGCCTCCCCACTCTGCAACTGGATCCTCGATTTTCTGACCAACAGACCACAATCAGTAAGAGTGAACAACAGCACCTCCTCCACAATAGTCCTCAACACCGGCGCCCCGCAAGGCTGCGTACTTAGCCCCCTACTCTACTTCTTGTACACACACGACTGCGTGGCAAAACTTGGTTCCAACTCTATCTACAAGTTTGCTGACGATACGACCATAGTGGGCCGGATCTCGAATAACGATGAGTCCGAATACAGGAGGGAGATAGAGAACCTAGTAGAGTGGTGTAGCGACAACAATCTCTCCCTCAATGCCAGCAAAACTAAAGAGCTGGTAATTGACTTCAGGAAGCAAAGTACTGTACACACCCCTGTCAGCATCAACGGGGCCGAGGTGGAGATGGTTAGCAGTTTCAAATTCCTAGCGGTGCACATCTCCAAAAATCTGTCCTGGTCCACCCACGTCGTCGCTACCACCAAGAAAGCACAACAGCGCCTATACTTCCTCAGGAAACTAAGGAAATTCGGCATGTCCACATTGACTCTTACCAACTTTTACAGATGCACCATAGAAAGCATCCTATCAGGCTGCATCACAGCCTGGTATGGCAACTGCTCGGCCCAGGACCTCAAGAAACTTCAGAGAGTCGTGAACACCGTCCAGTCCATCACAGGAACCTGCCTCCCATCCATTGACTCCATCTACACCTCCCGCTGCCTGGGGAAAGCGGGCAGTATAATCAAAGATCCCTCCCACCCGGCTTACTCACTCTTCCAACTTCTTCCATCGGGCAGGAGATACAGAAGTCTGAGAACACGCATGAACAGACTCAAAAACAGCTTCTTCCCCACTGTCACCAGACTCCTAAATGACCCTCTTATGGACTGACTTCATTAACACTACACCCTGTATGCTTCATCCGATGCCAGTGCTTATGTAGTTACATTGTATATGTTGTGTTGCCCTATTATGTATTTTCTTTTATTTCCTTTTCTTCTCATGTACTTAATGATCTGTTGAGCTGCTCGCAGAAAAATACTTTTCACTGTACCTCGGTACACGTGATAATAAACAAATCCAATCCAACTTGCAACACGTTCCAAATCGCCACGACTCATTTTACAATGTTGGCCCATTTATGAGCTTCACATAATATCTAATTATAGAGGAAAGTGATGTTTTTTATAACTTGCAAAAAACTGATCTTTGCTTGCACATTACCAAATAATAAACTGTCTAATGTCCATAATGCTGATGGATTATCTGCAAACAACTGTGCTCAGTGGTAGCACTCTCATTTCCAAACCAAATGGTTATGGATCCAGGACCTGAGCATATTCTCCAGGCTGACAGTCCAGTTCAACACACAGGGACTGCGGCACTTGCAGAGGCACTGATGCTCTATCTGCCCTCACCTATGGCCATTGAAGATCTCACATCACTATTCAGAGACGAGCAGGGCACTCTTGGTGTCCTGGCAAATATTATCCCTTACCCAAAGACACTAGAAAAGTCTATTTGGTCATTTATCTCACTGTTGTTTGCGGGACCTTGCTGATTTCAAAGCAGCTACCACACTTCAAAAGTAATACTTTTTCTATGAAAAGCTTTGCGATGTCCTGAGGTAACAAAAATTATGTTCTTTTAATTCTTTCTACCTCCTTTGCCAAAGCAAGATAGTACTTTTCCAAAACTGCAGCAGCTGCACTTTAAAAATGAGTATTGTTACAACCACTGCAAACATTGGACTGTATGGTTCATTTAGATAGATAAGTCCCACTCTAGGTCCCACCACATTTAGCAGATTCCAAGAGTCAGTTGCAGCTCATCGGGTCCAAGAGGATATTTAGGATGATATAAAATCACAAGGATTGTAGCATTTTTTTTTAAGCTTCTAATTCTGGAAAGTATCATCACCTTGAAGTGTTTTTTAAGCTTATTTGTAAAATATAGATAGAAATAGAAAGCTTTACATGCACGCAGCAGAAATAAATCAACAATTGTTTATTCCAACATACCCCAGGAATTATCTCAGCTTGCGGGTCACTCAGAAGTCGATATGTTTTTCCAATAATCAGCTTTTTGTGGCATGGGGTAGGTTTAACAATTTTTACAGATTTCTGTTTTTCAGCCTTTGTAATGTCCTGAAAATGAACAAGCGCATACATTCATGTGGAAATCTGACTTATAAAAAAATTAACATTTCTTTTGCACCAACAATCAGCTGAACAATCTATTCAAACACAAACAAAATAATAATCGTAGCGTATCATAAGGTGCAACTTGGACAAGAAAATAAACCATCACTGTAATCTAAATGAGTACAGATAGAATAGTTTGTACCTTAATAACAGAGTCATTGTTTGTTGCCATATATACATGAAATAATAAGGACTGGTGGTTGTTAATGACTTTGTAAATCAGCACAACGCCGTGATGTTGAATGGCTTCAGAGGTGGTCTGAAAGATTGGCCCAACTGGTGACAAGGAACTCACGCTCCATTGAACATGTGTTGTTGAATGGTCAGTGGTTGGCTCTATTTCGGATTTCTTGTTCTTTATGTGTAAAATTCCAAATTGTAAATTAGGCGAATGATCTGTAGGATGGGTCACAAATTTGTAAAGATAAAACATTTGCTTATTTTGTGAAAATAGTTAAAAGTTGCCATAGTAACCATAAGCCGCTTTCCCCTTTGTGGGGGGAGCTGACTGATTTAACCCGAGGATCACCACTCCCACAGCGAGGGGCAAGGTGTCCTTAATGAACAACTTCAGCCAGTACGGGAATTGAACCCACGCTGTTAGCCTTCCTGTGCAGCGTAATCCAGGTGTCCAGCCAACTGAGCTAAATCAGCCCACTTGCGAATGTAGTGCTGACATCGACTCTAATAAAGTGACTCCATGTGACAATTAGATGTAATAGCAAGTTGAGATCCTTCCGAGCTTCAGGGGCTGGATTCTCCGCAACTTGTGCCGAAATCGCGACTGGCGCGGAGGCGGAGAATCCATGTTCCTGCAAGAAATCAGGACCGGTGCTGGTTCACCAATTCTGCGGGCCCCGAACTTGGGGAGTACGCCACGCCGCCTGGGACCTACCTGGGGCCATTGCCAGAGGCCCGCTCAGCCATTCAGTGCCCCCGACCGGCCAAAGTCCCAACGACGTGGAACTAATGTGCTCCAGCCGGTCGGGATACTCATGTGGCGTTTGCGGACTCAGTCGGTGGCTGCCCTGGTCAAGGACGGGCCGATCAGAGGCAAGGGGATGCCTTATAGGCGGCTGGGGAATGCGAGTGTGGGAGTTGAGGGTCGGGCGCGCAGCTGACCGGGAGGTCTCTTTTTCGCGGTCCGTCGTGCAGCACGGCATGGCCGCTGGAAGCCGCCGCTGTGCGCATGAGCGGACTCTGACCCAGAAGTGCGGGGGTCCGTCTCCACAGCAAAAGTTGCGAGATCTACTCGGGGTCCCTGCTAGTCCCTACAGGGCTGGGAATTCGTGTCCCTTTGATCCAAGGTTTTCTGGATTAAAACTCTACTGTTTTGACGCCAGCCTGGGGACACAGTCCCAATAATGGAGAATCCAGCCCCTGCGCTTTAAGAGATCTTAAGAACAGGCCACAGGTTTGATCTCCTTATCAAAGAACTGTACAGGGAACTTAAAGGAGAGAAAAATATGAAATTATCTTTCTTTATGGAGTGAGGAAAGAAAAATAAAATAAAGTTGTTTTAAAATAAGTCCAACTGACAGTAACAAAAGAAACTAATGAGGCAATGAGCGCACACACGCACACAAATTGTGAACTGCTGTTGCCTGACTATCGAATATATATGGAATGTAACTGAGTTTATTGTGCCACCTAGTGGAGGATGGCGTGAAGACCAACAATAAAAGGAGGATGTTCAAAAGGCAATAAAAATTACACGGCGACAATTGTGTGCAAAAGAAAAGACCTCACCTGCCAAGCAGAGGGAATGAGGGAAGTTAATTCTCTTTAGTAAGGCTGGATCACTCTTCACATCAAACAGTGGGCCGCAAAGTTTCCATTTGTTCTCCAGAAATGCGGCATATTTATACCAAGACAGAACTGAGTAAATTATCTCAACTTTGTCTGTCACTTCAAAGACTAGACCAGTAGCAACACACTGATAGCTTCCTTCATGATCCAACTTCAAACTGTGTATTAAAAAGATTTTAAAAATTAATTATAATTGCTTTGAGACAGACCGGTGTACGAATTAGGTTTACAAAGCAAATGAAAAATACCTACCAAAAACGTTCCTTTGAGATCTGTCTGGGTGCTACTTGTTCAAAATTGTGATTCTGCTATTTAAAAGAGAAGTTTTAGTGGAATTGACTGCAATATTTCAGATGTCTGCCTGTCCTTATTATATTTATACCCCAATTTACTATGTACCTCATTATTTCTAGCCTGCTAAATCACCTAAAGTATATTTATATTAGAAATGATTAAAAATAAAGTTTCTCACCGTCTGACAGTTACAACGAGGACATGATGGCTTGACGTATAAATCTATGAGAGAAAGACTTATTGTTAGAACAAAATTCAAAGTGACAGGTTCTAAAGATTTGTGATACAGTTTTAATTAAATGAAAGGTTAAACTATTACTTTTCTTATATTACCATGGTCACGTCTCAGATATAAGAGTACTTGCCCATCTAATTTCCCTTTACAAACTTCACACCAGGTTGTTTATTGCGATTCCAGTACTAACAACCCTGTTCCCTGATAGGAGTTAATCTAATGCTTTATTAAGACCTGCCATGCTCCTCTGTTCTGACTTGTGATCTGCTCTACAATTCTACCACTCTCTTACTAAAGAGATGTCTACATTTCTTGTTTTCCTTTGACAAACGTAACTTTAAACTGCGTCAACTGGCCTCTAAATCCTGTGCCCACAAGAGAAATGTTCTGAGATCCAAGCTCTCTATGCCCATGAAAATCGTAAAAGACTTCTATCAAGAACCCCATTCATCATGGTGTGAGTGCTTGGAATGGAACTACGCGTAATCAGCATGGTTACTGCATACTGGCAGCTTTACAATTCAACAGCCGCCGTGAGGCTTATAATGTAACCCGCCAGGTGCCCCTGTGCACAAATGAGCTAATCCTGCGAGTTAAGGTGTAATCTGACTATTTACATAATTTACCAGCACTCCATGCACATCTGCCACAGGCACGACAGCCCCATTGTAAAGAGCCAGCAGCCAGTGAAGGCACTTTAAGTGCTAGGTATTGCATTGCTTGGGGTGGGGTGGGTAGCAGCACTAGGCAGAGGAACAAAGTGCAGAAAACATCTCTTTCCTCTTGAGCATTCTTTTTTGCAGAATGTACAAGGACAGAAGTTTTAAAACCAGACATGTCAGGAGAGCTTCTGTGAAAAAGCAAGTCAAGTTAAAAGCAAGTTAACAACAATATGTAACACCTGTCACAAAATGCTGGACTAACTTCCAAATGAGCTCAGTTTAGACAGAAAGGGTATATCTGTTGGAAATGTTTTGAATTCCTCCACCTCTTTAAAACTTGAACTCTTCGATACATTTCTGACACAGCACCATCGCTGTCTTAAGTGTAGCAGGGTATTATTCACTTTGGCACTTAAATCACTGCAAGGTTATTATTCTTATCTTTGGAATGCACACAGAAATCCGCAAACCAGTGAGAGCTGTTATCAAACAACACAAAAAGGTGCCAGGCAAACACAAACGCCTGCACATGCGTGTAAAATATGCAACAGCAATTTCCAAGTAGGACCAGGACCTGCAGTTGAGCAGCTTCTCACAATATAATCACAATATTGTATATGCAAATACCAGAGGAAAGAAACAATTGGGGCTCTGAACGATCTCCACTAAAAATTCTTAACAGCTAGTAAAATGTAGACAGCTTATTGCCATTCATCTATGCAGGAGATTTGATTTTAAATCAATGTTTAAATTGATGGTATTATACCGCCAATTGCCGGTGTCAGCTCAACTGTGAATGCTCCCACAGTCAAACAGGTTGCTGACACTCAATATCCCGAGCTTGACCACGAAAACTGACCATTTTGGATAAGGTAGGAGAAGGATGTGTGAAACTGTACCCAATCACATTACACAATACTCAAAAAGAAATACAACTACCTAGCATCTTGGGAAGAATCTATCTCATTGTTCTTCTTCAAACTAGAAAACAAGGAAACTGGATGAGGAAGTAATTAAAGGTGCCAATTCCAAACACTGATTAGAATGTCAGAGGGAAATGGATAAAATTCTAAGACATGCGCTTCCATTGTTGAAGATTACAAAGTGGAGCTGGAAAAATAACATGTCCGGGATTCTCCTCTACCCGGCGGGCGGGGGTCCCGGCGGGATGGATTTGCGGGAACCACTCCGGCGTCGGGCCGCCCCAAAGGTGCGGATTTCTCTGCACCTTTAGGGGCCAAGCTCTCACCTTGAGGGGCTAGGCTCGCACCGGAGTGGTTGGCGCGCCGTCGGCCAGCGGGAAAGGCCTTTGACGCCACATCAGCCGGGGCCGAAAGGGCTTCGCCGGCCGGCGGAAGTCCGCACATGCGCAAGAGCGTCAGCAGCTGCTGACGTCATCCCCATGAATGCGCAGGCGGGGGTGTCTCTTCCGCGTTGGCCATGGTGAAGGCTGTGGCCGAGGCGGAGGGAAAAGAGTGCCCCCACGGCACAGGCCAGCCCGCGGATCGATGGGCCCCGATCACGGGCCAGGCCACCGTGGGGGCACCCCCCGGGGCCAGATCGCCACATGCCCCCCCCAGGACCCCGCCCGCGCCGCCTGGTCCCGCCGGTAAGAGAGGTGGTTTGATTCTCGCCGGCGGGACTGGCATTCCAGCAGCGGGACTTTGGCCCATCGTGGGCCGGAGAATTGCCGGGGGGGGGAGGGGGGCTCGCCAACTGGCGTGATTCCTGCACCCGCCGAATATCCGGTGCCGGAGAATGAATTCGGCAACCGGCGGGGGTGGGATTCATGCCAGCCGCCGGCGATTCTCCGACTCGGCGGGGGGTCGGAGAATCCCGCCCCATGTTTAGAACCATTTCATGAGATTATTTACCGGTAGTTACTCTCATTCCTCCAATATTCTTGTTGAAAGAAACCATAGAAAATATCCAAATTCTGTGGATAATGATATCAGAGGCTGGCAGCTCTTGCTCTCAGCAGTGCCATCGGGGAGGCTGCTGTCCCACACCCCCACCCGACATGACAAGTGGCCCGCAGAGGTCACCTGTTACCCGCCTGCACAGTAAAAGGCCCACCACGGTGTTAATCCCAGCAGCGGTGGGATGAGGTCCTTCAGTAGTTAATAATTGGTTACTTAAGGGCCTCAATTAGCGGTGGGGCGGTAAGGTCGATCATAGGCCTTACTGCCGGGAAATGAATTCTGATGGGGACGGAAAGGCAGCAGAGTTCAGTTACGTCGCCATCCCGCTGAAGTCAACGCACTTCTCACCTTCAAGCTCACCAGTACTTCAAACTATTGTCTGCATGCAGCAAAAGAAAACTATTAGAATGCTAACCATTTAGAATAGAAACATATCAATATCACAGAAGTCTAGATGTTAAAGATACAAAGTGAAGCATTTTAAAATGTAGGTAGCATAGTTGGTCAATATGTGCTCTGTTGTAATATATTAAATTATGTGAAAATAATCATATTAGTTGTAAATATGAGAATGCATCGAAAAGATTACCGTACAATGTGGTAATCCTGATCACCATTTTAAACAAGTTTTCTGAAGAGAATTTTTAAAAGATTCTAGACATTATTAATTGTTAATCAATTTAAAAATAAATTGACCTGTGTCTGGTGGATTTATTGTTGTCTCTTCAGTGCTGCAGGCTCCTGGAAAATAGATTGTAGCCTTTAATAATATTTCCTTCCCTATATAAGAGCATGTAACAGCATAACATTTCCACTTTGTCCCTCTTGACACCAGCGATTACTCCCAAGCTCAATATATTGCAAAGCTCAATTTTCTCCATTGTATTTTAACATGCGAACATGCCAGAGGGCACTTCCCAACTACACCGGTAATACCTGGCTACTGATGCAAGAGATATTCAGCTAAGTCCTTGTTGGTCTTTTAACAAAACCCTTTGGGTTGTGTGGTCCTCAGTAAGCGGTCATTTACAGTTCTTCAAGTAACATCTCTGCCTTTTTACTGTGATGCTGCTTTCTTACATACAATCCCAAAAAATGTACTAGACAGTTCAAGAGTATCGTGGTCAATTATTAATCTACTTTGTCTCCGTGTGAGTGATGTTATTGTTCTTTTTCGCCCCTACTGTTCTTTGTCTTAGTGCTGAAGCACTGTGTGTGATTTTTAAACTCTTAACCTGGGGAAGAAGTAAGTGCGCTTGACTTTTACAGTGTTTCAGCAGGAGCCATCTGGGATTCTTGTTGTCCTGACAATGTCCTCTTGTGTATTGGAAGTTTTTATAGCACCAGTCTGAGCATTCCAATTGGGCTTAGAGCCCTCTGCTGATACTGCTGGAGATACAACATGCTCCTTGATCGGGTGTTGTAAATCATAAGAGTGATATAGCACAGAAGGAGACCATTCAGCCCATTACGCCAGTACTGGTTCTTTGGTAGAACTACTTAATTAGCCTGCTCTTTCTCCATAGTCCTGCATTTTTTCCTCAAAAGTATTTATTCAATTCTCTTGCGAATGCTGTAGGTGAATCTGCTTCAACCACTTCCTAAGGCAGTGCAGTCCAGATCACAATGACTCGCTGTGTAAAAAATGTTTCCCCATGTCGCCATTGGTTCTTTTGCCAATCACCTGAAATTTGTGTTACTATTCACGATTTTGAACATCCTCTTCAATCCACTACTTTATCAATAAACTGGATCAAGTTAGCCAAATGCAAATTGCCTTTAACGAACCCATACTTTTAGACATGCTCATTAATTTTGTCCCAGATTATTGTCTAAGGTTTCCCCGCCACCATGTTTTGCTGACTAGTTTGTAGTTGCCAAGTTTATCTCTCTCTCTGTTTTTAAACAGGGTAATTGACATTTTCAATCCTCCAGGCCTCTGGCACCACTTGTCTTTTCAGGAGCAGTTGGATGATTATGGCCAGGGCCTGTGCAATTTCCACCCTTATTTCCCTGAGTAACCTAGAATGCCATTCCACTGGGTGACTTTTCTAGTTTGGAGACAAACACCCTTTTAAGTACAACCTCTATCTATTTTTATCCTATCCAATATTATTACTACTTTCTCCTGTGGTGCTGAATTGAGAGTACCCTCTTTAATGAAGAATGATCTAAAGTGTTCAGTTATACCTCAGCCATGCCTTTTGACTCCTAGGGAGCGATTCAATGTCCTCGAATCACGCGAGTGCCCAAAATCGGGCTGCGCACCAGGGCATTCGTAAGTCACGTGACTCGCTCAGCCGGTGTGATCTGGATCTCTCACTCGCTGGGCGAGGTCCAGATTTGAATATTTAAATGAGGCAAATACCCAGATGCCGGATTTACCCGGCGCCCGGTATCCAACGGCTGCACCTCGGAGACCTCGCCAGGGCCCTGTTTAATTCTGGTCCACACAAATGTGGACTATTCGTAATGGCACCTGGGTGGGGTCTCTCAGGCCATTAGAGACCCCCGGGCGGTCAGGGTCAGGACAGGATGGTATCATGGCGCACCCCCTGGCACCTGGGAAACTTGGCATTGCCAGACTGGCACCCTAATTTAGAATTATGCTTTGTATTCAAGAGTGTCACCAGCAGAAAAGCAAGTGAGGAATTTAAGTTGCCGAACAAATAGAAAGTGAGTTGAGCAATTTATGATTTCCCACCCTCTTCGTGCACAATACTATACGTCAAATGTATCTGCCCTCAACATGGTCGTGTCGCACTCAAATGAGAGAAGGAAAGAGCTAAACCGGGTGTGGATATGCTCATTTAGCTTCTAGGTAACTTACCATTTACCAATCTATTTGGCTATCCAATGCTTCAATCATAAAATGTCACGGTTGTGAGTGAATCCAGAAAGAAGTTCACAAGCAGCCACATATTTATTAAAAGTTGTAATTTTATGTGCTTTATCATTTGATTTTACTTGATTTTAATGTCAGTGGGTTTTTGCAGTTATGCACATTTTTCATATTGAACTTGTCGGCTTCAATGCAGCTGAGTGAAATTTTCAATTACCTGGTGCTGGACTTTGCAAGTAGGGGCCATCAGCAGCTTGTTCTGTAGCTGAAACATTATTAGAAAGGCTGATTTCAGTCACACATTTATTAAATTAAACAGCATAAATTGCTACAACTCCAGTGTCCGTTTAACATTTCCTCATATTCAAAATTAACATGCAGTTTGTTTAATTAAAGCAAAAATTGCTCTCTCTCTCTAGAGAGAGAAAGAGGCAAAGTTGATGATTCAAATGGTCCATTTCTTTATCACAGTTCTTTAGTTTTTGTGTTTATTAATATATAATTTATTTGTGTTCTTCAATTCATTCATGGGATGAGATATTGCTGGCGAGGCCAGCATTTATCACTCACCTCTAATTATCCTTGAAAATGTGGTAGTGTACGGTTTCCTTCAATATAATTGGGTGGCTTGCTAGACCATTTCGGAATGCAGTTAAGAGTCAACCACATTACTGTGGAGTCACATATAAGCCAGACCTGGTCAAGACAGCAGATTTCTGACCCTGATGGACAATGGTGAGCCAGATATGTTCTACAACATTCCAACGGTTAATAGTTCCATTAAGGATGCTCGGTTTTTATTCCAAATTTATTTAATTAAAATTGCATTCAATAGGCAGAGAATAATCAGATGAAGTTATTTATTTTTTGAAGTGAATGCAACGGCAACAGCAACGTTGGAGATGAATTTCTGCAGCAGTCCTTCCCTCTGTCTGCTATAGCTTCAGTGGAAGGCCCATGGAGAACCCAAAGAAAATGCAAGCGCAGTTTTTACAGCATTTTATTTTACAGAGGATGATTGGGAGAAACCTTCTGAAGATTTAACCCGATTGAATTTTGCCTTTTGGTAAATACTGAGATCACACTATAGAGAGGTCAAGGGGTTTAAGTAACTTACCAATAACATTTAATCAACCAATACAACACACCTAACAAGACGATTAAAAAGAAAGGTGTGCATTTGTGTAGTGTTTTGTCACCTCTCTCAGAAATGTCTGAGAATGTTTTATATAAAATGAACACCAATGAAGGGCTTCAGCTGTGGGTGTATGCGGCAGCCCTTTCCTGCACAACAAAACAGCAATGGCATAAATATCCAATTAATCTGCATTTGATGGCGTGATTAGGGAGGACAGAGCCAAAGCTGCAAATAAAACATTGGCGAGTGGGGGAGGGGGAATATCAGGGACAGTTGCACTGGAGGCAAGGCAAAACAATGCAACCTGTGGAGCGTGGATGGCTGCACATCACACATCTCTTCATTCTCCCAGTAGCTGCCCGTTGCAAAAAGAAAAACCCCACTCACTCGTCTTCACCCAAACTATGGGATGTTTAAAGCTTATGTGATCTGACAGATGAGGCCTAGGTAGCCATTGGGTAAATGTTTGCCACTATAATACTGCTACCAAAGTTGCCAATGTTCATGCGATAATCATTTGGCGATTGTGGTGTTATTTGTGATTCTTGTTCTCAGGATGAATGTTGTGGTGTTCACGAAGACCACAGAAGCTAAGTTCATAAACAAAGCTAACATTTATTTACACTACTTAAATTAAACTTGACCACTTACTCCTAAAGTAAACAATAATCTAATCTGCAATCTATCTAATCTACAATCTATACTCAACTACACTAGTCTCAACACTCTATCTAATACTGTACGGAACTCTCTATCATTGCTCTGTCTAGCTCTCCTCTCCAGCTCTTTCCCAGCGATCTGAGTCACTGCCTTCGGGCTGGTTTAGCACAGTGGGCTAAATAGCTGGCTTGTAATGCAGAACAATGCCAGCAGCGCAGGTTCAATTCCCGTACCGGCCTCCCGAACAGGTGCTGGAATGTGGTGACTAGGGGCTTTTCACAGTAACTTCATTGAAGCCTACTTGTGACAATAAGCGATTATTATTATCATTGTTATATAGGCCTGCATCTAGCTCCATCTAGTGGTTAACTATGATATGACATTGTCATCTGTACATTTCCCATAATGTCACAGCGATCACGACTCAGATATTTTGTTGGAAATTATACAATTCTTGCCTTACAAAAATACTGCAATAAATATATTTGTATGGTTAATACCTGGATTATCATTTGGCTGGCCATCGGCAGCAGTTTTTTCATCAGCATCTAAACATCAAAGGTATCTCATGTTAATGCTTTACTTTTATGATCATTAATAAACACTCACAGGATCGAACAGGATTAATTTACAGAGTAGTATATCCATACACAATTAAATATTTGCAATGCTAATGGTAATTGTTGTAGTTTTACACGTTGAAAAAAATAATGTACAAAATTATAGAGCAATGTTATGCAGGTGTGCATTATCTAATTCTGTCTCAGATGAGCCGGAACCTTCATGTTCTTATTAAGTGACATTTAGAACGTTATGTAAAAAAAAATGACAATTAACATTTATATCATGGAACAGGATACTATTAACCACAAAATACATACTTACATTAAAAAATGTAATATTTCACGTACTACTTAAAACTCTCTGCAGTACTAATACGAGTAAGCCAGTTAAGAAATTTCAGACATTTTTTGGGGAACGGTTGGTTGTTTTGCACGGAATTGTGTATGTTTTATTCATCGGACAGAATTTTACAACCACATCCACCAGCGGGAACGTCCTGGCTCGTCAAAGTCAATGAACTTATGAACAGCTCGTCACCTTTTCCTAAAATTCCGCCCATAAAACAGGGGTTATAGTGTTAATTAGTAGCCATTCTATCTCAACATTACCTGATCAGCTTGGTATGCTGAAATAAATGTATATATTTTCTACACAGTACCACGAAGTTCAGAAAACTAAATATTGAAAACTATTGTTAAGTGTACATAAGTACAGGAAAGAAAGGAAGAGTCTCTCCGCTTACCAGAACCACTTTTTTCTGAAACTGAAGAACCTTCATCATCAGAACCTTGCACGTTAAAAAAGGGGAAAAGAGAAAACATCCATGAAACTCTTTTACAGGTCAAAAGTTCAAAATTCTGATTGAGTTACTTTGCGGATACAAAGGCAGTGGGGTGGGCCCCAAGTCCGCTAATGTCCAAAGTCCTTCTCAAATTGTCAGACAGCTTTATATCCATAGTCAAAACTGGTAGCCATAAGGCTCATCGAGTCTGCTCCGCTATGCATGTAAGGGGATAGCAATGGGAACTCAATGGTGCCATGATCAGTTCGCCGGGACAGCACAAAAATGGGAAGGTCAACTACTTAAAGGTTACTCCTAAGATCCGGTTCTGGGATCAATTACCTTATTGATCAATTGGCTTTCTCTTGCGGTCGCAGCAGACCCAAGAGCCTACCTTTACGTAAAGGTGTGGGTGCATGTTTAGTCTTCCTCCACACTCCCCAGAGTTTGGGTTGTTGTTCTGGTCTTGGGGTACATGTCTGTCCTTGTCAGGCATTACATCCAATTTCCACCCAGGTTCGAATTAGTGTTTTGGGCCCCAAGGTTTAGAGGCTGATAAATATGTGGAAAAGCTTGAGGAATTTGTGACACGTATTACAGGATGAGCAACTTGAATATTTAGGATAGTAAAATATCAAATAAAGAATAAAAATAGAGATTTAAATCACAATCCCTTCCCAATGCTAGGTCCCTCAATTGGGCAGAGTGTCTGTGAATGAGGGCCTGCCCCTGCACCTCCCCCCCCTTCCCAGTAGGCTGCTGGTTTGCTGAGTGGTCTCCCTGCATCGTGAACCCCCTGCCTCCACTGATTGCAGAGGTGGGATGTGGTCCTTAAGTAACCACTTACGAGCCTCAATTGGCCTGGAGGAGGGTAGGGCACCAGCAAACCTTCTTACCCTAGACTTATTTGGAGGTACATGGGAAGGCAGTGGGGTTTCCGCCCCCACACCCTCCTGTCCAATCATACAGCCAATCCTTCTGCCTCCAAACTCCTGCGGAGGGGTCAGGGATTAAATTCCACCCATTAAGTATATTTCTGCACAGCATGAATGGAAAATGAGGTTTTCAACTGATGGCAGTAAAGAATGTGAGGAATGGAACATTACTGACCTGACTCTGAATTTTCAGAATTATCTGGATTTTCCTCTGTACAATGGGAAGAAAAGAACAACAGTAATAGGAGACACAGCAACAACAATTAAGGGGATACACTATGTTAGTCCCTCATATGTAAGATCCCCAGAACCATAACAATAAAAGATTCTGTTAATCGACACAAGTGGTAGATTGCTCATTCTCCTTGCTAAGCCAACATAAAGTCTGGTAAATGTATGCAGCTAAGTCTGTGTAACTGCTGCACAAATCTCCTGGATACCTCTGAAATGAAGTTATATTCTTACATAATGATGCTTTTCAATAACACAAATCTAAACCATTCGATCATCCTTACTTGGCATCTTTCCTGCTCATTGCGCTTGCTGGAGGCTAACCTCCCCAACCCTCTTCCTATCCCATTCACCCCACCCACCAAGGATGCCGTGCACTCTGACAATGAATCCTTCAATTTTCTACTTTCAGAATGTCTGTTCGCTCATGAAGAAGGTCTTTGCCAGCTCTGAACTTGTCATGGATGATCCGGCCTTTGGCTGAAACATGGCTGATGGGTGGTAACACCTTGCGTTTCATCTTGAAGTCTTCCCACCAGGTCACATTTTCTACCACCTGACCTATTCAAACTGTTGAGATAAGGGGCGCGATTCTCCGGCCTTGTTTGCGCCCTCGCTCAAGCAAAATGAGGACGGTGAATAGCGGGAGAGGCAGAAAACGAGAACTGCGCCAGGCACCAAACAGTTTGCGATGCAGCCGGCCCGCTCCCATAGGCTAAATCGGGACCTTGCTGCAGCGTGGCGAGAAAACAATTATCACCACTTTAGCCTTATTCCATAAAATTAACAGGAGCCCCCCCATATCCAACGGCCTCCTGTCATTCATCGGCCTCCCCAGCAAGTGGTCACACTGGCGCCGATTAGTACTCCTTTTTAAAAACCGGAACATGGCCGAAGGGCTTCTTGGGGATTCAAAGAGGTGAGTAGCCGTCTTTGCTCACAGGCAAAAAGCCCGGGGGTGCTGGACTTGCAACCCCAGTGCTCGGCGGGGGTGAGGGACCCACCGCAAGGGTGGGTCGCAATGGGAAGGTGGGTGGCGCTGGGAGGGGGCAACCGCTCACATCACCATCATGCCAATCCTAGATCTTGTTTACCCATTCCGGCAGCAACCTTTGCCCCTCCCCATCTGCCCCACCGACCACCCATAACCCCCACCGACTGCTGAGGCCTCTGGCTGTGCGGCTGAAGGCTATTGCTAATAGGGAATTGGCAATCGTGGTTAAGTGAGCACTTCATACAACCCAAGTGGATTCCCGTGTGTGGGCGGGCCATATAGCATCTGGTAGTCATTGCCTAGCATCCCAATTAGACCGTGATGCCTGGACACTGCCTGAAAACTGCGGGAGGAAACACCACACATGCAGCAGTCGAACACCAATGGGTGGGATACAGCTTCGGGGACATGCCCACGACTGGAGGGTGGGTGAGTGCCATCGGGAGGGGACCAGTGCAAGGACCAGGTGATGCTGTGAGTGGGTGTCCAGGGTACAGGGTCTGGGAGGGGGGGCCCCCGCTGTGGATGGGAGTGTGTGGGCAGGGCGTTCTGGGTGGGTGTGTGGGGGGTGGGGGGGGTTAATGGGAGATTGGAGGGTCCTGGGGTGGGAGCCACCGCTGCTTGTGAGTCTAACACATCTCCCAATTCCTTACATATGTTGAACACTATGGCAGGGGTATTGGATACAGAACTTGCCCTAATGGTGCTAATGGTAGTCCGGGCGGCCAGACGCCGGTGATAGTGACAGCAGCAGCGTCTGCAGATGCTCGAGGCAGTGGCCCATGTGCCGGAGCCCACCCCACACCTAGAGGACCCAGCCGCCCATCAGGCCAGAGGGGGACCCACAGAGAGAGTCCCACAATGGCCCAGGGTGTACAGGCGTAGCTGGTCCTTTGAACAGATGACAGTCAGTGCGTGCCGCAGGAGGCTCCGCCTCAAGAAGGGGATGGTGCGGACTTGACACCACATGGAGGAGGAGGACACCCGGTCCCGGTGGTCGTCAAGGTCACTGTAGCCCTGAACTTTTACGCCTCCGGATCATTCCAGGGCTCAAGAGGGGACCTATGTGGTATCTCGCAGGCCACAGCCCGCAGGTGCATCTAACAGGTAACGGATGCCCTGTATGCCCAGGTAGAAAACTACATCATCTTTGACATGGACCAAGCCCAGCAATACGCCCGGCAACAGGTTTCACTGTCATAGCCGGGGTGCCCCAGGTCCAGGGAGTAATAGATGTCGGCCTGCGTTCACCGAGCCATCTGGGTGTGCCCTATTTAACTGAAAGGGGTTCCACTCCCTCAACATACAACTCATGTGCGACCACCAGATGAAGATAATGCAAGTGTGTGCCCGCTTCCCAGGGAGTGCGCGCGACAGCTACTTCCTAGGGCAGTCGATCATCCCCGGCCTCTTTGAAGAGCACTCCGAGATCTTTCCTCCCCCACACCAGCATCCACCCCCAACTCTCCATGCAACGCCCAACCCTCCCTCCACTATCCCTCCCCCTTCAATCCCCCTAACCCTTCCTCGACCCCCTCCCCCTTCAACACCCCCGCCCAACCCTCCCTTCACACCTCCCTCCCACCACTGTGAACCACGCATGTGGCGAACGATGCCCTCTGTGTCTCCTCAGGAAAAACTCTCCCACAATCTCCCGGAGAGGGCCCAAACTGGCGAAGGGGTGGCAGACATCAGAATCCTCACCACCATCGAGGAGCGTGCCATGGAGGTGACCGGTGTGGTCGAGGACAGGGCGGTCACCAACACAAATGGCTGGCGGACGCCGCAGAGGTGAGGAACCACCGGGCTCCACCCGGAGGACCTGTCCAATGTGAGTTGTTATTGCCTTACTGACCCACCCCTCCCACTGACCACATGTCCATTCTCCTGCAGGTCCTCCAGCTGACGGCACCGGCCCATCCCGTGTGGCACCCTCTCCAGACTACCATGAGTCCACACTTAGAAATTGTTCTGAAGAATCACGCCCAAGGTGTTGGTCTCGTTTTTAGAAAATATTTTGTTGAGGCATTTATAATTTAAACAATTTTCAACATCAAGTTTCAACAAAAACAAAAACACAACAATATAACCAACAAACCCCACGAGCACAAAGACCAACCAACATGGCTACACAAACAGTGCCACCTTCCCCAGACACTCCTCCGTTGGTTCTCCTGTCCTTACATGTCTCTCCCTTCCCTTTTCCCCCCTCCCCCTGCTGACAGCTTAATTTTTCTCAAAAGAAGTCGATGAACGGCTGCCACCTTCGAGCAAAACCCTGCAATGAACCCCTCAAGTCCCCGCCGTGTCGCTAACCCATACCCCTGACTTCAGGGGTTCCGAGTCCCTCCATCGTAGTAAGATCCGTCTCTGGGTACCAGGGAGGCAAAGGCCAGGACGTCGGCCTCTCTCACCCCCTGGGCTCAAGGTGTTGTTCTTATCAAGTTATCACACTTCCATGGCTGGCACAGTAGCACAGTGGCTAGCACTTTTGCTTCACAGCATTAGGGATCCTGGTTCGATTCCCGGCTTGGGTCACTGTAAGGAGTCTGCACATTCTCCGTGTGTCTGCATGGGGTTCCTCCGGATGCTCCAGTTTCCTCCCACAAGTCCTGAAAGTCGTGCTTGTTAGGTGAATTGGACATTCTGGAATTCCCCCCTCCGTGTATCCGAAAAGGAGCTGGAGTGTGGCGACTGCGGGCTTTTCACAGTAACTTGATTGCAGTGTTAATGTAAGCCTACTTGTGAGACTTCTTACTGTGCTCACCCCAGTCCAACGCCGGCATCTCCACATCAGGCCTAGCCAGTGACACCCACATCCCTGGAATTAATTTTTTTTTTAAGTTATGTTTTCCTTTGCTACAGGCACTACATAAATGCTGCTGAAGGGCCTCCTGCTGCAGGAGTTTGATATTCAGTTAAAAACAAAAAGCTAATCATCTGTCTAACTAAAAACAATGTTCACTCATACAACTCCTTTCATACAGAAAAATATTGGCAGGTGCCCTCTCATTGATTACAGCTAAGGTCTGTTAAAACCATGTCTCAGAGGAAATACCTCAGCAGTGGTAAAGGGACAAACCAATTTAACCAAGCTCCATCTCCATAGCTGAATATCAAACATGCTTCAGAATCTGGATGACTTTGGGTTTTGGGCAATGCTCAAATCCGCAGACAGGCCCAGATTACCTGCTCCCATTAATTGCATGACTATCATTCTGGGATACCTGCATGACACTCCCAAAATCTATGCCACCACAGAATCTTGCGAAGAAGATCCAAAAGGATAGAGGGCGGGACTCTCTGTTGCCCGACGTCGAAATCGTGTTCGGCAGTTGGGCAAAGAATGGACTGTGACGCTGAAATCTGGGCCTGGGCAGGCGCCGGTTTGACGTCAGTCAGCCATGCTCCACCCCCTCCAAAATGGCATCATCGTGACGTGCGCCGTGAGTAGTCACAATGCCATTGGCGCCTCACCGGCCAGCCCACTCGCGATGCTCCGCCTCCAATGGGCCGAGTTCCCGACGGCACGGACCACGTGTGGTCATACAAATCATGAACTCGGCATGGTAGCTGCGGACTGTGTCCAGTGCTGCCACACTCGGCAGAAATCCGTGCCGCTGGCCTGGTGTCGACTTCTGCAAGGGCTGGGGGGGGACTGGTGGGGAGTGGCCAGGGCGTGGGCTGTGAGGTCGCGGATGGCAGGTTGGGTCTGCGCACGGCTGGCACCATGTTGTATGGCGCGGCCACTGCAGGTCGTCAGCTGTGCGCATGCGCGGCCCGGGACCCGGCCATTTTCGGTGCGGGAGGTGGGAGTTCCAATTGGCGCCGGTGCTGGCCTCTCATTGGTACTGGAATCGGTGAGGGGTTTGCGCTGATTTTTTTGACGTAAACCTCCCGCGGATTCCCCATTCGAACCGCCACTTAGTCGCAGAAACGGAGACGCCAGATCAGACACTTTGTGTTACAAAATACTGTCCAAGTTCTATTGTCTTAACAGGGAGAAAGTATTGTGATCTCCTTTTAAGAGAACAACGGAGAGGTAATTTGCACAGAAAACACTATCTAGTTTCAATATATCAATATTGACATATTTTGAAGGCTTTAATACTTTGCATTTTTGCCAGGCCGCATGCAAAGCAAATAGGTTCAAGAATGGATAAAAAAGTCAGAAATGTCAATAAAGCCATGAAGTTACCTTTTAAGTCCTTCAGTGGAGTTTTCTCTTCACTGTAAGAAAATTAAAGAACAGTTACAGGTCAGGTCTGACTCATTTGGCTGAAGTTTTGTGTCAGTATTTGAGATAGTCCCATTACCTTTAAAACAGCTTAGCTTTCATAACTGAAGTAATGCGAAAAACAAATTTCAACCGCTGCAAATACAACACTGTACATAACATTTATGCTTTGCACTATCACAGAACAAAAAAATGCCAACTTTCAATCATCCAGTAGCACAGAAAAAATGCTTATGTGAAAATGAAAACTTACTGTAATGCCCTGATTTTTAAATCCCCTACAACCCACCACCTTCCCCATTAACACCGGGGTCTCTGTTATATTAACAACCAACTGGCAGATAGTTATTAAATTGCTACTGCATGACGTACTTTTTTAAACTAATCATATATATAACTAGAAATTTGACTAAATCTGTGATTCTGAATAGCTAAGACCCAGAATATAGAAAGGAATAGACCACAACAAATTATGTTATTGCTGAAAAGGGGCCATGTAGCCGATGCCTTACATCTTCCACCCATCAGGACAAATGCAAGAATGCCAAATTTAAAACAATCACAACAATTTATAGTCCAGGAAAAAAGGTGGATGGTTGAAACGTTTTCTCTGACTGGCCGTGGCATTGCCATGGAGGAAACAATGGGGATCTTTCGGCTCCCCAAGCACCTGGGTGATTCAAAAAAAGCACAAGGTTTTAACATATTCCTTTTGTTTGCAAATAATGGGCCCCTGTATTTCACTTCTAGCAAGTGTAAATGAGACAGATTATTGCCTATTAGTGCACTCAGAATTGTTCAGAAAGTGCTGCCCATTGCTGAATCATATCCAACAGCAGAAGTTAGTTTTGGGTTTTGTAAGCGTATGTTGGTTGAGTGCAGTGTGTACTCTACCTATTTATTAGGAGCAACCGGAAGAACATACTGATAAAAGCTCATTATTGCGGATGCTGGAATCTGAAACAAAAACAGAAAATATTGGACAACCTCAGCAGGTCTGACAGCATCTGTGGAGAGAGAAGGGAGCTAACGTTTCGAGTCTGGATGACCCATTGTCAAAGCATTGAAAAAACATACTGGGCGGAATTCTCTGACCCCCCGCCGGGTCGGAGGATCGGCGCCACGCCGCTTGAATTGCGCCACGCTGCCGGGACACAATTCTCTGCAATACGGAGAATCGGCGCCGGCATGGTCGGCACGGCACAGGTTGGGGTATGTGCCAACTCTCTGGCACGGGCCGGCGCGCCGATTCTCCAAGCCGGATGGGCCGAGCGGCCGTCAACAAAAAGCCGAGTCCCGCCGGTGCCGTTCTAACCTGCTCTGAGCCGGCGGGACCTCGGCGTTGAAGGGTCCGGGGGCGGCCTGTGGGGGGGGGGGGGGGGGGGGGGGTCCGACTCCGGCAGGGGCCTCCGTCGTGGCCTGGCCCGCGATCGGGACCCACGGATCAGCGGGCCAGCCTCTCTGCCCCCCCGGTCTCCTTTCCTCCGCGCTGGCTCCTGTAGCCCTGCACCATTTGCCGTCGGGGCCGGTGCGGGGAAGAAGGTCACTGCGCATGCGCTAGTTGGCGCCAGCCCAACTGTGCATGCGCGGACCATGCGGCGCCGGGTTCAGGCCGGGATCGGCAGCTAGGGCGGCGAAGGCCACTCCAGCGCCATACTAGCTCCCTGTGGGCCGCAGAATGGGGTCCAGGAACAGGCGCTGACGCCGGAGTAAAACACTCCCGTTTTTACTCCGGTGTGGCACTTAGCCGCCCGTTGGGAGAATCCCGCCGACTGTTTGTTTCAATCAGCCAATTACTCAGATGTATTGCCTACCTTGCTTGCATCGCACCAGCACTGAAATGCATACACGACATTGCTCTACTATTGGATGATAGGCAGAACATTGTTTTGGGCTGACAGCAGTAACCTGTTAGCGGAAAATACCACTTGCGTAGCCACTGCATTGAAGCAGTGTGAGACAGCTTGCTTAATTTATTCAAATTTTAGAGATGCTTTGCCTTTCCAGGGTAATTTGAGGTTTTAAGATTTAAGAGAATCAGTCAAACTTAAAACGTGGCTCATGTACACTTACTAAAAGCAAAATACATTCCTAGGTGCAGACCTGTTATCTGTAAACAAAAGGTACTTGTTCAAGCCTTGTACCGGTTTTGAATTACCAGTAGCTTGGGGAGTCTATAGTTCCCAGTTGCTTTCTCCATGGCAATGCCTTGGCCAATCAGAGTTGATGTGCCAACCAATCAGCACCCTTTTCTCCTTAGCACAAATTATTTTGATTGTTTGAAATTTGGCATTCTTGTGTTTGTCGTGATGATTGCAAGATGAAAAGTTTCAGCAACATATCTCTCTCTTCAACAATATTTAAGTTCCGTTCGACCAAATTAGCGTAATTTATAACAGCATGAAACACCAAAGTGACACACAGTGAAAATAACAGTTACATCTTGAGGAGACACTGGAGTCTGAAAAAATGGAGCAGCAATTTTTCTATGAAGACAAAGAAAAACCAGGGAGCCAATAATTATACTGACATCCAGCAAAAGAATGAGGAACAAAAATTTGAATTTATTTCATTAACTGACTCAAGTCAGTCCGTTACATGGTCAAAAAGAAGGATTATTCCTTGTCACAAGAAGGGAATTATGATTTTGTTCATATCAGGAAAAGAATCACAAACTGGACTAGATATACTGCTTGAAATGTGCATTAGTTAGTTAATAAATATATATTTAATGTGAGTAATTTGACAATAACTAAGCAGTGACTTAGTGCTTTGCTAAGCAAGCCCTAGAAATTTGGTTGCGCAGCACACATTTTTCATAACTGGTTTTCTGAGCTCCCAATATAGTTTGCAGGAAGCATATGTAGATATGAAGTATGCTACCTGCTACCTTGGATACAGTGGATCCACTGGTCGCAGGAGCACATGTCGGGAACATTTAGAGAACAGTATCATTCATTCAAATTGTATGTCTTAAAAGACCCATGTTTGATTGCCACAGCATGCACTCATCAGGTACTGAACTGACGACAAATGTTTCAATGCTCATCTAAAGCTTTCCCAGTTACTGCTCCTACACCCTCATCCCCCCCCCCCTTCCAAATCACCACTCCAACAGCTTTGATCTTCGCTACCACCCAGCCCAACTTCCCAACCTTCCTGGCCTGCTCACTGACCTTTCTTCACTTACCTGAGGCATTACAGTAGCACAACCTTCAAGGTTTTGCTGGCTCCAAGGAAATGTAGCTGAACACTCAATTTTGGGGGAGCTTTGGGCATGATCATTTAGTTGCAGGCACTGCACCCTGATCTCCTGCTTCCAAAAATGGCAACATACAAATTTCTAGGCCAAGCTATGTAGATTTAAGTGTAGACCCACTGACAAATCAAGCATTACACAATACATTGTCGTTACTACTCTGAAAATTTGATTTCAGATATCCCTGGACAATGCATCTTATACCTAGTCTGATATAAGAGTATGAAATATAAGAACCCAAAAGTTATAGCTAATTTTCCAAAATACGGTGTAGTGTTAGAATGGGTGGAGCTTAATAGGGAGTGATGTTCTGTGCTTCTCAACACTGCTGAAACACAAAAACCTCCATTGTTCCAGTTGTTTATATGTGCTGGTCTATACAGCAGTTAAAGGTAGATTTCTAGGTCCAACCATCTTCGGCTGTTTCATCAATGACCTTCCGTCCATCACAAGATCAGTGATGGATTGTTTTGCATTTGCATGAAATTTTATTAGCTCTAGTGAAGCTCTGTTGTATTAATATATTCACCAGAAGTGATGTTGCAAGTCCTAGCGTGGGAAACAGAGAGAAGAACGTCCATGTGAGAGATAACACATTGGAAATAAAGCTCCGTTGTTTTAAACCTCCATAAGAACATAAGAGCTAGGAGCCCTTCGAGCCTGCTCCGCCATTTCATCACATCAACCTGTGGCCACTTGGTGTAAGCATCAACGAGATCATGACTGATCTTTTGTGGATTCAGCTACACTTTCCCGCCCGAACACCATAACCATGCTCCTAGTCTCGCACCTCCAAAACACAACATAAAAACTCCCCCCTTAAATTGAATGTCCCCAACAAGTTCAAAACAAATTTAATATGAACAATGGACAATAAGTCAGATGGTCTGGAGGTCGTCGCTCTCAGAACAGTTGACGGCGAACTTCTGAGGCTGTCTTCTTCAAGGTGATAATCTCTGGCATTTCACCTTTGCACTAACCTCATAAGTATTTGGTTTAATCGGCGTTTTCACAAGAACTAGGAGTTGTCTCCGTGGCTGATCAGAAGATGAGGTGTTGCGTTCTTCCAGGCAGCAAATGGTCTGCATATCTCCTCCAGATAACATCATCTCTGATCTAGTCAGTATAAGAGACAGGTCCAGTCTGTGCAAGGATTGTGACAGGAACCTATTCCTTCCCTGTGGAGTAATTCCTAACCAAAACTCCTTGTCCTTGGTAGAAACTTCTATGCTTTGCCTTGCTTTCCAACCGTTCCATTTGTACTTCCTGCTGCTGTTGTATGATCTATTTAGTTTTTGGATGTTTCAACAGATCAAACATGGAATGTAGTTGTGTTTTCATCATTAGTAATGCCGGAGAGGTCTTGGTCGTGAAATGTGCGGTATTCCTGTACATCAGTAGGAACTTGTTAAGACGTTTGATCAGCGAACCTTGTTCCCTGGTTGCTCTGAAAGTATGATTCATAGTTTGGACAGGGTGGCAGCAGGGTGGTAAGGCGGACTTAATATGTTGAATATCATTCTCTTGCAAGAAACTTTTAAATTCTTGTGAGGCAATTTGAGGTCCGTTGATGCTTTCCAGTTGTTCAGGGAGTCAAAACTGACTGAACACTTCTCCTAGCTTCTCAATAGTCTTCTCTAATGTAGTATATTTCATCACAGCAATCTCTGGCCACTTGGTGTAAGCATCAACCATTATGAAGAACATATGTCCTTCAAAAAATCATGCAAAATGCACAAGCACACATTGCCAAGCCACTTCAGGCATTTCCGTGGAAACAGCAGTGCTGAAGGTGGCCTGTGTCTTTTCTTCCCACAGAAAGAACATTTTCTAGTTTTCTCTTCAATTTCTGCATCCAGGCCACCAAAAATAACTTGTTTTTTCCTTCATGCGTGCAACTCAACGATGGCCCTCCAGAATCTTCTCTCACACCTGTTTCCTCAATGTGGCAAATAATCACTCTGACTATACTGGCAGCTTCAACCTGCTGGAGTGGTAGGGTTTCAAGTTATAGGTGCTAGTTCTGAAGTCTTCCCTCGTAACACCATATCCATCACTTTTGGGAGTATCGGATCACTCCAAGTGTGTTTCCTCACTTGTTTAGAAGTGATTGGTGTGTTGTCTACTTGCTCAAAGTAGAAGATAATCCTCTTCGAACAGTCTGCCAAACTACCTGGCAGTGATAATCTTGGGCAGCACGTTGGCACAGTGGTTACCACTGCTGAAACACAGCACCAGGGGCCCGGGTTCAATTCTGGCCTCAGGTTACTGTGTGGAGTTTGCATGTTCTCCCCATGCCTGCATATATTTCCTCCGGGTGCTCCAGTTTCCTTCTACAGTCCAAAGATGTGCAGGTTAGGTGGAGTGGTCATGCTCAATTACCCCTTAGTGTTCAAAAGGGTTAGGTGGGGTTACTGGGATAGGGTGGAGGCCTGACTCTAGGTACGGCGATCTTTCAGAGGGTCGGTGCAGACTCGATGGACTGAATGGCCTCCTTCCGCCCTGTAGGGATTCTACGAAAGCCCATCTGCATTACCATGTAGATTTGACTGTCGGTACTTAATGGTAGAAGTGTGCGCAGACAAAAGCAATGTCCACCTCAATATTCCAACTGCGGCAAGTGACAGAATTCCTGTATGCAATTCAAATACGGTAGTTAATGGATGATGGTCCGTCAACAATGTTAACTTTCTCCCAGACTGGAATTGAGGGAATTTCTTTACTCCAAAAATGATCCTTAATGCAAAGTTACTTTCAGCTTTGTTCAAGGTTTGAGAAGCAAATGCAATGGGTCTTTCTTCACCGGATGGCATGGGGCCTCATCGCGCCTGACTTGGTGTCAGGACGAGGTCGTTAAATCTCATGAGAGGTCTCTCGCGAGATTTGTGATGCTCAAAACGTCCCACGCGATTCAACGGAATTTTATGAGAGATCATGATCTGGATCTCACCCTCACTGGGCATGACCCAGATCAGCATATTTAAATGAGCCATACGGCCCATTTAAATATACGCTCGCTGATTCTCTCGGGCCTGGGACTCAACGGCCATGCCTGGGAGACTTCGGCAGAGCACCATTTACTACTGGTCCATACAAAGGTGACCAGGCATATCAGCACCTGTGGGGGGGGGGGGCATCTCCCATCACATTGGACACATCCAAGTGGTCGGGGACAAGGCAGATGGCACCCTGGCACTCCGACGGCCACCTGGGCATCGACAGGTTGGCAGGGCACTGCCAAGATGCCAATGCCAGGATGCCCAGGTGCCAGCTTAGCACTACCAGGAATCAGACCAGGGGGCCTACCAGCTAGAGGGGGTGTTCCCAGAGGCCTCCCCAAGGTTGGGGAGGTGTGTGGGGGGAGAGGGGGGGTGGGGGAGAGATCGGGCCAGCCTTCCAAAATGGCTCCCCGATCTGTGGCCTCGGTAGACAAAATTTCCCGAGGCCAAAACGAATGGCAAAGTGCTGTCGAACAGCGAAAAGTTTCTCAGTGCTGCAGCCACCGAGAATAACTCTGCCAAATGCGATCAAAACCAGACATAGAAATTTTTCAGGTGAACTGCACCCATGGTGTGAGAGACCACCGCTCCTGCACCATAAGGAGATGCATTGAAAGCTAACTGTAAGGGTAATGTAGCATCAAAGTGCATGAAAACCTCATTCAGATCTTAAGTAATGCTTCTTTGGCTTGTTCAAAAACGGTGTTGCATTGATCTGACCACTTCCACTTCTTGTTCTGGAACAAAAGGCTATGCAATGGTTTCAGGCTTGTTGCCAAGTTTGGGACAAATCTTCCATAGTCGTTCAACAATCCCAGGAATGTACGTAACTGATTAATATATTGAGGTGCAGGTGCCTCTGTCATGGCCTCAACCTTTGAAGGAGATTTGTGAAGGCTAGCGGCAACAGTCACATGTCCCACATACTCAACTCACACTTATCCTTATGGACTCTCAGAACATAGTCTCCCAATCTCTGGAGACTGGCATCCAGATTTCTAAGGTGTTTCTCTTGATCTCTTCCAGGGACTAGGATGTCATCCAGATAGCACTGGATCCCACTAAGTCCACTCGTTCTTTGAGATAATGCTGGAGGCTGATGTGATGTCAAACAGCGATCTTCTGTACCGGACCAAGTCTTTAAGTGTCACAATTATCCAAGGTTCCTGTGGCTTCTTATCCACATTCATCTGTAAGTAAGCTTGACTCAGATCTTGCCAATCCCGCAAGCAAATCATCAATTTGGGGTAATGGGTACTGTTCAGCACATAACACTGGATTTATGGTGACCTTGAAATCCCTGCAAATCCTGGCTAATCCTTGATTACTGGAATTATTGGTGTGGCCCATTCACAACAGGTTCCAAGACTCCGGACTTCACAAGTCAGTCTAAGTCAGCCTTCATCTGTGACCTAAAAGCATATGGTGCAGACTTTAGGAACATAGGAATTAGGAACTGAGGTAGGCAATTCAGCTCTATGGGCCAGATCCTCCATTCAATCTGATCATGGCTGATCTCTTCCTGGTCTCAAATCCATGCCGCTGGCCAGGGGGGCTTCCGCGAGGGTTGGGCGGACCGGTGGAGGGTGGGCTGTGGGGTCGCAGATGGCGGGGCAGGTCCGCGCACGGCTGCCGCTATGTTGTAGGGCGCGACCGCTGCAGGTCGTCAGCAGTCAGCGGCCAGGGACCAGGCCATTCTCGGCCCTTTCCGGCGCGGGAGCCGGGAGTTTCACCTGGCACCGCTGATAGCCCCTCACCAGTCCCAGAATCGGTGAGGGTTTCACACAAATTGTTTGGTCGGAAAAGACCAGACATTCTCCGCTGGCGCCAGCACTCAGCCGCTGAAACGAAGAATCCAGCCCAATTTTTCCCACCAACATTCAGCAGCAGAATGCCTTGGCTTTGCACATCGGTAACTTGTACAAACCTTGAGATTCCTGGCTGCTGATATGTTTTGTATTCAAGTGCACAAACACAACGGCTGACCTTCCTTTGCAGCCTGCTCCATAGAAACAGCGATTTCCAAATCCTTCTGTGGAGTAAGATTACTCTCAGTTAGCAAACATTTCTGTATCGCTTCGCTGGGTAGACCACAAGCCAATCTGTCCCGAATAGTGTCATACACCATGGCCGGGATTCACTGACCCTGCATCGGGTCGGAGAATCCCCAGGGGGAGGCACGAATCCCGGCCCGCCGTCGGCTGCCCTATTCTCCGGCGCCGTTTTTCGGGGGCCGGCGGAATTCCCGCCACGCCAGTTGGGGGCCGTTGACCGATTCACCAGGCCCCGATGGGCCGAGTGGCCGGAAAGTTTTCCCCGGTCCCGCCGGCGTGAATTATTCACCTCACGCATGGCGGGACCTGGCAGGTAAGTGTGCGGGGGAGGTCCTGGGGGGAGGGGGGGGAGGGATCCGAACCCGGAGGGGGGCCCCACGGTGGCCTGGCCCGCGATCGGGGCCTATCAATCTGCGGGCGGGCTGGTTCCGTGGGGGGGGGGGGGGGGCCTTCTTTCCTCTGCGCCGGGCCTGTTGGGCTCCGCCATATTGCCCGGGGGCCTGCACGGAGAGGGGAGCCCCCGCTCATGCACGGAAATATGCCAGCCGGTCCACGCATGCGCAAGATCACGCCGTCCGTTCATGTGTGAACTCGCGCCGGCTCATCAGCGCCGGCTGGAGCTTAGGGAACCACTCCGGCGTCAACCTAGCCCCCGAGAAATTGGAGAATTCCTCACGTTCGGGGGCTGTTGATGCCAGAGTAGTTGGTGCCGGTTATTCCGCCGGCGTGGGGACATAGCCCCATTTTCAGAGAATCTCCAAACTCATAATATTCTGCAAGTCTTTTAAGCACAGCCACAAATTGCTCAATTGACCCCCTCCCCGCCCAACTTCTTGGTTTCTTTTATGGAATCTAAAGGGTTCTGTAATCACCAAGGATTTCGGCTAAAAATATGCTTGCAAAATATCTACAATTAGCTTGTATATCTTAATGCTTGGCTTCTCAGGTTGCACTACAGAGGAAATTAAACAAATTTCCCCCATCATGCTTAGGAAAGTGGGCACCATAATATCTTCAGTTATTTTGTTTGCCTGCGCAAAACAGTCAAAACATTCAGTACAGGAGCTCTATCGCTCTACAGTTTCATTAAAGGGTCCCACCGCGCCGAAAACCCCTGACATTTTTCTACTTATTGGGGGTTCCCCTCTGCACAATTCGCAATCGAGTTTTCAGCAGCTACCTTGATTCCTTCACACATGGCAACAACCTGGGATTCAGTCTCTTATTTATTAGATGGCTGTATAATGTGTTCTGCAGGCAGATGATCATTACTCAATCCACCTAGCCCATTAGTTCTCTGCAGCACTTGTCGTGCCGGGTTAAAAGTTTTCCTTTCTAACTTTTATTTTTTCCAACCTTTCTCCGTAAATTTCCGGATAGCTAACCATCGTATGTTCATAGACCTCGTTGCTTGTTTTTATGTTGTGTGTTGCAGGTGTCATATTAGCGAGCACAGAGGTTTATAACAGCAGAGCTTTATGTACATTGTGTTTCCCACACTAGGGCTGATGACATCACTTCCGGTGAAAATATTAATACAACAGAGCATCACTGGAGCTAATAAGATTTAATGCAAATACTGAACATGGATCTTCATTGATGATGTTCACACAATGTTCAGCACCTTTTGTGACTCCTCAGATACTGAAGCAGTCCGTGTTGATATGCAGGAAGACCTGCACAATATTTAGGCTTGGGATGATAAATTTCAAGTGATAGTCACACCACACAAGTGTCAGGCAATGACCATCTCCAGCAGGAGAGAATCTAACTGTCTCCCCTTGGCATTCAATGGCATTACTACCAATGTCCTGGAAGTTATCAGTGACCAGAAACTCAACTAGACGAGCAATATAAATACTGTGGCTTCAAGAGCAGAGGCTAGAAACTTATGAAGAGTATCTCACTTCCTGACTACCGTAAGCTTGTCTACAATCTACATGGCACAAGTCAGATGTGTGATGGAATAATCTCCACTTCCTTGGATGAGTGCAGCTCCAACCATTCAAGAAGCTTGACTCCACCGAGGACAAAGCAGTGCTCTTGATTGGCAACCCACTCAGTACCTTCAACATTCACTCCCTCCACCTCTGATGCACAGTGGCAGATGTGTGTACCATCGACAACAGTGTTTTTAAAACTTTTATTCCTGGGACCCACTTTTACCAACCGCCCAACCTTCGGGACCCACACCAGCCGACCTTCGGAACACACCATTTTGCTTACCTTTAATACGACAGGTGTATCTGCTTAGTCCTCATGGTCTCACTCCAATCAGGTTCACAGGAGGAGAGGGCAATGTGCATATCAGGTACAGAGTTCAGCTGGTTCTTTTATGCTGTCTTCATCTATGTGAGGACAGAAAATCCAACTTTGCACATGTAGGTCGTTGTGAACGGCAACAGGAACAAAATGCTTGTTTTACTCAGCACTGGATACTCCTCGGAGACCCTACTCCAGAATGCTGACAGTCTCATGGACTTGTGGCGTGTTTTCAATGCGCTGTCACCGGTGAAGCGCAGACACGTGCAGTCTCTTTATTTGGAGTCAGCTGTAAGGTAATAATTGTCTCTGGGGGTCTCAAACCCAGAAGTATTTTTCACCCATCTCCTCTCTTTTAAAATCTGAAACTTCTACTCTGGAAAGTAGTGACAAAAACTGTTGATCAGCGCAGCCAGATGTGACTGTTCCCTTATTAACATTGTTTTCTTCAATGTGTCACAGCAGTGTGGGGAACATGTAGTAGTTTTGCCTTTGCCCTCACATTTGCCAAACTTTCAATTACTTTTGGAAAGCATCTATTTATTCACAGTGCCAAAGGCAATCATCACCCTTCCCTTGCTCTCTGCCACCACTTCTGGTGGGAAGACTGTATGGTTAAAAAAACAGTCGTGCCCGGCATTTTCAACTTAAAAACTGGTCACAGCAGGCATTCTTAGAAGCCTGTCGCGGCCGTTGGGTGCCTCTCCCGTGATTAGGAACGCTGCGACCGATTACACTGCAACCCTCCCATCACACGTCCGCGACCCCGCTGTGGGTCACAACCTGCAGCTTGAAAAGCCCTGATCTACGAGATGCACTGCAGCAACTTACCAAGCCTAATTCAACAACATCTTTCAAATCTTTGACCTCTACCACCCAGAAGGACAAGGGCAGCAAATGCATGGGAATAGCACCACCTGCAAAGTCAACTTCAAGCCACACACCATCCTGACTTGGAACTATATCGCTGTCTTTTCACTGTCGCTGGTTCAAAAACCTGGAACTCCCTTCCTTTTTTTCTCATTTATGGAAGTGGCCATCGCTGGTCAGGCCAGCATTTATTGTCCATCCCTAGTTGCCCTTCAGAACGTGATGGTGAGTTGCCTTCTTGAACCGCTGCAGTCCCCGAGGTGTAGGTACACCCACAGTGATCTTAGGGAGGGAGTTCAAGGATTTTGACCCAGTGACAGTGAAGGAACGGTTATATATTTCCAAGTCAAGGTGGTGAGTGACTTGGAGGGGAACTTCCAGATAGTGGGGTTCCCAGGTATCTGCTGCTCTTGTCCTTCTCGATGGTAGTGGTCATGGGTTTGGAAGTTGCTGCCTAAGGAACCTTGGTGAGTTCCTGCAGTGCATCTTGCAGATAGTACACACAGCTGCCACTGTTCATCAGTGGTGGAAGGATTAAATGTCTGTGGAAGGGGTAGCAATAAAGTGGACTGCTTTGAGCTGGATGTTGAGTTTCTTGAGTGCAGTTGGAGCTGCACTCATCCAGGCATTCCATTACACTATAATCTATAAATAATAATCTTTTTTGTCACAAGTAGGCTTACATTAACACTGCAATGAAGTTACTGTGAAAAGCCCCTAGACGCCACATTCTTGCACCTGTTCGGGTACACAGAGGGAGAATACAGAATGTCCAAATTACTTAATAGCACGTCTTTCAGGACTTGTGGGAGGAAACCGGAACACCCGGAGGAAACCCACGCTGACACGGGGAGAACGTGCAGATTCCGCACATACAGTGACCCAAGCTGGGAATCGAACATGGGACCCTGGCGCTGTGAAGCAACAGTGCTAAACCACTATGCTACCATGCTAACTGACACTCCGGACTTGTGACTTGTAGATGGGGCCAGGCCTTGGGGGGAAATAGGGAGTGTCAGGAGGCAAGTTACTCACTGTAGAATTCCTAGCCTTTGACCTGCTCTTGCAGCCACAGTTTTAATATGGCTAGTCCAGTTCAGGGGTAGATTCTCCAACCCCTCGCCGGGATGCTAGGGGGGTGCTAGGATGCCTGTCCCGCCGTCGTGGATTAAACCACCTCTCCTACCGGCGGGATAAGGTGGCGCGGGCGGGCTCCGGGGTCCTGGGGGGGGCGCGGGGTGATCTGGCCCTGGGGGGTGCCCCCACGGTGGCCTGGCCCGCGATCGGGGCCCACCGATCCACGGGCGGGCCTCTGCCGTGGGGGCATTCTTTTCCTTCCGCCTTCGCCACGGTCTCCACCATGGCGGAGGCGGAAGAGACTCCCTCCACTGCGCATGCGTGGGGTGCCGTGAGCGGCCGCTAACGGTCCCGCGCATGCGCCGCCCGGCAATGTCATTTCCGCGCCAGCTGGCGGAGCACTTCCGCCAGCTGATGGGGCGGAAATCAGTCCGGCGCAGGCCTAGCCCCTCAACGTTAGGGCTCGGCCTCCCAAGATGCGGAGGATTCCGCACCATTGGGGCGGCGCGATGCCCGACTGATCTGCGCCGTTTTTGGCGCCGGTCGGCGGACATCACACCGATACCGGAGAATTTCGCCCCAGTTTCTGATCAATGGTAACCCCCAGGATGTTGATTGTGGGGGATTCAGTGATGGTAATGCCATTGAATGTCAAGAGGTGATGGTTAGATCCTCTCTTGTAGGAGATGGTCATTGCCTGGCAATTGTGTGATGCAAATCTAACTTCCCACTTGTCAGCCCAAGCCTGGATATTGTCCAGGTCTTGTTGCATTTGGACATGGATTGCTTCTTTATCCGAGGAGTTGCAAATGGTACTGAACATTGTGCAGTCATCTACAAACATCCCCACTTCGAACCTTGTCATCGAAGGAAAGTTATTGATGAAGCAGTTGAAGATGGTTAGGCCTAGGACCCTAACCTGGGGTCTCCTGCAGTGATATCCTGAAGCTGAGATCACAAACCTCCAACCACCACAATCACCTTCCTTTGTGCTGGTATGACTCCAACCAACGGAGAATTTCCCCCCATTCCCATTGACTCAAGTTTTGCCAGGGCTCTTCGATGCCATACTCGGTCAAATGGTGCCATGATGTCAAGGGAAGCCATTCTCACCTCACCTTTGGCATTCAGCTCTTTTGTCCATGTTTGAACCAAGGCTGTAATGAGGTCAGAAGCTAAGTGACCCTGGCAGACCCCAAACTGAGCGTGAGCAAGATATTGCTGATTAAGTGGCACTTGATAGCACTGTTGATGACTCCTTCCATCATTTTGCTGGTAATAGAGAATAGATAACAGAGATAGGGCAGTAATTGGCTGTGTTGGATTTGTCCTTTTTCTTGTGTACACCTGGGCAATTTTCCACATTGCTGGGTAGATGCCAGTGAGGTAGCTGCACTGGAACAGCTTGGCTAGGGGTGCAGCAAGTTCTGGAGCACAAGTCTTAAGTACTATTGTCAGAATATTGTCAGGGCCCATAGCCAATGCAGTATCCAGTGCCTTCAGTCTTTTCTTGATATCATGTGGAAGAATTGTATTGGCTGAAGACTGACATCTGTGATGTTGGGGACCTCCAGAGGAAACCGAGATGGATCATCTACTCGGCACTTCTGGCTGAAGATTGCTGTGAACACGTTAACCTTATCTTTGGAACAGCTGTGCTGGGCTCCTCCTTCATCAAGGATGGGGTTATTTGTCGAGCCTTCTCCTCCAGTGAGTTGTTTAATTGTCCACCACCATTTATGGCTGGATGTGGCAGGACTGCAGAGCTTAAATCTGATGTGTTCATTGTGGAATCACTTAGCTCTGTCTATTACTTGCTGCTTATGTTGTTTGACACACAAGTTATGTTGTAGCTTCACCAGATTGACACCTCATTTTTAGGTGTTGCTCCTAGCATGCCCTCCTTCATTCTTCATTGAACCAGGGTTGATCCCCTGGCTTGATGGTAATAGTCGAGTAAGGGAATATGCCGGGCCATGAGGTTACAGATTGTGGTCAAGTTGAATTCTGCTGCTGCTGATGGCCGACAGTGCTTCATGGATGCTCAGTCTTGAGTTGCTAGATCTGTTCCAAGTCGATCCTCACAGTACTATGCTTCTTTTGGGTTAACCAAATACCTATCAGCAATGTGAGTGTTCCTACAAACATGGACTGCAGTCGTGTAAGAAGGCACCACACCACTATCTCTCAGGGGCAATCACAGATGGGCAATAATTGTGCCCTAGCCATTGACCTATTTAGCAATCTTTCACCTGAGCCAAGCAGTAAAGGTGTTGGATTCAGGTCATAGTGATATTATTTTGTGGATAGTTGACATGACACGTCACAAATTTAATTCCAGCTGACTTCAAGTGAAGTTAATCAATTAACTTCCATTGCCTCTCATTCCTTGATAATGCCAATTTGGAGGTTAGTCTTGAACTCTGATCTCACTTCAACCTCACATAGTTAGCACTGCTGCACTCCCACATCTCACAGTTTGCACACACAGTCAACTATTTGACAATGAGAGGCATATCACCCAAACACATTGCACCACTGACACACATCCCTCCCTCTTGCAGGACAAGATGGTCAGAAATTGGAGGCAGTGCACTGATTCAGCAGAAGTTGAGAATGGTTTTATGCCCTCACTCAAATAGAAGAGATGTTACTGGCAATAATTACAGTGGGCATGACTGATGCCATGGCCAACAATGGAGCAGGAAACATAAAGGATAATGGTATGTTCTGACCTAATCCACCATCTCCCACCCCACATCCTACTTTCCCATAATTTCTCCTAAATTACAAGCTGTACCTCTTACCTTCCCCTCTATATTTCACCCCAACCTTACCCATCTGCCTTTATCTTTTCAGATATCCAAGAGCTGCCAGTGATATGAAATTCGAGAGGAGAGGGGAACTGGTGAAGAAGAAACACGGTGACTTGATCTCACAATCACCACCAGCTCAGACACTGACACTGCGTACAGAATAGAGGCACAATCTGCACATAACGAGTTATTGGGCAAGAGTGGCTTGCAATTTAGGGCAGGGGGAAAGGATAGTGCAGCTGCCAGCTCAAGAAGGTGAGACTCCAACTGAGCTTAGCTCCAGAGGGCTCAGGGCTTCAATGCTGCAGCCATTGAAAAAGGCTGATGGGAATGTACAGCTTTGCAGACCAGAAAATATGGTCAAGGGCATTGTAGAGTCCAACTCCAATTTGGTGCAGGCGTTTGTGTAAAGCTTCAAACCTATCCTTCAGGACTTCTGGTTGCGGCTATGCCTTGGTAGGTTGCGCGGTCGACAGTTCCCGCCGATAACGGACTTTTGGGCCCTTTTAAGGAGCTCCAGCGGCATTTGGATGACGATTCCCGGTGTGGGAAGGGAACAGTGAGGGTCCCCCAGCACTTTATGGAGTGGACCAGGAGCGGAGCGGTCAAACAAGTGGCTTTAGAGAAGAGAGGAGAACGGGCGCGAAAATACAAGATGGCGGCAGGCGGTGATCAGGCAGCGTGGGCCCAGTGGTCTCGGGAGCAGCAGGGGTTTTTGAGAAGCTGCTTTGCGGACTTGAAGGAGGAGATGTTGGCCCCTACGACGGCGTCGATCGAAAGGTTGGTGGAAACCCAGAAGATGCAGGGGACGGCGATTAAGGAGGTGCAGCAGAAGGCCTCTGAGAATGAGGACAAGATTCTGGGCCTGGAGGTCAGAGTGGAAGCGCACGAGGCGCTGCACAAAAAATGGCAGGAGAAGCTGGAGAATAGGTCGAGGAGGCAGAACCTGCGGATTCTGGGTCTCCCTGAAGGCGTGGAGGGGTCGGATGCTGCGGCGTATGTGGCCACGATGCTGAGTACGCTGATGGGCGCCGGGGCCTTCCTGAGGCCCCTGGAGCTGGATGGGGCGCAGAGTCCTGGCCAGGAGGCCGAGGGCGAACGAGTCGCCGAGGGCTATGGTGGTAAGGTTCCACCGCCTCACCGACAGGGAGAGTGTCCTGCGATGGGTGAAGAAGGAGCGGAGCAGCAGGTGGGAGAACACCGAGATCCGGATTTACCAAGACTGGAGTGTAGAGCTGGCCAAGAAGCGTGCAGGATTCAATCGGGCCAAGGCGGTCCTCCACGGGAAGGGGGTGAAGTTTGGGCTGTTACAGCCGGCGAGGCTGTGGGTCACATACCAGGACCGACACCGCTATTTTGAAACGCCGGATGAGGCGTGGACTTTCATCAAGAATGAGAAGTTGGACTCGAATGAATGGTTTGCAGTATGTTATGAGGGTTGTGGGTGAAGGAGATGGGGCGATGTTTGGCTGGGGTTTTTCCCCGCGTTTTCTTGGGTCTGGGTGGCCCTGTGGCCTGCTGCCCTCGGGGATTGGGGCGAGGTCGCAGCTGGGAGGAGCTGCGTCATAGGGGGTGGGGTCGGCCCAGGCAGGGCGCGCGGCTTTTTCCTGCGAAATGGTGGGGGCGGTACCCGAAGCCGGGGGCGGTACCGTGTTCGATATCCGTATTGGTTTATATGGGGTGTAGGGGGAGGGACTCTCTTTACCCCACCTAGGTTGGGGGGGGGGGGGGGAGGGGGTTAGGTTGGAGATTTATAAGGGGAACCCACAGGGGGATTGGAGGTGGAAGCGGGAGCGGACGGGGTCAGCATGAGTCAGCTGGCTTACGGGAGTGCAATGGGGGGGGGGGGAGGGCGGTTAAGCAGTTGCTTGGTCAGGGAGGGGGAGGTTTTTGCGGGGGGGGGGGAACTGGGTTGCTGCTGTGCTGATTGAGGGGGAATCGATGGTAAGCGGGAGAGTCGGGGCGGGGAGCCTTCGCCTAGGGGACTGGAGGGTGCGGGGGGCGCGGGCACGTGGCTGGCCTAAAAAAGGAGAAGGTTAGTTGGCAGAGGGGAGGGAGGGGGGGGGGGGGAAGAGAGGCCCCCGATCCGGCTGATCACGTGGAACGTGAGAGGCCTGAATGGGCCGGTCAAGATGGCCCGGGTGTTTTCGCACTTAAAGGGGCTGAAGGCAGACGTAGCCATGCTACAGGAAACACACCTGAAGATCGCGGATCAAACCAGGCTGAGGAAGGGATGGGTGGGGCAGGTTTTTCACTCAGGGCTGGATGCGAAGAACAGGGGGGTTGCAATTTAGGTGAATAAGCGGGTGGCATTTGAGGCGGTGGGTATTGTAGCAGATAAGGGGGGTCGTTATGTTATGGTGAGTGGCAGGTTGCAGGGGGCCCGGGTGGTGCTAGTGAATGTGTATGCTCCGAACTGGGACGATGCAGGGTTCATGAAGCGGATGCTGAGTCGGATTCCGGATCTGGAGTCATGTAGTTTGATAATGGGGGGGGGGGGGACTTCAATACAGTCCTGGACCCGACTCTGGACCGGTCTAGGTCGAGGTCGGGTAAGCGGCCGGCAGCGGCCAAGGTCCTGAGGGGGTTCATGAACCAGATGGGGGGAGTGGATCCGTGGCGATTTGCCAGGCCAAAGGAGTTTTCCTTCTTCTCCCATGTACACAAGGCTTACTCGCGGGTAGATTTTTTTCGTGCTAAGCAGGGCGCTGATCTCGAGGGTGGAGGGGGCGGAGTATTCGGCCATTGCGATCTCGGACCATGCCCCGCACTGGGTGGAGCTGGGGGTGGGGGAGGAGAGAGGCCAACGCCCGCTGTGGCGAATGGACGCGGGGCTACTGGTGGTCGAGGAGGTCTGTGGGGCGGGTCCGGAGGTGCATCCAAAGATATGTAAAGGCCAATGATAATGGGGAGGTGGCGGTGAGTGTGGTCTGGGAGGCGCTAAAGGCAGTGGTCAGGGGGGAGTTAATCTCAATCAGGGCCCACAGGGAAAAGAGGGAGAGGATGGAGGGAGAGATTGGTGGGGGAGATACTGAGGAGGTATAGGAGGTATGCGGAATCACCCGAGGACAGGCTGCTGAAGGAGCGAGGGAGCCTCCAAACGGAGTTTTGACTTGCTAACCACGGGGAAGGCTGAGGCCCAGTTGAGGAAGGTACAAGGAGAAGTGCATGAGTATGGGGAGAAGGCAAGTCAGATGCTGGCACATCAGCTGCGGAAGAGGGGGGCGGCTAGGGAGATTGGGGGAATTAGAGATAGGGGGGGGAACACGTTGCAGAGTCCAGCTAAAATAAACGAGGTCTTTAAGGATATCTATGGTAAACTGTATGAGTCAGAACCCCCAAAGGTTGGGGAGGGGATGAGGCGGACCAACTGAGGTTCCCAAATGTGGAGGAAGGGCGGATAGAGGGACTGGGGGCCCCGATTGGGACGGAGGAGCTAGTTAAGGGGTTGGGAGTATGCAGACGGGCGCCGGATCGATTCCCCGTAGAATTCTATAGGAAATTCCCGGAGTTGTTGGGCCCGCTGTTGTTGTGAACTTTTAACGAGGCTAAGGAAAAGGGTATCCTTCCCCCGACGAGATCGCAGGCTCTGATCTCGCTTATCCTCAAGAGTGATAAGGACCTGCTGCAATGCGGTTCCTATAGGCCGATTTCCTTAATGTGGATGCCAAGCTGTTGGCCAAGACCTTGGCTACTAGGATTGAGGATTGTGTCCCGGGAGTGATTCATGAGGATCAGACGGGGTTTGTGAAGGGCAGGCAGCTGAATACGAATGTGCGGAGGCTCCTGAATGTGATCATGATGCCCTCAATGAGGTGGGGGGGGGGGGGGGGGGGGGGGGGGGAGAAACGCGGAGGTGGCAGTAGCAATGGACGCGGAGATGGCCTTTGACCGGGTGGAGTGGGAGTACCTCTGGGAGGCGTTAGGCAGATTTGGATTTGGGGAGGAATTCATAGGGTGGGTCAAATTGTTGTACCAGGCCCCGGTAGCGAGTGTGTCGATGAACCGACTGCGGTCAAGGTACTTTAGGTTATATCGTGGAACGAGGCAGGGGTGCCCTTTGTCCCCCCCTGCTGTTTGCCTTGGCAATTGAGCCGCTGGCCATGGCGTTGAGGGAGTCCAGAAACTTCAGGGGGTTGATTCGGGGGTGGGGGGGGGACATCGTGTTTCACTGTATGCGGATGGCCTGCTTCTGTATATTGCGGATCCGGTGGAGGGGATGGGGGAGGTCATGCAGGCTCTTAGGGATTTTGGAGACTTTTCGGGATACAAGCTAAACGTGGGAAAAAGCGAGCTTTTTGTGGTGCATGCAAGGGGCCAGGAAGAGAGGTTAGCGATCAGATGGAGGAGGACTTTAGGAGGTGGGACATGTTGCCACTCTCCCTGGCAGGCAAGGTGCAGTCCGTAAAGATGACGGTCCTCCCTAGGTTCTTGTTCGTGTTTCAGTGCCTGCCCATTCTCATCCCCAAGTCCTTTTTCAAGCGGGTAAATAGGAGTATCATGGGATTTGTGTGGGCAAATAAGACCCCGCGGGTTAAGAGACTGTTTTTGGAGCGCAGTCTATTACTGGGCAGCGAATGTGTTGATGATTCGGAAATGGGGAATGGAGGGAGAGGGGGCGGCGTGGAAACGGTTGGAGGTGGCGTCCTGTAAAGATACTAGCTTGGGGGCACTGGTGACGGCACCGTTGCCGCTTCTGCTGACGTGGTATACCACGAGCCCGGTGGTGGCAGCAACACTGAGGATTTGGGGGCAGTGGAGACGGCATAGGGGGGAGGTAGGGGCCTCAGTTTGGACCCCGATACGGAACAACCACAGGTTCGTTCCAGGTAGGATAGATGGTGGGTTCCTGGGCTGGCACAGGGTGGGAATCAGAAGGATGGGGGATTTGTTTATCGATGGGACTTTTGCCAGTCTGAGGGCACTGGAGGAGAAATTTGGGTTACCCCCGGGGAACACTTTTAGGTACATGTAGGTTCGGGCATTTGTGAAAAAACAGGTGGGAGAATTTCCACTGCTACCTGCTCGGAGGATACAGGACAGGGTGGTCTCGGGGGTGTGGGTGGGGGATGGCAAAGTATGGGACATATACCAGGAGCTGCAGGAGGTGAAAGAGGCCTCGGTGGAAGAACTGAAGGGCAAGTGGGAGGAGGAGCTGGGGGAGGAGCTGGATGAGGGCCTGTGGGCGGACGCCCTGGGCAGGGTCAATTCCTCCTCATCTTGCACCAGGCTTAGCCTGATTCAGTTTAAAGTGGTGCACTGGGCGCATATGACAAGGGCGAGAATGAGTAGGTTTTTTGGGGCAAAGGACAGGTGCATGAGGTGTTCAGGGATGCCCATATGTTTTGGATATGCCCGGCGCTTACAGAATTTTGGAAGGGCTTTGCAAAGGCTACGTCCAAGGTCTTGGACAATCGGGTGAAACCGAGCTGGGGGATAGCGATTTTTGTTCGTCCAGGATATTAAGGATTCAGCTCTTTAGCACACTGCAATTAATAAGGTTTACATTATCAAATTGTACTGTACACAGTTAGTAGTGCATAGCTGTACATAGCTTAGTAGCACATCTTAATTTGCACGCATGAGTGGGGTAATTCATGAATTTTGGGTTATTTTGTTCAGAACGTCTGAAAGTCAGCATACTTTAAGTGCCAAATACAGTAACATAGCTTAAAGAAAGAACCCGCAGAGTGAACTGAAGTTATAGCTAGGTGACATTTGCACATTTGGGCTCCAACAAGTTTCCTTAACAGTAAGCATAAAATAAAGCTACAAAGCTGATTGGACAGAAGAATGTTCTGAGGACCAGGAACTCTGGTTAATGGCTAAAAATTTACTTAAGGTTTTCTGAGGGGAATTTCGGCGCACTCTTCCCATTGGTCAAGAGTTGCAAATATTGGGTGAGAGATTGTTAGTTGTGTTGATTCAGATGCACTTACTCGGGATACATGTTGTAAAGCTACATGCAGAAAAGATATAAAAATAGGGGTGCAATACTGAGCTCTTAGCATTTGCCAAAGGATAGCATCTGTCACAGGATGTTGTTGGGGGGGGGGGGGCATTTGTGAGCAGCTAGAGCTGTTACGAGTAAGACACTTGCTTGGAAGTTAGAATTTACATACGACACAGCCAGTCCATGGGTATCTCTAACAGGGCTGAGAGGTTACCGTAAAATCCAGTATTAGGTTTAGTTTGTAACTAAAGTAATTGCCACAGGTTGAGAGATTGTTGTAAGAACCCAGTATTAGGAATCAGTGCACCTAGCATAGCCTGGATTTTCAGAGCTGATGTAATTGCTTTAAGAGAGAATGGAAGAGGGAAAACATTCAGTCGGCAGCAACAAAGTGTGTAGCTTTAGCAGTTAAGATAGACTGGGAAGTTGTGAGTTGATAAAGGATCCACTAGAGTTGAAGTCGAAAAGCTGCAGAGTTAACAAAGAACAAATAAAAGTACAGCACAGGAACAGGCCCTTTGGCCCTCCAAGCCCGTGCCGACCATGCTGCCCGACTAAACTACAATCTTCTACACTTCCTGGGTCCGTATCCCTCTATTCCCATCCTATTCATGTATTTGTCAAGGTGCCACTTAAATGTCACTATCGTCCCTGCTTCCACCACCTCCTCCGGCAGTGAGTTCCAGGCACCCACTACCCTCTGTGTAAAAAACCATGCCTCGTACATCTACTCTAAACTTTGCCCCACGCACCTTAAACCTATGCCCCCTAGTAATTGACCCCTCTACCCTGGGGAAAAGCCTCTGACTATCCACTCTGTCTATGCCCCTCATAATTTTGTAGACCTCTATCAGGTCGCCCCTCAACCTCCGTCGTTCCAGTGAGAACAAACCGAGTTTATTCAACTGCTCCTCATAGCTAATGCCCTCCATATCAGGTAACATTCTGGTAAATCTCTTCTGCACCCTCTCTAAAGCCTCCACATCCTTCTAGTAGTGTGGCGACCAGAATTGAACACTATACTCCCAAGTGTGGCCTAACTAAGGTTCTATACAGCTGCAACATGACTTGCCAATCCTTATACTCAATGCCCCGGCCAATGAAGGCAAGCATGCCGTATGCCTTCTTGACTACCTTCTCCACCTGTGTTGCCCCTTTCAATGACCTGTGGACCTGTACTCCTAGATCTCTTTGACTTTCAATACTCTTGAGGGTTCTACCATTCACTGTATATTCCCTACCTGCATTAGACCTTCCAAAATGCATTACCTCACGTTTGTCCGGATTAAACTCCATCTGCCATCTCTCCGCCCAAGTCTCCAAACAATCTAAATCCTGCTGTATCCTCTGACAGTCCTCATCGCTATCCGCAATTCCACCAACCTTTGTGTCGTCTGCAAACTTACTAATCAGACCAGTTACATTTTCCTCCAAATCATTTATATATACTACAAACAGCAAAGGTCCCAGCACTGATCCCTGCGGAACACCACTAGCCACAGCCCTCCAATTAGAAAAGCATCCTTCCATTCGCTCATTACTCTGCACTGCCACTAACAATACACCGCATGAACGTCTTTTTGCCTTCCCCAGGAAGTCCACATCCAGGGTGTCGCTCCCGACTTGGCTCACAGCTCCGGGAACCGTGCTTCTCCGTAAACATGTCCGACTCCACAAGGCAGACCCGTTAGTGGAGAGGGTACACTTGCTCCGCACAAACCCCCAGTACGCCTACGTGGCTACTCTCTGCCTTCTATGACCTAGCCAGTTCTGTATCCACCTTGCCAGCTCACCCCTGATCCCGTGTGATTTCACCTTTTGTACTAGTTTACCATGAGGGACCTTGTCAAAGGCCTTACTGAAGTCCATATAGACACCATCCACTACCCTACCTGCATCAATCATCTTTGTGACCACTTCGAAAAACTGTATCAAGTTAGTGAGACACGACCTCCCCTTCACAAAACCATGCTGCCTCTCACTAATACGTTAATTTGCTTCCAAATGGGAGTAGATCCTGTCTTGAAGAATTCTCTCCCGTAATTTCCCTACCACTGACGTAAGGCTCACCGGCCTGTAGTTCCCTGGATTATCCTTGCTACCCTTCTTAAACAGAGGAACAACATTGGCTATTTTCCTGTCCTCCGGGACATCACCTGAAGACAGTGAGGATCCAAAGATTTCTGTCAAGGCCTCAGCAATTTCCTCTCTAGCCTCCTTCAGTATTTTGGGGTAGATCCCATCAGGCCCTGGGGACTTATCTACCTTAATATTTTTCAAGACGCCCAACACCTCGTCTTTTTGGATCTCAATGTGACCCAGGCTATCTATACACCCTTCTCCAGACTCAACATCCACCAATTCCTTCTCTTTGGTGAATACTGATGCAAAGTATTCATTTAGTACCTCGCCCATTTCCTCTGGCTCCACACATAGATTCCCTTGCCTATCCTTCAGTAGGCCAACCCTTTCCCTGGCTACCCTCTTGCTTTTTATGTACGTGTAAAAAGCCTTGGGATTTTCCTTAACCCTATTTGCCAATGACTTTCCGTGACCCCTTCTAGCCCTCCTGACTCCTTGCTACTTTCCTTATATTCCACACAGGCTTCGGCTGTTCCCAGCCTTTTAGCCCTGACAAATGCCTCCTTTTTCTTTTTGACGAGGCCTACAATATCTCTCGTTATCCAAGGTCCCCGAAAATTGCCGTATTTATCCTTAAATTGACTAAGCTAAAGTCTCGAAGGATATCATGAATCAAGAGACCAGGTTCAGGGAACAAAGGAAAGAAGACGCCTGGAATCTCAGGATCCATGGCAAAGACAGATTGGCATGCATTAAACTTATTTATCGTGCCATGCCTCAACTGATAAAATGGTAAGTATCAATTTTTATTGTACAACAAACATTATGAATTTGCATTCTAAGTTAATGATTGTCCCTTTTGCCAATGAGGTTATTCTTCGACAAGGATTTTCTTACTCTGGGGTTGAGTATAGAATTCAAATGCCTACAAAGGAATATGGAGTCAAGGTGGAAAACTAGGGTTTGGATACAAGTCAGCGATTAGCTCATTGAAAGGCAGAACAACTTTGAGAGACTGAATGACCTACTACTGTTGCTATGAAGCTGCTCAAAATATACGCACTTTCAATTTATTGGAAGAGTTAAATTAACAAGACACCAGAAGTAATCTTACTTTAAAAAAAGTCACATCAGTCTACAAGATGTTGAAAGTGTTTTCCCCAGAGTTGTTTTCTTTTCACACAGGATTTGTTTTGTAAGCGCCCAGAAATAGCTTGTGGTTTCTGGTAAGGCCGTTAATATTTAATCTTTGATTAAGGAAGTCCTCTGATGCTTTCAATTCCACTGGGACTTGGTGCTTTAGAAATATTTGGCAACAAGTCAGAAGAGCCATCCCACAGCTGCAGCCTGTTATACTCGAAAACAATTCATTGCTTCACAGCCAACCAGGAGTTACATATCTGAAACTACTGAAATGCACAATCAGCAGAAAGACTTTTAAAGAACTGGAAATATAGGAAATTTAAAAAAACACAGAAAATGTTCAAAATACACAGCAAGAGCATCTGGGGCTGATTTTGGGCAGCCTTTGGACAGAGACGGAGAGGGGGGGGTCTCACAAGAGAAGTAAACAGTGTCTACAGTCAGCAACAACTGCTCTTGCCTTTGTTTCAGATGTGAACATTTTACACCTGAGTAACTCGACTTGTTCCCCACGTTCCCGTTGTCGTGTTATTCACCCTGGGGTAACACGGACTGCAACACAATGCAGATAAACGATAAAGCATACACCAAACGTAGGCGTTGGTTCAATAAGATTTATTGAACTGCAGTAACAAAGCACAGAACTGCCTGTGGGTTGACTCTTTACTACTCTAAGTAACCTAACTCTAACTATCTAGACCTAGGTCGTGAAGAAGGCCTATGGTGTGCTCGCGTTCATTAACAGAGGGATTGAATTTAAGAGCCGTGAGGTGATGATGCAGCTGTACAAAACTTTGGTAAGGCCACATTTGGAGTACTGTGTACAGTTCTGGTCACCTCATTTTAGGAAGGATGTGAAAGCTTTAGAAAAGGTGCAAAGGAGATTTACCAGGATGTTGCCTGGAATGGAGAGTAGGTCTTACGAGGAAAGGTTGAGGGTGCTAGGCCTTTTCTCATTAGAACGGAGAAGGATGAGGGGCGACTTGATAGAGGTTTATAAGATGATCAGGGGAATAAATAGAGTATACAGTCAGAGACTTTTTCCCCGGGTGGAACAAACCATTACAAGGGGACATAAATTTAAGGTGAAAGGTGGAAGATATAGGAGGGATATCAGAGGTAGGTTCTTTACCCAGAGAGTAGTGGGGGCATGGAATGCACTTCCTGTGGAAGTAGTTGAGTCGGAAACATTAGAGACCTTCAAGCAGCTATTGGATAGGTACATGGATTACGGTAAAATGATATAGTGTAGATTTATTTGTTCTTAAGGGCAGCATGGTAGCATTGTGGATAGCACAATTGCTTCACAGCTCCAGGGTCCCAGGTTCGATTCCGGCTTGGGTCACTGTCTGTGCGGAGTCTGCACGTCCTCCCCGTGTCTGCGTGGGTTTCCTCCGGGTGCTCCAGTTTCCTCCCACAGTCCAAAGATGTGCAGGGTAGGTGGATTGGCCATGATAAATTGCCCTTAGTGTCCAAAATTGCCCTTGGTGTTGGGTGGAGGTGTTGAGTTTGGGTGGGGTGCTCTTTCCAAGAGCCGGTGCAGACTCAGGGGGCCGAATGGCCTCCTTCTGCACTGTAAATTCAATGATAATCTATGATTAATCTAGGACAAAGGTTCGGCACAACATCGTGGGCCGAAGGGCCTGTTCTGTGCTGTATTTTCTATGTTCTATGTTCTAGGCCAGGCTAGCTCTGATCCACGTGTAGAAGGTGTTGAATGATTTGTACACCCTGACTGTCACTACAGTTGTCACCAGTGGAAAGAGGCAGAGTGCTGATGCCTCGTGTGTTTTATAGTTGGAGCCCCCCCTCTGGTGTTCTGTCTAGTGATTAGTTGTGTTCTGTTCTGTATGTTGATTGGCTCACCTGGGTGTCTGTCACTGCCTGCTTTTACCTCATGATGTGCATGGGTGCATATTATGACATCCTCCCTTTTTAAAAAAAAATTTGTTGGTTGCTTATAGCATATACGACATATTTACAGAAGTAACTATTTACAGTAATTGGTGAGTGAATGCATATGTACATGTAAGGTGTCTAGCGTGCAGTATATATACAAAGGAACTATTTACAAGTCCAGTCGTTGGGGTTGTCGTCGGATTCTTGTGGACCGCCTGAGAGGTGGAGGTGGGGATGATGGCGTCTTGACAGGCTGGCATGCAGCCAGACTGGTGGCCTCGTGGAGCGAGGTGCCCAGATAAGGCATAACGACATCTGGGAACGTGAGATCCGGTGGTTGGCAGGCAAGTTTGCGTAGTGCCCTTCTGTTGCGCCTGATAATGGATCCATCAGCCATGCAAACCACAAACGACCTGGAAACAGCCTGTCGAACAACAACAGCTGGAGCTGACCAGCCTCCACCAGGCAACTTGATGCGAACAGCGTCCTTCGGAGCGAGCACGGGCAGATCAGTGGCATGAGCACCATATGTCAGCTTTTGCCGGGTTCTGATTTGCTGCCTTTTTTGCAGCACTGGAAGGTGATCCAGTTCAGGTAAATGAATGGCCGGAACAGTCATCCTCTGGATCCGTGACGGCATCAGGTTCCAAATCCAGCAGCCCTTGCTGCATACTTCAAACGCGTCTGCGTTGGAACTGGGATCGCTGGCCCCCTAACGGAGGTGCAGACCTGCACAAGGCCGCATAATGGCCAGGCTTCTTGAAGTTGAGACATCGCCTGCCTCTTGCAGGGCATTGCCGCTTTAAATGGGCGGTGCCACAGATGGGGGACGTCATCACGTCGACTTCGTGACGCTCCGTGTGTCGTCGAACATGCGCAGTGCAGTCAGCCACCGCTCGCACCTGCGCAGTGTGGTCTTCGGCCGCTTCGTTCTTCCGACTGTGGTGCGCATGCGTGGGACCCCTGGAAAAGCGCGCAAAATGGCCGCCTTCGTCGATGCTCAGGCGCCGCATTCGGGCGATGGCCTGAACACTCTCTGCCTCGTGCGAGGCAAGTTGGTCCTGCTCTGCCGACTTAAGGCAGGAATAGCGACTGTTCACCTGTTCATGGGCTTTGCATGTCTTGATGACTACTGGAAGGGTCATATTTTTTATTTTTAGGAGCTGCTCCCGCAGGGCGTCGGAGTGGATGCCAAACACGATCTGATCCCTGATGGTGGAATCAGCGGTGTCACCGTAGTTGCAGGATTGCGCTAGAATGTGAAGATGAGTTAGAAAGGGTTGGAAAGGCTCATCCTTACCCTGAAGGCGTTGCTGGAAGACATAACGCTCGAAGCATTTGTTCATTTCGACTTCACAGTGACTGTCGAATTTGGCTAAGATGGTCTGGAACTTGGTCTTGTCCTCACCGTCGGCAAAAGTGAGCGAATTGAAGATTTGGATGGCCTGGTCACCACCAGTCGATAGTAGCAGCGTGATATTTCGGGCATCGGACGCACCTTCGAGGCCCGAGGCCTCAATGTATAGACTGAATTTCTGCTTGAAGACCCGCCAGTTGGCGCCAAGATTTCCGGAGATCCGGAGCTGTGGAGGTGCCTGGATCTTTTCCATGCCGCTGGAATGCAGTTGCTGGTCGTCAGTGAATTTTCGAAGGTAAATTGCTTCGAAGCAGTAGCCACTCCTGGTATCATGTCATGTTATTCACCCTGGGGTAACACGGGCTGCAACACGATGCTGATAAACAATAAAGCATACAGCAAACGTAGGCGTTGGTTCAATAAGATTTATTGAACTGCAGTAACGAAGCACACAGCTGCCTGTGGGTTGACTCTCTACTACTCTAAGTAAACTAACTCTAACTATCCAGACCAGGCTAGCTCTGATCCACATGTAGCAGGTGTTGAATGATTTGTACACCCTGACTGTCACTACAGTTGTCACCAGTGGAAAGAGGCAGAGTGCTGATGCCTCGTGTGTTTTATAGTTGGAAGCCCCCCTCTGGTATTCTGTCTAGTAATTGGTTGTGTTCTGTTCTGTATGTTGATTGGCTCACCTGGGTGTCTGTCACTGCCTGCTTTTACCTCATGATGTGCATGGGTGCATATTATGACACCCGTACCCTCCTCCATCATTCCCATAATCAAGTCAGCCATCCAAAAACTGAGAGAGGTGCCATTCGACAGTCACTTGCTGTTACAGCTCAGTGAAGTGGGAGAAATGAAGACACAGGAAGCTGGGAGTGGAGTGGACTGCTTCCTGTAAAAACGTCAATTCTTCAGAGAGCAGGCAGTGAATTTTAACTATAGTGTGGTGTTTTGGGTTGTGTTAGAAAGCTAAAGGGGAGCTAGCTTTTCTGTAATTCAGAGTACTAGTTCCCTATTTTATGTCATTTGTTTGGTACAGTAAAACTCCTAAAACCTGAAATTGTGTCGTGCAATTCATTTAAGTTGGTCACTGGGAACTCAAGTAATCTTTTAAAAGTGAATCAGTCTACAGCAATCACACCAGTAGATAGAAAGACCAGCAAATTGCTTACTCTAATTGGTTGGACACAAAATGTCACATCTGTGGGCATTAAAAAAAACCTGGAAAAGACTAAGACAGTGAAAATCCTTGGCAGAAGGTAAGGGAAGATGCGAGAAGAGGAGAAAGATTGGAAAGGAGAGGTAAAAAATATTCAGATACAGCAGACCAGAAGTAAGGATGTTGGAAGCACACAATTGATCAAGGAGTCTGAAAACACAAACAGTGCAATTCCTGCTTTCTGTTCAAATGCACTTTTTCCAGCAAAGCAGAAGCCCAAAAGTAAGAGTTAATAAAGGAAGGAAGGATTTCTTTCTTGTTCAGTTTGGACTGCCCAAACAGCTCCAGTTCCATTTTCCTCATTATTTGCATTCAGTGCTCGAGGAGGAAAATAGAACTCATACTTGTGTATAACACATTTACATGATCTTTGTACAGCAAATCTCTCCCCCGTGTGTTGAGATGGCTCATCACCTTTACAGAGTCATAGACGGCTACAGTATAGAAAAGGCCCTTCGGCCCATTGCATCTGTGCCACCTAACTATTCTAATCCCATTTCCCAGCACTTGGTCTTGTATGCCTTATCATCGCAAGTTCACATCTAAATACTTTTTAAATGTTCAGGCAGTGAGTTCCTGACTCCCACCACCCTTTGGGTGAAAATGTTTTCCCTCACATCCCCTCTAAATCTTCTGCTCCTTTCCTTAAATTTATGCCCGCTGATCATTGAGCCCTCCAACAACGGGAAAGGTTTCTTCCTATCTACTCAACCTATGCCCTTCATAATTTTATACATCTCAATCATGTCCCCCCTCAGTCTCTGCTCCAAGGAAAAGGGTCATATCCCACACAGACATTACGGGGCTGGAATGATTATCTTCCCTGTGGTTCTTACGGAGTACGAGCTACCCTGCCAGTATGCAGAAAGGATACGTTACTTCTTCCGGGCCAATAACATAACAGAGAACGAATGTCAGATGATCAAACTGTTGATGGCCACATGTTCGGAGAGATGAGGGGCGGGATTCTCCGATCCCCGCCGGGTCGGAGAGTCGCCGGGGGGCGGCGTGAATCCCGCCCCCGCCGGTTGCCGAATTCTCTGGTGCCGGGGATTTGGTGGGGGTGGGAATCGCGCCGCGCCAGCCGCTGGCAGCGCCCCCCCCGGCGATTCTCCGGCCTGCGATAGGCCGAGTGGCCACCCGTTTTCGGCCGGTCCCGCCGGCGTAAATTAGAGTAGGTACTTACCAGCGGGACCTGGTGGCGCGGCGGCCTCCGGGGTCCTCGGGGGGGCGGGGGGGATCTAGCCCCGGGGGGTTGCCCCCACGGTGGCCTGGCCCGAGATCGGGGCCCACCGATCCACAGGCGGGCCTGTGCCGTGGAGGCACTCTATTCCTCCGCGTCGGCTCCTGTGGTCCTCCGCCATGGCCGATGCGGAAACGATACCCCCCTGCGCATGCGCTGGGATGATGCCAGCACACGCTGGCACTCCCACGCATGCGCCAATTTGCGCCGGCCGGCAGAGGCCCTTCGGCGCCGGTTGGCGTTACGCCAAGCCCCTTCCCCACCGGCTGGCGCGGCGCAAACCACTCTGGGGCCGGCCTAGCCCCTGGTGCGGCTCGACGCCGGAGTGGTTCACGCAACTCCTCGGCGCTGGGACCTCCCGCCCCGCCGGGTAGGGGAGAATACTGCCCCAGGTGTCTGACATACCCGGCGGCACCATTCCACCAACTTGTGCTGCAATATTTTAACCCAACCACGTCAGTGATCGTTCAAAGGTATCATTTTAACACAGCGAAAAGGGCGTCGGTGAGTCTGTCACCAAGTTCATATCATGGCTACTGAAGATAGCCCAAGTTTTGTGAGCATGAAACAGCTTTATCTGATATGTTCCGCGATCAATAAATAATATACAGCCAGAAAAAGATTTTGGTCGAATCCTCCCTGACATTTCAACAGGTGCTACAGATCTCTTTGTCCTGAGAGAGAACGGAACATGGTGTCCAAGAAATATAAGGGATGGAGGTGAATGTTTGGGGCGTTGCTCCTCACATGGTATCCCCACGGCCCAGATCGACTGCCGCAGCGACTCCGGCCTCTGGATGAAGGGCTGGCCGTCAAGATGTCGGACATCACTGGGCTAGGCGGAAGGAGATTCTGATCCGTGTGCGACGTGTGGGCGCCGGTCTAGGCGTAGGGTCAGCGCTCGAGGCACACCGGTCAAGTATGCATCAGCCCTGGGGCTTGGCCTTGCATCTGGATGACCCAGAAGAGGCAGAAGATGAGGCTGAGATGCAGTTAAACTGTTTGGCCCCTATTCGAGTTTCGATAAAGGTAAATGGCTCCAATCTCCAGATGGGATTGGATACGGGAGCTGCCGTTTCTGTGGTGACGCACAGCACTTTTGATCTTATTAGACGGGGCATGTACACTTTGATTTTGGCTGACACTGCACTCGTTTGGTCACTTATACTGGAGAACAACTGAATATTGTGGGGACAACGCTTACTCCGGTAGTTTATGGGCGCCAATCGGTTCGCCTTCCCCTCATTGTCGTGCAAGGAAGCGGCCCCAGCCTTTTGGCCCACGATTTCTTACACCAGCTGCAGTTGGATTGGCAGCATATCCTCCAAGTGGGATCTGGCGGTCTGTGTGAGGTTCTGAGCAAGTTCCCCGAGGTTTTCCAGCCAGGCTTGGGTACAATTAAAGGGGCTGTAGCCAAGATCCAGGTGGACTATAACCATGCCCACCCGATTCCCTACGCCTTAGTGGAGAACGTCACGAATGAACTTTGTCGCGTGGAGGGTTTGGGCATCATTAGACCTGTGCCCTTCGTCGATTAGGCGCCGTCGGTGGTCCCCATCGTAAGATATTCAGCCTGCTGAGACTATAAATTGACGCAGAATACTGCTTCGAGGTTAGACTATTATCGTTTACTCCGCATTAAGGATCTTTATGCTACATTGGCCGGTGGCTGCACATTAAAAACTTAGACATGAGCAACGCTTATCTACAGCTGGAACGAGAAAAGTCCTCGCGGACGTACGTCACAATCAATATGCACAAGGGTCTCTACGAGTATACCCAGCTGCCATTTGGAGTATCCTTGGCATGCGCAGCCTTTCAACGCGTAATGGAAAACATCTAGCTTGGATTGCCGCACGTTGCGGTCTGCTTAGACAATGTGCTAGTCATGGGGGTCATGGACCAGCAGCATTACAGAACTCCGAAGCGGCGTTGCCGTGCTTTTCTGAGTATGGAGTCTGCCTGCGCCCCACGAATTGCATGTTTCACGCAAAATAAGTTGTCCACTTGGGGTATCAGGTAAAACGTGATGGCCTACACCTGGTCGTCGAGAAAGTGCGAGCCATCCAACTGGCCCCCTACCCACGAGACGTCACAGAGCTTCGCTCTTTTCGTGCATTGATCAATTATTGCAGCAGATCCATTCTGAATTTGGTGATCATCCTGACCCCCTTTCATTTCCTCCTCAAGAGCACCAGCCTTGGGTGTGGAGCAGGTCCAGGATGAGGCATTTAATAAAAGTGAATCGGCGACTGACCTCTTCAGGGGTGTTGATACATTTCGATCCTCCGATACCATTATTCGTCACATGTGATGCATTACTGTATGGGATTGGGGCCATCCTGTCTCATCGGATGAGCAATGGCCGTGAACGTCCGATTTGCCTCCCGGACGCTGGCTATGCTCAGATAGAAAAAGATGGTCTGGCAGTCGTATTTGGGGTGAAGAAATTTCATCAGTACCTCTATGGCCGCTATTTCTTTGTTGTCACATATCACAAGCCATTGCTGTGCCCCTTTGGTGAATACAAGGCGATCCCACCAATTGCTTCTGTAAGGATTCAGTGCCGAGCCTTGTTATCAGCTGCTTATGAGTACTCTTTAAACCACAGGTTGCATTTGCCGATGCGTTGAGCAGTCTTCCTCTGCAGACTGAGTCTGCAACCCCTCCTATATTGGACAAGGTGATTGCTGTCCTGAGTTTTATGGATTCCTTGCCCATCACTGCATCATGTATTCGTGACTGGACGCAGATCCCATCTTTGCCAAGGTGTGGCATCTGGTGTTATACGATGGTCAGCATCAACAGCTATCAGGTGAGTTGAAGGCTTGCTCCTCAGGATTCTCAAAGCTGACTGTAGAAGACGGTATCCTCCTGTGGGGCATGAGGGTTGTTCTTCGGCGAAGGGCCAGGATATCATGTTAAAGGACCTTCACAACGGGATCCAGGAGTGTCCAAAATGAAGATGCTGGCGAGAAGTTATGTCTGGGGACCGGGTTTGGGCACGGATAGACATGCTGACTCAGCAGTTCTCCATCTGTCAAGAGCGGCAGTCGTTTCCTCCGGCGCCACCCCTACACCCTTGGGAGCTGCCACGGCAACCTTGGGCCCGAGTACACAAATTTGTTGCTCCATTCCTGGGTTTTATGTTTCTCGTTCTGGTGGACGCCATTCCAAGTGGCTGGAGGTCCACAAGGTGGCAACAATCACCTCCTGGACGAACCATAAGGCAATTGCGCATTTATTTTTCGACACATGGAATCCCGAAGGTGCTCGTAAGGGATAAAGGGGCCTCTTTCACGAGTGCAGAACTTTCCGTTTTCATGAAGGGCAACAAGACTTGCAATGTCCGCACTGCCCCATGATACCATGTGGCATCAAATGGCTAGACAGAGTGGGCCTTTCAGACGTGTAAGCGGAGGGGAAAGAAGCAGACTTCAGACGCGATGGACACCAGGCGGGCACGTTTAATGTTGTTGTACAGGACCATGTCGCATGCAATAACTGTGGTGGCTCCAGCTGAGATGCTTATGGGTCATTGGCGTCTTATCCGGCTTAGTTTGATTCTCCCAGACATTGGCACCAAAGTGTGCTCTAACCAGGAGTTGCAAGGGTGTTGCCAAGTGCGACCATAAGACATAGGAGCAGAATTAGGCCACTCGCCCATCAAGTCTGCTCTGCCATTAAATCATGGCTGATATTTTCTCATCCCCATTCTCCTGCCTTCTCCCATAACCCCTGATCCCCTTATTAATCAAGAACGCATCTATGTCTGTCTTAAAGACACTCAGTAATTTGGCCTCCACAGCCTTCTGTGGCAAAGAGTTCCACAGATTCACCACCCTCTGGCTGAAGAAATTCCTCCTCATCTCTGTTTTAAAGGATCACCCCTTTAGTCTGAGATGGTGTCGATGCTGACATGTCCGACGTATCTCTGGATTCCGACATGGAGATGCAGGTGTCTGAGGTCAGGCGGCATCGACCTCTCCGAAGTTTTGCAACTTACGTGCAGTGTTCGTTCGTAACTTCACCGATGGTGCTCACTGGGATTGTCGTCCGTCAAACAGGATCAGTCTCTACCAAGTTCGGGTCCTGGGGAAACTGATGCAATGGCATATTTTCTCGTGGAGGTTGGTCCTTCCTGAGGTTCTTTGGCAGAATCCTCTCCTGGATCCTCCAACTCTATTGCTGCACCAGCCTGCTGTGACGCCTCCAGTCTGTGTCGACGTTGACATTCCGGGGGGGGGGGGGGGGGGGGGCGGGGGGGAGGAGAGAAGAGATTTGATTCAGCTGTATATTAAAGGTTGGCAGTAAGGCACTGGTTATGGTGAGACTTCATAGCTAGTGAAGTCTCTTCATAGCTAAAACTTTCCAGGCCAGGTGACAAATGTAAATCTGCTCTGCACCCTTTCCAGTGCTATCACATTCTTCCCATAATGTAGATTTCAGGACTGCACACAATACCGTAGCTGTGCCCTAACCAACGTTTTATACAGTTCCAGCATATCCTCACTGCTCTTAAAATCTATGTCGCTGTGTTAATTTCTTTAATTTTTGTTACAGTCCTTCTCCCCGATTTTTATATCCACTCTGTCCTTCTCACTTGTGGTGCATTTGTTTAGAATCCGACCTACGTCCTCCGGTTCCACACACACATTACCATTGTGGTCCTTAATGGGCCCTCCAGTTTCCCGAGTTAACCTTTTACCCTTAATGTACTTGTAAAACAACTTAGGATTTTCCTTTATTTTACATGCCTGCTTTTTGCTCTCCTATTTTTCCTTTCAAGTTCCCTTTTTGCACATTCTATATGCCTCTCGGGCTACTGCTGTTTTGAGCCCTCGGTATCTTCCATTAGCCTTCCTTTTTCTTTTTATCCAACACTGTATATCCCTCGATATCCAGGGTTCAGTGGATTTGTTGGTCACACCCTTTATCTTGATTGACACATTTTGGCCATGTACTCTCCCTATATCCTTCTTGAATGCGTCCCACTGTTCGTCACAGATTTACCTAAATGTATTTGCTCCCAGTCCTCTCTGGCCAAATCATATCTGATCTTTTAAAATTGGCCTTGCCCCAGTTTAGAACTTTGATTTCAGGCCCATCCTTGTCCTTTGTAAATAGCAGGGTTGCATTCGCTCCTGCATTTGGCTGCAAAAATAAAGTACATGTTATTGAGCAAGGGCTAGGATAGAATTTTCTTCTTTTACCATCACTACTCTCATTTTAAGTCATAGCCAAGCAAAAAGCTGAGTTAGAGATTGTTGATCGCTTGAAAAAACATTGCTGTGAGGCACTTTTCCTTGTAGAATAATGAAAAGACTGGATTTCTTGGGTCCTGTAAACACTAAAGAAGGAGGCATACTGCAAGAAAGGTGCAGCAAACACACAGATGTCCTGACATATTTCACCCACAACGACATGGTTCTGAAGTTCTGACTTCCTTACCAAGATAGTGACCCATTAGATCCAAATCTAGTCTAACACCTGGGTAACTACACAACTGATCCCCGAATCACTCACGTTGAATCCCCTATCGACTCCACCAACCCTGCAACTAACCCCCAATTCGACCTGACTAGCCCTCACCCCTCCCAGCCGCACCCGCGACCCTCTGCTGCTCCTAACTTGACTCCTAACTTGTGACCCTCCCCCAACCCAACCTAACTACCACACAATTACCCCTGACCCACACAGCTACACCTCTGACCCCACCCCTCCTCCCCAAACTGATCTGACGAGCCCCCACCACCAGACTGCCCTCTCATCGCTCCAACTCCCCATGACCCAACAGGACCTCACCACCCCACCCAGCTACTATTATATCTCCTTGTCCTACACATCTATCTACCCCCCCCTGTTACCCACCCCACCCCCTTATTCATCATACCCCCTTTCCCACCCACGCATTGGCCCACCCTACCCCCTTACCCATTGTACCCCTTACCCACCCAACCCACATACCCATTGTACGCACTTACCCACCCTGCCTACTTCCATCCTACCCACTTACCTACTCTACCCTTTTCACCCCTTTACTGTCCCAAACCCACCCTACACCAGTACCCATTTACCTTAACCACCCTACCCCATTACTCACTTACCTTCTTTCTGTAACTTTTCAAAGAAGTTTTGGGATATTTAAGTTCTTACCAGGAAGGGCTCATGGTTTCTGTGTGGATCCGCTCAGCTGCTCCATCTGAGCTTCCCTGCTCTGAATAAAGTCTGCTTGACCCTTAATTGGAAGATTGCGCAGAAAGATTAGAGGAAGGTAAGTGTATATTTTTTTCTCTGATCAGGGTCTGAATTCGGAGTTCCAAACCGGAATTAAAGATGTGGACCTTGTAATGTATTGGAATAATGTCTGCACTGAGTTCTGTCCATCTGGAAAGTTCAGGAAAAGAATTTTGAAGAATGACTGCACACTTCATTGAGGAAGAGAGTATGCAGTGCCTGCTTTGAGGTGTGTGTGGGAGGGGGGGGGGATTTGGCAGGAGGAAGCCAGGTTTGAAGTGTTGACAGCATGCCGCTGAGGACATAACTTCAATATAGTAAAAAAATTCAATAGTCTGACCAGAGGAGGAAATATAGAAGAGGAGCACTAATTTATCGCTGCTGTCACTGCAGCAGAACCTGTGCGTGATCTCACCCTCCAGTAAGTGGGTACAGGCACTAACTTTTTACTCTCATTCGAGGCAGCAGGTCACTTGCACACAGTGACTCATTACATGTGTCTCCTGGCTCTATACTATCCATCTAAAGTTGACAATGCCTGCAGCTGAGCTATGACTGCAAGTGTGAAACTAGGTTCCCTCTTCATTGGCGTCATATTCCACTTACAATTCAGGCTCTGGCACCAGTGTTTTGCCAGTTGGTAGTTGTCAGGTATCTGAAAGGAGAAAGGCACAACAATATAGTTTGAGTGAAGGTAAGCAAGAAGTATATGCTGACTCCATTTGCAGCTTGTAACTGAAAATAGATAGTGAATTGAGGAGGAGATGGGATGTGAGAAGGTGGATTTGCTGGGAACATGCCATCATTGTGTTTTCCAGCCCTGTTCTTGACCACAGCCTCAATTGACTCCTCTACAATGACAGCCAGTACCATCTCTTCCACAGAGGTGAGGACATGCAAACATCCCCAATCGCACCCCCCCCCCCCTCCCACCCCTACAACCAGCTATGAGCTACTGCCTCCAATTATAGACCACCTTATCCTGCAAGAGAGGGGAACGTTTGTCAGTGGGTGTGATGCAATGTGGTTGGGCGATGTGCCTGCCACAGTCAAATAGCTGCCAGTGTGTGCAAGCTGTGAGATGTAGGAGTGGAGCCTGCAGCCTTGTTAAATGTGTGTGTGAGAAATGAGGATACGAATGTTCGGTATGAGTTGTGTTTGATCGAGATTGTTGGGAGATGAATGAAGGGCATTTGATGAATGCAACTGTGCGTGAGACTAATGGTTCATTTGTAGGGATATGACATGTGAAGATGCATTTAGACTTGATCACTCATGTGAGGTCATTAACTCTTATTAGACTACATCCTGGTCCTCGAGGCATTGATTTCTGTCATTGACTGCTATGGCTACATACTGCCGTCATAGTATCTGAGGGTCTTCTGTCCCCTCAGGGAAGGGGACTTCTCTCCTCCTGTGCATCTCCTGCACCAAGGTCTCAAGTATTGCTTCACAGAATCATGGAGCACAATCTTTGGCCTGTTGCACACTTCCCCCGCCTCTTTCTGCTCAGAGACTCTGGACGGGATTCTCCGACCCCCCCGCTGGGTCCGAGAATCGCCGGGGGGGGGGGGGGGGGGGGGCGTGGTGTGAATCCCGCCTCCTCCAGCTGCCGAATTCTCCAGCGCCGGTTTTTGGGCGGAGGCGGGGATCGCACCGAGCCGGTCGGGGGCCGTTGGCAGTGGCCCCTCCCCGACGATTCTCCGGGCCCCGATGGGCCGAGCGGCCGCCCGTTTTTGGCCAGTTCCGCCAGCCTGAAATAGACAAGGTCCTTACCGGCGGGACCTGGCTTGCAGAGTCCTCAGGGGGGCGGGGGGGGGCTGGCCCGCGATTGGGGCCCACCGATCTGCGGGCGGGCCTGTGCCGTGGGGCACTCTTTCCCTCCGTGCCGGCTTCTGTAAGGCTCCGCGATGGTCGGCGCGGAGAAGAAACCCCCTGCGCATGCGCAGGTAACACGCCAGCGGTTCTGCGCATGCCCCAGAACACGCTGGCGCTCCTGCGCATGCGCCAACTCACGCCGACCGCCGGAGGATTCCGTACCTTCCGGGCGGCCCGACGCCAGAGTGGTTCACGCCACTCTTTGGTGCCGGTACGGCCCGCCCCGCCCCGCCGATTGCGGGAGAATCCCGCCCTCTGTTATAACCAGAAGCAATGCTTGCTGCAGCTAGAATACACCACTCCTTTCAGAGGTCCTTTAATGGCTACTGTCCAGCTTTAAGTGGTGCAAGCCTCTCCCAAGCATGGGATCCCTGTTGAGCCATGAAGCCACTCAGTAGTACACTTAATGTTGGACTGTGTGCTACTAGCATTTACATTAGCTGGTACTGTAGCAGGAAGTTGGCACACTGCCTTCATCACTACAAATAAAGACAGGTCATGCATTGTGATTCCCACACCCTTTTTCAATACAGTCCAATCTTTGCTTTTTTTTTCTCTCTCCCTCACTCTTTCTCTCCCTCCCTCTTTCTCTCCCTCCGTCTTTCTCTCCCTCCCTCCCTCCGTCTTTCTCTCCCTCCGTCCCTCTTTCTCTCCCTCCCCTCCCTTCCCTCCCTTCCCTCTTTCTCTCCCTCCCTCTTTCTCTCCCTCCCTCCCTCTTTCTTTCTCTCCCTCCCTCCCTCCCTCTTTCTCTCCCTCCCTCTTTCTCTCCCTCCCTCCCTCTTTCTCTCCCTCCCTCCCTCTTTCTCTCCCTCCCTCCCTTTCTCTCCCTCCCTCTCTCTTTCTCTCCCTCCCTCCCTCTCTCCCTCCCTCCCTCTTTCTCTCCCTCCCTCTTTCTCTCCCTCCCTCCCTCTTTCTCTCCCTCCCTCCCTCTTTCTCTCCCTCCCTCCCTCTTTCTCTCCCTCTCTCCCACCCTCCCTTTCTCTCCCTCCCTCCCTCTTTCTCTCCCTCTCTCTCTCTCCCTCCCTCCCTCCCTCTTTCTCTTCCTCCCTCCTTCTCTCCCTCCCTCCCTCTTTCTCTCCCTCCCTCCCTCTTTCTCTCCCGTCCTCCCTCCCTCCCTCTTTCTCTCCCTCCCTCCCTCTTTCTCTCCCTCTCTCTCCCTCCCTCTCTCCCTCCCTTCCTCTTTCCCTCCCTCCCTCTTTCTCTCCCTCTTTCCCTCCCTCCCTCCCTCTTTCTCTCCCTCCCTCTTTCTCTCCCTCCCTCCCTCTTTCTCCCCCTCCCTCCCTCTTTCTCCCCCTCCCTCCCTCTTTCTCCCCCTCCCTCCCTCTCTCTCCCTCCCTCCCTCTCTCTCCCTCCCTTCCTCGCTCCCTCCCTCCCTCTTTCTCTCCCTCCCTCCCTCTCTCTCCCTCCCTTCCTCTTTCCCTCCCTCCTTCCAATCTTTGCTTTTAACATTTTGCTCCACTCCTACCAGTGAATTCTAATCTGGTTCACACGTAAAGTATTTTGGAAGTATTTTAACTCTTCAGTATGATGGCCCTACCTGAGTTTCAAATTAACTTGCCCTATATTACCCTCTGGCAAAGAACAAACTGCCACCCTCAGCAACAAAGAAAATGAAATCCTAATCTTAGCTCATTATGATTTGTGTCATGGTATCAGCAGGATCACAATGCATTTCATTGTGGCGTGCAGGTACCATAATAACCGGTCTCCTATCGATTCACCAGATTAGTCCTTTTGAATATAAGACCATAAAACATAGGAGCAGAATTAAGCCATTCGGCCCATCGAGTCTGCTCCGCCATTCAATCATGGCTGATATGTTTCTCATCCCCATAATCTCTGATCCTCTTATTAATCAAGAACCTATCTGTCTTAAAGACACTCAATCATTTGGCCTCTGCAGCCTTCTGCGGCAAAGAGTTCCACAGATAAGGAGAAATTCTTCCTCATCGTCGTCCCTTTAGTCTGAGGCTGTGCCCTCGGGTTCTAGTTTCTTCTACTAGTGGAAACATCCTCTCCACGTCCACTCTGTCCAGGCCTCTCAGTATCCTGTAAGTTTCAATAAGATCCCCCCTCATCCTTCTAAACTCCAACGAAGACTGACCCAGAGTCCTCAACCGTTCCTCATATGACAAGCTCTTCATTTCAGAGATCATTCTTGTGAACCTCCTCTAGACCCTTTCCAAGGCCAGCACATCCTTCCTTAGATATGGGGCCCAAAAGTGCTCACAATACTTCAAATTGGCTCTGACCAGAGCCTTATACAGCCTTAGAAGTACATCCCTGCTCTTGTATTCTAGCCCTCTCGACATGAATGCTAACATTGCATTTGCCTTCCTAACTGCCGATTGAACCTGAAAGTTAGCCTTAAGACAATCTTTAACTGGGACTCCTAAGTCCCTTTGTCTTCATATTTCCAAAGTCTTTTCCCATTTAGAAAATAGTTTATGCCTCCATTCTTCCAACCAAATTGCATAACCTCACATTTTTCTACAATGTATTCCATCTGCCACTTCTTTGCCCACTCTCCTAGCCTGTCCAAATTCTTCTGCGGCCCCCGTTTCCTCAATACAATCTGTCCCTCTGCAGATCTTTGCATCATCTGCAAAATTTAGCAACAGTGCCCTCAGTTCCTTCTTCCACATCGTTAATGTATATTGTGAAAAGTTGTGGTCCCAACACCGACCCGCTGAGGCACATCACTAGTCACCGGCTGCCATCCTGAAAAAGACCGCTTTATCCCCACTCTCTGCCTTCTGCCAGTCAGCCAATCCTCTACCCATGCCAGTATTTTACCCTTAACACCATGGACCTTAACTTTTTTAACAGTCTCCTATGCGGCACCATTGTCAAAGGCCTTCTGGAAATCTAAATAGATCACGTCAACTGGTTCTCCTTTGTCTAATTTCCTTGTTACCTCCTCAAAGAACTCGAACAGATTTGTCAGACATGACCTCCCCTTGACGAAGCCGTACTGAATCAGTCCTATTTTAACGTGCACTTCCAAGTACTTCACAATCTCATCTTTAATAATGGACTCTAAAATCTTACCAATATGGTCATTACACACATTGCCCAGGTGAATGGGTGACCTTAGACACATTAGATCCAGTAATCCAATAGCACTTAAGGGCTTCTGGGAAAATGTAACAGCTCAATAGCCACAAATAGGAAAGGGTGTTAATTAAAGAAACTAAGCGAAGATTTGTCTCATCAACTACAACGCCATCCATTTTCAGTCACCCAGAAGCATTGGCAATGGTAGCCAAAATCAAGCAAAACCATTTTCAATCTCAATTTCTTAAGAGGCTATCACAAGGATAATGGTCAGCACCTCCAACAGCGTTCGTACTGGCCAGTTACAGCACCAAGAATTTGCATTCATATCACACCTTCGAGATAGGAAAACATCCTTCGGCACTTCACAATGAGGCACATGGAAAATGGACAATGAACCAAGGGAGAGGTGAGAGGAAATCACCTCCACGAGGTTCACATGAGGCAATCAAACAAAAATCAAGAAGCAAGTAGTAGACTGGATGACTAAAAGCTTGGTTAAAGCAATAGGAGCATCTTCAGGAAGGAGAGTTAGAGACGAGAGGTTTAGGGAGGGAATGCCAGGGCTCACAGCTAAATAGCTTCCATCATGGGAAGAGAAGTGAGTGGAAGATGTATGAAAGTGCAGAGTTAGAGAAATGCAAAGTTCTTGACGGGTTGTAGGACTGGAGGAGGCTATAGGGATAAAAAGGAATGAGATAATGGAGGGATTTAAATATAAGAATGAAACTGTGATTAGTAAGAGAGACTTGGGGAGGGAGGGTTGGAACATGGGCAGCAGAGTTTTGGATAAGCTTACCTTTACAGAGCCAAATAGTAAAATGTAAGTCAGATTAGTCCAGGCTTGAACTGCACACTGTTCTGTCAGACTATACATTGATTTCTGTATCTATTTCTGTTCACCATGACACAGAAAAGCCAGAGAAGCCACAAAGGCAAATGAAGAGCTATCAGGCTTATTCCGAGTACTGGAGGGTAGAGTTGTGAGAGAGGCTGGAGAAACATGGACATTTCAGCCTTAATAGGATACAGCTGATTTGAGATCACCTCGAGATATGTAGGAGGTATTATGGCAGTGGGTAGCATGAACCAGAAGCTCAAGGTTCATTCCCTCTCAAGGATTTGATGTCTAAAGAAGGTGTGTTCAAATTCTGGCCATGGGGTTGAAATCCTTCCAACACATGCCAATTGCAGGTGGTAAGAGTGACATTAAAAAAAATTCCTGTAGGAGGCCATTCAGCCCATCAGGTCTGCATCAGCCGTCTGAAAGCACCCTACCTAGGCTCACTTTCCCACCCTATTCTCCGTAACCCCATCTTAACCTGCACACCTTTGGGCGCTAAGGCGCAATTTTAGCATGGCCAATCTACATGACCTATACATCTTTGGAACATGGGAGGAAAGCAGAGCACCCAAAGGAAACCCACGCAGACACGGGGAGAATGTATAAATTCCACACAGACAATCATCCAAGGCAGTAATGGAACCCGGGTCCGTGGCACTGTGAGGCAGCAGTGCTAACCACGTGCTACCATACCACACAGTGAGAGAGATTCCTGGTCAGCCAGGTGATAAGAAAAAATTGGAGCCTCGCCCATCACCATACATAGCTCCAGACTACAATATGACTGTAAAAATGTATGTTGCTATAGTAACTTGGACTCTGCCAGATGACCGGTGTAGATCAGATTAATGTCAACAGCATGGAGTTTTATGCTTGTTCTGGCTGGGGTGGATTCGGGACCTGCCTCTTTGCCCTACCAATGCTGGAGATCACAGCCTTTGTTCAGGGAACTGAAAAAGAAGAGTTGTGGCAGATAAATGGTGCAGAATGAGTTAACCTATGAATGCTCCAAATTAAACTGTAGCAGTTGTACAAGTGAGCACAATTCAAACCAGGAGAAGGCAAAGTCAGAGCTGATAACAGGAATTTCCTCTTCACACAAGCAGTAATTAACCCTGAGAGTGGTGGAGGCAAAAATTCAGTAATTAAGAAAAATTGAGTTTGACAATGTCCCTGAATGCACGCTCCAGGAGGAGGTCACCCTGCAGCTACAGAGAGTTACAGGATAGGAAGTGGGTGACCATCTGGTAGGGTGGGAAGAGGAAAGGATTACGGGAATCCTTCCGCTGGATTCTCAAACTGGCTTTCAGTACAGTGCTGAATACTAATAAGGGTGACAACACCTCGAGGCAGGGGGAGGGCATTATACAGCACAGCCCTGTACATGGAGCAAATGACTGCATGGGGCACATAGAAAAGTGCAGAAATGCTGTGATCATAAGGCATTCTTTAGACAGGGGAATAGGCACGCCTGTCGCAACCACCACAGGTGCAGATCTTTTGGGAAGGGGAACAGCCAGAAGTTGGAACTAATGACACATGTAGGAAAAAGTTTGAGGTCCAAAAGCAGAGTTTTAGGAATTAGGGAGAGGTGGGCGAGCGCTGGGGCCAGTTCTAGCGCAGGACAGATCTGTACAAGATGGGTTGGTTACAGCTTAATCAGGCTGGGAATATCCTCCCTGCAAGGAAATTAACTAATGTTTTGGAGAAAAGGTATAAACCAATTTGGCAATTGGGTGGGAAACCAGGACAATGCATTAAAAAGGAGATAAAAGGTGTACAGAGGACTGGGAGAGAAAAACATTATTAGATTGAAGAGTAGTTCAGAAATTGGTGGGATTAGACAAGAGAGAAATGTGGGCAGATTGAGATGGGTTTGCAGTGCATGTACGTAAATGCCTGGAGTGTAGTAAATAAGATCAGTAAGCTGCAGGAAGTAGTCACATGCGGTTGTGATGTAATGGCAATAATAGAGACTTGGCTCAGAAAGAGGTGATTGGAAACTTAATATTCCTTGCTACAATGTATTCAGGAAAGATAAGGAAAGAAACAAAAGGAGGGTGTAGCAGTATGGATCACAGACACTTTTACAGCATAGAAATTGATGATGCCCTAGAGAGTTCAAAGACAGAATTTAATTGGCTAGAATTACCAATCAACTGATCAGCTGCCAGATATTTAGTATAGGACCAAATAATGGAATGCAGATAAAGACGCAAATGTGCAGGTAAATTTCAGAAAGAGAGAAGAACTTGGGGATAACGGGGAGTTTCAATGATCTGAATTGAGACTGGGAAATTAACAGTGCAAAGGTCAAAGTAGGGGAGGAATTCCTGAAATATATACAAGAGACCAGCATGTTCCAGCCCAATGAGGAAGGAAGCTGTGTTGGATCCAGTACTGGGGAATGAAATGGAACATGTTTCAGTGGAAGAGCATTTGAGAAATAGTAATCACAATATCATTAGGTTCACAGTTGCAATGGAAAAGGACGAGGAAAAATAAAAAGTGAAAACCTTTTATAAGGTTCCCCACAGTAGGCTATTGCAGAAAATACGGAGGCTGGGGATTGAGGGTGATTTAGAGATGTGGATCAGAAATTGGCTAGCTGAAAGAAGACAGAGGGTGGTGGTTGATGGGAAATGTTCAGAATGGAGTTCAGTTACAAGTGGCGTACCACAAGGATCTGTTCTGGGGCCGTTGCTGTTTGTCATTTTTATCAATGACCTAGAGGAGGGCGCAGAAGGGTGGGTGTGTAAATTTGCAGACGACACTAAAGTCGGTGGTGTTGTCGACAGTGCGGAAGGATGTAGCAGGTTACAGAGGGACATAGATAAGCTGCAGAGCTGGGCTGAGAGATGGCAAATGGAGTTTAATGTAGCGAAGTGTGAGGTGATTCACTTTGGAAGGAATAACAGGAATGCGGAATATTTGGCTAATGGTAAAGTTCTTGGAAGTGTGGATGAGCAGAGGGATCTAGGTGTCCATGTACATAGATCCCTGAAAGTTGCCACCCAGGTTGATAGGGTTGTGAAGAAGGCCTATGGAGTGTTGGCCTTTATTGGTAGAGGGACTGAGTTCCGGAGTCATGAGGTCATGTTGCAGCTGTACAAAACTCTGGTACGGCCGCATTTGGAGTATTGCGTACAGTTCTGGTCACCGCATTATAGGAAGGACGTGGAAGCTTTGGAGCGGGTGCAGAGGAGATTTACCAGGATGTTGCCTGGTATGGAGGGAAAATCTTATGAGGAAAGGCTGATGGACTTGAGGTTGTTTTCGTTAGAGAGAAGAAGGTTAAGAGGAGACTTAATAGAGGCATACAAAATGATCAGGGGGTTAGATAGGGTGGACAGTGAGAGCCTTCTCCCGCGGATGGAAATGGCTAGCACGAGGGGACATAGCTTTAAACTGAGGGGTAATAGATATAGGACAGAGGTCAGAGGTAGGTTCTTTACGCAAAGAGTGGTGAGGCCGTGGAATGCCCTTCCTGCAACAGTAGTGAACTCGCCAACATTGAGGGCATTTAAAAGTTTATTGGATAAGCATATGGATGATAATGGCATAGTGTAGGTTAGATGGCTTTTTGTTTCAGTGCAACATCGTGGGCCGAAGGGCCTGTACTGCGCTGTATCGTTCTATGTTCTATGTTCTAATTGGAAGAGGGATAATTTCAGTGAGTTCAAAGTGGATGAATTTGAATCAAACATTGGCAGATAAATCAGTAAATGAGTCATGATAGGTCTTCAAAGACGAGATAGTTTGGTATTGTCTAGACAACTACAACTTCTAGGATGACTATAGAGATCAAAATGAAAGGAAAAAGAGTGATTTAAGATACTTTTGTGCTCCGAAAACTGAAAAACTCCCAGAGACAACTGAAAAAGGAAATAAAAGATGCAAAGCAAGTAGATGAGAATAGACTAGTAGATAACATAAAAGGGAAGTTTTTTATAAACACATAAACAGTAAAAAGGTAATCAAAGAAAGGGTGGAGCTGGTTAGGGATTAAATGAGACCTTCATTTTGAGGCTGAGGTACTAACTAAGTACCTTCACTAAAGAAGAGAATGCAGTCAAAGTTGCAGTAAAGAAACAGTTAGTAGGGAAATCATCTGGGATAAAAATAGACAAAGGGAAGTAACTTAAATGGTTTGCAGTGCTCAAAGTAGAAAATCATCAATTCCGGATGGGGACATCCTCATTTCCACCTTTAAAAAAGTAAAAGTGGAACTTGAAAAGCTCTGGCTACAATCTTCCAATCCTCATTATATATGAGAGTGAAGCCAGAGAATTGGAGGACTGTAAATGTTACACACTTATTTAAAAACCGTGGCCAGTCAGGGCAACTTCCAGAGACATCAATGCAGAAGAAAATTATTTGCCACTTGGAAAATATCAGTTAATAAATTTAAACCAGCATGAATTTATTAAAGACCAGTTTAACTGACTTGATTGACATTTCTGATGGAGTGAGGGTGAATTCAGGATGGTGTGGTTGATGTCGTATGCATAAGCAAAACCCATTTGATAAAGTACCCCATAATAAAATTGTCAGAAAAATTGAAGCCTGTGGCAATAAAAGGGCAGCACTGACTATATAGCTATGAAATTAGATAAGGGGCAGAAAGCAAAGGTGAAGAGTTATTTTTCTAACTGGAGGAAAGCTTGCAGTTGTGTTCCCCAGGGATCAAAGTTGGGACCAGTGTGCTTTTGATATACACAAATGGTCTGGACTTGGGTTAACAAAAAATAATTTCAATGTTTGTGGATGACAAAAGTCAATAATGTAAACAGCGAGCAAGTTAGCAATAGACTTCAGGGAGACATAGTCAAGTAAAATAGGCAGATGCAATGTAACACAGGGAAGTTTGAAATTATTCATTTTAATAGGATTAATGGTGAGAAGTTAAAGGAAGTACACAATCAGAGACCTAGGGGTATGCATACACAAGACATAGAGAGGCAGGGCTATTAAGAAATGCATGAATATTTGTTGGCTTTACAAAGCAAATGCAAAAGCAAGGAAGTTACCCTAAGCCTTCATAAACACTGATTAGGCTCCAGCTGGGCATGCAGTCAACTTGACATACTTCAGGAAGAATGTCAAGGCTTTGGAGAGGATGCAAAGGAGATTTACTGGAGTGGCAACAGTGGTGAAAAACTTCAGTTACATGGAAAGACCAAATAAATGGGGTTATTCTCCTGAGAGAGGTTAAGAGGAGACTTGAGAGAGGTGCTTAAAATCATAGAATCTCTACAGTGCAGAAGGAGGCCATTTGGCCCATCAAGACTGCACTGACCCTCTGAAAAGGCCACCCGACCAATTCCCCATCCTATTCCTGCAACCCCACTCTAATGGGAAATTTAGCATCACCAATCCACCTAACCTGTACATCTTCGGACTGTGGGAGGAAGCCCACAGACACAGGGAGAAAGTGTAAACTCCACACAGTCACCCGAGGTCGGAATCGAATCCGGGTCCCTGACGCTGTGAGGCAGCAGTGCTAACCACTGTGCCGCCCCTTGAAGGGATTTGATAGGGATGAATAAGGAGAAAATGTTTCCAGTGGCAGAAGTGTCAATGACCAAAGGTCAGAAACTTACAGTTATTGACAGAAGAACGAGAGATGACATGAGGAAACAAAGTTGCCTGAAAGGGTAGTGTAAAAAGATTCAATGGTGACTTTCAACAGGGAACTGGATAAACATGTGAAACGGAAACAGACACTGGGCTGTGGGGTAAGAGCAGGAGACTGGGACTGATTGATAATGCTTATAAAGAACCAGTATAGGCGTGATGGGCCACATGACTTCATGCTGTGGTGTATCGTTCTATGGCACTATGACCTTTGTCTGTCTCGCATCTTGTGGTTAAAAATTGTTTTGTTGCTAAACAATGGGGAAAATGTGAAGTACCTGGAACCTTTCACATTCAGAGGAAACATCTTGGGTGGGATTCTCCCCTAACCAGCAGGGCGGGCCGTACCGGCGGCAAGAAGTGGCGTGAACCATTCCGGTGTCGGGCCGCCCGGAAGGTGCGGAATCCTCTGTACTTCCAGGGACTTGGCTAGCGCCGGCGGGGTTGGCGCCACGACAGCTGGTGCCGTAGGGCTTGGTGCCATGCCGGCCGGCGTGAGTTGCGCATTCGCGGGAGCGCCAGCATGTGCTGGCGTCATCTCGCCGCATGCGCAGGGGGGGGGTTCTTCTCCACGCCGGCCATGGCGCACTGTTACACCGGCCGGCGCGGAGGGAAAGAGTGCCCCCACAGCACAGGCCCGCCCGCGGATCGATGGGCCCCGATCGCGGGTCAGGCCACCGTGGGCCCACCCCCCGGGGCCAGATCCCCACGCGCCCCCGAGGACTCCGCAGGCCGCCAGCAGAGCCGGGTCCCGCCAGTACGGAACTGGTGTTATATATGCCGGCGGGACCCGCCAAAAAAAAGGGCGGCCACTCGGCCCACCCTGGGCCGGAGAGTCGCTGGGAGGGGCTCTACCAACGGCCCCCGAAAAACCGCCGCCGGAGAATCCGGCAGTCGGGGCGGGATTCAGGCCGTCCCCTGGCGATTCTCCGGCCCGGCGGAGGGGTCGGAGAATCCCGCCCCTTGTAGATGCCATTATATTAACAGGTAATTCGATGATCCCACTCTCCCGGTGGAAAGCCACACTCAATAGGAAAGTAAGCCGGAGAAAAGTGCTGCTGCATTGCTGACGTGTCACTCCTCAGTCATTGAATCGCTCCAGCACAGGAGTCTGCTTGACCCACTGAGTTCCACCAGCTCCCTATAGAGCAATCCAGTCACTCATATTCCCTCACTTTCAGCGCGATTCTCTGGAAACATTTCCAAGTGTGGTAGCGAGCGTGAATTGCCACGAGCATCCCAGTGGTCGGCCCAGCGAAACCGGCAACACAAACAATTCAACGTTAATTGGTCCACTTAACAGGGCCTCACTGGCTTCTCGCCACAAAAAACGCCTCGCCAGCTGATTCGCCAGGACGTCGCTCGCCAGCCCCCCGCTAACAAGGTCGAGCAGCACCTATGATGCACTTGCTCCGCCAACCCTAGCCAGCTTGCAATAATGGGACCGAGGAGATCGGCCCCACGATTTGGGGACATTGACCTGGGGAGGCTCCTGAACACGGTGGAGGCCAGGAGAGATGTCCTGTTCCCCTGGGGGTTCTGTAAGGTGAGTCACAAGGCAGTCAGTGATGTCTGGGACAAGGTGGCGGCAGCAGTTAGCTCCAACAGTATGACCAAGAGGACTGGCTAGCAGTGCAGGAAGGTCAATGACCTACACTGGGCAGCACGAGTGAGTAGGCACCAATGCCCTTAGCAACCCCCCCCCCCCGCCCCCAAGGGAGCATCCACCCCCCCCTCCCCAACTCTCCAAGTGACCCTCAGCCCTCCCTTCCCCTTCCCCCCCCAACCCCGTCTTCACAACCCCTCTTCCACCACTGAACCACACGTGTGGCTAAAGCCGTTTTCTCTGTGTCTCCTCAGGAAAAGCTCTCCCACAATCGGCGGGAGAGGGCCCAGTCTGGTGGTGGGGTGCCAGACATAAGGGGCGTCATTCTCCGACCCCCCGCCGGGTCGGAGAATGGCCGTTGGCCGCCGTGAATCCCGCCCCCGCCGAAGTCTCCGAAGGAAGAAAAGTCGGCGGGGCGTTAATGGCGCCGCTGCCGCGGAGAATGTCACGGGTCTGCGCAAGGCAGCCGATTTTCGGCCTGCCGATATTCTCCCTTCCGGATGGGCCGAAGTCCCGTCGACCTGATGACCGTTCACGTCGACGTGAATCAAACCTCCTTTTCATCGACGTGACCCGGTGCTCCAGGCTCACGCCGACCAGCGAGGAGGTGAGTGACGGCCTGGGGGGTTGGCTCTGGGCAGGAAATGGCGTGGCCGCAGACTGATTGCCTGAGGAGAGGTGTGTCTCGGCTTGTGTGTGTGTGCGGCGGGGGGGGGGGGGGGGGGGGGGGGGGGGTGGTTAGAGTAGGCTGGGCTCCGGGGGAGTGCCGGGAGGGGGTCCGTGCCGGGGTGGAGGTTGGGGGTTGTGGAGGGGGTCCGTGCCGGGGTGGAGGTTGGGGGGGGGGGTCCGTGCTGGGGTGGAGGTTGGGGGGGGGTCCGTGCCGGGGTGGAGGTTGGGGGGGGGTCCGTGCCAGGGTGGAGGTTGGGGAGGGGGTCCGTGCCGGGGTGGAGGTTGGGGAGGGGGTCCGTGCCGGGGTGGAGGTTGGGGAGGGGGTCCGTGCCGGGGTGGAGGTTGGGGGGGGTCCGTGCTGGGGTGGAGGTTGGGGGGGGTCCGTGCTGGGGTGGAGGTTGGGGGGGGGTCCGTGCTGGGGTGGAGGTTGGGGGTTGGGGAGGGGGTCCGTGCCGGGGTGGAGGTTGGGGGGGGGGTCCGTGCTGGGGTGGAGGTTGGGGGGGGGTCCGTGCTGGGGTGGAGGTTGGGGGTTGGGGAGGGGGTCCGTGCCGGGGTGGAGGTTGGGGAGGGGGTCCGTGCCGGGGTGGAGGTTGGGGAGGGGGTCCGTGCCGGGGTGGAGGTTGGGGAGGGGGTCCGTGCCGGGGTGGAGGTTGGGGAGGGGGTCCGTGCCGGGGTGGAGGTTGGGGGGGGTCCGTGCTGGGGTGGAGGTTGGGGGGGGGTCCGTGCTGGGGTGGAGGTTGGGGAGGGGGTCCGTGCCGGGGTGGAGGTTGGGGAGGGGGTCCGTGCCGGGGTGGAGGTTGGGGAGGGGGTCCGTGCCGGGGTGGAGGTTGGGGAGGGGGTCCGTGCCGGGGTGGAGGTTGGGGGGGGGGGGGGGGGTCCGTGCCGGGGTGGGTGATGGGAGGGCAAATGAGTTGGTCCACCTGGCCAGGTGCCAGCCTCCAACAGTTGGACCATGCGGTCCATGCCACCTGGCTGGGGGGAGGAGGGGATATGGGCAATGATGACATGTCGTCGTTCCCCTCCCCCCCACCAGGCCGTCATGTTTTCAGACCATCCAGCGATGTTGGCCGCCGTGGTGGCAGCCGCTCATGTCTATGTTGCCCTGGATGAGGAGGAGGAGGAGGAGGAGCGTGCCAGAGAGGCGGTGCAGGCTGCGCAGAGGGGCAGGCGGCAGCCGCCCAGGCTGGAGGGACACCTGACCGACAGGACGAGGAGGGGGAGGAGGACGTCGCGGCCCCACGGCAACGGAGGCACCCGAGGGCGCCCCGTGTGTACCGGCCCCGGCAGTCATACCAGGACCTCACGGACCGGGAATGCAGGAGGAGACTCCGGATGAGCCGGGAAACCGTGGCACACATCTGCCACCTGCTGGCACACCTGTCACCGCGTGGCACTGGCGGGGGACACCCTCTCCCCGTGTCCGTCAAGGTTACGGTGGCCCTGAACTTTTATGCAACGGGGTCATTCCAGGCACCGAGTGGGGACCTGTCCGGCATATCGCAGACATCGGTGCATCGGTGCATCGGGGCAGTGACAGATGCCCTTTATGCCATGGCGCACCGCTACATCCGCTTCCCCGTGGACCGGGCCAGCCAAGGTGCCCGGGCCGTGGGCTTCTCTGCCGTTGCCGGGTTCCCCATGGTCCAGGGCGCGATCGATGGGATGCACGTCGCCGTGCGGCCACCTGCAGATAACAGGGCCGTGTTCACTAATAGGAAGGGGACCTATTCGATGAACGTACAGGTGGTCTGCGACCACCGCATGATGATCCTGCACGTCTGCGCCCGTCACCCAGGCAGTGTACACGACTCATTTGTGTTGTCGCGGTCATCCATCCCCGGCATGTACGAGGGACGCCATCCCCGGCTGAGGGGCTGGTTGCTGGGCGACAGGGGCTACCCATTGCGATCGTGGCTGATGACGCCTATACGGAGGCCACGCAATGAGGCGGAGAACCGCTACAATGATGCCCATGTAGCGACAAGGGGAGTGATCGAGAGGTGCTTTGGCGTGCTGAAGATGCGTTTCAGGTGCCTGGACCTCTCTGGGGGCGCCCTCCAGTATCGGTCAGATAGGGTCGGCCGCATCATTGTGGTGTGCTGCGTCCTGCACAACATAGCCCAGCAGAGGGGCGATGTGCCGCAGGCAGAGGAGGGCGGAGTGGAGGAGCAGCAGGAAGAGGCCCAGTCCTCCCCAGATGAGGGGGATGGGGGCAATGGTCAGGGCAGACGGGGTAGAAACAGACGGGTGGCTGTCCACCGTTACCGGCTGGCCCAGCGGGCACGGGACAGACTGATAGACGCCCGCTTCACTGACTAGATGGGCGTGGGAATCGGGTAGTATGGCCACAGACCGCACACCATGACAACAGCCGACCACCCACACCCCCCACCCATCCACCCACCCAGCACCCTCACCCCCCTCCCCAACCCCACACACCCCACCCGCATGCACACCACCCCCCCACTCCCAATTGCCGATCCACCGGCGGCACAACGGGCCGGGCTCACCCAGTTGCGGGTGGACGCGTGTCTATCGCAGGCCATGGAGAATGATGACAACCCGCCTCCGATGAGCTCCTGGCTCTACATCGTTGGACTATGTCTGACCCATGGCCACAGTACCACCATCCACCCGGACCATCCCTGCATGCGGCTGTGACACTGCAGCGCACGGTCCCGTCCTCTGCCCGGGGGATGTTGATGGCGGCCCAGGGGGAAGGGGGCAGACTCACCTGGGGCTGAGGTAAGACCACCCCTCACACACACACTTGCGCTCAACGTACATGACACACCCGCACACTTTGGACAGAGCACAAAGGCAGCTTCGGTAGGTGTAACAATGACTTTAATAACCAAAGGAGTTCATGCACGTGCCCTAGCGCCTAAAACTCATCTGTGCCCTGCACCCGTGCCAACTTACTCAGTGTCTAATTGTTTGGCCTTACGGGCCCTTTGACTACGTCTACGTGGTTCCCCAGACGGTACAGCAGAACTGGAGGTGGACTCCTGTGATTCCTGCCCTCTGACACTGGATCCCTTTGGCGGCCGTTTCCTGGGGCGTCCTGGCCTAGATGGGCCAGGCTGCGGCCCGGGCGACTGGGATGGCGAGCTGCCAGCCTGTCCTGCCCGTTGCCCACCCGATGCACCTGGGACGGAAGGGGGGGAGTCCGAGGTGTCGCGGTGTACCGGGACCTCCCCTACAGAGGGAGCCGGGACGGACCACACCACCTCCTCCTCCCTCGGGGTGCCCGATGGCCCCCAGGCCTCTACATGGGTGGGGGATGCGAACGGACTGGCCATCCGACGCGCCCCCGACATCTGGCGCTGCCAGTCCTGGAGGCCCGTGCTGGTATCGACAGGGGTCTGCAGGTTTGCAGCCATGGAGCCCAGGGGGTTGTCGAACCCTGTCTGCGACAGTGCGACGCCAGCTCGCACATGGCCACTGGCGCCGATGCCCTCAGCGATGGCCTGCTGAGACTGGGCCATGGCCTGCAGAGACTGGGCCATGGCCTGCAGAGACTGGGCCATGGCCTGCAGAGACTGGGCTATGGCCTGCTGAGACTGGGCCATGGCCTGCTGAGACTGGGCTATGGCGTTGAGCGCCTCTGCCATCTGGCGCTGGCACTGGCTCATGGCCTCCTGTGAGAGGGCAGCCATTTCCTGGGCCACAGACGCCGCCTGCACGGAAGGCCCCAGGCCTCGCAAACCGTTCCCCATGTCTGACACCGTCGCACCCATTGCCTCCAGCGCGGACGCCACCCGTGCGGTGTCAGCCTGGGTGGCACGCCTCCACCTGCGACCGCAGCCGCCGCAAGCCACCCGTCACCCTATTCGCTCGTCTCCGTGTCGGTGGTTGCATCGGATCTATGTGTGGGTGTGGTAACTGCAGGAACCCGGGATCCATCTGGGCGGCAGATGTTCGCTTGGCCTGGGCTGCCCTCCGACCGCCCGGTCCCTCTGCTGCTCCTACCTCCACCTGCTGTACCGGGACGGCTGTGTTGTGCGCACCAGTGAGTGTACCAGACGCCTCATCACTAAAGTGCCCAACCGTGGTGAGTGTTTCTGCGATGGTGGAGGGTGTTGGTGACAGCAGTGGCGTTGTGTCGTGCTCTTCGTCCCACTCTGAGTCCATGGCACTTTGGGGTGGGGGTTCGTCTCCACCCATCCACTCTGAGTCACTGTCCGATATTTCGTCTTCCCGGGTAGGGGTGTCCCGGGTAGTGGTGTCCCGGGTAGTGGTGTCCCGGGTAGGGGTGTCCCGGGTAGTGGTGTCCCGGGTAGGGGTGTCCTGGATAGTGGTGTCCTGGGTAGTGGTGTCCTGGCTCGGATGTGACGGGGGCCTGTGGCTGCCCCCCTCATCGCTGGGTGGTCGCTCCCGCACGTGACGGGGGTGTCGTCTCCCTGTTGCTCCAGGTCTCTCCGTCTCCCGTGGTCTCCGAGGGGCATCCTGCGGGCGTCGCATGCTGGAGGGTTCGGGTCTCTCCGTCTCCCGTGGTCTCCGAGGGGCATCCTGCGGGCGTCGCATGCTGGAGGGTTCGGGTCTCTCCGTCTCCCGTGGTCTCCGGGGGGCATCCTGCGGGCGTCGCATGCTGGAGGGTTCGGGTCTCTCCGTCTCCCGTGGTCTCCGAGGGGCATCCTGCGGGCGTCGCATGCTGGAGGGTTCGGGTCTCTCCGTCTCCCGTGGTCTCCGAGGGGCATCCTGCGGGCGTCGCATGCTGGAGGGTTCGGGTCTCTCCGTCTCCCGTGGTCTCCGAGGGGCATCCTGCGGGCGTCGCATGCTGGAGGGTTCGGGTCTCTCCGTCTCCCGTGGTCTCCGAGGGGCATCCTGCGGGCGTCGCATGCTGGAGGGTTCGGGTCTCTCCGTCTCCCGTGGTCTCCGAGGGGCATCCTGCGGGCGTCGCATGCTGGAGGGTGCGGGTCTCTCCGTCTCCCGTGGTCTCCGAGGGGCATCCTGCGGGCGGTCTGCATCTGCGGGGATGGGTGCCTGGACGTTTGGTCCTGCGATACACAATGAAGCATGCATGGTTAGACATCAGGCAGTGATCAGGTGATACGGGAGAGGGGGATATAGGGGAGGGGGGATATGGGGACGGGCTGTTGGTGGCTCACTTGCTCGTGGGGCCCCGACCTCTGCATCAGCAACCTCCCGGTCCTCAGGTCCGCCAGCCAGTTCCAGGGCCCTTTCCTCGTGTACAGTCAGTGGCCTCTCATCAGCGGGCCCTCCTCCAGTCCTCACATGCTCCCTATTGTTGTGTGCGCGCTTCTCCTGGGGGGGGGGGTGGTGGCAGGGGTAAAAGGCAACAGTGTTAGGCAGGTATATGAATGCACGCCATCGGTTGCGCGTGCATTGCAGAGGTTAAGGTTAGGGCTGGATTCACTTGGGGATATGGGGGATATGGGGGAGGGGGGGATATGGGGGAGGGGGGGATATGGGGGATATGGGGGAGGGGGGATATGGGGAGGGGGAATATGGGGGATATGGTGGAGGGGGGGATATGGGGGATATGGGGGAGGAGGGATATGGGGGATATGGGGGAGGGGGGATATGGGGGAGGGGGATATGGGGGAGGGGGGATATGGGGGATATGGGGGAGGGGGGATATGGGGGAGGGGGGATATGGGGGAGGGGGGGATATGGGGAATATGGGGGAGGGGGGATATGGGGGATATGGGGGAGGGGGGATATGGGGGAGGGGGGAATATGGGGGATATGGGGGAGGGGGGATATGGGGGATATGGGGGAGGGGGGGATATGGGGGAGGGGGGATATGGGGGATATGGGGAGGGGGGATATGGGGGAGGGGGAATATGGGGGATATGGGGGAGGGGGGATATGGGGGATATGGGGGATATGGGGGAGGGGGGGATATGGGGGAGGGGGGATATGGGGGAGGGGAATATGGGGGATATGGGGGAGGGGGGATATGGGGGAGGGGGGATATGGGGGATATGGGGGAGGGGGGGATATGGGGAGGGGGGATATGGGGGATATGGGGGAGGGGGGATATGGGGGAGGGGGGGATATGGGGGAGGGGGGGATATGGGGGAGGGGGGATATGGGGGAGGGGGGGGATATGGGGAGGGGGGATATGGGGGAGGGGGGGATTTGGGGGAGAGGGGATATGGGGGATATGGGGGACGCTCACCCTGCCTGCTCTGACGAGGTCGTTCACCTTCTTGTGGCACTGGGTGCCTGTCCGTGGTGTTAGGGCCACAGCGGTGACGGCCTCTGCCACCTCCCTCCACAGACGCCGGCTGTGGCGTGGGGCAACTCTGCGGCCGTGCCCGGGATACAGGGCGTCCCTCCTCTGCTCCACCGCATCCAGGAGCGCCTCCACATCGCGTGACTCGAACCTCGGGGCTGAGCGACGGCCAGCCATCAAGTCGGGTGTTGCGGTCGGCTGTTCCGGTCGGGTGGGGGGGAGCTGCGCAGCCTTATGAGCCGTCACGCCGTGCAGCGCGTATGACGCTGCACGGCGTGAACCACTGCGCAAGCGCGGATCCCGTTACGTCGCTGCTAGCCCATTTCGGGCCGCAGACTATCGGCCCATTTTTATGACGTGACGCAAGTGGGATTTGCGCCGTTTTTTGCGCTGATCGGCGGAGTTTCCGCCGATAACGGAGAATTTCGCCCAAGAATCCTCACCTCCTTCGAGGAGCAGGCCCTGGAGGTGACTGGTGTGGCTGAGGACACACGGAGGCTGGTGGACGCCGCACAGGACAGGAACAAGCAGGCTCCACCCGGGGTACCTGTCAAACATGAGTAATGATTGTCTTACTGACTGACCCATCCCTCCCGCTGACCACCTGTCCATTCTACCGCAGATCTTCCAGCCGACGGAGACGGCCCATCCCTGGTGGCCCCCTCTCCAGACTGAGGACAGCACCTCAGAGGAGAGCTCCGAGGATGCCACTGTGGTCCCGGCACAACTGTCATCCCCACCCTCCACCTGCGGAGATACACACACCTCTGTGGGAAATGTTAGTGGTCAGGCCTCTGGGGCACAATCTGGTGAGCACCACACTGCTGCTGATGTACATCTGGTGGAGGCAGGAACGCCCAGGCAAGACAGCAGTCAGCTGGGTCCCAGCCTGTGGCTGAGCCTCTGGAAGTGGGTTACCCGGTGCTGATGGAGACCATAGGGAGCAGCTGGGACGTTCAGAGGGAGATGTCAGCATCACTCCAGCAGGTCCATAGCCGCTTGGAGGAGTCCCAGAGGCTACGGGCGCAGGAATTGGCGCCGGCAATGAGTGGCACTGAGGCTAACACTGCTGGGTGGCCATCACAGTGGAGAGCCTGGTGCACAACGTCAGCACCATTAGTGAAGGTGTCCAAGGCATCATGCAGTGAGTGACGGCCATGGTTGAGGGTCTCAACAGAATGTCCAAATCGCTGGGGGATGTCACCGAGCACCAGGCCGACATTGATGAGGTTCTGCGGGACATAGCCCGCTCACAGATGGGCATTGCCGAGGCACTGTTGAGCTTGTTTCAGTCTCAGGTGGGCATTGCCGAGGCCCTGCGGAGCTTGTTCCTGTCTCAGGTGGGCATGGCCGAGGCCCTGCGGAGCTTGTTCCTGTCTCAGGTGGGCATGGCCGAGGCCCTGCGGAGCTTGTTCCTGTCTCAGGTGGGCATGGCCAAGGCCCTGCGGAGCTTGTTCCTGTCTCAGATGGGCATTGCCGAGGCACTGTTGAGCTTGTTTCAGTCTCAGGTGGGCATGGCCAAGGCCCTGCGGAGCTTGTTCCTGTCTCAGGTGGGCATGGCCAAGGCCCTGCGGAGCTTGTTCCTGTCTCAGGTGGGCATTGCCGAGGCCCTGCGGAGCTTGTTCCAGTCTCAGGTGGACATGGCCAAGGCCCTGCAGAGCATGTCCCAGTCTCAGGTGGGCATGGCCAAGGCCCTGCGGAGCTTGTTCCTGTCTCAGGTGGGCATGGCCGAGGCCCTGCGGAGCTTGTTCCAGTCTCAGGTGGACATGGCCGAGGCCCTGCAGAGCATGTCCCAGTCTCAGGTGGGCATGGCCAAGGCCCTGCGGAGCTTGTTCCAGTCTCAGGTGGGCATGGCCGAGGCCCTGCGGAGCTTGGTCCAGTCTCAGGTGGGCATGGCCGAGGCCCTGCGGAGCTTGTTCCTGTCTCAGGTGGACATGGCCGAGTCGCTGCGGAGCTTGGTCCAGTCTCAGGTGGGCATTGCCGAGGCCCTGCGGAGCTTGTTCCAGTCTCAGGTGGACATGGCCGAGGCCCTGCGGAGCTTGTTCCAGTCTCAGGTGGGCATTGCCGAGGCCCTGCGGAGCTTGTTCCAGTCTCAGGTGGACATGGCCGAGGCCCTGCGGAGCTTGTTCCAGTCTCAGGTGGGCATTGCTGAGGCCCTGCGGAGCTTGGTCCAGTCTCAGGTGGGCATTGCCGAGGCGCTGCTGAGCTTGTTCCAGTCTCAGGTGGGCATTGCTGAGGCCCTGCGGAGCTTGGTCCAGTCTCAGGTGGGCATTGCCGAGGCGCTGCTGAGCTTGTTCCAGTCTCAGGTGGGCATGGCCGAGGCCCTGCGGAGCTTGTTCCAGTCTCAGGTGGGCATGGCCGAGTCGCTGCGGAGCTTGTTCCAGTCTCAGGTGGACATGGCCGAGGCCCTGCGGAGCTTGTTCCAGTCTCAGGTGGACATGGCCGAGGCCCTGCGGAGCTTGTTCCTGTCTCAGGTGGGCATGGCCGAGGCCCTGCGGAGCTTGTTCCAGTCTCAGGTGGGAATGGCCGAGGCCCTGCAGAGCTTGTTCCAGTCTCAGGTGGGAATGGCCGAGGCCCTGCGGAGCTTGTTCCAGTCTCAGGTGGACATGGCCGAGGCCCTGCAGAGCTTGTTTCAGTCTCAGGTGGGCATGGCCGAGTCGCTGCGGAGCTTGTTCCTGTCTCAGGTGGGCATGGCCGAGGCCCTGCGGAGCTTGTTCCTGTCTCAGGTGGGCATGGCCGAGGCCCTGCAGAGCTTGTTCCAGTCTCAGGTGGGAATGGCCGAGGCCCTGCAGAGCTTGTTCCAGTCTCAGGTGGGAATGGCCGAGGCCCTGCGGAGCTTGTTCCAGTCTCAGGTGGGCATGGCCGAGGCCCTGCGGAGCTTGTTCCAGTCTCAGGTGGACATGGCCGAGGCCCTGCAGAGCATGTCCCAGTCTCAGGTGGGCATGGCCAAGGCCCTGCGGAGCTTGTTCCAGTCTCAGGTGGGCATGGCCGAGGCCCTGCGGAGCTTGTTCCTGTCTCAGGTGGGCATTGCTGAGGCCCTGCAGAGCATGTCCCAGTCTCAGGTGGGCATGGCCGAGGCCCTGCGGAGCTTGGTCCAGTCTCAGGTGGGCATTGCCGAGGCGCTGCTGAGCTTGTTCCAGTCTCAGGTGGGCATGGCCGAGGCCCTGCGGAGCTTGTTCCAGTCTCAGGTGGACATGGCCGAGGCCCTGCGGAGCTTGTTCCAGTCTCAGGTGGGCATGGCCGAGTCGCTGCGGAGCTTGTTCCAGTCTCAGGTGGACATGGCCGAGGCCCTGCGGAGCTTGTTCCAGTCTCAGGTGGACATGGCCGAGGCCCTGCGGAGCTTGTTCCTGTCTCAGGTGGGCATGGCCGAGGCCCTGCAGAGCATGTCCCAGTCACTGAGGAGCATCCCTGAGGGCGTCGAAACATGGTGCGGATCATGGGAAACCGCCAGAGCTTGCAGAGTCAGATGATGCAAGGAAAGCCAGGGTTCGAACCAGCTGCCCCTGTTCCAAAGGTGAACCCCAGGGCCCTATGGACACTGATCGGGAAGAGATGCCGCCAACAAGTGAGCTGGGGCCCTCCGGTCCCAGACCACCCAGAGGACGCCCGCCGGGGCATCGAAGGCCATGGGACAAGGTAAGCAGCTGACTATCTCTACCTCTGATGTGCATCCTGGGGAAACACCAAGATGTAGTGGTAGAGCGAGGGGGGCCATGCAGGTTTGAGGATCACTGAGGGCACCGGAGTAAAGGAAGGGGGTGGGGGGGCTAGGTAGGGGCGAAATTGGGAGTGGGGTATTGTACAGCACATTAAGCAATATATTGTACAACCAGTATGATGCCTCTGTCACTTTCTTCCACAATGCGGGCTGACCCCTGGACCTTTTGCCCAGCTCTTCAGGCATCCCCTCCCACCGTGTGTGGCACTCACCCACCCTCCGGCCATGGACATGTCCCCGAAGTTGTGTCCCATCCCCTGGGTTTTCGGATGTTGGCTGCTGCAGTGTTCAGGCACGGTCTCCATGCATCAAGGTGTGATTGGGATGTTAGGCAATGACTCCCACATGGCCCGCTCATCCACAGGAATCCAGTTGTCATGTGTCAAATGCTCACTTAACCACGTTTGCCAATTCCCTATTAGTGCCAGAGGCCTCAGCAGTCGGTGGGGGTTATGGGTGATCGATGGGGCAGTCGGGCAGGGACAAGGGTTTCCCATGGAATGGGGTTGGGATCCAGGGGTTGGCATGGTAGTGCCGCGAGCGATTGCCTCCTGGTTGCCTCCCCCACACCCCTATGGCGACCCACCCCTGCAGAGGGTCCCCCAATCCCTGCCGAGCACTGGGGTGGCAATTCCAGCACCCCCGGGCACTTTGCCTGCGAACAAAGATGGCTACTCACCTACTCGGCTCCACACAGGTCTTCTTCCAGCTTTGCGTTTTTAAATAGGAGTACTAATCGGTGTTAACATGAACACTTGCTGGGGAATCTGCTGAATGACAGGAGGCCATTGGATATGGGGTCACTGTCGTTGATTGTATGGAAATTGGGCGGGTATGATAATTGGTTTCTCGTCACACTACGGCGAGATCCCGATTTTGCCTGTGGGAGCGGGCCAGTTGTATCACAAACTATGTGGCGCCCGGCGCGGATCTTGTTTTTGGCCTCTCCCGCTGTTCACCGGCCTTCGTTTTGCTTGTGCAAGAGCGCAATGAGGCTGGATAATTGCGCCCTTTATCTCATAGCCCTGCAATGAGTGTAGTTGCCCCACTGGAAGAGAGTGATCAAAGCATCACTCTAATTGTTCGTACATCTGAAGATGACGTCCTTCCTCATTTGTGCCTAACTTGTGAGGTTGATTTGTTGCTATTTGCTCAGTGGGAAAGGCTATTGATTCCACCTGAGGTTTAACCACTATCAAAAATGCTGCCGCCCCCCACTTCAAAGTCAAGTTGCTGCTGCAACTTCTGCTCAAAATTGCGCACATTACCAAGATGCTGAATTGTTCCAGTAACACAGAGTCGATACAATTCATGAAAACAACCACAAAAGGATAGTCTCATAAGCCAATTCCTGGCAAATTCCTGAATTGCAAACTTACAAAAGCATCTCTAAGCATTGAAAACCAATGCTGTGCCACTCTATTTCCGGCACTTTCACCATTCATGAAGCAAATATGTAGAAGATCCTCACTAGCAAAAGCATTCATATGAAATTTATTCAAAAAACACAATTGTGCATGAAATAGATTCAGTCATTTTCCAATCCAGTGCCATGGCCACATAAAACATGCATCACCCAAGTGCAAAATGTAACTTTGAAGTCAACATTTGTCCTTTATTGAACTGAGAAGAGGCTTTTCACAATAACAGCAATCTTCAATCAACCCTTGTTAAAGACACAAGCACTAATTGTTGAAATTATAGCTTTTTGTGGCAGCCATTTTTCATTAATCTGAACTGTAAATTAGAGAGTTGAGGGACATATTTTGTTGGAGCACTGAGTACACACAAACAGAAATCCTTCAATTTAGTGGTTTTATGCAGCAGAAAATTTTCAATAAGTGCTCGGCTACAACTTTATTCCTACAAGCCAATGGGCACATCATTGGAAGAGTCTCAACTTCTTGTATGATCATATATTATTTTCCACTGGACATAGTTGGCATCCCTTCCTCTAAATGATAAACTGTGAGAAAGCTGGGTATAGAGCCATGTAGATCAGGAAGCTGAAGCAGTCAACTTGGATTACAGTAGTGATGGTGGAAAGTACTTCCAATTTTCCTCAGCAGCTAATGTTTATAGAACATTTACAGCATGATGAGGGGACTATTTGGCCCACCATTCACTTGCCAACTCTTTGTCAGAGCAATCCAAAATTCACCTCACCCAAACTTCTGAAACCGGCAGGAAATGGCAGCTTGGTGAAAGGGATATGTCAGGCACTGGAGATCTTCAGGCTTCAAAGGAAAAATCCTCTGCAATTAAGTAAATGTTTGAACGGGAATTCAAGTAAACTGCTTGGAGGGAGAAGTCCAAGGCAGCATCATCCAGGACACGCGACAACGCAGAATCGCCGAGCAGAAACTTATAGCCAAGTTCCGCACACATGAGTGCGGCCTCAACCAGGACCTGGGATTCATGTCGCATTACATTCATCCCCCACCATCTGGCCTGTGAAATCCTACCAACTGTCCTGGCTTGACACAATTCACACCTCTTTAACCTGGGGTTACCCCATCTCTGGATCTGTAAAGATTTAATCACCTGCTAATGGTCACATTCCAAGCATTGTTTGGCATCTTTGAATTTGTCTATATATGTTTCTGGAACATACCTCTTCATTCACCTGAGGAAGGAGCAGCGCTCCGAAAGCTAGTGACATCGAAACAAACCTGTTGGACTTTAACCTGGTGTTGTAAGGTTTAACATTAGTCAGATCACAATGACATCTTGAGAGTCCAATCAGCATATTTCAAGGCTTCTGGTGAATTGTCCCTCTCGCCTGCTCTGAAGAACAGGTTAAAATCGCAACCCATGGAAATACAACAGGATCACAGTGGGTAGGATCCACAGGCAATTTTAACTGCCTCTCGCCCCCCCCCCCTCCCCCCGCAGCCTACCCACCACCGTGCTTGACATGTGGACAGAGTACAAATTAGTCCTTTGATCTCATTACAAGGCCGCAATTCTTAATGCTGATGGAAGGTCCTTTTTACAGGACTCAGTAAAGCAGAAAATAGTTTAAAGCAACAAAGTATTTGCAGATGGAAAATAATGAAGTGAATTATGATCATAGTTAGTGCTACTATGAGCAAAAATCTGCTGGTGATTGGGAATTCTAAAAATCTCTGAAATTTGATGTTATTACTCTTCCTGCAATCCGCAGAAACAAAAAAGGTATAGGCGACTGATCCCTGGTGAGAAGTGGTTGTATCTTTTTGACTGAAGTATCTGGGATGTGGAGGACACTAAGCAAGGGTCCATTTATTGCCCACCCCTTGGTGCAGTGGGTTTACAAGGGCTAGAGAGAGAACATCTCTCTCTCAGCTTTGCTAGAAGAAAAGCCATACCATAGAGCGATGATTAAGAGAACAAGTGAAGAGAAGTTTCCAAGATGTCTGAGATTAAAGGTACCACAACAGGGAACTGTTCAGTAAAGTCACGGAGAGTAGAAAAGGCATTTTAACATGAGAGGTGATAAAGTGATTTTCAGGTTTGTGAGTTGAAAAAACTATGCACTTGGTGGCGGGATCTGTAGTTTGTGTAAAAGCAGTTAAAACAAAGGAAACCTAAAAGGCTGTGAATTCATTGTTAAAAATGGAGCAGGAGCTTTGTTTAAAAATGTAATTTGTAAAACCTGTACTGGATTTTTGAATGCAAACTGCTAAGGCAAAGCATTATTATGAGACAATTTTAAAGTCTGTCTTTGGGAGTGGAGTTTGGACACTCTCATGTGATCATCATCTGGGTGAATTCAGAGGAGAAATCCAGACACTAACCTGGGTTCAGAACGGAGTGTGGGTATTTGACCAATCATCTTGCGTGCTTCAAAATGACTTTTTGTGTGAATGAGATCATTGTAGTTTAAGATGTACTTTGTAATCCATGTGTATATATTTGTGTGCATTTGTTAAATTAAATAAAGAGGTATTGTATAATAATCCAATTTTTCATGTTTAATAAATGTGTTTTTCTTGTTAAATCTAATTAATGGTCCTGTGACTCTGTTCCTCCATGTTTTATAAAAAGAAAAGTAAGTTTTACAGCGGAATTCTCCGTCGGCAGGATTCTCCTGTCCGCCGGCAGCGTTCAATTCTGGGATCTTCCCGGCCAGTTATAACATTTACTAGGATCAAACTGTGATCATTATCTACTTACCGATAATTATTATGGTTCATCAATTTGTAGGTACATGTGGGAACCTTTGATTTTCCCTCTGCCAATCTAGTGACTGATGCTGGTAAAAATGCAATTCTGCTGCTACTGCTAACCCACACTACCTTAAGGTGCTGTTTTCAGCTGTTGTCTGTGACCGTAGTCTGGCCAATGTAGCAGAGTGTTAGTGCCACACTACATGATGCAAGATATCTCATTGGGAAGGCAAGACTCTTTCTTTACACTGGGCAGTCTTTGCATATATCAATATTATCATGGGCAGCCTTCTGTGACAGGCAGGTAGATCAGAAGATCAAGGAATTACTTCCCCATTTTGGTTCCCATATCACCTGGTACAGGCGCAGTCTTGTAGCCATGTAGTCTCAATCAACTTGGTTCATGGTGGTATTGCCAAATCACTATGGAACACACCTAAATGCAATGGAAGTAATATTCCTTCCATCAAACACATCATCAGTGATCCAGCTAATGGAAACTGGAATGATTTATTTATGTTACGAAACAGCACTATAAGAAATGTTGGTATGTAAAATGCTGTGATGTCATTTGCAGCAGATGTTCTGCACGACATTCATATCAAGTTTCACTGTGTGAGGAGCTGAAAGCAGAATCCTTTGCCAACTTATTCTGGCATGGTGAATTCTTCCCACGAGCAGAGAGAGCAACTTCATCTGATACAGCCAAGAGTCCAGAAAGGGACCAACAGCCATGAACCGCTTTCAGAAAATATGTTCTCTCACGCAGCTGTCATGGACATAAACTGTGAGTCCACTGTCATCATCAACAACTTGCATATAGAACACCTTTAGCGTAGACATTCCAAGGTGCTTTACAGGAGCATAATTAGTCCAAAATTGAAACCAAACGAAAGGTGGTATTAGACAGGTGACTAAATAATTGGTCAAAGAGGTAGGTTTTAAGGGGTGTTTTAAAGGTAAAGTGGCAAGATATAGAGAGGGAACCCCACGGCTCAGGGCCTACACAGGTGAAAGCATGATCACCAACTGTGGGACAAAGGAAGTGGGGGATTCACAGTTACCCTATCCTTGATTCTAGACTCCAACAATTTCCCCACCACAGATGTTAGGCTAACTGGTCTGTAATTCCCTGGTTAAAAAGTGGAGTCACATGAGCAATTTTCCAATTCGGAAGGACGACACCTGAATCTAGGGAAGTCAGAAAGATTACAGTTAAGGCATTTGCAATGTGCTCCACTACTTCCTTAACAACCTGAGATGGAAACCATCAGGTCCTGAGGATTTGTCACTCTTTAGTTCCATTAATTTACTCATTTTTGAAGTTTTACATTCATTTTATTAAGTCCCTGTCCCCAATTCACTATTACTCTTCTTGGGTCTTGGGGCAAGCAATCCTCCTTTTCATAGAATTTACAATGGAGAAAGAGGCCATTCGGCCCATCAAATCTACACCGGCCCTTGGAAAGAGCACCCTACTAAAGCCCACGCCTCCACCCCATCCCCGTAGCCCAGTAACCCCACCTAACCTTTTGGTCACAAAGGGGCAATTTAGCATGGCCAATCCACCTAACCTGCACATGTTTGGACTGTAGGAGGAAACCAGAGCACCCGGAGGAAACCCACAGGGAGAAAGTGAAAACTCCACACAGTCACCTGAGGCCGGAATTGAACCTGGGTCCCTGGAGCTGTGCCGGCGTCGGGGCGGCCTGGCCTGTTTGCGGGGATTCTCCGGCCTGGCGCGGGGCTGGGCGAAATCCGCCCAGCTTGTCTGCAATACCCTGGTTGCCTTAAGAGGTCTGTGAAATAAACCTCTCCTGGGTAATGTTGATAAACAACCATCTCCATCTAATTACAAGTACACCAGCGGCCAGGTTTAAACCTGCACGCTATATTTTATTATTTCTATGGTGATCCATTGGCACCTAGCCATCCTTTCAAATAAGTATCACCATCACAGCTCAAACATATCCCGAAGCGGATCGTTTGGTGAATGCACTTCAATACTTGTGCACAACAAATGTGTTTTCCCAGGTTAAGAGGGAATGCTGGTGGCTGCAGTTGCGGCAAGTTCTAAAATGTTGGTAGGATTCCAGGCGCTCGAGTTACATTTCTCTATTCTAGCTGGCCCCGGTTAATGCAAACGGGGCGGGGCGGGGGCGACAGGTGAGACGCTGCAGTCAGTCGCCCTGAACTCTGCAGCGCGCGCCAGCCTCTCTGTTTTTGCTGCAAACAGAAGCGCATCACCTGCCTCCCTCAGGTGAGCTTCCCAGCCATGCGCCCAACAAAGGTTTCCCGCGGAACCAAATGTGTTTTCCCCCAAAAAAAGAGGAATGCCATCTGCTCTCGTTGCGACGCGGGCAAGAGTAGCTTTTAAAAGTGTGGAGTTTGCCCGTCCCGTCCCGACCACCACAGAGAGCGTTAATAACAAGTCTTTGTTCCCCAAACATGGCGCCAAACACTGTGCAGCACACCACGCTGAATCTCCAAAACAATAACAATGGGACAGCTTCCACCACCAGTAGCAGCTTACCCAGACAAAGAGGAAAACAAATCCTCCGCGGTGCCGGAAAGTATCCACATTACAAGAACATTTAGGAATATTTCACTGCTGGTGTAATTGTAAGCAATTACATTTTATGATTAATGAATTGCGCGCACACACATAAAACAAGTACATGCAATTTCTCCAGTTATTTGTAAAGCTAATTTCTCACCGACCTGGCTTGCATTTCTTCAACTAAGCAGTGTGCAACCATCTCTATCCATTGAACGTGTGTTATATAGTGCTCGGGGCTTTTATGTTTAAAAGCGGCTGGCGGGAAGCAAGTTCAACTCCTCTTCCAGTATGTGTAATTGGAACGGCAGTGAGAGAGAGAGAGAGAGGGGGGGGAGAGGAGAGGAAGGGGGGGGGGGGGGGGGGGAGGGTGTGGACAGAGGAAATGTAGCTATTCAATAGGCAGGAAGCAGGGTAATGAAAGCAGAGCAGAAACACAGTCAGTGCCTTATTGTGAATATAAGGGAACGGAGAAGGACTGTTCTACGAGAATGAAAATAGTGAGCGCGATGTGTCTCTGGTGCAGAAATATGTAACTCTTGAGTGTAAGTCGTATTCTGTGCAGTCACCATGATCCAGCTGGTGAAAACATACATAAACTGTCTTCATAAAGTGCCTTAAGACAGATAATGTTGTAAATAGTTAGCAGGTCAGGCAGCATCTGTCCAGACTGAGTTTGATAACGAAGATCTGTCATCAGAACTTTTTTTTAAACGGAGGGATGAGGAACAGTGTCCTGTGCCGAAACGTCTGGGAATTTTGAAACTGGATGAGTATTTTTCCACATGGTTTTCCACAAAGAATGGGCGGGATTCTCCATGCCGCGCCATTTGGGAGAATCGCTGTTCGCGCCAGATTTTTTGCGTGATGCCGTTCCGCCATTCTCCCAACCGGCAAGAACGGCGTCATCGAGGTTGGCATCGCCCGGGGTGCTAAGTCTTGCGATTCTCCGGGCCCCTCGCTATTCAGTGGCCCGATGGGCTGAAGTCCTGACGGCGTAACGATGCGGAGTGAGGAGGTGAGCGGCCGGCGTTTTTGGAGGCAGCATGTTGTGGCATCCACAGCCGGTGCTGGCAGGGGGGGAGAAGGGTTTTGGGGAAGGGTGCCGCCATGCTTGGGGGGGGGGGAGGGGGGGAAGAGGGAAGGGGGAGGAAGAAGGGGGGAGGGTGCAGTTATGTTCGGGAGTGTCGGCGCAGGTCTCCATGTTCCGGGGAGGGGGGACGGGTTTTCCGCGGGAGCGGCATGCCAGCCGGCCTGCCATGGGAAGGGGGGATATGGGGGAAGGGGAGATATCGGGAAGCGAGGATATGGGGAAAGGGGGGGTTTGTGGAGATATGGGGGAAGGTAGATATGGGGGAAATGCTACCCCTAGCCCCCCCCACCCAGCCCCTCCCCTCCCCCCCCACCCCCCGTAAGCACACTCCAACGGCTCCTGTGACCCCCCCACCACCACCTGCGGCCGTGCCATCACTTCTCGGGCGGCCACCCCACGCTGACCCCTACCTCAGCGCTGGCTGGCGTCAACCATCACGACTAGTTGACGCCATTAAATAGGTGGTTTGATTTACGCCGGCGTGACGCATCCGGCCCGGAGAATTGGGGTGGCCCTGGGACCCATGCATTGCGCCTATCCTCGACATTCTCCGAGGCGCGCAGCGCGATTCACGTCGACGGGATTTGGGGGGGGGGGGGCCAGAGAATATCGCGGGGCAGCCGGGCGGGATTGACGCCGCCCTCCGGCTATTCTCCGACCAGCCGGGGGGTCGGAGTTTCCCGCCCGTTGTATCTCATCCCCCCACCCCCTCCTGCAGATCGTAATGTTTGGGCACCAGCCAGCGATGTTTGCCACCGTGGCGGGAGCCGCTGCCCTGCAGGTGGCCCTTTGGCAGCGTTAACGCAGGCGGCTCAGAGCAGCTGCGGCAGTGGCGGCTGCAGCAGAGGGCCCCGTGCCACCTGCTCAGGCTGCAGGCCCGCCCACCCGACAGGTGCAGGGGGAGGCGGAGGCTGACGATGAGCACCACATCGCTGGGGATGCACAGGACGAGGATACCGATATTGTTGGCGTGCAGGGGGAGGAGGAGGAGCAGGTGGTGGTGCCAAGGTGCCGGAGGCACCCCATGAGGTCTCGAGTGTACCGTCACTGCATGCCCTTCGTGGACCTGCCGGATAGGGCATGCAGGACGAGACTCCAGGTGTGGAGGGAGACTGTCGCACATATATGCCACCTCATGGCACACCTGGCACCACGTGGAACGGGAGAGGACATGCTATCCCGGTGGCCGTCAAGATGCCGGTTGCCCTCAACTTCTACACGATGGGGTCGTTCCAGGGGCCGAGCGGGGACCTGTCCGGTATCTCCCAGGCATCGGTGCACCGGTGCATCCGATGCACAACATAGCCCAGCAGAGGGGCGATGTCCTGGAGGAGGAGCCCGATGAGGGCGACGCATCTGGACATGAGGAGGAGGAGGATGGTGAGGGAGGGGTGCACAGATGCGACTTGGGGGCTGGATATGGCCGGGAGGCTGCACGACGCCACCGGCTTGGCGAGCGAGCACGCGAGGCATTGATCGCCCCACGTTTCACCAACTAGGGGGAGGGCATCATTGAGCAAGGCACTTGCATCACCGTTCCGCCCAAACGCACCACCCAGTGCCCCCCACACCATCCGACAACCCTAGCTCACACACCACCACTTTCACATCATCTTACACCTTACACCTGCGGCACAACGGGATGGTCTCACACAATTGCTTGTGTAAGCGGGTGTGATCAGTGCCATGTTGAATGACGACAACCCGCTCTGCAATGAGCTGTGAGCTCTGGATCGTTAGACAATGTCTGACTCATGGCCACAGCTACACCCTCCACCTGGGTGGTACCAGTATGCGTCACGGACACTCCATCACACGGCTATGTGGGGTAGCTGGCATTGGTGTTTCGAGGACGACGGGGGGGGGGGGTTGGGGGGGGCGAACCCAGCCTCACCGTTGTACCGAACTTCGACCCCAGCGCCACTCGGTCCCCTTCACGACCCCTCAGGCACTGTGCATAGCACATAGCACAGAGGTATCTAGGTTTGGTGTAACAGTGACTTTAATCGTGACATTCACATACAAGTGCCCTAACCCCTATAACTAAGCTGTGCCCTGCACCCGTGCCAACTTACGACATGTTGAACTTCTTTGCCTTACGGGCACTACGTCTTGGTGTTTCCCCAGATGGTACAGCAAGAGTGGAGGCGGACGGCTGAGACTCCTGCCCTGTGACTTGGCTCCCTGTCAGCGCGTGTTTCCTGGGGCGGCCTGGCTTGGATGGGCCAGGCTGCTCGGCGGGCGTGCTGGATGGCGTGTTGCCACCCTGTTCTGCCCGCTGCCCACCAGATGCACCAGGGACGGAATGGGGGGAGTCCGAGTGTTCCAGGACCTCCCTTGCTGGAGTAACCGGGACGGGCACCAGAACCTCCTCCTCCCTCGGGGAGCCCGGTGGCCCCTGGGCCTCACTATGGGACAGTGGTGCAAGCGGAGACAAGCGCCGTGGCACCACTGACACCTAGCGCTGCCAGTCCTGGAGGCCCGCTGTGACATTGACCAGGGTCTGAACGTTCGCAGCGATGGAGCTCAGGGAGTGCGCCATACCTGTCAGGGACTGTGCAACCTCCCTCTGGGCTTGTGCGACGCCATCCAGCACGTGCGCAAGGCCGCCGATGCTCTCAGCGATGGCCTGCTGAGACTCGGCCAGACCCCGGAGCGTGGCGGCAATGTCCAGCTGGCTCTAGGACATGGCTGCCTGTGAGAGGGCAGCCCTGTCCTGGGCCATGGATGGCGTGTGCACATGAAGCCCCATGCCTTGCAGAACCTGACCCATGGCTGAAACCGTTGCCCCCATTGCCTCCACCGCGGACGCCACCCGTGCGGTGTCGGCCAGAGTAGCAGCCTTTACCGGCACCACTCCCTGCTCCTGGACGTGGATGGACTCCTCCAACTGTGTCTGCAGATGCTGGAAGGCGGCCGTCATCCCGTTGTCCACTCCCTGGGTTTCCAAACGCATCGGGTCTGTGGGTGGGTCTGGTAAGTCCAGGAACCCGGGAGCTGTCTGGGCGGCAGCTGGGTGCTGGGGCTGGGCTGCCCTCTGACCGTCCAGCCCCTCGGCTGCTCCTACCTCCACCTGCTCTACCTGTTCAGCTGTGTGGTGCGCACCAGTCAGTGACCCCGAAGCCTCATCACTTATGTGCCCAACCAAGGTGAGGGTATCTACGATGGTGGAGGTTGTGGGTGACAGCTGTGACACAAGGTCCATGTCCTCATCGGACCCCAAGTCTGGGGTCTCCTGGGTCGAGCCTTGGACCGACGGACATTGTCCCCGGCCCATGTGAGGGGCCCTGTCCAGTCTGTCCATCATCTGTTTGGTCGTCCTCTGTGCGTCACTGTCCAGAGTCCCCGTCCTCTGTCCGTCACTGTCCTGGCTCTCCGTCCTCTTTTCGTCCGTCTCATGGCCGTCAGTGTCCTGACTGTCCGCCCTGTGTTTGTCAGTGTCCTTTGTGTCGGTCCTCTGTGCGTCCGTCTCCTGTGGCCCGGCTTTGGAAGAGGGCCCTCCTGTCCGTCTTCCTCCCCTCCCTGGCATGCGTCCCTGTGGGCGTATGTACGTTGACCTGGACGACGGTGGCTTGTCTGAGACGTTCCGGGCGATCGGCGACTGGCCATGGACTACACAATAAAGCATGTAGCGTTAGACTCGCGGAGTCAGGTGTGAGGGGGTGGAGGGGGCAGTGTGAGGGGGTGGAGTGTGAGGGGGGGTTAGGGGGTGGAGGGGTCAGTGTAAGGGGTAGGAGTGTAAGGGGGGGTTGGGGGTGGAGAAGGCAGTGTGAGGGGGGGTGGGGGGGTCAGTGTGAGGGGGTGAGGAGGGGGGTTGAGGGAATGTAGCCAGGCAGGGGAGTCTCACTTGGTACTGCGCCTTCGATCTGGCATGGCGCTACCTCCCGGGTGGTGGCTCCCCTAGCGAGGTCCAGAGCCCTCTGCTCATGGACGGTGAGGGGGTGTAGAACAGGTGATCCCCCTCCAGTTCTTGCACACTCACGATGGTTGTGGGCTGTCTTATCCTGCGGAGGGAGAAACCATCAGAGTTGGGCGGTCAGCAGCAAGACGCGCAGATGTTGGCAACAGTATGACTGGGGGGGGGGCCCACTGGGCACCATGCCATGGCAGCTCACAAGGGCGGTATGCCCATGTGGGAGGTGTGGTGCGTGGGCGGGGGGGGGGGGCGCGCGACACATGGTAGGGGGGGAGGGAGGGGTGGGGTGTGGCCTGGGGGAATTCTCGGGGTACTTACCCTGGCTGCCCTCGTGAGGTCGTGGAGCCTCTTGTGGCACTGCTCTCCCGAGCGTGGGCTGTGCCCCACAGAGCTAACGGCAATGCCCACATCATGGCAGCTGCCTCTGACTGTGCTCGCCGGGTGCCGGTGGCCACGTCTTGGGCATAGGATCGCCCTCCGCTCTTCCTCTGCATCCAGCAGTGTCTCCAGGTCATTGTCCCGGAACCTGGGAGCGGCACGGCGGGGCGCAGCCATCTCTCTGTGTTGGGGCCTGTGCGCGGATCCCACACATAAAATGATGCGGCGCCACGTCATCCGGGCATCGCGCGATGATGATGCCGCTCTGGCGTCACGCCCACCAACGTTTCTCGCAGCCCCGCTGCTGGCCCCTTTTCGGGGCCTGAATCGTTGCTGCCGGTGGTACGTTAGCGCCGTTGTGAAACGCGACTGCGTTCACGATGCCGCAGACACTCTGACTTGACATCGGAGAATCCCGCCCAATATATTTTAATGTGATACTTAAAAGCACAATTATGTTTATGGTCTACCTATATATTTTTTTAAACAGGAACAGTCAAAATGGCTATTTGCTTTGAAAGGAGGGGGTTATTGTAAACGCCCGTCACACAAAATAAGTATGGGGTGCCCTGAACTGAGAGAGGCGTCTACCGTTGCTTCACAGAGCACAGGTAATCATCTCCGGTGGCCGCCCCAAACACGTCACTACACAGGTGACCTAATAAAAGAAAAAGTGGGACCGAACAGTAAGTCCCAAACATCTTGGAAGAATCCTAGACTGTAAAAGGTTCTTCGAATTATCAGTTACTGCTGAGTTTCCTGGTTTTATTGAGTGTGTTACTGTTAGAAAATATCCAAAACACTGCACCAACTTGTCACCTCACCATCCCAAATTCTTGAACCTATAAATTCTAAAACAAGGGAGTAACCTGAAAACGACGAGGAACTAACTCATGCTCAGAAACTGGAAATAAACCCTAAATTGTCCAATTCGGGAATAAAACGATTCTTCCTGGTGTTCTGCAACCTCAGGTTTTCACTTGTAACAGAGGGCTGGTAACATCTCAGACTGAAGAGGGAAAGTCATGGCCAATATTTCAGTGGCTCCTCTAAATTCTCACTCGAACAATAGTTTTTGATATAATTTTTTTTTTTTCCTTTCCACCATTTTGCACAAAGTAAGATGATTGCGGTTGGTGGAAATCAATCATCTCACTCTCAGAACATGATTGCTGGCGTTTCTCGGAGGAGTCCTATGTCCAACTGTTATATATGTGTTATTGTAGTTGTGTGCAATGTCTCTTTAAGAATGGAGTTATGTGACATACGTGAAGTCATCTGCTACTTGGTGGGCTTTTGCCTAGACTGGTGCCAAACCTTGTACAGTGAAGACGTGTTCAATAAACCTCTGTTGATCTTGCATTAAACCCATGAGCTGCAACAATCTATTTATTTTTCACTATTAGTCTAAAGTTACAGTTTACAAAAGGAAAACTGGCGATGAGGAATGGATCAGGAGCAAGAACAGACAATGTAAAAATGGTGGCAAAGCTGGCCACACAAGAGCTTGCTGGAGTAAAATAACGTCTGCAGAGAAGAATGCTCAAAGGAAGACACAGAACTCATTCCGTGAACAATAAAATCCCCACAGTGCAGAAAAAGGCCATTTGACCCATCGAGTCTGCACCGACCCTCCAAAAGAGTACCCCATCTCGCCCAATCTCTCGCCCTACCCCCGTAACCCCACCTAAACTTTTTGGACACGAAGGGGCAATTTAGTATGGCCAATCCACCGAACTTGCACACCTTTGAACATCATTCAAAGGAAGAAACAAAATGAATTCAACTGGGAAAATTCACAATGAGGAAGAAAAGAAGAAGAACAACAATTAAACTAATGCAATTCATTCTGATGAAAAATTGAAGTTGAACGTGATCTCAGTCCAGGCAGGGTGAGTTCCACATCATTTCTGGGTAATTCCAAAACTGAATGAATAACCCATTAAAATAGAGGTCGATCCGGGAGCTGCAGTCTTCCTAATTCCCGAGACCATCTATGAATAGAAGTTAATCACCTGCCCTTGAAGCCAGCAGATCTGATCTTGAGGACCGATATGGAAGAGATAATGCCACTGAGAGGTCACATCACAGTCAAGGTTGGCCTAAGTGGATAAACCGCAGAGCTACCACTCCATGTGGTGCAATGAAGATTTCCAGTTCTCTTTGGCTGCTCTTGGCTGGAAAGGTGTAAACTGAACTGGAGCGCTGTCAACAGCTTAGTTAATTCAAAGTTGAGCATACAGAAAGGAATTTAAAAATACAGCAGTGTTTTTGAAGACATACTGGGGTCCATGAAAGGAGTACAGGTGTCCCTGTAGATTAATGAAAATAGCCAGCCGAAATGCTCAAGGCTAGAGCAATATGCAATCTGTCCAAAGGTAGAATCTGAACTACTGAAACGTGTACAAACAGAAGTCTTAGAACTAGTGGCTGGGCAACCCCAGTTATAGCTGTCATGAAGCAGGATGGTACATACCGTATCTGTGGAGATTTCAAGACAGAGATTTTCAATCTAGTTTTATGCGTGGATCAATATCCGCTACCGTTGATCGAAGATCTATTTGCAGGCCTAGCAGGAGGACAGACGTTCAGCCAGAATGACCTATCGCAGACCTACCTGCAAATGAATGTGGCAGCTGAATCTCAACACCAGCCTACCATCATTACTCACAAAGGCCTATTCCGCTGCAAGAGATTTCCTATTGGAATAACGTCAGCACTAACTTAATTTCAACGCTCAATGGACCAGATCCTTCGTAGCATACAGGGAGTGCGGTGTTACCTAGATGACATATTGATAACCAGCACAACACTTAGAAACTACAATGAAATGCATGTGCTTCGTGTCAGGAAAGATAAATACGATTTCATCCAGACATCTATACAATATCTTGAACATGTAATTGATAGTAAAGGTTTACATAAAGCACCTAAAAAATGGAAGCTATTATTGATGACCAATGTACGGTCACTCAACTTGGGTCATTCTGAGGGTTACTCAATTACTATGGAAAATTTGTCCAGAATCTGACAAACCTATTGAAACCTTTACACACTTTGTTGTGCACAAACCAGGCATGGCAATGGACATCTGAATATGAAAAGCATATCAATTAGCAAAAGAAGCACTGAAGATGTTGGAAGTGTTGGTACATTTCAACCCAAAGTTACCATTACAACTTGCCTGTGATTTCTCGCTGTACGATGTTGGAGCGGTGGTGTCACATCTACAACCTCCAGGTGAAGAAAGACCAATAGTTTTTGCATCTCATACAGTAACAAGTGCAGAATCTAACTATGCTCAGTTGGAGAAGGAGGCACTGAAGATTGTATTTTGTATTTGGTGTACGGAAATTTCACCAATACCTGTGTGGTCATCACTTCACGGACCACAGGCCTTTTAACAGCTATTTTTGGGCCAATAGGACGTTATTCCAATAGGAAATCTCTTGCAGCAGAATAGGCCTTTGTGAGTGATGATGGTAGGCTGGTGTTGAGATTCAGCTGCCACACTTTTTGGCCACACAAAGGTATCCCTTCATTGGCAACAAGTAGACGCCAATGATGGTCATTAATACTATCTGCACATTCCTACCAATCCGAAAATTAATCCGATGTGGATGCATTATCATGTTTAATTTTACCAGCTCGCCAAATAACACCTAGTCATGACAATATTTTTTACTGTTCACAGATTGAGAATGTTCCAGTGACTGACTGCAGATCAAGTCCGAAGACAAACCAGAAATGATCCTGTGATGGGGAAGGTACTGGAAATGGTATTAAAGGGGAGGATAGCAGGGAAATATTCTGAATTAAAACCATACATTTCCAGGAGACTCGAATTAACAGCACAGGGCGGATGTCTGTTGTGGGATTGAGAATAATTATTCCTCAAAATTTGAAACAAAGAGTATTGGGACAATTACATGAAGGACATCCAGGTATAATTCGAATGAAACAACTAGTGCAAAACTTATTTTGGTGGTCAGGAATTGAATGAAATGAAATGAAAATCGCTTATTGTCACAAGTAGGCTTCAATGAAGTTACTGTGAAAAGCCCTGAGTCGCCACATTCCGGCGCCTGTTCGGGGAGGCTGTTACGGGAATTGAACCATGCTGCTGGCCTGCCTTGTCTGCTTTCAAAGCCAGCGATTTAGCCCTGTGCTAAACAGCCCCAGGCTGATATGGGAATTGATACCCAAATAGAAGAAAAAGCAAGACTGTGCCAGTCATGTGCATGGGTAAGGAATGCACCACCGTTGTCCTCATTGCATCCATGGGAGTGGCTAAAATGTTGACTTTGCTGGTCCATTTGAAGGGTACATATTCATGGTTGTTGTAGATGCACACTGAAAGTGACCTGAGGTGGTCCTAATGAAGTCGACCACTGTGGAACAAACCATTGAGAAACTCAAGATCTTCACAAGATTCGGAAAACCAGAACAGATCGTGAGTGACAATGGGCCACAATTTATAGCCCAAGAGTTTGAAGACTGCGTAAAGAAGTGTAGCGTTCAACATATTACATCAGCACTTTACCACCCACCCATGAATGATTTTGTCAAAAGTTTTGTCCAGTCCTTGAAGCATGCACTGAAAGCTTTTAAGGACCAAGGTTCACTCCCTTGCCGTGTGAACAAGTTTTGAGCAACATACCGAAATACGATACATATGACTACACACAGTTTACCAGCTTTGCTATTGATGAAAAGGAAACTGAGGACTACCTCTGATTTACTCTTGCCAGAGGAGACAGCTGACATAATAGAGCAAAACCAAGTCACAGATTTTGAGACGAGTAAGCAAGTCAAGGAAACACTTGTTTCAGCAGAACAAGTGTTAGTGCACAGCTACACCACTAATGCGAGGTTGGCCCCTGCAACAATATTGGCTCAGACTGGTTCAATCTCCTACATGGTCCAAACGACAGACAAACTCATGTGAAGACGCCATGCGGATCAATGATTGTCAACTTGGGTTTCTGCGCCAGTGCAGAACTACCTCAAGAGGTAATGTTCTCCGTTCCATCTGCCTGTAACTTCTCGTTCTTCTACAGAAGCAGAGATTACATCAGAAGGAAATGCTACTATTAGTCTTCCCTCAGAAAAAGAGATCGTGGCGCCTGCTTGGGTGGAGACATCTACTGGAGAACCTGAAAATACACCCAAGGTCGAAAATGACAAAGTCCCGGAAATGTGCAGGCAACCAGCGAGAAATAGATGCCCACCTGATCATCGATTTATTGACTGTTTTTACAATATAATAATTTGTACTTGTGTGCATATGTAAAAGACTATATTAAAATAATAGTTGATTGTTTGTTGTGTTGGCCTTAGAAGGGGGAGAGATGTGGGTGATTGTAGTTGTGTGCAATGTCTCTTTAAGAACAGAGCCACATGACATATGTGACATCATCAGCTACTTCGCAGGATTTTGCCTAGACTAGTAGACCAAATCTCATACTGTGAAGACCTATTGAATACATCTCTGTTGATCTTGCATTCAACCCAAGAGCTTCAGCAATCTATTTCTTTTGTACTGTTAGCCTAAAGGCACAACACAAACCATCTTCAGCTGCTTCACTAATGACCTTGCCTCCATTATAAGGTAAGAAGTAGGGATGTTCTTTCTTGACTGCACAATGTTCAGCACCATTTGTGACTCCTCAGACACTGAAGCAGTCCATGTCCATATGCAGCAAGACCTTGTATAATATTCAGACTTGGGTTGATAAGTGGCAGATAACATTCGAGCCACACAAGTGCCTGGCCCTGCCCATCTCCAACAAGAGAGAATCTAATGACCTTCCATTGATAATCAATGGAATTACCAACACCAGATTCCCCACTATCAACATCCTGGGGGTTACCATTGACCAGAAACTGACTGGACCTGCCATACAAATACCGTGGCTACAAGAGCAGAACAGTGGTTTGGAATTCTGAAGAGAGCAACTCACCTCCTGACTCCCCAAAGCCTGTCTGCCATCTACAAGGCACAAGTCAGGAATGCAACAAAATACTCTCCACTATCCACAGTTCAGCTTCAACAACACTCAAGAAGTTCAACACCATCCAGGACAAAGCAGCTATCCACCACCTAAAACATTCACACCCTGCATCACCGATGCACAATGACAGCAGTGTGGATTGGATTGGATTTGTTTATTGTCACGTGTACCGAGGTACAGTGAAAAGTATTTTTCTGCGAGCAGCTCAACAGATCATTAAGTACATGAGAAGAAAAGGGAATAAAAGAAAATACATAATAGGGCAACACAACATATACAATGTAACTACAGAAGCACTGGCATCGGATGAAGCATACAGGGTGTAGTGTTAATGAGGTCAGTCCATAAGAGGGTCATTTAGGAGTCTGGTGACAGTGGGGAAGAAGCTGTTTTTGAGTCTGTTCGTGCGTGTTCTCGGACTTCTGTATCTTCTGCCCGATGGAAGAAGTTGGAAGAGTGAGTAAGCCGGGTGGGAGGGATCTTTGATTATGCTGCCCGCTTTCCCGCGGGGCCCAGGTGAAGTAGTCGGAGCAGCAGTGCGGGGCCCAGGTGAAGCAGCCGGAGCAGCAGTGCGGGGCCCAGGTGAAGCAGCCGGAGCAGCAGTGCGGGGCCCAGGTGAAGCAGCCGGAGCAGCAGTGCGGGGCCCAGGTGAAGCAGCCGGAGCAGCAGTGTGGGGTCCAGGTGAAGCAGCCAGAGCAGCAGTGTGGGGCCCAGGTGAAGCAGCCGGAGCAGCAGTGTGGGGTCCAGGTGAAGCAGCCAGAGCAGCAGTGTGGGGCCCAGGTGAAGCAGTCAGAGCAGCAGTGTGGGGCCCAGGTGAAGCAGCCGGAGCAGCAGTGTGGGGCCCAGGTGAAGCAGCCGGAGCAGCAGTGTGGGGCCCAGGTGAAGCAGCCGGAGCAGCAGTGTGGGGCCCAGGTGAAGCAGCCAGAGCAGCAGTGCGGGGCCCAGGTGAAGCAGCCGGAGCAGCAGTGTGGGGCCCAGGTGAAGCAGCCGGAGCAGCAGTGTGGGGCCCAGGTGAAGCAGCCAGAGCAGCAGTGTGGGGCCCAGGTGAAGCAGCCGGAGCAGCAGTGCGGGGCCCAGGTGAAGCAGCCAGAGCAGCAGTGTGGGGCCCAGGTGAAGCAGTCAGAGCAGCAGTGTGGGGCCCAGGTGAAGCAGCAGGAGCAGCAGTGTGGGGCCCAGGTGAAGCAGCCGGAGCAGCAGTGTGGGGCCCAGGTGAAGCAGCCGGAGCAGCAGTGTGGGGCCCAGGTGAAGCAGCCAGAGCAGCAGTGCGGGGCCCAGGTGAAGCAGCCAGAGCAGCAGTGCGGGGCCCAGGTGAAGCAGTCGGAGCAGCAGTGCGGGGCCCAGGTAAAGCAGCCAGAGCAGCAGTGCGGGGCCCAGGTGAAGCAGCCGGAGCAGCAGTGCGGGGCCCAGGTGAGGTGGCGGGAGCAGCAGTGTGGGGCCCAGGTGAAGCAGCCAGAGCAGCAGTGCGGGGCCCAGGTGAAGCAGCCAGAGCAGCAGTGTGGGGCCCAGGTGAAACAGCCGGAGCAGCAGTGCGGGGCCCAGGTGAAGCAGCCAGAGCAGCAGTGTGGGGCCCAGGTGAAGCAGCCAGAGCAGCAGTGCGGGGCCCAGGTGAAGCAGTCAGAGCAGCAGTGCGGGGCCCAGGTGAAGCAGTCGGAGCAGCAGTGCGGGGCCCAGGTAAAGCAGCCAGAGCAGCAGTGCGGGGCCCAGGTGAAGCAGCCGGAGCAGCAGTGCGGGGCCCAGGTGAGGTGGCGGGAGCAGCAGTGTGGGGCCCAGGTGAAGCAGCCAGAGCAGCAGTGCGGGGCCCAGGTGAAGCAGCCAGAGCAGCAGTGTGGGGCCCAGGTGAAACAGCCGGAGCAGCAGTGCGGGGCCCAGGTGAAGCAGCCAGAGCAGCAGTGTGGGGCCCAGGTGAAGCAGCCAGAGCAGCAGTGTGGGGCCCAGGTGAAGCAGCCGGAGCAGCAGTGCGGGGCCCAGGTGAAGCAGCCGGAGCAGCAGTGTGGGGCCCAGGTGCAGCAGCCGGAGCAGCAGTGCGGGGCCCAGGTGAAGCAGCCAGAGCAGCAGTGCGGGGCCCAGGTGAAGCAGCCGGAGCAGCAGTGCGGGGCCCAGGTGAAGCAGCCAGAGCAGCAGTGTGGGGCCCAGGTGAAGCAGCCAGAGCAGCAGTGTGGGGCCCAGGTGAAGCAGCCGGAGCAGCAGTGTGGGGCCCAGGTGAAGCAGCCGGAGCAGCAGTGTGGGGCCCAGGTGAAGCAGCCGGAGCAGCAGTGTGGGGCCCAGGTGCAGCAGCCGGAGCAGCAGTGTGGGGCCCAGGTGAAGCAGCCAGAGCAGCAGTGCGGGGCCCAGGTGAAGCAGCCGAAGCAGCAGTGCGGGGCCCAGGTGAAGCAGCCAGAGCAGCAGTGCGGGCCCAGGTGAAGCAGCCGGAGCAGCAGTGTGGGGCCCAGGTGAAGCAGCCAGAGCAGCAGTGTGGGGCCCAGGTGAAGCAGCCGAGCAGCAGTGTGGGGCCCAGGTGAAGCAGCCGGAGCAGCAGTGTGGGGCCCAGGTGAAGCAGCCGGAGCAGCAGTGTGGGGCCCAGGTGAAGCAGCCGGAGCAGCAGTGTGGGGCCCAGTTGAAGCAGCCAGAGCAGCAGTGCGGGCCCAGGTGAAGCAGCCGGAGCAGCAGTGTGGGGCCCAGGTGAAGCAGCCAGAGCAGCAGTGTGGGGCCCAGGTGAAGCAGCCGGAGCAGCAGTGTGGGGCCCAGGTGAAGCAGCCGGAGCAGCAGTGTGGGGCCCAGGTGAAGCAGCCGGAGCAGCAGTGTGGGGCCCAGGTGAAGCAGCCGGAGCAGCAGTGTGGGGCCCAGGTGAAGCAGCCGGAGCAGCAGTGCGGGGCCCAGGTGAAGCAGCCAGAGCAGCAGTGCGGGGCCCAGGTGAGGTGGCGGGAGCAGCAGTGCAGGGCCCAGGTGAAGCAGCCAGAGCAGCAGTGTGGGGCCCAGGTGAAGCAGCTATAGCAGCAGTGCGGGGCCCAGGTGAAGCAGCCAGAGCAGCAGTGTGGGGCCCAGGTGAAGCAGCCAGAGCAGCAGTGTGGGGCCCAGGTGAAGCAGCTATAGCAGCAGTGTGGGGCCCAGGTGAGGTGGCGGGAGCAGCAGTGTGGGGCCCAGGTGAAGCAGCCAAAGCAGCAGCGTGGGGCCCAGGTGAAGCAGCCAAAGCAGCAGTGTGGGGCCCAGGTGAAGCAGCCAGAGCAGCAGTGCGGGGCCCAGGTGAAGCAGCCAGAGCAGCAGTGTGGGGCCCAGGTGAAGCAGCTATAGCAGCAGTGTGGGGCCCAGGTGAAGCAGCCGGAGCAGCAGTGCGTGACCAAGGTGCGGCAGCTGGAGCAGCAGTGTGGGGCCCAGGTGAAGCAGCCAGAGCAGCAGTGCGTGACCAAGGTGCGGCAGCTGGAGCAGCAGTGTGGGGCCCAGGTGAAGCAGCCAGAGCAGCAGTGCGTGACCAAGGTGCGGCAGCTGGAGCAGCAGTGTGGGGCCCAGGTGAAGCAGCCAGAGCAGCAGTGCGTGACCAAGGTGCGGCAGCTGGAGCAGCAGTGTGGGGCCCAGGTGAGATGACTGGAGCAGCGGTGTTGGGCCCAGGCGAGGCGGCTGGAGCAGCAGTGTGGGGCCTAGGTGAAGCAGCCAGAGCAGCATTGCGTGACCAAGGTGCGGCAGCTGGAGCAGCAGTGTGGGGCCCAGGTGAAGCAGCCAGAGCAGCAGTGCGTGACCAAGGTGCGGCAGCTGGAGCAGCAGTGTGGGGCCCAGGTGAAGCAGCCAGAGCAGCAGTGCGTGACCAAGGTGCGGCAGCTGGAGCAGCAGTGTGGGGCCCAGGTGAGATGACTGGAGCAGCGGTGTTGGGCCCAGGCGAGGCGGCTGGAGCAGCAGTGTGGGGCCTAGGTGTGGTGGCTGGAGCCGTGGTGTGGGGCCCAGGCAAGGCAGTTGGAGCAGCTGTGCAGGGCCCAGACAACCAGCTGGAGCGGCGGAGCGCACTGGTGTCTGATTAAGTACGTGACTGGAGACTATGTGCAACAGTGAATGTTAGGGGATGGGCTATGTTGATATTTATATTCCACACAAGCCCCTGCCACTCTTCATGATCACACTATCAGGATAACCTTCAGCTTCTTTCTTCCTCGTGTGTTTATCAACTTCCTTGAATATGTCTGCACGAGAATCATAGACAGCACAAAAAGAGGCCATAGGGCTGGATTCTCTGATTACTGATGCCAAAATCGCGTTCGGCGATTGGCCAGAGAATCCGTTTTTACCCCGAAATCCAGGGCGGGGCGGTTTTTCGGATACTCAGCCCACTCAAAAATGGCGTAATCGCTGAGTATGCCGCACACCGTTGGGACGGCCACAGGATGTCACCCGAGGCCTTCCCCCGATGCTCCGCCCCTGAGGGGCCGACTTCCCGATGGCGTCACCCGTGTGTCCTCTCAGTTTTCGGGGACCTCGCATTGTGGCTGCGGACTGTGTCCAGCGCCGCCACAGTCGGGGGGGGGGCCTTTCCGCTGGCAGGGTGGGCTTCGGCGGGGGCTGGGGGGACTGGTGGCGGGCGGGTGGGCAAGGGGTGGCGAGGGGGGTTACAGGGTGGCACTCTCTGGCAGGCCGGGTCCACTCGTGGCCGGCACCATGTTGTACGGCCTCCCGCCGCATGTCGCGGCCGTGCCACGGACCCGGCCATTCTCCATCTGTATCTGAAAGAGGGACTTTACGTGGCACAGCTGCTAGCCCCCCACCGGGTGGAGCATCAGTGCGGGGGCAGTGCTGGCGTTTTGGTCTTTAGACCTGATGCTTCCTCCGCACATAGCAGCAGAATCGGTGAATCCAGCCCAGTTAGTCCCAACTCAACCTTTCCCCTGTATCCCAGCAAAAAGAATTCTCTTCAGATAATTATCCAGTTCCTTTTTTACAACTGCGGTGTATCTGTCTCCACCATATGCTCAGGTCATGCATTCCAGATCCAGAACACTTGTTGCAGAAAGAGGTTTTCTATTTATGTCGCCTCGGGTTCTCTTGTTAATCACCTTCGGGTTCTGGACCTTCTGCCGATGGGCCAGTTTTAGCCCCATTTATGCTCATGATTTTGAAGATGTTGAACCAATCTCCTCTCAACCTTCCCTCCTGCAAGGAGCACAGGCCAATCTATTCACATAACTGAAGTCTCTCAAACTGGCAACCATTCTTGTGAATATTTTCTGCAACCTTTCTAAAACCTTCATATCCTTCCTGTTGAGGCTGAACCAGTGTCTTATGAAGATTTGTAACTTATTCACTTTTGTAGTCTGTGCCCCTATGTATAAAATGCAGGATTCAGCATAATTTATTCATTTCTTTCTCAACCTGTCCTGCCCCCTTCAATGATTTATGCACATATAAACCCAGGCCCCTCTGCCCCTGCATTTCCTGGATAATTATGCCCTTTTTATTTTATGTCACCTTTCCTTGTTCTTCTGACCAAAATGTATCACTTCTCATTTCTCTGCATTAAATGTCATCTGTCAGGTGTCTGCCCATTCCACCAGCCTGCCTATATCCTCTTGAAGTCTATCACTATCCTCCTCACAGTTCACAATACTTCCAACCATCCACCATTCCCAAATTTTGAAATTGTGCCCTGTATACGCACGTCTGGGTTATAACTATAAATCAAGAAAAGCAGTGATCCCTCCATAAGCCATCCTCCATTCAGAAGTCAGTGGAGTTTTCTATAATTCTGGGGTGGGATTCTCTGTCCCGCGCACGACCCGGGGATTCTCCGTCTCGCCAGCCAGCCAATGGGGTTTCCCATTGTGGGCAGCCCCACGCTGTCGGGAAATCTCCGGGCTGCCGGCGCAATGGAGAATCCCGACAGCGGAGAATCCAGCCCTATATTTTTAACAGGATTGAATTAAATAATTAAACCGTTACATAATGAAATTATAGCTATGCTAAACACTAATAATTCAAAATAGCACCCATTTCAAAATGAAATGCCTACTGGCGCTAACATTTTTCACTTAAAAAGCATCGTTTTACTGACGTTTGGGGACTAAAATTATTAATACATCAGAGAACAACGTAGTAGTAGAATTAGAAATTATATGGCCAACACATTTCCTTAGAGTTCCTGTGTGTTAAAATTCCCCACTACAAGACCTCCGGTGGCGGCTATGTGGGAGTAAGTCGCGCATTTGGTGGCTCTCGCTCCGGTCAGGCTTTTAGACCTTGTCCCCCGCCTTTTTCAAACTTTTGAGCGCTGGAGGGGAAAGCAGCAGCCCTGCAGGTCTCGATCCATGCAGAGTTGTATGGACTTGAGGAGTAGAAGGGAGCCTAAACAGGCGAAGAACGGGCTGAACAAAGGTGGCGTGGAAGTTCAAGTGAGAGGAAAGATGGCCGACGAACGGACCACGGAACGGACGGTCCAGACAGCACTGGACAACATGCTGAGGGTCATGAAGGAGAGCTTTGCAGCGCTGAAGCGGGATAATTTGGAACCGCTTCAGAAAGCGGTGGAGCGAATGGACCAAAGGCTGGACGCCCAGGATAAGAAGGTTCAGGCATTGGAGAAGACAATGGAGGAGCAGGCGGATTTCCAAACGGTAGCGGACTTGGAAATTAGAAAGTTGAAGGAGCAACAATCAAGGCTGATGGACAGGCTGGAGGACCTGGAAAACAAGTCTCGCTGGCAGAATCTGAGAATCATTGGACTCCCGGAGAGGGCCGAGGGAGTGGATGCCACGGTGTACGTGGCAGACATGCTGCAGAAGCTGGTGGGGGAGGATTTCTTCCCGCGTCCGTTGGAGCTGGACAGGGCACACAGAGTGCAGGCGAGGCAGCCGCGAGGGGGGGGGGCGATGGTGGTCAGGTTCCATAGGTTCGTGGATAAGGAGCGGGTCCTACAGTGGGCCAAGAACACGAAGAGCAGCTTATGGAACAACAGTGTCCTGCGCATCTATCAGGATCTGAGCCAGGAGGTGGCCAGAAGGAGGGCAGCCTACAGACAAATTAAAGAGATCCTGTTTAAAAAAAAAGGTCAAGTTCGGGCTACTTTTTCCGGCGGGGCTTTGGGTTACATACCGGGAACAGCAACATTATTTTGACGACCCGGAGGAAGCGATGGACTTCGCTAAGGGGCATGGACTGGTGCTGAACTGAGGACCCATGGACTCAAGTTAAGAGTGTTTCAAGGGCAGACGTGCTATGCTCGAAGAGACACACCTGAAGGTGGCGGACCAGGTCAGCTAAAGAAAGGGATGGGTAGGACAGGTATTTCACTCGGGACTGGACGCGAAAAATAGAGGGGTGGCAATTTTGGTGGGAAAGCGGGTGTCATTTGAGGCCAAGACTATCGTAGTGGATAATGGAGGGAGATATGTGATGGTGAGCGGTAGGTTGCAGGGGACGTGGGTGGTGTTGGTAAATGTATACGCCCCGAACTGGGATGATGCAGGATTAATGAAGCGCATGTTGGGGCGCATTCCGGACCTGGAGGTAGGAGGCCTGATAATGGGAGGGGACTTCAGTACAGTGCTGGACCCAGCACTGGACCGCTCCAGATCAAGGACGGGAAAGAGGCCGGCGGCGGCCAAGGTGCTTAGGGGGTTTATGGATCAGATGGGGGGAGTGGACCCATGGAGGTTTGCAAGACCGCAGGCCAGGGAATTTTCTTTCTTCTCCCACGTGCACAAAGCCTACTCCCGGATAGATTTTTCTGTTCTGGGCAGGGCGCTCATCCTGAGGGTGGAGGGGACGGAGTATTCGGCCATAGTCGTTTCAGACCACGCCCCGCACTGGGTGGAAATGGGGCTGGGAGAGGAGAGGGACCAACGCCCGCTGTGGCGGCTGGATGTGGGACTGTTGGCAGATGAGGTGGTTTGTGGGAAGGTGAGGGGGTGTATCGAAAGGTACTTGGAGGCCAACGACAACGGGGAGGTGCGAGTGGGGGTGGTATGGGAGGCATTGAAGGCGGTGATCAGGGGAGAGCTAATCTCCATCAGGGCTCATAGGGAGAAGACAGAGGGCATGGAAAGGGAGAGGTTAGTGGGGGAGATTTTGAGAGTGGACAGGAGGTACGCAGAGGCCCCGGAGGAAAGATTTCTTGGGGAAAGACGATGGCTCCAGACGGAGTTTGACCTGTTGACCACGGGGAAGGCGGAGGCACAGTGGAGGAAGGCGCAGGGGGTGACCTACGAGTACGGGGAAAAGGCTAGTCGGATGCTGGCACACCAGCTCCGTAAGAGGGTGGCAGCGAGGGAAATAGGGGGAATCAAAGATGGAAGCGGAGCCACGGTTCGGAGTGTAATGAAAATAAACAAGGTATTCAAGGCCTTCTATGAAGAGCTGTACAGATCCCAGCCCCCAGTGGGGGAAGAGGAGATGAGACGATTCCTAGACCAACTGAGGTTCCCGAGGGAGGAGGAGGAAGAGGTGGCTGGTTTGGGAGCACCAATCGGGTTGGAGGAGCTGAGCAAGGGTTTGGGGAGTATGCAGGCGGGGAAGGCCCCGGGGCCGGACGGGTCCCCGGTGGAGTTCTACAGAAAGTACGTAGACCTGTTGGCCCCGCTACTAGTGAGGACCTTTAATGAGGCAAGAGAGGAGGGGACCCTGCCCCCGACAATGTCGGAAGCGACAATTTCCTTGATTCTAAAGCGGGACAAGGACCCACTGCAATGTGGATCATACAGGCCGATTTTGCTCCTCAATGTGGACGCTAAGTTATTGGCAAAAGTGCTGGCCACGAGGATTGAGGACTGTGTCCCGGGGGTGATCCATGAGGACCAGATGGGATTCATAAAGGGCAGGCAATTAAACACTAATGTGTGGCGGCTCTTAAACGTGATAATGATGCCATCGGAGGAGGGAGAGGCGGAGATAGTGGCAGCTATGGACGCGGAAAAGGCCTTTGACCGAGTAGAGTGGGAGAACCTCTGGGAGGTGCTGCGTAGGTTTGGGTTCGGGGGAGGGTTTATCAGCTGGGTTAAGCTCCTTTACAGAGCCCCGGTGGCGAGTGTAGTGACGAACCGGCGGAGGTCGGAGTACTTTCGGCTGTACCGAGGAACGAGGCAGGGGTGCCCCCTGTCCCCCCTGTTGTTTGCATTGGCGATCGAACACTTGGCCATGTCACTGAGGGAGTCTAATAAATGGAGGGGGGTGGTCCGAGGGGGAGAAGAGCATCTGGTGTCGCTATACGCGGATGACCTGTTGCTGTACGTGGCGGACCCAATGGAGGGGATGGTGGAGGTCATGCAGTCCCTAAGGGAGTTTGGGGAGTTCTCGGGCTATAAGCTCAATGTAGGGAAGAGTGAGTTCTTTGTATTACAGGCAGAGGACCAAGAAAGAGGGATAGGGGACCTACCGCTGAGGAGGGCGGCGGGGAGTTTTCGGTATCTGGGGATCCAGATAGCCAGGAGTTGGGGGGCCCTACATAAACTGAATCTGACGAGGCTGGTGGACCAAATGGAGGAGGACTTCAAAAGATGGGACATGTTACCGCTCTCGCTGGCGGGTAGAGTGCAGTCGGTCAAAATGGTGGTCCTTCCGAGGTTTCTGTTTGTGTTTCAGTGCCTTCCCATCGTGATCACCAAGGGCTTTTTTAAGAGAGTAGGTAGGAGTATTTGGGGTATGTGTGGGCGAATAAGACCCCAAGGGTAAGGAGAGGGTTCCTGGAATGCAGTAGGGACCGAGGAGGGTTGGCGCTGCCAAACCTAGGGAGCTACTACTGGGCAGCAAATGTGGCGATGATCCGCAAGTGGGTGATGGAGGGAGAGGGGGCGGCATGGAAGAGGATGGAGATGGCGTCTTGTAAAGGAACGAGCTTGGGCGTTGGTGACGGCACCGCTGCCGTTCTCGCCATCAAAGTATACCACGAGCCCGGTGGTGGCGGCAACGTTAAGGATCTGGGGCCAGTGGAGACGGCACAGGGGCGCAGTGGGAGCCTCGGTGTGGTCCCCGATCAGGGGCAACCACCGGTTTGTCCCGGGGAAGATGGACGGGGGGGTTCCAGGGCTGGCATCGAGCGGGGATTAGAAGAATGGGGGACCTGTTCATTGACGGGACATTTGCGAGCCTAGGGGCACTGGAGGAGAAGTTTGAGTTACCCCCGGGAAATGCTTTTAGATATATGCAGGTGAGGGCTTTTGTGAGGCGACAGGTCAGGGAATTCCCGTTGCTCCCGGCACAAGAAATTCAAGACAGGGTGATCTCGGGTGTATGGGTCGGGGAGGGCAAGGTGTCGGCAATACACCAAGAGATGAAAGAATAGGGGGAAGCGCTAGTAGAAGATTTGAAGGGTAAATGGGAGGAGGAGCTGGGGGAGGCGATCGAGGAAGGTCTGTGGGCCGATGCCCTGGGTAGAGTTAATTCTTCCTCCTCGTGTGTCAGGCTCAGTCTGATACAATTTAAGGTGGTTCACAGAGCGCACTTGACGGGGGCGAGGTTGAGTAGGTTCTTTGGGGTAGAGGACAGATGTGGAAGGTGCTCAGGGAGCCCGGCGAACCATGTCCATATGTTTTGGTCATGCCCGGCACTGGAGGGGTTCTGGGAGGAGTGGCGGGAGCAATATCTCAGGTGGTGAAAGTCCGGGTCAAGCCAAGCTGGGGGCTAGCAATATTTGGAGTAGTGGACGAGCCGGGAGTGCAGGAGGCGAAAGAGGCCGGCATTCTGGCCTTTGCGTCCCTAGTAGCCCGGCGAAGGATCTTGCTAATGTGGAAGGAGGCGAAGCCCCCCCCCCCGGCGTGGAGGCCTGGATAAAAGACATGGCTGGGTTCATAAAGCTGGAGAGGATTAGGTTTGCCTTGAGAGGGTCTGCGCAGGGGTTCTACAGGCGGTGGCAACCGTTCCTAGACTATCTCGCGGAGAGTTAGAGGAAGGTCGGTCAGCAGCAGCAGCAACCCTGGGGGGGGGACGTCTTGGGAAGGGGGGGGGGGGGAATGGGGGATTGCTTGGGGGGATGGATGAGCATGAGATAACATGGAGAGTGGGGGAAACTGGCACGTGCGGGAGAGAGCCAGTGTATAAAGCTATGTAAATATACAATGTTAGTGCGATTTCGTGTTATTTTGTTACCGGGGGGGGGGGGGGGGTGGGGGGGGTTATTGTTTGTAAGGGAAAAAAATTGTGTTGTTAAAAAACTTTAATAAATATATATATTTTTTAAAAAGAGTGTTTCAAGGAATGTTTGCATTTGTTTGTGGATTGCCCTTCGTGTTAGCGATGTCGTTCGGCATCTTCTTTTACTTACAATTTGGGGTGTTGTTGTGTCTGTTTTTGCCTGTTTGAAAGTTTTAAAGTTAAAGCCAAAGTCATAGTTAAAGGTTAAGTTATTGGGTGCTGGGGGGCTGTATGGGTTCTTTTTGCTATTTTTCTGGTAATGTTGGGAGGGGGGTGGGTGGAAGCGCCCACCTCATTACACAGTTTGAATTGCACTATTGTGGGGGCGAGCTTTGTTCTTTGTTTGTTTTCTCTCTGTTTCGGTCCCAGAGCGATTGGTCGAACAGGGCTGTTCTGGGGAGGTGGTGTTGATGGGCGGGGGGGGGGGGGGGGGGGGGGAGCGGGGGGACAATAGGTGGGAGACATGGTGGCGCCTGAGTTGAGAGTCACCCCAGGCTAGCTGCTTTTGAGCTAGTCAACGGGAGCGAGGTGGGGGTTGTGTATACAGCTAGTATGTGGCAGGGGTTAGGTTACAGGGGGTTGTTGCTGGGGGGGGGATTATCTGCTGACGAGGGAAGGAACTGAACCAGGTAACAGGGAAGAGGGGGTGGAAGCTGCCAAGAGACGGACCAGGGGAGGCGCGGCACATGGGCAGGGGGTGGGCCCAAGAAGGGGGATGGCTGATCGGCGTGTGGGGGGGGGGGGGGGGTTGGTGTTGAGGGTGCCCTCCAACCAGGCTGATCACCTGGAATGTTCGAGGGATAAACGGGCAGGTCAAGAGGGCACGTGTGTTTGCGCACTTACGGCCTCTGAAGGCGGATGGAATGTTGCTGCAGGAGACACATTTGAGAGTGGCGGACCAGATTAGATTACGGAACGGCTGGGTTAGCGAGGTCTTCCTTTCGGGGCTTGATGCTAAGACCAGAGGGGTCACGATCTTGATTAACAAACGGGTTCAATTTGAGGCGGACAGCACAGTTGCGGATGGGGGTGGTAGATTTCTCATGGTCTGGGGTAAGCTTGAGGGGGTGAGGGTGGTCCTAGTGAATGTTTATGCTCCAAACTGGGATGATGTAGATTTCATCAAAGGGCTGCTGGGGGAAATCCCCAACTTGGATTTGCACAAGCTGATTATGGGTGGGGACTTTAATACAGTCCTTGATCCCGACCTGGTCGTGCTCCAGAACAAGCAGGGTCCCGGCAATGGCAAAGGAACTGAGGGGGTTCATGGAACAACTGGGGGGGGGGGGGGGGGTAGACCCCTGGAGAATCAGTCGGCCGACGGGGAAGGAGTTCTCGTTCTATTCACATGTTCACAAGGTTTATTCTCGTATTGACTTCTTTATTATGAGTAGGGACTTTTTGGAGGGGGTGAGGGATACAGAATACTCGGCGATCACTATTTCAGACCATTCGTGGGCAGCATGGTAGCATTGTGGATAGCACAATTGCTTCACAGCTCCAGGGTCCCAGGTTTGATTCCGGCTTGGGTCACTGTCTGTGCGGAGTCTGCACATCCTCCCCGTGTGTGCGTGGGTTTCCTTCGGGTGCTCAGGTTTCTTCCCACAGTCCAAAGATGTGTAGGTTAGGTGGATTGGCCATGATAAATTGCCCTTAGTGTCCAAAATTGCCCTTAGTGTTGGGTGGGGTTACTGGATTATGGGGATAGGGTGGAGGTGTTGACCTTGGGTGGGGTGCTCTTTCCAAGAGCCGGTGCAGACTCGATGGGCCGAATGGCCTCCTTCTGCACTGTAAATTCTATGTAAAGATGCTCCACATTGGGCCGACCTGCAGGTCTGCAAAGAAAGATACCAGCGCCCACAATGGAGGTTAGAGGTGGGATTGTTGGCAGATGAGGGTGTGTGTGAGAGAGTGGGGAAATGCATGCAGAACTACCTGCAGGTAAACGATACAGGGGAAGTCTCAGCAGCGGTGCTCTGGGAGGCGTTGAAGGCGGTGGTGAGAGGGGAACTGATCTCAATCCGAGCCCATAGGGACAGAACAGACAGGGCAGAGATGGACAGACTGGTTCAGGAGATGATACGGACGGACAGGGAATATGCGGAGTCCCCGAGGGTAGAGCTACTTAGGGAACGACGGAGACTGCAGGCGGAGCTGGGGGCGCTATCCACTGGGAAAGCCGTAGAGCAGCTCAGAAAGGCAAGGGGCGCGGTGTATGAGTATGGGGGGAAAGCCAGCAGAATGCTTGCACAGCAACTTAGGAGGCGGCCAGGGAAATCGGGACGGTAGTGGACGGGGCAGGGAACCGGGTTGGAGACCCGGCAGGATTGAACAGGGTATTCAGCGACTTTTACAGCAAGCTGTATACCTCGGAACCCCCATACGGGGCCGGAGGGATGAGGCGCTTCTTAGATGGGCTGACCTTCCCAAAGGTGGGCAGGGGGATGGTAGAGGGGCTGGAGGCCCCGATTAGGGCTGAAGAAGTAATGGGGGGCCTGAAGGCCATGCAGTCGGGTAAAGCCCCGGGGCCGGACGGGTATCCAGTGGAGTTCTACAAAAAGTTCTCGGGGATAGTGGGGCCGGTGCTGGGTAGGGTGTTTAACGAGGCGAGGGACAATGGGGTGTTACCCCCGACGATGTCGCAAGCCACCATCTCACTGATATTAAAACGGGATAAAGATACGGAAGCCTGTGGGTCCTATAGGCCAATCTCCTTGATTAATGTTGACGCTAAACTACTGGCCAAGATCCTGGCGTCCAGAATCGAAGACTGTGTACCGGACGTGATTGTGGACGACCAAACGGGGTTTGTAAAGGGCAGGCAGCTGGTAGCCAACCTAAGAAGGCTACTCAATGTGATTATGATGCCCCCGGAGGGCAGAGAGGTGGAGGTAGTGGTGGCAATTAATGCCGAAAAGGCTTTTGACCGGGTGGAGTGGGACTATTTATGGGAGGTGCTGGGACGGTTTGGGTTTGGGGAAGGCTTTGTGGACTGGGTTAGACTGCTATATCAGGCCCCGGAGGCTAGTGTAAGGACGAACAGACTATACCGTGGGACAAGACAGGGATGCCCCCTCTCTCCATTGAAATGAAATGAAATGAAAATCGCTTATTGTCACAAGCAGGCTTCAAATGAAGTTACTGTGAAAAGCTCCTAGTCGCCACATTCCAGCGCCTGTTCGGGAAGGCTGTTACGGGAATTGAACCGTGCTGCTGGCCTGCCTTGGTCTCCTTTCAAAGCCAGCGATTTAGCCCTGTGCTAAACAGCCCCTATGCTGTTTGCGTTGGCCATAGAACTGCTGGCAATTGCTCTGAGAGCGGCAAGGGGATGGAAGGGAATGGTCAGGAGGGGGGGGGCGGTTAGAACACAAGGTCTCGCTCTACGCGGATGACCTGCTTTTGTACGTGTCGGATCCAATGGCAGGGATGGCCGGGATTATGGAAACCCTAGGGGAATTTGGCCGGTTTTCGGGGTATGAGTTGAACATGGCAAAGAGCGAGATGTTTGTGGTGCAGGCGAGGGGTCAGGAGGATAGGCTGAGGGAGCTACCGTTTAGGCTGGTTGAGGAAAGTTTTAGATATTTAGGGATACAAGTGGCACGGGACTGGGGCAGGCTGCATAAGTTGAACTTGTCCAGGCTGGTGGAGCAAATGAGGAGTGAGTTTCGGAGATGGGATGCGCTCCCGCTGTCACTAGCGGAGAGAGTACAGACGGTGAAGATGACGATCCTCCCGAGATTCCTGTTTATTTTTCAGTGTCTCCCTATTTTCATTCCGCGGACCTTCTTTAAAAGGATCAATAAAATCATCCTGGGATTTGTTTGGGCGGGGAGGTCCCCGCGGGTAAAGAGGGGGATGCTGGAACGGAACCGTAGCGAGGGAGGACTGGTGTTGCCGAACCTCAGCAACTACGACTGGGCGGCTAACATAGCCATGAAAAGGAAATGGATGGTGGGTACGGGGTCGGTTTGGGGGCGGGTGGAGGCTGCTTCGTGCAGGGGCACCAGCTTGGCAGCCCTGGTCACGGCTCCTCTGCCGCTCCCGCCGGCACGGTACTCCACCAGCCCTATAGTGGTGGCGGCTCTGCGGATTTGGGGCCAATGGAGGAAGCATGCGGGGGGAAGTGGGAGCGTCGGTCTGGTCCCCAATATGCGACAACCACCAATTTGTCCCGGGGAAGATGGATGGCGGGATTCGAGCGTGGTGAAGGGCGGGGGTGGGAAGGATGGGTGACTTGTTCCTGGAAGGGAACTTCGCGAGCATGAGGGCGCTAGAGGAGAAGTTCGGGCTGGCAAGGGGAAATTACTTTTGGTACTTGCAGGTGCGGGAATTTGTACGTAGACGGGTCCCGTCCTTTCCACGCCTTCCACCAAGGAGAATCCAGGACAGAGGAGTTTTCAGGGGAGAGGTAGGAGAGGGGAGTCTTGGATATTTATAAAGAGCTTAAGAGAGCGGAGGACACAGGGACCGAGGAACTGAAACTCAAGTGGGAGGAGGAGCTTGGTGGGGAGGTGGAGGGAGGCATATGGGCAGACACTCTGAGGAGGGTAAATGCAACCGCAACGTGTGCCAGGCTTGGCCTGATTCAGTTCAAGGTAGTTCACCGGGCCCACATGACGGTGGCCCGGTTGAGTAAATTCTTTGGGCTGGAGGACAAGTGTGCTAGATGTGCGGGAGGACCGGCGAACTATGTCCACATGTTCTGGGCGTGCCCAAAACTCAGGGGGTACTGGCAGGGATTTGCGGACGTCATGTCCTGGGTACTGAAAACAAGGGTGGCGATGAGTCCAGAGGTGGCGATTTTTGGGGTGTCAGAGGGCCCGGGAGTCCAGGAGGGGATAGAGGCCAACGTTGTGGCCTTTGCTTCCCTGGTAGCCGGTGACGAATACTGTTGGCCTGGAGGGACTCAAAGCCCCCAAAGACCGAAGTATGGCTGTCGGACATGGCAAGTTTTCTCGGCTTGGAAAAAAATCAAGTTCGCCTTACGAGGATCACTATCGGGGTTCGCCCGGAGGTGGCAACCATTCATCGACTTCTTCGCGGGGAACTGATCGTCAATCGGGGGGGGGGGGGTAGAATAGTGTAGATTAGGGGGGAAGAATAGGTGGGTCTATTTGCGAGAGAGGAAAGGTTATTTGCACTATGTTTTTGTTATTGATATTTGCACACTAATGTATATTGTTACTGTTTACAATGCCACAAATACCTCAATAAAATTGTCACCGGCCGTGCTGGGCTATATTGTGGAGGATGCAGCAGACCACAACGATGTGGCGACCCTCCTTGCCTCGTACTAGAGGGCCCCTCCAGAGCGGTCCAGGCACCTGAAGCGTATCTTCAGGACCCCAAATCACCTCTCGACAACACCCCTGGTCGCAAAATGGGCATCATTGTAGCGGTTCTCCGTGTCGGTCTGTGGCCTCCGCATAGTTGTCATCAGCCACGACCGCGGCGGGTACCCCTTGTCACCCAACAACCAGCCCTGCAACTGGGGGAGGGAGGGGCGGTGTCCCTCGAACATGCCAGGGATCACAGATTCATGGCCCTACCACTACATCTTTGTGGTTCCCCAGACAGTACAGCAGAAGTGGAGGCGGACTGCTGAGACTCCTGCCCTGCGACTAGGGTTCCCGTTGGCGCTGGTCTCTTGGGGCGGCCCGGCCTGGGTGGGCCCGGCTGCTCCTCGGGCATCCCGGCTGGCATGGTACCGCCCTGTTCTGCCCGCTATCCACCAGATGCACCAAGGACAGGAGTGGGGGGGAGGGGGGGGGGGTGGGGGGAGTCCGAGTGCTGCGGTGTTCCGGGAACTCCCCTGCAGGAGTCACCGGCACGGGCTCCAGCACCTCCTCCTCCCTCGGTGTACCCAATGGCCACGGGCTTCTCCATGGGATGGGGGTGCGAACGGAATGAACCCTCGAGGCCCCCCCCCGACACCTGGCGCTGCCAGTCCTGGATGCCCGCTCTGGTATCGGCCATGGAGCACAGGGAGTAGGCCACCTGCCTCTCGGACTGGGCATCTCCTTGGGCAATGCCACCGCCGATGCTCTCAGCAATGGGATGCTGTGACTGGGCCACACTGAGGAGCGTCGCTGCAATGTCCAGGTGGCTCCGGCACATGGTCGCCTGTGAGTGGGCAGCCCTGTCCTGGGCCATGGCCCCCGCTTGCACAGAATGCTCCAGGCCTAGCACAAGCTGACCCAAGTCTGACACCGTCACCCACATTGCCATTGCGGATGTCACACGTGCGGTTTTGGCCTGAGTGGCAGGCATGACCGGCACCACCCCCAGCTCCTGCACATGGTTGGACGCTGTAGCACCATCGATCACACACGAGGCGAGACGTAGAGAACTTCAATCGAGGCTTTATTGAGCAGACTTGTTCCCCAGCAGCTCAGTTACAGAATGCAGCTGCTGGGAGAAACCGGGTTCTTATACCCCACCTATCTGGGTGGAGCCCAGTAGGCGGCAGATCCAATCAGGACCCAGCATCTGTCCTCCAATAGCTCCTCGGCATCATGGTGTACCGTATTACCCTTAATACATACCACCACATTCACCCCTTGTTAAAAAAGAACCCGGCAGGGTGGTGGATGGTATGGTGGTAGGGGTTTACAGGGTCGGTATGGTGCCCTAACCATTTAACTATATACAACCATGCCGCTTTTACTGGGCCACTGAATTATTTACATCTTAACCCGGTTCGCAGCATTAACTATTTACAACAATGCCGCTTTACTGGGCCACTGAATTATTTACATCTTAAGCCGATTAAATCAGTCGAGATGGTGCCCTGGTCGCCCTTTCCGATCGTCTCAGCCCGGGTGGTGGTGATGCAGGCTCGAGTCCGGTCGACTCTGGGAGCATCGCGCTGCCCATCCCTGTTTCCTTACTCCTGGGCGGGCCTGGGAGGAGAACCGATCCACCCGGGAAGGGGGTGGCTGTGGGGTGCACCGGCGGGAGTGAGGGGGTGGTGATTTGTGTTGGGGGGGGGGGTGTGGGGAGCTCCGGCGGGCGGCAGGTCCCGCAGAGAGACCGTGTCCTGTCGGCCGTCTGGGTACGCCACGTAGGCGTACTGCGGGTTTGCGTGGAGTAGATGTACCTTTTCCACCAGCGGGTCTGATTTGTGCGCCCGCACATGTTTCCGAAGCAGGATGGGTCCCGGGGCTGCCAGCCAGGTCGAAAGTGACGTTCCAGAGGCGGACTTCCTAGGGAAGACAAGGAGGCACTCGTGAGGCGTTTGGTTAGTGGTGGTGCACAGCAGGGACCGGATAGAGTCAAGGGCATCCAGGAGGACTTCCTGCCAGCGGGAAGTTGGGAGACTCCTAGACCGTAGGGCCAGTAGGACGGTCTTCCAGACCGTTCCATTCTCCCTATCTACCTGCCCGTTCCCCGGGGGTTGTAGCTGGTCGTCCTGCTCGAGGCTATGCCCTTGCTGAGCAGGAATTGACGCAGCTCGTCACTCATGAAGGAGGACCCCCTATCGCTATGGATGTAGGCGGGGAAACCGAACAGGGTAAGGATGGTGCAGAGGGCTTTAATGACCGTGGCCGCGGTCATGTCGGGGCAGGGGATGGCGAAGGGGAAACGGGAGTATTCGTCAACGACGTTAAGAAAGTACATGTTGCGATCGGTGGCGGGAAGGGGGCCTTTGAAATCCAAACTGAGGCGTTCAAAGGGACGGGAAGCCTTTATCAGGTGCGCTCTATCTGGCCTGAAAAAGTGCGGTTTGCATTCTGCGCAGATTTGGCAGTTCCTGGTGACTGTTCGGATGTCCTCGACGGAGTACGGGAGGTTGCGGACCTTTATGAAGTGGTAGAAACGAGTGACCCCCGGGTGGCAGAGGTCCTCGTGGAGGGCTTGGAGACAGTCCACTTGTGCGTTGGCACATGTGCCGCGAAATAGGGCATCGGACGGCTCGTTCAGCTTTCCGGGACGGTAAAAGATCTCATAATTGAAGGTGGAGAGTTCGATCCTCCACCGCAAGATCTTGTCGTTTTTTATCTTGCCCCACTGTGCATTATCGAACATGAAGGCTACCGACCGTTGGTCAGTGAGGAGAGTGAATCTCCTACCGGCCAGGTAATGCCTCCAATGTCGCACAGCTTCCACTATGGCTTGGGCCTCCTTTTTTACTGAGGAGTGGCGAATTTCTGAAGCGTGGAGGGTCCGGGAGAAAAAGGCCATGGGTCTGCCCGCTTGGTTGAGAGTGGCCACCAGAGCTACGTCAGATGCGTCGCTCTCGACCTGGAAGGGGAGGGACTCGTCGATGGCACGCATCGTGGCCTTTGCGATATCCGCTTTGATGCGGCTGAAGGCCTGGCGGGCCTCTGTCGACAGGGGAAAAGTAGTAGACTGGATTAGTGGGCGGGCCTTGTCTGCGTATTGGGGAACCCACTGGGCGTAATAAGAAAAGAAGCCCAGGCAGCATTTCAGGGCTTTGGCACAGTGGGGGAGAGGGAACTCCATGAGGGGGCGCATGCGTTCAGGGTCGGGGCCTATCACTCCATTACGCACTATATAGCCCAAGATGGCGAGACGGTCGGTGCTAAACACGCATTTTTCCTCGTTGTCGGTGAGGTTGAGGGCGTTAGCGGTCTGGAGGAATTTTTGAAGGTTGGCGTCGTGGTCCTGCTGGTCGTGGCCGCAGATGGTGACGTTGTCGAGGTACGGGAAAGTGGCCCGTAACCCGTGCTGGTCAACCATTCGGTCCATCTCCTGTTGGAAGACCGAGACTCCGTTCGTGACGCCGAATGGAACCCTTAAAAAGTGGTATAGCCGCTCGTCTGCTTCGAAGGCAGTGTACTTGCGGTCACCGGGGCGAATGTGGAGCTGATGGTAGGCGGACTTAAGGTCCATGGTGGAGAACATAGAACATAGAACAATACAGCGCAGTACAGGCCCTTCGGCCCACGATGTTGCACCGAAACAAAAGCCATCTAACCTACACTATACCATTATCATCCATATGTTTATCCAATAAACTTTTAAATGTCCTCAATGTTGGCGAGTTCACTACTGTAGCAGGTAGGGCATTCCACGGCCTCACTACTCTTTGCGTAAAGAACCTACCTCTGACCTCTGTCCTATATCTATTACCCCTCAGTTTAAGGCTATGTCCCCTCGTGCTAGCCATTTCCATCCGCGGGAGAAGGCTCTCACTGTCCACCCTATCTAACCCTCTGATCATTTTGTATGCCTCTATTAAGTCTCCTCTTAACCTTCTTCTCTCCAACGAAAACAACCTCAAGTCCATCAGCCTTTCCTCATAAGATTTTCCCTCCATACCAGGCAACATCCTGGTAAATCTCCTCTGCACCCGCTCCAAAGCCTCCACGTCCTTCCTATAATGCGGTGACCAGAACTGTACGCAATACTCCAAATGCGGCCGTACCAGAGTTCTGTACAGCTGCAACATGACCTCCTGACTCTGGAACTCAATCCCTCTACCAATAAAGGCCAACACTCCATAGGCCTTCTTCACCACCCTATCAACCTGGGTGGCAACTTTCAGGGATCTATGTACATGGACACCTAGATCCCTCTGCTCATCCACACTTTCAAGAACTTTTCCATTAGCCAAATATTCCACATTCCTGTTATTCCTTCCAAAGTGAATCACCTCACACTTCTCTACATTAAACTCCATTTGCCACCTCTCAGCCCAGCACTGCAGCTTATCTATATCCCTCTGTAACCTGCTACTTCCTTCCACACTATCGACAACACCACCGACTTTAGTATCGTCTGCAAATTTACTCACCCACCCTTCTGCGCCTTCCTGTAGGTCATTGATAAAAATGACAGACAGCAACGGCCCCAGAACAGATCCTTGTGGTACTCCACTTGTGACAGAACTCCATTCTGAACATTTCCCATCAACCACCACCCTCTGTCTTCTTTCAGCTAGCCAATTTCTGATCCACATCTCCAAATCACCCTCAATCCCCAGCCTCCGTATTTTCTGCAATAGTCTACCATGGGGAACCTTATCAAACGCTTTGCTGAAATCCATATACACCACATCAACTGCTCTACCCTCGTCTACCTGTTCAGTCACCTTCTCAAAGAACTCGATAAGGTTTGTGAGGCATGACCTACCCTTCACAAAGCCATGCTGACTATCCCTGATCATATTATTCCTATCTAGATGATTATAAATCTTGTCTCTTATAATCCCCTCCAAGACTTTACCCACTGCAGACGTGAGGCTCACCGGTCTATAGTTGCCGGGGTTGTCTCTGCTCCCCTTTTTGAACAAAGGGACCACATTTGCTATCCTCCAGTCCTCTGGCACTATTCCTGTAGCAAATGATGACATAGAAATCAAAGCCAATGGTCCAGCAATCTCTTCCCTGGCCTCCCAGAGAATCCTAGGATAAATCCCATCAGGTCCCGGGGACTTATCTATTTTCAGCCTGTCCAGAATTGCCAACACCTCTTCCCTACGTACCTCAATGCCATCTAATCTATTTACCTGGAGCTCAGCATTCTCCTCCACAACATTATCTTTTTCCTGAGTGAATACTGACGAAAAATATTCATTTAGTATCTCGCCTATCTCTTCAGACTCTACACACAACTTCCCATCCCTGTCCTTGACTGGTCCTACTCTTTCCCTAGTCATTCGCTTATTCCTGACATACCTATAGAAAGCTTTTGGGTTTTCCTTGATCCTTCCTGCCAAATACTTCTCATGTCCCCTCCTTGCTTGTCTTAGCTCTCTCTTTAGATCCTTCCTCGCTACCTTGTAACTATCCATCGCCCCAACTGAAACTTCACACCTCATCTTCACATAGGCCTCCTTCTTCCTCTTAACAAGAGATTCCACTTCTTTGGTAAACCACGGTTCCCTCGCTCGGCACCTTCCTCCCTGCCTGACCGGTACATACTTATCAAGAACACGCAGTAGCTGATCCTTGAACAAGCTCCACTTATCCAGTGTGTCCAACACTTGCAGCCTACTTCTCCACCTTATCCCCCCCCAAGTCACGTCTAATGGCATCATAATTTCCCTTCCCCCAGCTATAACTCTTGCCCTGCGGTGTATACTTATCCCTTTTCATCCTTAACGTAAACGTCACCGAATTGTGGTCACTGTCCCCAAAGTGCTCACCTACCTCCAAATCCAACACCTGGCCTGGTTCATTACCCAAAACCAAATCCAATGTGGCCTCGCCTCTTGTTGGCCTGTCAACATATTGTGTCAGGAAACCCTCCTGCACACACTGTACAAAAAACGACCCATCTAATGTACTCGAACTATATCTTTTCCAGTCAATATTTGGAAAGTTAAAGTCTCCCATAATAACTACCCTGTTACTTTCGCTCTTATCCAGGATCATCCTCGCCATCCTTTCCTCTACATCCCTAGAACTATTTGGAGGCCTATAGAAGACTCCCAACAGTGTGACCTCTCCTTTCATGTTTCTAACCTCAGCCCATACTACCTCGGAAGATGAGTCCCCATCTAGCATCCTCTCCGCCACCGTAATACTGCTCTTGACTAGCAGCGCCACACCTCCCCCTCTTTTGCCTCCTTCTCTGAGCTTACTAAAACACCTAAACCCCGGAACCTGCAACATCCATTCCTGTCCCTGCTCTATCCATGTCTCCGAAATGGCCACAACATCGAAGTCCCAGGTACCAACCCATGCTGCCAGTTCCCCTACCTTATTTCGTATACTCCTGGCATTGAAGTAGACACACTTCAAACCACCTACCTGAACACTGGCCCCCTCCTGCGACGTCAAATCTGAGCTCCTGACCTCTATACTCTCATTCTCCCTTACCCTAAAACTACAATCCAGGTTCCCATGCCCCTGCTGCATTAGTTTAAACCCCCCCAAAGAGCACTAACAAATCTCCCCCCCAGGATATTTGTGCCCCGCAGGTTCAGATGTAGACCATCCTGTCTGTAGAGGTCCCACCTTCCCCAGAAAGAGCCCCAGTTATCCAGAAATCTGAATCCCTCCCGCCTGCACCATCCCTGTAGCCACGTGTTTAATTGCTCTCTCTCCCTATTCCTCATCTCACTATCACGTGACACGGGCAACAACCCAGAGATAACAACTCTGTTTGTTCTAGTTCTGAGCTTCCATCCTAGCTCCCTGAAAGCCTGCCTGACATCCTTATCCCCTTTCCTACCTATGTCGTTAGTGCCAATGTGGACCACGACTTGGAGCTGCTCCCCCTCCCCCTTAAGGACCCGGAAAACACGATCCGAGACATCACGTGCCCTTGCACCTGGGAGGCAACATACCAAACGTGAGTCTCTCACGCTCCCACAAAATCTCCTATCTGTGCCCCTGACTATAGAGTCCCCAATTACTAATGCTCTGCTCCTCTCCCCCCTTCCCTTCTGAGCAACAGGGACAGACTCCGTGCCAGAGGCCCGTACCCCATGGCTTACCCCTGGTAAGTCGTCCCCCCCACAAGTATCCAAAGCGGTATACTTGTTTCTCAGGGGAACGACCGCAGGGGATCCCTGCACTGACTGTTTTTTCCCAGTCCCTCTTACAGTTACCCATCTATCTCCAATCTTTGGTGTAACTAATTCCCTGAAGCTGCTATCTATGACCCCCTCTGCCTCCCGAATGATCCGAAGTTCTTCCAACTCCAGCTCCAGTTCCCTAACTCGGTCTTGGAGGAGCTGGAGATGGCAGCACTTCCTGCAGGTAAAATCAGCAGGGACACTAACGGCATCCCTCACCTCAAACATCCTGCAGGAGGAACATTGCACTCCCTTCCCTGCCATTCCTCTAACTTTCTACCAAGATCTGACTAACAACTAATTTAAATTTTTTTTTATATAAAAAAATTAAAAATATTAATAACAATAATAAAATATGGTACTTACCTCACTCCAATGGGTTTTATTATTAGGTTAGAGGAGGAGGGCGGGTGGGAGACACTACACGTGTAGTGTCTCGGGTTTCCTCTCCACCAGAATTTATTGGTGAGGGTCTTCCCAGAAGTCCGTGGGTCGACTTCCTGTTCCCACCTTAAACACTAGAATTTTTAAAAAAAAATTTAAAGGAGAAAGGAGAAACTTACCTCCCAGAAATCACTTCCGCACTGCCCCTGCTGAAATGGACTAGCCTGCTCCGCTCCTGCTGAAATCGACTTGGCCTGCAAAGTAAGTAAGTTGTTAATCAGTACTTACCTCACCACAGGCAGCGACCTTTTAAATGGTCCCCTCTGCCTCGCAGCCCCCGCGCTTTTTCAAATTCCCGCGCTGATTCTAAGGTCCCAGCTCTCACTCCCGAACTCAACAGCTGACCTGCAAGGTAAGAAGACCTTGTACTGTGCAATCCGATTGACCATGTCGGATATGCGGGGGAGAGGGTACGCATCTAGCTGCGTGTACCTGTTGATGGTCTGACTGTAGTCTACGACCATCCTCTGCTTCTCCCCGGTCTTCACAACTACCACCTGGGCTCTCCAGGGACTATTGCTGGCCTGGATTATGCCTTCCTTCAGCAGCCGCTGGACTTCGGACCTGATAAAAGTCCAGTCCTGGGTGCTGTATCGTCTGCTTCTAGTGGCGACGGGTTTGCAATCCGGGGTGAGGTTCGCAAACAAGGAAGGCGGTTCAACCTTGAGGGTCGCGAGGTCGCAGATAGTCAGTGGGGGTATAGGGCCGCCAAATTTGAATGTTAAGCTCTGGAGGTTGCCTTGGAAATCCAACCCCAGGAGGGTGGGAGCGCAGAGTGGGGGAGGACATACTGCCGGTAATTTTTGAACTCTCTCCCCTGCACCGTTAGGTTTGCGATGCAGAACCCTTTGATTTCAACAGAGTGGGACCCCGCCGCCAGGAAAAGTTTTTGGGTGCTTGGACGAATTACAAGGGAACAGCGTCTTACCGTGTCCGGATGAATAAAACTCTCCGTGCTCCCCGAGTCGATCAAACACGACGCCTCGTGCCCGTTCACCAGCACCTTCGTCGTTGTTGTCTGGAGCGTCCGGGGCCGCGACTGGTCCAGGGTCACCGATGCCAAACGTGGTTGCTGCATCTGGTCGTTATCTTCAGGCAGCGTGGAGCCGTCAACGCTGGGGTCCTTGCCTGTCAGCAAGATGGCGGCGTCCATGGATCGCACGCGGTCGGGGGTGGACAAAATGGCCGCTCCCATGGGACGCACGCGGCCGGGGGTGCACAAAATGGCCGCTCCCATGGATCGCACGCGGCCCACGGGTAGGAAGATGGCGGCGCCCGTCCCCCCCTCGTGGTGTCCGGGGTCCAAAATGGCGGCGCCCGTTGGCCGCACATGGGTCGCTGGGGGGGGTTGAGTCCGTGGTCCCGTTTCTTCCCCGGAGATAGCGGCGACCCCACGGGACTGGCACACCGCTGCGTAGTGCCCCTTTTTGCCGCAGCTTTTACAGGTGGCCGAGCGGGCCGGGCAGCGCTGGCGGGGGTGTTTTGGCTGCCCACAAAAATAGCAGCGGGCCCCCCCCCCCTCCCGGGTGGTCTGGGATTCTGGCCGCGCACGCTTGGGGGGGTGGGGTGTGCAGGGGGGTCGGTCGCGGCGGGGGTCCACGGAGCCCAAGGGGCTGTAGTGTGGTCGGGGGCATAGGCGCGGGCGTTTTGGGAGGCCACGTCGAGGGAGGCCGCAAGGGCCCGTGTCTCTGTGAGTCCGAGAGAGTCTTTCTCTAAAAGTCTCTGGCGAATTTGCGATGATGCCAAACCTGCTATATACGCGTCTCTGATCAGGAGGTCCGTGTGCTCATTCGCCGTTACCGCTGGGCAGTTGCAGTTTCTTCCCAGGATCATTAGAGTATTGTAGAATTCGTCTAGCGATTCCCCGGGGATTTGTCATCTCGTCGCGAGCTGATAGCGTGCATAGACCTGGGTTGACAGGCCGAATGTAGGTCTCTTTCAGCAAGGTGATCGCCACTGGGAAATCTTCCGCGACCTCGATGAGTGGGTAGATTTCGGGACTCACCCTGGAATGCAGGACCTGCATCTTCTGGTCTTCTGTTGGTCTGCCGGGGGCCGTTCGGAGGTACCCCCCAAAGCACTCCAGCCAGTGCTTAAACGCCGACGTTGCGTTAGCTGCTTGGGGGCCGATTCGCAGGCACTCCGGGGCGATCCGGAGCTCCATATTCCTTTTTACGTCTGCTCAATAAATTGTAGCACCATCGATCACACACGAGGCGAGACGTAGAGAACTTCAATCAAGGCTTTATTGAGCAGACTTGTTCCCCAGCAGCTCAGTTACAGAATGCAGCTGCTGGGAGAAACCGGGTTCTTATACCCCGCCTATCTGGGTGGAGCCCAGTAGGCGGCAGATCCAATCAGGACCCAGCATCTGTCCTCCAATAGCTCCTCGGCATCATGGTGTACCGTATTACCCCTAATACATACCACCACAGACGCCTCCACCTGCGCCTGCAGGTGCTGGAAGCCGGCCGTCATCCCCTCCTCTGGCCCCTGGGTCTCTGCCTGCACCTGCACTATGGGTGGGACTGGATATTGCAGGAGCCCGCGACCCATCTGGGCGGCAGCTGGTTGCTGGGGCCGAGCTGCCCTCCGACCGTCCGGCCCCTTGACTGCTCCTTTCTCCACCAGCTGTACCGGAATGGCTGTGTGGTGGACACCAGTGAGTGTCCCAGCAACTTATCACTAATTTGTCCAACCGAGGTGATAGTCTCTGAGATGGTGAAGGGTGTTGGAGACAGCAGTGACGGAAAGTCAATGACCTCATCCGACCAGAAGTCCGAGGTCTCCTGGGTTGGGGTCTCCTGTGTGTCTGTCTCCTGTGTGTCTGTCTCCTGTGTGTCGGTCTCCTGTGTGTCGGTCTCCTGTGTGTCGGTCTCCTGTGTGTCGGTCCCCTGTGTGTCGGTCCCCTGTGTGTAGGTCTCCTGTGTGTCTGCCTCCTGTGTGTCTGTCTCCTGTGTGTCTGTCCCCTGTGTGTCTGTCCCCTGTGTGTCGGTCTCTTGTGTGTCTGTCTCCTGTGTGTCTGTCTCCTGTGTGTCGGTCTCCTGTGTGTCTGTCTCCTGGGTTGGGGTCTCCTGTGTGTTGGTCCCCTGTGTGTCTGTCTCCTGTGTGTCTGTCTCCTGTGTGTCGGTCTCCTGTGTGTCGGTCTCCTGTGTGTCTGTCCCCTGTGTGTCGGTCTCCTGGGTGTCTGTCCCCTGTGTGTTGGTCTCCTGAGTGTCTGTCCCCTGTGTGTCTGTCCCCTGTGTGTCTGTCTCCTGTGTGTCTGTCTCCTGTGTGTCGGTCTCCTGTCTGTCTGTGTCGGTCTCCTGTGTGTCGGTCTCCTGTGTGTCTGTCTCCTGTGTGTCTGTCTCCTGTGTGTCGGTCTCCTGTGTGTCTGTCTCCTGTGTGTCGGTCTCCTGTGTGTCGGTCTCCTGTGTGACTGTCTCCTGTGTGAGTGTCTCCTGTGTGTCGGTCTCCTGTGTGTCGGTCTCCTGTGTGTCTGTGAGGTACCCTCAATAATGATGCTTAGAGATTAAACTGTAAAGAAGGCTTTATTAGACTAATAACTATGCTACAGCTATGGACGAGAGCTGACTGCTATACAGACCATGAGGCAGGCCTTTATGTATGGCTCCCAGATGGGCGGAGCCAGAGGCGGAGTCCCCAGGGTTCCAAGCCCGGTCTTAAAGGGGACATCACCTTACATGATGATAAGGCAGTAACCGTTCATCACATTCACCCCCTGTTTAAAAAGGAGTCCGGCAGGGGTGAAGTGCCATCATAGGTCCATCCGTCTCGGTGGCCGGATCGTCCTCCTCGACCTCCTCAATTTGGGCGGTGGTGCGGCGGGCACGGACGTCCCGGTTGAGGGCACATCCGGGAGCACAGCGGTTGGAGCTTCGGTGCGGGTCGGGGCAGAGGAACTAGGCAGGGCCGGGGGTAGCGGAGCCCGCGCCGGCGGGGTGTGTAAAGGGGGGCGCAAGGGGGGGCGCACGGTAGAAGCTCACCAACGGGTGGTAGGGCTGGAAGGGGGTGTGTTGTAGGGGGCGACGGGTCCTGCAGGGGAGCGGCGCGGGAAGGGGCGTCTGTGGTGGAGGATCCAGCGGGCGCCAGATCCCAGAGGGAAACCGTATCTTGCCTGCCGTCGGAGTACTCCACGTAGGCGTAACTGGGGTTGGCGTGGAGCAGTCGGACCTTTTCAACTAGGGGGTCCGTTTTATGGCTCCTCGCGTGCCTCCGGAGAAGAACAGGTCCCGATGCTATCAGCCAAGGTGGAGCGAGACCCCGGAGGTAGACTTCCTGGGGAAGAGAAACAATCGGTCGTGAGGGGTCTCATTCATGGCCGTGCAGAGGAGTGACCTAATGGAGTGTAGGGCATCGGGTAGGACCTCCTGCCAGTGGGTGGTTGGGAGATTTCTCGATCGCAGGGCCAGAAGGACAGCCTTCCACACGGTCGCGTTCTCCCTCTCCACCTGCCCGTTTCCCCGTGGATTATAACTGGTCGTTCTGCTCGAGGCGATGCCTTTGCTGAGCAGATATTGACGCAGTTCATCGCTCATGAACGATGTACCCCGGTCGCTGTGGATATAAGCAGGGAAACCGAACAGGGTGAAGATGCTGTGCAGTGCCTTAATCACCGTGGCTGAGGTCATGTCGGTGCAGGGAATGACGAATGGGAAACGGGAGAACTCATCGATCACGGTGAGGAAATAGGCATAACGGTTGGTAGACGGGAGGGGCCCCTTGAAGTCCACGCTCGGTCGCTCAAAGGGGCCCGAGGCCTTCACGAGCCGAACCTTGTCTGGCCGATAGAAGTGCGGTTTGCACTCCGCACAGACCTGGCAGGCCCTGACCATGGCCTTGACCTCCTTGGTTGAGTAAGGTAGGTTGCGGGTCTTGATGAAATGGACGAGCCGGGTAACCCCCGGGTGGCAGAGGTCATTGTGGATGGCTTGCAGGCAGTCCTCCTGCGCGTTGGCGCATGTGCTGCGGGACAGGGCATCTGGGGGCTCGTTGAGCTCCCCTGGACGATACTTGATATCGTACGAGTAGGTGGAGAGTTCGATCCTCCACCTCAAAATTTTATCATTTTTTATTTTGCCCCGTTGCGTGTTATCGAACATATAGGCGACCGACCATTGGTCGGTGACGAGGGTAAACCTCCTACCGGCGAGGTAGTGTCTCCAGCACCGCACAGCCTCCACAATGGCTTGTGCCTCCTTTTCGACTGCAGAGTGTCGAATCTCGGAGGCGGTGAGGGTTCGGGAGAAGAACGCTACTGGTCTGCCTCCTTGATTGAGGGTAGCAGCCAGGGCGATGTCTGATGCATCGCTCTCTACCTGGAAAGGCATGGTTTCGTCCACCGCGTGCATGGCGGCCTTGATGATGTCGGCCTTGATGCGGTTGAAGGCCAATTGAGCCTCAGCCGAGAGGGGAAAAGTGGTGGTCTTTAGGAGTGGGCGGGCTTTGTCCGCATACTTGGGGACCCACTGGGCATAATAGGAGAAAAGCCCCAAGCACCGTTTGAGGGCCTTGAGGCTGCGGGGGAGAGGGAGATCCTTAAGGGGGCGCATGCGGTCGGGGTCGGGACCTAGGACCCCGTCTTCCACGACATAGCCGAGGATGGCCAGCCGGGTGGTGTGGAAAACGCATTTGCCCTCGTTATAGGTCAGGTTAAGGGCTCGGGCGGTCTGGAGGAACTTTTTGAGGTTAGCGTCATGGTCCTGCTGATCATGGCCGCAGATGGTGACATTGTCCAAGTACGGGTATGTAGCCCGCAAACCGTACTGGTCCACCATTTGGTCCATCGCCCTTTGAAAGACGGAGACCCCATTTGTGACACCAAAGGGGACCCTGAGGAAGTGGAAGAGCCAGCCGGCTGCTTCAAAGGCAGTATAGGGGCGGTCTTTTGGTCGGATGGGGAGCTGGTGGTAGGCAGATTTGAGGTCGACCGTGGAAAAGACTCGGTATTGGGTGATCCGATTTACCATTTCCACGATGCGAGGAAGGGGGTACGCATCAAGCTGCGTGAATCGGTTTATGGTCTGGCTATAATCCACGACCATCCGTTTCTTCTCCCCGGACCGGACTACCACCACTTGCGCTCTCCAAGGGCTGTTGCCAGCCTCGATGACCCCCTCTCCCAGTAAACGCTGGACCTCTGACTTGATAAAAGCCATATCTTGGGCACTGTAGCGCCGGCTCCTGGTGGCGACGGGCTTACAGTCGGGAGTGAGGTTAGCGAATAGCGAGGGGGGTGCGACTTTCAGTGTCACAAGGCAGCACACCGTGAGGGGGGGCAAGGGTCCGCCGAACTTCAGTGTCAGGCTTCGGTGGCTGCACTGGAAATCCAGTCCGAGCAGCAGGGGGGCACAGAGGTGAGGGAGGATATAAAATTTGAAACGGGTGTATTTGGCACCCTGGATCGAGAGATCCGCAATACAGTACCCCGTGATTTGTACCGAGTGGGACCCAGATGCGAGGGCTATGGTTTGGGATGCGGGATGGGTGCGTAGGGAGCAGCGCCTTACCGTTTCAGGGTGGATAAAGCTCTCCGTGCCCCCGGAGTCGAAGAGGCATGCAGTGTCGTGCCCGTTGACCTGGACCTGCATCATGGAGTTCTGCAGGTGTTTTGGCCGAGTTTGATCGAGGATGATCGCACCCAGTCGCGGGTAGTCGTCGTCAGTCGAGTCGGACTCGTAAAATGGCCGCTGCCGTCGGTCGCACGTGTCGGGTCGAGAAGATGGCCGCTGACCAGATGGCCGCTCCCATGATTCGCACGAGGCTGATGACGCGTCAGAAGGGGGCGTGTCAGGTCGGTGCGCAGCAGCATTGCGAGGCCTGCGGGCCTGAGAGCCTGATTTTCGGGCCGGCTGTTCTTTGTTTTTCTGGCCCCTGGGTCTGGCCAGGCAGACCCTCGCAAAGTGCCCTTTATTCCCGCAGTCGCTGCAGATCGCGGAGCGGGCTGGGCAGCGTGGGCGTGGGTGCTGGCCCTGCCCGCAGAAGTAGCAAGGTGTACCCCCATGGTGAGCGGGTCGCCGCGTGGTGCAGGCCTGTAATACGGGTGAGTCTGAGGAAGTCCGGGGGGGGGGCTGGCAGAGTCCGCGGGGTACGTACCCAAGTTATGTCGGGCCACCTCCAGCGAGGAGGCGAGCGTTAGCGTCTCCTGGAGGTCTTTTGCCCCGTTTTCGAGCAGCCGCTGCCGGATGTAGGTCGAGCGGATTCCGGACACGAAAGCATCCCTGATGTGCAGCTTCATATGGACTTCCCCAGTCACATCCTGATGGTCACAGTCCCTGGCAAGCGCGGTGAGTTTCTCAACAAACTCATCGAGCGATTCCCCCGAGCGCTGCCGGCAGGTAGAGAGCAGATGCCGGGCGTGCACCTCATTGACGGGTTTGACAAACCGCTTGCGGATCAACTCAATTGCTTCCTCATAAGTCGTCGCCTTTTCGAGCGTGGCGGAGATTCTGTGACTCACCCGGGCGTGGAGTAGACGCAGTTTGCGTGGCCCTAGGATGGGAATCTCTGCGGAGTCCAGGTAGGCCTCGAAGCACCGCAGCCAGTATTTTAAAATTCCCTTTGCCTCCGGCGTTCGTGCTTCCAGATTGAGCTTCTCTGGTTTTAGGCCTGCGTCCATCCTGAATCTAGTTTAGTCTAATAAATTGAGGTATCCTCAATAATGATGCTTAGAGATTAAACTGTAAAGAAGGCTTTATTAGACTAATAACTATGCTACAGCTATGGACGAGAGCTGACTGCTATACAGACCATGAGGCAGGCCTTTATGTATGGCTCCCAGATGGGCGGAGCCAGAGGCGGAGTCCCCAGGGTTCCAAGCCCGGTCTTAAAGGGGACATCACCTTACATGATGATAAGGCAGTAACCGTTCATCACAGTCAGTCTCCTGTGTGTCTGTCTCCTGTGTGTCTGTCCCCTGTGTGTCGGTCTCCTGTGTGTCTGTCTCCTGTGTGTCTGTCTCCTGTGTGTTTGTCTCCTGTGTGTCTGTTTCCTGTGTGCCTGTCCCCTGTGTGTCTGTCCCCTGTGTGTCAGTCTCCTGTGTGTCGGTCTCCTGTGTGTTGAACTGCTGTGTGTCGGTCTCCTGTGTGTCGGTCTCCTGTGTGTCTGTCTCCTATGTGTTGGACTGCTGTGTGTCTCTCTCCTGTGTGTCAGTCTCCTGTGTGTCTCTCTCCTGTGTGTCGGTCTCCTGTGTGTCTCTCTCCTGTGTGTCGGTCTCCTGTGTGTTGAACTGCTGTGTGTCTCTCTCCTGTGTGTCGGTCTCCTGTGTGTCTGTTTCCTGTGTGTCTGTTTCCTGTGTGTCTGTCTCCTGTGTGTCTGTCCCCTGTGTGTCTGGCCCCTGTGTGTCTAGCCCCTGTGCGCGCGGCACCGGCCCTGGCACTCGCTGGGAGAGGGGTGCCCCCGATGGACTGGGCCCATCGTCGGCTGGTCCTGTAAGACACAAGACAGCATGTATGGTTAGAGAGCCGGACGAGGGTGAGGCGAGGAGTGTGTGGGGTGTGGGAGTGGGCACACATTTGTCATGAGGACCCGCAACCAGGCAGGGGGTCTCACTTTGTGGTGCGCCACCGACCTCTGCATCGGCCCGCCGACAATGTCTAGTGCTGTCTGCGCGGGCACGGTGAGGGGACGCAGGCCTTGTGGTCCACCTCCGGTCTTCTCCCGCTCCCGACGGTTATGCGCGGACTTGTCCTGGAGGGGGGAGCGGCAAACACAAACTGCAACAGTGTTAGACGGTCCAACGCATGCAGCGCAGGGGTTGGGTCTCTGATGGCATTGGTACACTGGGCACACGGCCATTGCGGCTGGCATGGGTGGGTGCAGCCATGTGGGTCAGGGTGGGGGTCCAACCTAGGGGGGAGGGGGCGGGTCACATGTGTGTGGGGGGGGTAGGGTGTCAGGGGCGCAGCGCTGGGTGCTCACCCTGGCCGCCCTGAGGGGTTTGTGCAGTTTTTCCCTGCACTGGTCTGCAGTCCGGGCCATCTCCTTGACGGCACTGACAGCGCCTGCCATCTCTGCCTAGGCACGGCAAACAATGGTACCTGCTGACCTCCGTTCCGGCCCGGGGTACACCACCAGCCTCCTCTCCTCCACAATGTCCAGGAATGTCTCCAGTTTGTCATTCTGGAATCGCGGCGCTGCTCTCCTTGCGGCCATCTTGCCTGCGAAGTGTGTGAGGGGGGAGAATGATTAAGTGCAGCCGCGGCATGGCGTCAATCACGAAACCGGCAAATCGGCCGCCGGTTCGTCGGGCATTTCACGATCCGCCCATGCTAGCCCCTTGGGAGCGGTTGAATCGCTCCACCTGTGGACCCAATGACGCCATCGTGAAACTCCGCGTTTTCACGACGGCGTCAACACTTTGGTCTCATTTTTGGAGAATCCAGCCCCATGTTTCAATAAGATCACCTCTCATTCTCCCAGGTACCATATCGCCATTCCAGGGTATGTCCTGTCTCACCGACAAGATAGACCCAGCAGAGGTATATAGTCAGGAGGGGGTTGCCCTGGGGGTCCTCCATATCGACTCTGGACCCCTTGACGTCTCAGGTCAAACATAGGCAAGGACACCTGCTGATTACCACGTACCTCCACCATCAGCTGATGAATCAGTACTCCTCCATGTTGAACACCACTTGGAGGAAGCACTGAGGGTGAGACAATACTCTGGTTGTGGGGACTTCACCATGAGTGGCTTGGTAGTACCACTATGGACCGAGCTGGCCAGGTCCTAAAGTACACAGCTGCAAGACTGGGACTGCAGCAGGTGGCAAGGTAACCAACAATAGGGAAAAATATACTTGACCTCATCCTCACTAATCTGCCTGTTGCAGGTGCACCTGCCCATGACAGTATGGGTAGAAGGGACCACCGGATGGTCCTTGTGGAGACAAAGTCCCGTCTTCACATTTAGGATATCCTCCATTGTGTTGTGTGGCACTAACACCGTGCTAAACGGGTTAGACTTCGAACAGATCTGGCAGCTCAAAATCCATGAGGCACTGTGGGCCATCAGCAGAATTGTACTGAACTACAATCTGCAACCTCATGGTCCGGCATATCCCTCATTCTACTATTACCACCAAGCCAAGGGATCTACCCTGGTTCAATGAAGAGGGCAGGAGGGCATGCCAGGAGCAACACCAGGAATGCCCAAAATGAAGTATTGGGTTCCACCACGGTCACTCAACTCGTGACCTCATTACAGCCTGTTTCAAACATAGGCAAAAGAGCTGATGCCAGAGATGAGGTGAGAGTGACTGCCCTTGACATCAAGGCAGCATTTGACAGAGTATAGCATCAAGGCGACCAAGCAAAATTGGAGTCAATAGGAATCAATGTGAAAACTCTCCGTTGGTTGGAGTCATACCTGGCGCAAAGGAAGATGGTTGTGGTGGTTGGTGTTGAATCATCTCAGCTCCAGGACATCACCGCAGGAGTTCTTCACATGGTGTCCGAGGCCCAACCATTTCAGCTGCTTCATCAATGATGTCCCTTCCACCATAAGGTCAGATGTGGGGATGTTCATAGATGACTGCACAATGTGTTGCACCATTTCCGACTCCTCAGATAATGAAGCAATCCATGTCCCAATGCAGCAAGATCTGGACAATATCTAGGCTTGGACTGACATTCGTGCCACACAAGTACCAGGTAATGACCATCTCCTACAAGAGAGGATATAACCATCACCCTTTGATATTCAGTGGCATTATCATTGCTGAATCCCCCACAATCAACATCCGGGGGTTACCACTGATCAGAAACTGAACTGGACTAGCCATATTAATACTGTGGCTACCAGAGCAGGTCAAAGGCTAGGAATCCAATGGTAAGTAATTTGTCTCTTGATCCCCCCCCAAAGGCCTGTCCTCCATCTACAAGGCATAAGTCAGGCGTGCAATGGAATGCTCTCCACTTGCCTGGATGAGTGCAGCTCCAATAACACTCAAGAAGCTCAACACCATCCAAAACAAAACAGCCCGCTTGATTGCTACTCCTTCCACAAACATTTAATCCACCACCGATGAGCAATGGCAGCGCATGTACCATCTACAAGATGCACCACAGGAACTCACCAAGGTTCCTTAAGCAACACATACCAAACAAACGACCACTCCCATCTAGAAGGAGAAGAGCAGCAGATACCTGGGAACCCCACTACCTGGAGGTTCCCCTCCAAGTCACTCACCATCCCAACTTGGAAATATATCGTCGTTCCTTCAACGTTCCTGGGTCAAAATCCTCAAACTTCCTCTTAACAGCACTGTGGATGTACCTGCACCTCAGGGACTGCAGCAATTCATGAAGGCAACACTGGGGATTGGCAATAAATGCTGGCGTAACCAGCGACGCCCACATCCCGTAAATGAATAAAATAATAATAATTCCAGCGAGACCACACCCCATTTTTCATCAACACATTAAGGTGTCTTTTCAGTTCTTTGACTTGCATTTGTTTTAAATGTACCAGTGAACCTCTGAAACCGGACAGCCTCACTCCCCCACAATGTTCACCCCCTTACGTCCTGACAATGCTCACCCTCCACCTCTCCCCCAACATTGCTTCCCTCCTCCACCCTTGACATTACTCCCCTCTCCCCTCGAATGGAGGTCACCCTCCCCTTCACCCCCCCCCTTCCCCCCGGATAATACCGCACCCATCTCCCAGCTCACCCTCTCCCCACCTCCACCATAAACAGTGCTCATTCTTCTTATCCTCACACCCTTGAGAAGATTGACTCTTCCAACATCGGCCAAACAGGAGCCAGGGATTTCAGAAGCTGACTTGGGGGAGGGAGAGCTTAGCATTGCCGGGAGGGGGAGTGATCATCATCGGAGGGTTGGGGGTGAACATTGTTTGGGGGGATGGTGAGCATTATTGGGAAGGGGTGTGTGCTAGCCAGAAACGGATGAGCATAGTTGGAAGGAGGAGGGGTGAACATTGCTGGGGTGTTGGGGTGCCTGGAGCATTGCCAGGTCGAGGGATGAGTATTACTGGGAGGAGATGAACATTGGGCGGAGGGGGTGAGCATTGCTGGGTGATGAACGAGGTGGGGAGTGGGGGGGGCGTTGAGGAGGTGAACATCGTTAGGGGTGTCATGATGCTGGAGTGCTTTGACACTCCAGCTGATTACTTCAAGCTGTGCTCCTGAGCGGGCTTGATATCTACTCGGGAAAGGTCCAAGTAAATCTGTGCAAAGACCAGGGTAAATATGGGGCAAAAAGTCCAAGTGTCCGTGTTTCTGGCCATCTGGTCCCACTGTCATGGGGAATCATGCAGCAACCTGGACCGGATAAAACCAACAACCAGACGCTTAAATGTCCCACGTAGGTATCGTGGATATGCATGCATTGGGACTTCCTCAGGGTCCTGATACATCAGCGACTTAAGTTGAGTCATTCCCTCGTCCCCATATCAAAAGATTCAGGCTAATGTCCCCTTATCTAAATCATTAACATGGATTGCAAATAGTTTATAAATAGATTGGAAACAGCAACTCACCAAGGCTCCTTCGACAGCATCTTCCAAACCCACGACCACTGCCATCTAGAAGGACAAGGGCAGCAGATACATGGGGCTACCCCCCACCTGGAGGCTCCCCTCCAAGCCACAAACCATCCTGACTTGGAACTGTATCGCCGCTCCTTCACTGCCACTGGGTCAAAATCCTGGAACCCCCTCCCTAACAGCACTCTGGGTGTACCTACACCACATGGACTGCAGCGGTTCAAGAACGTGGCTCACCACCACCTTCTCCAGAGCAAATATGAATGGGTGATAAAAATGCTGGTGTAGCCAGTGAGGTCCACGTCCTGTAAAAGAATAAAAAATATTTTGAGGCCTCAGCACTGATCCGTGCGGCATACTACTGGTTACTGTTGGCCAATTTGAAAATGACCCATTTATCCTGATTCTCTATTTCCTGTTCATTAGCCAATGCTCGGTCCATGCTAATGTATCACCCACAGCAGCAGAAGCTCTTGTGCGGTACCTTTAATGTGGCAGCTTATTGGAAGCTTTTAGAAATTCAAACACACCACCGCTACTGGTCTTCCTTTATCCACCTTGCTTGTTACACCCTGAAAGAACTCTAATACATTAGTCGACTACCATTTCCATAACTCTTTCCTTGATAGTTCCAAGACTTCCATGCTTTAAAGCTGTACAACCATATGCGGAGAACACAGGTTTCATAAAACACCATCCTCAAGGTCAGCTTGTTGTTTTTCCATGCTTAGTCAGTCAGGTAAAGTGACTTCCCCTCTGAGTGTGTTGGGTTCCACATCAAGAGTCAGATTGTCTGCCACCGTGTGTCCAAGGTCTCAGAACTTAAATCATCAACTGAAGTCCTTAGCAGAAATGTAACAATGAATGACAAAGTGAGTTTGTGAGGACCAAGCAGGCTCACCTCTCACATTAAAGGGAGGTGAAAATGGTGGGCAATGAAGTTCAGCCGGTGTGGGTCGAAAAGGTCGGCCAGTGTGGGTCCCGAAGGATGGCCGGTTGGTAAAAATAGGTCCCGGGCAAAACATTTGAAAAACATTGCTTTACAGGACCAGCACAGCCAGGATGTCCGGGACTTCCTTCCACTGCATCAAGGAGCCCTAGCTAAACTGTAGGCAAAGGGAACCTGGGGGAAAAGACTCCATTGATTGGCATCATACTGGCATAAATGAAGATGGTTGTACTTGGAGGTCAATCATCTCAGCTCCAGGACATCACTACAGGACTTTCTCAGGGTGGTGTACTAGGCCCAACTATTATCAATTGCTTCATTAATGGCCTTCTTTCCATCATAAGGTCATAATTGGGAATGTTCGCTGATGACTGCACAATATTCAGCACCATTCGCAACTCCTCAGCCAATGAAGCAGTCCATGTTCAAATGCAACAATATCTGGACAATATCCAGGGTTGGACTGACAAGTAGCAAGTAACATTTGAACCACACAATTGCCAGATTATGACCATTTCCAACAAGAAAAAATTTAACCATTGCCCCTTGTCATTCAATAGTATCACCATTGCTGAATCCTCCACTATCAAGGGTTATCATTGACGAGTAACTGAACTGGACTAGCCATATAAATACTGTAGCTACCAGAGCAAGTCAGAGGGAAGGAATCCTTCGGCGAGTAACTCACCTATGACCATTCAGTCTGTCCACCACCTACAAGGCACAAGTCAGGAATGTAATGGAATACTCTCCACTTGCCTGGATGTCTCAAAACAGTTGTTGATAATGATCATTAAATGTTAGTTTTTAAGCCACTTAAACAATGAAGAGGTGGATTTAATCTTATGCACTGTCATATCAAGCGATATAATATGATGTGAATAAGGGCATTAAGGGCTGGTTTAGCTCAATGGTCTGGACAGCTGGTTTGAGATGCGGAACAAGGCCAGCAGCACGGGTTCAATTCCGGAATGTGGTGACTAGGAGCTTTCCACAGTAACTTCATACTTGTGACAATAAAAGGTTATTATTATTATACCTTTCAGTGCTGAGAATGCTTGCTGTTTATCAACTCCTAGTTAATTCATTTCCTCATCAAATGTAATCCTTTTAAATGTATCTTTTGGTTGTGCATAAATTAATTTATAGTCAATATAATTTCAAATGTAAAGTGCAATGAAGCTATATTTGCAAAATATTAACTGAAATGCATAATTTAAATGATCGTTTCCAATTCATTTTGAATAATTTTTTTCATTTTCATGGACTGATTCTTCAATAGAAGCCACCTGGTGTACATACAGGCAAGATATTTACTGGCCCAATTTTGATTTAATTTTCTTCTTGGATTTTAGGCCATGTTGCTAATAAGCTCAGAAAGCAAATGCAAGTTAAAAGTCATGTAATTTGGCCGGAAGAGCTCATGCATTATTTATCAGTGTCTCGCAATGATCTGAGGATTGATAATCATTCAGAAATTTTACAATTCTATGAGGCTATGGTGAGGCCACTTGGAGCACTGCGAGCAGTTTTGGTCTCCCATTTAAAAAGGATAGACAGTACTTACATTGGAGATAATACAGTGCATGTTTGCTGTGCATTGTTTCTTGGGATGAGGGTGAAATGAAACAAAATGAAAATCACTTATTGGCACAAGTAGGCTTCAAATGAAGTTACTGTGAAAAGCCCCTAGTCGCCACATTCCGGCGCCTGTTCGGGGAAGCTGGTACGGGAATTGAATCCTGCTACTGGCCAGCCAACTCTTTAGCCCTGTGCTAAACCAGCCCCTCGTGCTGTCTTGTAATAAGATACCGAGTAGGTTATATCACGGTAAAAGCAAATTACTGCAGATGCAACATCTCCAACTGCACCTGCAGGCGCTGGATGGTTGCTGACAGCCTCTCATGTATTCCCTAACTCAGCACCTGCACCTCCACTGTCGATGGGACCCCCCTTTCCAGAAGCCCAAAACCCATCCGGATGGCTGCTAGTCCCTGGGGTCGGGTCGCCCTCCGAACGTCCGCATGTGTGGTGCACACCAGATAGTGACCCAGAAGTCTCTTCACTAAATACCCAACTGAGGTATGTGTCTCTGGGATGGTGGAGGTTGTTGGAGACAGCTGAGTAGGGAAGTCAGTGTCGGGACGTCTGTGTCGTCCCCGGATTGGTGCTCCGGGTTATCTCAGGCCAAGGTTCGAGGGCTCATGTCATTGTCCATTGCCTCTTCTTCATTGTTTGGGGTTGGTGTCAGTGGATACCGGAGGGGACGTGCTTGTCACCAGGTGATCCTGCAAGATATGAAGCGTTGGGGTAGTGGGGGGGGTGGTCAGGCCACATGTGCCTTGGGGAACCACAACTCGGGGGATCTCACTTGCTCGCCCGATGCCGACCTCTGATTTGGCCACTGCCGTCTCTCCGGGCTAAATCAGGTCCAGGGCCCGTTGCTCTGCAGCGGCAAGGTGCCCGCAGATCCAGCGCCCCCCTTCCCCTCGCCCTGTGGTTGTGCGCCACCATCTCCTGGGGGGGGGGGGGGGGGGGGGCGGGGGAGACAGAAAGCGCACAGTGTTAGGTAGTCTGACGCATGCAGCACAGGGGGTAGGCAGCTGAGGGCCTTCGTGGCAGGGTGCTGGCATGCGGTGCAGGGTGGGTGCATACACACTGTCGGTGGGTGGGCTCCGGTTGACGTCTGGGGTTGGGGGTTACGGGTGCGTGGGAGGGGAGTTAGTGTCAGGGACACAGTGCTGTCTACTCACCCTAGCCACCCTGAGGAGGTTGTGCAGCGTTTTGCGGCACTGCTGGCTGGTCCTGGCGATGGGGTCCACGCCACTCAAGGCTTTTGCCATCTATGCCCAGGCCCAGTGTACGACAGTGGGTGATAACCACCTGCTCACCCTGGGGGACATGCTTTTCGTCCACGACATCCAGCAGGGTCACAAGCTTGGTGTTTGTGAAAAGGGATACCGCTCTTTGTGCTGCCATCTTGTTGGCTGGGATGAGTGTGTCTGAGGGGGGAGTGGAGTGCTTATATGCATCTGCAGCTTGTCAGTCTTTTGAGTGGCAATCCCGACCCCGACAAAGTGGACACCGTTTTATTCATTGGAATTGCTCGTGTTCCACGTGGTGCCGGTGCTAGCCCATTAACAGTTCCAGAAATGCTCCGGTACCGCCGCCAATTTTGCTGTCGTAGAAGTCCACCGATTCTGTCTTGGTATCTCCACTTAAGTGTCTGAAATCCAGCCCTCTGAGTGGTTTTCACCCTGGCTGGAGAATCTAAAATACAGTAGCACATCCTCAGGAGAAGGGGCCGATCATTTGAAGCTAAAATGGGGAAAAACGTTTTCACTCAGAGAGTTGTGAATCTTTGCATTTCTCTACCCCCATGAGGGGTTCCTGGTTGCTCCATCGTTGATTATATTCACGGTTGGGATAGATGGATTTTTGACCGCCCAGAGTATCTAGAGATATGTATCGAAAATGGGAAAGTGGCGCCGACGGAGAAGATTAGCCATTTCACAATGAATGGCAGAACACATCTGATCGAATGGTCTACTCCTATTTCTTATGTGACCATGGAGCAAGCACTTTCAAGGTGGGAGATCAAGTTGACCGATGTTAATAATGATGCATGATTTGTGAACGGCTTCACAAAGAACAATAAATAGAATTATTAAAATTATGTTGATGGAAGTAGCTAATGAGACTGAGATATTAGAATACTCTTGGAGTTTGATGGTAATTAGAGGAACGGTGTTTAAAAGTACTGAACTACTTGCCTTTTGAATTTAGAAGCCACCTCAGATCATGAAAGAGAACCTCTGAAACTCTTCTGCCAGAGTGACTAATAGGTTAAAATAAACGATTGTTGCAAAACCCTTTCCTTGGGCATCGACTGCTGAAAGGCTTTCCCCTTCCTTTCATAAATGGGTTATTTCTGATTAAATTCGAAGAATTATTGAGAGTTAATTCCTAAAAGATTGAAAAAATGGTGTGGATGCTGTAGAATTAATAGTAACTATTATTTTTTTTAAATAAATTTAGAGTACCTAATTCATTTTTTACAATTAAGGGGCAATTTAGCGTGGACAATCCACCTATCCTGCACATCTTTGGATTCTGGTGTGCGAAGCCCACGCAAACACGGGGAGAATGAGCAGACTCTACACGGACAGTGACCCAGAGCCGGGATCGATTTTAACTCCTCATGGCATCCCCCTTTATCTAGTGATCTTGTGTGATGCGGCTGCGGAATGTTGTTTTTTAAATAAACATTTTATTGAGGTATTTTTTGGTTTCACAATATACATGAAACTATAAACATAGTGCAAAAGCCGTCTCCCTCCCTTACAGGTCTGACCTTTATTAACCCGCTACTCTAAGCTAAACTCACCCCCCCCCCCCCCACTTCTGCTGACGATTAATTTTCCGCAAAGTCAACGAACGGTTGCCACCTCTGGGCGAACCCTAACATTGACCTCTCAAGGCGAACTTGATTTTCTCCAAACAGAGAAAGCTAGCCATGTCCGATAGCCAGGTCTCCGACTTCAGATCTTTGAATCCTTCCAAGCTAATAATATCCGTCTCCGGGCTACCAGGGAAGCAAAGGCCAGAATGCCTGCCTCTTTCTCCTCCTGGATTCCCTGATCTTCCGAAACCCCGAAAATCGCCACCTCTGGACTCGGTGCCACCCTTGTTTTTAATACCGTGGACATGACATCTGCAAACCCCTGCCAGAATGCGGCTGTGGAATGTTGATAGACAAACTTCTTACTCACTTCTTGCCAATGTTCATTCGTCCAGTTTTGAATGCGCCCACGCCCAAGGAGGGATGGATTTTCACAACAATGGTTACGTAAGCATTTGATTTTCTGATTTATTTATCTTAATGCCAATTTATATGTGATTTTAGTTGTGGTAAATGGCATCAATCAAGATCTGACTTTATGTTTTAGTTTCCAGTTCCAGATACAGTTTCATTGTCCTTTACCTGTTAAACCGAAACCGAATACATCTGAAAACCCATATGTTTTTGAACCTCAGTGACCTTTCTGTGACCTAAGCCGACACTACCTGAGCCAACACGAACCTTGCCGACCACACCCCGTGTTTATTGCTTGGTGGTACACCTTACTTTTCTTGCCATTTTATTTACTTTAAAGCTAGCCTAGGCTTCGGCCATTGTAATGTTAGTAGGCCGAGACATTATCTGAATGCTGAAATTATCTGAAGTCCAAAACTAAAACAGCCACAAAAGTTGCGGATAACACATACTCGACCTGGGCTACATCAGTGATCACACAGATTGATCAGGCAAAGACTGCAGCATAAATAGAAAATAAAAGTTGAGAATTTAGTGAGATTGAGAATTTGGTGCAGAGGTAGGGGGGGTGGAGAGGTGCTGCTCTTTTGCGTCTAATATTTGTAAGCTTGAAACAATAAGTGTTCATTGTTCAGTTAATTGTGCAGGTTGTTGCGTAGAAATTTGTGTTTTAATTTACAAGTTACAAGAAGGTATTAAACAATCTAGCCTCAAGGACTTCCAGTGGCGGCCGTGGAGTGAGTGACCGCACACAGGGCAGCTCCGGCACAAAGGCGTTGGTTTGGGCACTTCGTACCCGTTAGTGGGGTAGCTCCGGCAGGAAAGTGGTGCAGAAGGTGCAGAGAGAGAGATTTGAGATCGTGGGTAAGTTTGGGTTTGGTCCGATGTTTGTGGCGTATGTGCATTTGCTATATGTATAGCAAGTGTATGGACAAATGGGATCACTCACGGAGTATTGGACTGCACGTGGGAACGAGACAGGGGTGTCTGCAGTCGCCAGTGTTGTTCGCACTGACGATTGAGCCTTTGGCGATGGCCCTTAGGAGGTCTGTGGATGGGCAGGGAATTGTGGGGAAGGAGCAGGGAGCACCTGGTGTCATTGTACGCAGACAATTTGCTGTTGTTTGTGTCGGAGCCGCTGGAGAGTAAGGGTAAGATCTTGAGAATATTGGAGACGTTTGGGGCATTCTCTGAGTATAAAAGTTAAATGTCAGGAAGAGGAGGTGATTCCAGTGAATGCAGCGGGGTGGCAAGACAATTTGGGGGTGTTGCCATTCAAGGTGGTTGGGGAGAGGTTCAGGTATTTAGGGATTCAGGTAACAAGGAATTTGGCTATGATGCACGGGTGGAATTTGGCAATATGGTGGAGGAGTTGAAGGGGGACTTTAAGAGACGGGATGCATTACAGCTGACACTGGCAGGGAGGATGCAAGTGGTAAAGATGAATGTGCTGCCAAGGTTCCTGTTTGTTTTCCAGACCCTCCTGATCTTTCTCCCTCAGTCCTTCTTCCGGAAATTGGAGACAGTGATTTCGGAGTTTATATGAGTGGTGAAGGTGCCAAGGGTAAAGAGTGCCCTGCTACAGAGGGAGAGCGGACCTCCAGGACTGGCAGCGCCAGGTGGTGGGGGTGCCCCTGGGGATAGCTCCATTTTCACCCCCTTCCCATGGAGAAGCCCGGGGTCATTGGGCACCCCGAAGGAGGAGGAGATGATGGAACACTTTCCGGTAATTCCCTCAGGGGAGGTGTTGGAACACCGCAGCATCTCGGACACTCCCCCTTCTGTCCCTGGTGCATCTGGTGGGCAGTGGGCAGAACACCCTCAGTACCGCACTGGAGTGTCAAACTAGACTGTTGTGCTCAAGTCTTTGAATGGAACTTGAACAGACAATCTCCTGACTCAGAGGTATGAGTGCTACAATCTATGCCACTATTGACATTGATGCATCGTGTACAGGGCAGTTGTGAAGTGGTAGATTGTATAATTGCAGATTAGACAAGCATGTAGTAAAGGCAGCATGGTCTTAATCGGATGTTTACCTTTAATATAGATTGGGATAAGGTTAGTACATCAGACAGTCTGATATACTTTTCTGCAACAGTATGTCCGAGAATCACAAAGAGGAACACTATATTAGATCTAATAATGAATAATGAGTCAAATTTAGTTAACAGGCTTACAGTTTGTTGTCATTTATCTAATAGCGATTTGGTTGAGTTCAATGTAATATTTGAAAGTGAGAAGCATAAAACAGGATTCTACATTTAAGCAAGGCTGACTTCAAAAGAAAACAGAGACTCCCCTCAGTAAACTGTTCATGGGTAAAAACGACAAGAGGATGAGTGGGAATTGTTCGAAAGAGAATCAATTTATATCTCCAAAGTGCAAAAGCTCTGCTTGCCAGAAAAAAAATAGCTATGGACAAATGCAGAGGTAGATAACATAAACTAAAAGAAAAAGTACACAAAAACAAAAGCGCCAAGGCTGGCAACTGTAAAATATATCAACCACACCGAAGAATAACCAAGGAAACTATAATTTAGCATTTTCACAAATATCCATGGTCAACTACAATGGTCTGCTTTTCCTCCGCTGTCCAAGCCAACACGGTGGAATTCCTGTGGCTTCAGAAAAGGTAGATTCAGGCTCTAACCATTGTGTTGCTCAAGGGTGACCTCTGAGACTTCCGGGTGCGGCGATGACCAGCTAAGTCACACGTTTTGGCAGCTCCCGGTGGAACGGACTTTTGGGCTCTTAATAGGAGCCCCATCGGCAATTTTAACGGCAAATAACACTGTGCGGTAATCCAGAAGGGAATCCCCCCTGGACACGGATGGAAAAAAGAGAGGAAAGTAGCCGGATTGCGGTGGATCCTCAAGAGCAGCGGCCAGGAAGGCAGGCACAAAGCAAGATGGCGTCGGAAGGAGGCAGTTTAATATGGGGCCCTGACCAACAAGAGTTCCTGCGGCGTTGCGTAGATGAACTCAAAAAGGAGATGAAGAAGGAGCTGTTGGCCCCGATATTACAAGCGATTGAGGGGCTAAAGGAGGAGCAAAAGACCCAGGAACAGGAGCTTCGGGTCGTGAAGGCAAAGGCTGCTGAGAATGAGGACGACATACAGGGCCTGATGGTGAAAACGGAGATCCACGAGGCACAACACAAAAGATGTGTGGAAAGGCTGGAGGTGCTGGAGAACAATGCGAGGAGGAAGAACTTAAGGATTCTTGGTCTTCCCGAAGGTGCAGAAGGGGCGGACGTCGGGGCATATGTGAGCACGATGCTGCATTCGTTAATGGGATCGGAGGCCCCGACGGGTCCGCTGGAGGTGGAGGGAGCCTATAGAGTTATGGCGCGAAGACCGAGGGCTGGAGAAATTCCTCGAGCAATAGTTGTGAGATTTCTCCGATACAAGGACAGAGAGATGGTCCTCAGATGGGCCAAGAAAACTCGGAACAGTAGGTGGGAGAATGCGGTGATCCGCGTGTATCAAGATTGGAGTGCGGAGGTGGCGAGAAGGAGGGCAAGCTTTAATCGGGCCAAGGCGGTGTTGCATAAAAGGAAGGTCACATTCGGAATGTTCCAACTGGCAAGACTGTGGGTCACACATCTAGGGAAACACCACTATTTCGAAACGGCAGACGAAGCGTGGACATTTATAGTCGAGGAGAAGCTGGAGTGAGCGGGCCAGAAAAAGAACGTTTGGGACAAAAGTGGGGGGGGTGAATTTGTGGGATGAAGGGGGAAGAGAAGACTTCCCAGATTGTTAAACCTGCGACCCTGTAACTTCTCTCTCTTCCCCATGTTGTGGGGGAGGGAGGATGAGGAGCTGTGGGCGCCGGCCATTGGGGGCGACGCCAAAAGGGGAAGCGCGGGCTTTGTTCCCGCGCTATGGTAATCATGGCGGGAACAGGGAAGCAGGAAGGAGGGGGCCTCGCACAGTGTGAGCCGAGGTCACGGGGGGAAGCCGAGGTCGGCCAGTGTTTGCTGACTTCTGGGAGTAACATTGGGGGTGCAATTACGCTAGCTTGAGATCTAGCGGGGGGGGGGGGTGGTTAACTGGGTTGCTGCTGCTGGGGAGAAAGGGGAGCTGGTATGGGACGGGGGGGGGTCGGTGCGGGGGGGCGCCGCCTGGGAGGGATACAGCTATGTGGGAACCAGGTGAGGAGCTGGATTGAAAAAGGAAATGGCTAGTCGTCAAGGGGGGGTGGTAAAGAGCCCCCCAACCCGGTTGATCACGTGGAATGTGAGAGGGCTGAACGGGCCGATTAAGAGGGCACGGGTACTCGCACACCTAAAGAAACTTAAGGCAGATGTGGTTATGCTGCAGGAGATGCATCTGAAGCTGACAGACCAGGTTAGACTTCGCAAAGGATGGGTGGGGCAGGTGTTTCATTCGGGGCTAGATGCAAAAAACAGGGGGTTGGCCATACTAGTGGGGAAGCGGGTAATGTTTGAGGCAAAGACTATAGTGGCAGATAGTGGGGGCAGATACGTGATGGTGAGTGGCAAACTGCAAGGGGAGGCGGTGGTATTGGTGAACGTGTATGCCCCGAACTGGGATGATGCCAATTTTATGAGGCGTATGTTAGGACGAATCCGGATCTAGAAGTGGGGAAGTTGGTAATGGGTGGAGACTTTAATACGGTGCTGGACCCAGGGCTGGACAGATCGAGGTCCAGGACCGGAAGGAGGCCGGCTGCAGCTAGGGTGCTTAAGGATTTTATGGTGCAGATGGAGTAAGGAGTTTTCGTTTTTCTCCTATGTACATAAAGTATTTTCACGAATAAATTTTTTTGTTTTGGGAAGGGCACTGATCCCAAAGGTGACGGGGACGGAGTACACGGCTATAGCCATCTCGGATCATGCTCCACACTGGGTGGACCTGGTGATAGGGGAAGAAAAACAACAGCTTCCACCCTGGAGAATGGACATGGGATTATTGGCAGATGAGGGGGTGTGTTTAAGGGTGAGGGGGTGTATTGAAAGGTACTTGGAAATTAATGATAATGGGGAGGTACAGGTGGGAGTGGTCTGGGAGGCACTGAAGGCAGTGGTTAGAGGGGAGCTGATATCTATTAGGGCACATAAAGGAAAGCAGGAGGGTAGGGAAAGGGAGCGGTTGTTGAAAGAACTGCTGAGGGTGGACAGACAATACGCGGAGGCACCGGAGGAGGGACTATACAGGGAAAGGCAAAGGCTACATATAGAATTTGACTTGTTGACTACGGGTAAGGCAGAGGCACAATGGAGGAAGGCACAGGGTGTACAGTACGAATATGGGGAGAAGGCGAGTAGGTTGTTGGCCCACCAACTGAGGAAAAGGGGAGCAGCGAGGGAGATAGGGGGGGGTGAGAGATGAGGAGGGGGAGATGGAGCGGGGAGCGGAGAGAGTGAATGGAGTGTTCAAGGCATTTTATGAAAGATTATATGAAGCGCAGCCCCCGGACGGGAAGGAGAGAATGATGTGCTTTCTGGATCAGCTGGAATTTCCGAAGGTGGAGGAACAGGAGAGGGCGGGACTGGGAGCACAGATTGAGACGGAGGAAGTAGTGAAAGGGATTGGAAGCATGCAGGCGGGGAAGGCCCCGGGACCAGACGGATTCCCAGTTGAATTCTATAAGAAATATTTGGACTTGAGGCCCCGCTACTGATGAGAACCTTTAATGAGGCGAGGGAAAGGGGGCGGCTGCCCCCGACTATGTCAGAGGCAACGATATCGCTCCTCCTAAAGAAGGAAAAAAACCCGCTGCAATGCGGGTCATACAGGCCCATTTCCCTCCTGAATGTGGATGCTAAGATTTTGGCCAAGGTAATGGCAATGAGGATAGAGGATTGTGTCCCGGGGGTGGTCCATGAGGACCAAACTGGGTTTGTGAAGGGGAGACAGCTAAATACAAATATACGGAGGCTGCTAGGGGTAATGATGATGCCCCCACCAGAGGGGGAAGCGGAGATAGTGGTGGCGATGGATGCCGAGAAAGCATTTGATAGAGTGGAGTGGGATTATTTGTGGGAGATGTTGAGGAGATTTGGCTTTGGGGACGGGTATATCAGGTGGGTACAGTTGCTGTATAGGGCCCCGATGGCGAGTGTGGTCACGAATGGACGGGGGTCTGACTATTTTCGGCTCCATAGAGGGACGAGGCAGGGATGTCCTCTGTCCCCGTTATTGTTTGCACTGGCGATTGAACCCCTGGCCATGGCACTGAGGGGTTCCAGGAAGTGGAGGGGACTACTTAGGGGGGGGGGGAGAAGAACACCGGGTATCTCTGTATGCGGATGATTTGTTGCTATATGTGGCGGACCCGACGGAGGGGATGCCAGAGATAATGCGGATACTTGGGGAGTTTGGGGATTTTTCAGGGTATAAACTGAACATGGGGAAAAGTGAGCTATTTGTGGTGCATCCAGGGGAGCAGAGCAGAGAGATAGAGGATTTACCGTTGAGGAAGGTAACAAGGGACTTCCGGTACCTGGGGATCCAGATAGCCAAGAATTGGGGTACATTACATAGGCTTAATTTAACACGGTTGGTGGAACAGATGGAGGAGGATTTCAAGAGATGGGACATGGTGTCCCTGTCATTGGCAGGTAGGGTGCAGGCGGTTAAAATGGTGGTTCTCCCGAGATTCCTTTTTGTGTTCCAGTGCCTCCCGGTGGTGATCACGAAGGCTTTTTTCATAAGAATTGAGAAGAGCATTATGAGTTTTGTGTGGGCTGGGAAGACCCTGAGAGTGAGGCGGGGATTCTTGCAGCGTAGTAGGGACAGGGGGGGGGCTGGCACTACCGAGCCTCAGTAAGTACTACTGGGCCGCCAATGTTTCAATGGTGTGTAAGTGGATGGGAGAAGGGGAGGGAGCGGCGTGGAAGAGATTGTAGAGGGCGTCCTGCAGGGGGACTAGCCTGCAAGCAATGGTGACGGCGCCGTTGCCGTTCTCACCAAAGAAATACACCACAAGCCCGGTGGTGGTGGCTACATTGAAAATTTGGGGGCAGTGGAGACGGCATAGGGGAGGGATGGGAGCTTCGGTGCGGTCCCCGATAAGAAAACAATCATAGGTTTGTTCCGGGGAGAATGGATGGGGGATTTGGAGCATGGCAAAGAACTGGGGTTGTACAATTAAGAGATCTATTTGTAGATGGGACGTTTGCGAGTCTGGGAGCGCTGACGGAGAAATATGGGTTGCCCCAAGGGAATGCATTTTGGTATATGCAATTGAGGGCTTTTGCGAGGCAACAGGTGAGGGAATTCCCGCAGCTCCCGACGCAGGAAGTGCAGGATAGAGTGATCTCAGAGACATGGGTGGGGGACGGTAAGGTGGCGGACATATACAGGGAGATGAGGGACGAGGGGGAGATCATGGTAGATGAGCTGAAAGGGAAATGGGAAGAAGAACTGGGGGAGGAGATTGAGGAGGGGCTGTGGGCTGATGCCCTACGTAGGGTAAACTCATCGTCCTCGTGTGCCAGGCTAAGCCTGATACAATTTAAGGTGCTACACAGGGCGCAATGACTGGAGCACGGCTTAGTAAATTTTTTGGGGTAGAGGATAGGTGTGCGAGATGCTCAAGAGGCCCAGCGAATCACACCCACATGTTCTGGTCATGCCCGGCACTACAGGGGTTCTGGGTGGGGGTGGCAAAGGTGCTTTCGAAGGTGGTGGGGGTCCGGGTCGAACCAAGCTGGGGGTTGGCTATATTTGGGGTTGCAGAAGAGCAGGGAGTGCAGGAGGCGGGAGAGGCTGACGTGTTGGCCTTTGCGTCCTTTGTAGCCCGGCGCAGGATATTGTTAATATGGAAGGAAGCCAAACCCCCGGGGGTGGAGACCTGGATAAACGATATGGCAGGGTTCATAAAGTTAGAACAGATTAAGTTCATGTTAAGGGGTTCGGTTCAGGGGTTCACCAGGCGGTGGCAACCGTCCGTCGACTACCTCACAGAAAGATAGAGGGAATGGAAAAGAAGTAGACAACAGCAGCAACCCAGGGGGGAGGGGGGGGGGGGGGTGGAAGGGCGGGGGGGAGGAATCGGACGGACTCTCAGGGATGTTATTGTATATGTATAGGTATTTGGTATATGTAATTGTATATTGGATTGTTGGATTGCATTTTTGGAGAGTATTTATTTTGGACAAGGCAGTTGCCATGTAGTTTTGTTTTTTGTTTTTGTTTATATATTATTTATTTATTTAAAACTGGCCACGGTTATTTATATTGCTTTATTGTTGTGTAAAAGAAACACTACGTATTGTTATGTTTGGACAAAAAACTTGAATAAAATATATATTTTTTAAAAGGGTGACCTCTGGGTGTTGAATCCTGTGAGGGCCCCACCTGCCCCTGTGCAGAAGCAGACTGGACCACTGGGAGAGAAGGTAACATATTGGGCATTGGCCAGTGTGAGTGGGGGGGGGGGGGGGGGGGGGGGGGGGGGGGGGGGGGGTGGGGGGAGAGGGGGGGTGACGGGGGAGCTTGGAGTGGAGTTCCCAGTTCCATTACCTCTTTTGCCATCATCTCTCTCCAAGGGAGCAGATTGGTGCAGATCAATGATGTGTTATGAAGCCATCGCAAAGGTAATTACCATCTTGTTTTAGACGATAGAGGTTTTGGCATCCAAGTCTGCAAGGCTGTGATCATAGACGGCCTATTGGATTGTTGCGATTGATGTTTTACGGAGGAATCCTCGATTCGCTCTGCTCTTGTACACAGCGCAGGACTGCCAGTCGCTCACACATTTGCTGATTATCCTTTTCACCCATGGCCTCTGCCTCCAGGTGAGCAGAAGGATGAGAATGCTGTGCCCTCTGATGCAAACTCTCCAGAACTGTCCCTTCTACTGGTCTCTGCTCGGGCCTCACCTGTAAACGGTGAGATGCAAGTGAAAATCTAACTAACTTTGGAACAGGATCCACAGGAAATGCAAGATCTGCACTGGTGTCCGGTAACCATTTGTCCTGTGATGGTGCAGCCCAAGAAGGACTCGGCTCCTTTGAGGAACCCTTGCTCGTAAAATCTCCAAATGACCATGAAGATCCATGAGGAATAGGATAATGAGTGTCAACTACAATCATCTCTGTTAACCCCCGCTTTCCAGTAGCATTGACTGGCCAGTTTCTGGTCTGTTGAAGAGCACCTGGGACAATAAATTGGCGGGAAATGCCCGTCGCTCAGAGAGACGGAGGGACGCGCCAATGATTGCGCTCCTGTGGAATTGGAACTGGCGACGTCGCCTGTCACTCAGGCTTGTCCCATTAGTTCCCAGCGGCCTTGGGACATCTTTGAGAAATATTAGAGAATTTAAATTCGACGGAGGGAAAATATTCAAAGCTGCAGAGCACAGGTGCGGATGGACTGGTGTTTTTGAAGACGAGGGATTATATTGCGAGTCCATTCAGTTAAACTTCACACTGTCACAAATGAACGCTAATAACCCACTGAATCATTTAGGACTGGTTTGAACCAATCGTTTTGTCCAACCCAAGGCAGCTCTACTGTTCGTCACCAAACTAACTTACTCTTACTCCCCAACCCCCCCACTCTCTGCTGAACCCGGGGAATGCCCGCGGGCTCAACACCGTTAACATCCAAACACGAGTGTTAACAAACACCATTTGGCAATGAACCATGCGAGGAGATATTAGTACAGTAAACCTGATTAATTCAAGAGATAGTTTTGAGGAGTGATGTGAGAGGGAGGTAAAGTGGTAGAGGGACAGAGCAGTTTAGGGAGGTTTTTTTTGCGACAATGCAGAGGTGCATTGAAAATTCGGGATGGGCCAGAGGCCAGGATTCAAGGAGTCCAAAGGCCCCAGATGGTCGTGGGGCTTGGAGGAGGTTGTAGACACACAGAGATGCAAAACCACTGAGCAAATTGAAAACATGTCCTAACAATAAATTTCACACCAGGTAAAACAAAATCAATAATAAATAAAAATTGTACTTTTGAGCAGAAAAAAAACATACTTTTGTGTTTCGGGATTCCATGTGAATTCTGCTGACATTGCAGAGGATGTCAAAAGCAATATGAAAGATTGATAACCTTCCCACCCCCACCCCAAACAATAGGGGAGCGAGGTAACTGTGAAATTGTACTCACCTTACCTGGCCTGGTTGATTCATTAAACTTCTTCCTGCACTGGGTTCACTTGCAAAGCTGCTGCTGATCTCCTCAGTCAACTCCAGCCGCACATTGCCGATGTCCGCAGCAGGGGTGGGCGATTTAGTTTGTGTTCCGAGCTACACCCAGCAGCACATCCAGCGAGGCATGTCATTATTTAAGCTTTTGTCGTCAAACTCCTCCAAATCCCCTCGCTGAATTGGTCCATGAAATACTCCAGCCACGATCACATCATGCACGGGGGTGTGCTGATATGCGTTGGAGATACAGAAGCAAGAACTAGATCGAAGCTCAGCCATCAATGTTGGACACTGTGACACGTTGAAACCTCTTCTGAGCTTTGTTCTGCTATCCTCACCCGACATCCAGAACCTGCCTCCGCTTTATTATCCGGCCCAGGGATCATAGCGGAGCCTCAAATTAAAGACAAGCAATGGTTTAAAGATGAAACCTTTCTACAGCAGAGCTACAGAAGACAGTGTGCAGCATTGGAAATTTAACAAGGACAAAAACAATGTGGAAACTTACATGGCGCAGAATTAGGAATAGTGGAGGGCCAAAGAAATGTAGCGGTCCGTGTACACTGATCAACAAAGTGAAGTATCGCTACAAAATAAATCATAAAAGGTAAGGGGATGTTAGCTTTTGTATCTGGATGGGTAAAATAGAAAAGTTTTGCTTTCGCTACGCAAAGTGCTAGTTAGACAACACTGGACTACTGCATACAGTACTGGGCAATAGATCGTAGAAATGAAATATTGGGCAGGATTCTCCGTTTCTGAGACTAAGGCTGGATTCTCCGATTGCCAACAGCAAAATCGCATTCGGCAATTGGCCGGAGAATCCATTTTGCCGCCGTAATCGGGAGCGGCGCTGTTTTTCAGATGCTCCGCCCCCTCATATAAACACCGTCATTGCTGAGTACGCCGCACGCCGTTGGGACGGCCTCAGGACATGACCTGAAGGCCACCCCTGATGCTCCGCCCCCACGGTCCGACTTGCCGAAGGTGTGGGGCGATGGTGCTCACAGTTTTCGGGGACCTCACGTGGCGGCCGCGGACTATGTCCAGCGTCTCCACAGTCGGGTGGGGGAGCCATTCCGTTGGTCGGGAGCTTTGACAGGGGCTGGCGAGGGGGCTTACAAGAGGACACTATCTGTCAGGCCAGATCTGCACGTGGCCGGCGCCATGTTGTACAGCACGACCGCCGCCATGCGCATGCACAGCCACGGAGCCGACAATTCTCCATCTGGACCTGCAGGTAAAGCCGGGTGCTTTACGTGGCGTGGCTGCTAGCCCCCCACCGGACGGAGGATCGGTGCGGGGTTGCCGCCTGCTTTTTGGTCATAAGTCTGGACACATGCTCCGGACATAGCCTCAAAATCGGAGAATCCAGCTCTAAGTGTTGACGCCAACGCAGAATCGTGGACTTTCATGACAGCAAAACTGGCTCCAAATCTGGATCGATTCAGCAACTATGAAGGGGCTAGCATCAGCACCATGTGGAACACGATCAATTCCAATGAAAAATGGTGCGGGATTGGCCGGGTCCATGATTGACACTCAGGAGGCTGACAAGGTGTAACCGCATACACACAAACACTCACCCCAGCCAACAAGATGGCACTCGTTGTGCTAGAGTATGCCTATACATCTGATGGGTCGGCTAGGGGGGTGGTGTGATGGGGATACCCATACGACCCGTGGCCTGAAGTTCACGGTGGGCTGTTAGCAACATGTGCACTGCATGGCTGCCTTGCCGGCTGCGGCAATGGTGTTCCATACCCGCCCATCCTAACCGCACAGCCCACCTCCTGGACAGCCCCCACTACTCCCCCGGCCTTGGCAGATACTCCCTGGCCAGTGGCACAACTGTCAGCAAACTATGGCGATATTGGACACTTTCTGTACCCCCCCCCCCCCCCCCCCCCCCCCTCAGCAGCCACAACGCCGGTTTTACGATTTTTAAAAGCACATTTGAACCGCGCCATCGGGAACTCGGCCCATCAGAGATGGAGCATTGCGGACGCCCGAGAGAATACCGGGTCGGAACCACTAATAACATGCAAATAGTATTAGGGTATACGTGTGTACTGGACCGCATTGGCGCCGCTGCCGAGGTGCCGGAGAATTGCGATTTGCCGATAAATTGGCACCCGGCACGATTTTTGTGTTAGAACCTATTCTCCGCCCAAACGCGTTTTGCGATTCCGGCATCAGTCAACCGAGAATCTTGTAGATTGGATTGGATTTGTTTATTGTCACGTGTACCGAGGTACAGTGAAAAGTATTTTTCTGCGAGCAGCTCATCAGATCATTAAGTACATGAGAAGAAAAGGGAATAAAAGAAAATACATAATAGGGCAACACAACATATACAATGTAACTACATAAGCACTGGCATCGGATGAAGCATACAGGGTGTAGTGTTAATGAGGTCAGTCCATAAGAGGGTCATTTAGGCGTCTGGTGACAGTGGGGAAGAATCTTTTTTTGAGTCTGTTCGTGCGTGTTCTCAGACTTCTGTATCTCCTGCCCGATGGAAGAAGTTGGAAGAGTGAGTAAGCCGGGTGGGAGGGATCTTTGATTATACTGCCCGCTTTCCCCAGGCAGCGGGAGGTGTAGATGGAGTCAATGGATGGGAGGCAGGTTCGTGTGATGGACTGGACGATGTTCACGACTCTCTGAAGTTTCTTGCGGTCCTGGGCCAAGCAGTTGCCATACCAGGCTGTGATGCAGCCTGATAGGATGCTTTCTATGGTGCATCTGTAAAAGTTGGTAAGAGTCAATGTGGACATGCTGAATTTCCTTAGTTTCCTGAGGAAGTATAGGTGCTGTTGTGCTTTCTTGGTGGTAGCGTCGACGTGGGTGGACCAGGACAGATTTTTGGAGATGTGCACCCCTAGGAATTTGAAACTGCTACTGTGCATTGGTGGTGGAATGAATGTTTGTGGTAGGGGTAGCAATAAAGCAGGCTGCTTTGTCCTGGATGGTGTTGAGCTTCTTGACTGTTGTTGGAGCTGCACTCATCCAGGAAAGTGGAGAGTGTTCCATTACATTCCTGACCTGTGCCTTTGATGGTGGACAGAGTTTGGGGAGTCAGGAGGTAAGTTACTGGCTGCAGGATTCCTAGCCTCTGATCTTCTCTTGTAGCTACAGCATTTATATGGCTAATCCAGTTCAGTTCCTGGTCAATGGTAACCCTCAGGAAGTTGATTGTGGAAGATGGAGCCAAGACAGGTGAATAAAGTTAGCCAGAAAATCAGCCATGATCGCATTGAGTGGTAGAGCAGGTTAGAGAAGCAGAAAGGCCTACTCCCGAAGCACCAAGAAAAAACACTCTCATAAATTATGTAAGGTGATAAGTCCCTTTCTGCCATGTATCTTGTCACAAAATATCAGTTGCACATTAGAAACCGCACAATCGTCCTTGCGTGTGAAGCTTTAATATCAACCATTCGTGCTTTAGAATTTATTTCAGTGTTTCTGGGAAGAAGCCAAAATGTATGTCTTTCTTAATGATCTGATGTGCTCTCTGCAGTTTATTTTCCTGATATTGTTTTCAAATATCCAGCGACTGCAGTATTTTGATGTTTTTTTCAAGTGCAATTCTATCTTTATTATGGCAAAAAGTTGGTAAACTCACCCAGAAAGGCTACAATTAGAAAATGACACACATGCTGTAAAAGCTGTTTGGGGAAATATCATATCTATGTACACTGCAGCTTGCCATACTCATGTTATTTTAATTAATTCATTGCACGTGGACATTGCTGGTTAGACCAGCATTGATTGCCCATCCCTAGTTGCCCTTGCGAAGAAGGTGCTGACCTGCCTTCCTGAACCACTGCAGTCCCTGTGGTGTAGATAAACCCACAGTGCTGTCAGGGAGGAAGTTCCAGGATTTTGATCCAGCGACAGTGAAGGAACGGCGATATATTTCCACCTCAGGATGGTGAGTGACTTGGAGGGGAACCTCCAGGTGGTGGTGTTCCCATGTGTCTGCTGCTCTTGTACTCCTAGATGGTGGTGGTTGTGGGTCGGCAAGGTGCAATCTAAGGAGCCTTGGTGAATTGCTGCAGTGCATCTTGTAGATGGTACATGCTGCTGCCACTGTGCGCTGCTGGTGGAGGGAGTGAATGTGTGCCAATCAAACAGGCTGCTTTGTTCTGGATGGTGTCAAACCTCTTGAGTGTTGTTGGAGCTGCACTCATCTCGGCAAATGGAGAACATTCTATCACGCTCTTGACTTTTATCTTGTAGATGACGGACAGGCTTTGGGGAGTCATGAGGTGAGGTAGTCACCACACGATTCTTAGCCTTTTACCTGCTCTTGTAGCCACAATATTTATATGGCTAGTCCAGTTCAGTTTCTGGTCAATGGTAATTCCCAGGATGTTGATAGTGGGGTTTTCAGTGATGATAATGCCACTGAATGTCAAGGGGTAATGGTTAGATTCTTTCTTGTTGGAGATGGTCATAACCTGGCAATTGTGTGACACAAATGTTACTTGCCACTTGTCATTCCAAGCATGGATATTTTTCAGGTCTTGCTGCAGTTGGACATATACTGCTTCAGTACCAGCAGAGTCGCAAATGGTGCTGAACATTGTGCAAATCATCAGCAAACATTCCCACTTCTGACCTTATGATGGAAGGAAGTTTATTGATGAAGCAGTTGAAGATGGTTGGATCTAGAACACAACCCTGAAGAACACCTGCAGTGCTATCATGTTATCAAAATAAGGTTGTGGGAAATAGCTCTTTCACACACCACGTGGAATGTTGTGTCAGAAATGTATCATTGGGATTTAATGAATTTTCATAGCGGTGAGAGAGCCAGCAACTGTGAAAAATGGCAGAGTCTAATTAAATTGGATTAAATTGGATTAAAATGGCAGAGTCTAATTAATTGGCTACAGGAATAGTGCCAGAGGACTGGAGGATAGCAAATGTGGTCCCTTTGTTCAAAAAGGGGAGCAGAGACAACCCCGGCAACTATAGACCGGTGAGCCTCACGTCTGTAGTGGGTAAAGTCTTGGAGGGGATTATAAGAGACAAGATTTATAATCATCTAGATAGGAATAATATGATCAGGGATAGTCAGCATGGCTTTGTGAAGGGTAGGTCATGCCTCACAAACCTTATCGAGTTCTTTGAGAAAGTGACTGAACAGGTAGACGAGGGTAGAGCAGTTGATGTGGTGTATATGGATTTCAGCAAAGCGTTTGATAAGGTTCCCCACGGTAGGCTATTGCAGAAAATACGGAGGCTGGGGATTGAGGGTGATTTAGAGATGTGGATCAGAAATTGGCTAGCTGAAAGAAGACAGAGGGTGGTGGTTGATGGGAAATGTTCAGAATGGAGTTCAGTTACAAGTGGAGTACCACAAGGATCTGTTCTGGGGCCGTTGCTGTTTGTCATTTTTATCAATGACCTAGAGGAAGGCGCAGAAGGGTGGGTGAGTAAATTTGCAGACGATACTAAAGTCGGTGGTGTTGTCGATAGTGTGGAAGGAAGTAGCAGGTTACAGAGGGATATAGATAAGCTGCAGTGCTGGGCTGAGAGGTGGCAAATGGAGTTTAATGTAGAGAAGTGTGAGGTGATTCACTTTGGAAGGAAAAACAGGAATGTGGAATATTTGGCTAATGGAAAAGTTCTTGAAAGTGTGGATGAGCAGAGGGATCTAGGTGTCCATGTACATAGATCCCTGAAAGTTGCCACCCAGGTTGATAGGGTGGTGAAGAAGGCCTATGGAGTGTTGGCCTTTATTGGTAGAGGGATTGAGTTCCGGAGTCAGGAGGTCATGTTGCAGCTGTACAGAACTCTGGTACGGCCGCATTTGGAGTATTGCGTACAGTTCTGGTCACCGCATTATAGGAAGGACGTGGAGGCTTTGGAACGGGTGCAGAGGAGATTTACCAGGATGTTGCCTGGTATGGAGGGAAAATCTTATGAGGAAAGGCTGATGGACTTGAGGTTGTTTTCGTTAGAGAGAAGAAGGTTAAGAGGAGATTTAATAGAGGCATACAAAATGATCAGAGGGTTAGATAGGGTGGACAGTGAGAGCCTTCTCCCGCGGATGGAAATGGCTAGCACGAGGGGACATAGCCTTAAACTGAGGGGTAATAGATATAGGACAGAGGTCAGGGGTAGGTTCTTTACGCAAAGAGTAGTGAGGCCGTGGAATGCCCTACCTGCTACAGTGGTGAACTCGCCAACATTGAGGGCATTTAAAAGTTTATTGGATAAACATATGGATGATAATGGTATAGTGTAGGTTAGATGGCTTTTGTTTCGGTGCAACATCGTGGGCCGAAGGGCCTGTACTGCGCTGTATTGTTCTATGTTCTATGTTCTATAAAACCTTAGTCTGCAACTTTCTACAGGACATCGACTGCTGGGTAAGTCATAATGGCTTTGATTATTCCAGTTCCTGCTCCTATGAAGTTCAAAGGGGATTTGAGACTGAACTGGAAATTCTTTCCATTGGCAGAATTAGGAGATGGTCACAGAGTTGAACAAGAAACCTGAACAAATAAGAGTAGCAACTTTGTTATCAATGCTGGGGAAAGGTGCTACTAGATGTATTGCATCACAGGAGCTGGAAAAAACAGGCTTATGGATTTTTGGAGGTCCATGAAGACCCACTTAGAACCCTCCACTCATGTTATTTATGACCACTATGTGAAGGTCAGGAAGAGAGGAAGAATACTGATCTTTAAGTGACTGCACTGAGATGCCTAGTTGAATCTTGTGAGTTTGGGCAATTGAAGAATGTTCTAATCAAAGATTGCATTGTCTTAGAAACAAGGGGTCCTTCTGTGAGCGCACGTCTGCTGAGAGAAGGAAACTTAATCTCAGGAAAGTTGTTAACATGTGCAAAAGCTCTGAGATAGACAATAGTGCTATGTGCAACATCACGTACTCCGCAGACCTGCATAAAGTGGCTCACAATGGTGACCCAAAAATGAAGCTGTCGAAGGTAAATTTGATGCTGTGAGATGGAACAATGTTCAACCGAAGAAGACAAATTAAGCTGAAAGCCCAATGCTGTGGAAAGAAAGAAGATCTACAGCTCCAGATAGAAGACACTAAGCAAAATCCCCTAATCTCAGCTGAAACAAGTCAAAACCTTGGGCTGGTAACCTTCCATATACCTGGAGAGGTTTGCAGTTTTTCACATGGCACAAAGCATTGACTGTGGACAGATGCAATAGATTAGAAAGACACTTTCACCCATCTTGGATGTCTTCCTGAAGAATATCATCTTGAAGTCAATGGGCGTTTGAGACCGACTCAGTATCTTCAGAGGAGAGGTTCAACTGCCTTCAAATCCAGCCGGAAAGACAAGAAATTGACAACTCCTATTGGCTGGATTAGTAGCATGGTAGCAGTGAAAAAACCTGGAAAACTAAGATGTGTATAGACCCAAAGGACCTCAATAAAGCGTTGAAGAAACCTCATCACCCTATGCCAACCATTGAAGCAACTTTGCCACAGCCTGCCAAGGCCAAAAGGTCTTTACTAACCTAGATGGGAAGGACGGATACTATGAAGTGAAGTTTGATGAAAGCAACAGATTTCTTTTTTTTTAAATTTAGAGTACCCAATTCATTTTTTCCAATTAAGGGGCAATTTAGCGTGGCCAATCCACCTAGCCTGCACATCTTTGGGTTGTGGGGCCGAAACCCACGCAAACACGGGGAGAATGTGCAAACTCCACACGGACTGTGACCCAGAGCCGGGATCGAACCTGGGACGACGGCGCCGTGAGGCAGCAGGGCCAACCCACTGCGCCACCATGCTGCCCTAAAGCAACAGATTTCTGACTATGTTCTGGAGACCATTTGGGATCTGCAGATGGTTGAGCATAAGGCTTGACATTTCTACTGCTCTGCAAGAGTATCAGAGCAGACAGCATGAGATAGCCAATGATCCTCCAGGAGTGAAAGTGATTGTGGATGAGCTACTAGCGATGGCCCCGGTGAAGGCGGCGGTGTTGAAGACATTGGCCGAGGTACGGGAGCAAGGAGAGCAGTTGAAGGGGGTGGAGGAACCCTGTCACAACACACCGACCAGTTCACCTCGATGGGTGAGGAGCTGTAGAGAATGATGGAAGCCGAAAAAGGACTCAAGAACCAAGGTGGAAGATCTGGAGAACAGGTTGAGGCGGCAGAATTTAAGTATTGTGGGCTTGCCACAAATTTCCACAAATTCCATGTCAAGGAGAAGGCCCTGAGTTGGGCAAAGCAAAGAAGTGAGGTCCAGTGGGAAGGAGATGGCATTCGTATACCAGGACTTAACTGTGGATCTGGCAAGAAGGCGGGTGACCTTTGGTCGGGTGAAGGCGGCACTCTACAGTAATGGTGTGAGGTTTGGCATGGTCTACCCGGCGAAACTGAGGGTGACCTATAATTAGAGGGACTTCTACTTTGAGATGGTGAAGTGGTGCAAGCATTTGTGACTGGGGTTAAAATGAGAGATGGGACCGGGGTTTGGTTCTGGACTGAAGGAAGGGGGGTGAAAAGCTGTATACAGCCTAATTTCTTGTTTCTTGTTTCAGGATGTTTATTTGTTTTGTTTGTGTGGCGGGAACAGTTGGGGGTTTGGTTTTTGGGTTGGTTGATGGGGAAGGGTAGTGTACCCTCTGATAGGGATAGGAGAATATTGAGCTTTGGGGTTATGGCTGTTCTGTGGGGCGTGATTGTTTGCACTGGTTTTGTTTGTTTGTCCTTGTTTTCAGGGACTTGGTCATGGGAGAGGGGATTGGGAGGAGGGGGATCTGGGCAGGAGCCCCACACTAGCAAGCGAGGATTGGGTAGTGAACGGGAGTGTGGTGAGGGGAGGGCCGGTCATTGGAACCTGATCGAACAGGTTTCGATGGGCCTGGGAGGTGTCAAATATAGGGGATGTGATTGATGCTGGGAAAGGTGTATTCAAGAGGAAGTAGATGGGGGGATTCTGGGAGGGAGGGGGGAGGGGTTCGATGACAACAAAGGGACGGGGCGGCTCAGGCCCAGCGGGCAAGACCCAGGATGAAGATGATGGCGGATAGGAGGCGGGGTGGCAGGGGGTGAGAAACCCTGGTCAGAAACCCTGGTCAGAATCGTAGCACGGAATATGAGGGGGTTGGGAACACCGGTGAAGAAGTCGAGGGCATTTGCACATTTAAAGAGTCTGAAGGCCGACGTGGTGATGCTGCAGGCGACCTATCTGAGAGTTAAAGATCAGGGGAGGCTCAGGAAGGGCTGGGTGAGTCAGGTTTTCCATTCAGGGTTCGGTAGAAGGGCTCAGGTGGTAGCGGTAGCGGTGGGCAAGAGGGTGAGGTTTCAGATGGAGAAGGCGGTGTTGGACCAAGGGGGTAAGTACGTGATTGTGATGGGGGAGTTAGAGGGAGGCTGCTGGGGCTGCCGAGCATAGATAGCTCCAACTGGGACGATGCAGAGTTTGCTAAATTGCATCCCGGATTTGGACACCCACGAGTTAATAGTAGGAGGGGACTCGATATGGCGCAGGAGCCAAAAGTGGACAGGCCTCAGCTGTGTTCGCTGGCCCAGGCAGGGAGCGCGAAGGCACTGGCTGGGCTCATGAGAGAGATGGGAGGAGTGGGCCCGTGGAGGTTCTTGCAGCTGAGGGAGTGGGAGTATTTGTTTCTCTTCCCGGTTCATAAAGCGTACTGAAGAATAGACTTTTTTATGGTGGGGTCAAAGGGTCGAAATATTCAGCGATATGGATTTCGGACCATGCGCCGCATTGGGTGGATATGGTTCTGGAGAAGGGGGTGGCTCAGAGGCCAGGGTAGAGAATGATGTGGGGTTGTTAGGACACCGGAGTTTTTGCAATAAGACAGGGAAAGTTATCGAGGAATATGTGGGGATTTAATTGCACAGAGGAAATTTTGCAGTCGGTGATCTGGGAGGCTCTGAAGGCAGTAGTAAGGGGGGGAGGTGATCTTGTTTAAGGCTGAAGTGAACAAGAGAGAGGAGTGCCAAAAATTGATAGAGGAGATGCTGGAGGTGGATAGGAGGTACATAGGGGATCCGGGTCTGGTCCTTTTGGCCAGGAGGAAGGAGCTTCAGACAAAGTTTGACCGGTTGTCCACAGTGCACCAGTTGAGAAGGGTGAGGGGGGCAGTCTATGAACATGGGGAGAAGGCCATTGGCCGGCCAGCTCTGGAGGGAGGCTGCGGTGAGGGAGATAGTCCAGGTGCGGGATAAGATGGGGAAGCTGGTGGTTTGGTTGTTATTTTCTTTCTTTGTATGGCGGAAATGATGAAAATATGGCAAATTAAAATATATATTTTTTTAATGTATCGCCAGCGAAAGGAATTAATTCATCCTGATCAAGTGAAACTCAAGCAGAGATGTAGCCACCAACAGCTGTGAAGGCAGTTCAATTGTTTGTAACATTTGTGAACAACTTAGCCAAGTTCTTGTTCAATTTGCCATCAAGTTCAATGCAAAGGATGTTCACTGGTATTGGATACCGATCAGAAAGCAGCTTTCACTCACATCTGACAACTTGTGATGACAACACCAGTATTGAGGTACTATGACTAATGTTAAAGTCACCCTGCAGTGTAATGCCAGTGGAACAGGACTTGGTGCAAACCTCATGCAGGTGCATTTGCATCCAGAGCATTAACACAAACTGAGCAACATTATGCACAAATTGAGTAGCTACTTGGGAGAGACAAAGTGATGGTAGAGTCTGAGCATAAGTCATTTCAATGCCTATTCTCAAACTTTCTAGCAACTCCAAAGCATCTGAAAAGGATGTTATTTTGTTTGAGATATCATTTAGAAGTGAAGTACAAGCAAGGGAAGTAGATCTACATTGATGACATGCTGCCGAGAGCCACACTCCATTTGAAGGATGTTCATGATGCTAATACAGAATGTGAAATATTCCAGATTTAATGTGAAGCAACTGCACGACATGCTCTGCAAGCCATCAAGCCGGCAGAAACACTGAAGCTGACAGACAGTCTTCTTACTCAGATCAAGCAAGCTATACAGGATGAAACTCTTCAAGTGCCAGAGGAACTAGTGATGAAAGGGTGACCTGAAACCATCAAGGACGCATCTGTTTTTATAAGAGCATTGGGCATACAGAGATGTAGTATATGCTTGTTCAATATCACATATTTTATGAAGGAATTAGAGTCATCATCACAAAGGAGATGGGAAAAGAGATGCTGAAGCACAACCATGCAAGCCATCAAGGAGCTGAGTCTGACCTGAAGAAGACAAATATTCTACTGGACAGGCACAGTGAGATCAAGGACCTCATCGCCAGTGCAGTGCTTGAAATGAACATCACACTAAGCAAGCTAAAGAACTGCTCATGAGGCATGACATTCGAAACAGATAACATTGGAACAGACTAGAATGAACAACCAGTTTTTTTTTTGTTCATGCTTGATGATTTTCTTTAGAAACCACGTATGCAGAAAGCTTGCAAATGACAGTCGATACAAATTTAGGTTAAATGAAAAAGGGGGATGTTTGGAAAAATATTTTTGTGTACTGTGGCTTGTCTTACTCATGTGACTCTGATGTCATCTTTTGTAAATAAGAGTCTTAGGGTAGTAGCCATTTTGCACACCACATGGAGCACAAACTGAGAGAGCAGAGAGACCTTGAGCTGGATTCTCCGCCCCGCCACATTTCTGCCCCGTCCCGCCGGCGGGATTCTCCGTTATGCCAGCCAATCAATGGGGTTTCCCATTGTGGGGCAGCCCCATGCCGTAGGGAAACCCCCGAGTGCTGGAAAATGGAGAATCACACCAGCGGAGAATCCCACCCCTTTACTGTGCATCTGGCTATGCTTTACCTGACCTGGGAATAATTTACACTGGTAATAGGAAGACTTCCATTTTCCAACACAAACAACATCCTTCGCCTTCATGAGTACAAATAAAATTTGTATTCTCACTGACTCAAGACTGGGGTTTCCTTTAATGCACCTCTGTTTTCCCTTGCCTCTGACTTTAATAGTCAACACCTAATGGGTAAATATGGAAAACAGTTTTAATCCTATGGAATTAGGAAATCCATATAGTATTATATTTATGTTTCTCATTTGAGAAAGAGTTAAACATTGTTTTAAAATACTTGGCAAAGGTTGCCATTGGTCTAACTTCTGCGACTTTTAGCATATTATGTTACAAACACAATCTTAATTATTTTCGTTACAAATAGCTGAAGCAGTATTTTAAGATATTAGAATTACTATGAGGTCTCTGAGTTTAAATTTGACCCAGTTACACAATTGATTCTCTAGTGCAATTTCTCCCCTGAAAATGATACACAAAAACTCAGGTTTGACCCTCTCTACCACCCTAGAAGGAAATAAAACAGTCCAGACCAGTATTCTTATTGCCCCGTTTTCTGGTGTTCCATTTAAAAGTATACAAGACCAGTTCAGACAAGTATTCTTATTTCCCCATTTTACTGTTTGTTCCTTCTGGGATACATGCACATCAAGGTATCTTCATTTGGGTATTTATGTTAAAAGATGCAATTGGGTAACTATTAGTTGTGAGCGTAGTTGCTTTCCAAGCAGTTATCCCGGGTTGAAAGGAGAACCTTGGAAAGTTTTGGTTCCTCCTGTGGTCTAGTGCTCCAGTTCACTGAACTGGTAAAACACAAACCTAGAACAATGTTCTGGGGTCCCGAGCTCGAATCCCACCATGCTGGATGGTTTTTTAAAAAAAATCATTCTGTATGCAGTTTGGGATTATGCTCCCAAGCCTGTGACAACTTTTGGAAACCAGTCATTGTGAGTGCATCATTAGCTTGATGACTGGATCTTGTTTCTGAATGGCTAACGGCAAAGAACCTTTGGCTCCGATAACTCTAATCACGATATGTGGAACTTCTGTAATTTTGCAGTATATTTATGTCTTCAAGTTCTAATTATTCTTTTTAATTGAAAAAGTAAAGCAAAAAAATAAAATATTTTGCCAATACTGGTGTCTCATGTCTGGTATCCAGGATGTAAAAAGATGCCAGTGATACTCTCCATGGAACCATTTGCTGAAATCAGCTGAACATCTTGTTCCAAAATGCAGAGAGCTGAAATGGAAGTCAGAAAATAACGCAATATTTGAAATATTCCCCTCAAAGCTGGAGCTTTTGTAAACACTTATTTGAGTTCCCAATATTAAAAGAGAACAACAGCATTTGAACTGCCCTGCACTATTAGAATTTCTCTCTTCTGCTTTGAATATATTTCTAAATTTGTTCTGTCTTGTAACATTTGAGGAGATTTGTTGAAACTCTGACAATCAGCTGGCAGATGTGTTCGCAGACATCTTTAACCTGTCCCTACTCCGCTCTGAGGTCCACACCTGCCTCAAAAAGAACACCATCATGGCCCTGATTTCAGTCGTAATGAAGTGCTTCGAGAAGTTGGTCATGAAGCGCATCACCTCCATACTCCCAGAACGCCATGATCCACTGCAATTACCATACTGCCTTAACTGGTCTACAGCAGACACCATCTCCCTGGCTCTACCCTCATCCCTAGAGCATCTCGACAACAAGGACTCCAACATCAGATTCCTATTTATTGACTACAGCTCCGCCTTCAACACCATAACCCCAGCCAAACTCATATCAAAGCTCCAAAACCTAGGACTTGGCTCCTCACTCTGCAACTGGATCTTCGACTTTCTCACCCACAGACCACAATCAGCAAGAAAAAAACAACAACACCACCTCCATAATAGTCCTCAATACCGGGGTCCCGCAAGGCTGTGTACTTAGCCCCCTACTATACTCCCTGTACACACACGACTACATGGCAACATTTGGTTCCAATTCCATCTACAAGTTTGCTGTTGATACGCCAATAGTGAGCCGGATCTCGAATAACGACGAGTCAGAATACACGAGTGATAGAGAACCTAGTGGAGTGGTGCAGTGACAACAATCTATCCATCAATGCCAGCAAAACTAAAGAGCTGGTCATTGACTTCAGGAAGAAAAGTACTGTACACACCCCTGTCAGCATCAACGGGGCCGAGGTTGAGATGGTTAGCAGTTTAAAATTCCTAGGGGTACACATCTCCAAAAATCTGTCCTGGTCCACCCACATCGACGCTACCACCAAGAAAGCACAACAGCGCCTATACTTCCTCAGGAAACTAAGGAAATTTGGCATGTCCATATTAACTCTTACCAACTTTTACAGATGCGCCTTAGAAAGCATCCTATCTGGCTGTATCACAGCCTGGTATGGCAACTGCTCGGCCCAAGACCGCAAGAAACTTCAGAGAGTCGTGAACACAGCCCAGTCCATCACACAAACCTGCCTCCCATCCATTGACTCCATCTCCACCTCCCGCTGCGTGGGGAAAGCAGGCAGCATAATCAAAGACCCCTCCCACCCAGCTTACTCACTCTTCTTCCATCGGGCAGGAGATGCAAAAGTCTGAGAACACGCATGAAGAGACTCAAAAACAGCTTCTTCCCCGCTACTACCAGACTCCTAAACGACCCTCTTATGGACTGACCTGATTAACACTACACCCCTGTATGCTTCAACCCGATGCCAGTGTTATCTAGTTACATTGTGTACCTTGTGTTGCCCTATTATGTATTTTCTTTTATTTCTTTTTCTTTTCTTGTACTTAATGATCTGTTGAGCTGCTCGCAGAAAAATACTTTTCACTGTACCTCGGTACACGTGACAATAAACAAAATCCAATTAGCTATAAAAATAATATGACCTTGCTTTTCGTTGCTCTCATTCAGATAATACTTGGGAAATCAGAAAGTACAAGCAAAATCTATGTATATTTTCAGCTATGGATTCTTGCAGTCGTGTCACAAACCTGTTTCCATAAGGTTCTGAGCCATTGTTACATTTTTTATTTTACGGGAAGTGGGCATCTCTGGCAAGGCCAGTTTTTCTTGCCCTAATTGCCTTTGAGAAGATGGTGGTGAGCCACTTTATTGAACATTGCTGTCCTTGTGGTGTACGTACATCCACAGTGCTGTTAGGAAGGAAGATCCATGTTTTTGATCCGGTAACAGAGGGAACAGTGTTAGAGTTCAGAGTCAAGAGGTGTGTAGCTTGGAGAGGAACTTAGCATTCACCTGCATCTGCTGTCCTTGTTCTTCTAGGTACTGATGGTTGTGGGTTTGGAGGTGCTGTTGAAGGAGGCTCAGCAAATTGCTGCTTTGCATCTTGTAGATGGTACACACTGCAGCCACTGTGCACTGCTGATGGACTATGTGAATGTTCAAGGTGGTGGATGAGGTGCCAATCAAGTGAGCTGGTTGTCCTAGATGAAGCTTCTTGAATGCTTTGGAGTCGCATTCATCCAGGCAAGTGGAGAGTATTCCATCACACACCTGATTTCTGCCTTGTAGATGATGTACAGGTTTTGGGCATCAGAAGGTGTGTTAGTCTCTTCAGAATTCCCAGTATTTGACCTTTAAATGGCGGATCAAGTGAGGTTTCTGGTCAGTGGCAACCCAGGATATTGAGCTATGGTAATGCCATTGAATGTCAAGCAGAAATGGTAGATTCTCCCTTGTTGGAGGTGTTCATTGCCATATTCTTTCGTGGTGTGAATGTAACATGCTACTTATCAGCCCAAGACTGAATGTTGTGTAGATTTTGTTGCAAATGTACATGGACTGTTTCAGTATCTGAGGTGTCTCAAATTACACTGAAGACTGCATTCAGTTTTTTAAAAAAATACTTTATTTGTAACATATCCGAAAGAACATTACAAACATTTCAAAATGGCCATTACACAAAATGCAATCATATTCAGGTTCTGCACATACACCATGTTTCACTCTGAGGTGCTTCAATACAGTCAATGAAACATTACAGGCATTTCAAAATGGTGCAATGGTATTTAAGTTGTCCACACAGATCAAAGTCCACTCTGAGGTGCTTCAACACAATTGTGATACATGTAAAATTCACTGCACACATTAAATGTAAGTCATGCAGCCCAAAGGGGTTGTATACAATTCCCAGCCCCTCAGCTAACAATGGCTGAAAGGTCTTAGACAGTGAACGTCCCCATTGTGCCTCGGCGGTGCTGCCGCAAGATTTAGTGCATCCCTCAGCACGTAGTCCTGGGCTTCAGAATGTGCCCATTTGTAACATTTGATTGGGGACAACTCTTTACACTTGAAGATCAACACGCTTCAGGCAGACCAAAGAGAGCCTTTCACCAAATTGATGATCCTCCAGCAACTGCTGATGTTTGTCTCGGTGTGCATCCCTGGGAACAGCCTGTAGAGCACAGACTCCTGTGTCATAGCGGTTGAAGAATGTTGGGTCTGGGACACGACCCTGAGGAATACCTGCTACAATTCCTGGGACTTAAATGATTGAGGTGAGTTTTTTGGAAGATCTAGTTGTTCACATGCTAATTATAAATGCTATTAGACATAAACATAAACTCTCCTGTTTACACTTTTCCTTCTTTCAAATCTCAATAAGGGGAAGACGTGACTTAAAAAAATAAATACAAGTTCTTGCAATGTAGCAAAATACTGCTGCATTTTAAATAATGACATTTAGGGGGCAGGAGTGTCATTCTTTCAGGATTTATTTTGAAAGCTGATTTAACATCAAATACATTTGAGAGATTAAAGACTGAATTTTGCTTCCAGCTAGCCAAAACTTTCACAAGTACACAGTGCACTACAAATGCTAAATGTACAAACATAAAATACTTTATATTGGGAGCAAACTGTCATTGCAGTTGTCACCATTTGTGGTGCCCAAGCTCATTTTGTAGATACTTGTGCCCAACTTACCTCTAATGTTCCAGGATTAAGTTCACTTACCTTGTCTTTACTATCCACTTCCATTCTTTGGGTTCTTATCTTTAATAACTTATTGTCAAATTTTAAATTAGATGTTTAATGCAGATTTACAGTATTCTGTGATGTAAAAATGAGTATTCTTTCCCTTAACCTATAATATTTTAAAAGTTAAGTACTTACAACAAACTCTCATTGCTGGAGCGGGTACATTTAACACTATGAGCTTTTTGGGGTCACGCAATGTCATGAAAAACTCTGTATCATTTATTTCAAGTTGAACAACTCAAAGCACCTCCAACCCGTGCAGTTAAAATGCAAATGATGAATTACCTCATACAACAGAAATGCAATTGGCAAGTTCATCAAATAACTTGGGCAAATTAAAGCCACAATCTTCAAGTTTTTAAAAATAAATTTCGAGTACCCGATTATTTTTTTTCCAATTAAGGGGCAATTTAGCGTGGCCAGTCCACCTACTCTGCACATCTTTGGGTTGTGGGGGCGAGACCCACGCAGACACGGGGAGAATGTGCAAACTCCACACGGACAGTGACCCGGGGCCTTGATCGAACCTGGGTCCTCGGCGCCATGACGCAGCAGTGCTAGCCACTGTGCCACCCTGCTGCCCACTGCACTCTTCAAGTTACAATAAACAAAATAGCTTTAATGTAATTTTACTTGGGGTTGTCCTTGGTCTTCTTTATCTATAGTAACCGGCAAAAGCTTCATTAGTTTATTTCCAGACCTTTAAATGAAATGATATTTCTGTGCAGAAATAGATAGATTGCTTCCTGTGTTTGTAATATTTAATTAGTCTATTTGTGCAATTTAATTTAATTGATTCTCAGGCATTACCAAAATTCCTTACACTGCACTTTGCAGGGCATCGACTTTTATTTTCAATGTAGTAAGTGATGCTGGTGTTTGGATGAATTAGAATCTCAAATTGGTTACAGCAAAGGTGGAGGCTATTTGGTCCCTTGTGCCTATGTCAGTTCTCTACAAGAGCAACTCAATTAGTTCCACTTTCCTGCGCTTTCTCTGTAGCCCTACAATTTTTTCCTTTCTGAGCACTTATGCCAATCCTCTTTTAGCTCAATTACACTCTCATGCAAATAAATTAGTAATACTTAAAATGATGGTGGAAAATTCAATCACATGTGGCTTTCTTAAGGTTCAAGCGATGCCTTAGAAAGCATATCTGCATGACACCATGTGCATCACAACAAACTGCCTTACCCTCTTCAGCATTCAATGTTACCTCATCTGAAACCTCAATCAAATTGTTTAACCACAATTATCCTTCAACAAATATGGGCTGACTTTCCATAATTAATCCCCCATTGTCCAAATGATGCTTAATCATGTCCTGGATTATCATTTCTAAAAGCTTCCCCACTCCTGTGGTTAAACTCGCTAGATTTTAACTGTTTATCCCTTTCTGGAACAAGAGTTTCTGGAACAATTCTCCAGTCATCTGCCACAATGCCAGTATCAAAGGAGGATTGGAAGATTATAGCCAGTACCTCTGCCATTTCCTCCCTTACTTCCCTTGGCTTTCATAGATGCATTCAATCCTAAAGTGACTTGAACTCACAGCCCAAGATGGCTAACCCCAATTTGGATGATTATTGGTAATTTATCAACTTATTAAATACAGCAAGCTAATGCCTCCTCTTTAGTAGTTTGTAGCCCATCCAGTATCTAAACTACCTCCTCTTTCACTATGGCTTTGGCAGCATCTTCTTTCTTGGTTAAAAACAGATGCAAAATATTCAATTTATACCTCAGCCATGCTCTCTGACTCCATGTTTGGGCCCCCTTTATTAATTCCTAATCAGCCCACCCCTTCTTCTACTACCCTTTTATTACTCATATGCCTACAGGAGACATTTGGACCCTCTTTTATGTTAGCTGCTAGTCTCTTTGCCTCTTTTATTTCCTTTTACACTTCCCCTCTGAACTTTCTATATTCAGCCTAGTCTTGCTTACACTATCAACTTGACATCGGATACATTCCACAATTTTTTGCTCCATCATATTTTCTTTCATCCTCCACATAGCTTTGGCTTTGGTTGCCCTACTTTTTCCCCTTGTGTGAATATACCTCACCTGTACCCAAAATTGAACCATCTCCTCTTCAAAGGCAGCCCATTGTTCAGTTGCAGATTTGCCAACCAATCTTTGATTCTAGTTTAACTGAGACAGATCCCTACTAAATGTGGTCCTCCTCCAAATAAGTATTTTTATTTTAGATCGTTCCTTGTCCTTTTCCATGGCTAACCCAACTCTTAAAATACTATTTAAGTTTGCAAAATGTTCCCTTACTGACATTTAACCCACTGGCTCACCTCATTCCTCAAAGCCAGATCTAGCATTGCCTGCTTCCAGGTTGGGCCAGAAACATACTGAAATTCTTCAGAACACACATCAGAAACTCTTCCCCTCTCTGCTCTTTACATCATTGCAGATACATTTTATATTAGGATAATTTAATTGCCCCATTATCTGCACTATAATTTTTGCACCTCTCTCTAAATTCCATGCAAATTTACTCCCACGTCTTTCCCACTGTTTGATAACCTATAGAATACATCCAGTATTGTTTCTAACAAAATAAATTCTGTCCTTGACCCCCCCAACAAATTTCTCTCCTTCAAGTGCTGTAGTAATATTCTCTAACACTGCCAACCCTCCTCCCTCCCTCCCACCCTTCCTGTCGTACCTACCCTTCATGAACATCTTGTATCCAGGAATATTCAGAATCTATTCTTGCCTTTTTTGTAGCCAAGTCTCGATTATCACCACAACTTCATTTCCCATGTGATTATTTGAACCCAAAGCTCACGTTTTTTTATCATGTTTTGTGCATTTACATAATTGCATTGTAAACTCTATTTTAGACATTATTTCATTTCCACTTGAACTCATCCCAACTTAATTTCTTCATGGGGTGTGAGCATTTGTCACTTATCCCTAAGTTCCCTTGAGGAGGTTCTCCCTTTCTACTTCAGGAAACATTAATCATTGTGTACCCGACAGCACAGCCTCTTCAATATCAGATCAACCAAATACTCTGTAACATTTCTGTAAAAGAGTCCCCATCTAAACGAGCAGCATAACTTCCACAACTATTTTTCAATTTTTAATCAGCGCAGTTGACAGAAACTGAGATGATGTATTAATTAGACTACCAGCCCCATATTAATCAAGCAAAATTACACCGGGAAAGGTTCATGAATGTTGTATGAATTGTGGCCAAAGACATTCAATACATCTCTCTGGGAGCATACGAGAACAATTTGCTTATATTAAATACTTTTGTCCTTACATACTTCAATCTTCAAGAAGCTGCTATCCTTTTTTGTTATACTGTGAGTGTTCTACCTAGCACTCTTCCTCTATTCAATGACATGAGGCCTTCTCTTACTAACCTACATATTACCAGCAGGTGCCCTTGGCAGCAATGATAATAGGCAGGAGAAAAATGGTTTGGAATCTAGGTCCAGCCTTGGACTGGCATTTATAGATAATGGGTGAATTTAACAGAGCCTGCCAGAGCGGGCAAAATGGCAATGAGCTTGGAGAATCACACAGGAGTGCCTTTGTCCAATTCCTGGTGTCACGAATGCTGTTGGTAATTTAGTGCATGGCGAGAAGGGCCTGACATGGGATCCTGCCCGCTGCCAGCAGAAAGACAATTAGGTTAATTAACAAAGCACTTAAAGCCAATTATTCCTGAGCCGACCAGGATTTAAAGGTGGCTGCGGGCTCTAAAAAGGACTTGCACGGATCTCCTGTGCCACCCAGAAAACTCTATTGGTTTTGAAAGCATCCCACCAATGGGTCCTTTATTGATTCAGAACCCGGCCCAGGGATCCAGCATCGGAAAGGAGAGGCCAGCCCTGCCCCTGCACCAAACCCCCTGCCTCCGCTAGCGGTTGAATCCACCCCCACTCTCCAACATCCCACCTCACCCCATTAACCTATCTATGAGGTTGCACTGATAATCCTTGGTGAAGGCACCAGAGCATTACTGGCAACAGCCACTCCATATCTTCTGCGCTGCCGGCACAAGAGAGCTTCTGGCCTCTGATTGTTCAGAAAATCTTGGAGGTGGAATTTCCACCCTACTGATGGCTGAATCTGATGTGAGGCCTGACGCTGGCCTAGTTAGGCACCTGATTGCATTTGAATGGCATCGGGCCTCCCTGTTGGGGGAGACCACCTTCGCATAAACTAAAATCTTCCCACAAGTCAGCAAGCAGGGTTATCAGTCAGGGCAGAAAGAGGAAAATTATGATGGGAAAGCATCCTTATAGGCCTCACTGCTCAATTTACCCTGTTATTCCATCTGATTTGGGACAGGATAGTGGAGGAAAGTTCAGCCTACTGACTCATGTTGGGAGATGGTTCTATTCCACTGGTATTGATTGCCATCCAGTATGCTGGCAAAGTGGCAATTAATCATTGTGATTTGGGAGATTTGTGTTTTTGTGAAAAAAGGATCTCTGTGGTTAACGTGTAAAGTTGATAATAGTCGTTCTACTAGATCGGATGTTCATCTGTTTATACCTTGATACCGTGTAAGAATCGTTCTGGTTCTTTAAGCTTTGGTGATATCAGAAACAGATTGGTAAGATTTCCTCCAGTCGCTATGTCTAGTAGAATTGGAAGTACATATAGAATAAATATGTTTATAATTACACTCAAAATAGTGATCATAGGAAGCTTAGCATTCTGTCAACAATGTTACCAACACATACAGGGGAGCTTTCCCCATTGTGCTGTTTAAAAGTTCATCCAAATGATTTGATAAATCCTTTTTTGTCTCAATTACTCTCACAATATTAGACCAAGCTGGTGAATTATTAAGTGCAAAAACAGATGTTATTTTCCATATAAAAAAAATTCTGTTTCACATTGTAGCGCAGTGCAACTAACTTCCAAAAAGTATGAGCTTAGTCTTCAGAGTCAGTACTCCCTGTCAGCAGCGCCAGTTTTTCAGCAAGGCCCATCAGGAAGCATCTTTCATGGACTATGATTCATTTATTTGCTGCGAGTGGCACTTTAAAGGTTCCTGAGAAAAAAAAGAGTGGGACTCTAATAGTTTCCAAAAATAATTGGCAGCAAAAACAGAATAAAAAGTTGACCTTTGGGAAAGTTGCATTATATCATGATCATCCTTGCATGCATTTTATGAGAATTATCTGCAATCACTGCCTGTTGTGAACCTTTGGCCCTGAACAATTGCTCCATTAAAGTACGTTTTGAGTTTGAACCAAGTTTACTCCCCCATATTCATGCATCTCTCTAGGTGCTACATCATGATGGCCTAACGCACAGCTGGACGTACACCAAGGCCTCTAACATCGGCCAACTGTGCATAGAAATCACCTTGATAAGGAAGCACATTTCTTCTACCTTGCCCTTCTTCACATGACTTGGCTAGGATTGAGGACTAAATTACTTAAGGTTAGAAACATAGAAAATAAGAGCATGAGTAAGCCATACAACCCTCTAAACCTGCTCCACCATTCATTATGATCATGGTTGATCATCTAACTCAGTAACGTGTTCCCCCTTCCCCCCCCCCCCCGCCATATCCTTTGATTCCTTTAGCACCAAGAGCTATATCTAACTCTATCTTGAAAACATACTAACAATGTTGTGGCCTCAACTGCTTTCTGTGATAACGAATTCCACAGGCTCACTACTCTCTGGGTGAAGCGATTTCTCCTCATCACAGTCCTAAATGGTTTACCCCCTGTAGCGGGATCCCCTTTTACCTCCACCCCCGTGGGCTTCTACCAGGCTTGGCACCCCGTCGTCCAAGCCCCACCACTGCCCGGGTGATCCTCTCTCTCACCGGTGGATACGCTACCACCTGCGCCTGCTTCACCTGAGCAGCACCCCCAAGAGAGAGAGGAAAGGAAAACCTCTGCCCACCTGTACCTGGCAGCCTTTCCTGAGTGAGCGGGTTCGAATCGCCCAGGGATTTCCCTCAGTTCTCGGCACCGGATTTATGGTAAGGATTATTTTAATAGAGTGACTTGGCTAGAGCTCGTTCGTGAGGGATTGAAGGAATTGAGACAGACTCCAATTCCAAAATCCAAACACATATATTTATTAATTGCCAAGATCAACCACCACCAAATACAGAAAACACACAATTATCTTATACTTTAATGACTATTACTATGGAAGGAATACTATCGCAGCACAACGTAAAACTTACATACACAATTTTAGCAATCTTTTAAAAGGACAAAATAGGAGCATGCACCCCCTTTCCCCAAAGCCTCAACCACTATACTAGTCCCGGGAGCTTAGCAAGCTGCTGCGGGATACTTACAATCCAAGGCTGATGTTGTGGGAGCAGAGAGTTCAGCACGAGCAGAAGATCCTAAGTGATCGAATGGCCGTTTGACCACCCTTTTTATAGTCCAAAATCAAGTTTTTTCGCTCCAGTCCAGCTTCTTTTGTGTGAGCATGTCAGTTAGCATTTCAAAGTTCCCACAGGTCCCGCCCCTTCTCCTGATAGGTCCAGGTAGCCAGCTCCAGTCTCCGGACAGTTTCCCTCCAGGGTAAACTGCTTCCTGCCCGCTCCATTGTCCTGGGAGATCGCAGTCTTCCACACCTCGTTAAGAAGATGGGATTTTAGAGTCTGCCATTCGCTCGAGATTGCTCCCATTATGACCTGATTATGCTGATAGGTTTTTCAGCTCTGATGGAGACAAGGTCATTATCATATGTAAGGAGTTCTTACCAATACATTGTTTCTTGGCTGGGGGAGTTTCAGGGCTATTAGTATTTCCATTGTGTCCTTTGCTGATCCAATTAGTGCTGTCTGTCTACTGATGAGTTGTAAGTCCAGGGGGGGTTGCTGCAAACATTCCTTTCACACTCACAGACAGCCCTGCAAGCCAAGCTTGCTGGGAAAAATTTGGCCAAGAAAGGTGTCTATTTTACAGTTTCTGAGGTTAAAGTCCGGTTTCGCAGTTCAAGGGGACCAGGGGTTGCCCGAGATTCTTACACCCCTATCCTTAGGCTATGACCCCTGGTTCTGAACTACCCCGCTGTCAGGAAAGTCCTTCCTGCATCCACCATCTACCCTGTAGCCCTGTTAGTATTTTATAGGTTTCACTCAGATCCCCCCTCATTCTTCTAAACTTTAGTGAATACAATCCTAACTGACTCAATATCTCCTCATACATTAGTCCTGCCATCCCAGGAATCAGTCTGGTAAGACTTCACTGCACTCCCTCCATAGCAAGAACATTCCTCCTCAGATAAGGAGACCAAGCTGCACACAATATTCCAGGTGTGGTCTCACCAAGGCCCTGTCTCACTACAGCAGGACATCCCCGCTCATGTCCTCGAATCCTCTCGCTATGAAGGCCAACATATCACTTGCGTCCTTCACCATCTGCTGCACCTGCATGCATACTTTCAGCGACTGGTGTACAAGGACACCAGGTATCATTGCATATTCCTCTCTCTCAATCTACAACCATTCAGATAATAATCTTCGTTCCTCTTTGCTATGGAAGTAGATAACCTCACATTTATCCATATTTTACTGCATCTGCCATACATTTGCCCACTCACTCAACTTGTCCAAATCAAACTCTGCATTCTCCTCACAGCTCACCCTCCCACCCAACTTTGTGTAATCTGGAAATTTGGTAATATTACATTTAGATCCCTCCTCTAAATCATTAATATTTATTGTGAATAGCTAGGGTCCTAGCATTCGTCTCTGTGATTTGGGGCAGCACGGTAGCCTTGTGGATAGCACAATTGCTTCACAGCTCCAGGGTCCCAGGTTCGATTCCGGCTTGGGTCACTGTCTGTGCGGAGTCTGCACATCCTCCCCGTGTGTGCGTGGGTTTCCTCCGGGTGCTCCGGTTTCCTCCCACAGTCCAAAGATGTGCAGGTTAGGTGGATTGGCCATGATAAATTGCCCTTAGTGTCCAAAATTGCCCTTAGTGTTGGGATTACTGGGTTATGGGGATAGGGTGGAGGTGTTGACCTTGGGTAGGGTGCTCGTTCCAGGAGCCGGTGCAGACTCGATGGGCCGAATGGCCTCCTTCTGCACTGTAAATTCTATGATTCTGTGATACCATACGAGTCACTGTCTGCCATTTGCAAAAAGATCTCTTTAGTCTTACTCTTTGTTTCCTCTCTGTCAACCAGTTTTCTATCCATCTCAATACAGTACCCCCAATGCCATGCGCTTTAATTTTACGCACTAATCTTTTATGCGGGACTTTGTCAAAAACCATAGGCTGCCCCTCGTCAACTCTACTCGAAAAGTTCCAGTAGATTTGTCAAGCAAATTTCCCTTTCGTAAATCCATGCTGGCTCTGTCCGAACCTGGGGCGAAATTCTCCCCCAACGGCGGGATGCCCGCCGACTGGCGCCAAAGCCGGCGCAAATCAGACGGGCATCGCGCCGGCAAAAAGGTGCGGAAGTCACCGCATCTTTGGCGGCCTAGCCCCAACATTGAGGGGCTAGGCCGACGCCGGAGGGATTTCCGCCCCGCCAGCTGGCGGAAATGGCGTTTGTTGCCCCGCCAGCTGGCGCGGAAATGCGGCGCATGCGCGGGAGCGTCAGCGGCCGCTGTCAGTTTCCCCGCGCATGCGCGGGAGCGTCAGCGGCCGCCGAAAGTTTCCCGCGCATGCGCAGTGGGGAGAGTCTCTTCCGCCTCCGCCATGGTGGAGGCCGTAGCGGAGGCGGAAGGGAAAGAGTGCCCCCACGGCACAGGCCCGCCCGCGGATCGGTGGGCCCCGATCGCGGGCCAGGCCACCGTGGGGGCACCCCCCGGGGTCAGATCGCCCCGCGCCCCCCCCCAGGACCCCGGAGCCCGCCCACGCTGCCTGGTCCCGCCGGTAAATACCAGGTTTGATTTACGTCGGCGGGACAGGCAATTCCTGGGTGGGACTTCGGCCCATCCGGGCCGGAGAATCCAGCGGGGGGTCCCGCCAACCGGCGCGGCTGGATTCCCGCCCCCGCCCAATCTCCGGGAGCGGAGACTTCGGCGGGGGCGGGGGCGGGATTCACGGCGGCCAACGGCCATTCTCCGACCCGGCGGGGGGTCGGAGAATGACGCCCCTGAAATCTTTTGTAATGGATTCCAGCATTTCCCTACGATATTTTCCCCACTTTGTAGGCTTTGACTGACATTTTAACATTCTTTGATGCTCTGATCACTCACAACCAGGAGCAATTGACAGCTTTTAAAACTACCATGTAGAGTTTCCACTTTGTGCATAGGAGATTGCCCAAAACGCAGTCTAAAATTGTGCAGGTTTCATTCTGGTTCAGGTTTACACTAAAATTAATTTGTATAATCACAAGCATAAAATCTTCAATGAACCAGAGCAATTGTTCAGTGCAATGCGATGTAGTTGTTTCTTTTGCTTTTTATCCATTAAAAACATTCCTTGACATATTTAAAAGTGGCAAACTGATATGATTTTCTGAATATAGCTGAAAATGGTGTTAACTCCAAAAATAAGCATTTTTCACACAGTTGTCCAGTCATCGACCTGTGGGCAACTTTATTTAAAATCACTGAAAATGGCTTTACAAAACTGTGGTGTACCATTCAATAGTTTCATTAGCATGGAGAAGTCAATTTCTTAGTCACTTATTTTGCATTTAAAGTCTATTCATTCGGATTTTCAATTATTACAAAAAGTTCACAGCAAGCAAAAAACGGAAAGATAGCTCGAGATATCAGTGTGCAACAGGTACAGCACAAAACAATAATCATTATATAACTGGGGGGAAATAAGACCGGATGATTCAGGGACAGGAGGATCCCCAAGTGCCTTTCGCGGATAACTGAACCACCTGCTCTCTAACAGGATACAGGCATCATTATGGACCGACACCTCACCCATAGCTACAAAACAAAATGGCAGAAGAGGGAAACAATACCCCGAGAACCCCAGTGCTGAGAGAAATCGACTAACTGTCACAGCGCAATTTAAACTCTTCTCCAGATCCATGACCATCCTTTACCGTCGAGATGGCAAAATGACAACAACAAAGACAAAGAGAGGACCGGACATAACCAAATCTTAATACTCAGCGGAAGGCCCCCTATAGAAGAAGTTACAAAAAGGAGCAAGCACCGAAGCCAAGAGCAAGAATCCGCATATCCATAATCCCCACTCCCATCCCGAGATCAAAAGATAAAACAGATCACAGAAACACATCCAACACCAGTACCACCCTCAATAGGCCAACATGATATCTTAGGGCCAGGAGCCACCCCCCGAACCACAAGAACGTCCCCCCACACGACCAGCGCCATTCAGCAGACAAAAGGATTGGGCCACCTCGAGGCCAACATAGATCCGTATCTGAAAGTCCATGTCACCAAGGTTCAACATCCAACACCAACACAGCCAGCCATCACAGGCAGCAGTACGAAGAGATGAATAGAAACAACATCAGAGGAAAAGTGAAAAATAAGAACAAGAACTACCAAGAACTAACCCCTCGGATCCGTAACCCACCTCCTAAAATACTACTCCTAGATGAGAAGCAGCCAACTAACCACCAAGTAAGCCTCATCCAACTCCCAAGATGAAAAGGATAAAGGTAACTACTGGTCACAGCCTTTGGACCCATCTCCAAGCTTCAACTCGCCGGGTATGGACCTACGCACATTGGACTCTCAATGACAAGGGAGGAAGCCCCGTCCAAGGAGCAACAGGATATTGACCGCGATGCCGAGTCTGGCCTGGCCAACACCTTCACAGAGAAAAAAGAAAGACCGGAGAATTGGCTCCAAGGACTCCCTTGAGATCCCAGTCCCTAAACCCCACTGAAGCCAAGCCAGTTCAGTCCTGTACAGGACACGATACCTCTCCGCCTCCTCAAACCATCCGACACACAGACCAACAACAGGGCCAACACCCCAAGCCGCAGAAGGAAAAGAGAAGAGAAAAAAAGAAACCCTCTTGGGAGGGACCACCTCACTAGAGGCTCCATCTACCAGCAGATAAAGGATATTCAGACCAACCTCACTCACAAGAGCTTTGACAACCATTAGAACTGTCAAAGTGGGAGACCCACATTAGGAAAACGACCAGCACCTCCTAAAGGGGAGTCCAACAAAGCCCAGTCCTCAACAAGATAATACATGGTTCACCTGGACCTGGAGAAGCAAAAAGCGCAGCCCAAAACAAGAAACATAAAAATATAACTCTAACTATGGGGGGCCTTCCTCAAACATAGCGAAGACAAATCTAACCATACCACCCACAATCTCTACCCCACCCCCTGCTCTAGCTCTGTTCATCCTTCACCCCCCCCCCCCAAGGATATATTAGGATAAAGAAACTGTACAAAACCCCGAACACTGATATTCAGTCTGTCATGATAAAACCTTATTAATTCAGGATAACCATCAGTGCCGAGCATCACACCTGAAATATTTGCTTCCCTGCAAACAAATTAATAGACAACATTAACAGACAACAAACAACATGATTACCAGAGAGTAAAGTCCAGGATAACAACTGGGGTCCAGGATAACAACTGTGAGAAAAGAGGCAGTCATCAGGATAAAGGCCACTCCACTGGTGCACGCAGAAAGTAGACATCCAGGATAAAGCAGGATCTGAGACAGAGAGCATCCTTCAGGATCTTCCAAGGATTCCAATGAACAGCACGCATCTCATCACACGACAACTCGACCGAGCCCAGGTGGTGAGCTAACTAGGCTCCAGCATGGGTGGGGGGGGCGGGGCGGCCTGGCCTGCTCAGGCAATCCCAGCCCCTCCCGACCTACACCAGGAACAGGACCACTCAGAACCAGGGGTTGGAAGGCCACCCCAACCCCAGGCCTAAGAGACAGGATTAAATGTGCTCCATCAAATCCAAGCTGCCCATTCTCCAGATCGAGACTCCCGGGACATGGCAGCCAGATATCAAACGTGGCTGGGAATATCTCTACCACCTCATCAGAGACACCGGACATGATCGGGCTCCTCACCGGCTCCCTCTTGTCCTCGGCCGAATTCCTCAGGATGGACAACAGGCCATGCAGCAGGAACTCAGCCATGCGGATGCAGTCTTCCACCACAGACAGTGATCTCTCTGCAACCAGAACCTTCGCGCATGCTGCCACCACCTCCAAAAGGATGTCTCATAACTCTTGAAATTGGGCTTTAACGTTCTGCACCACAGCGCCAAGATCATCAGCTGGATCACCTTCAGCGCTGGCAGCCATCATCCGTCGGTGTGCACTGCATCATCAGGACGGGAAACTACTCAGAGGCAGCTACACCACCAAAAACTAGGCCCCACCCCAACTCCCTCCAGCTGCCACTAATCAATGAGGATTAAAGCGTATTGTCCTGACTCAAAAGTTCTGAGATACAGGCCAACAAATCTCGGTGCATTGTAAAATCCATGTAAACCGCAAAATAAACATAAAAGAGATGTGCACAATGATAAACACAAAGATTGAAAGATGAGCAGAGCCAGAGCTCGGAAAAACGCAGCCACCCCTGTGCTCTCATCACGTGATTCCCCCAACTAAATGTTTTTTTATGTGGAAAGCACTTATAACATGCTGCTAGTTCCTGTGTGCCTGAGACTGTTTGCACAATTTAAATAGTCTGACTGAACTAGTGGAATGGGAGAAGTCTCCCAATTTTGACATGGGGGGCCGTGACATGGTTTTGTGGTCGGCCTGATCAGATGAAACTGAATCTCGAATCACCGTGAAAGATCATGTGAAAAACGACACGAGTGGTTTAAGGTGCGTGTCAGTTACATTGAAAATTCCCTGATGTCAGGGCGCCATGGTGGCGCAGTGGTCAGCACTGCTACCTCATGGTGCCGAGGACCCACGTTCGATCCCAGCCCCGGGTTACTGGCCGCGTGGAGTTTGCATATTCTCCCCATGTCTGCATGGGTCTCACCCCCACAACCCAAAATATGCCAATGTATTCTTCATAAGAGGACACGGGACTTGTTGTTTCATGGAAGATACATGGTTAAATATTTTTTGTGGCTATAAGGCTAAAGGAAATATGGAATATGACTAAATTGTCTCACATTATTCACATTTATTTACATGCATTTCGAAAGGTATTGCCTGACGAGTCCTGTCAGTTTACAGTTACATTTGATGATACCTTCTTTGTTGTGCATTTGTCTGCTTTATGAGCTAAGTTTGTCAAGGCTGCACTCCATTGCACAGTGCTTTGTGCAATGGCAGCACAATTGGGGATACGGTGACAATCCTGCAGTACTGATTCTTTGACCTGTGCTTCTGCCTAGCAAAACTAGTAGCACAGCTTCATCTCAATTTACATTTATATATTATTGCTTGACAAACTGAAGCATCAAGTTTTCAAGCATCAAGCAGCATCAACATTGATGCTTCACAGCACCAGGGTCCCAGGTTCGATTCCTGCTTGGGTCACTCTCTGTGCAGAGTCTGCACCTTCTCCCTGTGTCTGCGTGGGTTTCCTCCGGGTGGTCCAGTTTCCTCCCACAAAGACGTGCTGTTAGGTGAATTGGACATTCTGAATTCTCCCTCTGTGTACTCGAACAGACACCGGAATGGGCCGACTAGGGGATTTTCACAGCAACTTTATTGTAATGTTAATGTCTGCCTACTTGTGACAATAAAGATAATTTCTTTTAAAATTGATTAGGTACATCAGTAGCATTAGCAATTTTTGAATCTGAAAATGCTGCAGATCCATAGCAAGCCAGTCTTCAGCTTCTAAAAAGAGAAGAGGCAGCTGTGTTTTGGGTGAAGACCAGTGTCAGACTGGAAAACTAAAGTTAAGCAAACCCTTTTATAGGACTGCTACCATGAGGAATGAGATCAGCAGGCAAAAGTGGATTCAGGAGGGAAAACAGTTCATGAATTTTATTGCCTCAAACCTGGAAAGAAATGAAAGAAAGATTATCTCAGTGAGGAAATTAGAAGGTATTAAAGAAGAAGATGGTATGAAAATTGACATTGAAGATGGTGAAAAGGCATGTGAAAGATGCCCCCCCCATCAAATAGCAATGAAAGCGGAAGGTCGATGGAAGGTACGGCAGGAAAATGAAGATCGCCGATGTCAAATCAATATTCAGATCAGGTGGGTGGAGAATACCCTTACATCCCCTTGTTGAATGTCTCTCTCACCATTCCTTGTAACGGGCAGTGCAGAAGCACCAGTTACAATTCCATTGACACTAGAACTATACTTCTATCTGTTATGCGTTAATAGTTCTATCCATCCCATTTCTTATAAAGACTACCTTTCATAATCCCAGTTTTTCCACCATGTTAAATGATGCACCAACTTTCTACACCAGAGTTCCCAAAATATGTTTCCCCCCATTCAACATATTCTCTTAGTTGTTCTCAAAAGAGCACAACTCTGCACTCACCAACTCACCATGTTCCCATAATGACAATTCCATTCATTTCCCATTCTATTAGCTGTGGAATCACCAGATTTTTATACGTCTTTTCCAGCACATAAATGTGATTCACCCACCAGCTACATCTTCTGTCCCCCTTCCCTTTTGTTTTCTGAATTGACCACTGCCTTCAAAGTAACCTTGATTATTGTCTGTCTTCCATGTCCTGCATAACTTAGGTTCAATATCTGTTTATTCAGCTGTTCCCATAACATTGTCCAGGGCTACGTACACACCTTCCCTATAAGGAGGCAACCTACATTTATTCCTCTCATCCAGAATATAGATTTCAATGTGCACAGTGTGTGGCCTTATTCACATTGGCGAGATCAAATATAGGCTGTGTGATGACTCTGCTAGACTGTGCTGTTAGGTGAATTGGACATTCTGAATTCTCCCTCTGTGTACCCGAACAGGCGCCGGAATGTGGCGGCTAGGGGCTTTTCACAGTAACTTCATTGCAGTGTTAATGTAAGCCTACTTGTGACAATGAAGATTATTATTATTACATCCTAATAAAAGGCACAGTAACAGTTTCAGGCAGGAAAAGACTTTCAGTCTATCTAGTCTGCCTATCCACGAAATTCCCTTAAATTGTCAATATGATCTCTTGTGCTTAAATCCATAGAATCCACATTGTCCCCGTGTCTGTGTGGGTTTCACCCCCACAACCCAAAGATGTGCAGGGTAGGTGGATTGGCCACGCTAAATTGCCTCTTAATTGGGAAAAAAATAATTGGGTACTGTAAAAAAAAATTTTTTAAATCGATAGAATCCATACAGTGCAGTAGGAGGTCATTTGGCCCATCAAGTCTGCACCTACCCTCTTAAAGAACACCCTGTCTAGCTCCACTCCCACACCCTATCCTCTCAACCCAACAACCCCACCTAACCTATACATCTTTGGACACTAAGGGGCAACTTTTAACACGGCCATTTCATCAAAACTGCCCATCTTTGGACTATGGGAGGAAACCAGAGCACCCAGAGGAAACCCACGCAGACACGGGGAGAACTTGCAAACTCCGCATAAACAGTTAGCCAAGACCGGAATTGATCCTGGGTTCATGGTCTGCGAGACAACATGCTAACGACTGTGCCACCATGTGGCCCATAACCCTGATAGAAAAGTGTATTTGGATTTAATTTAACCAAAACATTGCGCTCTATTTCAAAAGAGAAAATACCCAAGGTATTTAATACTTCCTCATATGTTAGTCCTTTAATCAACCGTACAGCTGTTCTCTGAGCCTCCTTTCCTGAATATCATTTCTAAAATAGGGAGACCAAAACTGCAGGCACTATGCCAGATGTGCTCTTATCACAACCAAGTGACCTCTCCATATTTATATGTTGGACTGCTTCCTATGGATCCCAGTATTTTATTTAACTTTTTCACAGTTGGTGAATAGTGTAATAATGGTTTTAGTGACCTGTCCACTAAAACACCATTCCTGCTGGTGATACTTCAAGTATATTTCCATTCAGTATATATCTGCATCAACCTTTCCTCTGACAAATTTCCTAACTTTACCTATTCCTACATTGAACAGCTTCCACCATTTTCTCGCACACTGAAAGAGTTTAATGTCATTTTACATTTGTACTTGACTGGGATTATCTGAAAATTTGAATAATTCTTTCCTTTGAATCATTAAAACAAAATTAAACACTGACCCAACAATGAACAATTTGGCACTTCCCTGGTAACCAGCTGCAACCAAATTCCTGGCCATGCACGATAACTCATTGTTACCTACCTACTAACCAACCATTTGGCAGTCTATATTAATGCACTCTCACCTATCATGTTGGACAGGGACCTTTTATATTTGGCAATTAGATGAGGTAGTGTCAAATGCCTTCCCAATATCTAGATAAATAACAAGAACTTGCATTTATTTAGTGCCTTTAACATAGTGGGCGCGATTCTCTGGCCTCATTGAACTCAAGCGTGAGCGTGACAAGGCCAGTGAATAATGGGAGAGGCCAAAAACGAGAACCGCGTCAGGTGCCAAATAGTTTGTGATGCAACTGGTCGGCCCCCGTAGGTGAAATCGGGATCCCCCCATAGCATGGTGAGAAGCCAATAATCACCACTTAAGCCCTATTTCCATACAAATAACGGGAGCCAACCCATATCCAATCATCTCCTGTGACCCAGCAAGTGGTCAGGCTGGTGCCGATTAGTACTCCTTTTTAAAAATGTGAACCTGGCTGAAGGGCTTCTGCGGGGAGGCGAGGAGATGAGTAGCCATCATTGCTCACAGGCAAAGAGTCCAGAGGCACTGTGCTTGCTGCCCCAGTGCTCCGCGGAGCGGTGGGGGGCACCTTGGCTGGGGTGGGTGCACTGGGGGGGGGGTGTGCGCAACCCCGTGTTGCTCCACCATGCCAACCCCTGGGTCATGTGTACCCATTCCAGGAGCATCTCTTGACCCTGCCCGTCTGCCCCACCGACCACCCGTAACTCCCACCTCCTGCTGAGGCCTCTGGCCATGTGGCTGAAGGCTATTGCTGAATTGGCAATCGTAGTTAAGTGAGCACTTCACACATGCCAACTGAATTCCTGTGGGAGGGTGGGCCATGTACCATGTGGGTGTCATTGCCTAGCATCCCAATCAAACCCTGATGCCTGGACATTGTTTTTGAGCACTGAGGGAGGCAACACCACACAGGCATTTGTGTACCCCTGTCTATTGGGTTTGACACATCCACAAAATATCCAATTAATAACTTTTTACTCCTAAAACTACAATGACAGTCTGGATTTACTCATGGCTCTCAAGATGCCCCTCCATGTTATCCCACATAATAATTTCAAACAGTAGTAAAAAGGGTTTCAGGTCCAGAAGTCGATGGTTCATCCCTCCACTTCTTTTTTGAAGAAGGGAGTCATATTACCTATTTTCCAATTGTTGCGAACCACGCTAAATGTGAGAGTAACCCAAAACCCAGAAACACTGGTTCGTAGTGGTGTATGTGTACTTTGGGTATAATGTGAGGAGCAATGTACAACCCAGTGAGGAACAGTCCAGTCGTTGAGAGAACGATTATCAAAGAATATTTAGGGGCAGCACTGTGGTGCAGTGGTTAGCACAGCTGCCTCACAGCGCCGAGGTCCCAGGTTCGATCCCGGCCCTGGGTCACTGTCTGTGTGGAGTTTGCACATTCTCCCCGTATTTGCGTGGGTTTCGCCCCCACAACCCAAAGATGAGTAGGTTAGGTGGATTGGCCACGCTAAATTGCCCCTTAATTGAAAGAAAGACAAAAACACACATGACAAGAAGGACTATAATATACGATGACACTTAAATATACTGATGACTATGCACACATAATTTTAAATGAAACTATCCCTTAGTCCCCAATTACCTACTTTACCTGAACTCTAAGACATCCCTTTTCCCAAGCAACATTGAATACTGAGTAAACCTATGAGCTAAATCCAGCAAATAACTTTCAGACTCAAGTAAAGATGGACACATCTGAGGAATCGGATGATCTCCTATGGGACTGCTTAGAGTCAGTGGACTGGTCAGTATTTAAAACTCTGCGACCAGCCTGAACGAGTACGCCACTACAGTAACTGACTTCATTAGTAAGTGTGTCGAAGACTGTGTGCCAAAGAAGCAAATCCGCGTGTTTCCCAACCGGAAACCCTGGATGAACGGGGATATCCACTGCTTGCTGAAGTCTAGGTCTGAGGCGTTCAAGTCAGGCAACCCTGACCTCTACAAGAAAGCCAGAGATGATCTAAAGAAATCCATCAAAGATGCCAAAAGACAGTACCGGACCAAGCTCAAGTCCCAGGGTAGCCACACGGATCCCCGCCGTCTATGGCAAGGTCTGCAAGACATAAGGGGCGACAAGATGAAGGCATGTAAAATCATCGGCTCCAACGCACCCCTCCCTGATGAGCTTAACGCATTCTATGCCCGCTTTGAGCAAGAGGTCAGCGAGAGCGAGCCCTCCACCCCAGAAGCCCTGTTATTTAAGGATGACATCCGGGCAATAATAAGGGATGACATCGGTGCTATGGAGGATAAGGTTGAATCCATTAGGGTGGAAATCAGGAATAGTAAGGCAAAAAAGTCACTGATAGGAGTAGTCTATAGGCCACCAAATAGTAACATTATGGTGGGGCCGGCAATAAGCAAAGAATTAACGGATGCATGTAGAAATGGTACAGCAGTTAGCATGGGGGATTTAAATTGACATGTCGATTGGTTTAACCAGGTCGGTCAAGGCAGCCTTGAGGAGGAGTTTATAGAATGTATCCGTGATAGTTTCCTAGAACAGTATGTAATGGAACCTACGAGGGAACAAGCGGTCCTAGATTTGGTCCTGTGTAATGAGACAGGATTGATTCATGATCTCATAGTTAGAGATCCTCTCGGGAGGAGCGATCACAATATGGTGGAATTTAAAATACAGATGGAGGGTAAGAAGGTAAAATCAAACACTAGTGTTTTGTGCTTAAACAAAGGAGATTACAATGGGTTGAGAGAAGAACTAGCTAATGTAGACTGGGAGCAAAGACTTTATGATGAAACAGTTGAGGAACAGTGGAGAACCTTCCAAGCGATTTTTCACAGTGCTCAGCAAAGGTTTATACCAACAAAAAGGAAGGACGGTAGAAAGAGGGAAAATCGACCGTGGATATCGAAGGAAATAAGGGAGAGTATCAAATTGAAAGAAAAAGCATACATAGTGGCAAAGATTAGTGAGAGACTAGAGGACAAGGAAATCTTTAGGGGGCAACCGAAAGCTACTAAAAAAGCTATAAAGAAGAGTGCTGAGCATGTCAATGCAGGAAATGTGGTAAGTGCGGCATTGGTGGGGTGTTCCAGATCAAGGCCAAAAGAAACACAAGATAGCAGGGTCGTTCAGGAAACACACTGCTATATGACTCTGTTCATTACACTTTAAATCGCTCCCCATATCTGTGACTGCTGTCGTACTGATGAAAGCCATCTCAACCCCTTTTCTCCTTAGCTACTGTTCGACAGTTATACTATTTCTTTCCTTTTGATGTTATTCACCCTGCGGAGTCAGCTTTTGGCTGGTACATGTCAATTTCCGGGGCGGGATTCTCCGACCCGGGGTCGGCGTGGCGCCGGTCGGGGGCCGCTCTACGCAGTCCCCCCGGCGATTCTCCGCGCGCGTTGGGACGAGTGGCAGCCGAGTCCCGCCGGCACCGTTCACATATGGTCCTACCCGGCGGGACCTCGCCGTTCATCCTGCGGTGGGCAGCCTGGTGGGGGAGGAGGGGGGATCCGACCCCAGGGGGGGCCTCCACCGTGGCCTGGCCCGCGATCGGTGTCTACCAATCGGTGGGCCGGCTTCTCCTGGTGGGGGCCTATTTTAAACCGCGCCGGGCCCCTGAAGCTCTCCGCCATGTTGCTTCGGGGCCGGCACGGAGAAGGCAACTAGCGCACATGCACGAATTTGCGCCGGCCGTAATGCACATGCGCGAATTTGCGCCGGCTATAATGCGCATGCGCGAATTCGCGCTGGCTGCAGAGTGCATGCGCCGACCTTCAGCATCCATTTGACACCGGTATCGGCAGCTGGAGCTGCGTGAGTCGCTCCAGTGTTGTGCTGGCCCACTCTGAGGCCCAGGATTGCTGATCCTGGGAGCCGTTTACGACGGCATCAACACTTAGCCTCAGGATCAGAGAATCCCGCCCCCTATTTCTCCACTTTGAAGCTAACACCTCTAGAGCCCCACTGTTTTCTCTGGTCACATATGTAAAATACTTGTTTTCCACTGATAGGCAAATTTGCATCTCATAATTTCTCCTGACATCTGCCTCGAATCATCTCACTGTTTTACTTTGTTTTTTTTAATCTTAATTTTCCCCAATTCTGAACATTATCACCTGACTTTGGACCAGATTAGTGAACTTCAAACAGATCAACTGGAGGACTTGTAAACATTTAAGTTTTAAACGGACAGAATACCAGGAAAGCAATGTGTGAATCAAGCTACAAATAATTTAACGAAGCAGATTAAATTGCAGTTCACATTTTGGAATTAATACAAATGCAACCTAGACCTTTGTGTTTCATTGAGAACAATTTGGTGATGTCATAAAGATCCTCTAATGCTTTAAATGGCACTAACCGCAGTCAACTTAGAAGTGAAGTCTGGAAAACAAGGGGCTGGATTTTCCGCACCCCGACGCCAAAATCACGGCCGGGATGGAGAATCCATTTCCCCACCCAGAATCGGAACTGGAGCCGGTTCCACGATTCTGCGGGCCCTGAAAACCGGCATACTCGGAGAGTACACCGCTCCACCTAGCACCTACCTGCGCCCATTGCTGGTGGCCCGTTCCGCCATTCTCTGCCCCCGACCAGCCAAAGTCCCAACATGGTCCTGCTGGTCGGAAAACTAGTGTGGCGGCTGTGGATATTTGGGCAGGCGGTCGGGGACGGGCACGCGGCCGATGGGGGGGGTCTATTTTTAATGTTCTGCTCCGCGGTCTGAGGCCACCATGGAGCACGGCATGGCCTCCAACCCAGAGGTGTGGGGGCCCGTATCTGCAGTAAACTGAACCCCACACTTGGGGCTCCCATGAGGGCCCATTCCGGCACTGCCCTGGCACAGGTTGCCACAGCCAGGTTTTCACAGTGCCCACCTGGCAGTGCTGACCTGGAAGTACCAACCTGTGCTAAGGAGCAGTGCCAAACCTTCAAGAGCATGTCCCTCTACCCCGCACGTACCACACTTACCTCTGCACCCCCAGAAAGATCCCTTTGTCTGGCCAAACCTGTTGTGAACCTCGCCAACATGACTTCACATTGACGTGTGAATATTTAGTGAGGGAGAAATCATGTGCGGGGAGCCGCTAATAACATTGCAATTGATACAAATCTATTCAAATGAGGTTGACTCCAGGGCGTGAACCTCATGACGTCGTCGGAGAGGATCGTTTCCTTATTGTGAGATTTTCAGCCCAACCATAGGTCCTGCGCATGGCCAGTGCGGGCTCAATAACAGCCCCGCTATTTCGAAACTAAATTCAATGTGCTAAAAAAAAGTGTCCTTTTTTGATTCTGTACAGATTCAACAACAAACTCTTGCATCTCTAACCTTGCCAATATGCTACTCTATACTTTGCCTACCTCCCAAAGTTTGGTAATGAATAAGAATCGATTGTGACCTCTTTCAGATTACCAATACTGACAGTTTACTTTCCCGTTCTCCATCACCACCTTCTTCCCCCACCCCTCAAATTAAAAGGGATGTCTAGAAGTTATTAGCCAGCAATAAGATAATCCCACACATCTAAATGACAGATTCTTGTGAATAAAAGGGAAACTCTTTATTAACTGGTTGCCTTAACCATGAAAATTGGAAACCAGCAAAGGGGAAAGCAGCGCACCCGTTGAGTGAGGTAGCATCGAACTGCCATTTAGAACATAGAACATTACAGCGCAGTACAGGCCCTTCGGCCCTCGATGTTGCGCCGACCTGTGAAACCACTCTAAAGCCCATCTACACTATTCCCTTATCGTCCATATGTCTATCCATTGACCATTTGAATGCCCTTAGTGTTGGCGAGTCCACTACTGTTGCAGGCAGGGCATTCCACGCCCTTACTACTCTCTGAGTAAAGAACCTACCTCTGACGTCTGTCCTATATCTATCTCCCCTCAATTTAACGCTATGTCCCCTCATGCTAGACATCATCATCCGAGGAAAAAGGTTCTCACTGTCCACCCTATCTAATCCTCTGATCATCTTGTATGCCTCAATTAAGTCACCTCTTAACCTTCTTCTCTCTAACGAAAACAGCCTCAAGTCCCTCAGCCTTTCCTCATAAGGGGCGAAATTCTCCCCAAACGGCGCGATGTCCGCCGACTGGCGCCCAAAACGGCGCTAATCAGACGGGCATCGCGCCTCCCCAAAGGTGTGGAATGCTCCGCATATTGGGGGCCGAGCCCCAACATTGAGGGGCTAGGCCGGCACCGGAGGCATTTCCGCCCCGACAGCTGGCGGAAACGGCCTTTGTTGCCCCGCCAGCTGGCGCGGAAATGACATGTCGGGGCGGCGCATGCGCGGGAGCGTCAGCGGCCGCTGACAGTTTCCCGCGCATGCGCAGTGGGGAGAGTCTCTTCCGCCTCCGCCATGGTGGAGACCGTTGCAGAGGTGGAAGGGAAAGAGTGCCCCCACGGCACAGGTCCGCCCGCGGATCGGTGGGCCCCGATCGCGGGCCAGGCCACCGTGGGGGCACCCCTCCGGGGTCAGATCGCCCCGCGCCCCCCCCCCCCCCCCAGGACCCCGGAGCCCGCCCACACCGCCTTGTCCCGCCGGTAAATAGGTACTCTAATTTACGCCGGTGGGACAGGCAATTTATCGGCGGGACTTCGGCCCATCCGGGCCAGATAATCCAGCGGGGGGGGCCCGCCAACGGGCACGGCCCGATTCCCGCCCCCGCCGAATATCCGGTACCGGAGACTTTGGCAATCGGCGGGGGCGGGATTCACGGCGGCCAACGGCCATTCTCAGACCCGGCGGGGGGTCAGAGAATGACGCCCAAGATCTTCCCTCCATACCAGGCAACATTCCGGTAAATCTCCTCTGCACCCTTTCCAATGCTTCCACATCCTTCCTATAATGCGGCGACCAGAATTGCAAGCAATATTCCAAGTGCGGCCACACCAGAGTTTTGTACAGCTGCAACATGACCTCATGGCTCCGAAACTCAATCCCTCTACCAATAAAAGCTAACACACCGTACGCCTTCTTAACAACTCTATCAACCTGGGTGGCAACTTTCAGGGATCTATGTACATGGACACCGAGATCTCTCTGCTCATCCACACTGCCAAGAATCTTACCATTAGCCCAGTACTCTGTCTTCCTGTTATTCCTTCCAAAATGAATCACCTCACACTTTTCTGCATTAAACTCCATTTGCCACCTCTCAGCCCGGCACTGCAGCTTATCTATGTCCCTCTGTAACTTGTAACATCCTTCCGCACTGTCCACAACTCCACCGACTTTAGTGTCATTTTCAAATTTACTCACCCATCCTTCTGCGCCCTCCTCCAGGTCATTTATAAAAATGACAAACAGCAGTGGTTCCAGAACAGATCCTTGTGGTACACCAGTAGTAACTGGACTCCAGTCTGAAAATTTCCCATCAACCACCACCCTTTGTCGTCTTCCAGCTAGCCAATTTCTGATCCAAACTGCTAAATCACCCTGAATCCCATGCCTCCGTATTTTCTGCAGTAGCCTACCATGGGGAACCTTATCAAATGCTTTACTGAAATCCATATACACCACATCAACTGCTTTACCCTCATCCACCTGTTTGGTCACCTTCTCAAAGAACTCAATAAGGTTTGTGAGGCACGACCTACCCTTCACAAAACCATGTTGACTATCTCGAATCAAATTATTCCTTTCCAGGTGATTATACATCCTATCTCTTATAAACCTTTCCAAGATTTTGCCCACAACAGAAGTAAGGCTCACTGGTCTATAGTTACCGGGGTTGGCTCTACTCCCCTTCTTGTACAAGGGGACAACATTTGCTATCCTCCAGTCTTCTGGCACTATTCCTGTAGACAAAGATGACTTAAAGATCAAAGCCAAAGGCTCAGCAATCTCCTCCGTAGCTTCCCAGAGAATCCTAGGATAAATCCCATCTGGCCCAGGGGACTTATCTATTTTCACACTTTCCAAAATTGCTAACACCTCCTCCTTATGAACCTCAAGCCCTTCTAGTCTAGTAGCCTGAATCTCAGTATTCTCCTCGACAACATTGTCTTTTTCCTGTGTGAATACTGACAAAAAATATTCATTTAGCACCTCTCCTATCTCCTCGGACTCCAAGCTCAACTTCCCACTACTGTCCTTGACTGGCCCTACTCTTACCCTAGTCATTTGTTTATTCCTGACATATCTATAGAAAGCTTTAGGGTTATCCTTGATCCTACCTGCCAAAGACGTCTCATGTCCCCTCCTGGCTCTTCTTAGCTCTTTCTTTAGGTCCTTCCTAGCTAACTTGTAACTCTCGAGTGCCCTAACTGAACCTTCATGTCTCATCTTTACATAAGCCTCCTTCTTCCTCTTCACAAGTGTTTTGACTGTTTTAGTAAACCACGGTTCCCTTGCTCGACCACTTCCTCCCTGCCTGACAGGTACATACTTAACAAGGACACACAGTAGCTGTTCCTTGAACAAGCTCCACATTTCCATTGTGCCCATCCCCTGCAGTTTTCCTCTCCATCCGATGCATCCTAAGTCTTGCCTCAACACATCATAATTGCCTTTCCCCCAGATATAACTCTTGCCCTGCGGTATATACCTATCCCTTTCCATCACTAAAGTAAATGTAATCGAATTGTGGTCACTATCACCAAAGTGCTCACCTACCTCCAAATCTGACACCTGTCCTGGTTCATTACCCAGTACCAAATCCAATATGGCCTCGCCTCTCATTGGCCTGTCTACATACTGTGTCAGGAAACCCTCCTGCACACATTGGACAAAAACAGACCCATCTAAAGTACTCAAACTATAGCGTTTCCAGTCAATATGTGGAAAGTTAAAGTCCCCCATAACAACTACCCTGTTGCTTTCGCTCCTATCCAGAATCATCTTTGCAATCCTTTCCTCTACATCTCTGGAACTTTTTGGAGGCCTATAGACAACCCCTAACAGGGTGACCTCTCCTTTCCTGTTTCTAACCTCAGCCCATACTACCTCAGTAGACGAGTCCTCATCAAACGTCCTTTCTGCCACCCCTCCCCCTCTTTTACCACCTTCCCTGAGCTTATTGAAATATCTAAACCCCGGCACGTGCAACAACCATTCCTGTCCCTGCTCTATCCATGTCTCCGAAATGGCCACAACATCGAAGTCCCAGGTACCAACCATGCCGCAAGTTCACCCACCTTATTCCGGATGCTCCTGGCATTGAAGAAGACACACTTTAAACCACCTTCCTGCCTGCCGGTACACTCCTGCAACTTTGAAACCTTACTCATGACCTCACTACTCTCAACCTCCTGTATACTGAAGCTACAATTCCGGTTCCCAAGCCCCTGCTGAACTAGTTTAAACCGTCCCGAAGAGCATTAGCAAATTTCCCCCCCCCAGGATATTGGTACCTCTCTGGTCCAGGTGTAGACCATCCCATTTGTAGAGGTCCCACCAACCCCAGAATGAGCCCCAATTATCCAAAAATCTGAAACAGGGAGCCCCAATTATCCAGAAATCTGAAACAGGGAGCTAGGGTGGAAACTTAGATCTAGGACAAACAGAGTTACTATCTCTGGGTTGTTACCCGTGCCAGCGAGACAAGGAATAGGGAGAGAGAGGATTAGGGGCTGTTTAGCACAGGGCTAAATCGCTGGCTTTGAAAGCAGACCAAGGCAGGCCAGCAGCACTGTTCAATTCCCGTAACAGCCTCCCCGAACAGGCGCTGGAATGTGGCGACTAGGGGCTTTTCACAGTAACTTCATTTGAAGCCTACTTGTGACAATAAGCGATTTTCATTTCATTCTCATTTCATTTCAAACCCTCCCTCCTGCACCATCCCTGTAGCCACGTGTTCAACTCCTCTCTCTCCCTATTCCTCATCTCGCTAGCACGTGGCACGGGTAACAACCCAGAGAAAATAACTCTGTTTGTCCTTGATCTAAGTTTCCACCCTAGCTCCCTGAATTCCTGCCTTACATCCCTATCCCTTTTCCTACCTATGTCGTTGGTGCCTATGTGAACCACGACTTGGGGCTGCTCCCTCTCCCCCTTAAGGATCCACGAAAACACGATCCGAGACATCACGCACCCTGGCACCTGGGAGGCAACACACCAACCGCGAGTCTCTCTCGTTCCCACAGAATCTCCTAACTATCCCCCTAACTATGGAGTCTCCAATGACTAATGCTCTACTCCTCTCCCTCCTTCCCTTCTGAGCAACAGGGACAGACTCTGTGCCAGAGACCTGTACCCCGTGGCTTACCCCTGGTAAGTTCCCCCCCCAACAATATCCAAAGCGGTATACTTGTTACTAAGGGGAACAACCACAGGGGATCCCTGTACTGACTGCTTCCTCCCAGCCCCTCTCACCGTCACCCATCTATCTTTATTCTTCGGAGTAACTACACCCCTGAAGCTTCTATCTATGACCACCTCTGCCTCCCGAATGATCCGAAGTTCATCCAGCTCCAGCTCCAGTTCCCTAACGCGGTTTCTGAGGAGCTGGAGATGGGTGCACTTCCCACAGATGAAATCAGCAGGGACACTGACGGTGTCCCTCACCTTAGACATTCTGCAGGAGGAACATTGCACTACCTTCTCTGCCATCCCGTCTAGATAAAAAAAGAAAAAGAAAGAAAGAGCTTACCTGTTATTCACTCCCCTTCTCAGCAAGCACTCACTCAGCAACCTCTGCGCCTGCACGATAACACCTGAGGGAAAATAAAAGAAAAACTACTTACCAGTCACCAGCCAGTCCCTTACCTGCAGGCTGTGACGTCACGGTTCAACTTCTTTCGACTTCTACCTGCCCTCGAGCCTTCCTCGTTATCTTTACAGCGGTTGTTTTTTTTTTTGGTTAGAGGAGGGGGTAGGGAGGGAAACACTGAAGAAGTGTTTCGGGTTTAAGTGTCACTTGACAACAGCTCCTCCACAAACCACCTTCAAGTTAGGGTTAGCACATGGACGTATGCAAATTCCCCCAGCAACAGCCAATCAGCAGCTCTGCACTACTGCCCTCTGCTGGATGCTTGTCGTCACTTGAACAGCTAGGGTCTCTTGCTGAGGTACACATTCAAGTCAGGGTTAGCACACGGACGTATGCAAATTCCCCAAATTTACCACGGTTATTGTTCCATTTTAACACAGAAACATTGGAACCTGACCTCTGCACTATACTTCACTGTCACGACTAAACTTTGCTTTGCTGGCTCCATACTAAACAGAGATTTGCTGGTTTTATTTTGCTTTACTGGGTCTGTATCATATTCTGCAATGTTGTGAATTAGCATTGCATAACTACAGTACTATTATAGGCCACACACACATGGAAAATGCTGACTTACACAATGATGCAATGTATTTTGTCTAAAGTAAGCAATAATTGATGATATCTGCACTTGAGCTGAACTCCGTGTTTGGCTGCTGCATTGTATTTTCTCTTTGTCAAGAAATACTAAACAAAAATGTGGAGCTGGATTCTCGTTTCAGAGACTAAGTCTCCCACCAGCTGAGGATCGGGACAGCGTTCCACTGGTGCTAGGAGCGTCGCCAAGGTGGAATGCATGTATCTTTACTGTGCAAAATTACACACAGCGGCAAACATGCCAGTTTCCCCGCACTTACTGGTTTCAGGCCGCCATTATGAACGAGCACCCTGATCCCAGCAGCCAGAGACAGTCCCCCCTCCCTCCATAAAGCAAATGTTGACCCCCCTCCCCCTGTTGACAAGGGGAGCACCCCCAACCCTTCATCAAGGAGGTGCATCTTCCCCCACCATGGGAATAACATATCACCCCCCTGTCCTAATATACGCCAGTATATCATGGTGCAGACACACACTGATGGACACACAGCGGGACCGATCAACATACACAACACCGCAGCCAATCACCAATTAGAGCACACGCACTATAAAGACAGGGGACATCAGAGTTCCCGCTCATTCGAGTAGCAGCTAGCTAGGAGCACAGCTCACAACCTGCAACACAGACATTCACCACGTGCTGAGTGCATCAACTGGTTAGGACAAGGCAAAGGTCTTTAGTTAAAGCTGTTATCGTATTTACCCACAGTTCAAGTATGTTTAAATAGTTAACCTTTTAATAAAATAGTGTTGCACTACTTCAAGTGTTGGCGACCTGTATGTGATCCAGAACACCCAACACATCATGATACCAGGTGTGGTTGCATACTAGCACTTCTTAGACTACCTGCAAGTGATCTGCCTTCCGCCAGCATTCCGTCATCCTGCAACATGGACAACATCAGCCCGCCGCCGCCACTCCGCATCGCCGGCAACCTCGGGGACAACTGAAACATTTTCAAACAGAGCTTCCAGCTCTACCTCGAAGCCACGGACAGGGAGGGCGCCTCGGACACCAGAACAATTGCTCGTCTCCTCTCCACGGCCGGGACCATGCCATCCATATTTTCAACTCTCTCACCTTTGCAGATGACGAAGACAAGACGAAGTTCAAGACGGTTCTCCTCAAATTTGACACTCACTGCAGCGAGAGGTGAATGAAAGTTTTGAACACTACGTGTTCCAGCAGCGCTTGCAGGGTAAGTACGAACCATTCCAATCCTTTTTAACGGGTCTCCGCATCCTTGCGCAATGTTGCAGCTACGGGCCCACCTCCGACTCCATGATACGCGACCAGATCGTTTTTGGTGTTCAGTCGGACCCCCTACGTCAGCAGCTCCTCAAAGTAAAGCAACTCACCCTAGCAACCGCCATCAAGACCTGTGTCCTACATGAAAATGCCACCAGTAGGTACTCCCATATACAAGCGGCTGAAACGGCGCGGTAAGGTCCCCACGAGGTGGAATGGGTCCAAGTGATTGAACACCTCCAGGGCCTCAGCCTGGATGAGGGTGGCCATTTTGCGTGCTTTTCACGGACTCCCACGCTTGTATGCACCAAACGAGGGGACGGCAACATGGAGGAACGTAATGCGCAGGCGCGCACCACGCAGGACCGCACCGCGCATGCGCGATAGTGCAGCGAACGTGCTGACGTCATGATGTGCGGCAACTGTGACTCCGCTCATTTAAAGCGGCAATGCCCCGCAAAATCTCAACAATGCTTATGATGTGGAAGACTTGGCCACTATGCTGCCTGCTGTCGAGCAGCTCAGCCTTCCAATTCATATCGCTTCAGCCAGCCTCGCAGGAATGTTCGGGCAATTCAACCCACGGTCACCGAGTCCGATTCCGACCTCCCACACAGCAGTGACACAGAGGACCCAAAGTCGCCTTTTCGAGTCGGTGTCATAATGAAAAACAGGCTGCCCCTGTGTCGGTACCAACAACATAGGCAAGTCTAGGAAAGTGGACCTGTTTAGAAATTAGAAAGAGCTAGGATTCAAATTTAAAAACAGGTCCTCAAGGGTCATAATCTCCGGATTACTGCCCGAGTCACGTGCAAATTGGCATAGGGAGGCAAGAATAAGGGAAGTTAACACGTGGCTGAAAGAGTGGTGTGAGATAGAGGGGTTCCTTTTCATGGGACACTGGCATCAGTTTTGGGACGGTCCCCACCTGAACCGAGCTGGGACCAATGTTCTGGCGAAAAGAGTAAATAGGGTGGTCAATAGGACTTTAAACTAGAGATTGGGGGGGAAGGGAAAGTCAGGGAACCAAGAGGTGAAGTAATCAGTGGGAAGCGTAGCTGCTTAGGAATACAAAAAAGCACGAAAAGACAGAACTCAGGAGCGGTTACGCTAGTCCCCATCTCACAAAATATTACACAGTGTATGGAAAGGCTCAGTAAACCAAGGTCCACCACACTAAGAAAACAAAAAGAGACAGTCAATAGAGAATTAAAGGTGCTATATTTAAATGCGCGCAGTGTAACGAACAAGGTAGATGAACTTGTGGCCCAGATTGTGACTGGCAGGCATGATGTGGTCGGCATCACAGAGACGTGGTTGCAGGGGGTTCAGGACTGGCATTTAAACATCCAGGGATTCACAACCTATCGAAAAGACAGAGAGGTGGGCAGAGGGGGTGGGGTTGCCTTGTTAATTAGGAATGAAATTAAATCAATAGCACTAAACGACATAGGGTCAGATGATGTGGAGTCTGTGTGGGTAGAGTTGAGGAACCACAAAGGCAAAAAAACCATAATGGGAGTTATGTACAGGCCTCCTAACAATGGTCAGGCCCAGGGGCACAAAATGCACCACAAAATAGGAAGGGCATGTCAGAAAGGCAAGGTCACAGTGATCATGGGGGACTTCAATATGCAGGTGGACTAGGTAAATAATGTTGCCAGTGGACCCAAAGAAAGGGAATTCATTGAATGTTTACAGGAGGGCTTTTTGGAACAGCTTGTGATGGAGCCCACGAGGGAACAGGCCATTCTGGACTTAGTGTTATGTAATGAGCCAGATTTGATAAAAGATCTTAAAGTAAGGGAACACTTAGGAGGCAGTGATCATAATATGGTAGAAGTCTGTCTGCAATTTGAAAGAAAGAAGGTAGAATCAGATGTAACGGTGTTACAGTTAAATAAAGGTAACTACAGGGGCATGAGAGAGGAACTGACGAAAATCGACTGGGAGCAGAGCCTAGTGGGAAAGACAGTAGAACAGCAATGGCATGAGTTTCTGGGAGTAATTGAGGACACAGTACAGAGGTTCATCCCAAAGAAAAGAAAGGTTATCAGAGGGGGGATTAGGCAGCCATGGCTGACAAAGGAAGTTAGGGAATGCATCAAAGCAAAAGAGAAAGCCTATAATGTGGCAAAGAGTAGTGGGAAGTCAGAAGATTGGGAAGGCTACAAAAACAAACAGAGGATAACAAAGAGAGAAATAAGGAAGGAGAGGATCAAATATGAAGGTAGGCTCGCCAGTAACATTAGGAATGAGAGTAAAAGTTTCTTTAAATACATTAAAAACAAACGGGAGGCAAAAGTAGACAATGGGCCGCTCCAAAATGACGCTGGTAATTCTGTGATGGGAGACAAGGAAATAGCTGAGGAACTAAATAAGTACTTTGCGTCAGTCTTCACAGTGGAAGACATGAGTAATATCCCAACAATTCAGGCGAGTCAGGGGGCAGAGTTGAATATGGTAGCCATCACAAAGGAGAAAGTGCTAGAGAAACTAAGAGGTCTAAAAATTGATAAATATCCAGGCCCAGATGGGCTACATCCTAGAGTTCAAGAAGGGAACAAGAAAAAAGATGGAAAATTATAGGCCAATTAGCCTAACCTCGGTTGTTGGCAAGATTCTAGAATCCATCGTTAAGGATGAGATTTCTAAATTCTTGGAAGTGCAGGGTCGGATTAGGACAAGTCAGCATGGATTTAGTAAGGGGAGGTTGTGCCTGACAAACCTGTTAGAGTTCTTTGAAGAGATAACAAATAGGTTAGACCAAGGAGAGCCAATGGATGTTATCTATCTTGACTTCCAAAAGGCCTTTGATAAGGTGCCTCACGGGAGACTGCTGAGTAAAATAAGGGCCCATGGTATTCGAGGCAAGGTACTAACATGGATTGACGATTGGCTGTCAGGCAGAAGGCAGAGAGTTGGGATAAAAGGTTCTTTTTCGGAATGGCAACCGGTGACGAGTGGTGTCCCACAGGGTTCAATGTTGGGGCCACAGCTGTTCTTTTTATATATTAACGATCTAGATGACGGGACTGGGGGCATTCTGGCTAAGTTTGCCGATGATACAAAGATAGGTGGAGGGGCAGGTAGTATTGAGGAGGTGGGGAGGCTGCAGAAAGATTTAGACAGTTTAGGAGAGTGGTCCAAGAAATGGCTGATGAAATTCAACGTGGGCAAGTGCGAGGTCTTGCACTTTGGAAAAACGAATAGAGGCATGGACTATTTTCTAAACGGTGACAAAATTCATAATGCTGAAGTGCAAAGGGGCTTGGGAGTCCTAGTCCAGGATTCTCTAAAGGTAAACTTGCAGGTTGAGTCCGTAATTAAGAAAGTAAATGCAATGTTGTCATTTATCTCAAGAGGCTTGGAATATAAAAGCAGGGATGTACTTCTGAAGCTTTATAAAGCACTAGTTAGGCCCCATTTAGAATACTGTGAGCAATTTTGGGCCCCACACCTCAGGAAGGACATACTGGCACTGGAGCGGGTCCAGCGGAGATTCACAGAGATGATCCCAGGAATGGTAGGCCTAACATACGATGAACTTCTGAGGATCCTGGGATTATATTCATTGGAGTTTAGGAGGTTGAGGGGAGATCTAATAGAAACTTACAAGATAATGAATGTCTTAGATAGGGTGGATGTAGGGAAGTTGTTTCCATTAGCAGGGGAGACTAGGACCCGGGGGCACAGCCTTAGAATAAAAGGGAGTCACTTTAGAACAGAGATGAGGAGAAATTTCTTCAGCCAGAGAGTGGTGGGTCTGTGGAATTCATTGCCACAGATGGCGGTGGAGGCCGGGACGTTGAGTGTCTTTAAGACAGAAGTTGATAAATTCTTGATTTCTCGAGGAATTAAGGGCTATGGAGAGAGAGCGGGTAAATGGAGTTGTAATCAGCCATGATTAAATAGTGGAGTGGACTTGATGGGCCGAATGGCCTTACTTCCGCTCTTATGTCTTATGGTCTTATAGTCCGCGAAGCAAAGACACCAGCCGCTGTCAGTATACAGCATCGATCCAGACGATGAGTGGTGTGCCACCCTGACGGTCAACCGGTCCCAAATACGATTCCGCCTGGACATTGGTGCCTCCGCCAATCTCATGGCGTGGTCTGCTTTCCAAAGCCTTCGTGTCAAACCAACCATTCTCCCATCGGCCTGCCAGCTATTGGACTATAATGGCAACATCATTCCTGCTACCGGCTCATGCCAACTCGTAGTGACGCACAAGTCACGAAAAGCCATCCTTCCTTTCGAGATCGTGGGCTCCTCGAAGGACTCCCTGTTTGGCGCACAGGCGTGCAAATTGCTAAACCTCGTTCAAAGAGTTCACTCTCTCTCTCCTGATGACACGTCTGCCTTCCAGGATGCTGACTTCAGGGCGCAACTCAACGCCATCATCGACCAGCACCGCGACGTCTTTGAAGGCATAGGCATGCTCCCATATACGTACAAGATCATACTCAAACAGAACGCCACGCCTGTGGTGCATGCACCTCGCAGAGTCCCAGCACCCCTCAAGGACCGCCTCAAGCAGCAGCTGCAGGATCTCCAAGACGAAGGAGTGATCTCCAGAGTTACGGAACCAACCGACTGGGTCAGTTCCATGGTGTGCGTAAAGAAGCCTTCCGGCGAGCTCAGAATCTGCATTGATCCAAAGGATCTGAATCGCAACATAATGAGGGAGCATTACCCAATCCCCAAGCGCGAAGAGAGCACATGCGAGATGGCTCGGGCCAAGCTCTTCACCAAACTTGACGCCTCGAAAGGATTCTGGCAAATTCAACTAGACAGATCCAGCAGGAAACTGTGTACCTTTAACACCCCTTTTGCCATATATTGTTACAACAGGATGCCGTTTGGGATCATATCGGCGTCAGAAGTATTCCACAGGATCATGGAACAAATGATGGAAGGCATTGAAGGTGTTCGCGTCTATGTTGACGACATAATCATTTGATCCATATCAGTCGTCTCCAGCGTGTGTTCAAATGCATACGGGAGCAGGGCCTAATGCTCCTTCGGCCAAACGGAACTCAAGTTCCTAGGGGACCACATCTCCCAGTTGGGTGTGCGGCCGGATGCGGACAAGGTGGCTGCCATCACAGCCATGAAAAAGCCAGAGGGCAAGAAGGCGGTCCTCCGATTTCTGGGCATGGTCAACTTCCTAGGGAAGTTCATCCCTAGCCTCGCCTCTCATACCACAGCTCTCAGGAACCTGGTCAGGAAGACAACAGACTTCCAATGGCTTCCTGCCCACGAGTGCGAATGGAGAGAACTTAAAACCCAACTTACCACGGGCCCGGTATTGGCTTGTTTTGATCCAGCGAAAGAGACAAAAATTTCGACCGATGCCAGCCAATCTGGCATTGGGGCAGTGCTCCTGCAACGCGATGAGGCCGCATCATGGGCCCCGTTGCATATGCGTCACGCGCCATGACCCCCACGGAACAGCGCTACGCGCAGATAGAAAAGGAGTGTCTGGGCCTGTTACCGGTGACGTCAAATTTAATGATTATGTGTACCCCTTCCCCAATTCACCGTCGAGACCGACCATCGCCCGCTGGTCAATATAATACAGAAAGACTTGAACGACATGACGCCTCGCCTCCAGCTCATTCTGCTCAAACTCCGGCGATACGACTTCCAGCTCGTATACACCCCGGGCAAAGACCTGATCATAGCCGACGCTCTGTCCAGGGCAGTCAACACGCCATGTGACCCAGCGAGATTCATCTGCCAGGTTGACGCCCATGTGGCCTCCAATCTACCGGCCACGGATGAACGCCTCGTCCAAATTCGCCGCGAGACTGCGGCTGACCCCCTGCTACAGCCTGTCATGTGCCACCTAACAGACGGGTGGCTCAAGGGCCAATGCCCGCAGTTCTACAACATCAGAGACGATCTGGCGGTAGTCGATAGTGTCCTCCTGAAGCTGGACCGCATTGTTATCCCGCACAGCATGCGCCAGCTCGTCTTGGAACAGCTACACGATGACCATCTTGGCGTGGAGAAGTGCCGCCGACGGGCCCAAGAGGCAGTGTACTGGCGCAGCATCAATGACGACATCGCCAACACAGTGCTCAATTGCCCCACCTGTCAGCGGTTCCAGCCGGCCCAACCACGTGAGACCCTACAGCCCCATGAGTTGGTCAAGTCCCCTTGGTCCAAGGTCGGCATCGACCTGTTCCACGCGCTGGGCAGGGACTATGTTCTGATTGTCGACTATCTTTCAAACTACCCGGAGGGGGTACGTTTGCACAACATCACATCGTCTGCAGTCACCCGTGCCTGTAAGGACATCTTTGCTCGTCACGGCATCCCACTCACTGTGATGTCGGACAATGGCCTCTGCTTCGCAAGCCAGGAATGGTCCAACCTTGCCAGGAGGTACAACTTTGTGCATGTGACATCCAGTCCCCTGTACTCCCAATCCAATAGCAAAGCGGAGAAGGGCGTCCACATCGTCAAACGGCTCCTCTGCAAGGCTGCCGATGCGGGATCCTACTTCTACCTCGCCCTGCTGGCCTATCGCTCGGCCCCACTGTCCACTGGCCTGTTGCCAGCCCAGCTGCTCATGGGTTATACCCTGAGGACGACGGTGCCGTCCATTCACGTCCCAGACCTCGACCACGTTCCGGTCCTTCAACGAATGCAACTGTCTCGTGCACAGCACAAGGCGGCTCATGGCTCCCGTGCAGCTGATCTCCCTGCTCTGGCTCCAGGTGACAACATCCGCATCCATCTTCCGGATGGTGGCTGGTCTGCAACCGCTGTGGTTCTTCGGCAGGTGGCTCCCCGCTCATTCCTGGTTCGTCTACCGGATGGTTCCATTCTGCGCCGTAATCGGCATGCCCTTCATCTCGGTCCGCGCTCGCTACGTGATCCTCCACCAGTGCCACGCCCTCCTGTTGGTGGTGGTTACCGGAGGGCCTGCGGGTGGCAGTTCTTGAAGTAGGTGGGTAGAAGTGGGTGGAGACGGTGTAGGGTCGGGGGTGGTGGTGATGGTCGCCGGTGGGCCTGCGGGTGCCAAATCATGAAATAGCCGGGTAGTGATGGAGGGAGACGGTGTGGGGTCGGGGGTGGTGGTGATGGTCGCTGGGGAACCTGCAGGTGCCAAATCCCGGAGGGACACTGTGTCCTGCTGCCCATCATGATGTGCCATGTCGCATATTGAGGGTTGGCATGGAGGAGCAGGACCTTCTCGATGAGGGGGTCGGATTTATGACTCCTCGCATGCTTCCGGAGGAGGACGGGCCCTGAGACTGTCAGCCAGGGCGGGAGCGAGACCCCGGAGGTGGACTTCCTAGGGAAGGCAAACATACGTTCGTGAGGGGTCTCATTGGTGGCAGTGCACAGGAGCGGCCGGATGGAGTGGAGCGCATCGGGAAGGACCTCCTGCCAGCGGGAGACTGGGAGACCTTGTGCGCTGGCACATGTACCGCGGGATAGGGCATCTGGGGGCTCGATACAAGATATCGTAGATGTAGTTGGAGAGCTCGATCCTCCACCTGAGAATCTTGTCGTTCTTGATTTTGCCCCGCTGTGTATTGTTAAACATGAAGGCAACCGACCGTTGGTCAGTGAGGAGAGTGAATCGCCTGCTGGCCAGGTAATGCCTCCAATGTCGCACAGCCCCTACAATGGCTTGGGCTTCCTTTTCGACGGAGGAGTGTCGAATTTCAGAGGCATGGAGGGTACGGGAGAAGAAAGCCACGGGCCTGCCCGCCTGGTTGAGGGTAGCGGCCAGAGCAAGGTCCGACGCATTGCTCTCCACCTGGAACGGAATGGACTCGTCCACAGCGTGCATCGCGGCTTTGGCAATATCTGCCTTGATGCGGTTGAAGGCCAGGCGGGCCTCAGCCGTCAGGGGAAAAACGGTGGATTTACTTGTCCGAATAATTGGGGTCACACTGGGCATAGTACGAGAAGAACCCCAGGCATCTCTTCAGGGCCTTGGGGCAGTGGGGGAGAGGGAGTTCCAGGAGGGGGCGCAAGCAGTCGGGGTCGGGCCCGAGGACTCCATTTTCCACAACGTAGCCAAGGATGGCTAGGCGGGTTGTGCGGAAAACACATTTTTCCTTATTATAGGTGAGGTTCAGGAGTTTAGCGATGTAGAGGAAGTTTTCGGCATGGTCCTGCTGGTCATGGCCGCAGATGGTGACATTATCTAAGTACAGGAACGTGGCCCGCAGCCCGTACTGGTCCACCATTCGGTCAATTTCTCGTTGGAAGACCGAGACCCCATTGGTGACGCCGAAGGGGACCCTGAGGAAGTGGTAGAGGCGGCCATCTGCCTCGAAGGCAGTGTATTGGCGGTCTTCCGGGCGGATAGGGAGCTGGTGGTATGCGGACTTCAAGTCAACTGTGGAGAAGACTCGATACTGCGTAATCTGGTTGACCATGTCAGATATGCGAGGGAGGGGGTACGCATCGAGCTGCGTGTACCGGTTGATGGTCTAACTGCAGACGATAACCATCCGGTGCTTCTCCCCAGTCTTGACGACCACCACTTGGGCACTCCAGGGGCTGGTACTAGCCTCAATGATCCCGTCTCGTAAGAGTCGCTGGACCTCCGACCTGATAAAGGCCCTGTCATGGGCACTGTATTGTCTGCTCCTAGTAGCGATAGGCTTACAGTCCGGGGTGAGGTTAGCGAAGAGTGAGAGTGGGGCGACAGTAAGGGTCGGAAGGCTACAGACGGTGAGGGGGGGGGGGGGGGGGGGCAGGGGTCCACCGAATCTTAAAGTAAGGCTTTGGAGGTGGCACTGGAAGTCGAGCCCCAGTAATAGGGCAGCGCAGAGATGGGGAAGGACGTAGAGTTTGAAGTTAGTGTACTCTACGCTTTGTATAGTAAGAGTCGCGACACAGAACCCCGGGATTTCTACTGAATGTGATCCGGAAGCCAGAGAGATTTTCTGGGTCGCGGGTAAGATTGGGAGGGAGCAGCGCCTTACCGTATCTGGATGTATGAAGCTGTCTGTGCTCCCGGAGTCGAAAAGGCAAGCCGTCTCGTGCCCATTGATCCGGACGGTCATCGTAGATTTTGTGAGGGGATGAGGCCGGGACTGGTCGAGCATGATGGAGGCAAGCTTCAGAAGGTGATGGGTAGACCGATCGGAGGTAGCGGAGGCCAGCGTACGACTGGGTGAGCAGGGCTCCCGGGAGGCTGCGGAGTGGTCCCAAGATGGTGGCCCCCATGGGTCGCGCGTGGCGGGTGGCATCGGAGACGGCGTCAAAGATGGCGACGCCCATGCGTCGCGCGTGACGGGTGGAGTACAAGATGGCGTTAAAGATGGCGGCCCCCATGGGTCGCACGTGGCGGGCGAGATCGAAGATGGCGGCGAAGATGGCGGCGCCCATGGGTCACACAGGGCGGGTGGCGCGGCAGCTGGGGGCGGCCCCGACAGGCAGCAGGCAGCGTTGCTGGGCCTAGAAGGTTTAGGGAGAGATCGGGCCTGGCAGGCTTTCGCAAAGTGGCCCTTCCTCCCACACCCATTGCAAGTCACGTTCCGTGTAGGGCAGCGTTGTCTGGGATGATTCCCCTGGCCGCAAAAGTAGCACTTCGGGCTTCCGGCGTTGGCGGGCTGCTGCGCGGCACAGGCTTGCACCGCACTCGGGTCGGATGATGGCGGTGCCCACGAGGGTGCTGTGCGGTCGGAGGTGTAGGCCTCCATGTTCTAGAACGCCACCTCCAGCGAGTTTGAGAGCTGCACAGTCTCTGGGAGGCCGAATGTACCCCCTTCTAGCAATCGCTGGTGGATGTAATTCGATTTCATGCCCGCGACATAAGCGTCCCTGATCAACAGCTCTGTGTGTTGGGTAGCCGATACTGCCTGGCAATCACAGTTCCGGTTGAGTACCCCGCAAGGCACGCAGGAATTCTGCTAGTGATTCCCCAGGGCGTTGTTGCCTCGTGGCAAGAAGGTGCCTAGCATACACCTCGTTTACAGACTTCACATATTGTTCCTTCAGCAGCATTATCGCCTCCGTATACGAGGGGGTGTCCCTGATGAGAAGAAAGACTTGTGGACTTGTGTGCGTTGAGGATCTGCTTCTTTTGGAGATCGGTGAAGCCTTCGGTGGAGGATCCGAGGTACGCTTCGAAGCAGCTTAGCCAGTGCTCGAATGTTGCAGTGGTGTCGGCTGACTGTGGGTCCAGCTCGAGGCGGTCAGGCTTGAGCGATGAATTCATCTTAGTAGTTTAGTTTATTAAATTGATGTGCCATCAATGAACACACGACGAGTGGTGAACGTAACTGAGGCTTTAATAAACTAAACAGAAAGCCTCCTGGCCTCTGATCCCGAACTGGGTCAGAGGCGGAGACCAGCCACCTTTATACCGAGCCCGAGGGGAGGTGGAGCCATTAGGCAGTGGTTTACTACATTACATATAATACAGTGGCCATTTACTACAAACACATATTATACACTACAGTGGTTTACCACACACACTTTTCCATTAATGTCAACTAATCAGTTTACATGTAGCCATTAAAAGAGCCACTGCAACCCCCCCCCCCCCCCCCCCCAACTTCCTGGCCTCCTCTTCTGATTCCCAGCCCCGACGGAGCCTGAAAATCAAAAAATCAAATTTCTAAGGTGTGACTGAATGCCGTTAGATAGAATGAGCTTCTGTTGCTATTTCCTTGACAATAAAGCACAATACACAATCATCTGCTGCATATGCAGGACGGATTAGAGAGCAAAATGGGTGTCTCCTGAACAATTTCCAGTCTGAAGTAGATTTGGGTGTCATGGTGTTTGAATGTGTACATGATCAAAATTCAGCGTGCCAGACTAGCTAATAGTGGCTGCCTCGGGAAGGGTGGAGGTGATGTTGGGAGGAAAAATCACTCAATCTAAAGAAAGAGACAGTGGCCTCAGTAAATATGCCGGCAGCATTTAATGTGCAAGAGATGCTGTCCTGCAACAAAGTAACAATGAACGCAGAGAGGAAGGATGGTGATTGAAAACTGGACTGATGTGAGGCCGTGTTGTGAAAGGAATTGTGATCTGATCAGATTGCAACCAGCCAAAATTACTCAATTATCAATTGGCAGCCTTCCATTTTCTGAGACGATGGATGGATTTTGCAGTGGTGGTCAATTCTGTGTTAAACATTACCTGGTGTGGCTCAGCAGCCCCACTCCGGCATGGCAATCTCTGCTGTACTTGCTGCAGAGGAAGACGGGGGTTGAGAAGGTGCAGGATTCACTGGCCTCTGCTTTCCCCGCATCCTTTTCTCAGTCAACTGAGCTTTCCATTTCTGCTCACCTTTTCCAATGCTCTTCCAAACAGCCAGTTTCCAGAGAACATGGCCATCAGTGACTATCTCCAGTTGTCCGTGCCAATGCCCACATTATCACATCGTGCTTACTGGTGCCCTTGCAGTGGAGGTAGGGAGCTGTCTGCCCTTCAACACTTACGACAGGATTCTCCGTTGCCTGACGCCAATATCGTAATCGGCGATTGGGCGGAGAATCCCTGTTTACGACCGAATCGGGGGCCTGCCTGTTTTGGGATGCTCCGCCCCCTCCAAAACGGCGTAATCGAGGACTACGCCGCACACCTTTGGCACGGCCTTAGGACGTTACCTGAAGGCCCTCCCCTGTTGCTCCGCCCCTGATGGGCCAAGTTCCCGACCTCGCAGGACACATGTGCTCTCAGTTTTCGGGAACCCGGCAAGGCAGCTGCGGACTGTGTCCAGCACTGCCACAGCTGGGTGAGAGCCGTACTGCTGGCCGGGGGGGCTTCGGCGAGGGCTGGGGTAACTGGTGGGGGTTGGCGAGCGGGTGGGCCATATCTGGCAGGTTGGGCCCACGCATGGCCGGGGGAAGGCTGTGAGTTTTACGTGGTACAGCTGCTAGTCCCCCGGAGGATCGGTGCGGGGGCAGCACCAACCTTTTTGTCGTAAAACCAGACACATCCTCCGGACATAGCCTCAACATCAGAGAATCCATCCCTTAGTCTCATGAACAGAGAATCCAGCCCTAGATTTCTTGTTCTGTTTCAAGTGCCAAACCACAATGAATATGTAATTTATTAATGTAAAATTCCATCCCACAGATTTCCAAACATATGTGGCTGATAGAACATTTTCAATCTGTGGTATATTCTAAAATGGACACATTATTACTGAGCACATCAAATCACAAAATAGCTCAAGGAAGTTAAAGTAAAACAAACTTAACTTTGAATTTATTGGCCAGGACTTTCCACTCCTGTACAATCCTGGTGCATCTTTGGCGGGGTGAGCATTTGTCTCTGTGTAAGCCCTCAACTTCAGCCTTTAAATGTTGGATTAGTGTGGCTAGCTCCCCACCTTGAAATTTAAATCCCCCCCATAAAATGATGACTGCATCACAGAAGTGAAGTGGGGGGTGAGCTGAAGACCGATGTGTGTGTGTGAGGGAGGGTGGGAAAGAGAGAGATGGGAGGGGGAGGGGGTGTTGGGTGGGGGAGGAACTAGACTGCTGATGGGGAGGGGACTTTCAAGGTGGAGGAGGAGGAGGGTTGATGACGGTAGTTGCCCGAGGGCGGGCCAGGGGAGGTGCGGGATATGGGCCGCAGACTGGCCTAGGAGAGGTTATGGTTGAATGGCGCGGGGGGGGGGGGCGACCAGGCTAGTCACGTGGAACATTCGGGGACTGAATAGGCCAGTCACAAGTGCCCGTGTGTTCGCACACTAGAGGCAACTAAAGCGGACTTTGTTATGTTGCAGGAGACACATTTAAAGGTGGGGGATCATCTTAGGTTAAGGAAGGGATGGGTTGGGCAGGTGTTCAATTCGGGGTTAAACTTTAAAATGAGAGGGGTGGCAATCCTGGTCAATAAGCGGGTAGCATTCGAGGTGGGGAATATAGAGGCGGATCCAGGGGGTAGATATATTATGATTAGTGGGAAACTGGAGGGAATGGCCATGGTATTGGTAAATATATATGCCCCAAATTGGGATGATGTTGAGTTTGTTAGACAGAAGATCCCGGACCTGGATTCACATCGACTGATTATGGGGGGAGATTTCAACACAGCCCTGGATCCGAGGCTGGATCGGTCAAGTTCCAGGTCTGGGAAGGTATCAGCTATGGAAAAGGAGCTGCGGGGGTTTATGGAGCGCATAGGGGGGGTGGATCCGTGGAGATATGGGAGGCCAAGGAGTAAGGAATTTTCATTCTGCTCCCATGTGCACAAGGTGTATTCCCAGATAGACTTCTTTGTGTTGGACAAAACGCTGCTGGCGGAGGTGGTAGATGCTGAATATTCAGTAATGGTGGTGTCTGACCAGGCCCCACGCTGGGTAGACCTGCTAGTTAACAAAGGAAAGGCCCAGCGGCCACAATGGAGGTTAGATGCGGGGCTGTTAGAGGAAGAGGAGGTGGGCGTGCGGGTGAGGGAGGTCATTTGGGGATATATAAAAATCAGTGACACAGGTGAGGTCTCAGCTTGGGTGGTCTGGGAGGCACTGAAGGCGATTATCAAGGAGGAACTCATCTCAATTTGGGCCCATAAGGAGAAGGCTGAGCAGGTGGAGTTGGACAGGTTGGTAGGCGTAACTTTACAGGTGGACAGGAGGTATGCAGAGTCTCTGGATTTTGAAGGAGCGTCAGAGACTGCAGCTGGAATTTGGGCTCCTGTCCACAGGTAAGGTGGAGGAACAGCTAAGGAGGGTGAAGGGCGCGGTCTATGAATATGGGGAAAAATCCAGCAGGATGCTGGGGCATCAGCTGAGGAAACAGGAAACGGTGAAGGAGATTGGGAAAGTAAAAGATACAGGGGGGGAAGGTGGTTTTGGATCCAGCGGGGGTGAATGATGTTTTTCGGGAATTTTACAGTAGATTGTATAAATCGGTACCACCAGCCGGGGAGGAGGGTATGGAGCGATTCCTGGGGGGGGGCTGGAGTTCCCAAGGATAGATGAGGAGTTGGTGGAGGGTCTGGGAGCCCCATTTGGGCTATAGGCCGGCTGGGGGGCGATGCAATCGGGTAAGGCCCCAGGACCAGACGGATACCCGATTGAATTTTATAAAAGGTTTTCCGGGCTGCTGGAGCCGCTCCTGGTAAAGGCTTTTAATGAGTCCAAGGAGCTGGGAGTGGTCCCCCCAACGTTATCACAGGCATTGATTTCTCTTATTTTGAAGCGGGATAAGGATCCGTAGAGTTGTGGGTCGTACATACTGATCTCCCTGTTGAATGTAGATGTGAAATTGCTGGCAAAGATTTTGGCTACGCACATAGAAGATTGTGTTCTGGGGGTGATAGGGGAGGACATGATGGGATTTGTGAAGGGCCAACACCTGACGTCCAATATTAGATGGCTCCTAAATGTGATAATGATGCCTGCGGAGGGGCGCAAGGTCACAATGGTGTTGGCCATGGACGCAGAAAAGGCCTTTGATCGCGTGGAACGGAAGTACCTGTGGGATGTCCTGGGAAGGTTTGGGTTTGGGCAGGGATTTGTGGATTGGGTCCGGTTGTTATATCAGGCACCGGTGTCGAATGTAAGGACCAACCGGGTTCGATCAGAGTATTTTAGTCTGTGCAAGGGGACTTGGCAGGGGTGTCCACTCTCCCCACTACTACCCATCGGGGGGATTGCAGGAATTATGGGAATACTGGAGGAATGTGGCTGGTTCTCAGGTTACAAGCTGCACATGAGCAAGAGCGAGGTCTTCGCGATCCAGGCAAGGGAGCAGGAGAGGAGACTGAGGGAGATGCTGCTCAAAGTGGTGGGAAGGTGTTTTAGGTACCTAAGGATTCAGGTGGCAAGGGACTGGGGTCAGTTTCATAAACTAAATTTGGGCAGGGTGATTGAGCAAATGAAAGGGGACTTCCGTAGTTTGGGACATGCTCCCACTGTCATTTGCTTGGAGGGTACAGACTGTGAAGATGACAGTCCTCCTGAGATTGCTGTTTGTGTTTCAGGGTCTTCCAATCTACATCCCTAAGGTTTTTTTTTTAGGAAGATGAACGTGGCTGATCTCGGGTTTTATATGGGCTGGGAGGGCCCCGATGGTGAAGAAGGTCCTTTTTGAGCGGGGGCGTGGGGAGGCAGGCTTGGCCCAACCAAACTTTATTAACTGCTACTAGGCGGCCAACATACTGTTGGTTAGGAAGTGGTTAATGGGGAGGGGTCGGTGTGGGATCGAGTGGAGGCGGCATCTTGCAAGGGCACGAGGCTGGAGGCTCTGTTAACGGCACCTCTGCCATTCTCGCCAGCTCAGTACTCCACAAGCCCAGTGGTAGTGGCAGCCCTGAGGGTGTGGGGGCAATGGAGGCAGCACATGAGACTGGAGGTGGCATCAGTGTCGTCACCGATCTGTGACAATCACCAGTTCGCTCCGGGGGGGGGGCTGGGTAGGGGCTTTAGGAGGTGGCAGCGGGCAGGGATTGAGAGATTTGGGGATCTCTTCATTGAGGAGGGTTTCCAGAACCTGGAGGAGCTAGAGGAAGAGTTTGAGTTACCGGATGGGAACGGGTTTCGGTACCTGCAGGTACGGGACTTTGTCCGGAGGCAGGTTCCAAGCTTCCCTCTAAGGGGACTACAGGATAAGGTGATGTCTAAAACAGGGGTTGGGGAGGGGAGGGTCTCAGAAATATATAAGGAACTGATGGAGTGGGAAGGGGTCCCAATCGGGGAGGTGAAGAGGAAGTGGGAGGAAGAGTTGGGAGGAGAGTTGGAAGTCGGGCAATAGGAGAAGGCCCTGAGGAGAGTCAATGCATCCTCGTTGTGTGCCAGGCTTAGCCTAATCCAGTTCAAGCTGGCCCACAGGGCTCATATGTCTGTGGCCCGGATGAGTAGGCTTTTTGAGGAGGTGGAGGACAGATGTGGGCGGTGCGGGGGAAGTCCGGCGAACCATGTACATGTTTTGGGCGTGTCCAAAGCTGAGGGGATTTTAGCAGGAATTCTCAGATGTCATGTCAGAGGTCCTGGAAGAGAGGGGGACTCCGAGTCCAGAGGTGACAATATTTGGAGTGTCGGAAGATCCGGGAGCCCAGGGTGGGGAGAAAGGCCGACGTTTTGGCCTTTGCCTCCCTGGTGACCCGGAGACGGATTTTGCTGGAATGGAGGGACTCGGAGCCTCCAAAGTCGGGGGTGTGGGACAGTGCATGGCAGGGTTTCTTAGGCAAGAGAATATTAAGTTCGCCTTAAGGGGTTCAATATAGGGGTTCGCTCGGAGGTGACAGCCATTCATCGACTTCTTTAAGGAAAACTGACCGTCAGCAGGAGGTTGGGGGGTGGGGGGAGAAATGGGGGGGGGGGGGGGTTAGGTGGGGGCATGGAAATGAAGAATAAGGGCAGAGTATCTAATATAACGGTGGCTAGGATTTAGGGCGGGGGGGAGAGGGGGGGAAGTTGTGTATGTTATTGTGGAATTTTTGCATGTGTCGGACCGCTCTGCTGTTTAGAATGTTAAAATTATAAATGCCTCAATAAAATGTTTTCTGAAAAAAAAATGATGACCACCACTAACATCTTACTGGGCTTCCTCAAATGTGAAGCCCATTTATCAAAACTCTGTGTTTGATTAATAACCAACATGTGCGCAGGCCACTCCAGTATTAGGGCACTGTAATACGATTACCATTAATCAGACGTGCTTCAATTGCCTTCTTTGCAATACTTTGACAAAACTTCCCATAAAAATCATGAGGGGCAGCACGGTGGCGCAGTGGTTAGCACAGCTGACTCACGGCGCCGTGGTCCCAGGTTCGATCCCGACCCTGGGTCACTGTCCGTGTGGAGTTTGCACATTCTCCCCGTGTTTGCGTGGATTTCGCCCCCCACAACCCAAAGATGGGGCTGTTTAGCACAGGGCTAAATCGCTGGCTTTGAAAGCAGACTGAGGCAGGCCAGCAGCACGGTTCGATTCCCGTAACAGCCTCCCCGAACAGGTGCCGGAATGTGGCGACTAAGGGCTTTTCACAGTAACTTCATTTGAAGTCTACTTGTGACAATAAGCGATTTTCATTTCATTCATTCATGTGCAGGGTAGGTGAATTGATCACGCTAAATTGCCCCTTAATTGGAAAAATATTAATTGAGTACGTTAAATTTATTTTAAAAAATCAAAAACAAATCATGAGAACCTGAAAACTACCATCTTTAAGAACCAATTTAGTTGCAGATCATATTGCTATTTCTAAACATCAGCAGGTCATTGGCAAAAATCGTTGATATGTAAATACTTAGCCCCATAAATATTATAACAAGTAATCCCAAAATATTTTCAATTCAAACAAGAGATCATAAAGAACAAGTCATTTGGAAAATTAGATAATTTCAACTGTTATGATAACTAACTTCGACATAATTCTTGATGTAACTTTGTGGGAAACTGATGTTGCTGTAGAAATGGCATACCTATTTGATAATATTGTCAGAGGCTTGGAAACAGTGAGCCATTAAATTTCCTCACATACTTCCATCTAACCCCTGGGAGATTTCTGTTCTAGCTCCATTAGAGTTATTTTTAACAGAGCTCTTCAATAGTTTCCAGTCCAGTAACTCACTACTGGCTATGGCCACCAGAATTACTTTTAACAAGGTTGATAACCTGAGTTGTTCATCAATCTCTTTCACTCCTGAGATTAAAAGGACGCGAAAGTTTATAAGTCCATGTTTAGCCGTCGTGTTCCCCATCGCAATTCAATGACACTCGGGGCGCGATTCTCCCCCCAAATTTCTGAGTGTGGGATTCCCTGGCCACGTCCGCCCGGCGACCGGAGAATCCCACCCAAGGTCAATGGCATTCTCCATTGACCGCGTCTTGCCCATGGCGATCTTGCGGCGGAAGAATCCAGCCCTAAGTTAATTTGTGGCGGGTTTTTCAGGGAGTTTCCCGCCGGCGCTGCTGGCGGGTTCCCCACCGCGATTCAATGACACTCCGTCACTTTTTTGAACTCTGCAGCATTTCTCCTCAGTCTAGCCCACACTTGGAGCATAATTCTCCAGCCTCGTTAAGCTCTCGCTCAAGCGAAACGAGACCGGTGAATAGTGGGAGAGGCCAAAAACAAGAAAAGTGCCAGGCGCCAAACAGTTTGCGATGCAATTAGCCCGCTCCCGTAGGCGAAATCAGGATCTCGCCCGAGGGTGGCAAGAAGTCAATTAACGCCACTTAAGCCCGATTTCCAATTAACGAGAGCCACCCGTCATCCAATAGCCTCCCATCATTCCGCGGAAAGTGGTCACGCTGGCACAGATTAATACTCCTTTTGAAAAAACGTGAACCTGGTGGAAGGGCTTCTGGGGGGAGCCGAGGAGATGAGTAGCCATATTTGCTAACAGGTAAAGAGCCTGGGGGTGCTGGGCTTGCCACCCATGGGAGGGTTGAGGGGTTCGGTGGGGGGGGGGGGGCAACCGCTCATGGCACCATCATGCCAACCCCTGGATCGTGCATACCCATTCCGGCGGCAATCGTTGTCCCTGCCCGTGCCCACCGACCACCCATAACCCCCACTGACTAGTCTGATTAGTAAGTTTGCAGACGACACAAAGGTTGGTGGAATTGCGGATAGCGATGAGGACTGTCTGAGGATACAGCAGGATTTAGATTGTCTGGAGACTTGGGCGGAGAGATGGCAGATGGAGTTTAATCCGGACAAATGTGAGGTAATGCATTTTGGAAGGGCTAATGCAGGTAGGGAATATACAGTGAATGGTAGAACCCTCAAGAGTATTGAAAGTCAAAGAGATCTAGGAGTACAGGTCCACAGGTCATTGAAAGGGGCAACACAGGTGGAGAAGGTAGTCAAGAAGGCATACGGCATGCTTGCCTTCATTGGCCGGGGCATTGAGTATAAGAATTGGCAAGTCATGTTGCAGCTGTATAGAACCTTAGTTAGGCCACACTTGGAGTATAGTGTTCAATTCTGGTCGCCACACTACCAGAAGGATGTGGAGGCTTTAGAGAGGGTGCAGAAGAGATTTACCAGAATGTTGCCTGGTATGGAGGGCATAAGCTATGAGGAGCGATTGAATAAACTCGGTTTGTTCTCACTGGAACGAAGGAGGTTGAGGGGCGACCTGATAGAGGTATACAAAATTATGAGGGGCATAGACAGAGTGGATAGTCAGAGGCTTTTCCCCAGGGTAGAGGGGTCAATTACTAGGGGGCATAGGTTTAAGGTGAGAGGGGCAAGGTTTAGAGTAGATGTACGAGGCAAGTTTTTTACGCAGAGGGTAGTGGGTGCCTGGAACTCACTACCGGAGGAGGTAGTGGAAGCAGGGACGATAGGGACATTTAAGGGGCATCTTGACAAATATATGAATAGGATGGGAATAGAAGGATACGGACCCAGGAAGTGTAGAAGATTGTAGTTTAGTCGGGCAGTATGGCCGGCACGGGCTTGGAGGGCCGAAGGGCCTGTTCCTGTGCTGTACATTTCTTTGTTCTTTGACTGCCGAGGCCTCTGGCTGTGTGGCTGAAGGCTATTGCTAATAGGGAATTGGCAATCGTGGTTAAGTGAGCACTTCACACAACCCAGGAGGATTCCCATAGGTGGGCGGGAGTCATTGCCTAGCATCCCAATCAAGCCTCGATGCCAGGACACTGTGCTTGAACACTGTGGGAGGCAACACCACACATGCAACAGTCAACATCCGAACACCCAAGAGATGGGACACAGCTCCGGGGACATTCCCATGGCCGGAGGGTGAGTGGGTGCCACGGGGAGGGGGGAGATTCCTGGAGAGATGGACCAAAGGTTCGGGGGTCGGCGGTCAGTCTGCATTGCGGAAGAAGGTGACAGACATATAATACTGGTTGGGCACAAAAGTGTTTATTGTGTTTGACCATTCCCCACCCCCAGCCCCCTCACTCCCTACATCTCAAACGCCTTCTCTGTATTCAGTGTCACCACCACCTCTGTCTCCTTTCCCTCCGCTGGAGACAGGATCATATTTAGGAACCTCCTCACATTCGAAAACAGCTGCCTTCCCTTCATGAACCCCATCTGATCCTCTCCTGTCGCCTTCGGAAGGCACCCCTCCAATCTTGCCGCAAGAACCTTTGCCAATATCTTGGCAATAACATTCAATCAGGACATGGGCCTATATGATCCACACTCCACCGGGTCCTTATCCTTGTTTAACAGCAGGTAAATCGAAGCCTGGCCCAATGTCTGTGGCAAGACCCCCCTACCTAGCACATCCTCAAACATTTCCACCATCAGCGGTGCCAACCTATCCTTAAACTTCTTATAGTATTCCACTGGGAAACCATCTGGTCCCACTGCTTCCTTGGCTGCATCCTCCCAATTGCCTCCTTTGCCTTCTGCTCCCCCACCGGCCCCTCCAGCCCAGCCCTCTCCTCTTCACCCAACCTCGGGAACTCAAACCAGTCCAGGAACTCCCTCATCTCTCATTCCTCTCCTGGTGGCTCCGACTTCTTATGGAACTCTTCAAATACTTTGTTGATCTGCTCCTGATCCATCACCAGCTTCCCCATCTTATCTCGCAGCTGGACTATCTCCCTCGTCGCTACCTCCCTCTGGAGATGGCCAGCTACAATAGGTCCCGCCTTCTCCCCATGTTCATAGACCGCCTCCCTCCCCCTTCTCAACTGGCGCACCGCTTTGTCTGAAGCTCCTTCCTCCTGGCCAAGAGGGCCGGGTCCGGGTCCTCCTTGTACTGCCTATCCACCTCCAGCATCTCTTCTATCAATTTTTGGTGCTCCACTCTCTCCTCCGTGACCACCTTTGCCTTAAACGAGATCACCTCCTCCCTTACTACTGCCTTCAGAGCATCTCAAACCACTGACTGGGAAACTTCCTCCGTGCAACTGAACCCCACATATTCCTTGATCACCTCCCCAAAACTCTGGTCCCCTAATAACCCCATGTCCATTCTCCACCCAGGCCTCTGGGCCATCCCCTTTTCCAGCACCACATCCACCCAATGCGGCAGATGGTCCGAAATCAATATCGCTGATTACTCCGACCTATTGACCCCAGCCAATAACGCCTTCCCCACCATTAAAACATCTTTTCCCAAGTACACTTTATATACCATGGAGAAAAAAGATTAATCCCGTTCCCTTGGGTGCAGGAACCTCCACGAGGCCCCTCTCATGATCCCAGCCAGAACCTCCCCCCCACCCCCGACTGTCCCAGCGAGCACGGCTGAGACCTATCCACTTTCAGCTCTTGCATCATATTCCAATCCCTCACCCACTATTAATTTCTGGGTATCCAAATCCAGGATAGCACCCAGCACCCTCTTCACAAACCCTGCATCATCCCAGTTGGGACAATATGCATTCACCAGCACCACCAACCTCCCCACTAACGCCCCCATCACAATCACGTACCTGCTCCCCTGGTCCGCCACCACCTTATCCATCTTATACCTCACCCTCTTGCCCACCAGTACCGCTAACCCCCGGGCCCTGCTATCAAATCTTGAATGGAAAACCTGACTCACCCAGCCCTTCCTAAGCCTCACTTGGGGCGGGATTCTCTCACCCCCTGCCGTGAATCCCGTCCCCGCCGGCCGCCAAATTCTCTGGCACCGGAAATTCGGCGGGGGCGGGAATCGAGCCGGGCAGGTCGGCGGGCCACCACCAGCAATTCTCCGGCCCGCGATGGGCCAAAGTCCCGCTGCTGTCATGCCAGTCCGGCCGGCGTGAATCAAACAACCTCCCTTACCGGCGGGACTGGCGGTGTGGGTGGGGTCCTGGGGGTGGCGCGGGGCGATCTGGCCCCGGCGGGTGCCCCCACGGTGGCATGGCCCGTGATCGGGGGCCCACCAATCCGCGGGCAGGCCTGTGCCGTGGGGGCACTCTTTTCCTTCCGCCCCGGCCATAGCCTCCACGATAGCCGATGCGGAAGTGCCCCCCCCACGCATGCGCGGGGATGACGTCAGCAGCCGCTGGCGCTCCCGCGCATGCGCGGACTTCCGCCGGCCGGCGGAGTCCCTTCGGCCCCGGCTGCCGTGGTGCCAAAGGCCTTTCCCGCTGGTCGGCGGCGCGCCAACCACTCCGGCGCGAGCCTAGCCCCTCAAGGCGAGGGCTTGGCCCCTAAAGGTGCGGAGAAATCCGCACCTTCGGGGCGGCCCCACGCCGGAGTGGTTCCCGCCACTCCATCCCGCCGGGACCCCCCGCCCCGCCGGGTAGGGGAGAATCCCGGCCCTGATCTTTCACCCTCAGATGGGTCTCCTGTAGCAACCCCACATATTCCTCGATCACCTTCCCAAATTTATCGCAAAACTCCGGTCCCCTAACAGCCCCACGTCCATTCGCCACCCCAGCCTCTGAGCCATCCTCTTCTCCAGAACCACATCCACACAATGCGGCACTGAAATCAGTGTCGGCCTTTAGGCTCTTTAAATGTGTAAAGACCCTCAACCTCTACACTGGTCCATATAACTCCCTCACGTTCCATGTTCAAGTGACCCAATGTTATGCAATGTAAAATGATTCTAAAAATCTATACTGAACCATTACTAGTTTCACTGGTGCTAGTAATTAGTTCCTTAATAAATTGAAAAAATAAGCTTTTAAAATGATCTTTTCGGTGGGAATTCAGCTGTTGGAGTGGGCGGAGCTACAGAGTCGAGCGGTGAGTATTTAAACTCGCTGCTTCGCGGATTCGAGTCTTTTCAGCGGGAATTCAGCTGTTGGAGTGGGCTGAGCTACAGAGTGGAGCAATGAGTATTTAAACTAGCTGCTTCGCTGCTTAAACAGCGGCCACAAGGTCTTTGGGGATAAATTTGAAGAGTGACATCACAGCAAAGCAGTGACCTGATTGGCTGGTAAGGAATGTGCTCCAAATAACAGGAGCTGGGAGAAATTTAATTCTTTGTGTGTTGGTGAGTATTGTGATTGGTAAGTAAAATCTTTATTCCTTTCACTTATTCATTATTTGATATTATATTTGTAATCAGTTAAGGTAAAGTGTAAAAATGTCAGGCGATCCCAGACCCGTGTTATGCTCCTTGTGCTCAATGTGGGAGTTCAGGGACGCGGCCGATGCCCCTGACTCCTTCATGTGCGGGACGTGTGTCCAGCTGCAGCTCCTATTAGACCGCATGACGGCTCTGGAGATGCGGATGGACTCACTTTGGAGCATCCGCGATGCTGAGGAGGTCGTGGATAGCATGTTCAGTGAATTGGTCACACCGCAGATTAGGATTGGTGAGGGTGACAGGGAATGGGTGACCAAAAGGCAGAGAAAGAGCAGAAAGGAAGTGCAGGTGTCCCCTGCAGTCATCTCCCTCCAAAACTAGGTATACCGTTTTGGATACTGTTGGGGGAGATGACTCACCAGGGGAACGCCGGCATCGCCACATCATGGCTACCATCGACACCGCAAACTGCCGGCTCAAAGTGGAGAGGATCTCCAGGAAAATCGCGCATATAGACACTGACACTAAGTTTTTACAAAGATGCAAGACAGCAGACAAGGTCCCGAAAGGGCTACAGATCACAAACCCACTCAAGTCGACCTACAATACAGACTTCGCTGAGAGACTCTGCCGTCGCACCTCTCTCACACTCCTCAACCACCTCGTCCGCCAGCTCTACAGCAGACGACGCAACCTGGAAACCAAGATAGAGGCCATATTCTCAACTTGCGCTCAGGATGCAGCAGACCAGCTGCGGAACACTGCCAAACAGATGAGACAACAATACTATGCCACCTATATGCATACCAAGAACAGAAAGCTTGAGAAACTTGGCATCACCACCAGCAGCAACCAAGCCACCCCCGGTGTCACAGTAGAAAACAATACAGGGAAATCTATTGTCAACTTGTCAGACTACACCCTTCAACCAGACGAAATCGAAGTCCTCAGCAGAGGGCTCAATTTCTGCACCACCACCAAAATGGACCCCATCAGTCTCGCGGCAGACACAGAGGAATTCATCAGGCGAATGAGGCTCCGGGAATTCTTCCACAGACCCCAAGAGGCCAACAGCGAACCCAAGCAGACTACCAATGAACCGGAACAGCAGACCGAGAGATCTGCGGTGTGGCAACCAAAGAGGAAAGAGTCGAATTGGACCCCTCCGGAAGGCCGCTGCCTTAGACTCGACATGTATGCTCAAGCCGTCAGGAGTCGTGTCAATGCCAGATTCATCAGTCGCATTCACAAGACAGCCCCGAACGTCACCCAAGCACAACGCAATGCCATCCGCGCTCTCAAGACCAACCGCAGCATCGTCATCAAACCAGCAGACCAGCAGCCACTGTCGCACTGAACAGAACGGACTACTGCAAAGAAGTATACCGACAACTGAACAACCAAGAACACTACAGACAGTTACCCGCAGATCCGACCAAGGAACACATCCGCCAACTTAACAGACTGATCAAGACCTTGGATCCAGATCTTCAGAGCACCCTACGTGCTCTCATCCCACGTACTCCCCGCATTGGAGATCTCTACTGCCTCCCGAAAATACATAAGGCCAACACACCAGGCCGCCCTATCGTTTCAGGCAATGGGACCCTGTGTGAGAACCTCTCTGGCTACATCGAGGGCATCTTGAAACCCATCGTACAAGGTACACCCAGCTTCTGTCGCGACACGACGGACTTCCTACAGAAACTCAGCACCCATGGACCAGTTGAACCAGGAACATTCCTCGTCACAATGGACGTCTCGGCACTCTACACCAGCATCCCCCATGACGACGGCATTGCTGCAACAGCCTCAGTACTCAACACCGACAACTGCCAATCTCCAGACGCAATTCTGCAACTCATCCGCTTCATTCTGGATCACAACGTCTTCACCTTCGACAACAAGTTCTTCATCCAGACGCACGGAACAGCCATGGGGACCATATTCGCACCCCAATACGCCAACATCTTCATGCATAAGTTTGAACAGGACCTACTCACCGCACAGGACCTTCAACCAACGTTATACACCAGGTACATCGATGACATTTTTTTCCTTTGGACCCACGGCGAAGAATCACTGAAACGACTACACGATGACATTAATAAGTTCCATCCAACCATCAGACTCACCATGGACTACTCTCCAAAATCAGTTGCATTCTTGGACACACTCGTCTCCATCAAGGACGGTCACCTCAGCACGTCGCTTTACCGCAAACCCACGGATAACCTCATGATGCTCCACTTCTCCAGCTTCCACCCTAAACACATTAAAGAAGCCATCCCCTATGGACAAGCGCTCCGTATACACAGGATCTGCTCAGACGAGGAGGAGCGTAACAGACATCTACAGACGTTGAAAGATGCCCTCGTACGAACGGATATGGCACTCGACTCATCGATCGACAGTTCCAACGCGCCACAGCGAAAAACCGGACCGACCTCCTCAGAAGACAAACATGGGACACAACCGACAGAATACCCTTCGTCGTCCAGTACTTCCCTGGAGCGGAGAAACTACGTCATCTTCTTCACAGCCTTCAACACGTCATTGATGACGATGAACATCTTGCCAAGGTCATCCCCACACCCCCACTACTTGCCTTCAAACAACCGCGCAACCTCAAACGAACCATTGTTTGCAGCAAACTACCCAGTCTTCAGAACAGGGACCACGACACCACACAACCCTGTCATGGCAATCTCTGCAAGAGGTGCCAGATCATTGACATGGATACCACTATTACACGTGAGAACACCACCCACCAGGTACGCGGTACATACTCATGCGACCCGGCCAACGTTGTCTACCTCATACGCTGCAGGAAAGGATGTCCCGAAGCGTGGTACATTGGCGAGACCATGCAGACGCTGCGACAACGAATGAACGGACATCGCGCAACAATCACCAGGCAGGAATGTTCCCTTCCAGTCGGGGAACACTTCAGCAGTCAAGGGCATTCAGCCTCTGATCTCCGGGTAAGCGTTCTCCAAGGCGGCCTTCAGGACCCGCGACAACGCAGAATCACCGAGCAGAAACTTATAGCCAAGTTCCGCACACATGAGTGCGGCCTCAACAGGGACCTGGGATTCATGTCGCATTACATTCATCCCCCACCATCTGGCCTGCAAAATCCTACCAACTGTCCTGGCTTGATACAATTTACACCTCTTTAACCTGGGGTTACCCCATCTCTGGATCTGTAAAGATTTAATCACCTGTTAATGCTCGCATTCCTAGCATTGTTTGGCATCTTTGAATTTGTCTATATATGTGTTTCTGGAACAGACCTCTGCATTCACCTGAGGAAGGAGCAGCGCTCCGAAAACGAGTGACATCGAAACAAACCTGTTGGACTTTAACCTGGTGTTGTAAGACTTCGTACTGTGCTCACCAGGGGAAGGCAGTAGTAGCCAGGCTCATGGCACCGTGGCTGGCTCTGCTGCACAGAAGGGCGGGAAAAAGACTGGCAGGGCTATAGTCTTGGGGATTCAATTGTAAGGGGAGTAGACAGGCATTTCTGTGGTTGAAAACGAGACTCCTGAATGGTATGTCGCCTCCCGGGTGCACGGGTCAGGGATGTCTCAGATCGGCTGCAGGACATACTGAAGTGGGAGGGTGAGCAGCCAGTTGTCGTGGTGCATATAGACACCAAAGATATAGGTAAAAAATGGGATGAGGTCCTACAATCAGAATTTAGGGAGTTAGGAGATAAGTTAAAAAGTAGGACCTCATAGTTAGTAATCTCAGGATTGCTACCAGTGCCACGAGACAGTCAGAGTAGAAATTCAAGAATAGTCAGAATGAATACGTGGCTTGAAAGATGGTGCAGGAGGGAGGGGTTCAGATTTTTTGGTCATTGGAACCGGTTCTGGGGGCGGTGGGACCATTACAAATCGGATGGTCTACACCTGGGCAAGACTGGAACCAATGTCCTAGAGGGTGCTTTTGCTAACACTGTTGGGGTGGTTTTAAACTAATGTGGCAGGGGGATGGGAACCAGATTAGGAAGTTAGAGGTCAGTAAAGAGGCAGCAACTAAAGCCAGTAAGGTACTAGATAATAAACTCATTGTGACTAAGGGGAAGAGTAGACAGGGAAGAGATGATGAACGCAAAGGGACAGGTGGTCTGAGGTGCATTTGTTTTAATGCGGGAAGTGTAGCAGGTAATGCAGATGAACTTAGGGCTTGCATTAGTACCTGGGAATATGATGTTTTGGGTATTACTGAGACTTGGTTGAGGGAAGGGCAAGATTTGCAACTAAATATCCCAGGGTATAGATGCTTCAGGAGGAATAGCGAGGGAGGTAAAAGGGGTGGAGGAGTTGCATTACTGGTCAGAAATTATATCACAGCTGTGATTAATTGTGACACTATGGAGGATTTGAGCACTGAGGCAATATGGGTAGAGCTAAGAAATAGGAAGGGTGCAGTAACATTGTTGGGACTTTACTACAGGCCTCCCAAAAGTGAGCGAGAAGTAGAGGTACAAATATGTAGACAGATTATAGAAAAATGTAGGAGCAATAGGGTGGTCGTGATGGGAGATTTTGACTTCCCCAACATTGAATGGGACTCATGTAGTGTTGGAGCCGTAGATGGAGCAGAATTTGTAAGGAGCATCCAGGAGAGTTTTTTAGAGCAGTATGTAAATAGTCCAACTCGGGCAGGGGCCATACTGGACCTGGTATTGGGGAATGATCCCGGCCAGGTGGTTGAAGTTTCAGTTGGTGATTACTTTGAGAATAGCGATCACAATTCCGTAAGTTTTAGAATACTCATGGACAAAGACGAGAGTGGTCCTAAAGGAAGAGTGATAAATTGGGGAAAGGCCAAGTATAACAAAATTCAGCAGGAGCTAGGGAATGTGGATAGGGAGCAGCTGTTTAATGTGGGAGTCTTTTAAGGAAAGGATGATTAGAGTACAGGACAGACATGTCCCTGTGAAAATGAGGGATGGAAATGGCAAGATTAGGGAACCATGGATGACGAGTAGACTTGTGAGACTAGCTAAGATGATAAAGGAAGCATACATAAGATCTAGGTGACTTATAACTGATGAAGCTTTGGAGGAATATCGGGAAAGTAGGACAAATCTCAAACGCGCAATAAAGAGGGCTAAAAGGGGTCCTGAAATATCTTTGGCTAACAGGGTTACGGAAAATCCCAAAGCCTTTTATTTGTATATAAGGAACAAGAGGGTAACTAGAGAAAGGATTGGCCCACTCAAAGACAAAAGAGGGAATTTATGCGTGGAGTCAGAGGAAATGGGTGAGATTCTTAATGAGTACTTTGCATCGGTATTCACCAAGGGGAGGGACATGACGGATGTTGAGGTTAGGGATGGATGTTAAAATACTCTAAGTTAAGTCGGCATAAGGAAGGGGGAAGTTTTGGATATTCTAAAAGGCATTAAGGTGGACAAGTCCCCAGGTCCAGATGGGATCTATCCCTGGTTACTGAGGGAAGCGAGGGACGAAATAGCTGGGGCCTTAACAGATATCTTTGCAGCATCCTTGAGCACGGGTGAGGTCCCGGAGGACTGGAGAATTGCTAATGTTGTCGCTTTGTTTAAGAAGGGTAGCAGGGATAATCCAGGGAATTATAGACCTGTGAGTTTGATGTCAGTGGTAGGCAAACTGTTGAAGAAGATACTGAGAGATCAATTCATATTTGGGAGAAAATCAGTGATAGGCAGCATGGTTTTGTACAGGGAAGGTCATGTCTTACAAACCTAATAGGATTCTTTAAGGAAGTGACAAAGTTAATTGATGAGTGAAGGGCTGTAGATGTCATATACATGGACTTCAGTAAGGCGTTTGATAAAGTTTCCCATGGCAGGTTGATGGAAAAAATGAAGTCGCATAGGGTTCAGGGTGTGCTAGCTAGATGGATAAAGAACTGGCTGGGCAACAGGAGACAGAGAGTAGTGGTGGAAGGGAGTGTCTCAAAATGGAGAAGGGTGACTAGTGGTGTTCCACAGGGATCCGTGCTCGGACCACTGTTGTTTGTGATATACATAAATGATCTGGACGAAGGCATAGGTGGTCTGATTAGCAAGTTTGCAGATGATACTAAGATTGGTGGAGTTGCAGATAGCAAGGGGGGCTGTCAGAGAATACAGCAAAATATAAATAGATTGGAGAGTTGGGCAGAGAAAGGGCAGATGGAGTTCAATCCAGGCAAATGCGAGGTGATGCATTTTGGAAGATCCAATTCAAGAGCGGACTATACGGTCAATGGAAGAGTCCTGGGGAAAATTGATGTACAGAGAGATCTGGGAGTTCAGGTCCATTGTACCCTGAAGATGGCAACGCAGGTCGATAGAGTGGTCAAGAAGGCATACAGCATGCTTGCCTTCATCGGACGGGGTATTGAGTACAAGAGTCGGCAGGTCATGTTACAGTTGTATAGGACTTTGGTTAGGCCACATTTGGAGTACTGCGGGCAGTTCTGGTCGCTACATTACCAGACGGATGTGGATGCTTTAGAGAGGGTGTAGAGGAGGTTCACCAGGATGTTGCCTGGTATGGAGGGTGCTAGCTATGAAGAAAGGTTGAGTAGATTAGGATTGTTTTCATTGTAAAGACGGAGGTTGAGGGGGGACCTGATTGAGGTCCACAAAATTATGAGAGGTATGGACAGGATGGATAGCAACAAGCTTTTTCCAAGAGTGGGGATGTCAATTACAAGGGGTCACGATTTCACGGTGAGAGGGGGAATGTTTAAGGGAGATGTGCGTGGAAAGTCTTTTACGCAGAGGGTGGTGGGTGCCTGGAACGTTTTGCCAGCGGAGGTGGTAGAGGCGGGCACGATAGCATCATTTAAGATGCATCCAGACAGATATATGAATGGGCGGGGAACAGAGGGAAATAGATCCTTGGAAAATAGGCGACAGGTTTAGATGAAGGATCTGGATCGGCGCAGGCTGGGAGGGTTGAAGGGCCTGTTCCTGTGCTGTAATTTTCTTTGTTCTTTGTTCTAATGCCCTATGCATAAAATTACTCTTTTTAAGATCCAACTTGAAGGCCCAAAAATGCAGCACAGTTAGTGGAAACTTACCATGGTCATTAATTTGATCTGTGGTGTGGCCAATTGTGTAGGAGGGTCAGCTTCAGCCAATGTACTTTTAAACAAATGCAAAAACAACACAGAAATTCGATTTGCATTCGGCATAATTTGCAATTGAAATCCCTTGAATATTGAGCTAGTTTGGCTAGTTTTGGGTGAATTGTACTGGAAATATCAGCACAATTCTACCCACTGGCCCATGTGCTGCATCTGCCCACTAAGTGTCCGCCCGCATACTGCATCCACTACCCAAGTTATCCCACATCATATTTGGAAAGTGCCATATAGACCAAAAAATCATGAGTATAAAATAAATCAATAAATAATTAACCTAATAACATTTATTGTTCTTAAATAGAAACAGAGTCGGGACAACATCCGATAAGAACCAGCAAGTAACAAAAACCTATCAGTGTTCAAGCCGTGCACAGTGTTCAGTACCATTCACAACCCCTCACATTCTGAAACAGTCCATGTCCACCAGCAGCGAGACCTGGACAAAATTCAGGCTTAGGCTGAAAAGTGCCAAGTAACATTCATGTCGCACCAGTGACAGGCAATAACCATCTCTGACAAGAAATAGCCTAATTACCTCCCTTTGACTTTCAATGGCATTACCATCATTGAACCGCTCATTATCAACTTCCTGGGGGTTACCATTGGCCAGAAACTTGTTACGATCCACGTAGAGACTGATAACTTTTAAAAAGAGATATGAATTTCCGATTGTCTGATGCAAAAGAACCCCATCAGGAGATTTCACAATTGAAGACTTTCATTGTAAAAACACACTTTTTTTTATTTATTCATGGGATGTGGGTGTCAGCATTTATTGCCCATCCCTAATTGCCATTGAGGGGGCAGTTAACAGTCAACCACATTGCTGTGGGTCTGGAGTCACATGTAGGTTTGCAGACTTTGACAATGGTTAGTCACTTTTATGTCTAGCAAGTCAGGAATTCATTTAATTAAATCACAGAATACAAAGGGAGGGGCGAGGGAAGGACCACAGGTCTCCCTCCCAGGCATATTCTATATCTTCCCCTTGCACAGAGCGATCACAACCATTTCACTTCAGGAAAACAACAGGATTTTGAACAGGACAAATAAAAAGTGGATAAATGTACCACCTGATATGCTACATAGAAACCAAAAAGGCCCCTGATTCAATCCCTCGCACGGTGTTAGTAGGCCGCAGTTGAAACTCTAACTATAGTTAGTGCCACTGCACTCTCAGGCTGGGGAAGGGAGAGAAGAAAAAGTCGAAGGCTCCTGCTCCTGCCTGCATGGCTGCTGCAGCACAATGGGTATGGGTGTATGTACAATAAGAACTGGATCAAGTTGGCTGAAATGTGTATTATAAAAGGTCTGGTAAGATGTACTTTGATTCCCACGTTAAGAATAAACATTTCAACGAAGGGCTGGGGGAATCATTGATTAGCATCGAATCATTACCTTAAGAAGAGGAACTGGGAAAAAGTGAGCAATTTGGGTGACAGGGGGTGGAAAAGGAATGTAAGCTGGGACAGGTCTCATCAGCCTGTGGTGTTTCTCATTATTTATTCATATTAAAAAATCATTATAGTGTTTTGTTTCTCGGCATGCTTTCATTACTTTATATAATATTCTGTTAGAACCTTAGTTAGAATATCGTATTCCTGTCTGGCTATAATAGAGAATAGGTCTCTTGTATTGATATTACTCCAAATGGGGGGAATTAACATTGTATTTGCGAACCATTTTTATATTACAGACCTGGCCTCCAATTCTAAATGGCAGCCTTGCATTTATTGCTGCAAGATAACCGTTCTCACATTACTCAGTCCCTAATGAGCCTTATCAGACAGAAATCTCTGCTCTGTCTGAAAAGGGATATCTTGAAGAATGTCCTCTGTCATTCCAATTCATTGATTTGGATCTTTTTTCTTCTGTTCAGTACACCAGCAAAGCATCTCAGAAAGAGATGCAATAACATAAAGAAAATGAATTTATATGGAAAGAAATGTGTATAGCAATTTCCACAACATCAGGATGTTCCAAATAGCTTCACAGTCAAGTAAGAGCAATTCCACAATATCGGAAACATGGCAACAAATTTGCACACAGCCGAGTTTCACAAATACCAATACAATAATAGCCATATGACGATTTAATGATTTCCATTGAGGGATGAATATTCGAAGGTAAAGAGGGGAGAATCTTTATGCTTTCTTTCATCCGCTTTTCTACATTCACCTGAGACGGCAGGCAGGGCCTCGGTTTAACAAGCAGCTACTCTGGTTCATATGCCCAGGTCACTGCAGCGGGACTTGAACCCATGACTTCCGGACTCAGAGATGAGAGTGTTACTGCTGAACCATAGTTGACACCCAGGTCTAGCAAAAGAAGCAGTTTTCTCGATAATGCACAAAAAATGCTCATTAACCCCTACCTTCATTAGAATTCCTGGCCTCATCCCTCCATATTACCATAACCTCCTCCAGTCTTCTGAGATCTTTGCATTCCTCCAATTCTGCCCACCTACACTCGCCCAATTTTCTTTTTAAAATTTAGAGTACCCAATTAATGTTTTCCAATTTAGGGGCAATTTAGCGTGGCCAATCCACCTACACTGCACATCTTTGAGTTGTGGGAGTGTAAGCCACGCAAACACGGGGAGAATGTGCAAACACCACACGGACAGTGACCCAGAATCGGGATCGAACCTGGGACCTCGGCGCCGTGAGGCAGCAATGCTAACCACTGCGCCGTGCTGCCCCACTCACCCAATTTTAATCTATCCACTTATTTTGGACAGCTTCTCACATTTCGGATCATTGGCAGACACCCTCTATCACCATCGGGACTTCTCAGAAGCAGGCAAAGCATTTCTTAAACATTTATTTTCATGCTTTCTCTACATGTCATCCAAGGTTGGAGGCTGGTTTAGCTCAGTTGGCTAGACAGCTGGTTCGTGATGCAGAGCGAGGCCAGCAGCGCGTGATCAAATCTCCTGATGGGAGGAGATTATTCATGACGGGCCCACCTTCTCAATCTTGCCCCTCGCCTGAGGTGTAGTGATCCTCAGGTTAAATCACAACCAATCAACTCTCCCCCTCAAAGGGGAAAGGAGTCTATGGTCATCTGGGACTTTGGCGACTTCACCCTTACCCAAGAATGCAAGAAGCAGTTGTTGCAAATTTGTGTCCTCATTTGATAACCAGGCTGTTTTGTCATGTTCTGCTGGTATGGTGAATCTACAGAAAGGAAGATTAGAAGCTGTTATGTTCTTCAACATAAATGTACCAATCATACATGAGGCTTGGTGAAAAATAATGTGGGTTCCTTTTTTTGAAGATAAGGCTGTATACAGATAACATTCACTAGGAGGCGATGTATTGTTCATCTAATCTCTACCAGCTGCCGACAGTCATAGGACGAGTACATCATATCCTGTCAAGCTGTGAAATGATTAACAGTAGTTTGGATACGCCATATTGAAGGTGCATGCACTTCATATTGAAACTTCCCCCTTCTTTTTCTGACTAGAGGTTTACCCTTAAAGGAGCAAGCTATTCACATGACAACAAAACCAAATAACAATGGGTGGGATCCTCCGTTCCTGAGACTAAGTGTTGATGCCGGGGCAGGATTCATGGGCTTCCACGACAGCAAAACTGGCGCCGCACCTGGACCGATTCAGCAACTGTGGAGGAGCTAGCACCAGCGAAATGAGGAACACAATTGATTCGCCGGGTCTCTGATTGACAGCCGGGAGGCTGACATGCTGCAGCCGCATTGCACATTAAAATCCCCACACACATACATCCCAACAAGATGGCACTGGTTGTGTTGGAGCTCGTCCATCCCTCTGATGGATCAGCTGGGGCCAGAGGATACCCAGTGGTGTGTGGCCTGGGGGACACACCCATACGACCTGTGGCCATAGGTTCACAATGGCCAGTCAGCGGCATGCGCAGCTGCATGACTGCCTTGTAGACCGCGGCAATGCCGCTCCGTGCCGTCCACCCCGACCCCACAGCCCACCTCCTGGCTACCCCTTGCTATTCCTCCTGGCCCTGGCAGAAGCCCCCGGCCCACAGCATGACTTTCCACAAACTATGGCAATGTTGGACACTTTCCGTACCCTCTCTCTCCCTCAACAGCCACGATGCCAGTTTCACGACTTTTAAAGGCACAAGGGAACTTCACCTTGGGAATTCGCCCCAGTGGAGGCGGAGCATCACGGAGGTTCCGGAGAATACCAGGTCAGGACCGCTAATGATATGCCAGCGGGGTTTACTGAACGTGCGTTCTGGAATGCATTGATGCCGCTGTTGCACCACAAAATTGTGATTTGGCGTGAACGATGCCTATGATTTCGGAGTCAAAATCGATTCTCCACCCAATCGCGTTTCCCAATTCCGGAGTCGCCCCAAGGAGAATCCCGCCCAAGGTGGCTGACGTGCCATCAATTAACACAAGACGAGTAGTGAACAAAACTGTGGCTTTAATAAGCTAAACAGAAAGCCTCCTGGCCACTGATCCCGAACTGGGGCAGGGTCGGAGGTCAGCCACCTTTATACAGAGCCCGAGGGGAGGCGGAGCATCAGGCAGTGGTTTACCACAATACATGTAATACAGTAACAGTTTACCACAATACATATAATACACTAACAGTGGTTTACCACATTCACCCCCTGTTTAAAAAAAAGAGTCCAGTGGGGGTGAAGTGGACTTAAAGGTCGAGTCTGTCAGGGGCTTTGACCTTCCGCCGTGATCGCCTCAGTCCCGCTGTGGTGTGTGCACTGGTGTCGGGACCTGCGCGTCCGGGAGCGTGTTGCCTTCTTCTTCGCCCAGTAGATGAGTCAGTGGAGGGGAGGGGGGCGGTGTAGGGGCGGGGGTGGTTGTGATGGTCGCCGGTGGGCCTGCGGGTGCCAAATCATGAAATAGCCGGGTAGTGATGGAGGGAGACGGTGTAGGGTTGGGGGTGGTGGTGATGTTGCTAGGGAACCTGCAGGTGCCAAATCCTGGAAGGAGACTGTGTCCTGCCGCCCAACCTGATGTGCCACGTAGGCATATTGAGGGTTGGCATGGAGGAGCAGGACCTTCTCGACGAGGGAATCCGATTTATGACTCCTCGCATGCTTCCGGAGGAGGTCGGGCCCTGGGACTGTCAGCCAGGACAGGAGCAAGACCCCTGAGGTGGACTTCCTAGGGAAGGCAAACATACGTTCGTGAGGGGTCTCATTGGTGGCAGTACACAGGAGCGGCCGGATGGAGTGGAGCGCATCGGGAAGGACCTCCTGACAGCGGGAGACTGGGAGACTTCTAAACCGTAGGGCCAGAAGGACGGCCTTCCAGACTGTCACGTTCTCCCTCTCCACCTGTCCGTTTCCCCGGGGGCTAAGCAGGAACTGACGCAACTCGTCGCTCATGAAGGAGGAACCCCGATCGCTATGGATGTAGGTGGGGAAACTGAACAAGGTGAAGAGACTGTGCAGGGCCTTGATGATGGTGGCAGAGGTCATGTCAGGGCGTGGGATGGCAAAGGGGAATCGTGAGTACTCATCAACAATGTTGAGGAAGGACTTCCGGTTGCGGTGATGCCTAGCTAGCCGCACGTTTCAGCGGCTCCAGCTCCGACGGACCTTCGGGCTCTTTTAAGAGCCCCAACGGGGAATTTTTTGACGACGCAACCCGGTGTGGGGTGAGTGAGAAGGGAGTCCCCCCCCCAAACGAAGGAGGAAAAAAACGGCGGCGGCGGCTGAAGCGCGAGGAATCGTCGACCAAAGGGTCAGAAAGAGAGAAGTACAAGATGGCGGCGGAGAAAGCGCAGGCGACATGGGGGCCTGAGCAGGATGAAATTGTGAGACGGTGCGTGGAGCTGCTGAAGAGGGAGGTGCTGACCCCGATGCTACAGGCAATTGAGGGGCTCAAGGAGACACTAAAGACCCAGGAGACAGAGCTCCGCGTGGTGGAGCAGAAGGTGACAGATATTGAGGACGAGATCCTGGGCCTGGCGGTTAAGACACAGACGCACGAGGCACTTCATAAAAAGTGTACTGAAAGGATCGAGGCCCTAGAAAACAGAGCGCAAAGGAAGAACCTTCGGATACTGGGTCTCCCTGAGGGTGTGGAAGGAGTGGACTGTGGAGCGTATGCAAGTACGATGCTGAGCTCACTGATGGGTGCTGAGGCCCCTACGGGCCCCTTGGAGGTGGAGTGGGCAAATCGGATTCCGGCGAGGAGACCAAAAGCGGGAGAACCACCCAGGGCGATAATCGTGCGATTTTACCGTCTTAAGGATAGAGAAGAGGTCCTGAGATGGGCTAAAAAGGTGCGGAGTAGCAGATGGGAGAATGCAGTGGTACGGGTGTACCAGGATTGGAGTGCGGAGGTGGCGATAAGGAGTGCGAGCTTTAACCGAGCCAAAGAGGTGTTGCATATAAGGAAGGTGAAGTGCGGGATGCTGCAGCCGGCAAGACTATGGGTCACGTATCAGGAGAGACACCATTATTTCGAGACGGCGGAGGAAGCATGGACCTTCATCAAAGAAGAGAAATGGATCGGAACTGAGGGACTGATGCTGCAGGAAATGTTATTGTTAATGTTATGGTTGAAGTTAATTGAGAAGTAAATTGGGAAGGGGGGAGACATTGGGGAAATGTGGGCGCCGGTGAGGGGGGAAAGACGGGACATAGTTGGAGAATGGGGAAGGGGAGGGGGAGGGGGAGGGGAAAGGGAGCTGCGCCATAACAGGTGGGTGAGGTAAAGGGATGTTCCCGCGCCAGAAAGAATAAGGCGGGAAGACAGGCGCAAGGCGGATGGGAGTTCCCCACACGGGGGGGTCGAGGAGTGAGCAGGAGTAGCCGGGGTCAGTTGAAGTCAGCTGACTTACGGAAGTAATATGGGGGGAGCAATCGTGCTAGAAAGAGATCTAGCGGGGAGGGGGGGAGGGAGTGGGAGGGGGGGGACAACTGGGTTGCTGCTGCGGAAATCCAAAAGGAAATGGCTAAAGAGTGGGTGGGCGGGGATGGTGTGCGACGCTGGGGGAGCGAGCGGGAGCGCGGAGGCGGGATATGGGACTGGCCTAGAGAAGGTAATGGCTAGTCGGCACGGGAGGGGGGCAGGTAGCCCCCTAGTGAGGCTGATCACGTGGAACGTGAGAGGCCTGAACGGACCGATAAAAAGGGCCCCAGTGCTCGCGCATTTGAAAGGACTAAGGGCAGACGTGGTTATGCTCCAAGAGACGCACCTAAAGGTGGCGGACCAAGTTAGGTTAAGGAAAGGATGGGTGGGACAGGTGTTCCACTCAGGACTGGACGCAAAGAACAGAGGGGTGGCCATTTTGGTGGGGAAACGGGTAGCATTTGAAGCAAAGAACATCGTAGCAGATAGCGGAGGTAGATATGTAATGGTGAGCGGCAGGCTGGAGGGAATGGAGGTCGTGTTGGTTAATGTGTATGCCCCAAACGGGGACGATGCGGGATTTATGAGACGGATGCTGGGGCGTATACCGGACCTGGAGGTAGGAAACTTGATTTTAGGAGGGGACTTTAATACGGTGCTGGACCCGGGGCTAGATAGATCCAGCTCAAGGACCGGAAGAAGGCCGGCAGCGGCCAAGGTACTTAAGGGGTTTATGGACCAAATGGGGGGAGTGGATCCATTGGCGATTTCTTAGACCTAGGACTAGGGAGTTTTCCTTCTTTTCCCATGTCCATAAAGTGTACTCCCGGATAGATTTTTTTGTTTTGGGAAGGTCGTTGATCTCTAGGGTGGAAGAAACTGAGTACTCAGCCATAGCGGTTTCGGATCATGCCCCACATTGGGTGGACCTGGAATTAGGAGAGGAAAGGGAGCAGAGAACACTCTGGCGATTAGATGTGGGACTGATGGCGGATGAGGGAGTGTGTGCAAGAGTGCGGGGGTGTATTGAGAGATACCTGGAGGTCAATGACGACAGCGAGGTCCCTGTGGGAGTGGTATGGGAAGCACTAAAAGCGGTGGTCAGAGGAGAGCTGATCTCCATTGGGGCCCACAAAAGGAAAACAGAGGCCAAGGAAAGGGAAAGATTACTGGGGGAGATTTTAAGGGTGGATAGGGAATTTGCAGAGACCCCGGAGGAGGAATTGTACAGGGAGAGGAGACGACTCCAGACGGAGTTTGACCTTCTGACCACTAGAAAGGCGGAGGTACTGTGGAGGAAGGCACAGGGGAGGAGGTATGAATATGGGGGAAAGGCTAGTCGCCTGTTGGCTCATCAATTGCGAAAGAGGGCAGCAGCGAGGGAGATAGGAGGAAGTAGAGACGAAAGTGGAGACACGGTGCGAAGGGCAGGAAAGATATATGAGGTGTTCAAGACCTTCTATGAGGAACTGTATAGGTCTCAACCCCCAGAGGGAGAGGAGGGGATGCGGCAATTCCTGGACCAATTGAGGTTCCCGAAAGTGGAGGAGCAGGAGGTGGTAGGCCTGGGGGCACCGATTGGGGTGGACGAGGTTATTAAGGGACTGGGAAGCATGCAAGCAGGGAAGGCCCCGGGACCAGACGGGTTCCCGGTGGAATATTACAGAAAATATGTGGACTTGTTGGCCCCGTTGATGGTGAGGACGTTCAATGAGGCCAGGGAAGGGGGGACTCTACCCCCGACGATGTCGGAGGCGACGATATCGTTAATTTTGAAGAGGGATAAAGATCCGTTGCAGTGCGGGTCCTATAGACCTATTTCATTATTGAACGTGGACGGCAAAGGTACTGGCATCGAGGATAGAGGACTGTGTCCCGGGGGTGGTGCACGAAGACCAGACAGGGTTCGTAAAAGGGAGACAACTGAATGTTAACGTGCGACGACTATTAGGGGTGATAATGATGCCCCCAGTGGAGGGGGAGGCAGAGATAGTGGCGGCAATGGACGCAGAGAAGGCATTTGATAGGGTGGAGTGGGAGTATTTATGGGAAGTGTTAAGGAGGTTTGGGTTCGGGAACGGGTTCATTAGCTGGGTTAGACTTCTCCAACGGCAAGCGTAGTTACAGGTCGACATAGATCGGAGTATTTCCGACTATATAGGGGAACAAGACAGGGATGCCCGCTGTCTCCATTGTTGTTCGCGTTGGCAATTGAACCTCTGGCCATGGCGTTGAGAGACTCCAGGAAATGGAGAGGGGTGGTTAGACGGGGAGAAGAACACCGAGTCTCGTTATACGCAGATGACCTATTGTTATACGTGTCGGACCCAGCAGGGGGGGGATGATAGAGGTTATGCGAATTTTGAGGGGGTTCGGGGATTTCTCGGGGTATAGGCTAAACATGGGGAAGAGTGAATTATTTGTGATACATCCAGGGGACCAGAGTAGAGAGATAGAAGGCTTGCCTCTAAGGAAAGTGGAAAGAAACTTCCGATACCTGGGGATTCAGATCGCTAGGAGCTGGGGAACCTTGCACAGACTTAATCTGACACGGCTGGTAGAACAAATGGAGGAGGACTTCAAGAGGTGGGACATGCAGCCTCTATCGCTGGCGGGCAGGGTGCAAGCAATTAAGATGATGGTCCTCCCGAGGTTCTTATTTGTATTTCAATGTCTCCCTATACTAATCACCAAGACCTTTTTTAATAAAATAGACAGGAGCATCACGAGCTTCGTGTGGGCAGGGAAAGTTCCGAGAGTAAGGAGGGGGTTCCTTCAGCGTAGTAGGGACAGAGGAGGATTGGCACTACCGAACTTGGGCGATTACTATTGGGCCGCCAATGTGGCAATGATACGTAAATGGATGATGGAGGGTGAGGGAGCGGCGTGGGAAAGACTGGAGAGAAAGTCCTGTAAAGGGACGAGCTTAGAGGCGCTGGTGACGGCGCCGCTACCGTTCTCACCTAAAAAGTTTACCACGAACCCGGTGGTGGCGGCAACATTGAATATCTGGGGACAGTGGAGGCGACAGAGAGGGGTGCGGGGAGCCCTGGTGGGGTCCCCAATCAGGAACAACCATAGGTTCGCCCCAGGAAGAATGGATGGAGGATTTCAGAGCTGGTACCAGTTGGGAATTAGGAGGGTGGGAGATTTATTTATAGATGGGACTTTTGCGAGCTTGGGAGCATTGGAGGAAAAGTATAAGTTGCCCCGGGGAAATTTCTTGAGATGTATGCAGGTGAGGGCGTTTACTAGACAACAGGTGAGGGAATTTCCGTTGCTCCCGACACAGGGGATACAGGACAGGGTGCTTTCAGGGGTGTGGGTCGGAGAGGGCAAGGTGTCAGAGATTTACCGAGAGATGAGGGAAGAGGGGGAGGAGTCGGTGGGCGAACTAAAAGGAAAGTGGGAAGAAGAACTAGGGGAGGAGATAGAGGAGGGTATACCCTGTCCTGTATCCCCTGCAATAAGGTTCCCCACGGTAGGCTATTGCAAAAAATACGGAGGCTGGGGATTGAGGGTGATTTAGAGATGTGGATCAGAAATTGGCTAGCTGAAAGAAGACAGAGGGTGGTGGTTGATGGGAAATGTTCAGAATGGAGTACAGTCACAAGTGGAGTACCACAAGGATCTGTTCTGGGGCCGTTGCTGTTTGTCATTTTTATCAATGACCTAGAGGAAGGCGCAGAAGGGTGGGTGAGTAAATTTGCAGACGATACTAAAGTCGGTGGTGTTGTCGATAGTGTGGAAGGATGTAGCAGGTTACAGAGGGATATAGATAAGCTGCAGAGCTGGGCTGAGAGGTGGCAAATGGATTTAATGTAGAGAAGTGTGAGGTGATTCACTTTGGAAGGAATAACAGGAATGCGGAATATTTGGCTAATGGTAAAGTTCTTGAAAGTGTGGATGAGCAGAGGGATCTAGGTGTCCATGTACATAGATCCCTGAAAGTTGCCACCCACGTTGATAGGGTTGTGAAGAAGGCCTATGGAGTGTTGGCCTTTATTGGTAGAGGGATTGAGTTCCAGAGTTGCAGCTGTACAGAACTCTGGTACGGCCGCATTTGGAGTATTGTGTACAGTTCTGGTCACCGCATTATAGGAAGGACGTGGAGGCTTTGGAGCGGGTGCAGAGGAGATTTACCAGGATGTTGCCTGGTATGGAGGGAAAATCTTATGAGGAAAGGCTGATGGACTTGAGGTTGTTTTCGTTGGAGAGAAGAAGGTTAAGAGGAGACTTAATAGAGGCATACAAAATGATCAGGGGGTTGGATAGGGTGGACAGTGAGAGCCTTCTCCCGCGGATGGATATGGCTGGCACGAGGGGACATAACTTTAAACTGAGGGGTAATAGATATAGGACAGAGGTCAGAGGTAGGTTCTTTACGCAAAGAGTAGTGAGGCCGTGGAATGCCCTATCTGCTACAGTAGTGAACTCGCCAACATTGAGGGCATTTAAAAGTTTATTGGATAAACATATGGATGATAATGGCATAGTGTAGGTTAGATGGCTTTTGTTTCGGTGCAACATCGTGGGCCGAAGGGCCTGTACTGCGCTGTATTGTTCTATGTTCTATGTTCTATGTGGGCTGATGCCCTAAGCAGGGTAAATTCCTCTTCCTCATGCGCCAGGCTTAGCCTGATTCAATTTAAGGTGCTACATAGAGCACACATAACAGGAGCAAGATTGAGCAGGTTCTTTGGAGTGGAGGACAAATGTGGGAGGTGTGGCGTGAGCCCGGCAAACCACGCACATATGTTTTGGGCGTGCCCGGCACTGGAAGGGTATTGGAAGGGAGTGACGGGAGTGATTTCGAAGGTGGTGAAGGCCCGGGTCAAACCAGGCTGGGGGTTAGCTCTATTTGGAGTTGCGGATGAGCCGGGAGTGCAGGAGGCGAAAGAGGCCGACGTTGTGGCCTTTGCGTCCCTCATAGCCCGGCGCAGGATCCTACTCATGTGGAAGGAGGCGAAACCTCCCGGACTGGAGGCCTGGGTAAATAATATGGCGGGGTTCATTAAACTGGAGCAGATAAAGTTTGCCCTGAGAGGATCGGCTCAAGGGTTCACCAAGCGGTGGCAGCCATTTCTCGACTACCTAGGGGAACGTTAGAGGGAAGACAGATGACCAGCAGCAGCAACTCAGGGGGAAGGGGGGGGGGGGAGGGGGGGGGGGGGGGGTTTAGTTTAGTTTAGGTCAAAAGATAATGGGGTTTTGTTACTTGTGTATTGTTAAATATTTCTGTATTGTTACGTTTGCTTTGTAAGAGGGGAAAAATTGTTGTTTGGGAAAAAAATTTCAATAAAATATATATTTTTAAAAAAAACAATGTTGAGGAAGTACACGTTACGGTCAGTGGAGGGGCGGGGCCCTTTGAAGTCGATGCTGAGGTGCTCAAAGGGGCGGGAGGCCTTTACCAGGTGCGCTCTGTCTGGCCGATAGAAGTGCGGTTTGCACTCCGCGCAGACCTGGCAGTCCCTGGTCATTGTCCTGACCTCCTCGATGGAGTAAGGCAGATTGCGAGCCTTGATGAAATGGAAAATACGGGTGACCCCCGGGTGACAGAGGTCATTGTGGAGGGCCCGAAGTCGGTCTACTTGTGTGCTGGCACATGTACCGCGGGATAGGGCATCTGGGGGCTCATTGAGCTTCCCCGGCCGGTACAAGATATCGTAGTTGTAGGTGGAGAGCTCGATCCTCCACCTCAGAATCGTGTCATTCTTTATCTTGCCCCGCTGTGTGTTATTGAACATGAAGGCAACCGACCATTGGTCAGTGAGGAGAGTGAATCGCCTGCCGGCCAGGTAATGCTTCCAATGTCGCACAGCTTCTGCAATGGCTTGGGCTTCCTTTTCGACGGAGGAGTGTCGAATTTCGGAGGCATGGAGGTACGGGAGAAGTAAGCCACGGGCCTGCCCGCCTGGTTGAGGGTAGCGGCCAGGGCAAAGTCCGACGCACTGCTCTTCACCTGGAACGGAATGGACGCGTCCACAGCGAGCATTGCGACTTTTGCAATATCTGCCTTGATGCAGTTGAAGGCCAGGCGGGCTTCAGCCGTCAGGGGAAAAATGGTGGATTTAATGAGTGGACGGGCCTTGTCCGAATAATTGGGGACCCACTGGGCATAATAAGAGAAGAACCCCAGGCATCTCTTCACGGCCTTGGGGCAGTGGGGGAGGGGAAGTTCCAGGAGGGGGCGCTTGCGGTTGGGGTCGGGCCCCAGGGCTTCGTTTTCCACAACGTAGCCAAGGATGACTAGGCGGGTTGTGCGGAAAACTCATTTCTCCTTATTGTATGTGGGGTTAAGGAGCTTAGTGGTGTGGAGGAAATGCCGGAAGTTTGCGTCATGGTCCTGCTGGTTATGGGCGTAGATGGTGACATTATCTAGGTACGGGAACGTGACCCGCAGCCCGTACTGGTCAGGCATTCAGTCCATTTCTCGCTGGAAGACCGAGACCCCATTGGCGATGCCGAAGGGAACCCTGAGGAAGTGGTAGAGACGGCCATCTGCCCCGAAGGCAGTGTATTGGCGGTCCTCCGGGCGGATATGGAGCTGGTGTTACGCGGACTTCAAGTCAACCGTGGAGAAGACTCGATACTGCGCAATCTGATTGACCATGTCAGGTATGCGGGGGAAGGGGTACGCATCGAGCTGCGTGTACCGGTTGATGGTCTGACTGTAGTCGATGACCATCCGGTGCTTCTCCCCAGTCTTGACGACCACCACTTGGACTCTCCAGGGGCTGGTACTAGCTTCAATGATGCCCTCTCGTAGGAGTCGCTGGACCTCCGACCTGCTAAAGGCTCTGTCCCGGGCACTGTATCGTCTGCTCCTAGTGGCGACGGGCTTACAATCCGGGGTGAGGATAGCGAAGAGTGAGGGTGGGGCGACCTTAAGGGTCGCAAGGCTACAGACGGTGAGGGGGGCAGGGGTCCACCGAACTTTAAGGTCAGGCTTTGGAGGTGACACTGAAAGTCGAGCCCCAGTAATAGGGCAGCGCAGAGATGGGGGAGGCCATCGAGCTTAAAGTTAGTGTACTCTACACCTTGTACTGAAAGGGTCGCGACACAGCACCCCCGGATTTCTACGGAATGTGATCCGGAAGCCAGGGAGATTTTCTGGGTTGCGGGTAAAATTGGGAGGGAGCAGCGCCTTACCGTATCTGGGTGGATAAAGCTGCCGGAGTCGATGAGGCAGGCCGCCTCGTGCCCGTTGATCCGGACGGTCATTGTGGATTTCGTGAGATGATGAGGTCGAGACTGGTCGAGTGTGATGGAGGCGAGCTTCGGAAGGTGGTGGGTGCGCCGATCGAAGGTAGCAGTGGCCAGCGTACGACCGGGTGAGCAGGGATCCCAGGAGGCGACGGAGTGGTTCCAAAATGGGTCGTCAAAGGTGGCGGCCCCCATGGGTTGCGCGTGGTGAGTGGAGGCGAAGATGGCGGCCCCCACATGTCGCACATGGCGGATGGCGCGGCAGATGGGGGCAGTCCCGACATACAACAGGCAGCGCTGCTGTGCCTAGGAGCTTTAGGGACAGGTCGGGCCTGGCAGACTTTGGTGAAGTGGCCCCTCCTCCAACACCCGTTGCAAATCGCGTTCCGTGCAGGGCAACGTTGTCTGGGGTGCTTACCCTGGCTGCAAAAGTAGCATTTCGGGCTTCCGGAGTTGGCGGACTGCTGCGCAGCACAGTCTTGCGCCGCACTCGAGTCGGGTGATGGCGGCGCCCACAACGTCCACGAGGGTGCCGCGTGGTCGGAGGTGTAGGTCTCTATGTTCTGGAAAGCCACTTCCAGCGAGTTTGAGAGCTGCACTGTTTCTTTGAGGCCGAGTGTACCCCCTTCTAGCAAGTTCTGGTCGATGTAATTGGATTTAATGCCCACGACACAGGCGTCCCTGATCAGCAGCTCCGTGTGTTGGACTGCCGTTACCGCCTGGGAAGCACAGATCCGGCCGAGTACCCGCATGCCACGCAGGAATTCGGCTTGTGATTTTCTGGGGCGTTGTCGCCTCGTGGCAAGGCGGTGCCTTTGCGTACTGTCCCTTCAGCAGCATTATCGCCTCTGTATACGAGGGAGGGTCTCTGATGCGAAGGAAAACTTGCAGGCTCGCCCGTGTGTTGAGTATTTGAAGCTTTTGGAGGTCGGTGACGTCATCGGTGGAGGATCCGAGGTAAGCTTCGAAGCAGCTTAGCCAGTGCTCGAATGTCACAGTGGTGTCGGCTGCTTGTGAGTCCAGCTCCAGGCGATCAGGCTTGAGTGATGAACTCATCTTAAAAGTTTAGCTTATTAAATTGATGGGCCATCAATTAACACAAGACGAGTAGTGAATGAAACTGTGGCTTTAATAGGCTAAACAGAAAGTCTCCTGGTCACTGATCCCGAACTGGGGTAGGGCCGGAGGTCAGCAACCTTTATACCGAGCCTGAGGGGAGGCGGAGCCATCAGGCAGTGGTTTACCACACTACATGTAGTACAGTAACAACTTACCACAATACATATAATACACTAACAGTGGTTTACCACAGTGTCTGAATGTACTTTAACACAGAGGAATCACATTGCAAGTCTCTGACAGCTTGCTTATCCATCCAAAGTTAGTTATTCTTGTTAGAGGCTGCTGTATGTTTTAAGAATTATGGTTAGGGATACGACTTCCGGTGGGGGAAGAGAGCAGCCGCGGGTTGAGTGGCTCCCCAGTCGTATCCCGTGCCCCTCCCAAAAAACTTGCGCCTAAGAGCGCGAACTTGCCCCCTCTCTCCCTGCCCCCCCCCCCCCCCGCGCACAGCAGCATAGGAGCGGCGACCGGGACCGCAAACCTGAAGTAAGCGCTCGGGACAAGAGCCAACGGAGCCAGCGACCAGGAGAGCGGCCCCCGCCAACGGTCTGGTGGCAAACATGTGGGGCGTCATTCTCCGACCCCCCGCCGGGTCGGAGAATGGCCCGTTGGCCGCCGTGAATCCCGCCCCCGCCCCCGCCGAAGTCTCCGAAGGGAGAAAAGTCGGCGGGGCGTTAATGGCGCCGCTGCCGCGGAGAATGTCACGGGTCTGCGCAAGGCAGCCGATTTTCGGCCTGCCGATATTCTCCCTTCCGGATGGGCCGAAGTCCCGTCGACGTGATGACCGTTCACGTCGACGAGAATCAAACCTCCTTTTCATCGGCGTGACCCGGTGCTCCAGGCTCACGCCGACCAGCGTGGAGGTGAGTGACGGCCTGGGGGGTTGGCTCTGGGCAGGAAATGGCGTGGCCGCAGACTGATTGCCTGAGGAGAGGTGTGTCTCGGCTTGTGTGTGTGTGTATGCGGCGGGGCGGGGGGGGGTGGTTAGAGTAGGCTGGGCTCCGGGGGAGTGCCGGGAGGGGGTCCGTGCCGGGGTGGAGGTTGGGGGGGGGGTCCGTGCTGGGGTGGAGGTTGGGGGTTGGGGGGGGTCCGTGCTGGGGTGGAGGTTGGGGAGGGGGTCCGTGCCGGGGTGGAGGTTTGGGGGGGGGTCCGTGCTGGGGTGGAGGTTGGGGGTTGGGGGGGTCCGTGCTGGGGTGGAGGTTGGGGAGGGGGTCCGTGCCGGGGTGGAGGTTGGGGGGGGGGGGTCCGTGCCGGGGTGGAGGTTGGGGTTGGGGGGGGTCCGTGCTGGGGTGGAGGTTGGGGGGGGGTCAGTGCCGGGGTGGGGGTTGGGGGTTGGGGGGGTCCGTGCTGGGGTGGAGGTTGGGGAGGGGGTCCGTGCCGGGGTGGAGGTTGGGGGGGGGTCCGTGCCGGGGTGGAGGTTGGGGGGGGGTCTGTGCTGGGGTGGAGGTTGGGGATTGGGGGGGGGGTCCGTGCTGGGGTGGAGGTTGGGGAGGGGGTCCGTGCCGTGGTGGAGGTTGGGGGAGGGTCCGTGCCGGGGTGGAGGTTGGGGGTTGGGGGGGGTCCGTGCTGGGGTGGAGGTTGGGGGGGGTCCGTGCCGGGGTGGAGGTTGGGGGTTGGGGGGGGGTCTGTGCTGGGGTGGAGGTTGGGGAGGGGGTCCGTGCCGGGGTGGAGGTTGGGGGGGGGTCCGTGCCGGGGTGGAGGTTGGGGGGGGGGGTCCGTGCTGGGGTGGAGGTTGGGGGTTGGGGGGGTCCGTGCTGAGGTGGAGGTTGGGGAGGGGGTCCGTGCCGGGGTGGAGGTTGGGGGGGGGGGTCCGTGCCGGGGTGGAGGTTGGGGGTTGGGGGGGGTCCGTGCTGGGGTGGAGGTTGGGGGGGGGGGTCCGTGCCGGGGTGGAGGTTGGGGGTTGGGGGGGGTCCGTGCTGGGGTGGAGGTTGGGGAGGGGGTCCGTGCCGGGGTGGAGGTTGGGGGGGGGGGTCCGTGCCGGGGTGGAGGTTGGGGGGGTCCGTGCCGTGGTGGAGGTTGGGGGGGGGGTCCGTGCCGGGGTGGAGGTTGGGGGTTGGGGGGGGTCCGTGCTGGGGTGGAGGTTGGGGGGGGGGTCCGTTTCGGGGTGGAGGTTGGGGGGGGTCTGTGCTGGGATGGAGGTTGGGGAGGGGGTCCGTGCTGGGGTGGAGGTTGGGGGGGGGTCCGTGCCGGGGTGGAGGTTGGGGGGGGGGTCCGTGCTGGGGTGGAGGTTGGGGGTTGGGGGGGTCCGTGCTGGGGTGGAGGTTGGGGAGGGGGTCCGTGCCGGGGTGGAGGTTGGGGGGGGGGTCTGTGCCGGGGTGGAGGTTGTGGGTTGGTGGGGGTCCGTGCTGGGGTGGAGGTTGGGGGGGGGGTCCGTGCCGGGGTGGAGGTTGGGGGTTGGGGGGGGTCCGTACTGGGGTGGAGGTTGGGGAGGGGGTCCGTGCCGGGGTGGAGTTTGGGGGGGGTCCGTGCCGGGGTGGAGGTTGGGGGGGGTCCGTGCCGAGGAGGGTGATGGGAGGGCAAGTGAGTTGGTCCACCTGGACAGGTGCCAGCCTCCAACAGTTGGACCCATGCGGTCCATGCCACCTGGCTGGGGGGAGGAGGGGATATGGGCAATGATGACATGTCGTCGTTCCCCTCCCCCCCACCAGGCCGTCATGTTTTCAGATCATCCAGCGATGTTGGCCGCCGTGGTGGCAGCCGCTCATGTCTATGTTGCCCTGGATGAGGAGGAGGAGCGTGCCAGAGAGGCGGCGCAGGCTGCCGCAGAGGGGCAGGCGGCAGCCGCCCAGGCTGGAGGGACACCTGACCGACAGGACGAGGAGGGGGAGGAGGACGTCGCGGCCCCACGGCAACGGAGGCACCCGGGGGCGCCCCGTGTGTACCGGCCCCGGCAGCCATACCAGGACCTCACGGACCGGGAATGCAGGAGGAGACTCCGGATGAGGCGGGAAACCGTGGCACACATCTGCCACCTGCTGGCACACCTGTCACCGCGTGGCACTGGCGGGGGACACCCTCTCCCCGTGTCCGTCAAGGTTACGGTGGCCCTGAACTTTTATGCAACGGGGTTATTCCAGGCACCGAGTGGGGACCTGTCCGGCATATCGCAGACATCGGTGCACCGGTGCATCCGGGCAGTGACAGATGCCCTTTATGCCATGGCGCACCGCTACATCCGCTTCCCCGTGGACCGGGCCAGCCAAGATGCCCGGGCCGTGGGCTTCTCTGCCGTGGCCGGGTTCCCCATGGTCCAGGGCGCGATCGATGGGATGCACGTCGCCGTGCGGCCACCTGCAGATAACAGGGCCGTGTTCACTAATAGGAAGGGGACCTATTCGATGAACGTACAGGTGGTCTGCGACCACCGCATGATGATCCTGCACGTCTGCGCCCGTCACCCAGGCAGTGTACACGACTCATTCGTGTTGTCGCGGTCATCCATCCCCGGCATGTACGAGGGACGCCATCCCCGGCTGAGGGGCTGGTTGCTGGGCGACAGGGGCTACCCATTGCGATCGTGGCTGATGACGCCTATACGGAGGCCACGCAATGAGGCGGAGAACCGCTACAATGATGCCCATGTAGCGACAAGGGGAGTGATCGAGAGGTGCTTTGGCGTGCTGAAGATGCGTTTCAGGTGCCTGGACCTCTCTGGGGGCGCCCTCCAGTATCGGTCAGATAGGGTCGGCCGCATCATTGTGGTGTGCTGCGTCCTGCACAACATAGTCCAGCAGAGGGGCGATGTGCCGCAGGCAGAGGAGGGCGGAGTGGAGGAGCAGCAGGAAGAGGCCCAGTCCTCCCCAGATGAGGGGGATGGGGGCAATGGTCAGGGCAGACGGGGTAGACACAGACGGGTGGCTGTCCACCGTTACCGGCTGGCCCAGCGGGCACGGGACAGACTGATAGACGCCCGCTTCACTGACTAGATGGGCGTGGGAATCGGGTAGTATGGCCACAGACCGCACACCATGACAACAGCCGACCACCCACACCCCCCACCCATCCACCCACCCAGAACCCTCACCCCCTCCCCAACCCCACACACCCCACCCGCATGCACACCACCCCCCCACTCCCAATTGCCGATCTACCGGCGGCACAACGGGCCGGGCTCACCCAGTTGCGCAGTTGCGGGTGGACGCGTGTCTATCGCAGGCCATGGAGGATGATGACAACCCGCCCTGCGATGAGCTCCTGGCTCTACATCGTTGGACTATGTCTGACCCATGGCCACAGTACCACCATCCACCCGGACCATCCCTGCATGCGGCTGTGACACTGCAGCGCATGGTCCCGTCCTCTGCCCGGGGGATGTTGATGGCGGCCCAGGGGGAAGGGGGCAGACTCACCTGGGGCTGAGGTAAGACCACCCCTCACACACACACTTGCGCTCAACGTACATGACACGCCCGCACACTTTGGACAGAGCACAAAGGCAGCTTCGGTAGGTGTAACATTGACTTTAATAACCAAAGGAGTTCATGCACGTGCCCTAGCCCCTAAAACTCATCTGTGCCCTGCACCCGTGCCAACTTACTCAGTGTCTAATTGTTTGGCCTTACGGGCCCTTTGACTACGTCTACGTGGTTCCCCAGACGGTACAGCAGAACTGGAGGTGGACTCCTGTGATTTCTGCCCTCTGACACTGGATCCCTTTGGCGGCCGTTTCCTGGGGCGTCCTGGCCTAGATGGGCCAGGCTGCGGCCCGGGCGACTGGGATGGCGAGCTGCCAGCCTGTCCTGCCCGTTGCCCACCCGATGCACCTGGGACGGAAGGGGGGGGGGATTCCGAGGTGTCGCGGTGTACCGGGACCTCCCCTACAGAGGGAGCCGGGACGGACCACACCACCTCCTCCTCCCTCGGGGTGCCCGATGGCCCCCAGGCCTCTACATGGGTAGGGGATGCGAACGGACTGGCCATCCGACGCCCCCCCGACATCTGGCGCTGCCAGTCCTGGAGGCCCGTGCTGGTATCGACAGGGGTCTGCAGGTTTGCAGCTATGGAGCCCAGGGTGTTGGCAAACCCTGCCTGTGACAGTGCGACGCCGGCTCGCACATGACCACTGGCGCCGATGCCCTCAGCCATGGCCTGCAGAGACTGGGCCATGGCCTGCAGAGACTGTGCCATGGCCTGCAGAGACTGGGCCATGGCCTGCAGAGACTGGGCTATGGCCTGCTGAGACTGGGCCATGGCCTGCTGAGTCTGGGCCATGGCCTGCAGAGACTGGGCTATGGCGTTGAGCGCCTCTGCCATCTGACGCTGGCACTGGCTCATGGCCTCCTGTGAGAGGGCAGCCATTTCCTGGGCCACAGACGCCGCCTGCACGGAAGGCCCCAGGCCTCGCAAACCGTTCCCCATGTCTGACACCGTCGCAACCATTGCCTCCACCGCGGACGCCACCCGTGCGGTGTCAGCCTGGGTGGCACGCATGACCGGGACCACTCCCAGCTCCTGGACGCGGGTGGACTCCTCCACCTGCGACCGCAGCCGCCGCAAGCCGCCCGTCACCCTCTTCGCTCGTCTCCGGGTCGGTGGTTGCATCGGATCTATATGTGGGTGTGGTAACTGCAGGAACCCGGGATCCATCTGGGCGGCAGATGTTCGCTTGGCCTGGGCTGCCCTCCGACCGCCCGGTCCCTCTGCTGCTCCTACCTCCACCTGCTGTACCGGGACGGCTGTGTTGTGCGCACCAATGAGTGTACCAGACGCCTCATCACTAAAGTGCCCAACCGTGGTGAGTGTTTCTGCGATGGTGGAGGGTGTTGGTGACAGCAGTGGCGTTGTGTCGTGCTCTTCGTCCCACTCTGAGTCCATGGCACTTTGGGGTGGGGGTTCGTCTCCACCCATCCACTCTGAGTCACTGTCCGGTATTTCGTCTTCCTGGGTAGTGCTGTCCCGGGTAGTGCTGTCCCGGGTAGGGGTGGCCTGGGTAGTGGTGTCCTGGGTAGTGGTGTCCTGGGTAGTGGTGTCCTGGGTAGTGGAGTCCTGGCTCGGATGTGACGGGGGCCTGTGGCTGCCCCCCTCATCGCTGGGTGTTCGCTCCCGCACGTGACAGGGGTGTCGTCTCCCTGTTGCTCCAGGTCTCTCCGTCTCCCGTGGTGTGCGAGGGGCATCCTGCGGGCGTTGCCTGCTGGAGGGTCCGGGTCTCTCCGTCTCCCGTGGTCTCCGAGGGGCATCCTGCGGGCGTCGCATGCTGGAGGGTCCGGGTCTCTCCGTCTCCCGTGGTCTCCGAGGGGCATCCTGCGGGCGTCGCATGCTGGAGGGTCCGGGTCTCTCCGTCTCCCGTGGTCTCCGAGGGGCATCCTGCGGGCGTCGCATGCTGGAGGGTGCGGGTCTCTCCGTCTCCTGTGGTCTCCGAGGGGCATCCTGCGGGCGGTGTGCATCTGCGGGGATGGGTGCCTGGACGTTTGGTCCTGCGATACACAATGAAGCATGCATGGTTAGACATCAGGCAGTGATCAGGTGATATGGGGGAGGGGGATATAGGGGAGGGGGGATATGGTGACGGGCTGTCGGTGGCTCACTCGCTAGTACGCCCCCGACCTCTGCATCAGCAACCTCCACACCTCAGGTCCGCCAGCCAGTTCCAGGGCCCTTTCCTCGTGTACGGTCAGTGGCCTCTCATCAGCGGGCCCTCCTCCAGTCCTCACATGCTCCCTATTGTTGTGTGCGCGCTTCTCCTGTGGGGGGGGGGGGGTGGTGGCAGGGGTAAAATGCAACAGTGTTAGGCAGGTATATGAATGCACGCCATCGGTTGCGCGTGCATTGCAGAGGTTAAGGTTAGGGCTGGATTCACTTGGGGATATGGGGAATATGGGGGAGGGGGGATATGGGGGGGATATGGGGAGGGGGGATATGGGAGAGGGGGGATATGGGGAGGGGGGATATGGGGGATATGGGGGAGGGGGATATGGGGGAGGGGGGGATATGGGGGATATGGGGGAGGGGGGATATGGGGAGGGGGGATATGGGGGATATGGGGGAGGGGGGATATGGGGGAGGGGGGATATGGGGGATATGGGGGAGGGGGGATATGGGGGAGGGGGGATATGGGGGATATGGGGGAGGGGGATATGGGGGAGGGGGATATGGGGAGGGGGGATATGGGGAGGGGGATATGGGGGAGGGGGATATGGGGGGGATATGGGGGAGGGGGGATATGGGGGAGGGGGGGATATGGGGAGGGGGGATATGGGGAGGGGGGATATGGGGAGGCTCACCCTGCCTGCTCTGACGAGGTTGTTCACCTTCTTGTGGCACTGGGTGCCTGTCCGTGGTGTCAGGGCCACAGCGGTGACGGCCTCTGCCACTTCCCTCCACAGACGCCGGCTGTGGCGTGGGGCAACTCTGCGGCTGTGCCCGTGATACAGGGCGTCCCTCCTCTGCTCCACCGCGTCCAGGAGCGCCTCCACATCGCGTGACTCGAATCTCGGGGCTGAGCGACGGCCAGCCATCCAGTCGGGTGTTGCGGTCGGGTGTTCCGGTCGGGTGGGGGGGAGCAGCGCGGCCTTATGAGCCGTCACGCCGTGCAGCGCGTATGACGCTGCACGGTGCGAACCACTGCGCAAGCGCGGATCCCGTTACGTCGCTGCTAGCCCATTTCGGGCCGGAGACTATCGACCCATTTTTCTGACGTGACGCAAGTGGGATTTGCGCCGTTTTTTGCGCCGATCGGCGGACTTTCCGCCGATAACGGAGAATTTCGCCCGTGGTGAGCGACAAAGCAACAAAGGGGGACTCCCGTCCAGATCGGAGAACTTCTCTCGCGACTCCCCGACCCAGTGAAAGGGAGAGGAAAAGAAAAGGAGGGGGGAAAAAAAGAGAAGGAAGGGACCCAACCACAAAACCGCCCGCCCCCCCCCCCCCAATAAAAAAAAAAGAAAGAAACCCAAAGCCTGGGGCAGGCCCAGCGAGAACAGAGGAGCGTGGGAAAGGAGAGCAACCTCAGGATAAGGAACAGCAGCATGGAAAGTGAGAGAGAGGCAGGTGGCTGGAGGGAAAAAAAGCACCAAAGCGAAGGGACGGCGAGACGCAAGCAGCAGCAGCGAGAGAAATGAGCAGGAACGGCCAAAGCGCAGGCAGGCTGCCCCACAATGCGAGATGGAGGTTCGAGCGAGCCTGAAAGGGAAAAGGGTGGCAGACCAAACAGCGGAGCGGGTGCAGGACGCACCGACCAGCATAAAGGAGGCGCTCTGGTCGGAGCTCTACACAATGAAGAAGCTGGCGGAGACAACACACTAAATGCAGCAGACCATCGAAGGCCTGGAAAGGAAAGTGAAGGCCCAGGAAAAAACAATTCTGGAGTTGAAGAGGGCCGCCTCGGACCAGAGCGACAGGGTGATAACCCTAGAAGCCGAGGTGAAAAGGTTAGTAACGGCCCAGGGGAGCCTAAGAGGGAAAGTGGAGGACCAGGAAAATAGGTCCAGACGGCAGAACATTAGAATAGTGGGTCTGCCAGAGGGGATAGAGGGCAGAGACCCAACAGGCTATATCATCCAAATGATGGGCAGGCTAGTGGGTAAGGAGGTATTCCCAAACCCACCAGAAATAGACAGGGTGCACAGGTCACTCCGACCCAAGCCCAAAGCTGGGGAGCAGCTCAGAGCGATTATCACAAGGCTGCACCGGTTCCAAGTCAGGGAGAAAATCCTAAAGTAGGCCCGGCAAACGAGATCGAGCACGTGGGAAGGGAAGATTATAAGGGTGTATCAGGACATTGGGGTGGACCTGGCCAAAAGAAGGGCTGAGTTCAACAAGGCAAAATCAGCACTACACAAAAGCAAGGTGAAATTTGGGATGTTATTCCCGGCCAAACTCTGGGTAACATTTGAGGGTAAAAAGCTGTATTTTAACACCCCAGCGGCAGCTGAGGAGTTTGTTAGAGCGAACAAACTGGGGGAGGAGCAGACGCATCCACGGTGAAAGACACGGGGACGGAAAAGGGAGGGAAAACCGGAACAAAGAGCGGAGGACAGACCGCAAACAAAGACAATGGGATCATGAACTGTGCACATTGTCATAATATGCACTCATGCACATAATGAGGTAAAGACAGGCAATGACAGACACCCAGGTTAGCCAATCAACATACAGAACAGAATACAACCAATCACTAGGCAGAACACCAGAGGGGGGCTTCCAACTATAAAACACATGAGGCATCAGCACTCTGCCTCTTTCCACTGGTGGCAACTGTAGTGACAGTCAGGGTGTACAAATCATTCAACACCTTCTACACGTGGCTCAGAGCTAGTCTGGTCTAGTTAGTTAGAGTTAGCACACTTAGAGTAGTAAAGTGTCAACCCACAGTAAGCTGTGTGCATTGATACAGAAGTTAAATAAATCGTATTGAACCAACGTCTAAGTTTGGTGTCTGCTTCCCAGTACAACTGCATTCAGTTGCAGTCAATGTTACCCCAGGGTGAATAACACGACATGATACCAGGATCTACTTCATCTAAGTAATTTACCTTGAATAATTCAGTGCCTTCCAGCGGCATGGAGAAGATCCAGGCCCCTCCACAGCTACGGATCTCCGGCAATCTCGACGCCAACTAGCGGGTCTTCAAGCAGAAGTTCAGTCTTTACATTGAGGCCTGGCCTCGAGGATGCGTCCGATGCCAGAAAAATTGCGCTGCTCCTATCGACTGCGGGGGACCAGGCCATCCAACCCTTCAACTCGCTCACTTTTGCTGACGGCGAGGACAAGACCAAATTCAACACCGTTTTAGCCAAAGTCGAAACGAACGAGAGTTTTGAGCGATATGTCTTCCTGCAACGCCTTCTAGGTAATGATGAACCTTTCCAATCCTTTCTAACTCATCTCCGTATATTAGCGCAGTCCTGCTACTATCGTGACACCACTGATTCCCTCATCAGGGATCAGATCGTGTTTGGGGTCCACTCCGACGCCCTGCGGGATCAGCTCCTAAAAATAAAAAACATGACCCTGCCAGTCGCAATCGAGACGTGTAAAGTGCATGAACAGGCGAAAAGTCGCTACTCGCGTCTTAAATCGGCAGAACAGGACCAACTTGCCTCGCACGAGGCAGAGAGTGTTCAGGCCATCGCCCAGATGCGGCGCCTTAGTATCGATGAAGGCGGCCATTTCGCGCGCTTTTCCTGGGGTCCCACGCATGCGCACCATGGACGGAAGAACGAAGCGGCCGAAGACCACACTGCGCAGGTGCGAGCGGCGGCTGACCGCACTGCGCATGTGCGACGACGCACGGAGCGTTACGACGTCAACGTCATGACGTGCCCGAACTGCGGCACCGCCCACTTAAAGTGACAAAGCCCTGCAAGAGGCAGGCGATGTTTACATTGTGGGAAGCCTGGACATTATGCAGCCTTGTGCAGGTCTGCACCACCGGTCGTGGGCCAGAGATCCCATTTCCAATGCAAACGCGTTCGATGTGTGCAGCAAGGGCTGCTGGATCCTGATCCTGGTCGCACCACGGATCCAGAGGACGGCTGCCTGGAGTCCCATATCGTGTAGGCATCATTACTACGTGTGACAAGGCCTCCTCAAATTCAGCAACACGCCTATCTATCCTCAACATGGATTCTGCGGACGAATGGCGTGCTGGCGTACACGTTAACCAATGCAGCATCCGCTTCAAGCTGGACACTGGTGCTTCAGCCAATCTCAAGCAGATCATGATCGCATCCAAAGGCAGCCAAAAGTTCTTCCGCCGGCCTGCCAGCTGCTTGATTATAATGGCAATGCCATCACTGCGTTGGGGTCCTGTCACCTGCATGTCTCCAACAAGACCATCAATGCCACACTGCGATTCAAAATCGTCAAGCCTGACAAGGTATCCCTGCTTGGTGCCCATGCATGCAAGCTACTCAATCTTGTGCAGCGAGTACATGCCATGTCCTCTGCCAATGTGAATCATCAGGTTGACATTGACAAAATCCTGTCACAATACCCGGATGTGTTCAGTGAGATGGGCACGCTGCTGTACCGCTACAAAATCTTACTCAGGCCTGATGCCACACCTGTGATCCATGCTCCAGGCGGGTGCCGGCTCCTCTGAAGGAACGTTAAAGACGCAGCTGCAGGGGTTCCAAGACCAGGTTATAATCTCTAAAGTGACGGAACCGACTGACTGGGTCAGCTCAATGGTCTGTGTGAAGAAGCCCTCAGGAGAGTTGCGCAGATCCCAAAGATCTTAACCGGAACATAAAGCGGGAACACTACCCGATCCCAAAGCGGGAGGAGCTAACCAGTGAGGTGGCACACGCCAAATTCTTCATGATACATTGTGTGGTTTCTGGCAGATACAACTGAACGAGTCCAGCAGGAAGCTCTGCACGTTTAATACACCTTTCGGAAGGTACTGTTACAACCGCGTGCCGTTCGGCATTGTTTCAGCCTCTGAAATCTTTCACAGGATCATGGAACAGATGCTGGAGGAACACATATCTCGTCTCAAACAAGTCTTTCGACGCATCCATGCAAACGGCCTCAAATTGAACAAGGCCAAGTGCTCCTTTGGCATGTCATCCATCAAGTTTCTGGGCGATCAAATATCCCAGCAGGGCGTGCAACCAGACTCGGACAAAGTCAAGGCCATCAACACCATGAAGACCCCGGAAGACAAAAAGGCGGTACTCCGCTTCCTGGGTATGGTTAACTTCTTGGGAAAGTTCCTTCCCAACCTCGCATCACACACCACGGCTCTCAGGCATCTGGTGAAGAAGTCCACTGCCTTTCAGTGGCTACCCACACATCAAGCAGAGTGGCTCGAGTTAAAGGCAAAGCTCACCATAGCTCCAGTACTAGCGTTTTTTGACCCGGAGAGGGAGACAAAAATTTCCACGGACGCCAGCCAGGACGGCATTTGTGCGGTGCTCCTCCAGAAGGGTGACTCCTCGTCCTGGGCTCCAGTGGCCTATGCATCAAGGGCCATGACTCCCACTGAGGAGAGGTATGCTCAGATAGGAAAAGAGTACCTGGGCCTCCTAACCGGCATTGTAAAGTTCCATGACTACATCTACGGTTGTCGTGGAAATCATAATAAAGACAAATCCCTCGAGGTTCGATTTAAGGAAATTTATTTACACAAATATATTTGCGGAGAGGGAATGTTCCAGCTGCAAAAGTCAGTGCACTGCACTCTTGAGATTCGATTGAAGACAGCATGTTTTATAGTCTGAAATCACAGTTTGAAGTAAACAGCCATGTTTATATGAAATAGATCTTGGAATGTACGTAAGCTGAAATACGTAGTACGTATGTTCTTGCCCTTGGCTAAAAACAATTCGAGTACACATTTTGTTATCTTTCCGAGGACAATGTGTTTTCATAATAAGGCCAAGACCAGAATATTTCAGCATTTTCGCTAAAAAGCAGTGTTAACTATAGTCAAGCATTTCCCACCATGCTTCTAAATTGGCAACTCATTAATTTCCCTTCCACAATTCCCTCCTTGTTGATCTTTTGATCAACACCTTTTAGTAAATTATCGTGTAGGGTGGGATATAATGTAATGGGAACGGACGTATGACAGTTCCCTGCGTGTTATGAGCCTGGTAGAAAGGAGGCAAGGTGGCTAGGGCTGTTCCCGTGTTAGTACAATAAAAATATCCTGCGCAACATTAAAACAGTAACCATACGACAACCAAGATTACAATGGCGATTATGATCCAGAACACAATCCTCTGTCCTGACGATCCTACCATCCAAAGCCAAAGTCCCATCCCTCATTTTCGTGTAATCTTGGTACCTCTCTACGAATGTGATCCACCAGATTATCAATTTTCTCTGAGTTATCAGGGATGTGTGTGCAACAGTCACTTCTAATCAGGGCACAAGTACCTCCCTTTTCAGCTAACAAGAAATCAAGAGCCATCCTATTCTGCAGGGCAACCGCTCTCATAGCAACCATCTCAGTTTCTATCTGGTTAACAGCTTCTGCAGTGTCATTAGCTACCTGCTCAAGGATGTCTCGTAGTTCGCATAGTTCATATGCATTAGTGGCTATTCCTAATGGTGGTATCATTATTCCCAGCATTTGTGCCCAAGTCATAACACTTTGTGTCATCCTGTGATGGGGATGGTCCTGCAGTTGCTGGACGTGATGTACATAAGGGACTACATATCCCAAATAGCAGGATCCTTCCCAATTTTCTGGTAACTACTCCTTACGTCCACAGATAAAATACGTGCCGTTATATGCGGTCAGGTTTCCTTTACTATCAGTCATCATTCGTCTAATCGGATCCCCTTCCCAGGAGCCTCCACTAGTTTGATTTTCAACTCCTAACTAATCAAAGATGAATAACCCTTTAGCTGTAAAGTGGAACATAGGGGGTTGCCAATTCAAGGTCTGATCACACTGACTCATGCCTACTGAGTGGGTCCCATATGTTTTATGATTCTTAAAGCATATACTTCCTTTTGGGACTCCAGTATAATTGGGAAGGATCAACCAGGGCAGTTGACTTGTTACATTAAACCTAGGCCCCCACCATTCCTCAAACCTATTCATATCGTATCCAGCTAATCTCCAATCTAACTTATTCTGTGTATATTCACCACGTCCTGTACTATTTTAGAGCCCATTCTGCTATCTCTTTACTGGTGAATGGGATGGGTCGCACAGGGAAGCCCTCCCCCAAGCATCTGGGAATTTGTGTACAAACCCAACAACTGAATTTATTTACCCTCTCTGCGTATGAGTGAGACATGTATATTAAGGTATGCAGTTTACCCTCTACATGATGTTGGATTAATATGATAATATAAAAACATCAACGCCGTCATTCTCTTCAGGTCAGCGTTTCACTAGTACTCTCAATGCTCCATATGATGTAGTTTACACGAGTTGCGTGGCTCCCATCTGGCTTTTCTTTTACTTTAACGGCTGTTCGGGTTGTTAGCAGCACTTGGGAGGGTCCATTCCACCGAGGATAAAAATAATCTTTGTTTAGTGCTTTCACATACACTGGATCTCCAGGTTTAAAGGGTGTGTATTTCCCTCTTTTGGATGCATCTAAGCCTGTCGCACCTTTTCATGTTTTTTTTTCCAGCGGTTTCACGCATGGCCTGGGCATATTTTAGTGATGCCTCATCTGCCCATATTAAGGCTACTGCCGCTGGAGTCATTGGGGGTTTAGTTCCAGTTGTCATGGGACGTTCCATTAATATCGCATACGGGGTTAAACCCGTATTACGATTTCTCTGATTTCTCAGGGCATACATTACTATGGGGATGGCATCTGGCCATCGCAGCCCATTTTGTTGACACACTTTTGTAACTGCAGTTTTAATTATTCCATCCGCCCTTTCCACCATCCCTGAGGATTGTGGCTGATATGGGATATGCAATTTCCAATCAAATCCCATGGCTTCTGTTAGGGCTTTGGTCAATTTGCAGTGAAATGAGTTCCCCTGTCACTGTTAATACCCATTGGGATCCCAATCCCAGGATATTCGTCCTTCAACACTTCAGTTGTCTGATTTTCCACTGGCTTATCAACCACAGTAGGCATCACTCCCACCTGCGATCCAGCTATATCATTACCCAAGATAAACTGTATTCCTGGACAAGATAATTTCTCTATTACTCCTACTACCACTTCACCACTCTTCACTGGACTTTCCAACCTTACCTTAATGGAACGCTACTCCTCTCACCCTGAATTCCACATGTCACCACCTTTTCTGGCAACATTCTTCCCAGACTACATAACTCCTAATCGCTTACCATCAGAGATTGACTAGCTCCCATATCATTTAAAGTTGTGACTTCTTTACCTGCTCCTCCTGATACACATGAGTAAACTTTACCCACACAAGTAAATTCTTTAAAGAGATCTGGCACCTTCTTATCAATCACCTCTTGATCAGGCTGTACAATCTTTTGCACCTCCTTCGCTTCACTTGGGCTTTCCTTTACCACTTTAACAAACCCCACTGTCTTATCCTGTTTTACCGCATCAGCCTTCTCAGTGCTCTTCTTCAACCACCAACACTGTGACTTTATATGGCCTAGTTTATTCGTGAAAACATTTGAAACTTTTCATTTCTTTTCCATCCTCCTAGATTGATTTTTTAATCTGAGGTACACTCTCTTTATTGTCTCCCATCAGATCACCTTTACCTTTACCACTTGAGTATTTCTCATGTCCCCAATTTCTATCCCTCAGAGACTGAAACTGATGTCGAAACCAATCTTGGATTTATGAACTAATTCATAATCATCTGCCATTTCTGCTGCTAATCTCACAGTTTTAACCCTCTGTTCTTCCACATGAGTTCTCACTACATCAGGAATTGAATTTTTAAACTCCTCCAAAAGTATAATTTCTCTGAGAGCTTCATACGTTTGGTCTATTTTCAAAGCCCTTATCCAAAATTGTCTTGATAGCAACCTGCTTTTAGCCAAGAGCGATGCTCCTGTGGGGAGGCTTGCTCCTGTGCCTGTTTTAACTTTGGTTCTGTTATGGTGGATGGAAGTTCAACTGCAGCCGCTTGCAGTTGTGGCTGCTGTTTGAAAGCCCCTTCCTTTGCTATTTTATCAGCAAATCTATTGTCGCATGAGACTTCATCGTCTGTGGTCATATGCGCTTCACACTTTAAAACGGCTATCTTGCTGGGCAGCTGAATAGCATCTAGTAAATTTAAAACCAATTTAGCATGTTTAATAGGTTGACGGAGGAAGTTATGAATCCCCTGTTTTTCCATAATTGGCCAAAATCATGTACTACCCCAAAAGCGGATCGGGACTCATATAAATATTGACTGTTTTATTTTTAGCTAGAATACATGCTTTAGTAAGGGCAAACTATTTGGCCGCTTGAGCAGACGTTCCCGAAGGCAGAGCAAAAGCTTCCACTATATCGAGTGGAGTTACTATTGCATAGCCGGCCAGGAGGGTCATATCATTTGGTCGGTTTGCTGACCCATTGGTGAAAAAGATGATGTCTGGATTTTCTCGTGGGTGAATCAGGTTGAGGGGTTGTGGTGGCTTCAACCAATTGTAAACAGTCATGATCATACATATGTTCTGCTTCCGAGGGCATGGGCAAGAGTGTTGCAGGGTTGACAGCTGGCGCTCGCTTGTAGGTAAAGTTGGTTTTAGAGAGGATTACTTTGTACCCAGTCGAGCCGCAGTAAAATGCTACATTGCGGATGAATTAAGCAGCAGCAAAACTGATTTTTTTTTTCTACTATGACCGCTGTGGCTGCTTCTGCTCTTAAGCAATTTGGCATACCTTTTACCACAGCACATAGAGCCACCGAGTAATAGGCAAGGGGTCTTTTCCCTCCTCAATGCTCTTGCACCAGGACCCCTGTTGCAAATCCCCCTGCTTCATTCACATAAAGAGTAAAGGGCTTGCTGAAATTAGGAAGTCCCAAGGCAGGGGCGCTAATCATGGCTTGTTTCAAATGACAAAATGCTTCCTCCCTCTCTGGGATCCAGGTAACAACCGAAGGGGTGGCCTGTAGGGTAGCCTTGCGCAGTACTCCATCCATCTCTCTATAGTCTGGTATCCACTGCCTGCAATAGCCCACCATGCCGAGGAAGGTGAGGGTTTCTTTTTTTGTGCTTGGAGTTGGTACTCTTGCTACAACCTGTACGCTTCCAGACCCAAGCCGCTGTCCTTGCTGCAGCTGAAATCCCAAATACTGAACTATCTCCTGACAGAATTGCAGTTTATCCATTGAGACCTTATGCCCTCTTTCTGCCAGATATGATAATAACAAAAGGATATTCTGTTGACAAACTAGCCCTCTCTCTGACGCTATCAATAAATTGTCATCATATTGAGGGAACGTTGAGCCTGCAGACAACTGGCACTCGTCCAAGTCTCTTTTAATACTGTTAATTCCGATATGTAAAGGCAAATAGATATTGACTTTCTGGGTGCAATGGTATGGAGAAAAAGGCTGAGAAAGTATCCATTGTTGGTGGTATAGAAGACAAAAATGACATTTGTGTCCGGTACCAATGGAGCAATAGTGCTAACAATTTTATTGACGGCTCTGAGATTTTGCACAAACCACCACTCGTTGGGTCTTCTTGCCTTTGGAATGGGGAGTATAGGGGTGTTACAGGGGCTTTGTGTTCTCTTCAGCACCCCTTGCTGTAATAGTGCATTGATCACTCCCTCTATCCCTTTTTCTGCTTCCGGTGCCAACCTGTATAGTTTTAAGCAGGGCAGGGCAACGTTCTTCTGTAACTGCACCCTATGCGCTGGGGCAGAATGTACTTTTCCAACATGATTTTTATGTTGGGCCCATAGGTGTGCCAGTACCTGGGCCAGGACTGAAGGGAGTAAATGATGGCTCTCTCGGGGAGGTTGTTGTCTTTCAAATGTAGCGGGCCATTGCTCCTCTTTCCAGGTCACTTTGCCCTCCTGTTTGCCATAAAATTCTATCAGGCAATTTTTTTCCGTCCTTTTCAATATAAATCCCATGTATTACTTTTTTCCTTTGGCCTCTTTGATCTCTTCTCCTATTTGCTTTGCCTTAGCGGGATGTCTTACGGCCAATGTTAAATGGGGTTCTGAAGTTAAACCCATCCTAAAAAGGTCCCTCTGACTATGGGTCAACTGTACTAACATTCCTAATCCCACAACACCGAAAAATAAAAAGGAGTGATATGCAATGAGGTCTGCTTTCCTAAGTGACTTTGCGTTTGTAAATTGTATGCCTGCTCATCCTCACAAGCATACCAAGCCGTGCAATGGGTCACTATATTCTCTCATCTGGACTCTATCAGGTGTTTTAATAGCCATGCCCAAGGTTCATTCATTCATTTCATTAATCTTTTGTAAAACTTCCTGCAGTTTTAAAAATTGTTTTTTATCAGTGGTACTGTAGGGGTTAACGTTCAGCTGCCAGCATAGAACACAGACACAGAGCGATTGGGCGCAGGCTCAGAAGTTATTACATTTTGCAGCTGGTGAGCTTGTATTTGAGACAGTTCTATAAACATTCCATTATCAATGCAATGTATTACCGCTCCTAATTTGCAGAGTGTCTGTCGCCCTAATAGGGGAGGGTGTCGCTAGGTGGGGTACATCCTTCCTGGGGGTTAAATGCTTCTTGGCCCCTTGCATGATAGCCTCTTTCCCTCTAATGGCTAACCAGTGTTCGAGGGACTCATCTCCTTCATTCAAATGATTATCATTATTGGAAACCCAGCCCCCATTTATGCCGGGTGGGGCTGCAATCCCATCCTTCAAGACTGACCAAGATGCACCATAAGAGTATTTTAGAAGCAGCAAAACATCCCCTGGGAGGGGCTATAAATAGCACACATTTAAATCAATTTCCAATGATTGATTTTATAGTCATTAGCTATTCTTAGAGATGTATATTTTTTCTTTGTCAATTCAGAAAAGATCAACTGTCTGCTGAAATGGTTAATGTTTCCTGCAGAATCTAAAGGGCGGAGAACTTGGCATGATGTCATTTACGTCTTTTCACGTAATCTAAAAACTTATTCATATTCAATTACTTTTATTCATAAAGGCACTTTCTTTTAAACTGATCGTAATTTCCAAAAAATCATTTGCAAATACTACAGGGAGTGCACACCGGTGTTTATCCTTTCACGAACCTCAAAGTCTTTTTTTTTAATTTTAGTTTCTAAGGCACCTTTTTCTTCCGATGCAGCTATCATTATTTTATTAATTAAGATAACTCATCCTAGCATGAGTCACTGGCCAGTAATTAAGGCTGCCGAGCCACAGACCCCACTTTCAGCTGGAGTCGCGCTATGGCTCTCTCCCTTTCAGCTAAGAGAGTCCTGTTTAGAGATTCGTTTTGGGGTTCACTTCCCGTTAAATTAGGGAAACTGCAACGACTGCGCCAATTTGTCGTGGAAATCATAATAAAGACAAATTCCTCGAGGTTCGATTTAAGGAAATTTATTTACACAAATATATTTGCGGAGAGAGAGTGTTCCAGCTGCAAAGACCAGTGCACTGCACTCTGAGATTCGATTGAGGACAGCATGTTTTATGGTCTGAAATCACAGTTTGAAGTAAACAGCCATGTTTATATTAAATAGACCTTGAAAAGTACGTAAGCTGAAATATGTAGTACGTATGTTCTTGCCCTTGGCTAAAAACAATTCGAGTACACATTTTGTTATCTTTTGGAGGACAATATCTTTTCATAGTAAGACCAGAATATTTCAGCAATTTCGCTAAAAAGCAGTGTTAACTATAGTCAAGCATTTCCCACCATGCCTCTAAATAGGCAAATCATTAATTTTCATTCCACAACGGTCTACCAACCTTCACAGTAGAGACTGACCACAGGCCCTTAGTCCATATCATTCATAAGAACTTGAATGACATGACGCCCAGGCTTCAGCTCATTCTCCTTTGACTCCGCAGGTATGATTTTGAGCTGGTATACACACCGGGCAAGGAGCTAATCATTGCGGATACCCTGTCGTGCGCCATCACCTCGCCCTGTGAACAGGTCGACTTCATCCGCCAAATTGAGGCACAGGTGCAACTGTGTGCCAGCAACCTCCCGGCCTCAGATGAAAGAGTGGTCAACATTCGAGAAGAGACTGCCAAGGACCCTCTTCTGCAGCGGGTCATACATCACCTTGCAAATGGTTGGCAGAAAGGGCAATGCCCTCAGTTCTTTAATGTTAAGGACGACCTGACAGTCGTCGAGGGGATCCTCCACAAGCTAGATTGTATAGTTATTCCTCGCAGCCTCCAGAGCTTAGTGCTCAAACAGATCCACGAGGGACACCTCGGTGTCGAGAAATGCAGGCGCAGGGCCCGGCAGGCTGTCTATTGGCCTGGAATCAATCAGGACATATCCAACATGGTCCTCAATTGTGCGACCGGCCAGCGTTTCCAGCCTGCTCAAACAAAAGAAACACTAAAGCAACACGAGATCGTGACCTCTCCGTGGTCTAAGGTGGGAATCGACCTTTTTCACACCAATGGGAGTGACTATGTGCTCATCATTGATTACTTTACCCGGAAGTGGTGAAACTGTCCGACCTCACATCAAGGACAGTCATCAAAGCCTGCAAGGAGACGTTTGCCAGGCATGGTATTCCATACACTGTCATGAGTGACAACGGTCCCTGCTTCCACAGCCAAGAGTGGTCCAACTTCGCGAAGCTGTACCAGTTCAAGCACATGACCTCAAGCCCGCATTACCCGCAATCTAACGGGAAGGTCAGAAAAGGGATCCATATCGTGAAGCAACTGCTCTGCAAGGCTGCGGACTCAGCTTCTGACTTTAACCTTGCGCTGCTGGCGTACAGGGCAACCCCTCTGTCCACCGGTATGTCTCCGGCACAACTCCTTATGAATCGAGACCTGTGGACGACTGTTCCGGCCATTCATCTACCTGACCTGGATCACCGCCCAGTGCTGCAAAAGGTGCAGCAACTCAGAAACTGGCAAAAGCTGACATACGATGCTCATGCTACTGATTTGCCTGTGCTCTCTCCGGAAGATGCTGTTTGCACCGTTACCCGATGGAGGCTGGTCAGCTCCAGCTTGTTGCTGTTCGACAGGCTGCTCCCAGGTTGTTCGTGGTTTGCATGGCTGATGGCTCCATTGTCAGGCGCAACAGAAGGGCACTACGCAAACTTGCCTGTGCGGTATTATAGGTATTACGGTACCTGAGAGGCTGAAGTATCATTGGTAGAACCTGTATGCTTGCTATTGGCTAGAGTGTATAATAGCTCCGCCCTGATAGGTGGGGTATAAGAACCTGTGCTGTCCCAGCAGCCCTCATTCTGTACCTGAGCTGCCGGGGGAAACATCTAGCTTATTAAAGCCTTCAGTTGGACTACAACTTCGTTTTAGTGGTCATTGATCGTGCATCAATTTAATAAGCTAGATTTTAAGAAGAAAGGATGGAGCTCCGAATCAAGCCTGAGTGTCTGAAACGTAGCCCCCACGCGGCGAACTCAGCGGCGATCTTTAAGCATAGGCTGGCATGTTTTAAAGGGTATCTCGAGACGGCAGAAAACACACCCACAGGAGAGCAGAAACTGCATGTCCCGCACTCAAGGGTGAGCCCGGAGATCTACACCCTCATCAAGGAAGCGGAAGACTTCGATGCAGCAATCGAGCTGCTAAAAGGACTCTATATTCGCCCGGTAAACCAGGTCTACGCCCGGCATCTGCTTGCAACAAGATGGCAAACCCCTGGGGAATCGTTGGAGGAATTCTACCGCGCACTCCTGGTGCTGGGAAGAAGCTGCGGCTGCCCGCAGGTTTCGGCGAACGAACACACGGAACTCTTAGTCCGGGAAGATTTTGTGGCAGGTATGCATTCATCACAAATCCGCCAGCGCCTGTTAGGGAAAGACACCCTGGGTCTTAGGGAGGCACGGGCCCTTGCAGGCTCCCTGGACGTGGCCTCCAGGAACGCCTGCGCCTACGTTCCCAACCGCACGGCAGTCCCCTGGGCAGTGTGGAACCCCGCAGCGGCCGACCTAGAGACTTCCCCCGTTACCCCGCAGGCCTGCGCTGCAAGGTGGCCTGCCAACCCCGAGGGGCCCCGCTGCTACTTTTGCGGGCAGGCCAAGCACCCCCGCCAGCGCTGCCCGGCCCGCGCATCCACCTGCAGGGGATGCGGCAAAAAGGGCCATTTCGTGGGGGTATGTCAGGCCTGGGCGGTGGCCGCGATCTCCAGCGGTGAATCCGGACCGCCACCACAAACTTCTCCACGGGCCCCGTGTGGCCAGCGGTCGCCGCCACCCCCATATCCCAGGGCCACATGCAGACCCCGGGCGCCGCCATCTTGTTCCACGGACGCCACGCTTGAGGGATCGGCGCTGCAATTTTGTGCACCCTCGGCCATGTGCGACCATTGTGGGAGACGCCACCTTGGATGAACCCCCAGGACCCCAGCTCAGCCGACCACACACTGTCTGAACAGAATTCCCAACTACTGCGATTGGCCTCGGTGACTCTGGATCAGTCTCGACCTTGAACACTCTCAACCGCTACGACGACCGTTTTCATCAACGGGCACGAGACGTCCTGCCTAATTGACTCTGGGAGCACGGAGAGCTTCATACACCTCGACACGGTAAGGTGCTGTTCCCTCCTCATCCACCCTGTCAATCAAAAAATCTCACTGGCCTCCGGTTCCCACTCAGTGGAGATAAAGGGGTTTTGTTTAGCAAACCACACAGTCCAGGGAAGGGAGTTCAAAAATTTCCGTCTCTACGTCCTTCCCCACCTCTGCGCGGCTACACTCCTGGGTTTAAACTTCCAGTGTAACCTTCAAAGTCTGACCTTCCAATTCGGCGGCCCTATACCCCCCCCTTACTGTCTGCGGCCTCACGACCCTTAAGGTCGACCCGCCTTCCCTGTTTGCGAACATCACCCCGGATTGCAAACCCAGGTCGCCACCAGGAGCAGACGCTACGGTGCACAGGACCGGATCTTTATTAGGTCAGAGGTCCAAAGGCTACTGAGAGAACAACAAAGAACAAAGAACAAAGAAATGTAGAGCACAGGAACAGGCCCCTCGGCCCTCCAAGCCCGTGCCGACCATGCTGCCCGACTAAACTACAATCTTCTACACTTCCTGGGTCCGTATCCCTCTATTCCCATCCTATTCATGTATTTGTCAAGATGCCACTTAAATGTCACTATCGTCCCTGCTTCCACCACCTCCTCCGGCAGCGAGTTCCAGGCACCCACTACCCTCTGTGGAAAAAAACTTGCCTCGCGCATCTCCTCTAAACCTTGCCCCTCGCACCTTAATCCCCTAGTAATTGACCCCTCTACCCTGGGGAAAAGCCTCTGACTATCCACTCTGTCTATGCCCCTCATAATTTTGTAGACCTCTATCAGGTCGCCCCTCAACCTCCGTCGTTCCAGTGAGAACAAACTGAGTTTATTCAACCGCTCCTCATAGCTAATGCCCTCCATACCAGGCAACATTCTGGTAAATCTTTTCTGCACCCTCTCTAAAACCTCCACATCCTTCTGGTAGTGTGGTGACCAAAATTGAACACTATATTCCAAGTGTGGCCTAACTAAGGTTCTATACAGCTGCGACATGACTTACCAATTTTTATACTCAATGCCCCGGCCAATGAAGGCAAGCATGCCCTATGCCTTTTTGACTATCTTCTCCAACTGCATTGCCCCTTTAAGTGACCTGTGGACCTGTACACCAAGATCTCTCTGACTGTCAATACTCTTGAGGGTTCTATCATTCACTGTATATTCCCTACCTGCATTAGACCTTCCAAAATGCATTACCTCACATTTGTCCAGATTAAACTCCAGCTGCCATCTCTCCGCCCACGTCTCCAAACAATCTAAATCCTGCTGTATCCTCTGACAGTCCTCATCGGTATCCGCAATTCCACTAACCTTTGTGTCGTCTGCAAACTTACTAATCAGACCAGTTACATTTTCCTCCAAATCATTTATTTATACTACAATCAGCAAAGGTCCCAGCACTGATACCTGCGGAACACCACTGGTCACAGCCCTCCAATTAGAAAAGCATCCTTCCATTGCTACTCTCTGCCTTCTATGACCTAGCCAGTTCTGTATCCACCTTGCCAGCTCACCCCTGATCCCGTGTGACTTCACCTTTTGTACTAGTCTACCATGAGGGACCTTGTCAAAGGCCTTACTGAAGTCCATATAGACAACATCCACTGCCCTACCTGCATCAATCATCTTTGTGACCGCCTCGAAAAACTCTATCAAGTTAGTGAGACACGACCTCCCCTTCACAAAACCATGCTGCCTCTCACTAATACGTCCATTTGCTTCCAAATGGGAGTAGATCCTGTCTCAAAGAATTCTCTCCAGTAATTTCCCTACCACTGAAGTAAGGCTCACCGGCCTGTAGTTCCCTGGATTATCCTTGCTACCCTTCTGAAACAGAGGAACAGCATTGGCTATTCTCCAGTCCTCCGAGACATCACCTGAAGACAGTGAAGATCCAAAGATTTCTGTCAAGGCATCAGCAATTTCCTCTCCAGCCTCCTTCAGTATTCTGGGGTAGATCCCATCAGGCCCTGGGGACTTATCTACCTGAATACTTTTTAAGCCGCCCAACACCTCGTCTTTTTGGATCTCAATGTGACCCAGGCTATCTACACACCCTTCTCCAGACTCAACATCTACCAATTCCTTCTCTTTGGTGAATACTGATGCAAAGTATTCATTTAGTACCTCGCCCATTTCCTCTGGCTCCACACATAGATTCCCTTGCCTATCCTTCAGTGGGCCAACACTTTCCCTGGCTACCCTCTTGCTTTTTATGTACGTGTAAAAAGCCTTGGGATTTTCCTTAACCCTATTTGCCAATGACTTTTCGTGACCCCTTCTAGCCCTCCTGATTCCTTGCTTAAGTTCCTTCCTACTTTCCTTATATTCCACACAGGCATCGTCTGTTCCCAGCCTTTTAGCCCTGACAAATGCCTCCTTTTTCTTTTTGACGAGGCCTACAATATCTCTCGTTATCCAAGGTTCCCGAAAATTGCCGTATTTATCCTTCTTCCTCACATGCCGGTCCTGAATTCCTTTCAACTGACACTTGAAAGCCTCCCACATGTCAGATGTTGATTTGCCCTCAAACATCCGCCCCCAATCTAGGTTCTTCAGTTCCCGCCTAATATTGTTATAATTAGCCTTCCCCCAATTTAACATATTCACCCTAGGACCACTCTTATCCTTGTCCACCAGTACTTTAACACTTACTGAATTGTGGTCACTGTTCCCGAAATGCTCCCCTACTGAAACTTCTACCACCTGGCCGGGCTCATTCCCCAATACCAGGTCCAGTACCGCCCCTTCCCTAGTTGGACTGTCTACATATTGTTTTAAGAAGCCCTCCTGGATGCTCCTTACAAACTCTCCCCCGTCTAAGCCCCTGGCACTAAGTGAGTCCCAGTCAATATTGGGGAAGTTGAAGTCTCCCATCACCACAACCCTGTTGTTTATACACTTTTCCAGAATCTGTCTACCTATCTGCTCCTCTATCTCCCACTGGCTGTTGGAAGGCCTGTAGTAAACCTCCAACATTGTCACTGCACCCTTCTTATTCCTGATCTCTACCCATATAGCCTCATTGCCCTCTGAGGTGTCCTCCCGTAGTACAGCTGTCATATCCTCCCTAACCAGTAGCGCAACTCCGCCACCCCTTTTACATCCCCCTCTATCCCACCTGAAACATCTAAATCCTGGAACGTTTAGCTGCCAATCCTGCCCTTCCCTCAACCAGGTCTCTGCAATGGCAACAACATCAGAGTTCCAAGTACTAATCCAAGCTCTAAGTTCATCTGCCTTACCCGTAATACTTCTTGCATTAAAACATATGCACTTCAGGCCACCAGACCCACTGTGTTCAGCAACTTCTCCCTGTCTGCTCTGCCTCAGAGCCACACTGTCCCTATTCCCTAGTTCTCCCTCAATGCTCTTGCCTTCTGACCTATTGCACCCGTGCCCACCCTCCAGCCATACTAGTTTAAACCCTCCCGTGTGACACTAGCAAACCTCGCGGCCAGGATATTTATGCCTCTCCAGTTTAGATGCAACCCGTCCTTATATAGGTCACACCTGCCCCGGAAGAGCTCCCTGTGGTCCAGATAACGTAAACCCTCCCTCCTACTCCAGCTGTTTAGAAGGGGTAATTGAAGCCAGTAACAGTCCCTGGAGATCTCAAGTAGTGGTGGTAAAGACCAAGGAGAAGCATAGGATGATCATCGACTACAGTCAGACCATCAACAGGTTTATGGAGCTGGACGCATACCCCCTCCCCCGCATATCCAACCTGGTAAAAAGGATCGCGCATTATAAGGTCTTCTCCACAGTGGATCTCAAGTCTGCCTACCACCAACTCCCCATCCGCACTAGCGACCGCAAATACACTGCCTTCGAGGCAGACGGGCTGCTCAATCACTTCTAAAGGGTTCCCTTTGGTGTCACTAACGGGGTCTCGGTCTTCCAGCGCGAGATGGACCGAATGGTTGACCGGTATGGTTTACGGGCAACACTCCCGTATCTCAATAATGTCACCATCTGCGGCCACGACCAGCAGGACCACACCAACTTCTGAAAATTTCTCCAGACCGCTAAAATCCTTAACCTAACATACAATAAGGATAAATGCGTGTTTAGGACTTCCGGTTGCGGCTATGCGGAGCTCAGTCGCACATTCGGCAGCTCCCGCAAAAAACGGACTTTTGGGCTCTTTTCAGGGCCCCCTACGGCATTTTTTTGACATTTCCCGCTGTGGGAAGGAGAGTACAATAGTTCCCCGACAGTATATGGCTTTTACCAGGAGCGGGGCAACCAAAAAAGTGGTGGTGGACCCGAAGAAGGTGCGAGGGAAGAAGAACAAAATGGCTGCGGGCAGGGATCAGGCAGCGTGGATGCAGTGGGTGCAGGAGCAACAGGAGGTTATCCAGTGCTGCTTCAGGGAGATTATAGCAGAGCCGGTCTGCACCGGCTCTTGGAAAGAGCACCATACCCAAGCCCACACCTCCACCCTATCCCCATAACCCAGTAACCTCACCCAACACTAAGGGCAATTTTAGACACTAAGGGCAATTTATCATGGCCAATCCACCTAACCTGCACATCTTTGGACTGTGGGAGGAAACCGGAGCACCCGGAGGAAACCCACGCACACACGGTGAGGATGGGCAGACTCCGCCCAGACCAGTGACCCAAGCTGGGAATCGAACCTGTATCGATATATATACATATACCTGTGTATATGTCGTATATGCTCTAAGCAACTGACAAATTCTTTTTAAAAAGGGGGGGATGTCATAATATGCACTCATGCACATAATGAGGTAAAGACAGGCAGTGACAGACACCCAAGTTAGTCATCAACATACAGGACAGAACACAACCAATCACCAGACAGAACACTAGACGGGGGCTTCCTACTATAAAACACACGAGGCATCAGCACTCCGCCTCTTTCCACTGGTGACAACTGTAGTGACAGTCAGGGTGTGTATATCAGTCAGCACCTTCTACACGTGGATCAGAGCTAGCCTGGTCTAGTAAGTTAGAGTTAGTACACTTAGAGTAGTAGAGTGTCAACCCACAGCCAGCTGTGTGCATTGTTACAGAAGTTCAATAAATCGTATTGAACCAACGGCTATGTTTGGTGTCTGCTTTCTAGTACAACTCCATCCAGTTGCAGTCCGTGTTACCCCAGGGTTAATCACACGACACACATGTGCTTTATGTCTTGCACAGGACTGTGCTGGCTCGACTCTGGGCTTATCTCCTCTCCGAAGACAATGGGGGGGGGAGTGGAGCGAGAGAAATGAGGGTGAGGAAAGCAGGCAGGAGGGCGAGACAAGGGCCAGTAGGAGGAAGGTTAAACAGGGTCAGAACTGGGCGAATACTGGGAGGAGGGCCACCATACTAGTGAGGAGGGCCAGCTCGGGAGGGCAGGATAGAAGGGGGGCCGCGGCGCGCCTCTCAGGTGAGAGGGAGCACCTGGCACAAGGAGGGGAGGGGTGGTAGAAGGGGTGGGGGGAGAGAACACATGGGGGGGACAGAGGGACGGGGGCTGGGGGTGGGGGGGTTGGGAAGAGGAGACGGTGGAGAACGCAGAACTAAAGAGAAGCAAAGAGAAGGGTGAGATAGAGAAGCGGTACAGACGCAGGCCTTAGCGGGCATGGAGCAGGGCGAGGAACCAAGGTGGCGCTGCAAACAGCCACTCGGGAAGGCATCAGGGCGAAGGGAGACCCCGGAGGGCAGAGCCGCACCCCCGTGGTGTAGACACAGCTGGCGGCCACATTGTGTGCCCCCTGTACAAAGGGAAACCCCGGATCACTGGGGCCCGACCTCAAGGTGGGAGCGGTGACCCTGGCCATTTTGGACCACCCTCTAACAAAGGGAAACCCCGAAGTGCAGGGGCGCGTCCACCGGGTAAGTATGGGTGATCCCGCAGGACCGGGGGGGTCAGAAACCCCCATCAGGATTGTTACCTGGAATGTAAGGGGTCTCAACGGCCCAGTGAAAAGATCCAGAGTCTTCGCCTACCTAAGAAGCCTAAAAGCAGACATAATCTACCTACAAGAAACGCACCTGAGGGAGAAGGACCGACTGATGGTAAGGAAGGGCTGGGTGGGACAGACGTACCATTCATGCTACGGGACGAGGGCTAGGCGGGGTTGCCATATTAATTAGCAAAAGGATGAGGTTTACGGAAACCAGGAAAGTTACGGACCCAGGGGGATTGTACGTCATGGTCAGCAGTGTTCTGGAAAGGGCACCGGCCATACTGGTAAATGTGTACGCTCCCAACTGGGACGAAACAGAATTCATAAAGAAGACCATGGTGGAAATCCCCGACCTTGACATACACCGACTGATTATGAGGGGCGACTTCAACTCTGTACAGGACCTGCTGACCGACCGATCAAACCCCAGAACGGGGAAGAAGTCTGGCATGGCTAGGGAGCTAGGGGCCTTCATGGAACAGATGGGGGCGGTGGACCCATGGAGGTATATGGATGTGAGGTTGGTGACATGCCGTGCCCAGCGCCCCACATGGAGGCTGGACACAGACCTCCTGGCCGACAAGGCCTTCTGCCAAAAAATATCGGGTGCCATAGGTGAATACATTAGTAACAACCAAAACAGGGAGGTTTCACCCTCCACTTTTTGGGAGGCACTGAAGGTGGTGAAATGAGGAGAGATCATAGCCTGCAAGGCTAGCAGAGATAGGGAAGAGAGGGTGGCCAGGCAACAACTGGTGGACTCCATTCTGGAAGTCGATAGAAAGTACTCCGAGGCCCCGACCGTAGAGCTGCTGGCGGAGAGGAAAAAGCTGCAAATGGACTTTAACCTGATATCCACTAGGAAAGCAGTGCATCAACTCCGCCAGACACGGGGGACCTTCTACGAACATGGAGACAAGGCTGGCCGCCTATTGGCTCACCAGCTGAGAAAGCAGGCAGCCACAGGGAAATAGCGCAGGTTAAGGATAGCAAGGGCAGACTGGTGATAGAGGTCAATCGGGCATTTGAGACCTTCTACCGGGGGCTGTACACCACCAAGCCCACCAACGGGGACACGGGAATGAAACAGTTCCTGGACGGACTGGAACTACCAGTTGTGGGGGAAGACAGGCGGGGGGAGCTGGAAGCACCACTAGACCTGGGAGAAATCAGGGAGAGCATCAGCTCCATGCAGACGGGGAAGGCACCGGGACCCGACGGGTTCCCGGCAGACTTCTATAAAAATTTGCGCCAGTCCTGGCCCCACACCTAAGGGACATGTTCGCAGACTCACCGGCAGGGGGCACCACGCTAGCGCAGGCCACAATCTCACTTATACCCAAAAAAAGAAAAAGACCTGACGGAATGTGGATCATACAAACCCATTTCACTGCTGAATGTGGATGTGAAAATACTCGCAAAGGTCCTGGCCAAAAGGCTGGAGAGCTGCATTCCAGAGGTGGTCGCAGAGGACCAAACGGGCTTTGTCAAGGGTAGACCGCTCACAGCGAACATCAGGTGGTTGCGGAATGTGATAATGACCCCTCCTGGCGGGAGAACACCAGAGGTGATCATCACTCTGGACGCAGAAAAGGCCTTCGACAGAGTCGAATGGAACTACCTCCGAGGTACTGGAACGGTTTGGGGTAGGAGCGGGGTTCGCCATCTGGGTGAGCCTCCTGTACAACGCTCCAAAAGCGAGCGTCCGAACTAACACCACCAGCTCTGAATACTTCCAGCTGCAGAGAGGAACAAGACAGGGCTGCCCCCTGTCCCCACTCTTGTTCGCGCTAACGATCGAACCCCTGGTGATAGCCCTACGAGACGCAAAAAGCTGGAAGGGAATCCGGAGAGGAGACAGAGAGCACAGATTTCACTCTATGCAGTGATGTGTTGGGTGTTCTGGATCACATGACCTGCTCCTCTTTGTCTCAAAGCCACAGGAGGGACTGAAGGCAATACTGCAAATACTGAAATAGTTTGGAACCTTCTCGGGCAAAAGCGAGGCATTCCCAGTGAACCCAAAAGGGGGAGGGAGAGAGCTGGAGGGGCTCCCGTTCAAAACAGCCCAGAACAGATTCCATTACCTGGGGATCCAGATAGCCAGAGACTGTGGGGGACACAGATCCACAAGTGGAACCTGACCAGCCTGGTGGAGGAAGTAAGAAAAGACCTTCAAAGGTGGGATTCACTCCCACTCTCCCTGGCAGGGAGAGTGCAGACGATCAAGATGAACGTACTGCCAAGGTTCCTCTTCCTGTTTAGATCCATTCCGATCTTCATCCCCAAGGCCATTTTCCAAAATGTAGACAGTCTAATCATGGCGTTTGTGTGTGGGGGGGGGGGGGGGGGGGGGTAAGAACCTGAGAATTCCCAAACCGACACTGCAAAGAAGGAAAATCAAAGGGGGCTTGGCCTTACCGAACCTACAATACTACCACTGGGCAGCAACTGCAGAAAGAGTGAGGGGTTGGGTACAACAACACCGGACACAGATTGGGTACAAATGGAGGAAGAATCCTGTAAAGGAACTACCCTCCGGGCCCTGGCCACAGCAGCACTCCCATCCTCCTCAACAAGATACACAACAAGCCCAGTGGTAGCGGCCACGCTGAGAACGTGGACCCAGCTGAGACAACACTTCGGGATAACCAAAATGTCCCCCATGACCCCCATCTGCGGCAATTACAGATTCCCCCCAGCCATGCTAGAAACCACCTTCAAAAGATGGAGGGGGGACGTGGGCACTCTGACGGGAGGGGATTTCTACGTAGGGCGCAGACTGGCGACACTAGACGAACTGACGAGGAAGTGGAGGCTAGCAAAATGACAGGAATTGAGACACCTCCAAATAAACCTCCCAGAAAGCACACTACTAGAGGACCTGATAGGCAGAAGCAGTGAGAAGGGGGGGCTATGTGGAAGAATATACGGACAGCTACTGTACAGAGCCCGGACTCCACTGGACGAGACCAGACAAAAACTAGAGGACGAACTGGGGACAGAGGTAGGGTGGGGACTCTGGAGTGAAGCACTGAGCAGAGTGAACTCCACCTCCTCCTGTGCAAGGCTAAGCCTAATGCAGCTCAAAGTGGTGCACAGAGCGCATCTGACCAGAACCCGAATGAGCAGGTTCTTCCCGGAGGTGGAGGACAAATGTGAACGGTGCCAGAGGGGCCCGGCCAACCACACCCACATGTTTTGGGCTTGCCCCAAGCTTGCTGGGTTCTGGACAGCCTTCTCCGAGGCAATGTCCAAGGTTGTGGGTGTGAGGGTGAAGCCATGCCCAATAGTGGCAATCTTCTGGTATCGGAGCAGCCAGAGTTACACATGGGGAAGGGGGCCAACGACCTAGCTTTCGCTTCCCTAATCGCACGCCGGAGAATCCAGCTCGGCTGGCGATCGCCAGCACCACCCACAGCTGCAGACTGGCTCACTGACCTCTCGGAATTTCTCTTAATCTGGAGAAGATTAAGTACGCCATCCGAGGGTTAGAGGACGGCTTCCTGGATACTTGTGGGCAGTTCGTCGGCCTGTTCCAAAACCTGTTCGAGACCAGCTGCGGGGAGTAAGCTAAGAAAAAAAAAAGATCGATGAGGAATCAAAGGACTGCGCAACACGAGGGGGGGCGGGGGGGAGAACCACAAGAGAAGAGGAAGGGTGCAGAAGCCAATGGGGGGGGGGTTAGGAAGGGGGGGGGATCATAGACTGATCCAGAGGGCAACAAAATTTACATAGAGTTAGTTAAATGAAGGACAAAACAAACCTCTGTAAAATAAAGTCAATTAGCGTGGGCAAGAAAAATGTAATGTATATACACAGCAACTGTTTATAAATATGAGAAAAGCCAATAAAAAGATTTTTTTTTAAAATGAATTACGGTTAGGATTGTTTGTGTTATGTCTTAGGCTGTGTTCTAGTTGCAATCGTTATTCACTGTTTCTGGTTGTGATAGTGTCTGATTTAACATCTGTTTCATCGCATTCTAATTTGATCATACTTGATCGTAGAATCGTGGCTGGGGGCATGTGCTGATGAATTCTGCTGGATTGCAGGTGTAATCTTTTGGATGTTGTACTTAAACCTTCTGTCCGATGAGTAGTGCATTACCCTCATGCCAGTCGTGGCCATCTTTCATCTTCCTCCGTTTTTTGAGTGATTCATCACCTACTCCTGGGAGTATTGACGAGTGATGACCGGGAGGTGTGTCTGTGGCATAATAAGTCCAAGTTGGTTAGATAGTATGAAGTTTGAAAGTTCGGAATGGAGACACTTATTCGGCTCAGTGTTGTGTAGCCTCTTGGCTGATGATCTTTGTTGCAAAGTTGGGTGATCCTTGTCTCAGTGTAAACACAGGTGTTTCACAGGGGCTGGCTTAGCACACTGGGCTAAACAGCTGGCTTTTAAAGCAGACCAAGGCAGGCCAGCATCTGTGGGCATGCCATCTGGATAGTGGCAAATGCAAATTGGCACCACTATGCCAGTACATTCTTTGAAGTTCACTCTGCTAAATGTAGACTCACTTTGTATATCAATGGTCTGGTCATTCTCATGCTCGAACCATGACGTTTGGCCGGACATTTTGTGAATCTTACCGTGACGCAATTTGCTACATACTCTTGGTTCTTTAGAATGCTGTATCTGTCTGGTTTCTGGTTGTGGCTTCTTATGAAGTCAAATCACTTGTGTTCATCTTTGCTTTATGCATTGGTGCTTCCAATATCCTCTGGTGCCACATGTCTTGCACAAAGCATTAAAGGCTGAGCAACTTCTGGGTAAACGTATGAGGCTTGCTTGCCTGCATTGGCTATTGTGGCAATGGTGGATAGATTATGCATAGCTGGTAGAAACTGGGCATGACTTAATGGCCGCATTGAGCCCGCTGCAGATCTTGGCACACCAGTTAAATTGCAGGAGAGGCCAAAATCGGGATCCATGCCGGACATGAGTTGGTTTGTGATCTAACCAGCCCACTCCCGTTCGCAGGTTCTCGATCCCACCAGAGGTGGCGAGACACCAATTGAGATCAATTGAGAGCAATCTCCATCTCATGAACGAGATGGAAGGCCAAGCTAACGGCCTCCCAGGAATTAACCGGCTCCCCAGCAAGAGGTTGCACGGGTGCCGTTTAGCACTCCTTTTTTTTAAAAAGGGGAAGCTAGGGCAATGGCTGCTGAGGGGAGTTGAAGTGAGCGGCCACTTCCATTCCCCGGCATGCAGCCCAGTGGCACTGGAGCTGCTATCACAGTGCTGGGGGTGGGGGGGCCTGGGGAAGAGGGCTGGGCGTCAGAGGTCGGTGGTCATGCCTGGTCTGGTGGGGGAGGTGAGGGGCTCTGCGTCTGCGGGGCCTACAGGCCATCCTCCAATATTGTACATACCCATAACTGGGGCAACTACAGCTGCTACCTGATGCGACCATCAATTCACTTGAGACGGGAGTAGAAGTAAACTGTGGCATTAATCAACTTAGAACAGTGCCTGCCTGCGACTGATCCAAAACTAAGAACCGCCTACAGGTCGACTGCTCTTTATACCTCCCTTCAAGGGGAGGAGCCATGGGCGGAGCCCATACGGGCCCCAACATGTTACCATATGGATAATGCCATACAATGGCCCATAGGAGAAGCCCACAAGAGCAACAGCATAGCACAGATAAAGATACAAGGGCAACAGCACAGATACAAATACAATGGTGGATTATTGGCATAAAAATTCACCACATTCACCCCCTGATAAACAAATGAAGTCCGGCGGGGGTGACGGGTTCATAAGTTCAGCCGGTCCCCCCCACCCGCAGCTGTGATCGCCGAAGCTCTGGCGTTGTTGCTGGCCCGGGTGTCGAGCTCATCCGTGCTGGCATCGGTAGTGAGGGCGCCGGTGCGGGTACAGACGTGGACTCCGGGAGCGTCTCTTCTGGAGCTTCATTCCTGTGGATCGGTGAAGGGGGGATGCCGGGCGGGAGGGAGAGTGGGAGCCATACAGGTGCAGGGACGCTGGCCATGGTAGGTTGGGCGGGATATGGTAGAGGTGGTGGAACCGGTGGGCGCCAGGTCCCGGAGGGAGATCGTATCCTGTTGGCCATCGGGGTGTTCGATATAAGTGGACTGGGGGTTGGAGTGTAGGAACTGGACCCTCTCTACCAGAGGATCGGACTTATGGCTCCTGACGTGTTTTCTGAGTAGGACGGGCCCGGTGTCTTCAGCCAGGACGGAAGCGAGGCCCCTGAGGTGGGCCTCCTAGGGAAAACAAATAGGTGGTCATGAGGGATCTCGTTTGTGGCAGTGCAAAGTAGGGACCTAATAGAGTGGAGCGCATCAGGGAGGACGTCCTGCCAGTGAGAAACCGGGAGATTCCTGGACCGCAGGGTCAGTAGGCCGGCCTTCCAGACCGTCGCGTTCTCCCTCTCCACCTGCCCGTTTCCCCGGGGGTTATAACTGGTAGTCCTGCACGACGCGATGCCCTTACTGAGCAGGTACTGACGTAGTTCGTCGCTCATGAACGACGAGCCCCGGCACTGTCAACATAATTAGGGAAACCAAACAGGGTGAAGACACTATGTAGGGTTTAATGACAGTGGAAGTCGTCATGTCGGGGCAAGGGATTGCAAAGGGTAAGCGGGCGAACTCATCAATAATGTTGAGGAAATATGTATTGTGGTTATTGGAGGGGAGGGGCCCTTTGAGATCGATACTGAGGCGCTCAAAGGGCCGGGATGCCTTTACCAGGTGTGCCTTATCTGGTCGATAGAAGTGCGGTTTACACTCCGCACAGATCTGGCAGTCCCTGGTCATAGCTCTGACCTCCTCAGTGGAGTACGGCAGGTTGCGGGCCTTGATATAGTGGATAAGCCGGGTGACCCCAGGGTGGCAGAGGTCATCTCGCGCGCTGGCGCATGTGCCACGGGACAGGACATCTGGGGGCTCGTTGAACTTCCCAGGACGATATACTATATTGTAATTATAGGTGGAGAGTTTGATCCTCCACCTCAAGATCTTATCGTTCTTAATTTTGCCCCGCTGCGTATTATCGAACATGAAGAATACCGATCGTTGGTCAGTGACGAGGGTAAACCTCCTACCAGCGAGGAAGTGCCTCCAGTGCCATACGGCTTCCACGATGGCTTGGGCCTTCTTTTCGACTGAGGAGTGCCGAATTTTGGAGGTGGTGAGGGTGCGCGAAAAAAACGCTACCGATCTGCCTGCTTGATTGAGGGTAGCGGCGAGAGCGACCTCTGATGCGTCGCTCTCCACCTGGAAGGGGACGGACTCGTCCACCGCGCGCATCGCGGCTTTAGCGATGTCCGCCTTGGTGCAGCTGAAGGCCTGGCGGGCCTCAGTCGCCAGTGGGAAGATGGTGGCCTTGATTAGTGGGCGGGCTTTGTCCGCATAGTTGGGGACCCACTGGGCATAATATGAAAATACCTCGAGGCACCTCTTCAGGGCCTTGGGGCAGTGGGGGAGGGGGTGTTGCAGGAGAGGACGCAAACGGTCAGGCTTGGGTCCTAGAACCCCGTTTTCCACGGCGTAGCCGAGGATGGCTAGTCTGGTTGTGTGGAAAACGCATTTCTCCTTGTTGTACGTGAGGTTTAGGGTTTGGGCGGTTTGGAGGAATCTGTGGAGGTTGGCGTCGTGGTCCTGCTGATCATGGCCGCAGATGGTGACATTTTCCAAGTACGGAAATGTGGCCCGCAGCCCGTACTGGTCCACCATTCGGTCCATTGTTCTTTGGAACACCGAGACTCCGTTGGTGACGCCAAAGGGGACCCAGAGGAAGTGGAAAAGGTGGCCGTCTGCCTCAAACGCCATGTAGTGGCGGTCCTCCGGGCGGATTGGGAGCTGGTGGTATGCAGACTTCAGATCCACCGTGGAGAACACCCGGTAGTGTGAGATCTGGTTTACCATGTCTGCAATCCGGGGAAGGGGGTACGCATCGAGTTGCGTGAACCGGTTTATGGTTTGGCTGTAATCTACAACAATCCGGTTCTTTTCCCCGGTCTTAATGACCACCACCTGAGCTCTCCAGGGACTATTGCTGGCCTCGATGACACCCTCCCGCAAGAGTCGCTGGACCTCGGACCTGATAAAAGTTCTGTCCTGTATGCTATTCCGCCTGTATCTGGTGGCGACTGGTTTGCAGTCGGCGGTGAGGTTTGCGAAGAGTGGGGAGGGTCGACCTTTAGGGTCGCAAGGCTGCATATGGTTCGTGGGGGTAGGGGCCCCCCGAACTTCAGGGTTAGGCTCCTGAGGTTGCATTGGAAATCTAGTCCCAATAGGAGAGGAGTGCAGAGGTCTGGGAGCACATATAATTTAAAATTGGCGTACTCGGCGCCCTGTATTGCTAGGGTTGCGGTAGTGCACCCTCGGATTTGCACCAAGTACGACCCAGAGGCGAGGGAGATGGTTTGGTGCGCCGGGAAAATTGGGAGCGAGCAGCATCTTACCATGTCCAGATGAATGAAGCTCTCTGTGCTCCCGGAGTCGAAAAGGCAAGGCGTCTCGTGCCCGTTTACGCGGACGGTCTTCATGGAGCTCCGGAGGTGCTTGGGTCGCGATGGTCCAGGGTGACCGTGCTGAGTTGCGGGTAGCCGGCGTGGTCGGAGGTGCTGGGGTGGTTCCGCGATGGCTGCCCTTGTTGATCGTACGCGTCGAGCGGCGTAGCAGATGGCGGCCAAGATGGCGGCCCCCGTTGGTCGAGCATGGCGGGCGGTGAGGAACATGGCGTCCAAGATGGCGGCCCCCATGGATCGCACGTGGCCGGCCACGTGGGGGTGGATGGCCAAGATGGCGGCCCCCGTGAGTCGCACGTGCTGTGTGGGCTGGAAGATGGCTGCCCCCACGGATAGCACGAGGCTGATGACGCATCAACAGGGTGCGGAGTCGGCAGACATGCTGCCACACTGCAGGGTCTGCGGGCCTGTGAGTCTGAGGATCGGGCCTGTGAGTTAGAGTTCTTGGAAGTGGCCAGGCAAACTTTGGCGAAATGTCCTTTTCTCCCACAGCTGCTGCAGTTCGCGTTACGGGCCGGGCAGTGGTGCCGGGGGTGTTGGGACTGACCGCAGAAATAACAGGGTAGCCCCCCATGGTGAGTGGGCAGCCGTGCGGGACAGGCCTGGGGTAGTCTTTGGTGGGACTCCACGAGGGGGTCGCGTGGTCAGCCGGGAACGCGTTAAGGCTCTGGAACGCTTCTTCCAGAGAGGAAGCTAACTTTACCATCTGATCCAGCCCAGGGCCCCCTTCTCGAGTAGGCGCTGTCTCACGTAGTTGGACCGGACTCCCGCCACATAGAAGTCTCGGACGGCAAGTTCCATATGTTGAGTGGCCGTAATGGCCTGGTAGTTGCAGCTGCGTGCGAGGACGTTGAGGTCACGTAGGTAGTCTTCTAGCGATTCCCCAGGCCGCTGGCAGCGAGTGGTGAGGATGTGTCACGCGTAGACCTCGTTCACGGGCCGTACATAGAAGCGTTCGAGCATCGCGAGGGCGTCGGCGTAGGAGGAGGCCTCGTCGAGTTGAACAGGGATTCGATGGCTCACCCGTGCGTGGAGGAGGCTGAGCTTCTGTTCGTCAGTGATGGAAGGCGTGGAGGAGGCTGCAAGATAGGCCTTGAAGCAGCGGAGCCAGTGCCAAAAAATTTATTTCGCCTCCGCGGCCTGCGGATCGAGTTCCAGTCGGTCAGGTTTGAGGGCCGATTCCATAGTTGCGTTTAATTTGATTAAATTGATGCGACCATCAATTCACTTGAGACGGGAATAGAAGTAAACTGTGGCTTTAATCAACTTAGAACAGTGCCTGCCTGCGACTGATCCAATACTAAGAACCGTCTACAGGTCGACTGCTCTTTATACCTCCCTTCAAGGGGAGGAGCCATGGGCGGAGCCCATACAGGCCCCAACATGTTCCCCAATGGATAATGCCATACAATGGCCCATAGGAGGAGCCCACAAGGGCAACAGCATAGCACAGATACCAGATACAAGGGCAACAGCACAGATACAAATACAATAGTGGATTATTAGCGTAATACATTCACCACACTACCATCTGTCCTAAATACTTCCAGGACAGAGCCCAGTTCTTGGTTATATGCTGATGGTCACTTTAACTCCCTTTGGCTCTGAGCAGCCTCTGACTTCCCAGCTTAAGGCTATTGCTAATAAGGAATTGCCATTTTTAATTATGTGAGCACTTCATAGCTGCAGGTTGTGTTTGCTGCTTGCTGCTGCTGTGGCTGCAAATACCTGGAGGCTGTTGTTGCTGTTTCCTTCTTTTTCTGTAGCCAGAAAGAAGGACAATTTTTTCTAAGATACCTAGAACCTGGAATACCGGGCTCAGGGGTACGTATGAGTCCAGAAGGCAATCAGGTTTGAAGCAAGAAGACACTGCAGGACCTGGTGCGCGACATTGATCCGAATGAGAAACCTGCTGCAGACATTGAAGAAATACTTTTGCAGATATCTGATTCTTTTGTTGCTGGTGTGGTAAATGCTGCATACAACGGCATGTCACTTGGAGCTCTGAAACAGACATTGGTTTCTGTCAAGTTAGCTAGGAAGGACCTAAAGAGAGAGCTAAGAAGAGCCAGGAGGGGACATGAGAAGTCTTTGGCAGGTAGGATCAAGGATAACCCTAAAGCTTTCTATAGATATGTCAGGAATAAAAGAATGACTAGGGTAAGAGTAGGGCCAGTCAAGGACAGTAGCGGGAGGTTGTGCGTGGAGTCCGAGGAGATAGGAGAGGTGCTAAATGAATATTTTTCATCAGTATTCACACAGGAAAAAGATAATGTTGTTGACGAGAATACTGAGATTCAGGCTACAAGACTAGAAGGGCTTGAGGTTCATAAGGAGGCGGTGTTAGCAATTCTGGAAAGTGTGAAAATAGATAAGTCCCCGGGCCGGATGGGATTTATCCTTGGATTCTCTGGGAAGCTACGGAGGAGATTGCTGAGCCTTTGGTTTTGATCTTAAACTCATCTTTGTCTACAGTAATAGTGCCAGAAGACTGGAGGATAGCAAATGTTGTCCCCTTGTTCAAGAAGGGAAGTAGAGACAACCCTGGTAACTATAGACCAGTGAGCCTTACTTCTGTTTGGGGCAAAACCTTGGTAAGGTTTATAAGAGATAGGATGTATAATCATCTGGAAAGGAATAATTTGATTAGAGATAGTCAACACGGTTTTGTGAAGGGTAGGTTGTGCCTCACAAACCTTATTGAGTTCTTTGAGAAGGTGACCAAACAGGTGGATGAGGGTGAAGCAGTTGATGTGGTGTATATGGATTTCAGTAAAGCGTTTGATAAGGTTCCCCACGGTAGGCTACTGCAGAAAATACGGAGGCATGGGATTCAGGGTGATTTAGCAGTTTGGATCAGAAATTGGCTAGCTGGAAGAAGACAAAGGGTGGTGGTTGATGGGAAATGTTCAGACTGGAGTCCAGTTACTAGTGGTGTACCACAAGGATCTGTTTTGGGGCCACTTTGTCATTTTTATAAATGACCTGGAGGAGGGTGTAGAAGGATGGGTGAGTAAATTTGCAGATGACACTAAAGTCGGTGGAGTTGTGAACAGTGCGAAAGGATGTTACAAGTTACAGAGGGACATAGATAAGCTGCAGCGCTGGGCTGAGAGGTGGCAAATGGAGTTTAATGCAGAAAAGTGTGAGGTGATTCATTTTGGAAGGAATAACAGGAAGACTGAGTACTGGGCTAATGGTAAGTTTCTTGGCAGTGTGGATGAGCAGAGAGATCTTGGTGTCCATGTACATAGATCCCACAAAGTTGCCACCCAGGTTGAGAGGGTTGTTTAGAAGGTGTACGGTGTGTTAGCTTTTATTGGTAGAGGGATTGAGTTTAGGAGTCATGAGGTCATGTTGCAGCTATACAACACTCTGGTGCGGCCGCATTTGGAGTTTTGCGTGCAATTCTGGTTGCCGCATTATAGGAAGGATGTGGAAGCATTGGAAAGGGTGCAGAGGAGATTTACCAGAATGTTGCCTGGTATGGAGGGAAGATCTTATGAGGAAAGGCTGAGGGACTTGAGGCTGTTTTCGTTAGAGAGAAGAAGGTTAAGAGGTGACTTAATTGAGGCATATAAGATGATCAGAGGATTGGATAGGGTGGACAGTGAGAGCCTTTTTCCTCGGATGGTGATGTCTAGCACGAGGGGACATAGCTTTAAATTGAGGGGAGATAGATATAGGACCGATGTCAGAGGTAGGTTCTTTACTCAGAGAGTAGTAAGGGCGTGGAATGCTCTGCCTGCAACAGTAGTGGATCGCCAACACTAAGGACATTCAAATGGTCATTGGATAGACATACGGACGATAAGGGAATGGTGTAGATGGGCTTTAGAGTGGTTTCACAGGTCGGCGCAACATCGACAGCGAAGGGCCTGTACTGCGCTGTAATGTTCTATGTTCTATTAATGTTCACTAGGGAGCTAAGTACATCTAAAGTTTACCCTTCTGCTTGCAGAAAGTTGTAATGGGACTAATAAACCACATCCTGTCACGGTGTGTATTGATTGACAGTACTTTCAGATATGCTTTCTTAAAGATCTATGCAGATAATATCATAACAGAATCGATAAGTGGGTTTGGATCACCCCCTGGAGTTAAGAAGGCAGAGACGGGAATGGAAGGTTGCAACCGTGTGGTGATTTACAAGGATGCCAGGGTAAGGGATTTAAAGTTGGGGATGCCCCACCTGTTGCCTGCCATAACAGACATTGTATGCTAATTGTACTTCTTTTGATTCATTCATAGGACCTGGGTGTTGCTGATTGAGACAGCATTTATTTTCCATCGCTAATTGCTCCTGAAATGGTATTGGTGAGCTTCCTTCTTGAACTGCAGCACTCCATGTGGTGTAGGTGCACCCTCAGTGCTGTTAGGCTGGGAGTTCCAGGATTTTGACCCAGCGACAGGGAAGAAACTGAAAGATATAAAAGAAATGAGGGAAGGCTAAAAATGGAGGAGTGTGTGCTAAGCAGGAAAGGTAAAATAAAAGATGAGGGAGTATGAGGCCATTAAAATAGAGGGAGGGTTTCTGTAGAAGAGTCATACGGACTCAAACCGTTAACTGCTCCTCGTTATACAGATGCTGCCGGACATGTTGCATTTTTCCAGCATTTTCTGTTTTTATTTCAGATTTCCTGCAACCACAGTATTTTGTTTTTATTATTTATTATTGGGAAGTTTTTAGGGCTTTGCTTTTTATTCATAGAATTTATAGTGCAGAAGGAAGCCACTCGGCCCATCTTGTCTGCACCGGCCCCCCAACCCCATCACCCCAACCCCATAATCCCACTTAACCTTTTTGTTTGGACACAAAGGGCAATTTAGCATGGCCAATCCACCTAACCCGCACATCAATGGACTGTGGGAGGAAACCGGAGCACCCGGAGGAAACCCACGCAAACATGGGGAGAACGTGCAGACTCCGCACAGACAGTGGCCCAAGCCGGGAATTGAACCTGGGACCCTGGAGCTGAGAAGCAACTGTGCTAACCACTATGCTACCGTGCTGCCCTTTGCTGAGAGGAGTGAGGGGAGGTGGTACGTAGTGGTATTGTCACTGGACTAGTAAACTAGACTACATTGCAATGTAGTCTACATTGCTAGACTACATGGATCTGGGGTGTAGGCCAGAACAGGTAGGGTGGCAGATTTCCTTCCCTAAGGGACATTGGTGAACCAGATGGGTTTTTACAACAATCGACAATGGTCATCATTAGACTTTTAATTCCAGATGTTATTCAAAAAATGTTTTCAAATTTCACCATCATTGGATTTGAAACCTGGGTCCCCAGAGCATTACCCCATGTCTCTGGATAACTCGTTCCATGATAATACCACCATGCCACTATTGCACTATGCCATGGATGCATATCTATGATGCAAGTATGTTATTTTGTCCTTGTGAGGTTGGTGAAATTCTTTCCCCGAAACCGGACTCACCGCATTAGTAGAAGGACTTGGAAGCTTTAGAGATAGTGCAAAGAAAGTTCACCAAGGTGTTGCCTGGTCTCAAGGGTGTTGGCTATGAGGAGAGGCTGATTAACTAGGATTGTTTTCACTGGAAAGACAGAGGCTGAGGGGAGACCTGATAGAGGTCTACAGAATTATGAGAGGCATAGACAGGATGGATAGTCAGAGGCTTTTTCCAAGGATGGAAGTGTCAATTACAAGGGGGCACAAGTTCAAGGTGAGAGGGGGATGTTTAAGGGAGATGTTCGGAGTAGGTTTTTCATGCAGAGTGGTGAGTGCCTGGAACGCACTGCTAGAGGATCTGGTGAAGCAGGCACTATAGCAACATTTAAGAGGCATCTGGAGGTGTACATGAATAGGGAGGAAATAGAGGGATACGGACCGAGTAAGGGCAGAAGGTTTCTGTTTTAGTTAGGGCATCATGATCAACGCAGGCTTGGAGGGCTGAAGGGCCTGTCCCTGAGCTGCACATTTCTTTATTCTTTGTGTTTTGAATGCTCGGGGATCCAGGTTCAAATCCTACCACTGCAGATGGTGAAATTTGAATTCAATACAAATCTGGAATTAAAAGTCTAATGATGACCATGAAACCATTGTCAATTGTGGTAAAACCCCATCTGGTTCACTAATATCCTTTAGAAAAGGAAATCTGCCACCTTTACCCGGTCTGGCCAACATGTGACTCCGACCCACAGCAATGTAAGACTCTTAACTGCCCCCTCAAAGGTAATTTGGGATGAGTAATAAATGCTGGCACACCCTGTGACCCCACATCCCATGAACTAATATTTCTTTAAAAGTTGAGTAACCACAGTGCAAGATGCTGAACTGGAGCCCCCATTAACCAGACAACAATGTGAATGGTTGCTTTTGGGAGTGTTGTCTCCAGAGGGTGAAGAATACAGATGCCTAGAATGGACAGAGTTAAATAAGGAGAGATGTGCAGTTACCTGCCCTGCAGAGGATGCGCAACTGTGGATGGGTACCGCTGTGCAATTATGGAGGTGAGGGGGTTGACTGACAGGGCCAATGCCACTTCTCTCCAGACATCACAAACAATAATTCTGGGGGACTTGATGGCAACTTCACTCAAGTCTCACACACTTTGGACACTTTGAGTTCCTCGAGGGATTGGAGTTCTGAATGAGTGAAGTTGCATGTTCTTCTGCTCTGGCTTAGTGCCAGGGTCTCTGCCGGTTTCTTGGCTTAGGTAGTGTCTGATTTTGCACAAATAAATATATTGCTAGCTCATGCAGTGTGTTTAAAAAATGCAGTGAAAGAGTCAAGCATTGTTTGTGTGTTTGTCCCCCAGTTGGTATGGGAACTCCTCGGCCCAAGACCGTAAGAAACTACAGAAAGTCGTCAGTGAGCCGCTTATGGACTGAACTGATCACTCCACACATCTTCCCTACTGAGTAGCACTACACTCCGTATGCTTTACCCGATGTCTATGAATTTACATTGTGTATTTATCATATGTCCTAAATTTTTCATGTATGGAACGATCTATCTGGACTGAACGCAAAACAATACTTTTCACTGTACCTCGGAACACGTGCCAATAAATCCAAATCCAATCCATTAACAGTAAGTGAGAGGCATCTTATGTGTGCCTAACCTGAGGGTCTCTATGACTGTTTTGAGGTTATGTTACCCACTTTTTTGTCTGTTCTTCTTCCTACTTCTCATTATTTCTGAGTGAGTGACGATTTGCTGTTGAAAGTTTTCTTCCAGACCACTGCCAGATTTACGCTTCACCAGCCAACCAGCTGTGGATGATAACAATCTTACGAACACATCACCACAGAATTTTCCTCATCGATAAGGGAGTCAAATGCAAATGTGGAGTGGTATAGCTGAATTTGGGTACTCAAAGATAAGGGGCTGGATTCTCTGTCGGCGTGATCTTCTGTTTTGCAGGCATTGCACTCACACCCCCGGATTTCCCGACGGCGTGGGGGTGCCCACAATGGGAAACTCCGTTGTCCACCTGGCGGGATGGAGGATCCCGCTGCTGGCGAGAGCGCGCCGCACCAGAAAACGGGTGCAGCGGGATGGTGAATCCCGCCCAAGAATTCTTGCATTTCATCTCCTCATGAAATAGCTGCATTTGAGCCTATTTTGTTTTTTTTAATTGAATTAATGCAAACAAATATGGCTATCCTTAATCTGCTTTTATCTTGGTTTTGTCCATTTTCAGTACAAAAATGCTCAAACACCTGATGTTAAAACATACGAACAAAAGAAATAGGGGCAGGAGTGGGCCACACAACCCAGCAATACTGAACGGGTTACTGAAGCTGATTGTGTGGGTGGGATCCAGCAGAGGGCAGTAGAGCGGAGCTGCTGATGGGCTGTTGCGGGAAATATTTGCATACGTCCGGTGCGGTCACTCTAACTTGAAGGTGTACCTGTGCAAGAGACCCTAGCTGTTCAAGTGAAGACGAGCATCCAGCAGAGGGCAGTAGAGCAGAGATGCTGATTGGCTGTTGCGGGGAAAATTTGCATATGTCCGGTGCGGGTCACTCTAACTTGAAGGTGGTTTGTGGAGGAGCTGTTGTCAAGTGACACTTAAACCCGAAACACTTCTTCAGTGTTTCCCTCCCTATCCCCTCCTCTAACCAAAAAAAACAAACAACCGCTGTAAAGTTCAAGAGGAAGGCTCGAGGGCAGGTAGAAGTAGAAAGAAGTTGAACAGTGACGTCACAGCCTGCAGGTAAGGGATTGGCTGGTGACTGGTAAGTAGTTTTTCTTTTATTTTCCCTCAGGTGTTATCGTGTGGGGTGCAGAGGTTGCTGAGTGAGTGCTTGCTGAGAAGGGGAGTGAATAACAGGTCAGCTCTTTCTTTCTTTTTCTTTTTTTATCGAGAGGGGATGGCAGGGAAGGTAGTGCAATGTTCCTCCTGCAGAATGTTTGAGGTGAGGGACGCCGTCAGTGTCCCTGCTGATTTCATCTGTGGGAAGTGCACCCATCTCCAGCTCCTCAGAAACCGCATTAGGGAACTGGAGCTGGATGAACTTCGGATTATTCGGGAGGCAGAGCTGGTCATAGATAGAAGCTTCAGGGATGTAGTTACTCCGAAGAATAAAGATAGATGGGTGACGGTGAGAAGGGCTGGGAGGAAGCAGTCAGTACAGGGATCCCCTCTGGTTGTTCCCCTTAGTAACAAGTATACCGCTTTGGATACTGTTGGGGACGGCGACTTACCAGGGGTAAGCCATGGGGTACAGGTCTCTGGCACAGAGTCTGTCCTTGTTGCTCAGAAGGGCAGGGGGGACAGGAGCAGAGCATTCGTCATTGGAGACTCCATAGTTAGGGGGATAGATAGGAGATTCTGTGGGAACGAGAAAGACTCGTGGTTGGTGTGTTGCCTCCCAGGTGCCAGGGTCCGTGATGTCTCGGATCATGTTTTCGGGATCCTTAAGTGGGAGGGGGAGCAGCCCCAAGTCGTGGTCCACATAGGTACCAACGACATAGGTAGGAAAAGGGATAGGGATGTAAGACAGGAATTCAGGGAGCTAGGGTGGAAACAGATCTAGGACAAACTGAGTTATTATCTCTGCGTTGTTACCCGTGCCACGTGATAGCGAGACGAGGAATAGGGAGAGAGAGGAGTTGAACACGTGGCTACAGGGATGGTGCAGGAGGGAGGGTTTCAGATTCCTGGATAATTGGGGCTCATTCTGGGGTAGGCGGGACCTCTACAAACAGGATGGTCTACACCTGGACCAGAGGGGTACCAATATCCTGGGGGGGAAATTTACTAATGCTCTTCGGGAGGGTTTAAACTAGTTCAGCAGGGGCTTGGGAACCTGAATTGTAGCTCCAGTATACAGGAGGTTGAGAGTAGTGAGATCATGAGTAAGGTTTCAAAGTTGCAGGAGTGTACCGGCAGGCAGGAAGATGGTTTAAAGTGTGTCTTCTTCAATGCCAGGAGCATCCGGAATAAGGTGGGTGAACTTGCGGCATGGGTTGGTACATGGGACTTCGATGTTGTGGCCATTTCGGAGACATAGATAGAGCAGGGACAGGGATGGTTGTTGCAGATACCGGGGTTTAAATATTTCAGTAAGCTCAGGGAAGGTAGTAAAAGAGGGGGAGGGGTGGCATTGTTAGTCAAGGACAGTATTACGGTGGCAGAAAGGACGTTTGATGAGGACTCGTCTACTGAGGTAGTATGGGCTGAGGTTAGAAACAGGAAAGGTGAGGTCACCCTGTTAGGGGTTTTCTATAGTCCTCCAAAAAGTTCCAGAGATGTAGAGGAAAGGATTGCAAAGATGCTTCTGGATAGGAGTGAAAGCAACAGGGTAGTTGTTATGGGGGCCTTTAACTTTCCAAATATTGACTGGAAACGCTATAGTTCGAGTGCTTTAGATGGATCCATTTTTGTCCAATGTGTGCAGGAGGGTTTCCTGACACAGTATGTAGATAGGCCAATGAGAGGTGAGGCCATATTGGATTTGGTACTGGGTAATGAACCAGGACAGGTGTTAGATTTGGAGGTAGGTGAGCACTTTGGTGATAGTGCCCACAATTCGATTACATTTACTTTAGTGATGGAAAGGGATAGGTATATACCACAGGGCAAGAGTTATATCTGGGGGAAAGGCAATTATGATGCGATGAGGCAAGACGTAGTATGCATCGGATGGAGAGGAAAACTGCAGGGGATGGGCACAATGGAAATGTGGAGCTTGTTCAAGGAACAGCTACTGTGTGTGCTTGATAAGTATGTACCTGTCAAGCAGGGAGGAAGTGGTCGAGCGAGGGAACCGTGGTTTACTAAAGCAGTCGAAACACTTGTCAAGAGGAAGAAGGAGGCTTATGTAAAGATGAGACATGAAGGTTCAGTTAGGGAGCTCGAGAGTTACAAGTTAGCTAGGAAGGACCTAAAGAGAGAGCTAAGAAGAGCCAGGAGGGGACATGAGAAGTCTTTGGCAGGTAGGATCAAGGATAACCCTAAAGCTTTCTATAGATATGTCAGGAATAAAAGAATGACTAGGGTAAGAGTAGGGCCAGTCAAGGACAGTAGCGGGAGGTTGTGCGTGGAGTCCGAGGAGATAGGAGAGGTGCTAAATGAATATTTTTCATCAGTATTCACACAGGAAAAAGATAATGTTGTCGACGAGAATACTGAGATTCAGGCTACAAGACTAGAAGGGCTTGAGGTTCATAAGGAGGCGGTGTTAGCAATTCTGGAAAGTGTGAAAATAGATAAGTCCCCGGGCCGGATGGGATTTATCCTTGGATTCTCTGGGAAGCTACGGAGGAGATTGCTGAGCCTTTGGTTTTGATCTTAAAGTCATCTTTGTCTACAGGAATAGTGCCAGAAGACTGGAGGATAGCAAATGTTGTCCCCTTGTTCAAGAAGGGAAGTAGAGACAACCCTGGTAACTATAGACCAGTGAGCCTTACTTCTGTTTTGGGCAAAACCTTGGTAAGGTTTATAAGAGATAGGATGTATAATCACCTGGAAAGGAATAATTTGATTAGAGATAGTCAACACGGTTTTGTGAAGGGTAGGTTGTGCCTCACAAACCTTATTGAGTTCTTTGAGAAGGTGACCAAACAGGTGGATGAGGGTGAAGCAGTTGATGTGGTGTATATGGATTTCAGTAAAGCGTTTGATAAGGTTCCCCACGGTAGGCTACTGCAGAAAATACGGAGGCATGGGATTCAGGGTGATTTAGCAGTTTGGATCAGAAATTGGCTAGCTGGAAGAAGACAAAGGGTGGTGGTTGATGGGAAATGTTCAGACTGGAGTCCAGTTACTAGTGGTGTACCACAAGGATCTCTTTTGGGGCCACTGCTGTTTGTCATTTTTATAAATGACCTGGAGGAGGGCATAGAAGGATGGGTGAGTAAATTTGCAGATGACACTAAAGTCGGTGGAGTTGTGGACAGTGCGGAAGGATGTTACAAGTTACAGAGGGACATAGATAAGCTGCAGCGCTGGGCTGAGAGGTGGCAAATGGAGTTTAATGCAGAAAAGTGTGAGGTGATTCATTTTGGAAGGAATGACAGGAAGACAAGAGTACTGGGCTAATGGTAAGATTCTTGGCAGTGTGGATGAGCAGAGAGATCTCGGTGTCCATGTACATAGATCCCTGAAAGTTGCCGCCCAGGTTGAGAGGGTTGTTAAGAAGGCGTATGGTGTGTTAGCTTTTATTGGTAGAGGGATTGAGTTTTGGAGCCATGAGGTCATGTTGCAGCTGGACAAAACTCTGGTGCGGCCGCATTTGGAGTATTGCGTGCAATTCTGGTCGCCGCATTATAGGAAGGATGTGGAAGCATTGGAAAGGGTGCAGAGGAGATTTACCAGAATGTTGCCTGGTATGGAGCGAAGATCTTATGAGGAAAGGCTGAGGGACTTGAGGCTGTCTTCGTTAGAGAGAAGAAGGTTAAGAGGTGACTTAATTGAGGCATATAAGATGATCAGGGGATTGGATAGGGTGGACAGTGAGAGCCTTTTTCCTTGGATGGTGATGTCTAGCACGAGGGGACATAGCTTTAAATTGAGGGGAGATAGATATAGGACCGATGTCAGAGGTAGGTTCTTTACTCAGAGAGTAGTAAGGGCGTGGAATGCTCTGGCTGCAACAGTAGTGGACTCGCCAACACTAAGGGCATTCAAATGGTCATTGGATAGACATATGGACGATAAGGGAATAGTGTAGATGGGCTTTAGAGTGGTTTCACAGGTCGGCGCAACATCGGGGGCCGAAGGGCTTGAACTGCGCTGTAATGTTCTATGTTCTAAGTTCAGGTCAATCAACAACTCCATTGGTTCAATTCAGCCCGCTAACATGATCATCCTCAGTAACTCATTCAACCTAGTACCATAATTATGGTTAGACTGATGATGTGAAAGTTTAAGGATGATAAGAATTTCCAACAGAATTAATTATGTATAAACACAAAGTGTATCAAAAGCACCGAGTTGCCAATAGTTTGTTACAGATTGGAAGTTCCATTATATCCTATTGCATTTGAGTTTTAATGCTGCATTCAAATCAATGGCACACCAGCATCTTCTTTATGGATCCCAAGTGGATTTCATTGGGTAAGTAGCAGTGGGATTTCTGCAAAGTTTTTGTTTTTCATATGATTATGTCCATTACAAACATCCATGCAAACCCAATTTTCTGGTTCTTAGCCTGTTCTATCGATTAAATTGATTGAAGTTTCTGGTCCTATTCTGTAACCGTAAACAGAATGTTTTCCCTCTCTTTAATATTTTTGATGCAAGTATATTTCAGTTCATATATTATGTGACTGTGCTTAAAACTTGAGGAAGCACAAGGTGCGGAGATTTAAAAAGCGCGGGAGCTGCGAGTTGGAGCGGAGATTTAAAAAGAGCGGGAGCTGCGAGTCGGAGCGGAGATTTAAAAAGCGCGGGAGCTGCAAGTCGGAGCGGAAATTTAAAAAGCGCGGGAGCTGTGAGTCGGAGCCGAGATTTAAAAACATCGCTTCCTAATTTCGGGAGCCGTTCGGAGGAGGAGGAGCAGTCTCTGTCAGGGAGAGAACCTGAGAACATCTAAGACCCTCAGAAGGTAAGAAGGTAAGTAAGTGATTTTTACTCATTTTCACTTTTATTACCTTTTCAAATTGTGTGTGTGGGGGGGGAAACTGAAATGACATCACACGTGGGCAGCACGGTAGCATTGTGGATAGCACAATTGCTTCACAGCTCCAGGGTCCCAGGTTCGATTCCAGCTTGGGCCACTGTCTGTGCGGAGTCTGCACATCCTCCCCGTGTGTGCGTGGGTTTCCACCGGGTGCTCCGGTTTCCTCTCACAGTCCAAAGATATGCAGGTTAGGTGGATTGGCCATTGTAAATTGCCCTTAGTGTCCAAAATTGCCCTTAGTGTCGGGTGGGGTTACTGGGTTATGGGGATAGGGTGGAGGTGTTGACCTTGGGTAGGGTGCTCTTTCCAAGAGCCGGTGCAGACTCGATGGGCCGAATGGCCTCCTTCTGCACTGTAAATTCTATGAAAAGCTGTGACCTGAGTGGCTGGTTGGGAATCTACACTAAATTTTAAAAATTAAGCATTGGTAACTAATTAAACATAATTACTTAATTATATAATTTAGAGGGGTATCTAAGCCAGAGATCGGAGTGTACTATATTTAGCTTTCACATTTATAGTAGAAATCTAGTGCTAGGAAACAGATAGTTAACAGTAACTTTTTTTTAACTTTTAATTTTAATTTACTAATTAATTGACGCAATGTCAGTTAGAGGGGTGCAGTGCTCTGACTGTGAGATGTGGCAGGTCCAGGAGGCTTCCAGCATCCCGGATGGCTTCATCTGCAGAAAGTGCACCCAACTGGAGCTCCTCACAGACCCCATGGTTCGGTTGGAGCAGCAATTGGATGCACTTAGAGCATGCAGGTGGCGGAAAGCGTCATAGCTCACAGTTATATAAATGTGCTCACACCCAAGGTGCAGGCAGAGAAATGGGTGACCACCAGAAAGGGCAGGCAGTCAGTGCAGGAATCCCCTGTGGTTGTCCCCCTCTCGAACAGGTATACCCCTTTGGATACTGTCGGGGGGATAGCCTATCAGGGGAAAACAGCAGCAGCCAGAGCATTGGCACCACGGCTGGCTCTGATGTTCAGAAGGGAGGGTCAAAGCGCAGAAGACCAATAGTAATAGGGGACTCTATAGTCAGGGGCACAGATAGGTGCTTCTGTGGACGTGAAAGAGACTCCAGGATGGTATGTTGCCTCCCTGATGCCAAGGTCCAGGATGTCTCCGAACGGGTAGAGGGCATCCTGAAGGGGGAGGGCAAACAGGCAGAGGTCGTTGTACATATTGGTACTAACGACATAGGCAAGAAGGGACATGAGGTCCTGCAGCAGGAGTTCAGGGAGCTAGGCAGAAAGTTAAAAGACAGGACCGCTAGAGTTGTAATCTCGGGATTACTCCCTGTGCCATGTGCCAGTGAGGCTAGAAAAAGGAAGATAGAGCAGCTAAACACATGGCTAAACAGCTGGTGTACGAGGGAGGGGTTTCCGTTATCTGGACCACTGGGAGCTCTTCCGGGGCAGGTGTGACCTATATAAGAAGGACGGGTTGCATCTAAACTGGAGAGGTATAAATATCCTGGCCGCGAGGTTTGCTAGTGTCACACGGGAGGGTTTAAACTAGTATGGCAGGGGGATGGGCATGGGAGCAATAGGTCAGAAGGTGAGAGCATTGAGGGAGAACTAGGGAAGAGGGACAGTGTGGCTCTGAGGCAGAGCAGACAGGGAGAAGTTGCTGAACACAGCGGGTCTGGTGGCCTGAAGTGCATATGTTTTAATGCAAGACGTATTACGGGTATGGCAGATGAACTTAGAGCTTGGATTAGTACTTGGAACTATGATGTTGTTGCCATTACAGAGACCTGTTTGAGGGAAGGGCAGGATTGGCAACTAAACGCTCCAGGATTTAGATGTTTCAGGCGGGATAGAGGGAGATGTAAAACGGGTGGCGGAGTTGCGCTACTGGTTAGGGAGGATATGACAGCTGTACTACGGGAGGACACCTCAGAGGGCAGTGAGACTATATGGGTAGAGATCAGGAATAAGAAGGGTGCAGTCACAATGTTGGGGGTTTACTACAGGCCTCCCAACAGCCAGCGGGAGATAGAGGAGCAGATAGGTAGACAGATTTTGGAAAAGAGTAAAAACAACAGGGTTGTGGTGATGGGAGACTTCAACTTCCCCAATATTGACTGGGACTCACTTAGTGCCAGGGGCTTAGACGGGGCAGAGTTTGTAAGGAGCATCCAGGAGGGCTTCTTAAAACAATATGTAGACAGTCCAACTAGGGAAGGGGCGGTACTGGACCTGGTATTGGGGAAAGAGCCCGGCCAAGTGGTAGAAGTTTCAGTAGGGGAGCATTTCGGGAACAGTGACCACAATTCAGTAAGTTTTAAAGTGCTGGTGGACAAGGATAAGAGTGGTCCTAGGATGAATGTGCTAAATTGGAGGAAGGCTTAATTATAACAATATTAGGCGGGAACTGAAGAACCTAGATTGGGGGTGAATGTTTGAGGGCAAATCAACATCTGACATGTAGGAGGCTTTCAAGGATAAGGAGAGATATTGTAGGCCTCGTCAAAAACGAATAGGAGGCATTTGTCAGGACTAAAAGGCTGGGAACAGATGAAGCCTGTGTGGAATATAAGGAAAGTAGGAAGGAACTTAAGCAAGGAGTCAGGAGGGCTAGAAGGGGTCACGAAAAGTCATTGGCAAATAGGGTTAAGGAAAATCCCAAGGCTTTTTACACGTACAAAAAAAGCAAGAGGGTAGCCAGGGAAAGGGTTGGCCCACTGAAGGATAGGCAAGGGAATCTATGTGTGGAGCCAGAGGAAATGGGCGAGGTACTAAATGAATACTTTGCATCAGTATTCACCAAAGAGAAGGAATTGGTAGATGTTGAGTCTGGAAAAGTGTGTGTCGATAGCCTGGGTCACATTGAGATCCAAAAAGACAAGGCGTTGGGCGTCTTAAAAAATATTAAGGTAGATAAGTCCCCAGGGCCTGATGGGATCTACCCCAGAATACTGAAGGAGGCTGGAGAGGAAATTGCTGAGGCCTTGACAGAAATCTTTGGATCCTCACTGTCTTCAGGTGATGTCCCGGAGGACTGGAGAATAGCCAATGTTGTTCCTCTGTTTAAGAAGGGTAGCAAGGATAATCCAGGGAACTACAGGCCGATGAGCCTTACTTCAGTGGTAGGGAAATTACTGGAGAGAATTCTTCGAGACAGGATCTACTCCAAATGGATGTATTAGTGAGAGGCAGCATGGTTTTGTGAAGGGGAGGTCATGTCTCACTAACTTGATAAGAGTTTTTCGAGGAGGTCACTAAGATGATTGATGCAGGTAGGGCAGTGGATGTTGTCTATATGGACTTCAGTAAGGCCTTTGACAAGGTCCCTCATGGTAGACTAGTACAAAAGGTGAAGTCACACAGGATCAGGGTTGAGTTGGCAAGGTGGATACAGAACTGGCTAGGTCATAGAAGGCAGAGAGTAGCAATGGAAGGATGCTTTTCTAATTGGAGGGCTGTGACCAGTGGTGTTCCGCAGGGATCAGTGCTGGGACCTTTGTTTGTAGTATATATAAATGATTTGGAGGAAAATGTAACTGGTCTTATTAGTAAGTTTGCAGACGACACAAAGGTTGGTGGAATTGCGGATAGCGATGAGGACTGTCAGAGGATACAGCAGGATTTAGATTGTTTGGAGACTTGGGCGGAGAGATGGCAGATGGAGTTTAATCCGGACAAATGTGAGGTAATGCATTTTGGAAGGCCTAATGCAGGTAGGGAATATACAGTGTATGGTAGAACCCTCAAGAGTATTGAAAGTCAGAGAGATATAGGAGTACAGGTCCACAGGTCACTGAAAGGGGTAAAACAGGTGGAGAAGGTAGTCAAGAAGGCATACGGCATTGAGTATCAGAATTGGCAAGTCATGTTGCAGCTGTATAGAACCTTAGTTAGGCCACACTTGGAGTATAGTGTTCAATTCTGGTCGCCACACTATCAGAAGGATGTGGAGGCTTTAGAGAGGGTGCAGAAGAGATTTACCAGAATGTTGCCTGGTATGGAGGGCATTAGCTATGAGGAGCGGTTGAATAAACTCGGTTTGTTCTCACTGGAACGACGGAGGTTGAGGGCGACCTGATAGAGGTCTACAAAATTATGAGGGGCATAGACAGAGTGGATAGTCAGAGGCTTTTCCCCAGGGTAGAGGGGTCAATTACTAGGGGGCATAGGTTTAAGGTGAGAGGGGCAAGGTTTAGAGTAGATGTACGAGGCAGGTTTTTTACACAGAGGTCAGTGGGTGCCTGGAACCCGCTACTGGAGGAGGTGGTGGAAGCAGGGACGATAGTGACACTTAAGGGGCATCTTGACAAATACATGAATAGGATGGGAATAGAGGGATACGGACCCAGGAAGTGTAGAAGATTGGAGTTTAGTCGGGCAGCATGGTCAGCACGGGCTTGGAGGGCCGAAGGGCCTGTTCCTGTGCTTTACATTTCTTTGCGTAGACCAGTACAACAGGCATTTTGCTCAGTACATAGGATATATGGCACAGAAATACACCAGTCGGCCAAACCAGTCCATGCTGGTGCTAATGCTCCACTTGAGCTTCCTCCCATCTTTTCTAACCTATAATCTATCATCGTAACCATCTATTCCCTTCTTCCTCATATTCTAGTCTAGCATTCCCTTAAATTAATCTATAATATTCACTTTAACTACTCCCCGTAATAGTGAGTTCCACACTCTGACCACTTGCTGCGTGTCATGCTCCTCGTGTGCGATGTGGGAGCTCAGGGACACGTCCACTGTCCCTGGCTCCTTCACGTGCAAGAAGTGTGTCCAGTTGCAGCTCCTGTTAGACCGCTTGACGGCTCTGGAGCTGCGGATGGACTCACTTTGGAGCATGCGTGATGCTGAGGATGTCGTGGATAGCACGTTTAGTGAGTTGGTCACACTGCAGGTGAAAGGTACTGAGGGAGATAGAAAATGGGTAACCAAAAGACAGAGCAAGAGTAGGAAGGCAGTGCAGGTGTCCTCTGCGGTCATCTCCCTGCAAAACAGATATACCGCTTTGGATACTGTTGAGGGAGATGGCTCACCAGGGGAGGGAAGCGGCAGCCAGGTTCATGGCACCGTGGCTGGCTCTGCTGCGCAGCTGGGCAGGAAGAAAAATGGCAGGGCTATAGTGATAGGGGACTCAATTGTAAGGGGAATAGACAGGCGGTTCTGCGGATGCAATCGAGACTCCAGGATGGTATGTTGCCTCCCTGGTGCAAGGGTCAAGGATGTCTCGGAGCGGCTGCAGGGCATTCTGGGGGGGGGGGGGGGGGGAGGGTGGACAGCCAGCTGTCGTGGTGCACATAGGCGCCAACGATATAGGTAAAAAACGGGACGAGGTCCCACAAGCTGAATTCAGGGAGTTAAGAGTTAAACTAAAAAGTAAGACCTCAAAGGTAGTAATCTCAGGATTGCTACCAGTGCCACGAACTAGTCAGAGTACGAATGTCAGGATAGATAGGATAAATGTGTGGCTCGAGAGATGGTGCAAGAGGGAGGGATTCAAATTCCTGGGGCATTGGAACCGGTTCTGGGGGAGGCGGGACCAGTACAAACCGGATGGTCTGCACCTGGGCAGGACTAGAACCGATGTCCTAGGGGGGGTGTTTGCTGGAGCTGTTGGGGAGAGTTTAAACTAATGTGGCAGGAGGATGGGAACCGATGCAGGAAGTTGGAAGGTAGTAAAACAGGGACAGAAACAAAAGGCAGGAAGGGGGAATGTGTAAGGCAGAGAAGCCATGGTCAAAAATCAAAAACGGCGACAGTACAAGGTACAGTGACTGAGGGGAGCTCAGTGACTAGGACCAGGAATACTAAAAGGAATAAAACGGGAACTGAAAACATTAATGGTAAGCGACGCGGCAGGTGGTTACATGAAGATATGGGTTCAACGACAAGGAAAATTAGGAGAAAGGTTAAGAGGAAATATAACTTAGGAGAGGTTACTGATCGAGGTGTTAAGATTCAGAACAGAGGTAAAAAAGCCAACATAAGTGTACTATACCTGAATGCTCGTAGTATTCGGAATAAGGTAAATGAGTTGATGGCGCAAATCATCGTGAATGACTATGATTTAGTGGCCATTACTGAAACATGGTTAAAGGATGGTCACGACTGGGAGTTAAATATCCGAGGGTATCAAACTATTCGGAAAGACAGAGTGGATGGTAAGGGAGGTGGTGTAGCTCTGTTATTTAAGGATGACATCCGGGCAACAGTAAGGGATGACATCGGTGCTATGGAGGATAAGGTTGAATCCATTTGGGTGGAAATCAGGAATAGTAAGGCGAAAAAGTCACTGATAGGAGTAGTCTACAGGCCACCAAATAGTAACATTATGGTGGGGCAGGCAATAAACAAAGAAATAACTGATGCATGTAGAAATGGTACAGCAGTTATCATGGGGGATTTTAATCTACATGTCGATTGGTTTAACCATGTCGGTCAAGGAAGCCTTGAGGAGGAGTTTATAGAATGTATCCGCGATAGTTTCCTAGAACAGTATGTAATGGAACCTACGAGGAAACAAAAGGTCCTAGATCTGGTCCTGTGTAATGAGACAGGATTGATTCAGGATCTCATAGTTAGGGATCCTCTCGGAAGGAGCGATCACAATATGGTGGAATTTAAAATACAGATGGAGGGTGAGAAGGTAAAATCAAACACTCGTGTTTTGTGCTAAAACAAAGGAGATTACAATTGGATGAGTGAAGAACTAGCTAAGGTAGACTGGGAGCAAAGACTTTATGGTGAAACAGTTGAGGACCAGTGGAGAACCTTCCAAGTGATTTTTCACAGTGCTCAGCAAAGGTTTATACCAACAAAAAGGAAAGGGGCAGAAAGAGGGAAAATCGACCGTGGATATCTAAGGAAATAAGGGAGAGTATCAAATTGAAGGAAAAAGCATACAAAGTAGCAAAGATTAGTGGGAGACTAGAGGACTGGGAAATCTTTAGGGGGCAACAGAAAGCTACTAAAAAAGCTATAAAGAAGAGTAAGATAGATTATGAGAGTAAACTTGCTCAGAATATAAAAACAGATAGTAAAGGTTTCTACAAATATATAAAACAAAAAAGAGTGGCTAAGGTAAATATTGGTCGTTTAAAGGATGAGAAGGGAAATTTAATAATGGGAGATGAGGAAATGGCTGAGGAACTGAACAGGTTTTTTGGGTCGGTCTTCACAGTGGAAGACACAAATAACATGCCAGTGACTGATGGAAATGAGGTTATGACAGGTGAGGACCTTGAGAGGATTGTTATCACTTAGGAGGGAGTGGTGGGCAAGCTCATGGGGCTAAAGGTAGACAAGTCTCCTGTCCCTGATGGAATGTACCCAGAGTGCTAAAAGAGATGGCTAGGGAAATTGCAAATGCACTAGTGATAATTTACCAAAATTCACTCGACTCTGGGGTGGTCCCGGCGGATTGGAAATTAGCAAACGTGACACCACTGTTTTAAAAAGGAGGTAGGCAGAAAGCGGGTAGTTATAGGCCAGTGAGCTTAACTTCGGTAGTAGGGAAGATGCTGGAATTTATCATCAAGGAAGAAATAGCGAGGCATCTGGATGGAAATTGTCCCATTGGGCAGGCGCAGCATGGGTTCATAAAGGGCAGGTCGTGCCTAACTAATTTGGTAGAATTTTTTGAGGACATTACCAGTGCGGTAGATAACGGGGAGCCAAGGGATGTGGTATATCTGGATTTCCAGAAAGCCTTTGAAAAGGTGCCACACAAAAGGTTGCTGCATAAGATAAAGATGCATGGCATTAAGGGGAAAGTAGTAGCATGGATAGAAGATTGGCTAATTAATAGAAAGCAAAGAGTGGGGATTAATGGGTGTTTCTCTGGTTGGCAATCAGTAGCTAGTGGTGTCCCTCAGGGATCAGTGTTGGGCCCACAGCTGTTCACAATTTACATAGATGATTTGGAGTTGGGGACCAAGGGCAATGTGTCCAAGTTTGCAGACGACACTAAGATAAGTGGTAAAGCAAAAAGTGCAGAGGATACTGGAAGTCTGCAGAGGGATTTTGATAGGCTAAGTGAATGGGCTAGGGTCTGGCAGATGGAATACAATGTTAACAAATGTGAGGTTATCCATTTTGGTAGGAATAACAGCAAAAGGGATTATTATTTAAATGATAAAATATGAAAACATGCTGCTGTGCAGAGAGACCTGGTGTGCTCGTGCATGAGTCGCAAAAAGTTGGTTTACAGGTGCAACAGGTGATTAAGAAGGCAAATGGAATGTTGTCCTTCATTGCTAGAGGGATGGAGTTTAAGACTAGGGAGGTTATGCTGCAATTGTACAAGGTGTTAGTGAGGCCACACCTGGAGTATTGTGTTCAGTTTTGGTCTCCTTACTTGACAAACGATGTACTGGCACTGGAGGGTGTGCAGAGGAGATTCACTAGGTTCACAGAGCTGAAAGGGTTGGATTACGAGGAGAGGTTGAGTAGACTGGGACTGTACTCGTTGGAATTTAAAAGGATGCGGGGGGATCTTATAGAAACATATAAAATTATGAAGGGAATAGATAGGATAGATGCGGGCAGGTTATTTCCACAGGCGGGTGAAAGCAGAACTAGGGGGCATAGCCTCAAAATAGGGGGAAGTAGATTTAGGACTGAGTTTAGGAGGAACTTCTTCACCCAAAGGGTTGTGAATCTATGGAATTCCTTGCCCAGTAAAGCAGTAGAGGCTCCTTCATTAAATGTTTTTAAGATAAAGATAGATAGTTTTTTGAAGAATAAAGGGATTAAGGGTTATGGTCTCCGGGCCGGAAAGTGGAGCTGAGTCCACAGAAGATCAGCCATGATCTCATTGAATGGTGGAGCAAGCTCGAGGGGCCAGATGGCCTACTCCTGCTCCTAGTTCTTATGTTCTTAAAGACGTTTCTTCTGAATTCCCTATTCTATTTCTTCATGACTATCTTATATTGATGGTCTCTGGGGAAACTGAAAGGTCTGAAGGTGGATAAATCACCTGGACCAGATGGACTACACCCCAAGGTTTTAAAAGAGATAGCGGAGGAGATTGTGGAGGCATTGGTGGTGATGTTCAGGAATCACTGGAGGCAGGAATGGTCCCAGAGGACTGGAAAGTGGCTAATGTAACACTGCTGTTTAAGAAGGAAGGGACGGAGGCAGAAGACGGGAAATTATAGGCCGGTAAGCCTGACTTTGGTCATTGGTAAGAGTTTTGAGTCCATTATTAAAGATGAGATCGCAGAGTACTTGGAAGTACATGATAAAATAGGACTGAGTCAGCATGGCTTCGCCAAGGGGAGGTCATGACTGACAAATCTGTTAGAGTTCTTTGAGGAGGTAACAAGGAAGTTAGACAAAGGAGAACCAGTGGATGTGATTTATTTAGATTTCCAGGAGGCTTTTGGCAAAGTGTCGCCTTGGAAACTGTTAAATAAGTTAAGAGCCCATGGTGTAAGATCCTGGCATGGATAGAGGATTGGCTGACTGGCAGAAGGCAGAGAATGGAGATAAAGCGGTCTTTTTCAGGATTGCAGCCCGTGACTAGTGATGTGCCTCAGCGGGTCGGTGTTGGGACCACAACTTTTCACAATATACATTAACGATGTGGAAGAAGGAACTGAGGGCACTGTTGCTAAGTTTGATGATGATACAAAGATCTGCAGAGGGACAGGTGGTATTGAGGAAGCAGTGGAGCTGCAGAAGGACTTGGACAGGCTAGGAGAGTGGGCAAAGTGGCAGATGGAATACAATGTGGAAAAGTGTGAGGTTATGCACTTTGGAAGGAGAAATGGAGGCATAGACTATTTTCTAAATGGGGAAATGCTTAGGAAATCAGAAGCACAAAGGGACTTGGGAATCCTTGTTCACAATTCTCTTAAGGTTAACATGCAGGTTCAGTCAGCAGTTAGGAAGGCAAATGCAATGTTAGCATTTATGTCAAAAGGGCTAGAATACAAGACTAGGGATGTAATTCTGAGGCTGTATAAGGCTCTTGTCAGACCCCATTTCGAGTATTGTGAGTAATTTTGGGCCCTGTATCTAAGGAAGGATGTGCTGGCCTTGGAAAGGGTCCAGAGGAGGTTCACAAGAATGATCCCTGGAATGAAGAGCTTGTCTTATGAGGAACATTTGAGGATTCTGGGTCTGTACTTGTTGGAGTTTAGAAGGATGAGGGGGGATCTTATTGAAACTTACAGGATACTGCAAGGCCTGGATAGAGTGGACGTGGAGAGGATGATTCCACTTGTAGGAAAAACTAGAACTAGCGGACACAATCTCAGATTAAAGGGACGATCCTTTAAAACAGAGATGAGTAGGAATTTCTTCAGCCAGAGGGTGGTGAATCTGTGGAACTCTTTGCTGCAGAAGGCTGTGGAGGTCAAATCACTGAGTGTCTTTAAGACAGAGATAGATAGGTTCTTGATTAATAAGGGGATCAGGGATTATGGGGAGAAGGCAGGAGAATGGGGATGAGAAAAATATCAGCCATGATTTAATGGTGGAGTAGACTCGATGGGCCGAGTGGTCTAATTCTGCTCCTATGTCTTCTGGTCTTTAGTTATGCTTTTCCCCTTCGAAAAGAAACATTGGGCATGATTCAACGGCCTCGTTGCGCCCGACATGGTGTCGGGATGAGGCCGTTGCGTCTTCTGAGAGGCCTCTCGCGAGATTCGCGACTCCCAAAACGTCTCGCAAGATTTAACGAGTCCCGCAAGATGTCGCGATCTGTACCTGCCATTCTTTGTGATTCAGCTCATTTAAATATGCATTCTCCAGATTCTCCCGGGCCCTGGGATTCACCAGCTGCGCTTGGGAGACTTACCTGGGCGCCGTTTAGTGCTGGTCCACACAAACATCCATGAAATGACATAAGTGCGGCCTCGCCAAGGCCAAAAAAAACATGCCAACTGGATAGTGGAGTGTTTGTGAATGCTGCGGGCACCAAGAAACGCCCTGCTCATTGCGTCCAAAAAACAGACATAGAAATGTTTTGGCTGAATCGTGCTCAATCTCTCTCTATAAACCCTCTCAAAGCCTTTTAGCATTTTAAAGACCCCTTATTGGGTCATCCCTCAGCCTTCTTTCTTAAAATGAAAAGAGACCCTGTCTATCAGTCCTACCCTATATATATGTGTGTATATATACACCCTCGCATTCCCTGTAAATCCTCCTTGCGCCCTCTCCAGTGTCTTCAAAAAATACATGGATGCAATCCATCTGGACCAATAGCTTTTAAATTGCTTTAAATGCAATTATCTCATTGCTCATCTCATCATTGAACGTCTTGTCTACCTGTTCTCTCTCCCTGCTAAATATCGAGGTGACATTTTGTTCTTACAAAAGTATACTTTATTCATAAACGTCTAAAAGAATGTTACAAAACATTTCAGAATGGTCATTGCAGAAAGTGCAATGATACTCAAACTTTCTACATAGAGCATGTTGCACTCTGAGATGCTTCAATACAATTGGGTTACATGTAATATTTCTGCATACATTCAGTGTTGGTCATACAGACCAAGGGGTTCTGTACAATTTTGCAGCCCCTCGGTCTTAAATAGCAACCTTTCCCCATTTTGCCTCTGCGGCGACTGCTCCAAGCTTTAGTGCATCCCTCAGCACGTAGTCCTGGACCTTGGAATGTACCGGACTGTGATACTCAGTCGTGGGCAACTCTTTTCATTGGAAGACGAACAGTCACACCAAACAACGTCTTTCACTGAGCTGATGATCGTCCAGTTGCAGTTGATGTTGTCTCGGTGTCCGTCCCTGTATCACAGAACTACGTGGGCCGAACTTCGTCAAATACCACTCCATCTCTCTCCAGACCTTCTTTGCAAAGTCACAAACTAGAAGGAGGTGAACCACGGTCTCTTCCCTAAAAAATTACCACTTAAGCCCCATTTACATACAATTAACGCAAGCCACCCCATATCCAGCAGCCTTCCATAATTCAACGGCCTCCCCAGCAAGTGTTCACGCTGGCACCGATTAGTAGTCCTTTTGAAAAACGGGAACCTGGCAGAAGGGCTTCTGTGGGGAGCTGAGGAGGTGGGAAGCCACCTTTGCTCACAGGCAAAGAGCCCAGGGGACTGGGCTTGCCACCGCAGTACTCGGTGGGTTGTGGGGGTCCCTCCACAGGGGTGGGCCGCCATGTGGGGAGGGTACGCTTGGGAGATGGGCAAATGGTCCAGGGGTCATCCCGCATTGCAGAAGGAGTGACAGAGGCATTGTAATGGTTTTGCGAAAATGTGTTTCATGTGCTGTACAAACCCCACTCCCGATGCTGCCCCCCCCCCCCCCCCCCCCCCCCTCCCCATCTCCTGGTGCCCTCAGTGGTTCTCGACGTGCTGGGCCCTCCTAGTTCCCATTACGTCTTGGGATGTACATCAAAGGTAGAGGCAGCCAGCTGTTTAACTCATCCCTTGGCCTTCGATGTCCCTGGTGGGCGTCCTCTGGGGCCGCCCCGGCTCACTTGACGGCGGCACATGCACAGCCGTGCCACCCTGTCCCGCGTGCTGACTGCGAGACACAGCCTCATCAGCTGGGTGGAACCTGGGGGAGCTGGTGTCCACCATCACCACTCCATGGGATTAGTCTGACTTGGCACTCAGCGCCCCCTCCTACCTCATGATACCCAAAGGGCCCTGGGGTTCATCTTGGGATGGAAGGCAGCTGCTTCAAGTCCCAGCCTCCCCTGCATCATTTGATGATTCCCTGGTGATTCCCCATGCTCCGGACATGGTGTCGACGCCCTTAGCGATGCTCTTCAGTGACTGGGCCATACTCTGCAGTGCCTCAGCCATGCCCATCTGCGACTGGGACAAGCTCCGCAGCGCCTCGGCAATGCCCACCTGCGACTGGGACAAGCTCCGCAGCGCCTCAACCATACCCACCTGACATGTCCCACAGAACCTCATTAAGTTCGTCCTGGTGCTGGGTGACATCCCCCAGCGAGTCAGATATTCTGCCGAAACTCTCAGCCATTGCCGTCACCGACTGCGTGATGTCTTGGACACTTCATTCATGGTGCCAACATCGTGCATCAGGCTCACCACTGCATGTGCCACCCTAGCAATGTTGGCCTCGGTGCCATGCATTGCCAGCGACATCTCCTGCACCCGTAGCCCCTGGGACCCCTCCAAGCGGCTATGGATCTGCTGGAGTGACACTGACATCTCCCTCTGAACGCAGTAGTTAGTCCCTATCACCTCCATCAGCTCTGGGTAACACTGTTCCACAGGCTCAGCATCAGGTTGGGACCCAGCTATGTCCAGGGATCCAGCAGCCCTCTGACTGCTGTCTTGCCTAGGGCTTCTTGCCTCCAACTGATGTACATCATCAGCAGTGTGGTGCTCACCAGATTGTGCCCCCGAAGCCTGTCCACTAACATGTCCCCCCGAGGTGTTTCTATCTGCGCCAGTGGGGGAGGCGATGAGAGCTGTGCCGCGACCATAGTTGCATCCTCAGAGTAGTCCTCCGAGGTGTTCTCTTCAGTGTCAGGAGGGAGTGCTGTCCGGGCACTTTGCCATCCTTGCGAAGTTGCCTCTATAAACCAGCTCCCAATCACTTCTTTATAATTGTAAATGATTTCAAAGCCACTCTTCTGAAATTATGGTCAAGTACTTTGTTGAAGTAGTAAAGCAGAAGGTCTACCCTTCACTAGATCTATGCTATCTCTAATCGAGGATCATTAATAATAATAATAATCTTTATTATCACAAGTAGGCTTACATTAACACTGCAATGAAGTTACTGTGAAAAGCCCCTGGTCGCCACAATCCGGCACCTGTTCGGGTGCACAGAGGGAGAATTCAGAATGTCCAAATTATCTAACAGCACGTCTTTTGGGACTTGTGGGCGGAAACCGGAGCACCCGGAGGAAACCCACGCAGACCCACGGAGACCGTGCAAACTCCGCACAGTGACCCAAGCCGGGAATCGATGATGCTGACTAGGACCTCTTAAATAAACACATTTTAAAAAGTAAAAGTCTCTGTTTTTCTGTTTATGAACTTTACAAAAGTTGAAGCACTTTTATTTCATTTTGCTATTCATTTGACTGGTGACCATGGACTAGATGCAATAATAATTACAGATTAGTCTAACTTCTCAATGCAGAATGTGCGAATCCAGCCTTTAATGCTTTAAAATTCATGACCAGGCAATATTTATCAAAAAAGAATGAGAAAATCATTAGATGTTTAACATCCACCTTATGTTAATGAATAAATAAATAACAGTATCAACAAGCAGTCATACAATAATAGGTCTAAATGCAAAATGCAAATAACAGAAATGCTAATGTCTAGCCCCGTGAGACTTTGAGCGAGATTCTCTGGCCTTGTTTCGCTCGAACGAGAGCGTGACGACGCCTGTGAATGGTGGGAGAGTGACGAGGCCGGTGGATAGTGGGAGAGTGACGAGGCCGGTGAATAGTGAGAGAGGCCAAAAACGAGAACCGCGCCAGGTGCCAAATGGTTTGTGATGCAACCGGCCCGCTCCCATAGGCAAAATCGGGATCCCGCTGTAGCATGGTGAGAAACCAATAATTACCACTTAAGCCCTATTTCCGTACAATTAAAGGAGCCACCCTATATCCAACGGCCTCCTGTCATTCAGCAGCCTCCCCAGCAAGTGGTCATGCTGGCGCTGATTAGTACTCCTTTTAAAAAGTGAACCTGGCAGAAGGGCTTCTGCGGGGAGGCGAGGAGATGAGCAGCCAACTTCGCTCACAGGCAATGAGCCCGGAGGAACTGGGCTTACTATCTCAGTGATCGGAAGGGGATTGGGGGACACCCTCGGCTGGGGTGCTACACCATGGCAAGGGGGGGTCAGAATTGTTGGGGGGGACCGGGTGGTCCGTTGGGGAGTGGGGGGGGGGGGGCATCCGAGCACGGCACCACCATGCCACCCCCTGGATAGTGCGTACCCATTCTGAGGGCAACCCTGCCCCATGAAGTAAGGAAGCCTTCCGCCGACCCTCGGATGGCGTATTTGATCTTCTCCAGGTGGAGAAATTCCAATTGGTCTGCGAACCAGTCTGCAGCCATGGGTGGTGTTGCTGATCGCCAGCCGAGCAAGATTCTCCGGGGTCCGATTAGGGAAGAGAAAGCTAGGGCATTGGCCCTCTTCCCCATGCGTAGCTCTGGCTACTCTGATACACCGAAGACTGCTACCTTTGGGCATGGCTTCACCCTCACCCCCACAACCTTGGACATCGTCTCAGAGAAGGCTGTCCAGAACCCAGCAGGCCCAAAACAGGTGGGTGTGGTTGGCCGGGCTTCTCTGGCACCATTCACATTTGTCCTCCACCTCCGGGAAGAACCTGGTCATTCCGGTTTTGGTCAGGAGCGCTCTGCACCATTTTGAACTGCATGAGGCTGAGCGTTGCGCAGGAGGAGGTGCAGTTAGCCCTGCTCAGTGCTTCGCTCCAGAGTCCCCACCCCACTTCTGTCCCCAGTTATTCCTCCCATTTCCGTCTGGTCTCGTCCAGTGGTGTTTGAGCCCTGTCCAGTAGCTGTCCATATATTTTCCACTTGAGTTTTCTGCGTAAAGGTATATTCTGATTATGGTGCCACAAATTAAAAATAAAATACAATGAAAGAAAATGGGAACAAAGAAAATAAACAGGAAGGACTCTTACACTATTCTATTAACCCATTAACACTACACCCGCCCCCCCCCCCCCCCCCAAGTATTCGAACAAATTCTTAACATTAATATGAAACTACGTTTTAACTATTTGCATTGCGTTTCTGTGCCTTCCTTGTAACACTACAGATTCTACTCAACCCCTGATCCTACTCTTCCCCCTTCCCAAGTCTGTCTCCCAGTTTACTTAGCCATTAGGGAAGGCATCTAGAAGACTTGCAGATTTGCTTCTTTTCTTTGAAAGATATTAACATGAACAAAATGGGACGGTAACTTTGGAGTACTGTTAGTAACCAGAGTGTAGACTCCAAGACTACTGAACTGTAAGGATAATAGCCCTTTGTCAACAAAAGACTGATGCACGAGGGAAGACTGAAGGACATCAACCCTTGGACTCTCTTGAACTAGAAGAGAAGAAATTAGGACTCTCTGAGAAATATTCTGTTCCCTCAAAGCACATTGGGGAAAAACCTGAGAAGATGAATGATCTTCAACTCCAGTGAACAGCTCACAGCCGTATCATTCTCTGCTGTATTCAAGATGAAAAAAGTATCCAAGATCCAAAATTCTATCAAATCTGGATGACGGGAAGGAAAATTGCAAAGTTCCTTTTGGTATTTCAGGAAACAAAGAGGTGATTTTCTGATGACATTTCAGAAATGATGCTTATATCCTGTAGGCAGTGGTAACATTGCCACACTTTTCTCGGTGTAAGGCTGCTCCATTGTGGGCAATGGGAAGAATTATTCAGGGTAAGAGATAAGACAACCCCATTTTCTATGATGGGGTAAATTTCAAAGATGACATGAAGACAAATTTACAACAGTCAAATTTCTTGAACAGAATTCTGAAACTTTAGAAGATCTGAAGATTCTGACTTGGCTTCTGTGCTGAAGAACAACTCTATTGGGAAGAAGATTTTCAGCTGTGACTGAAGAATGGGCATCAATTACCATACATCCCTGAAAATAGGTGCACTGCCAGAGGTTCCCGCCGACGAAGAATTCCACAGACTGTACTCAGGAGAGACATACCTATTCTGTAACCTGTATAGATATAGTGTCAGGAAACCAGTTTAAAGAAAGTACCAGAATAAGTACCAGAATACAGTCTGTCTAGGAAAGTTAAGTCATGCTTACCAAAAAACCAGGAATTTCACCAAAAGCCCACAGTACATGGTGGTAGGACAAAGCCTAGTATTCGGGGTGGTGACATCTCCAGTCAATGATTGGTGCCATCGATGTAACCATAGCAAGAGAGTGAAATAAGCTTGTACATTCAGCTCTATGAAAGGAGGAGGCAAACTGGAGAGAGGCAATCATGTCTGTGTCCAATGGCAGTCCCTGTCCCTACCCCGCACGTATGAATTCTTGAGGGCTTGCAGAGAGACTAACAGTGGGAGTTATGGAAGAGGCATTTGTTCGGATATCAAGAGCCATGGAGGTGGGGGGAGGGGTCCTTTTTTTTAGGGCGCTTTTACCCGTGTTGACACTTTGTCAAAAAATGAGAAAAGTCCACCCGATGTGTTCTATTACTGTGTAGTCCTGTAATATGCTGGTGTGATACTTATTAATATTTTACTACACTTAACAAGAGTTCTCAGTGATATAACATTTTAAAATGCAACAAATTTACAACCGACAAGTTTTCAATTCTAATCCAATAGTTCTCTGGCCTGTAATTTAACAGAATAGCATGGTTGTATCATTGACAAGTCGTATCACTCACTTATTAATTAATAATAAAATCTGCTATTACCCATAACTGGAACTTTAATTGCAATTGGAAAGAAAATATACAAATTTATGTAAAACCTTTCACGACCTCAGGAGGTCCCAAATTGCTTTGCAGTCAATTAAGTACTTTTTGAAGGGTAGTTTTTATAATGTAGGTAAAACTAAAGTCACCATGATTCCAGATGACCGTAGGCTGCTTTCCCTTTTGAAGGGGAGAGCTGACTGGTGGTGATTTAACCTGAGGATTACCACACCTCAGGCGAGGGGCAAGATTGAGAAGGTGGGGCTTTCATGAATAACCTCAGCCGGTATGGGAATTGAATCTACAATGTTGGCCTTGCTTTGCATCACAAACTAGCCATCGAGCCAACTGAGATAAGCCCACTTTCCCGCTCTATTCCCGTAACCCCACCATAACCACCTTTGGGCACTAAAGAGCAATTTGGCATGGCCAATCCACCTAACTTGCACATCTTTGGACTGTGGGAGGAAACTGGTACACTCGGAGGAAACACACGCAGACATGGGGAGAGCGTGCAAACTCCACACAGACAGTGACCCAAGGCCGGAATCGAACACACATCCCTAGCGCTGTGAGGCAGCAGGACTAACGACTGCACCATCATGAGAGTATACCAGTAAATTAAATATTTACATTATTTAACTTGTTTCACTGGGGAAACCCTTTCAAATTATGTATGCATGTACTGATCTTGTTATTCAGAAAATGTTGCAGCATTGCATTAGAATTATTCAGGCCGGATTTCTCCCCCCCCCCCCCCCCTTTGTCGCAGCAGAGACAACCCGCCATTGGCGGGGGCAGGAACTTCTGGTTCCATGGCTGTCAAAAGGACTTCCCGTTGATTGCACCCCTTCCTGCCGGGAAACCCACTGTGGAGATTTGCCGTCAGCAAGACCGGAAAATCCCACTGGTGGGAATGACCGGAAAATTCCAACCAAAATCTTTGATCTATATCCAACAGCAGATTTCCATAATGTGATTTGTGGTATTCCTCAATCCCAACAGTGATATACAGGAACAGAAAAGTATTTTAAAACATTTAAGTCAAGATATACTTCACAATAGTAAAGCTTTGCCTCCCTATTCTTCCTAATCCTGCAACCCATCTCCAAATATTCTTACATAAATGGAAAATTTATTGATTAGCTTATATTGGTTAAGCGTAAAGACGTTAAAAACCAGGGGCTGGATTCTCCAAAAATGGGGCTATGTCCCCCACGCCGGCGTAAAACTGTTGCCATTTCACTCCCCAGTTTACTGAAAAAAATAAAGAGCTATTCACTTACCTTCTGGCAGCTAGCAGGGACCCGAGGAGCTTCACGCAGTTTTGATTGCAGATACGAGCACCTGCACTTCCGGTTCCGAGTCTGCGCATGCTCACGGTGGCGGCCTAACGCGACCATGCCGAGCGCCATGGCGGACTCGGACCCCTCCATCGGACCGGCCCAATCGCTGCCCCGCTGCCCATCAGGTCCAACTCAGAGCTGGATCCCCCGTCCCCCACCAGGGCGGCCGCAGACTGAGTCTGCAGCCATCGCGCGTCCCAACCGGCCATACATGGTTAGAACCACGCCGTAGGGAAATCGGTGGGTCAGGATCGGAGTATCACTGGGAGGGCCTCTGGCAATCGCGCCCCAGCCGCGCGGCGTGATTGACAGCTGAACGATTCTTCGGGGCCCGGAGAATCGCCGGAGCGGCGCCGGTCGCGATCCCGCCCGGAACGTTGATTCTCCACCCCCGCGCCAAACGCAAGGCTGCGGAGAATCCAGCCCCAGATCTATTTATGTAAATTGAATTGCTTCCATAATTGATGGTTGTGCGAATAAAATGGAATTTTCTCGTTGAACAATCTAACAATAGTTTAATTAAGCAGCCTGCACCTCTTACAATCAGAGATTGGCATCAACTCACTTTCTGTGCTTACAGTATACATGAAACAGAGCTTAACAATTATCCTAATTACCGTACTGTTAATGCATCAAGCACAACCTCAGGTTCCCACATTCACTTTTGATTAACAGAAAATATCACAGAAATGATAGATCTGACAGACTAATAGAACTAATCAAATTTATCCACAAAAATCAGATGGTTATAAAATACAGGAAATTAAACTAATACTAGTGTACAAGACAAGTGGAAGTTAAAATATACGCTTCATCAAAGCTCCCTTGATCCTTTTGCCAACAGAATCAAATGAATCATTATTAGTGGAACAACAAATGGTAATGGTCTAGGCTTTTCATGTTCAATTGTAACAGGGTGTTATCTCAAGTCCGTGTATTTCAGGTGGAGGATTTCACTGAAACTGCATGAGCCACAAACTCTCAAAGCTCTTTTATCTGAATAAATTTGAGAAGCAGGTTAAAGCTAAAGAATCTATCGAAAGATCCCATTCATAACTGCTAAGTTTCTTTGGGAAAACAATAAAGACATTGGCAAACAAAACCGCAAGCTTTCAAAGACCTTGCAACAATTTTAACACACAACCATTACAAAAGTTAACTTATGTCTGATGTTGACTATTGATGAAATTGAAGATTTAGATTTGAACAACTTGGACCAACTTTCACCTGCAAAACACGGCATCTGTATTTTAAACACACTAGCCTAATTATATTAAGTAAGAACAAACAATAGTGAGCATGTGGCTGAATTTTACATACTTTGGCAGTGGACAGGAGTCTGTACCAGAGGTCAGTGGCTTGCCAACTCCTTTGAAACACGGCGCCTAATACATAAATGCCCCAGTGAATGGTGGGTCGGTGGTGAGTCGGACAACAGCTTCTGGGGATGGTGAAAATCCTGATGGACTTCATTTCAAGGTCTTTTAAGAGGTGGGTCATTTTGTTTTATTCGTTCAGGGGATGTGGGGTCCATTGACTGGAAATTAGTAAATATAACCCCTATATTCAAGAAGGGGGGAGGTAGAATACAGGGAACTATAGGCTAGTTAGCTTGACATCTATTATGGGGGGCGGGGGGGGGGGGGTGAGAAGGAAATCATGTTTAAACAATTTATTGCAGTTCTTTAAAGGAGTAATATGCACTGTGGATAAAGGGGAGCCTGTGGACATAACTGTACTTGGGTTTCCAGAAGGCATTTGATAAGGTGCCAATTCAAGGTTATTGTGGAAAATAAAAATTCATGATATAGGGGGTAACATAACAACCTGAATAGAAGATTGGCTGGCTGACAGGAAACAGAGTATGCATAAATTGGTCTTTTTCTGATTGGCAAGAATGTGATGTGTGGAGTCCTGCAAGGGTCAGTGCTGGGGCTCAGTTTTTTTTTACAATTTCTATCAAAGACTTAGATGAGGGGAGCGAAGGCATGGAAGCTAAATTTGCAGATGACACAAAGATATGGAAGAAATTATGTTGTGAAGTGGATATAGGGAGGTTGCAGATGGATGAAGATAGGTTGAGTGAGTGGGCAAAAATCTGGTGGATGGAGTGCGAAAATGTGAAGTTGTTCGCTTTGGCAGGAAGAATAAAAAAGCAGAATATTACTTAAATGGAGAATGGTGCAGAATTCAGAGATGCATAGGGTCTATGTATGTTTGTACATGAGTCTCACAGGGTTGGTATGCAGGTACAGGAAGTAATAAAGAACTCTAATGGAATGTTATTCTCTACTGAATTGAAAATCAAACAATTATACAGGGCATTGATGAGATCTTGAACACACCGTGTGCAGTTTTAGGCTTCTTATTTAAAGAAGGATGTAAATGCCTTGGAGAAAGTTCAGAGAAAGTTTACTAGTTTGATACCTGGATTAAACTGGTTGTTTTATGAAAAACGTTAGACAAACTGGGCTTGTTTTAATTGGAGTTTAGAAGAGTGAGAGGTGACTTGAGTGAAGTATATAAATCCTGAATGGTCTTGACAGGGTGGATGTGGAAAGGATGTTTTCTCTTGTGGGTGAGTCCACAACTAGGGGGCACTGTTTTAAAATTAGAGGTCGCCCTTTGAGGACAGAGATTAGGATAATTTTTTTCTCTCAGCATTGTGCAACTTTGGAATTCTCTGCCTCAGAAGTTGGCGAAGGCAGGATCATTGAATATTTTTAAAGTAGAGGTAGATAGATTCTTGTTAGACAAGGGAATCAAAGGTTATCGGTATAGCTGGGAATGGGGAACTCAATACAAACAGCTCAGCCATGATCTTATCAAATGGCGGAGCAGGCTCAAGGGACTGAATGATCTAATTCTGCCCCTATTGCATATGTTTGTATGACTGTGTGCCCCATCAGTCAATGAAGGCAGCATATCTGGACACAAAAGTGACAGGCCTGACCCAGAAGGAGAGCATGGTCATTCATTTAAAGGAACCGGTAGCATGGGACTATGTCAGCTAAACCAGCGGAAATTGTTTTGGCGAATCATAGAATCATAGTATTTACAGTGCTAAAGGGCAATTTATCATGGCCAATCCACCTAACCTGCACATCTTTGGACAGTGGGAGGAAACCGGAGCACTCGGAGGAAACCCACACACACACGGGGAGAACGTGCAGACTCGGCACAAACAGTGACCCAAGCCAGGAATCTAACCTGGGACCCTGGTGCTGTGAAGCAACTGTGCTAACCACTGTGCTACTGTAGCCATCTGAGATGGCCATCTGCAAAGGACCATGGGAATTATGGCCAGCCCAGGACTCAGACAGATACCGAGCTTCTGTGTATTTGAATCGCAGGTAGCTAGGCCTGATCGAAACCCCCGCTCATTTGCATTTTAAAGGCTCGTTCCCCAGAACAATAGAACTCCAATCAAGAAACCGGTACAGCCACAGACTGATCGGCGCCACTCCCTTTACTCAGAGAGCCCAACTGCCAAGGTCAATGACCGCTAAGGACCCGCCCAGCTACCAAGGCACCTACCCCTTTATTGGCCAAAATCGAAGGCAGTGATCGAAGCCTGTCGAATTATTGGGTCCAAGATTAAGGACCGCCCCAAAGAGTGCGAAACCCCAGAGGGATAAAACGAGACACAGCCATGTGTTCAGTCTCTTTTGGACCCGGCCTGTGCCAGCCTCCTTTGAATCCGGCCTGTGCCAGCCTAACTGCAGCATAATGACCAGACAGCCAAGTTCAAGACCAACGATCGCTACCTGACAGATGAGCCCAGCAGAGACAGAGCCACTTCTTCAAACCAGCCACGTGATCAAGATAAAGGCCTTATCAATCTGCACAGCGCTGGTCGCCCTGAAGTTAAGTATAGGTTATTGTAGTTGTTAGGTGCAGTTTAACTTATAGTATATTGTGCTTGCATGTTGAAGTAACCCTTGTGTGTAAATAAACCATCTTTAAACTGTAGCCATGTAAAATGGCTGCGTTCCGATTAATCTGCCCAAAACCCAGTTTAAAATGGCTAACCCGAAAGACTGCTGGGAAAAGCAGCCAAGAAGACACAGGCAGGCAGCTGCAGACAGGTTTGCATATTCAGCTCTGGGAACATAGCCCAGATCGATACTCAGGACTATCAACAGCCCTTCAACCCAGGTATCCGCAGTTTAATTCAGGACTGTTTACACCTAATCAACTCAGATATCCACAGTTAAATCGGCTATCCCCGGGAACAATTGCAACATATTAGCAATTGAATACCGGGCCAGACCTGTCGGCGCCTGCAGTGGCCGAAACAAAGACAGGTGAGCGACCACCCCCCCGATCGAGGAATCGCCTCACCATTGGACACATCGACCCCAGAGACTGGGGACAGAATCCAATCACTTGGGACTCAGGGTCAAGGGCCGCCCCGGGAGGCGGGAAGCCCATGGGCCCTATAAAAGTAAAGGTCCAAGTTCAGATCTCGCTCTCTCTCATCTTCGCCTGCTCGAGACCTTCACAAGACCAGCCACCGGCCACTGTAAGTGTGAATCCAACGATCGCTATCCGGTAGAGACACCTAGCCACCGACCTGTAGCAGCCTTTTGAATCTCGCGGGCCAGATTTGATTGGACAAGCCATTCGTTTCCCTGACCTGGTGGGCTCTTCCTAAGTTAAGTATTAGCCAGTAGTGATAGGTTTATTATATAGAAAGTAGTATTAGGGTATTAATATTGCTTGTTGTATATAATAAATGACCGTTGTTTTAATCCTTACTAAGCGGTGTGCTGTGTTATTAATCATAACCTAAACTTGAACCACGTGGCGGTATCATAAAGATACCTGGCGACTCATGAGCAAAGGTGACCTATACAGAGCAAATAGACTAAAGCTAGAAAGAGCAACAAAACTTGAACTGACTAACTGGTTGTGTGGTCATTTGACCGATATACAGGAAAGCCTTGTGGTTCAGTAAGAGAAACAGAAACACCCACAGTATTGGCAACTTTAAAGAGCAACACTACCATGCTGCTGATAATTTTTATTTAATTTGAAGCATTGCAATAGGAAAGAAAATAAGTGAATAATTTTAAATATGAATGATTGTTCTTATAGATGGGAAGCTTTCAGGACCTTTGCCATGTAAGAAATAGCAATGGAGTGTAGCTGGCCCATTCCCTTGATGAATGTCAAGTGTTCGGGAAAATAGAACCATCGAAACGTTGCAGCACAAAGCAAGGCCATTCGGCCTATCTTGTCCAAGCCAGCCCAAAGACACCCAGGTGCCATTTCTAATCCCATCTTCCTGCACCCAGACCATAGGCCTGTAGCTTACAGCACTCAAGATGCAGATCCAGGTACTTTTTAAAGAGAGTTGAGGATCCCTGCCTCCACCACCAATACAAGCAGCGAATTCCAGACACCCACTACCTTCTGCGTAAATAAGTTCTTGCCCTCTACACCTTCTGCCACTTAACGTGAGTCTATGTCTCTGGTTGTAGAATTCTCTGCCAAGGGAAACAATTTTCCATTCTATCTCTTTCCCTCATAATTTTCTACACCTCAATCAAGTCTCCCCTCAGCCTTTTTTGTTCCAAGGAAAATAACCCCAACCTACCTAATCTCCCCTTGTGGCTACACTTTCCCAGCCCTGGCAACATTTTTGTAAAACACCTCTGCTCTCTCTCCAGAACAATTCCTTCCTTCCTGTAATGTGGTGACCAGAACTGCACACAAATATTCCAGTTGTTTTAAAATACAGAATATCAGGTTGTTAACGCTCTGGATGCGGTTTTCCGCTGCCACTCACAGTGGGTGTCACGATGGGCGGGAGTGGAAAATATTGCGAAGGTGAAACAAAACTCAGTTTTATGTTGGCAGGAAAACAAGTTCCAATCGTCTGTTCCTCATTTCAATAGTAGTGCGTGTTGCCTACTGCACCACGTCGGGAACGTAATTTTAATACATTTGAATATAATGCATATTCATTATAATCTGGCACAATACTGGGGTGCAGGCGACACACTCAGTCAGGGGAGTTTTCTTCAGCCTGTAGATATGCAAAAGAGAGTGTTTGGGTTATCAAGGGTTTGATGGGTGTTTGGATAGGGTGGGGGGGGGGCCTCAAGATGGGGAGGGATAAGGTCCACAAGGGATAAGGGGCATTGGCACATCCACTTCAATACAGTAGGTAACACATTACAAAATTAAACTGAGTAAAAACTCAGCTAATGAGGGCTCTGGGGGAGTGGAGCATGACACTGGGGGGCAATTAAAGGGGTACCCAACTTGACTGAGTATTCCCAAGTGAGGAAAGATGCACAGCTAAGACATGTTTGGAGCTTTTCAATGACAGTGCATGGAATCAGGGCAGTGAAACAATGATGCCCATTCATGCCAGACTAATCATGAATAGTGGCACTAATCAATTTCCTTGCATTGACCCTTGTTTCCAGCATGAAAATTCCCCACTGTGGGAACGTGGTCAGGAGCAGTTGGGCGACTGGTCATCTTAAAATGAACCTTGCACTGGCCAGGATCTCAGTAGTAAATAATAATAATCTATATTCGTGTCACAAGTAGGCTTACATTAACACTGCAATGAAGTTACTGTGAAAATCCCAATCCCGTGCTACCCGCACCCCTAATTACCTAAAATGAGTGCCCGCCAAACGAAACGGCAACACTCCCAAATTAGCTTCCTTCTCCGGCGGGGTAACCGGAAAACACTCACTCTTCCCCATGTTTAACTTATACCTAGAGAACACACCAAACCGCTTCAACAGTACAATTATGTCCCCCACTGTAGGGACAGGGTCCAAAATGTACAGTAGCAGATCATAGCATACATGGACGCCCAATGTTCATCCCCCTCCCTCACTATGCCACTCCACTCACCGGAGTTCCTCAATCCAAAGGCTCTATCACCAACAAAAATAAGAGCGGGGACATAGGGCACCCCTGCCTAGTTCCCCTCTACCGCTGAAAATACTTCGAGCTCATATTATTCATGCCTTAGGTTCCTTGTATAATAGTCTCACCCACAACACAAACTTGGGTCCAATCCCAAACCGCTACAAAACCGCAGATACATCTACTCTACCCTATCGAAGGCCTTTTTCACATCCATCGCCACAATGACCTCCTTCTCCACCCCCACCCCCTCCCCCTCCGGCGGGGATAGGATCACATTCAACAGCTGCCGCACATCAGAGGGCAACCGCCTACCCTTCACAAACCCTGTTTAATCCTCCCCAACAATGCTCGGGAAGCACTCCTCCAATCTGAGCGCCAGCACCTTCACCTGGATCTTTGTATCCACGTTCAGTTACAAAATCGGCCAATACAATGCGCATTCCACCCAGTCCTTTTTCAGAAGGAGCAAGATAGATGCCTACATCATCATCTCCAGTAGCGACCCCCAAGCTGCTGAGTCCTCAAATTCCTCCACTAACAACCATACCAGCCAGTCGGCAAACTTTTCATAACATTTCACCTGGAAACCATCTGGCCCAGGCGCCTTACCCGTCTGCATATTTCCAATTGCCTTCCGAACTTCCTCCGCCCCCAGTGACTCCTCTACCCTTCCCGATCCTCCTCCCATTGATTATGCATCAACACATGAAAAACCTGACCTGCCTTTCTAATCCCACTTGCCAGCGCTTGGCCCAGAGCCTTGAATGCTATGACATGCCAAGTGCTCATCCAGGTACTTAGCCCATCGCAGCACCTTCTCCTTCATCTGGTAGCTGTGGAGACAAACTATGACAGCTCTAGGTGGCTCGTTAGCCTGTGGCTTCAGCCGGAGCGATCAATGGGCTATATCCAGCTTGCAGGGGGACAGTTCTTCCTCATCCCCCAATAGCTTCCCAAACATTGCCAAAACGTACTCCGTCAGCCTTGTGCCCTCCATATCCCCAGGCAGCCCCACGATCCGCAAATCCAGCCCCAGGACCTGTTTTCCAGATCCTCGACCTGGTCTCTCAGGCCCTTGTCCTCCACCTTCAACAACTCGTCTTCCAAAGAAGTGAACTGGTCACTGTGCCTCAAGAGCGTTGCCTCCACCCCCTTCAACACCCCACCATGCTCATGATGAATGGCAGGGTAGGCTCAAAGGGCCGAATGGCCTCCTCCTGCTCCTATTTTCTGTGATTTTATGTATGTTGTCTCCCATGAGTGAAGATGGTGGATCTCAACATGGCTGATCTGTTATTCGGGTGTGGAGTACCTAGTTACCATGATGCATATTGGAAAGAAGAACATGGGCAGATGTAATCTGGAGAATCTGTAATAATGAAATAAAAAAACTTAAGGAATGATGTGGTTGTTTTATCTGAAATACGTTACTGGTGCTAAATACAGGAGGAAAGCAGTCTAACATTAAAAATAATAATTTTTGCTAAAGGTGTGATATAGGAAGAAGGGTTAAGACTTGTAGGAAAAGGATAGTCTGTGCTGACTGGATGGCCACTGAGGGGACTGATGTGTTGACAGGAAAAAAGAGTGGGATGATGAGGACACCAAGACTATTATATAAACAAGATAGCCAGGAAAATGTAGATGTAGTGCAGGAAAGAATTGCAGGCAAGTAATAAGCAACATGGGAAGAATTCACATAGGAACTGACTGAAAGAAAAGATATAGAGGAGGTCATACATCAAATGTAAGGGTCCAACAAAAAGGTTGGTGGGAAGAGAAGAGTTAGTGCACATGGGATCAGTAAGTATTTCAATGAGCCACATTAACAGTCTTTCCTTAAGTGTTGTTTTATTTTGCACTTTAAAGTGAGTAAACTGTTGGGAATAAAGAGCAGGGGGAAGAATTACAGGATTAATGGAGAAAATACTGATCAAAATAAACCTGGAAAGTGACCCCTATATCATAATTGATTTCTACAAGCCAACACTCCAATTTCTGGATGATAACTCAAGAACAATGGGTTGTTTGGAAGTTTGGAGAGTTGTAAGGAAATTACCCTGCCAGTTTTTGAATATTGGTCAGGGATGCCCTCTCCCACCAAAGTACTGGGTTTTTCTGCACTACAGAAAGATTCAAACTAAACTCAAAATGGTCCAAAGAAGAGTTAATAAGATTAGCAAGTTGGAGGAAAAAGCATGTTCGGATAACATCTGGGATTTCTCTTTGGAAAGAAAACAGGGAAGGTATCCATCCAGAACAGCAGAAGATTAAAAGGGCTATTTGTATTGACAAAAGGCAGCAGGACAAGAGAACAAACATGCTTTAAACAGGTACATTCCAATGGGGTATAATGACCATTATTTGACTGAGAGGGTTGCAAATCATTGGAACGATAAATATTCTTTAACAATTGAGGAATAATTTCAATTGGTCAGGACAAAATTGGATGAGTAGCTTGAGAATAAACAAGTTATTGGATACAACTATTGTAGCAGCATGAAGCTTGACCAGATGGGCCTTTTCCAGCCCGGTGCTTTCTATTTTAATGGCTCCACTGCTGATCCCATTGGCCTGCCTTGTAAAGCTGCAGAGGTCACTATTGCCACAACTAAAGTTAACCTTTATTTGTGTTCGTTTAGAGCTTCTATTATCAGGCTCAGAGCTTATATGGGGGAGGGGTCCTGTTGTTTTCAGCAGTTCCAAAGTGTTGACATGTGTTGGCCTTCACAAAAGCATGCGTTTCCATTTAACTCTATTATAATCACCTCCACCACTGAGAATGGCATGAGTCTTAAATGTCATGGGAACACCATCTGTGCCAAGTTTTCTACATCACACACCATCTTGATTTGAACATATATTGTTATGTCTTCTTCATTGCTGGGTCAAAATGTCAGACTTTCCTACCTTCCACTAGTATTGGAGTTTCAGAACTATGAGGACTGTGGCAATTCAAGAAGGTGACCCACAGTCACCTTGATGTGCAATAACAATGACCATGATTGTGTTGCCTGTCAGCTTGAGAGAGAAATGTGTTTTTAATTATAGTATTAATAAACAGCTGGTTTGTTGGCAGCTAAAGTAACACGCTAATGTTTTGTTGTAGATTGTGTTGCTGATAAACCAACGCCTTCCTCCAATAACGACTCAATAAAATTATTTTTCTCCATCATTCAGAGATTTTAAAGCAACTGCTTATGGAACACTTAACCCATTAACTATCCCATGTGGGTGCAATTCTTCATTCCTGACTAGACTAGTCCTCCACTATTTCTTTTCTTGCTAATATTCCAGTTTCAACAAGGTTTACACCCAAAAATAGGCATGTTCATCACAAGGGTTTGTATGATTTGGCTTAATTTCCTAGATTAAGAACATGACGATTGATTTTTTTTAAATGTACATCAGTTTATCCAATTATGGATCAGTTGCATTGTCGACACTATGAAATATTAAATTCAGTGGAACTATTACAGTGGCAAACTTAAACTGTTCCCTGCAAACATGTTTTCTTTGTTCTTTAAGTATGTACAGGGAACTAATTCTACTTGAACATATGCTTTCTTGAATTAATTTTCCACACACAGGTTATTAATCTGTATTACAATCTGGTATTTTGTTCCCTCAGATATGAAGCACTTACAACTGAGGTTTTAAAATGTGTGACTAAACTTCAAAGGTTTTGTTAAAGAATATTCATCCTGAACTTTAAACATTGTGATACCGAGATTATATTTTCACAATAACATTATTTATATTGGAAATGAAAGTGCCAGGACACTATGTAGCACACTGCTATTAGAGGTCCTGTTTTTTTTGGTAAAACAAGTCAAAATTTCAGTTGCGAGACTCAAAAATCTGATTTGTTAAATCATTTCTCACTTACTTGAAGGTTTGTTTGATGACTATACAGTGTTGATGTGTTGGTGATAAGCACTTCTGATTTCTAGGGTTCTAGAAAATATTAACTTCTAATTTACTGAACTCAATTCTGAGTGACAGAGTCTGCTGTTAGTTGAGTGATGAGGGTATGATCCAATGATCAGTGAATGGGGCAGGTATGAGAAATGAAAATTCATTTCCTCACATTGGTCATCCATTTGAGGTTTTCTGGCACGGTTGCCAGATCCAGACATTGGAAAATGCGTGTCAGCAACACACATGGTCAGTCAGCAGCACTAGCCTCCATCCGCTACCCCCCCCTCCCCCCCTCCCCCCTCCAAGGTCTTACCGACACAGCTCATGAATAAGCTGCTGCTGGTGGACTCCTTGTCCCAATTAGAGGGGTGACAACTCAGCAGCATCGTCAGAAGCAATGGTTACAGCTGAGGCATGCAGGGGCCCACACGAGGTAGGCTGAAGAAAGTGTATAAAAAATGTAAATGGGTAGCGATGGGAAGGGGTCACCCTCTGACCTAATCTGCAGTGGGAGAGGGCTACCTTCCCTACCTTGGGTCTCCTCTTCACCCCACCCCATCCAGCTGCTGCTGGGAGGCTGCCTGCATTTGGGGAGGGGGGTGGGGCTGCGGTGAGCTCTCCGCTGACAAATACCAATGATGGCCTGGTAAAGTGACCATTTCCACGTTTAAATTTGCTTCCCGCTTCCTTATGACGGGAAACTTGTTGGAAGCTGATCCCTCCTGACAGTGGGAGCGTATCGAGTACCTTACCTAGGCCCACTCTGCTGTCCTATCCTGTAACCCCGCACATTGATCGTGGCCAATCCACCTAACCTACATATCTTTGGGCTGTGGGAGGAAATCGGAGCACCCAGACTCAGACATGGGTGTTGTGTTATGTACTCTGGAATAACACAGGCTGCAACTTGATGCAGCCTTGACCAAAAGATACTCCAGACTTTGAAGTAAGTTCAATGTGATTTATTGAACCATTAGCACAGTTCTCTGAGTTCGACTCTCCTGCTAATCTTGCTATAGTAACTCAGTCTAACTAACCAGTCTGCTCTAAGCCATGTGGTGGGTGTGATGCTTCTGATCTGCCCCTGTCCTAATCTCTAAGTGTCGCCTATAGAAAGAGACAGAGCATGTGTGCCCTGTCCTTATATATGGGTTGTGTAATGCCCCTTTGTGGTAGTGTCACCTCTGGGTGTCTTGACTGCCCATTGGTCGTGTCCTAGTCTATGTGTTCATTAGCTGTATGTCTGCATGTCATGACATCTCTGGTGCTCTACTTAGTCGTAGTGTATTTACATTAACCCCTTGTGTTTTTACAGTAATGCATATCACCACATCCCCTTTTTTTGTGTTACATATTTTCTGTACAGTGGTAAAGAAAAATTGACAAAAACAGGTAAATAAATGATGACATGTACAAGTTATGATGACTATGACTATACAAGATCAAAGAATAGTTATGATGACATTGAGGATTATACAATACCAAATAATAGTTATGAGGATGTTGAGGATTATACAATACCAAATAATAGTTATGATGACATTGAGGATTATACAATACCAAATAATAGTTATGAGTCCAAAGTTCAGGAATTTACACGCTCGAGTGGCTTTCTTGTGCTGTTATGGAAGTGTCGATGTTGATGTTGTCATTCCCTTGAGAACGCCGTCAGTGTCCTGGTGTTTACGTAACCAAGAAGTCATCAGGAGGTGTTCAAATGGTCAAATCACTTCATTGTCTGAGGTGGACTCTTTTTTTTTATGCTTGTGGTAGCAATTCTTGATGACATCTTTCCTGAAAGCTGGTTTGCTTGTCCGCAGTGTAGCAAACGTGAATTGGTAAGATGCGTTGACATGCCATGGTATGGTTGCACTCTCGCCATTGTTCTGAGCTGAGCAGTAACATTGTCCTTCATGGGCAGAGTTGTACCATGTCGTACCAGTTGTTGTTCTATTGTTGTTGTCATTGTTGTTATTGACGTGCTTGTTGTTGTGTTTGTTGCGCTCAATGACCACACCGAGTGGAGAATTTGAGTCCTTCACAAAGTTACTTGTGTCAGTGTCCTTTGTGGCAACTGCTGTTTCATTGAGCGTGCCGTCTCTGATTCCTCAGCGCTCCCCGTCTGGAGTCATGTCTGGTTCACTGGAATCACCTTTGGCTTGTCGATGCTCCCCGTCTGGAGCCCTTCCTGGTTCACCTGAATCACCTTTGGTTTCTTGATGCTCCCGGTCTGGAGTCGTTTCAGGTTCTTGTGGCGAGGCTCGAGTAGATGAGGTTTGAATTAACATGGTGTCACTGGAGTCACTAGTAGCCTCACTTTGATTGTCGTGTGCCTCTGTACATATTAGCTGAGATCTGTCAGTCTCGCTGAGATGTCGCACATCTTGTATGCGAATTGTGAAGCCTTTGTCACTTGTCGCACATACAGTGGGTAGACCTTCAGTGTCTTCTTGTCGATTAGATGAGCTGGGTAGACTGTCAGAGTCTTCTTCTGGTGACTCAAATACTCTGGGTAGACTGTCATAGTCTTTTTGTTGTTCACGTGAGCATGGTAGACTGTCATAGTCATCTTGCCTTGCACTTGAGCGTGGCAGACTTGCATCGTCTGCTGCTGGTTGCTCAGATAAGGTTGCTCGACCTTCATGGTCTTGTTCATGCAAGGATTGCTCTCTGGAGTCTTGCGTTGCTTCCATCGTGGAGTCTGTCAATGAGCTTGCTGTGGAGGCTTGTATCGCTCTCTCTGTGGAGTCTGGCATCGTTCCCTGTTTGGAGTCATGCAGTGATCTTGCTGTGGAGTCGATTTGTGCGCTCTCAACGGAGTCGTGCAGTGGTCTCGCTGTTGAGTCTTTCTGTGTTTCTGTGTGGAGACGTGCAGTGGTCTCGCTGTGGAGTCTGTCATCGCTTACGGTGCGGAGTCGGGGACTCTTCATGGTGCAGGGACCACTCTCTTGGCGTCAGGCCGCTCTCTGTGGGCTTGTACCGCTCTCTGTCTCTTGGCATCAGGCCGCAGCAGAATCCTGTACTCATGTGTCGGGTTGTCGTCTATGCTGGGCTGAGGATCCTCAAATCCGAAGAACTCGTCCATGACTGTGTCGGGTGCTTCAATGTACAACACATCTCGTTGCGGTTCGGATTTGGTACTGAGGTCGCCAAGTCCAATGATGAAATCATCATCTGAGTCGTAGTCTTCAAGGACTAATTCATCTCTTAGGGCGGTGCTAACTGCTTGTTGCAGGGTTCTGTGGAGGTTACTTTCAGCTACTGGCCAAAGTTCAGGCATTGTGCTGTCGTTCCAGGTGAAAGAATTGTGTGTTCTGACTTTAAAATCTTTTTTCACTATTTTTGGACATTTCCTCTTTAAGTGGGCGTGGTCCAGGGCCTCTGATGTCATGATGCTTGTGACGTAGAGCGTAGGAATGGATTGCGCATGCGCAGATCACTTTTCCTTCACTGTGCACTCTTTTCGCAACTGTGTATGTGCGGCTTCTCACGCATGCGCAAAACACTTTCGCCGGTTTGCGTCTTCTTGGAAACTGCGCATGTGCGGCTCCTTGCACAAGATGGCTGCCAATCAAAATTGCTGTTTGCTTCTGTTGCAAGCCTACCTTTGCCTCATGGTGAGTTTAGGCGCCAGTTTTACTGATTTCTGTTGTGTTCACCTCACAGTAGTTTTCAAACTTGTCCAGGACTGTCTGGAAGTCTCTCGTCCTGCCCTTTGGAGTACTTGTAGGAGTTGAAGATTTCTATTGCACTTTCACCTGCAATGGTGAGTAGAAGATCTATCTTCTCAGCATCGGTCACGCCATCTAGGTCGGATGCTACCATGTAAATCTCAAATCTCTGCTTGAATGCACGCCAGTTGGCATTGAGATTCCTATGGTACCCGAGCTGCTGAGGAACCGGAATCTCGATCATCTTGCCTGGGCGCTGTTGCTGCTAGTCACGGATCTTGCTGAGTTGAACTATATAGATTCAACAGGCACTACTGGTACCATGTTGTGTTATGTACTCTGGGATAACACAGGCTGCAACTCGATGCAGCTTTGACCAAATGATACTCCAGACTTTGAAGTAAGTTCAATGTGATTTATTGAACCATTAGCACAGTTCTCTATGAGTTCAACTCTCCTGCTAATCTTGCTATAGTAACTCAGTCTAACTAACCAGTCTGCTCTAAGCCACGTGGTGTGTGTGATGCTTCTGATCTGCCCCTGTCCTAATCTCTAAGTGTCGCCTATGGAAAGAGACAGAGCATGTGTGCCCTGTCCTTATATATGGGTTGTGTAATGCCCCCTTGTGGTAGTGTCACCTCTGGGTGTCTTGACTGCCCATTGGTCATGTCCTATTCTATGTGTTTATTAGCTGTATGTCTGCATGTCATGACGTCTCTGGTGTTCCCTCTAGTGTTTACTTAATCATAGTGTATTTACATTAACCCCTTGTGTATTTACAGTGATGCATATCACCACAATGGGGTTAACGTGCAAACTCCACACAGTCACCCAAGGCCAGAATCAAGCCCGGGTCCCTGTTGCTGTGAGGCAGCAGTGCTGCCCTCCTCTACCACCAGTGCCACAACCTTTAACCTGGAACCCGTTCTCTCTCCCTCTCTCTCTGCTGTTTCATTGTCCATCTGTTAGACTCCAGCAATATTATTCAGTGGTCCTGCTTTTTTCCAAAGGACAGGCTGCCTTTCAGCATGGAGTGCTGGCTGCACCGCGTGCTCTCAGCACAATGCTGTCTGGTCTCCTACGTGAACATGCAGTCAGCAGTGAGGAACCCATTCAGTCCGAAGTTGCAATCAGGTACCAAGGTTACAGGCGGCCCATCTCCAGTGGAACCAACATGGGCAGGTAATTTTTAAAAAAATTAGTGTTTTAGGCGGGAACAGGAAGTCGACCCGCGGACGTCTGGGAAGACCCTCACCAATAAATTCTGGTGGAGAGGAAACCCGAGACACTACACGTGTAGTGTCTCCCACCCGCCCTCCTCCTCTAACCTAATAATAAAACCCATTGGTCTGAGGTAAGTACCATATTTTATTATATTATTATTATTTTTTATAAAAAATTTAATTTAGTTGTCAGCCAGATCTTGGTAGAAAGTTAGAGGAATGGCAGGGAAGGGAGTGCAATGTTCCTCCTGCAGGATGTTTGAGGTGAGGGATGCAGTTAGTGTCCCTGCTGATTTTACCTGCAGGAAGTGCTGCCATCTCCAGCTCCTCCAAGACCGAGTTAGGGAACTGGAGCTGGAGTTGGAAGAACTTCGGATCATTCGGGAGGCAGAAGGGGTCATAGATAGCAGCTTCAGGGAATTAGTTACACCAAAGATTGGAGATAGGTGGGTAACTGTAAGAGGGACTGGGAAAAAGCAGTCAGTGCAGGGATCCCTTGCGGTCGTTCCCCTGAGAAACAAGTATACCGCTTTGGATACTTGTGGGGGGGACGACTTACCAGGGGTAAGCCATGGGGTACGGGCCTCTGGCACGGAGTCTGTCCCTGTTGCTCAGAAGGGAAGGGGGGAGAGGAGCAGAGCATTAGTAATTGGGGACTCGATAGTCAGGGGCACAGATAGGAGATTTTGTGGGAGCGTGAGAGACTCACGTTTGGTATGTTGCCTCCCAGGTGCAAGGGTACGTGATGTCTCGGATCGTGTTTTCCGGGTCCTTAGGGGGAGGGGGAGCAGCCCCAAGTCGTGGTCCACATTGGCACTAATGACATAGGTAGGAAAGGGGACAAGGATGTCAGGCAGACTTTCAGGGAGCTAGGATGGAAGCTCAGAACTAGAACAAACAGAGTTGTTATCTCTGGGTTGTTGCCCGTGCCACGTGATAGTGAGATGAGGAATAGGGAGAGAGAGCATTTAAACACGTGGCTACAGGGATGGTGCAGGCGGGAGGGATTCAGATTTCTGGATAACTGGGGCTCTTTCTGGGGAAGGTGGGACCTCTACAGACAGGATGGTCTACATCTGAACCTGAGGGGCACAAATATCCTGGGGGGGAGATTTGTTAGTGCTCTTTGGGGGGGTTTAAACTAATGCAGCAGGGGCATGGGAACCTGGATTGTAGTTTTAGGGTAAGGGAGAATGAGAGTATAGAGGTCAGGAGCACAGATTTGACGTTGCAGGAGAGGGCCAGTGTTCAGGTCGGCGGTTTGAAGTGTGTCTACTTCAATGCCAGGAGTATACGAAACAAGGTAGGGGAACTGGCAGCATGGGTTGGTACCTGGGACTTCGATGTTGTGGCCATTTCGGAGACATGGATAGAGCAGGGACAGGAATGGATGTTGCAGGTTCTGAGGTTTAGGTGTTTTAGTAAGCTCAGAGAAGGAGGCAAAAGAGGGGGAGGTGTGGCGCTGCTAGTCAAGAGCAGTATTACGGTGGCGGAGAGGATGCTAGATGGGGACTCTTCTTCCGAGGTAGTATGGGCTGAAGTTAGAAACAGGAAAGGAGAGGTCACCCTGTTGGGAGTTTTTTATAGGCCTCCTAATAGTTCTAGGGATGTAGAGGAAAGGATGGCGAAGATGATTCTGGATAAGAGCGAAAGTAACAGGGTAGTTATTATGGGAGACTTTAACTTTCCAAATATTGACTGGAAAAGATATAGTTCGAGCACAATAGATGGGTCATTTTTTGTACAGTGTGTGCAGGAGGGTTTCCTGAAACAATATGTTGACAGGCCAACAAGAGGCGAGGCCACGTTGGATTTGGTCTTGGGTAATGAACCAGGCCAGGTGTTGGATTTGGAGGTAGGAGAGCACTTTGGGGACAGTGACCACAATTCGGTGACGTTTACGTTAATGATGGAAAGGGATAAGTATACACCGCAGGGCAAGAGTTATAGCTGGGGGAAGGGCAATTATGATGCCATTAGACGTGAATTGGGGGGGATAAGGTGGAGAAGTAGGCTGCAAGTGTTGGGCACACTGTATAAGTGGGGCTTGTTCAAGGATCAGCTACTGCGTGTTCTTGATAAGTATGTACCGGTCAGGCAGGGAGGAAGGCGTCGAGCGAGGGAACCGTGGTTTACCAAGGAAGTGGAATCTCTTGTTAAGAGGAAGAAGGAGGCCTATGTGAAGATGAGGTGTGAAGTTTCAGTTGGGGCGATGGATAGTTACAAGGTAGCGAGGAAAGATCTAAAGAGAGAGCTAAGACGAGCAAGGAGGGGACATGAGAAGTATTTGGCAGGAAGGATCAAGGAAAACCCAAAAGCTTTTTGTAGGTATGTCAGGAATAAGCGAATGACTAGGGAAAGAGTAGGGCCAGTCAAGGACAGGGATGGGAAATTGTGTGTGGAGTCTGAAGAGATAGGCGAGATACTAAATCAATATTTTTCATCAGTATTCACTCAGGAAAAAGATAATGTTGTGGAGGAGAATGCTGAGCCCCAGCTAATAGAATAGATGGCATTGAGGTAAGTAGGGAAGAGGTGTTGGCAATTCTGGACAGGCTGAAAATAGATAAGTCCCCGGGACCTGATGGGATTTATCCTAGGATTCTCTGGGAGGCCAGGGAAGAGATTGCTGGATCTTTGGCTTTGATTTTTATGTCATCATTGGCTACAGGAATAGTGCCAGAGGACTGGAGGACAGCAAATGTGGTCCCTTTGTTCAAAAAGGGGAGCAGAGACAACCCCGGCAACTATAGACCGGTGAGCCTCACGTCTGTAGTGGGTAAAGTCTTGGAGGGGATTATAAGAGACAAGATTTATAATCATCTAGATAGGAATAATATGATTAGGGATAGTCAGCATGGCTTTGTGAAGGGTAGGTCATGCCTCACAAACCTTATTGAGTTCTTTGAGAAGGTGACTGAACAGGTAGATGAGGGTAGAGCAGTTGATGTGGTGTATATGGATTTCAGCAAAGCGTTTGATAAGGTTCCCCACGGTAGGCTATTGCAGAAAATACGGAGGCTGGGGATTGAGGGTGATTTAGAGATGTGGATCAGAAATTGGCTAGCTGAAAGAAGACAGAGGGTGGTGGTTGATGGGAAATGTTCAGAATGGAGTACAGTCACAAGTGGAGTACCACAAGGATCTGTTCTGGGGTCGTTGCTGTTTGTCATTTTTATCAATGACCTAGAGGAAGGCGCAGAAGGGTGGGTGAGTAAATTTGCAGACGATACTAAAGTCGGTGGTGTTGTCGATAGTGTGGAAGGATGTAGCAGGTTACAGAGGGATATAGATAAGCTGCAGAGCTGGGCTGAGAGGTGGCAAATGGAGTTTAATGTAGAGAAGTGTGAGGTGATTCACTTTGGAAGGAATAACAGGAATGCGGAATATTTGGCTAATGGTAAAGTTCTTGAAAGTGTGGATGAGCAGAGGGATCTAGGTGTCCATGTACATAGATCCCTGAAAGTTGCCACCCAGGTTGATAGGGTTGTGAAGAAGGCCTATGGAGTGTTGGCCTTTATTGGTAGAGGGATTGAGTTCCGGAGTCAGGAGGTCATGTTGCAGCTGTACAGAACTCTGGTACGGCCACATTTGGAGTATTGCGTACAGTTCTGGTCACCGCATTATAGGAAGGACGTGGAGGCTTTGGAGCGGGTGCAGAGGAGATTTACCAGGATGTTGCCTGGTATGGAGGGAAAATCTTATGAGGAAAGGCTGATGGACTTGAGGTTGTTTTCGTTGGAGAGAAGAAGGTTAAGAGGAGACTTAATAGAGGCATACAAAATGATCAGGGGGTTGGATAGGGTGGACAGTGAGAGCCTTCTCCCGCGGATGGATATGGCTGGCACGAGGGGACATAACTTTAAACTGAGGGGTAATAGATATAGGACAGAGGTCAGAGGTAGGTTCTTTACGCAAAGAGTAGTGAGGCCGTGGAATGCCCTACCTGCTACAGTAGTGAACTCGCCAACATTGAGGGCATTTAAAAGTTTATTGGATAAACATATGGATGATAATGGCATAGTGTAGGTTAGATGGCTTTTGTTTCGGTGCAACATCGTGGGCCGAAGGGCCTGTACTGCGCTGTATTGTTCTATGTTCTATGTTCTATGTGTCACAACCTCCCCACCCAAAAACAACAGGGCAAACACTTTTTTCACAAAATCACCAATGGACCTAAAAAACAGTAAATATATTTTATCCCCTTGAATCTGACTTGGAGCTATCCACTCATTCCAAAATAAGTTACAACTTTAGAGTTATGACATTTACCACTAAATACCAGTTGCGAATGAGAAACCACTGAAAGGCAAAAGCTATTTCCATCTACAAAATTGTAATAATAATTAATAATCTTTATTATTGTCGCAAGTAGGCTTACATTAACACTGCAATGAAGTTACTATGAAAATCCCCTAGTCACCACATTCCGACGCCTGTTCAGGTACACAGAGGGAGAACTCAGAATGTCCACTTCACCCAATAAGCGCTTCTTTTGGGACTTGTGGGAGGAAACCGGAGCGCGGAAGAAACCCAGGGAGACACGAGGAGACCGTGCAGACTCCGCACAGACAGTGACCCAAGCCGGGAATCGAACTTGCGACCTTGGCGCTGTGAAGCAACAGTGCTAACCACTGCAACCATGTACATCCCTCTGCTTCAGCTATTGATCCATTTCCCCTTAAAAGCGGCTCTCCTCTCTGATCCAGCCAATAGCGGTGACAAAGTAGTCCACGCTCCAACAATCCCCTGAATAATGAAACGTTTACTAACCTCGCTGTGTGATCATTTTAGATACATGACCCCAACCTGTCTACTCTATCAAAGTCTTTGGTTGTTTAAAATCATGTATTAAATCTCACTAACACTGTGCGCCAGTGGAAATAGTCGCAAGCTTCGGGTTTCTCCTAGTTAGTTTCTCAAAGCCCAAACTGTGATCTAACCACTGACATGTTCAAATTAATCATGACCTATTTGACCACGACTCTCTGTCTCCATTTAAAAAGCCTCGTTACATACAGCATTAAAACAACCCACATCTGTACTATTGCTGCGGCTGGCTGGGGGCTTTCAGCGGCACAGCATTAAATTAAATTAGAGACCAACATTTCGAAAATCTGGAATTTTATCCTGACAGATTTCGCCCATTCTTACGTGTGTATTATGCTCTAGATTTGGATTCAAACAGCAGTTACGAGTGAGCCGGCACACTCATTTTGATTGTAAATGTAACTTACTTGGGCTGCAAGGATACTTCGAAAGAATAAAGCTTTAGCTGTGCTAACACCCAGGAAATAGCAGGACCCCCCACCGCGTGCGCTCCCCCCCCCCCCCCCACTCCAGACTGGAATTGGCTAATTTCCCCGGATTGTCTCCGGAAGGATGAACCAAGCGCGCGAACTCAGCGCGGTCACGCCCCCCCCCCACCCCGCTCGGTTTCACCGTTCTGTGCAGAAATCCTAGAGGAAGGGGAAAAGAGGAAGAAAACCGCGGATTACTCGTTCATCTATTTTTGGGGGAAACCAAACTAGGATAACATTGTACACGCGTACCTGCTGAAAGTGTAAGGTCGCGTTTCATTTTTAATTCGGTTCAAATAGAATTCCAGAAGGAACATTTGAAAGGTGGATTTCATGTCAGTATTGCAGCTGGAATGTATTTCAGATATTGACAGTGCAACCATGCAGTAAACGTTATCATTATTACATTTTTATCAAAGTGGTGCTGGCGTACAAACAGCTTACGGTGCCTACTGAGCGAGACTACACCTTTTAAATATCAGTAATAGAATTACTTTGGCGATACACTGTGACTTCTACACGCGAATTAATTATTTGGAGATTTGGCTTTTGTTACCGGTGATGTATTCCATCACTAGGTTCCCAGTAGATCAATTATTGCATGCAGAGGCGGAAACGTTATCAAGATATTTCAACGCCTTCTACCCATGGCCACTTTGGAGGCCAGCTTAGATATAATAATCAGCTGTGGTCTTCCACCTTGTGCCCGGTCGTTTATGTGTGTTTAATACAAGAAGTAAGCGTTCACTTTGTACAATGGACCAGATAAATTATCTTAAGTAACCAGAAACGTATGGCCATTTCTCTACCAGTTTCAAATCGAAGTTTACAAAACATCTCTGGGCACATGTCTCCGTGTCACGGCAATCTGTGTTTGAGGGAGTGACAATGCACTGAAAATTGCAATGTAACTGTGGACCTACAATATATATTTCAGCACAATGAGCTGAGATAATTGGTTCTGCAGCAATATAATTTACAGAACTCAGCTTTTGAATAACTGAATTACAGATATGAAAAAAACTCTTGTCCCATCCAATTTTTATTTCTTTAACTAAATTTAGAGTACCCAATTCATTTTTTCCAATTAAGGTGGCCCTGCACATCTTTTCGTTGTGGGGGCGAACCCCAGGCAGACATGGGGAGAATGTTCAAACTCCACACGGACCGTGGCCTAGAGCCACCTCGGCGCCTTGAGACAGCAGTGCTAACCATTGCAGCACCGTGCGGCCCTCCAATTTCTTTTTAACTACTAATGCAATAATCCAGATATTCGTTGTGGAATAAGGAATTCATCACACAGCTGAAAGCTAAGTCGACAGCATTCTCATCTTTGTTTAATAATAAACTCAAAGAATTAATTTTACATATTCAATCTCGCAGTTCTCTCATAATTGTGTGGATCACCAACGTAATTGGATTCAAACCTCACTCCAGGTTTTGATCATATAATCCAGATAGTACTAAAGAAATGGTGCGTTGTTGCCGTCATCTGGAAGAGATACTAAATCCCTGAGCACCTGTACCAAAGGTTTGATTGGGTGTTAGTTCCCAAAGCATGTCTTCGAAGTGCAGCAGGGAATTCCCCCAGTACCTTGGTCAGCATTCTTCTGTCAAACAACACCATCAAATACTGATTAGCTGGCGATTCATCACATTTGTTTATGGGATCTTATAAAATAACTCCATAACAATCTCTTAAAGTAAATGACATTGTATGCAAAATATTTTGAGAGGTTGCCCGCATATGGTGAGATTCCATGTGAATACAATTTTTTATTTCATCTGAACTACGGTACCCTGGGTTTAGCAACATTCCCTTGTTATCTCTGCCTGGAAAGAAAAGAGGGATTCCAGCATAAAGGATTGGTTTCGCTGTGAATCAAGGCACAGAGTCATATGGAGTGCTGGGTGTGCCAAGGTTAGCGATAAGGTTGCAAGTGCCAGGTAAACAAAGTTGATACAGTGCCAAAAATCTTAGAATTTAACATAGAATTTAAATTAACTCCATATTTTATAATAATGAATGTTATTCCATATGACTGCATCTATCGTTGGCCTGCTTAATCAACTCACTCATGCTTTGTTGTTTTTGCTTCAATGACTATAGTTTTTACCCATACAACCTGGACAACAGACTTTCCCAACTCGAGGAGTGCACAATATATTATACCAAGCTTCTTAGCATAGCATATTCATCTATTAATCTGAATTAGGATAGGGTCAAACTCCATCTGTGCACACTCAAACTAATGTATAGTCCAACATCCTGTAACTTCCGTGAGGTTCTTCCAATCGAGCATCCCAAAAACTTGCAATTGCCAGAGTTTAAAAGATGTACTTTAATTGAAAATTTCCAAAACTTTAGCCTTTCTACAGTGGCGTAACCGAAGAAAGACCACTTCTTGGAGATTAATTAATTTGCGCTATTGCCGAGCTGTGCTATTAGCTCTAAACCACTCCTCTGGGACGGACACCCTGTAAATATCCAAAGGAGCAATCCATAGGCAGCATTAGTGTTAATCTCCCATTGTTTAACTACAAAAAGCGATCAAGAGCACTTTATCGATCAATGCAGAAAGGGTACCTCCAACTATAAATCGCTCATTCTTTGCATGTATGGTTATTGACTGCTTCTCTTAATTACACTTTCAAAACTGCATACACGTTCTGAGCAAGCACGGGTAGTTTCAGGATCACCATTTGCCACTTTGAAATAAGACTTTGCAACTTGAAGAAGCAGATGATTGAGCGAACCTTCTTTGGATTAAAATGATTAGAATTCAGAAGATTTACTGAGATACATTGTGTAATTCAAAATGAAATCCACAGCGTGTCTGTTTATATATGGTGCCGCAGAGGAAAGATGAGTAAGTGGCTTGTGGAACGGTTCAATAGAATTTCCTTTTAGTAGTCTCAGCAATATTCAAAGTCACTTTGTTGTCACAATGAAGACATAAAATGAGAAGGTAGCATTTCAGAAAGAGTTGATCAGCGAATTTGAGTCTTCAGTGAGTTTTGATAAATACCTCCACAAGCGAGTTGAGTAAATAACACATTGCCAAATACCGTCACAAATTAACATATTATACAATATGATTGGTACGTAGACTGTTATTTAAACTTAATCCAATGAATGACCACTGAAATTATCGTTACATGTTCTTGCTGAGCAATGGTTAACTTTGCCACATACACACATTGGATGAGGCTGAGGAAACAATGAAAACTAGGACCTCTGGAAAAGATCCAGGCAGGGAATAGGAGTTATGATGCTTTCTAGGGTCATGATGGGAAAGGAAGGGAAACAAAGAGAATCATAGGTCCCAGTAGGCTGGTATACAGAAAAGACTGGGAGTATCGTGTTGGGCAGGCGATAGGAAATGGAGAACTCGGTAGGACAATGAGAACAGGATTTATTGGGGGAAGGAAAAATTGTAGCTGTAAGTCTTCAACATGTGGTTTCTGAGTCGTATATACGTCCAATGCTACACATGCCTTGCACTCATTTCACTCTGCTGAAATAACATTAAAACGAGGTGTGTGATTTACTAAATCATGCCCACAATTGTGTTTTTAGCTGCCTTCATTTTAACAATCATACTATTTACAATCACGGGTGGCTGGGATTCTTGAGCCTCAGGAAGCTCGATATATTATAGAAAGCAAGCAAGAAGGGTAAAAGGCTTTTACATCAATGTTTGGATATGGCACTCGAAAGTGCTGAGGGTTTTGGATAAGGGTGGTATCATGACCGGTACAGGCTTGGAGGGCCAGAGGGCCTGTTCCTGTGCTGTTTTGTTCTTTGTGTGTCAGCAGAAGCATGTTTCCTCCAGGTCCAACAAGTTATCCAGTAAGTTCCAATTCCCCGCCCCGTATCAGTCTGCCACACCTCTACTAGACCACCATCGGAATTCTAACCCACCTGCAATCTGAATCCACCGACCCCCACCCATTCAACCCAGCATGATCACTTTTTCCCAATACAATTACTTTCTCTTGCAGGTTTCCCATTTGAAGGCGCACATCAATCAAACTGCCTGTGGGCAGGAACCCCACGTAAACAAGTCCAGCAATTAAATTCGGCAAGGTATTTGGAAAACTGAATGTGTTTCCTTTTTTAAAAAAATAATTTTTATAGAGGTTTTCACAAAATATCAACAACAAAATGAAAAAGGAACCCAATAGAATTAAATACAGAACAAAATAAAACCCCCGTGCCCCCCTCCCCCCTATACATAAATAATAAATTAACACCCCGAATTAACACAAAGCAAACATATACACCCCCTCAGATCCCCCAGTGCAGAAATGAAATGAAATGAAATGAAACAAAAATAAAATAGAACCCCCCCCCCCCTTTCCCCGGGTTGCTGCTGCTGACCATTGTCTACCGTTCTGCCAGGAAGTCCAAGAACGGTTGCCACCGCCTGAAGAACCCTTGTACCGATCCCCTTAAGGCGAATTTCACCCTCTCCAATTTAATAAACCCCGCCATATCGTTGATCCAAGATTCCACGCTTGGGGGCCTCCTATCCTTCCACTGAAGAAGAATCCTTCGCCGGGCGACCAGGGACGCAAAGGCCAGAATACCGGCCACTTTCGCCTCCTGCACTCCCGGCTCCCCTGCAAACCCAAATATTGCGATCCCCCAGCCCGGTTTGACCCTGGATCCTACCACCCCCGACACCGTCCTCGCTACGCCCTTCCAAAATTCCTCCAGCGCTGGGCATGCCCAGAACATATGGGTGTGATTTGCTGGGCTCCCTGAGCACCGAACACACCTGTCCTCACCCCCAAAGAACCGGCTCATCCTTGTCCCGGTCATGTGTGCCCTGTGCAGCACCTTAAACTGTATGAGGCTGAGCCTCGCGCACGAAGAGGAAGAGTTCACCCTCCCAAGGGCATCTGCCCGCGTCCCCTCCTCGATCTCCTCTCCAAACTCCTCCCACTTACCTTTCAACTCCACCACCGAGGCCTCCTCCTCCTGCATCACCTGGTAAGTTGCCGAGATCTTCCCCTCTCCAACGCCCCCGCCCCGCCGCCCCAGAGAGCACCCTGTCCTGTACTGTGCGTGGCAGCAGCCGTGGGAATTCCACCACTTGCCGCCTGGCAAATGCCCTTACCTGTAAATATCTAAAGGTGTTCCCCAGGGAGGGAGCCCATACTTCTCCTCCAGCTCACCCAGGCTCGCGAACTTCCCATCCACAAACAGGTCCCCCAACTTTCTTATCCCTGCCCTGTGCCACCCCGAAAACCCTCCATCTATTCTCCCTCGGACAAACCGGTGGTTCCCCCGTATTGGGGTCCACACCGAGGCCCCCACTTCCCCCCTGTGCCGCCTCCACTGCCCCCAGATTTTGAGGGTAGCCGCCACTACCGGGCTCGTGGTATACCTCATTGGAGGGAGTGGCAGCGGCGCCATTGCCAGCGCCTCCAGACTCATACCCTCACAAGACGCCATCTCCAGCCTCTTCCATGCAGCCCCCTCCCCCTCCATCACCCACTTGTGCACCATCGCCACATTGGCGGCCCAGTAGTACCCACAGAGGTTGGGCAGTGCCAGCCCCCCCCCCCGTCCCTACTCTGCTCCAGGAATACCCTTCTCACCCACGGAGTCCCTCGCGCACACACAAACCCCGTTATGCTCCTGCTGACCTGCCTAAAAAAGGCATTCGGGCTAAGAATGGGGAGGCACTGGAACAGGAACAAAAACCTTGGGAGCACCATCATCTTATCTGACTGCACCCTACCCGCCAGGGACAGCGGCAACGCATCCCACCTCTTGATCTCCTCCTCCACTAGCCTCATGAAATTAAGTCTATGCAGGGCCCCCCAGCTCCTGGCCATCTGGACCCCCAAATACCTGAAGCTCCTCTCCGCCCTTTTTAGTGGGAGCTCGCCAATCCCCCTCTCCTGGTCCCCTGGGTGAACCACGAACAACTCGCTCTTCCCCATGTTGAGCTTGTACCCTGAGAAATCCCCGAACTCCGAGGATCCTCATTACCTCCGGCATTCCCCCCACCGGGTCCGCCACATATAGCAGCAAGTCGTCCGCATAGAGCGACACGCTATGCTCCTTTCCACCCCGCACCAACCCCCTCCAGTTCCTCACCTCCCTCAGTGCCATAGCCAGGGGTTCAATCGCCAGTGCGAAGAGCAGGGGGGACAGGGGGCACCACTGCCGCGTCCCTCGATGCAACCGAAAGTACTTAGACCTCCTCTTGTTCGTGGCCACACTCGCGATCGGGACGTCGTACAACAGCCTAACCCACCTGACAAACCCCTCCCCAAAGCCGAACCTCTTCAGCACCTCCCACAAGTACCCCCACTCTACCCTATCGAAGGCCTTCTCAGCGTCCATCGCCACCACTATCTCCGCCTCCCTCGCCGGCATCATAATAACGTTCAGGAGCCTCCGCACATTCGCGTTCAACTGCCTCCCCTTCACAAACCCCGTCTGGTCTTCGTGGATCACCTGCGGCACACAATCTTCAATTCTCATGGCTAAGACTTTCGCCAGCACCTTGGCATCTACGTTTAACAACGAAATCGGCCAGTAAGACCCACTGCAGGGAATCCTTGTCCCGCTTCAGGATCAAGGCGATCAGTGCCCGGGGCAAAGCCCCCCCCCCTCCCTTGCCTCATTGAAGGTCCTAACTAGCAACGGGCCCAACAGGTCCACATATTTTTTGTAGAATTCAACCAGGAAACCATCCGGCCCCGGTGCTTTCCCCGCCTGCATGCTCCCTATCCCTTTGGCCAGCTCCTCCAGCCCAATCGGGTCCCCCAATCCCGCCACCAGTCCCTCCTCCACCTTCGGAAACCTCAATTGGTCCAGAAAGCGGCCCATCCCTCCCTCCTCCAGTGGGGGCTCGGTCCGATACAGTTCCTCATAAAAGTCCCTGAAGACCCCATTGATGCCAACCCCACTCCCTCCCTTATCCTTAACTCCCCCGATCTCCCTAGCTGCGTCCCGCTTCCGAAGCTGATGCGCCAGCATCCGACTTGCCTTTTCCCCATACTCATAAATCACCCCCTGGGCCTTCCTCCACTGTGCCTCCACCTTACTGGTGGTCAACAGGTCGAATTCGGCCTGGAGGCTACGCCTCTCCCTCAGCAGTCCCTCCGCGTACCTCCTGTCTACCCTCACCATCTCCCCCACAAGCCTCTCCCTCTGCTCTTTCTTCTCCTTGTGGGCCCTAATGGAGATCAGCTCTCCCCTAACCACTGCCTTCAGCGCCTCCCATACCATCCCCACTCGGACCTCCCCGTTATCGTTGGCCTCCAGGTATCTCTCTATGCTTCCTCGGACACGCTCATTCACCTCCTCGTCCGCCAACAGCCCCACCTCAAGCGCCACAACGGGCGCTGGTCCCTCTCCTCCCCCAGCTCTAGGTCTACCCAATGCAGGGCGTGATCCGAAATGGCTATCGCCAAGTACTCGATATCCTCTACTCTCGCTATCAGCGCCCTACTCATAATAAAAAAGTCGATCCGGGAATAAGCCTTATGAACATGCGAGAAGAATGAAAATTCCCTAGCCCCCGGCCTTGCAAATTTCCAAGGGTCCAACCCTCCCATCTGGTCCATAAACCCCCTCAGCACTTTAACCACCGCCAGCTTCCTACCCGTCCTAGACCTGGAGCGATCCAGTGCCGGATCCAACACCGTGTTAAAGTTCCCCCCCCCCCCATTATCAGGCCCCCCACTTCCAAGTCCGGGATCCGACCCAACATGCGCCGCATAAAACCCGCGTCGTCCCAGTTCGGGGCGTACACGTTGACCGGCACCACCCTCTCCCCTTTCAGCTTATCACTTACCATTACGTACCTGACGCCATTGTCTGTCACAATGCTCGACGCCTCGAACGACACCCTCTTTCCCACCAAGATCACCCCCCCCCCCAATTTTTGGCATCCAGCCCCGAATGAAACACCTGACCTACCCAACCCTTCCACAATCTTACCTGGTCTGCCACCTTCAGGTGTGTCTCCTGGAGCATGACCACATCCGCCTTCAGCCCCTTCAGGTGCGCGAACACCCGGGCCCGCTTGACCGGCCCGTTCAGTCCCCTTACGTTCCAGGTTATCAGCCGGATCAGGGGGCTATCCGACCCCCTCCCCCGCCAACTAGCAATAACCCCTCCTCGGCCAGCCATACGTCCGCACCCCACGCCCGGCCCGTTCCCCACGGCGGCAGACCAACCCCCTCTACTCACTCCAGATCCCCCTTGACCATACCATCAGCAACCCGGTTCACTAACCCCCCACCAGCTAGGACCCCTCCTAGCTTCTTTGCTATCCGCATTGCACTTCCGCAAGTCAGCTGACTCCTGCTGACCTCGGCCACTCTCACCTCTCCTTCAACTCCTCCCATTGTGGGACATACCCTCCTCCTCCATTACCCATCAGCAGGCTCTCCGCCTCCCCCTTCCATCCCAAGCACGGGAAACAACCCTTGCTTCCCCCCCCCCCCCCCCAGCCCCTCCAGCCTGGGAAAAAGCCAGCGCTTTCCACCTGCCCGGCCCCGCCACCTCTGACACAGCTCCTTTTACAGGCCCAGTCCCCTCACCCCCGACTCGGGCCTCCCCCGCGGGGCCCCATCCCCCCTACCGGCCATCCACCCCTACTCCATTTACTTACCCCCCTCCAAGAGCCCACCTGACAGACCCAACCAAAACAGTGCCCAACCCACCCTAACCACCCACACTGAACCAAAAAGAAACAAGAGCAAAGAACCCCCCCTCAAAATGTAACACACCAACAGCAATCCAAGACCACCCATCCCGACCCTCAGTTTGTGTCCAGCTTCTCGGCCTGAACAAAGGCCCACGCCTCCTCCGGGGACTCAAAATAATGGTGCCGGTCCTTGTAGGTGACCCATAGTCGTGCCGGCTGCAGCATGCCAAACTTCACCCCCTTCCTGTGCAGCACCACCTTCGCCCGGTTGTACCCGGCCCTCTTCTTCGCCACCTCCGCACTCCAGTCCTGATATATTCGAACCTCCGCGTACTCCCACCTGCTGCTCCTCTCTTTCTTCGCCCACCTGAGCATGCACTCACGATTAGCGAACCGATGAAACCGCACCAGCACCGCCCGCGGCGGCTCGTTAGCCTTGGGCCTCCTCGCAAGCACTCTATGGGCCCCTTCCATCTTCAGGGGCCCCTGGAAGGACCCCGCTCCCATCAGCGAGTTTAACATGGTGACCACATAGGCCCCCACGTCCAACCCCTCCAGCCCCTCCGGGAGGCCCAGGATCCGCAAATTCTTCCGCCTCGACCGATTCTCCATCTCCTCGAACCGTTCCTGCCATTTCTTGTGGAGCGCCTCCACCTTTACCGCTAGGCCTAAGATCTCGTCCTCGTTGTCGGAGATCTTTTGTCGGACCTCGCGGATCGCCACCCCCTGGGCCACCAGCAGCTTGTCGATAGAAGCCTTCATCGGCTCCAGCAGGTCTGCTTTGATCTCCCTGAAGCAGCGCTGGATAACCTCCTGCTGCTCCTGAGCCCACTGCATCCACACTGCCTGGTCCCCGCCCGCTGCCATCTTGCTCTTCTTCCCTCGCACTTTGGGTTCACCACCACTTTTTTAGTCGCCCCGCTCCTGGTCCAAGCCATACACTGTCGGGGTATTATTGCAATCTTCTTCCCACACCGGGAAATGTCGAAAAAATGCCGTTGGGGGTCCTGAAAAGAGCCCAAAAGTCCGTTCCAAGCAGGAGCTGCCGAACGTGCGACTTAGCTCTGCATAGCCGCAACCGGATGTCAACTAAATGTGTTTCCTAACCTCACTACAGCCTACTCATAGCCACCTCCTGCAACCCTCCCCCAACCCCTGCACATAACTTGCCCCAAACCAAAATCCAGGCTAATATTGAAGATTAAAAGAGGATTGTTTGATGTAGAAAAAAAGATTGTTATGGTGATCTGTTTTTAATATAGCCAACCCCCTCCAATTTTTAATATAGAGATAACTTTTTTTCCCCCACTTACGGGATGTGGACGTCCCTGGTTCGGCCAGCATTTATTGCCCAACCCTAGTTGCCCTTCAGAAGGTGGTGGTAAGTTGTCTTCTTGAAGCGCTGTAGTCCTTGAGATATAGGTACACCCACTGTGCTGTTAGGGAGGGAGTTCCAGGATTTTGCCCCAACGGTAGTGAAGGAAGGGCGATATATTTCCAAGTCAAGATGGTGAGTGACTTGGAGGGGAAACTCCAGGTTGTGGGATTCCCAGGTATCTGTGCTCTTGTCCATCTAGATGGTAGTGGTCGTGGGTTAGGAAGTTGCTGTCTAAGGAACCTTGGTCAGTTACTGCATTGCATCTTGTAGATAGTACACACGGCTGCCACTGTTTTCCGGTGGTGGAGGGTATGAATGTTTGTGGAAAGGGGAGCAATCAAATGGGCTGCTTTGTCCTAGATGGTGTCGAGCTTCTCGAGTGTTGTTGGAGCTGCACTCATCCAGGCAAGTGGAGGGTATTCGATTACACTCCTGACTTGTGCCTTGTAGATGGTGGACAGGCTTTGGGGGTTTAGGAGGTGAGTTACTTGCCATAGAATTCCTAGGCTTTGACCTGCCCCAGTATTAATATAGCCATAATATTAATATAAAACTCTGGAAGGACAAAGGGTTGATAAAAAGGTATGACTTTAGGATAGTTGAAGATGAGGTGTAGTCCCACAAATCACTATTAGGCAGATTTAAAAACGAGAACCCAAATTATCCACATTTGCATTGATATATTTACCTACCGCAAATTTATTTTAACAATCAAAAAACGATAGTATTTTTTGGAAACTAAATATATAATGATGATATGCCCCAGTTTACAGTGTGATAACTATTATAGCCATAGAATCCCTACAGTGTAGAAAGAGGCTCATCTCAAGAGGCTTGGAATATAAAAGCAGGGATGTACTTCTGAAGCTTTATAAAGCATTAGTTAGGCCCCATTTAGAATACTGTGAGCAATTTTGGGCCCCACACCTCAGGAAGGACATACTGGCACTGGAGCGGGTCCAGCGGAGATTCACACGGATGATCCCAGGAATGGTAGGCCTAACATACGATGAACGTCTGAGGATCCTGGGATTATATTCATTGGAGTTTAGGAGGTTGAGGGGAGATCTAATAGAAACTTACAAGATAATGAATGGCTTAGATAGGGTGGATGTAGGGAAGTTGTTTCCATTAGCAGGGGAGACTAGGACCCGGGGGCACAGCCTTAGAATAAAAGGGAGTCACTTTAGAACAGAGATGAGGAGAAATTTCTTCAGCCAGAGAGTGGTGGGTCTGTGGAATTCATTGCCACAGAGGGCGGTGGAGGCCGGGACGTTGAGTGTCTTTAAGACAGAAGTTCATAAATTCTTGATTTCTCGAGGAATTAAGGGCTATGGAGAGAGAGCGGGTAAATGGAGTTGAAATCAGCCATGATTGAATGGTGGAGTGGACTCGATGGGCTGAATGGCCTTACTTCCGCTCCTATGTCTTATGGTCTTATGGCCATTTCGCCCATCGAGTCTGCATGGACCCTCTGAAAGAACACCCCATCTAGGTCCACTCTCCAGCCTTATCCCCGTAACTCCACCTAACCTGCACATCTTTGGACTGTGGGAGGAAAATGGAGCACCAGGAGGAAACCCACGCTGACACAAGCAGAATGTGAAAGTTTGACACAGCCACCCTGGAAACCTGGGTCCCTGGTGCTGTGAGGCAGCAGTGCTAACAACCATGCTACTGTTCCGTGTGTGAAATATGCATGATGTACTATTGTTGCTGCTGATTACTGGGATTTCCTGACTATTATCGTATGACTAGTATTTTAACCAGTCTTTGTTGCATCAATTTCCATTGTAAATGAACATGCATCTTATCATTTATAAAGTTGACTGACAAATTGTTTAAATGTAGATATGGAAATACTTTGAAAGATTTCAGTGATTTGTGTTCATTTTACAGGTTGTAATTGCAAACCTTTAAAAATTTAATCCTTTTTTTTCTACATTATTAACCATTAAATACAATGATATCTAGGTGATACCATTATTTCAGTTAACAGTTATCAGGATATTCAAATACTCGTCATTTGTGAAAACTCACATTATCTAAAGCTTCAACAGAAAATCATTATTCATGCATGTTAAAAAAATAGATTTCATAACCTGGGAACTCCGTGGAAATCCTGTTTCTAAAAGGTGCAATATACATATATTATATATAAAATACATTTGGCAAAAAGTCAATTCCAATATTTTTAGAGACCGATTTCTTGGAAAGGTTACAAAGGCCTATCCGGTTTCTGCTTACTAAGAAGATTCAAAATGTTAAAAAAATTGCAGTTCAGGTTGCTAAAGTTAAAGATAAGCTTTTTTTTATTTTTAAGATTGATATTCACTAAAGCAAACAATCCAAATCAGTGATTATAAATGCTGGAGAATTGGATGAACTACCCGACTTCTACTGAAATGGAACTCAGCCAAAAATGTGGTTGGAAATGCTATGTCAAAACCCAATACTGATCCAAGGTCCTAATGGAAGATGAGTTGCATTAAGACTGCCATTAAATTGAGTTTTTTCTCATGAAATCTTAATGAGAAATGAGAACTACTGCAGACTTCTTCGTAAACCGAACATTTAAGGGTAGTCAAGGTGACTGACAAACTTGCACTAACACTCATGGAAAACAGATAAAGGCGTGGGAAATCGCTGCTGAGAGGCTGGGCCATTAAATTCTCAGAATGCTGCTGCAGAAAGCAACGGAATGGTCAGTGACAATGCACAGGGGCAGAGCAACGAGAGAGAGGTGAGCATGGGGGAATGAATAAAAGATACACAATTAATGTATGTGCAAGGTTTGGATTTCAGAATGAGTGGAATTGTTTTCTGTCATGATCTGGAAATCATCCATCATGTTTTTTTCGACTAAATATACGTCTTTAACAACCCTTGTTCACTGGTTCCACTGACCTGCATTTTATTCTGTTTTGACAGCACGATAGACAGAAGTCTGATGTTAAGAATTGAGACCTTCTATGCTCGTCGAGAGAATAATTGCTAGGTGTTTGGTGCCAGATCAAGAAATTAAGAAACCGAATGATGTTTTTTCAGTCATGTATAAAAACTCTATTATTACTATTAATGGTTTTGAGTTTCAGTAAAGTAAGTGGAAAATGTGGGGATTTATTATGCGGACTACACGAGGGATGTTGTCTCTTTGGAAATGACACAAATCAGTATATCCGCTGCTGCAAGCTACCCATTCACTCTTTTCTGGACAGTATTAGTTGGATCTTAAGAAAGCTTTCGGGGATTTTTATATTATGCGTACTGTTTGTCATCGGATATTTCCTACAACGCATAATCTGTCCACAACCTCGCCGCTACCGAACTGACACAACTTCCTCGTTATTCAGCGAGAATCTGAATTATGCCTCAGATAACTCTTTACTTGACCGATTTACGGATCAGGAATTACGTGTGATTTCTCCAAATGCCTGCACAACCCCTCGATCACCACCATCATATGAAGAAGTAAAAGATTTGCCAAGCTATGAAGAGTTCATGCACAGCAGAGAAAGTATAGAAAGCATGGACACTCCGGTTTCAACAGACCTCAGGTCGCCGCTCCCGGAAACCGAAGCAATATCAACTTGTGAAACTGACAGGCAATCCCATCTTCAACCTTAATGGGGTTTTCCCAGAATGAGAAGCTTCTGAGAGCATAACAGTGGGATCTATTAAACCCTGCGGAATATTATTGCTGATCGTTTGGGGAAATACCATTTTTCAAAATGATGCAATATATGTTCAAATTGTTTACTGCCTACTGGTGATAAAGCAAGCCAATGAGATGGATCAAACTTTTAACAACAAAAGGTCTTTTTAAGATGATGCTGAGAGTATCATTATGTAACCTATACAGGTTTTACAATGAACTATTGAGAGCTTTTATCACTCTACAGCCAGTCTAAATTTAAAAAAAACGCCTTGGCAAATTGTATCAAACATATACTGTTAAATACTATAAACAGCCTTTACAGTGCATATCTTTTGGTAGTTGGATTAATATCCCATACGCTCCAAGATTAATAACTTTCACATGCGTCTTTGGTGAGTCAGGGCTATAAAGCGATGATTTCAATTAATGCAATGGAAGGAGGTCAACTGTCGAAGTACTTCTGCAATGTTAAAATATTTAGCAAATGTAGCTTTCTTGGAGCAGAATAAAATTTGGAGATTCACACCAGGTGAGAAGGATGCCATTTACAATGCTCCCAGTTTGAAAAAAAGCATTTCTGGAATCACACAGTCAACAGTTCATTATCATTGTGTCAAATGGATGTCAGGCCAGTAGAAGACACACCAAATGGACTATGGTCTTTTCTCCAGTGTCTGAGTTTTGCTCCCTGGAATGCTGCAAAGACTTTCTAATTACTTTACACCTGGTACTTGGAAAATGATTGCACGTGATCTGTCAGACACATTTCTCAAAGATATTTTCTTTCAACCTGATGAATAAGGGACAATGTAACATATGATTATTCTACAGTACCACAGCTGGACTATGCATGTCGCCTCATCTGTCTGGTGTGACCTCCGGGAGAGTGTACGCTATCTTGGCATTTAGCAACTTCAAACTTGCTTGACTATAGGTGGTGCCATTGACATTTAATTTGACCACTTGACATGATTTTACAAGAGCAATAATTCTTCAAGTCAGCTGAATTTACACTATGTTGAATTTGCAAAGGAATTAACTGCAGCAATGCAATAAGATTGCACAACTGGATACTCATCAATACAGCACATTACCATCAGCATTCGAGGATTCTTTGGATGGTATTGAATTAGAATAATAGCTCATGATAATTTAAGTGACAGATATAAAGCTGTTACAATGATCAAAATCTTGACTGAAAATCTGAAATTATAACGTAAACACAAATTGAAAATCAATATATTTTGTTGATAATTGAATCTCTAGCTTTAACTGATAATGTAACTGATGCCAGTCACAATATTTATCACAAATCTATTCATAAATAAATCACTGCTTAAATAAATGTATCCTTTCATCAACATTTTTCTGTAGCCTTCCAGTTTGGAAACCAAAGTGCATATACTTGAAGTACATACATTTTTCAGAATAATATTTCTATACAAATAATCAAATGCAAAATATCAAATTTTGTCTCCCAGGCTGAGCACAACAACACAAAAAATCAACTACTTTAAAACAACAAAAAACATTTTTAAAAAAAGGATGGTGTGTCATTTCAAGTACAACAGTAAATAACATTTCCTAAAACATATTCCAGTGAATTGTAGAATAAAATGTATTGTCTTGGGTTCTTGTACTTGAAAACTTAAAGAATTTGCTCCTTCCACGTCTTCAGAGCATCTCAAAGTGCTTTACAGCCAATGAAATGCATTTGGAGTATAGTCACTTTTGTGATGTAGAGAAACACAATACCTAATCTGCTCACACTAAAAACCCATAAACTGCAATGTGATAATGACTATCTAATGTGTTTTTATGATGCTGGTTGAGGGATAAATAGTGGCTAGGGCACTGGGGAGAACGGTCTTGCTCTTCTTTGGAGTGCAAAGATGTCTGTTATGTACACCTGAGAGGACAGACATCTCATGAGAAATGCTGCACCTACAATAGTACACCTATTGTTCCCCAGAGAGCACCGAAATATCAGTCTGGATAATGCGGCTCACATCTCTGGCCTTCTGACTCCGAGGTACGAAATTTACCACTGCGTCAAGGCTGATGTCTTAATCATATTACACACCCATTGACATTGGTGGTGATTCATTTCTATATCACTAAAGAATAAAAAAACAATAAATATTAACATATTTGTTATAAAGTAACATAACTGTCACACTTGGTTTGCTTGCAACAAAAATGATTGGCATCCTTTCATCTGCAGAGATGATGGAGACTGCAAAAATAGCACTTCCTCATGATGCAAATGCCTACTTAATGGCTAAATATAAACTCTACAGTTTGATTTCAAATTCTACAGAAATTCTGGATGATATAAAGGTGGAAGATTGTCTTTTTCAGATATACAGTGCCCATTTATTGAATACAGTACGAAGTCTTACAACACCAGGTTAAAGTCCAACAGGTTTGTTTCGATGTCACTAGCTTTCGGAGCGCTGCTCCTTCCTCAGGTGAATGAAGAGGTCTGTTCCAGAAACACATATATAGACAAATTCAAAGATGCCAAACAATGCTAGGAATGCGAGCATTAACAGGTGATTAAATCTTTACAGATCCAGAGATGGGGTAACCCCAGGTTAAAGAGGTGTAAATTGTATCAAGCCAGGACAGTTGGTAGGATTTTGCAGGCCAGATGGTGGGGGATGAATGTAATGCGACATGAATCCCAGGTCCCGGTTGAGGCCGCACTCATGTGTGCGGAACTTGGCTATAGGTATCTGCTCGGCGATTCTGCGTTGTCGCGGGTCCTGAAGGCCGCCTTGGAGAACGCTTACCCGGAGATCGGAGGCTGAATGCCCTTGACTGCTGAAGTGTTCCCCGACTGGAAGGGAACATTCCTGCCTGGTGATTGTTGCGCGATGTCCGTTCATTCGTTGGCGCAGTATACCACTATTACACGTGAGAACACCACCCACCAGGTACGCGGTACATACTCGTGCGACTCGGCCAACGTTGTCTACCTCATACGCTGCAGGAAAGGATGTCCCGAAGCGTGGTACATTGGCGAGACCATGCAGATGCTGCGACAACGAATGAACGGACATCGCGCAACAATCACCAGGCAGGAATGTTCCCTTCCAGTCGGGGAACACTTCAGCAGTCAAGGGCATTCAGCCTCCGATCTCCGGGTAAGCGTTCTCCAAGGCGGCCTTCAGGACCCGCGACAACGCAGAATCGCCGAGCAGAAACCTATAGCCAAGTTCCACACACATGAGTGCGGCCTCAACCGGGACCTGGGATTCATGTCGCATTACATTCATCCCCCACCATCTGGCCTGCGAAATCCTACCAACTGTCCTGGCTTGGTACAATTCACACCTCTTTAACCTGGGGTTACCCCATCTCTGGATCTGTAAAGATTTAATCACCTGCTAATGCTCGCATTCCAAGCATTGTTTGGCATCTTTGAATTTGTCTATATATGTGTTTCTGGAACAGACCTCTTCATTCACCTGAGGAAGGAGCAGCGCTCCGAAAGCTAGTGACATCGAAACAAACCTGTTGGGCTTTAACCTGGTGTTGTAAGACTTCGTACTGTGCTCACCCCAGTCCAACGCCGGCATCTCCACATCATTTATTGAATGCAATATAAACTTTTTAAAAATATGGAAAATAAGAAATATAATATAAAATAAATTCTAAGAGATGTCCTTTCAGAATTTTGAGATGGAGCTTACGTATATCATGTTATGATGATTTTTAAACACACTGCTGTATTCCACCAAAAGGCATAAACATTGGCTGCAGTTCTGGTCCAGGGTAAAGAGTAAATATTCTCCCAACCTTTGACTCAGAATACCCCCTGGTACATAGGCGCTTATTCTCAGAAAAATACGAGGTTGCTGCAACCTAAAACCATGCAAAACACATCTCTTGATAAACTATGAGACCAAAATGTGGTTCAGCCTAGCCTTCTGGGAGTAAGGAGTGTTTGGAGGAGCTGTGTAAAACACATTGTGTGTTTTATAATTAAGTAAGGTAAAAGGTAAAGTTGCCATAGTCCCAGATGACCATAGGCTGCTTTCACCTTTGAGAGGGAGAGCTGACTGGAGGTGGTTTAACCCGAGTATCACCACACCAGAGACAAGGGGCAAGGTTGAGAAGCCGGGCCTTCATGAATAACCTCAACCAGAATGGGAATTGAACGCATGTTTCTGGCCTCGCTGTGCGTCATGAACTAGCTATCTAGCCAAGTGAGCTAAACCAGCCCCTGGTTGTAATAGTCTCACAATGGACCTGAATCCCAAGTCCCAAATTGCAGTTAGTTACTGGAATCCCTAGGTTGAAGTTCACTGAAATAATGCAACTAGCTACCAGACTGGAGGTCTCCTGCAGAATTATTCTGTAACATTCCTTTAGAAATGCATAATAGCCTGGGACATCTCATGCTAAGTATTTAAAAGAGAGGCCTGATGAAGCCTCAGTTCAGATTTCTCTAGGCTGACAATGAGTCTCAGCTTCAGTGAGTCAAAATCTACACAGTGAAGATCAAGTGATGTTGACAGAGAATACACCAAACGCAGAGTTTTCTTTTTAAATCAATGTATCCAATTAATTTTTTCCAATTAAGGGGCAATTTAGCATGGCCAATTCACCTACCCTGTACATCTTTGGGTTGTGGGGGCGTCCAAACACATAGTTAAACCAAATTAGTATTTTTGTTTCTTGAAATGTAAGAAAATATTCAAAATCAGCTAAAGACCAAATATTTAAACATGTCCTCCATCAAGCCATTGAAGTACAAAATAAAGATAAAATACTCCAAGCTATAGTACTTATACAACATTAGAATCGGAGTTACTTCAGGTTACTTCATGTATTGGAGCCTCAACCGTGAAGAAAACACTTATTTGACTTCAAAGATTTAAGTGTACACAAACATTTTTTCTGAGTAGTTAGTTGTCCCTATGCATTGCAACTATAAGTTAGCATTTTGTAATGATAAAATATTTAATTATTTCGAGTGAAGACTGCTTATTTATTAAAGCAAATGAAAATTCATCTTTAATTTCAAAATAAAAATGCTTGTCATGTTGTCTTCAATGATTCAATATAACGTGTTAAAGTGCAAAGAGATGTAAATTACAAAATTGTTGTGTTCACAAAAGTGACTGATGAACTATTGGGAAACTAAAAGGCTCTGTATAATTCTATTGGAAGTGAAGGCAATAGCCAGCTATGTCTAATACTGAGTACTTAAGAAAGAGAGGTCTGGTTTCAGTTATAATTCCCCTGGAGGACTAAGAACGTCAGTTTTCCAGTGTTGAGACTTTGTGCCAGCATTAAACAACTCAACTCAGGTAGCACCTTAGGCCAGATGCAGAATATAATTCCCTCCATGCTGCTTTTTGATGTGCCTTTAACTCAGCATCACCAACGTATGATAATTTCATATATCATATATTCATTTGTAATTTTGTCACACTAGCCATCCCTATGGCCACTCTGGATGATAATGTCAATTTAGTGCTGAATTATGCAATCGTCATGGAGATAAGGCATGTTAGCAGGTCAGCTCTGGGGGGAAGCAGCGGCAAGGGAAATTGTTCAGGTGAGGGATAGGGCAGGGAAGTTGGCGGTGGCTCCGGATCTGGTTAACAAGGTTTTTGACGAATTTTATGAGAGGTTGTACAGGTCAGAGCCACCTGGGGGAGACCATGAGATGCAGGAATTTCTAGATGGGTTGGAGTACCCGAGGTTAGGGGAGGGGGACTGGGCTACATTAGAAGGAGCGATAGTGGAGCAGGAGATAAAGGATGCGATTGGGAGGATGCAGTCGGGGATGGGTTTCCGGTGGAATATTATAAAAAATTCAAGGATAAGCTGGCACCCCTGATGGTGGGGATGTTTGAAGAGGCGATAGGGAAGGGGGTGTTGCCAGAAACTTTGGGGCGATTTCCCTGTTGCTAAAAAAAGGTAAGGATCCGACGGAGTGTGGGTGGTTATAGGCCCATATCGCTTCTGAATGTGGATGCAAAGGTATTGGCGAAGGTACTGGCGGGTAGGCTGGAGGAGTGCCTCCCGAAGGTGATAAGTGAAGATCAGACGGGGTTCGTGAGAGGGATGCAGCTCTTTTCAAACGTTAGAAGGGTATTGAATGTCGTTATGGCACCGGCAGAGGGGAAGGAATCAGAGGTGGTTGTGGCACCGGACGCTGAGAAGGCGTTTGACCAGGTAGAATGGGGGTACTTGATGGCAGTTCTGGAGCGGTTTGGGATTGGACCAAGATTTGTGAACTGGGTAAAGCTACTATACAAGGAGCCGAGGGCGAGTGTCCGCACAAACAACATCAGCTCAAGATACTTTTCTCTCCACCGTGGGACTAGGCAGAGATGTCCTATGTCCTCCCTGCTGTTTGCACTCGCGATTGAGGCGTTGGCCATCGTATTAAGAAGTTTGGGGTTATGGAAAGGAATAGTGCGGGGGGGGGATAGAGCATAGGGTGTCCTTACATGCCGATGATTTGCTGTTATACGTGTCGGAACCGAGTGTGTCGATAAGGGGAAGATTGGAGCTACTTTGAGCGTCTGGGTCTTTCTCGGGGTAAACTAACTCTAGACAAGAGTGAGTATTTTGTGGTGTCCCGGACGGGGCTGGGGTGGGGGCTGCCATTCCGTAGGGCAGGGACTCACTTTAGGTACCTGGGGGTACAGGTTGCCCGGGAGTGGGGTGGGGGGGGGGGGCTCCGCAGGTACAACATTTCTAATTTGGTGGGGAGAGTGAAAGCTGATCTGGCAAGGTGGGATGGTCTCCCTCTGTCACTGGTGGGTCGGGTACAGGCGGTTAAAATGAACGTGCTGCCCCATTTATTTCTTAATGCCTGCCGATTTTCCTGCCAAAGGCTTTTTTCAGAGAGATTGAGGGAAGGATTACTTTATTCATATGTACGAAGTCTTACAACACCAGGTTAAAGTCCAACAGGTTTGTTTCGATGTCACTAGCTTTCGGAGCGCTGCTCCTTCCTCAGGTGAAGGAAGGAGCAGCGCAGAAACATCAGGGCAGCACGGTAGCACAAGTGATTAGCACTGTGGCTTCACAGCGCCAGGGTCCCAGGTTCGATTCCCTGCTGGGTCACTGTCTGTGCGGAGTTTGCACGTTCTCCCCGTGTCCGCGTGGGTTTCCCCCGGGTGCTCCGGTTTCCTCCCACAGTCCAAAGACGTGCAGGTTAGGTGGATTGGCCATGCTAAATTACCCGTAGTGTCCATAACGGTTGGGAGGGGTTATTGGGTTGCGGGGATAAGGTGGAAGTGAGGGATTAATGTGGGTCGGTGCAGACTCGATGGGCCGAATGGCCTCCTTCTGCACTGTATGTTCTATGTCATCTATGTCATCTATGAAACAAACCTGTTGGACCTTAACCTGGTGTTGTAAGACTTCGTACTGTGCTCACCCCAGTCCAACGCCGGCATCTCCACATCTTTGTTCATATGGGGAGGGAAGGTGGCCAGAGTTTAAAAAGTGCTGCGACAGAAAGGAAGGCAGGCAGGGGGTTTGGGTCTTCCGAACCTGATGTATTACTACTGGGCGGCGAATGTGGAGAAGGTGCGGAGCTGGGTCAGAGGGATTGATTCCCAGTGGGTCAGAATGGAGGAGAGTTTGTGCAGGGGGTCGGGATTGAAAGCACTCGCAACAGCGCCGCTCCCGATAGCCCTGGGGAAGTACTCAGGGAGTCCGGTAATAATAGCTTCATTGAGAATTTGAAGGCAGTTTCACCAACACTTCGGGTTGGGGGCAGGGTCAAGGGAAATGCCGATTCGGGGAACCACAGATTTGAGCCAGGGAGGTGGGATGGAAATTTTTGGAAATGGGAGAAGGGGATTAAGACACTAAAAGATTTGTTTCTTAGGGGTTGGTTTGCCGTGCTGAAGCAGCTGGAAGCGAAGTATGGGCTGGAGGAGGGGGAAATGCTTAGATACATGCAGATTCGTAATTTTGCCAGAAAAGAGATACAGAGCTTTCCGGTGGAGCCGGCCTCCATATTACTGGAGGAGGTGCTGACGACAGGGGGACTGGAGAAGGCGGTAGTGACGGCGGTTTACGGAGCTATTTTGGAAGAGGAGAAGGCATCACTGGAATGGATCAAAGCAAAGTGGGAGGAAGAGTTGGGAGAGGTTATGGAGGAAGGGTTCTGGTGGGAGGTGCTCCGGAGAGTGAATGCCTCTACTTCGTGCGCGAGGTTGGGGCTGATACAGCTGAAGGTGGTATACAGAGCACACCACAACAGGGCGAGGATGAGCCGATTCTTTGAAGTAGTAGAAGATGTGTGTGAATGTTGGGGGGGGGGGGGGGGGGGGGGGGGGGTGGCGCTAATCACGTTCATATGTTTTGGTCCTGTCCAAAGCTAGAGGATTACTGGAAGGTTTCTAGGGTGATTTCTAAAGTGGTGCATGTGAAACTGGACCCGTGCCCCCGGTGGGCTATATTCGGAGTGTCGGACCAGCCGGGGTTGGAAATGGGTGCGGAGGCAGATGTTATAGCCTTCGCCACGTTGATCGCCCGAAGGCAGATCCTGATGGGTTGGAGAGCAACCTCTCCACCCTGTGCCCTGGCGTGGCGGGGGGATCTGTTGGAATTCCTGACTCTTTAGAAGGTTAAGTTTTAACTGAGGGGAAGCTCGGAGGGGTTCTACAACTCATGGGCATTATTCACCATGCACTTTCAAGAACTGGATAACATCGAACATTAGTTGGGGGGTGGGTGGGACGGTTGGGGGGAGGGGGACTGTGTGTGTTAATGGTGACTTTGGGTGATTCCTTTTTGTCATTTGTTTATGTGAACATGCGGGCTAATGTTTGGGGTCTGGTGGGAGGATGGGATCGTTGTTATTGATATGGGGATTGACATATTTGTTACTGATTATTATTTGTTGTTGGTGGGTGTAAATTTGGGAGAAAATGTTAAAAGGGAGGAGAATAAAAAATATTTTTTTTAAAAAAAATTATGCAATCGCTCTTCAGGCTTAACTTATGAGAAATGATTTGAGATTGCCTAAATTATTTCCAGGTATGATTGTAATAGCAATCACAGAGAGGAAACATTTATCTCAACCGTCTGGGCTGGATTCAGAGCCAAGTCCCAGAGTTGAAAAAACAGCACTTTAACCTGGCTAGTGCCTCAAACAGAGTTTATGGCATAAGCAGGCAATTTATTGAGTTTCTTTATAATATCGAGGAAAAATGTGGGATCTATGCTTGTCCTTTTGTTAACTTAAGTGAATGGATAACTCTGGTTTCTCAAGTATGCTTCTCTTACAGTATGGTTACAAGAAAGTAAAATCTTAATTCACGGGTTCATAGAGCATTGTATTTGATATTCAAATTAACTCCAGTATTTTAGACCACTGTTACAATTTATTTTATGCACTGTGTTTCAAATTAATATGAGCTCTTACATCTCCAATTATCTTGAAAATGACCCATGTACAGTTAGAATATTAAAGGAATATTCCATGCTCAGGTTCTATGTGCCTTATCCTCAAGTATTTATGGAAACATATTACACTTCCCTGAAAGTTATGAAAAAATATAGGTACTGCAAAGTCCTAAGCAAAGAAACATTATGCTTCAACACTCCAGTCAAGTAATAAATAAATTCCACTGTGTGCACAACTTCAACAGGAAGAAATCCAATGCATTGCAAGAACAAGGAGAAAATGCTCCATAAGTTTCAGAGCTGATTAACAAGATGGAGTAGCAACTGCCACATGGAAAAATAATGATTTTTCTTTTAGTAGGGAGATACTCCAGTGTCAGAAGAAAATATCAGAATTATTATAGAATGCCGTGATAATAAAACAAGCAATTTTCCTTTCTTGATTCTCTCAATGGTAATTTGAGCTTGCAGCTAAAGTAAATGGAGCCCATTAAAGGAGCAGCAGTTAAAATATGTTTTGATCTGTTGATTACTGTCCAGGAGTAAAAGTTTGATTCTATAAATCAGGTACCTTTACCAGAGTGGTTGTAGATTAGGTATCATGTCAATGTATGGCATTGTGAAATAATATTAATTGTGGAGCTGCCTATGCTGTACATGCCACATTTTACATTATAGAAGTCAAATAGGATAAAAGACGGCAAGTCATTCAACCGAGCAGCTGTAGTGATACCATAAACTGTAAAAATGATGCTTGGATGGTTCATGATCGTCAGTAAATTAGATTATGCTATGGCTTAAAAATTACTGCAAATTTTTTTTCACTTTATTATTCTTATTAAAATAATAATTTGTTCAATTTACTTGCTGCAAATATGGTGAGCAATATGAGCAAAAAGCCTGTAGTTTCTCAAAGATAATTGAAACTTAAAAAAATTCTTATTATGAATATGTCTGAAAGCAAAAACTTAACAATAAAAACAGATGATCCAGGAGTTAGTGCTTTTTGTGAGCTTGTAATAGTTGATATGGAATTCAGCCAAACCCAATCCTAGCTTCACGTGCATTTTCTAGTATGGGTAATTTTTCACATTCTTTCATGGGATGGGAGTGGTGCTGGCAAGGCATTTCTGATCAATGGTAACCCCAATGATGTTGATGGCTGAGAAGGAATTCAGTGACAATAATAGTCAAGTGGAGATGGTTAGATCCTCTTGATCAATGATGGGCAACCTGCAGCCCAGGGGCCAAATGTGGCCCATCTGGGCTCTGAGTGCGGCTCACGAGACATCTGATTGGCCATTGTCCATGAGCAGGGTTGCCATTCCGCTGATTTCCGTCCACATAGTTGTTTTACTAACAGTATGACTGAAGTGATGGGTACTTAAAGCAAGAGAAGTGAAGTGGGGTACACGCTGATTGCACACAATATCGGCTGTGAGATCGGCTTGTGATCCCTCTGCGTCCAAAGCGAAAATAATTATTTTGTTTTTACCATTTGGAGTTGATGGCAGTTCTATTAATATATAACTGATTTTTTTTTGTAAAATATTTTTATTCTCCATTTTCACATTTTCTTCAAAATTTATACCCCACCAACAAGCAGTAAACGGTAACAAATACAAAGTCAATTCCCTTATCAACAACAACGATCCCATCCTCCCACCACCCCAAACAACGGCCCACCTGACAATATAAGCATCAAATAAAACAAACCCTCCCACGGTGGGACAAACAAAGGAGAAAAAAATAGAAAAAGGAATCGCCTATGTTCACCGTTGACCTAGAGCCCCCCCCCCCCATTCAATGCCATCCAATCCCCGAAAGAGTACCGTAAATGACACCCACGCATTGCAGGCCCTCCTCCCCCCTCCCCCTCCCCCCCCGCCCCACTCCCCGACTCCACCCCTCCACTTCTTCTTACAAAACTCCTCCTCCCAACCTCTGTTCCTTCCCCCCAACTTTTCACCCCGGCTAGACTCATCGTAACCTGCTCTGCCGGGCTCCGATGGCCACAGCCCCTCCCCCACCTCTCTCCCGTTCACTGGCCGGCTTAAACCCGGCCAGCATGGAGGCCCCCGCCCGAGTCTCTTTCCCCCTTGCCCGGTCCCAGGAAAACCAAGAAATCCCCTTCAGCACACAAACCCCGCATACACACCAAGCCCCAAAGAACCATCATTGCAAGTGAAAGTCCCATCTCTTCCCTTGTCCAGGTAAATACAATGTTAGCTCATTTAGCACATACACCAGCTGCAGTGAAAAAAAATACGGTTACATGATGCTACACCAGTGTATGACCACTTCTCAATTCAGCCACAGTCCTTCTGCCTTCGCAAACTCCTCCGCTGCTTCCGCCGTCCCGAAATAAAAGTCCTTGGATTTGTAGGTCACCCTCAACTTAGCTGGGTATACTATGCCACACTGCACCTTACTGATGTACAATGCCTTCTTCACCCGGCTGAAGGCAGCCCGCCTCCTCGCCAGCTCCACCGTTAAGTCCTGATATATGCGTATACCAGCTCCAGCCCACTGCACCACTCACTTCTGCGTTGCCCAGCACAGGACCTTCTCCTTCACACTGTACCTACGAAAACACAAAGTTACTACTCTTGGCGGATCACTCTCCTTTGGTACAGGCCTCCACGACCAATGAGCCCGATCCAGTTCATATCGGGAGGAACCATCCCCCTCCTCCAATAGCTTCATCAACATCGTGGCAAAATACTCAGTCGGCCTCGGGCCTTCCACTCCTTCGGGAAGACCCACAATCCTCAGATTCTGTCACCTGGATCTGTTTTCCAAGTCATCCATTTTGTCTCGCAGATCCTTGTTGGTCTCTATCACCTTCCGCATCTCCTTCCCCATCGAGGTAATTTGATCACGGTGCTGCAATAATGTCTCTCCCACTTCCTTCAGCGCCTCGCCTTGCTCCCGTACCTACGCCACTGCGTTCAATACCGGCGCCCTCACAAGGGGCAATCGCCTCCTCCACCAGCCCCCATCTCCTTCCTCATCGCCTCCATGTGCTTTGTGAACTGCTTTTCGAGTTCCGCGGCCATCACCTTAGTCATCTCTTCAGCCGTGGGCAATGCGGCCTCCCCTGGTGCCCCAGCCTCCACTTTCCTTGTCGTCCCCGCGGTAACCTTTCCACTCCCCGACAGACTTTCAGCTGCTTTTTTCACGGCCGTTTTTTAATATATAAATGATTTAAACATTTTCTATAACTTATGAAATACTCGGTGTGTATTAAATGTATTTAATCTTATTCATGGGGGTCATGGTTTGTCAACTAGGCCCGATTTCAATCTTGCGGCCCACTGAGATGAAGGAGGGCCATTCATGCAGCCCACTTACAAGCCTAGGCTGCCTAGCACTGGTCTTGTTGGAGATGGTAATTGCCTGGCATTTGTGTTACTTACCCCTTATTATCCAAGCATGAATGTTGTTCGGGTCTGGCCACATGTGAACACAGATTCTGTCAGCATCTAAGAAGTCACTATTGGACTGAACACTGCAATGATAAGTGAATATCCCTACTTCTGACCTTATAGAGGGAGGGAAGATCATTTATGGAAAAGCTGAAGGTGATTGTGTTTGGGCGTAAGACACTACCCTGAGAAACTCCTGGGCGTAAGACACCACGTTGAGGAAAATCAGCTGTCCCTAACAGCAAAATAGCTTAATAGTAACCTGCAGTCTTGGGACAGAGAGAAGTGGCCCCCAACAACCACAGCCATCTTTCCTTTATGCTAAGTATGACTCCAGCCGAGAGTTTTCCCCGATTCTCACTGACTTCAACTTTACTAGAGCTCCTTGATGCTACACAAATGTTGCTTTGAAGTCAAAGGCAGTCACTCTCACCTCACCTCATTGGTTATTAATCAGAAGCAGAAACCGTGGTTGATTTTCCTCTCCTTATTTTGGAGTACTCAGGTTATTTTTGGCATCTCCACTACTACCCCATCTGACAGTGATCTCGCTTTTTCACAGGATAAATTTATTCAGCTTTTAGACGAACTGCCCTGAACATAATTTATGACCTATCTGACTAGTCTGGAAGTACACAGGTACAGCCATCCACAAAATGATGATAAGGACATTGGCGGTTGGTTCACATGTAATCACCCAAGCCAATTACTGATGTTAACCAAAACCTGAACAAAACTTTTGATTTGGAAGTTAATTATGTTTTGGGCACCGGTGTCAAGCTTTCAACCTAACAAACCTTTAAGTAAGTAGTATGATAATGAGTAAGGTACTTAAGTAATTAGAAAGTGGAAAACTAAACTTTCCTCTATTCCTCCACTTTTTTCTTTCTTTCCCCTCAGTTTCTCTTGCCTCAATTTTTGTTTTTCCCGTCCCCACTTTGGTTCCCCCTCTCATTTTCACTTTCCTCTCCTCTTTCTCCCTGTGTTGCTTCTGTGAAGGTATAGTTAGGCTGAACAGATTTTCTCGTTTGCTTCCCATTTCTACATTCTGCTTCTGGACAATCAGTGCTCTCTATGAGTTCTTCTGTTCCTCTGCAGGCTTATTTCTGCCTCTGCTACACTCGGGTCCTGCGGCCCTGGAATTCAGGAACCTCTATTGTGCTCGTCCCCGTAGCTAGAACTCTCATAGGCACACTTCCCCATTGTGTCCCTGGGCCAAATTAAATGGGGATTGCAATGGGGAGCAGCAAGCGAGGCAGGATTACTTCGGTGAGAACAGAAATTTTGGCTTTTAGCCATCAGGTTTAGTGTCATGAAATTCTGTGGGTACGACACATGTTTGCACGTCTTGAATACTCATTAAAAGGGCAGCACGATGGCGCAGTGGTTAACACTGCTGCCGCACGGCGCCGAGGTCCCAGGTTTGATTCCGGCTCTGGGTCACTGTCCGTGTGGAGTTTGCACATTTTCCCAGTGTTTGCGTGGGTTTCGCTCCCACAACCCAAAGATGTGCAGGGTAGGTGGATTGGTCACGCTCAATTGCCCCTTAATTGGAAAAAAATGAATTGGGTACTCTATAAAAAAATGAATACTCATTAAATAGGAACTCCACCAAATTAAATCCTAACTTCAAGACTAAACAAGCAGCACAGGGTAACTCATGATTCCTGTTTGCTGACAACTTAAAGGTGGCCTACACTGGTGAGGCTGTTCAATTTGTGGATCAGAGGTGGTGTTTTGATTTTGTCTGAATCCATGGAACAGGGGAGGGGGCAAGAAAAGCTGGATAGTTTGATCTTGGAATGGAAGTGGAAGAGAGAATGTTTGAGTTTGGGGGCCTCAAACGGTGCAACAGTTGGGCTAGCAAGAGGATGATGGTTGGGGCCTCAAACAGCAGCACATCAGGTGTGAAGGCGGGGGTGGGGATGTCCATAGTGAGCCAGACTCTACCTATAGGGCACAATCTGTCATTGCAGCAGTCTGGCCCGGTGTGTCCAAGGAAGGCGGCTGTACATATGGTTGGTCAACAGTCATGGAAGGGTTACCAATTTTGTAGTAGCACAGGTCTAGCTAGAGGGAAGGCTGGTCAACAATTTCTTGCGAGGGGTTGATAAATATTGAGGGCAGGTCAGAAATAATGAAGCAAAACTCCTAGATGACAGGAAGATTGTGGGTGAGGGTTAAAGGTGAGAGTTCAAAACTCACGGGTTATTGGCTCTAGTTCAAACCTAATTTCCAGAATGATTGGGGAAAGGAGCACGGTAATGTTGAGAGGGTGAGAGTTCGAGAAGGCAAAGTGAGGGTGGAGGTGGATCATTTGCAATTATAGGCTCATTCTGTGCATGTCCATCGACATAGCTGCTAAGAAGGCTTGAGGTCACAGGAAATCAGGTTGTTGCTGAAGGAGGCCAATATAGGATGGGAAGAGTTCTAGATGTGGCCCATGCAAGAGTCATGTATTTCCATTGGTCAAGGGCAGCTGTTCTAGGAATGAAGGCCATATAAACAGGGCTGTTCTTCTCATTACCTACTTTCCTCATACAGTTCCCTTTGCAATGGATCTCATTTGCCAACTATTTTCAGATGCCTGAGAGCAATGTCAAAGAGGACTAAGGCTTTCCAGAGGGGCATCCTGGCATGCCACACTCTTCTAACAAGAAGTGTTGCCCTATGGATTTGGACGGAACTCATACCAGTCACCTTGAGGTGAATGAGGCTCTAAATTTCTTCCCAAATGGCTCATTTTAGGACTCCACAGGGGGACATATGTGGCTCTTCTAGGCTGAAATACATAGTTGAAAATAGGAGGTGACCAATGTCCAGTTGCGAAGGACCAATAAGTTTGTTAGATTCCCAACCAGTGCTGATAGCCAATCCGCAGAGGTAGTTGGCTTAGGGGTCTATCATGCAGTTTCCACAAGTACAGGGTGCAATTGACACAGCTCACGTGGCCATGAAAGCTCCCTGGGAGCAGCCAACTACATTTGTCAAATGGAAGGGTTTTCACTCTATTAAAGTTCAAGTAGTCTGTGACTAATGGAAAAGAATTGTGCATGCCTGTGATTGTTTCCCAGAGAGTTCTCACGATTTAACCACTTTACAGAACTCCCAGTTGTCAACCTAATTGCAGGGTTAGAGGGTGACACTTGAGGGGGTGGTTCATGAAATGAGTATGTCATCCCCACTGAGGAGCATTAGAACGCAGCACACGATCGACCACGGCAATCATAGAGCAGACCATTACCTTGCTGAAAGTGTGTTTCCAATGCCATGACCGCTCTGGCTGCAATGCGTGCCAGATAGGGTGTACAGGATTATCATAGTCTGCTGTGCATTGCACGCAAAGGGGAGAGGAATTGTCATGCAACAGAATGGAGGATCTGCTTAACTCCTCACATGACAATGATATAAGGGTTATAAGGAAGAAGATAGACATATTGCGACACCTCTCCCACATGCCAACCTGCCTGAATCCTATTGGCTGGGGATTATTAGTTATCCCATGTCAGTATGAGCTCCCTGTTATAACCTGCCTACTTACCATTGGCTGGGGACTAATGACTATCCCACAATCCTGTGGGAGTATGAGCTTCCCCAATGAGGGGGGCGGAGAAACCACTAGTAAACTCCTAGTATAAATAAAGCTGGCCAGTTCAGGAACTGGCAGGAAGAAGTATGTAGCAAGGGAAGTTACTGCTACTGTTATGTATATATGTTATAGTAAATAAATGTTATTACTTTGTATCCTTAAAACTCGTGCTGGATTCTTCGTGGCCCTTACAAAACTCCCCCAGCGAGGAAGTCATTAACGGTTGCGCCTGTATAAATAGAGCTGGCCAGTGTGGTACCAGCTAGTGCAGGTAGCAGTGGTGAACTACTGCTACTGTGCATATATTATTGTCAATAAAGTTATTTTCTTTTTGACTCTACAAACTCATGCTGGATTCTTCGTGGGCCTCACAAAACCAGGGCCATGGAGCGATGTATCATGGTTGTCGGAGACAACATTATTTTCAATCGTTATGCCCATGAATGAGCACTTCGCATGCAGTTCCCACAAGTACAGGGTTAATTGACACAGCTCACGTGGCCATGAAAGCTCCCTGGGAGCAGCCGACATGACTATCAGCAATTTGCGTGCAAACCTTTGGCTGTTCTGAATGATGCTTTGCCAGATGAAATGGAGATGATTTGATGGAAGGTGTCAAGGAAGATGAAATGGGCATGAGTCAGGAAAAACAAAATTCTAGATAGCCCTGCAAGTAGAAGATTTGTAATCAAAGCTGGCAGCCGTTCTCCATTCCTGTGGAAACTGAATGTTTGCAGACGTGGGCTTTTTATACCCTGCCCTGACCTGAAATTCAGACACCTTCCTCTGCACTTCTCTACTGTGTAATTCCAAGTGGGGGCTCATGCCTGCCACATGCACTCACAATTTGAATCATAAGTGTTTGCATTGCAGCTCCCGACACACAAGGTCCCGTCGTATGGAACTGTGCATTCCCCATAGTACTTAACAGCCAATTAAATACCTGTGAAGTGTTGTAACGCAAGGAAAAGATCATAGATCATAGAATTTACAGTGCAGAAGGAGGCCATTTGGCCCATCGAGTCTTAACTGGCCCTTGGAAAGAGCACCCCACTTAAGCCCATGCTTCCATTTTATCCCCTTAACCCAGTAACCCCAACCAATCTTTTTGGACAATAAGGGCAATTTATCATGGCCAATCCACCTAATCTGCACATTTTTTGACTGTGGGAGGAAACCGGAGCACCCGGAGGAAACCCAAGCAGACATGGGGAGACACGGCATAAAAGTGGCAGTAAATTTTCCCACCGCAAGATCCCACAAACAGCAATGTGATAATGATCAGAATCTGCTTGACATATGTGCACAAGTCAAAATTTACACTTAATTTATGATCCTAAATGTTAACTTGGCCTGTTTGCATCGACTTTTTTAATATTATACATGAAGTGAAACCATAAAAGTATTCTAGATTTTACTGTCAAAACGAGGATATCTTAGCAACTGGTGGAGAAATCAATCTCACCATTTCCAAAATGCAATAATCTACTGATTTCGATCTTGTGTCAAAAAATATAAAGTTAAATAATTTGTTTTGGAGCTAGTTTAGTTTAACAGCTCAATCTCCATCAAAATATGTTCTAAAATGTCAGTTTCCAGATTAAAAGCAATTTCCCCACAGATCTCAAGCCTCATATGCTAGAGAAAGTTGTATGCTCAGTGCTTATACCTGGAATTGTAAACTTAGGCATATATTTTTGCTCCTGAGGTAAATAGTTCAAAACATGAAATTTCCCAGCTTGTTGCACGTAGCTCAATAGAAAGGCCCTCTGGATTGTGCAACTTCACTTGAGGTGATGGTGGCTCATGTGGGAGACAGTCAGGCCTGCGGCACCTGGAAGCAGGTCAAAGGCAGCCACAAAAGGTGGCTGAGTGCCAAGATGGGCTGATTAAAGGCCTGCCTTGGTTCTCCGAGACTACATCCCAGTTCTAATGAAGGCTGTTAGACATTTTAGCTCTCAGCCCCCACCCACTCTCCATACCCTCATGCCAACTCATATTCCCCACTAATCTCAAAAGCCAACTCACACCTTGCCACACACCCCAAAGGTGTCAAATACCCTCCATGCCAACGCATGGTGTTCATTGCCCATTCACCCAGTATACACTGTCTACAGGATCAAAAGAACCCTATAATAATAGTGGAACTGCTTAGGAAAAAGGGAGCAATGTAAAAAAAATAAACTGGTGTTCCTACAACCCAAAAAAATGTGAATCAAACACAACGGGCAGGATTTTAAAAGAAAATGGAAAATGTCAGGTTCTGACTGAAAACTGGTGTTTTTCCCCCAAAAACACAGCCAGTTTTTCTGGCCAGATCTTCTGAAACTCTGTCCAAATCAAATGGTGGCAGTGGGGGTAGGGGTGGGAGAACGAGGAGAGAAACATGGTTTGTGCCGTCACCCTGGCAAGGCCATAATAGAGCCAGCAAGGCCAGCGACACAAAGATCGGATTGCTATTGTTAAAGGGTACTCAGATCTGACACAAAACTAATCTCTCTTCCAACCCCCACCCCCATAGCGGACCCTCACCCCAAACATTTGGCGGGCTCTCACCACAAACTTTGGGCTGACCCCCCCCCCAATCGCAGGAGTACCAGGGGACATTCTCTCCCCTCCCGTGCGTTTGTCGGCGCACACCCCTTTCCTCCCCACCACACATAAGGGGAAAGCCCCTTTCCCCAATGGAGGAGGATCATCCCCTAGCAGTGCCCGCTGGCACAGCCAGGGACAGCGCTGGTGGAACTGCCAGGAGGCAATGCACAGCCTTGGCCCTCAACCACAGGGCCTCCAGGCATCCCCGCCACACGGCGTGGTCATCACGACTGTTTTTTGCCAACCAGTAGTGACTTGTGCTGGCATAAGTGGGGGGTGGAGGGGCGTAGAGAAGCATTTCACAAGGCTGGGCGCTATGGCACAAAGCTGTTTAATGATATTTAAATGTTTTTATGGATATCAGGTTCACGCTTTTTCTGGGTATGAAACTGATAACATCTCCGACAGGGAAGATTTCAAACGGATTCACCAGTGCAAATCCTGTCATGGTCCTCTCGCAAGATTTAGCAGCCATAACTACATTTGCACCTGTGGCTAATGGACCCGAACAATCATGCCCAACGTTAGAGAAAAAAGTAACAGAATTTGTTTTTAAGAAATATTTTTATTCAAATTTTTACATATTTTCAACAACCCCTTACCGAAAAAAGAGAAAGAACACATAAATAAACATCTTGCAACTACATCACGAATTCCCCCAATATACAAACCCCCCATTAAGCAATAATAAACACCGTAGAAAACACAAAGTACCCCCCCCCCCGGGTTGCTGCGGTGCTGACCACCTCCTAACGCCCCGCTAGAAAGTCTGGGAACGGTTGCCACCGCCTGAAGAACCCTTGCACAGATCCTCTCAAGGCAAATTTTACCCTCTCCAATTTAATGAACCCTGCCTATTTCGCCTCCTGCACTCCCAGCTCGTCCGATACCCCAAATAGAGCTAACCCCTAGCTTGGCTTAACCTGGGTGTTCACCACCTTAGACATCGTCCTCGCAATACCCCTCCAGAACCCATCCAGCACCGGCACGCCCAGAACTTATGGGTATGGTTTGCTGGGCTCCCCGAGCACCTCCCACACCTGTCTTCCACCCCAAAGAACCTGCTCAGCCTCACCCCTGTCATATGCGCTCTGTGAAGAACCTTAAATTGTATCAGGCTAAGCCTGGTGCAAGAGGAGGAAGAATTAACCCTACCCAGGGCGTCCGCCCACGTACCCTCGTCTATTTCCTCCCCAAGCTCCTCCTCCCATTTACCCTTTAGCTCCTCCACCGAGGTCTCCTCCTCCTCCTGCATCTCCTGGTAGATCGCCGAGACCCTGCCCTTTCCAACCCACACCCCTGAGAGCACCCTATCCTGGATCCTGAGTGCTGGAAGCAGTGGCAACTCCCTTACCTGCTGTCTTACAAACGCCCTTACCTGCATGTACCTGAAGGCATTTCCGGGGGGGGGGAAGCCCAAAATTTTCCTCCAGCACCCTAAGGCTCGCAAACGTCCCATCTAAAAACAGGTCCCCATCCTTCTAATTACTGCCCTGTGCCAGCTCAGGAACCCTCCATCCATTCTGCCCGGGACGAACCGATGGTTCTCCCGGATCGGGGACCAAACCAAAGCCTCTACCTCACCCCTGTGGCGCCTCCACTGCCCCCAAATTTTCAAAGTCGCCGCCACCACCGGACTCATGGTGTACTAGTCGGCGGGAGCGGCAGCGGTGCTGTCACCAGTGCTCCCAGACACGTGCCTACACAGGACGCCATCTCCAGCCTCTTCCACGCCGCTCCCTCCCCCTCCATTACCCACTTGCGTATCATCGAAACATTGGCAGCCCAGTAATACCCACACAGATTAGGTAACGCTAACCGTCCTCTGTCCCTACTCCGCTCCAGAAACACCTTCTCACCCTTGGTGTCTTTTTCGCCCACACGAATCCCATGATGCTCCTACTGACCCGCTTAAAAAAGGCCTTAGGGATCAGGATGGGGAGGCACTGGAATATAAAAAGGAACCTCGGGAGCACTGCCATCTTCGCCGACTGTACCCTATCCGCCAAGGAGAGTGGCAGCATATCCCACCTTTTAAACTCCTCCCCCATCTGCTCCACCAGCCTCATCAAGTTGAGCTTGTGTAGGGCCCCCCAGCTCCTGGCCACCTGGATCCCCAGATACCGAAAACTCCTTTCCGCCCTCTTCAGTGGAAGCTCGTCTATCCCCCTTCCCTGGTCCCCTGGGTGTAGCACGAAGAGCTCACTCTTCCCCACGTTGAGCTTATACCCGGAAAAGTCCCCAAACTCCCTGAGGATCCGCATCACCTCCGGCATCCCCCCCACTGGGTCCGCCACATACAGTAACAGGTCATCGGCATACAACGAAACCCAGTGTTCCCCCCCCCCGGACCAGCCTCCTCCAGTTCCTGGACTCCTTTAGAGCCATAGCCAAAGGCTCAATTGTCAATGCAAATAGCAAGGGGGATAGGGGGCACCCCTGCCTCGTCTCCCAGTACAGCCAAAAGTATTCAGACCTCCTCCGATTCGTGGCCACACTTGCTTCGTAAAGTAGCCTAACCAAACCCAAACCTCCTCAACACTTTCCAGAGGTACACCCACTTCTCCACGTCCAACGCCGTCACTATCTCTGCCTCCCCCTCCACTGTAGGCATCATGATTACGTTAAGGAGCCTCCCCTCCGCACATTGGTATTCAGCTGCCTTCCCTGAACAAAACCCATCTCGTGAATCACCCCCGGGACACAGTCCTCAATTCTGGTAGCCAACACCTTCGCTAACAGCTTCGCGTCCACGTTGAGGAGAGAGATTGGCCTATACGACCCCCACTGTAATGGGTCCATATCCTGCTTCAAGTACAGCGCCCTGGACATAGTCGGGGGTAGGCCCCCCCCCCTCGCCTCATTGAAAGTCCTCACTAATAGAGGGCCCAGCAGGTCCATGTACTTACGGTAAAATTCCACCGGGAACCCATCTGGCCCCGGTGCCTTCCCCGCCTGCATACTCTCCAGCCCCTTAGTCAGCTCCTCCAGCTCTACCGGTGCCCCAAGCCCAGCCACCTGCTCCTCCTCCACCCTCGGGAACCTCAGTCAATCCAAAAATCTACGCATCCCCCCCTCCTCAGTCGGGGGCTCAGACCTATACAGCCCCTCATAAAAGTCTCTAAATACCCCATTTATTCCCACCGCACTCCGCACCGTGTTCCCCCCTATATCCCTAACTCCCGAAATCTCCTTCGCTGCCTCCCGCTTCCGAAGCTCGTGTGCCAACATCCGGCTAGCCTTCTCCCCGTACTCATACACCGCCCCTTGCGCTTTCTTCCACGGCACCTCTGCCTTCTTGGTGGTCAACAGGTCGAACTCGGCCTGGAGGCTTCGTCGCTCCTTGAAATGAAAATGAGTAGTCCCTCCTCGGGGGCCTCTGCATACCTCCTGTCCACCCTTAAAATCTCCCCCACCAATCTCTCCCTCTCTTTCCTCTCCTTCTTCTCCTTGTGGGCCCCAGTGGAGATTAGCTCTCCCCTAATCACTGTCTTCAGCGCCTCCCAGACCACCCCCACCTGCACCTCCCCATTATCGTTAGCCTCTAGATAGCTTTCAATACACCCCCGGATCCGCCCGCTCACCTCCTCATCCGCCAGCAAGCCCACATCCAGGCGCCACAGCGGGCACTGGTCCCTCTCCTCTCTTAGCTCCAGCTCCACCCATGGTCTGAGATGAAATGAAAATGAAATGAAATGAAAATCGCTTATTGTCACAAGTAAGCTTCAATGAAGTTACTGTGAAAAGCCCCTAGTCGCCACATTCCGGCGCCTGTTCGGGGAGGCTGGTACGGGATGGCTATGGCCGAATACCGCGTGCCCTCCACCCTCGGAATTAGTGCCCTGCTCATAACGAAGAAGTCTATCCGGGAGTAGGCTTTATGGACGTGGGAAAAAAAAGAAAATTCCCTGGCCCCCGGCCTGACAAACCTCCATGGGTCCACTCCTCCCATCTGGTCCATAAGCCCCCTCAGCACCTTGGCCGCCGCTGCCGGCCTCTTAGCCGTCCTGGACCTGGAGCGGACAATGCTGGATCCAGTACCGTGTTGAAGTCCCCCCACATTATCAAGCTCCCTGCCTCTAGGTCCGGAATCCGGCCCAACATGCGCCACATAAATCCGGCATATACATTCACGAATACCACCTGCACCTCCTGCAGCTTACCACTCACCATCACATACCTACCTCCATTGTCTGCCACGATGTTCAGCGCCTCAAACGACACCCACTTCCCCACCAAAATGGCCACTCCTCGATTCTTTGCGTCCAACCCAGAGTGGAAATCTGCCCTACCCACCGCTTTCTCAGCCTAACCTGATCTGCCACCCTCAAATGCATCTCCTGGAGCATAACCACATCTGCCTTCAGTCCCTTCAGGTGCGCGAACACACGGGCCCTCTTGACCGGCCCGATCAGGCCTCTCACATTCCAAGTTATCAGCCGGATCAGGGGGCTTCCCGCCCCCCCCCCCCCCACCGATTAGCCATCCCCTTTTCTAGGCCAGCCACGTGCCCGCGCCTCCCGCACGCTCCATTCCCCCCAGCGGCAGACCCCCGCCCCGACTCTCTCTCCAAGCTCCAGCTCACCGTTGGCCAATGCAGCAGCAACCCAGTTCCCCCCCCTAGCTGCGTTGCTCCCTCCATAGCACTCCCGTAAGTCAGCTGACCCCGGCCACTCCATCGACCCCCCAGTGTGGTAGTCTCCCCCCCGCCCTTCTGTCCATCAGCGGACGCTCCTTTCCAACACCGCCCTTCCCCCCCGGCCCTGCCCCCTTCCTTCCCTAGCGCGGGAAAAAGCCCGCGCTTTCCATCAGACCGGCCTCGCCCTCTCTGGCGCATCTCCCTTTTGCAGCCTAATCCCAGCTCACCCACCTTGGGCCTCCCATCTCCCCCTCCCCCCAACGGGGCCCCGTCCTTCCAACCACCGACGCCCACACTCTCACAAAACCCCCCCTGCGAACCAATTCACCCTACCCCACCCAGCACCCAAGGAAACAATGCAGAACAGAACAGAACATCCCCCAAATCACTGTAACCACAGTAGCCCCCCGCGACCTCCCCTCACAACCGACCCTCAGTCCGTGTCCAACTTTTCGGCCTGAATAAAGGTCCACGCCTCCTCCGGCGTCTCAAAGTAATGGTGCCAGTCCTTAAACGTGACCCACAGTCGCGCCGGCTGCAGCATCCCGAATTTCACTCCCTTCCGATGCAGAACCTCCTTAGCCCAATTGTACCCGGCCCTCTTCTTGGCCACCTCCGCGCTCCAGTCCTGGTATATACGGACCTCTGCATTCTCCCACCTGCTGCTCCGCTCCTTTTTTGCCCATCTTAGGACACACTCCCTGTCCATCAAGCGGTGGAACCGCACCAATACCGCCCGCGGTGGCTCGTTATACTTGGGCCTCCTCGCCAGGACTCGGTGGGCCCCATCCAGCTTCAGGGGCCTTGGGAAGGCACCCGCTCCCATCGAGTTCAGCATCGTGACCACATATGCTCCAGCATCCGATCCCTCCACTCCCTCCGGGAGACCCAGAATCCGCAGATTCTTCCTCCTCGACCGATTCTCCATGTCCTCGAACTTCTCCTGCCATTTCTTCTGCAGCGCCTCGTGCGCCTCCACCTTCACCGCCAGGCCCAATATCTCATCCTCATTCTCCGAGGCCTTCTGCCGCACCTCCCGGATCGCCGCCCCTTGTGCCTTCTGGGTCTCGACCAGCTTGTCGATCGAAGCCTTCATCGGCTCCAGCAGCTCTGCTTTCAATTCCGTGAAGCAGCGCTTGAGAAACTCCTGCTGCTCTTACGCCCACGCTGCCTGGTCTCCACCCGCCGCCATCTTGGCTTTACTCCCTCGCACTTTTCACTGCAACAGAATTACTTTTTTCACCGCTCCACTCCTGGTCCAATCTATACAGTGCCGGGGAAATCGTACTGTCACCTTCCCAGACCGGGAACCGTCGAACCCTCAAAAGAGCCCAAAAGTCCGTTTCTGGCGAGAGCTGCCGAACATGCTATTTAGCTCAGCATAGCCGCAACCGGAAGTCCAGTAACAGAATTTGTAACCACATCACACTTCTTAACCTTGTGAAAATGAACAATGTGACATTCACAAACATTATCACAGAAAAAATAACTTATAGACACAAAGATGTCAATCAACCAAAGTCAATAGTTCAGCTGTCAAAGCAAGACTTCCACCGAGTTAATCCCTTTATGACTCTGGTTTTAAATTGTGCTCTCTCAGTCAATTCATTTGCTTGACTGCGATCTTCCAATAATATTAAATATTAATTTGTTGGGAAAAAAATTTAATCCTGTACCATTTAAAGATAATTTATACAATTTGCACTTTAAAGTAAGTAATTTAGAAAATGTGATGCTGTGACAGATTATAAACACATTTCTAAAAATCATAAAGTATCAAATTGCACACTCTTTACATCACTACAATATAAACAGTTATATTTGAGTTAATGCATAAAGTAATTTATCCCCCATATATTCAACAATACTATCCATTGCTACACAGAACCATTTTAATATTTTTTGTCCCCATTGTTTGGCTAAACCCTTGTGCTGTTTGCATCTGGAAATGCATTAAGCGGACTGTCAAAATAATCCTGAATATACACTGTACTAAATAATGTGCACATTAAATAAAAAGCACCTACAAATTACATTATATAATTTTAATTTATTACCAATAGCATACAATGAGAACATTTATTAAGATGATTGTTTGATGTTGGAACTACAACGCCAAGCCTCAGAGGTTGATTACATTTATTTCAAAATAAATTAATTCTATATTTGATTTAATACAGAAGGGAAAACCACAATTTTTCAAAATGTACACTAAATATATTCTCAATAATATGAACAATATTACTTCAAAAATATCTATTATTCCATACGATGATAAAAAATAAACTTACTGAACTGCATTTAAACATTTAATCCAGGGATCTTTCAAACGTTTCCTTCAACTACAAACAAAATGAAAGTAGAAAAACTTTGAGAAGATCAAATGCAAGTTATCTACCATTTAAAGTTAATCAAATCCGGAACACCTGTGTTATCGGTTTAAGGGTGTACTCCTGGAGCCAGTAGTAACAGTAGCCGCACGTTCTCGTTCTTTTGCAAACTCCATTTCAATTTTGGCTTGAATTTTCTCCCAGTTAACTTCTACCTGCATGAGATATTAGATGACAACAATTTTAGTCAAGGATTTCAATTCAATTCAATTTTCTATGCAAATTCCCATCAACAGTGGCCCATGCTGTGGATACCTAACCAGCAGACCATAAAGGAATATTACACGCTTGTTAAAAATGGTAAAGAGTTTGTTTTCCATTTTTGAGGGGCTAGCACAAGTAGGAATGCTTCTCTTTGGCTCCACAAAAATATTTTTACCCATCGCTAGCTCCTGTGCAATACACTAAACAGATGGGAAATGAAGAGCCATTCCCCATAAAATCATTAAGAAAACATACCCGGAACTTCCTGGCTCCACAGCATCGGGTTTGGGGGTACCCCCAAAAAATGTGCTGGTGAATCCCTCTTTGAACTTCTGAGGTAAGCATTTGCATGGCAATTATCCAGAAGCACAACTCTTTTAAATACCCAGACTGATCCGTGCATGGGACTCCGCCGCCTGCCCCTCCCCGAGACTTCCAGGGGACTTGCCGCCCTCTCGACTAACCTCTCCCCCACAGTATGCCCCATCTCCTGACCTTCCATGGGATTCTTCCTAACCCCCCACCCCACCCCCAACTCGCCAACCTATGAACCTGACCTTCATCTCCGACCCAGCTGGACCTGCCCTACCTTCTGATTCGACCCCTACCCCCCACTGTCCCGCCCCATTGGTGTTCAAGCCCTGTACCTTCAAACCCACCCCCTGACCTCCGTCCCCCTGACCTCTGATCCCCACCCTCGAGCAGGTAAGTGCACTTTAAAGTCTTGCAAATCCAGCAGGCCATCACTTTCTTTATTTTTTAAGTATGTTTATTAGAATTTTTTCATATTAATCAACACAAACCAGAACAATAGAACACAAAACATCACAAGCAAATATGAAAGTAAAAAAACATACATATTAATTTAAATACTAAAGCTAACCTAAACCCCCTAACAAATTGACTAAATCTTTAAAAATGGAAACAAATGATTGCCATCTTAGATAGAACCTCTCCACCGCCCCCCTGATGGGGAACTTGAATTTCTCCAAGTGTAGGAATGACATTAAGTCACCCAATCAAACAGAGGCATTGGGCGGAGTGCGAGACCTCCAACCAAGCAATATTTGCCTCCGGGCTATCAGTGAGGCAAAGGCAACAACATCAGTCTCTATCCCAGACTGAATCACTGGCGAATCCGACACCCCAAACATGGCCACTAGCAGACAGGGCTCTAAATCCACATGGCGTATCTCTAACATGGTGTAAAAGAAGGAAGCTCAGAAGCCTACAATTTTGGGGCAGGACTAGAACACACGTGTGGGGCTAGCCAGGCCAAGAGAACAGCATTCATACCTATCCTCAACATTTGGGAAAAACCTACTCATCCTTGCCCTAGTCAAGCGCATCCTGTGTTACACCTTAAGCTGAATTAGGCTCAACCGAGCACAAGAGGACGTGGAGTTGACCCTCTGAAGGTCTCACTTCAAACCTTACTAGTAAGAACAGGGAAAATTCACTTTCCCATTTCACCCTCACACCACTTAGCAGAGCAGAATCCGACGAGAGAATATGGCCATCTAGGTCTGAAATAGACTCTTCGTGAGGCTGAGCCAGGGACAGAATCCTCTTCTGCAAGGAAGAAGGTGGCTCCAAAGAAAAGGAATAATAATAATCTTTATTATTATCACAAGAAGGCTTACATTAACACTGCAATGGGTGCTGTGAAAATCTCGTAGGAAAAACCTTCAGTGAAAAGTCATGAACTTGACAATACCAAAAAGGTTGGATGGTAGCCATGATGTGGAGATGCCGGCGTTGGACTGGGGTGAGCACAGTACGAAGTCTTACAACACCAGGTTAAAGGCCAACAGGTTTGTTTCGATGTCACCTGAGGAAGGAGCAGCGCTCCGAAAGCTAGTGACATCGAAACAAACCTGTTGGACTTTAACCTGGTGTTGTAAGACTTCGTACTAAAAAGGTTGGAGTTGGACAGCTGGAATTTATCAGCTACCTCCCTAAAACTGGCAAACCTCCCCTGTATGAACAGGTACTGAGAGCACTCCAGACCTTTCATGTCCCAGGATTTAAATATTGGGTTCAAACCGAAGGTAGGAAAAGTTGATTGTTGCAAATAGGTGCTGACTAAACTGTTTCCAAATTCTAAGAGAGGAGACCACCTGCTTTGAGGAAAATCTCCATTAGTGGAGTGGATGGAGAGGAAGAAGCTGACTCTGCCACCTTACTTCCCGTTGAACCCGGAGAGGCTTCAGATTCCGGCGACGCGTTTCTGCTGAAAACCGTTTTTAGCTTTATTTTTTCTCGGCATCTCAGCAAAGGGAGAACTCTATCCAATAACTAACATGAGTTTCCAAGGAATGAATTACCCATGACGCCAAGAAAATGGGCAAAAAGATCAGTTCTCCAGTGGGAGTCACCTCCTGCGGGTCTTCCCCTTACATCGCACCAACCTTTTTGGTATTGTCAAGTCCAGGCCGTCACTTCCTGACGCTAATGGGAGGTCATGGCCCATTATTTACATTCAACAAATAAAAATAGGTTTACCAAAGCCCTGACCAAATGTTTTCTGGTGCATTTACATTGTATCTACTGTAGTTTAGGGCAGGGTCAGGGATTATTGGCCAGGATTTATGGTCAGCAGTGAGGGAATGGCACTTACTGTTCAATGTGCTGACAGTTGCCCAGATTTTTTGCAGGCTTGGAGTAGAGACTTGCTCTCATCAACTCTCTGATTCCTACAATGCACAGGGATTTTATGGCATGTATAAGCAGGGCAAGCAACATTGTGATTCTGGAACAATTCAGTTTGAAGAACCCCCACTGAGACAGACAAGGTTGGATTTTAACTAAAAAAAGAGGTAGGCTTGGGTGGAAGTTAACATCTCAGGAATATATTTTCTGACCCAAACTTCTCAAATCCTCCCATTCCTGCCTTCAGCTAATGCCAAAATGTTGATGGGTGGTCAATCCGATCCAAACAGATGGATTCCAACTTTTGGACTTTATGGGCAGCACGGTAGCATTGTGGATAGCACAATTGCTTCACAGCTCCAGGGTCCCAGGTTCCATTCCGGCTTGGGTCACTGTCTGTGCGGAGTCTGCACGTCCTCCCCGTGTGTGCGTGGGTTTCCTCCGGGTGCTCCGGTTTCCTCCCACAGTCCAAAGATGTGCAGGTTAGGTGGATTGGCCTTGCTAAAATTGCCCTTAGTGTTGGGTGGGGTTGCTGGGTTGTGGGGATAGGGTGGAGGTGTTGACCTTGGGTAGGGTGCTCTTTCCAAGAGCCGGTGCAGACTCGATGGGCTGAATGGCCTCCTTCTGCACTGTAAATTCTATGATAATTGCTGCCAGCTGGATTTCTTGGGCATCAACCCAGCAGCTTCCTCAAGGCAAGGAGGCAAGTATATTTGTTCACATCTCTTGGATTCAGCCCATCAATCTGGATGACCAGTGTCCAAAGCAGCCAATCCGGCACATGTACCATCCTAATACAGGCTGGCAGCTCAAATCATTTTCCGGGAGCGGGAGAGAGACAGGGAGCCGGAGTGCAGCTTGGGAATCAGGTAGGTGCTTAAGTGTTCTTTTTTACCTGTATTTAAGTTGGGCGGTTGCTAAACCCGAGACACACTTGTAGTGTCCCCCACCCTTCCACCTCCTCTAACCTAAGGGGGTGAGTGAATGTCAGGTAAGCTCTTTCTTTCTTTTCTTGTTTTTATCCACAAGTTATCCAAGGGGGATGGCAGGGAAGAATGTGCAATGTTCCTCCTGCAGAATGTTTGAGGTGAGGGACACCACCAGTGTCCCTGCTGATTTCACCTGTGGGAAGTGCAGCTATCTCCAGCTCCTCAGAAACAGCGTCAGGGAACTGGAGCTGGAGCTCGATGAACTTTGGATCATTCAGGAGGCAGAGGTGGTCATAGATAGTAGCTTCAGGGATGTAGTTACTCCGAAGAATGAAGAATGGGTGACGGTGAGAGGGGCTGAGAGGAAGCAATCAGTACAGGGATCCCCTGTGGTCGTTCCCCTCAGTAACAAGTATACCGCTTTGGATACTGTTGAGGGGGATGGCCTACCAGGGGTAAGCCACGGTGAACGGATCTCCAGCACGGAGTCCGTCCCTGTGGCTCAGAAGGGGAGGGAGGAGAGCATGAGAGCAATAGTTATTGGGGACTCGATAGTTAGAGGGACAGATAGACGGTTCTGTGGCAACAAAAGAGACTTGTGGATGGTATGTTGCCTCCCGGGTGCCAGGGTCGGTGACGTCTCGGACCGTGTTTTCAGAATCCTGAAGGGGGAAGGGGAACAGTCACAAGTTGTGGTACACATCGGTACCAACGACATAGGTAAGAGAAGGGACGGGGATTTAAAACAGGAATTTAGGGAGCTAGGGTGGAAGCTGAGAGCCAGGACAAACCATGTTGTCATCTCTGGTTTGTTTCCGGTGCCACGTACTAGCGAGTTGAGGAACAGGGAGAGTGCAGATAAACACGTGGCTGCAGGGATGGTGTAGGAGGGAGGGTTTCAGTTACGTGGATAATTGGAGCACATTCTGGGGAAGGTGAGACCTGTACAGATAGGACGGTTTGCACCTGAACCTGAGGGGCACCAATATCCTTGGAGGGAAATTTGCTACGGCTCTTCAGGGGGGGTTTAAACTAATTTGTCAGGGGGATGTGAAAACGAGCTGTAGTCCAGAAACCAGTGTTGAGAGTAGTGAGGTACAGAGGAGGGTATCAAGGTCGCAGGAGTGTACTGGCAGACAGGAAGGCGGGTTGAAGTGTGTCTACTTCAATGCAAGGAGCATCCGGAATAAGGTAGATGAACTTGAGCATGGATTGGTACTTGGGACTATGATGTTGTGGCCATTATGGAGGCATGGTTAGAGCAGGGACAGGAATGGTTGTTGAAAGTTCCGGGGTATAGATGTTTCAGTAAGAGTAGGGAAGGTGGTAAAAGAGGTGGAGGAGTAGCATTGTCAAGGATAGTTTAACGGCTGCAAAAAGGCAGTTCGAGGGGGATCTGCCTACTGAGGTAATATGGGCTGAACTTAGAAATAGGAAAGGAGTGGTCACATTGTTAGGAGTTTTCTATAGACCCCCAAATAGTAATAGAGATGTGGAGGAAGAAATTGCAAAACAGATTATGGATAGGTGTGGAGGTCTCAGGGTAGTTGGCATGGGTGACTTTAACTTTCCAAATATTGATTGGAATCTCTATAGGTCAAACAGTTCGGATGAGGCAGTTTTTGTACAGTGTGTGCAGGAGAGTTTCCTGACACAATATGTGGATTGGCCGACAAGAGGTGGGGCCACATAGGATTTGGTATTGGGTTATTCAGAGAATTTACAGTGCAGAAGGAGGCCATTCGCCCCATCGAGTCTGCACCGGCTCTTGGAAAGAGCACCCTACACAAGGTCAACACCGCCACCCTATCCCCACAACCCAGTAACCCCACCCAACACTAAGGGCAATTTTGGACACTAAGGGCAATTTATCATGGCCAATCCACCTAACCTGCACATCTTTGGACTGTGGGAGGAAACCGGAGCACCCGGAGGAAACCCACGCACACACGGTGCAGACTCCGCACAGACAGTGACCCAAGCTGGAATCGAACCTGGGACCCTGGAGCTGTGAAGCAATTGTGCTATCCACAAGGCTACCGTGCTGCCCGACCGGGCCAAGTGTTCGATTTGTTTGTGGGAGAGCACTTTGGAGATAGTGACCACAATTCGGTGTCTTTCACTATTGCAATGGAGAGGGATAGGGCCACAAGGCAGGGCAAGGTTTATAATTGGGGGAGGGGTAATTAGGATGCGATTAGGCAAGAATTAGGGAGCATAAGATGGGAACAGAAACTGTCAGGGAAAGGCACAAATGAAAAGTGGAGCTTGTTCAAGGAACAAATACTGCGTGTCCTTGATAGGTATGTCCCTGTCAGGCAGGGCGGAAATGGCCGTGTGAGGGAACCATGGTTCACAAAAGAGATGTCTTATCAAGAGGAAAAAGGAAGCATATGTAAGGATGAGAAAACAAGGTTCAGTTGGGTCGCTTGAGGGTTACAAGGTAGCAAGGAATGAGCTAAAAAAAAGGGCTTAGGATAGCTAGGAGGGGCATGAGAAGCCCTTGGCGGGTCGGATCAAGGAAAACCCCCAAGGCTTTTTACTCTTATGTGAGAAATAAAAGAATGACCATGGTGAGGTTAGGGCCTGTCAAGGACAGTAGTGGGAACTTGTGCATGGAGTCAGAAGAGATAGGAGTGACATTGAATGAATACTTTTCTTCAGTGTTCACCAAGGAGATGGGCCATGTTTTTGAGGATGAGAGTGTGATACAGGCTGGTAGGCTGGTGGAGATAGATGTTCTGAGGGAGGATGTATTAGCAATTTTGAAAAACGTTAGGGTCGACAAGTCCCCTGGGCCAGATGGGATATATCCTAGGATTCTTTGGGAGGCAAGGGATGAGATTGCAGAGCCTTTGGCTTTGATCTTTGGGTCCTCACTGTCCACGGGGATAGTGCAAGAGGACTGTGGAGTGGCGAATGTTGTTCCTCTGTTCAAGAAAGGGAAAAGGAATGACCCTGGTAATTATGGGCCAGTCAATCTTACTTCGGTGGTCGGTAATTAATAGGAAAGGTCCTGAAGGATAGGATTTATGACCATTTGGAAAGATGCAGCTTAATCTGGGATGGTCAACACGGATTCGTGAAGGGTAAGTCTTGCCTCACAAATTTGATTGAATTCTTTGAGGAGGTAACTAAGTGTGTGGATGAAGGTAGAGCAGTTGATGTTGTATACATGGATTTTAGTAAGGCGTTTGATAAGGTTCCCCATGGTCAGCTCATGAAGAAAGTAAGGAGGTGTGGGATAGAGGGAAATTTGGCCAATTGGATAAGTAACTGGGTATCACATAGAAGACAGAGGGTGGTGGTGAATGGAAAATGTTCAGACTGGAGACTAGTTACCAGCGGTGTACCACAGGGATTAGTGCTGGGTCCTCTGCTATTTGTGATTTTTATCAATGACTTGGAGGATAGGGCTGAAGGGTGGGTCAGTAAATTTGCTGATGACACCAAGATTGGTGGAGTAGTGGATGAGGTGGAGGGCTGTTGTAGGCTGCAAAGAGACATTGATAGGATGCAGAGCTGGGCCGAAAAATGGCAGATGGAGTTTAACCCTGATAAGTGCGAGGTGATTCATTTTGGTAGGAAAAATTTGAATGCGGATTACAGGGTCAATGGCAGGGTTCTGAGGAATGTCGAGGAACAGAGAGATCTTGGGGTTCATATCCACAGATCTCTGAAGATTGCCACTCAAGTGGATAGAGACGTGAAGAAGGCCTATAGTGTGTTAGAGTTTATTAACAGGGGGCTTGAGTTTAAGAGCCATGTGGTTATGCTGCAACTGTACATGACCCTGTTGAGACCACATTTGGAATATTGTGCACAGTTCTGGTCACCTCACTATAGGAAGGATGTGGAAGCATTGGAAAGGGTGCAAAGGAGATTTACCAGGATGCTGCCTGGTTTGGAGGGTAGGTTTTATGAGGCAAGGTTGAGGGAGCTAGGGCTTTTCTCTTTGGAGCGGAGGAGGATGAGAGGCGGCTTAATAGAGGTTTATAAGATGATGAGGGGGATAGATAGAGTGGACATTCAGAGACTATTTCCTCGGGTGGATATAGCTGTTACAAGGGGGCATAAATATAAGGTTCAGGGTGGAAGATATAGGAAGGATGTCCGAGGTAGGTCCTTTACTCAGAGTGGTTAGGGTGTGGAATGGACTGCCTGCTGTGATAGTGGAGTCAGGCACTTTAGGAACTTTCAAGCGGTTATTGGATAGGCACATGGAGCACACCAGAATGACAGGGAGTGGGATAGCTTGATCTTGGTTTCGGACAAAGTTCGGCACAACATCGAGTGCTGAAGGGCCTGTTCTGTGTTGTTCTATGTAAATCCTCCAGTTTTGCCGATAGAATTAGAGTCTGCCTTAAAGGCAGTGATGCCCATGCCTGTTCCCCACCTAAGCCCCCCTTCTCCACGATGTATGGTGTGCAGTTCACAATGCCCTCTCTGTGTTCCCACAGAAGAATTTGGCCCACAGTAGACGGGGGAGGCCCAGAAGGGTGGTATCAGAGTCCCTAAAGTCCTATGAGTACTGGGCCGTAGAGGTCACAGGGTGGACGAGGACAGATTGGTCATCGATGTCGAAATTGGCCTTCACCGCAGTGGTGAATATCCTCCGGCTCCCACCCAGGTGACCTGTGACATGTGTGTTGCTCATGCCAGCATGCTGACTTTACCCTCTCACTGACCACATGTGATTACACAGAATCACCTTCCGCAATTGATTGGAGGATTCCAAAGGCTGGGGCTACAGGAAATAGCGCCAGCAATGTGTGGCACCGGGGCCAACTCTGCTGAGATTTTAAAAAAAAATGTTTTTAACGCATTTTATTCAAACTTGTATCAAAGTAGGTTACAGCAAATAAAGACCCCGGGAAACATATTTCCCAACAATCAACTATACAGTTTGTACAGATTTTCCTCCTTTTTCACCCCCCCTCCCCCCCCCCACCCCCGCAACGAACAGTCGCGCAAACATGGTCACAAACAACCCCCACCTTTTCTTGAACTCCCCTGCTGAGCCCCTTAACTCATATTTTATCTTCTCTAACCGCAGGAAGTCGTACAGGTCACCCAACCATGCTGCTACCCCCGGTGGCGATGCCGACCGTCACTCCAGCAAAATTCATCGCCGTGCAATCAGAGAGGCGAAGGCCATGACATCGGCCTTCCGCCTCTCCATGAGCTCCGGCTTCTCTGAAACCCCAAATATCACCATCAAAGGGTCGGGGTCCACTCCCTCCTCCACTATCCTGGCTAAGACCGCGAACACTCCCGCGCAGAACCTTCCCAATTTTTCACAACCCCAAAACATGTGCGCATGATTCGCTGCCCCCGCCCACACCACTCACACTCATCTGCTACCCTCTGAAAGAACCCACTCATTCTCACCGGAGTCATATGCACCCTGTGCACCACCTTGAACTGTATCAGGCTCATCCTTGCACAAGTGGAGGTCCAGTTTACCTTTCGCAGTGCCTCACTCCATACTCCTCAATTGATCTCCATTCCAAACTCCGATTCCCATTTCTCCTTGATCTTCACCACCCGCTCCCCTCCCTGCTCCCCCAACTCTGCTGAGATGGCGACTGCAGTGGATTGCCTGGAGCACAATGTCAGCACCATGAGTGGTGGTGTCCAAAGCATGGCTCAGTCAATGATGGCCATGACTGAACGCCTCAGCAGCATGTCCCAGTCGCTGAGGGTCGTGTCCCTGACACAGTGGACCTTTCCAGGGCACTGGGAAGCATGCAACATTCTCAGGTGGGCATTGCTGAGGTGCTGCGGAGCATGGCCCGGTCTGTGCGGATCATATCCCAGCTGCAGGTGGACATTGGCAAGGCGCTGCAGAGCATGGCCCGCTCACAGAGGGGCATCGTTGAAGGCATCAACACCAGGGTGCAGACATTGGGGAGCCACCAGGGTTGGCAGAGCCAGATGACGAAGGAGCATCTCTCCAGCTGCTCCTCTTCCCAAGGTGACCTCAGTGCCCTATAGGCACCGACTGGGAGGAGGGAGCGCTGGATGCCAACCCAGAGCCTCCCCACGGGGTGTGCCCCCCCCCCATCCCCGACAACCATGCGTTTCGGAGTCAGGGTACAGAAGATGGTGGCATGGCAGGGCATGTGCTGCTGGCAGACGGGCCGGAGAACTCTGGCCCCAGGGCCCCCAGAGGACGCCTTAGAAGGGACATCAAAGGCCATAGGATGCAGGGCACAGCAGACCACCACAAAGTGGGCGACCCTCCGGAAGGCATTCAGCAGTGCATCACCAGAACGGTCGAGGCATCGGAACCACATTTAAAGCAGCCCAATGCACCACTCAATGACAGCCCGGGTGACCACGTGGGCCTCGTCATATCGGGTCTTCACCTCTGTCTCCGGCCTCCGTACTGGCATCATTAGCCGGGTCTTCAGCAGGTCCCTCTTATCCCCCAAGAGCCAACCGGTCACCCTGGGATGTCCCTCGAAGATGCTGGGGATCTCCGACTCTCCCAGGATGTAACCGTCATACATACTCTCTGGGAAGCGTGCACACACGTGCATGAGGTGGTGGTCGCACATGTGTTGACCATTCAGGAACCCTTTCCTGTTGATGAAGGGCACTCCCTGACGCGTGCAAGGCGACATGCGTGTCATCTATTACTCCCTGGACCTGGGGCATCTCGGCGATGGCGACGAACCCTGCTGCCCGGGCATCTGGTTTAGCTTGGTCCAGGTCAAAGTTCATATATTTAGCTGCCCGGGAAAACAGGGCATCCAAGACTGTAGGCTGGGATATGCCACACAAGTCTCTGTTCAAGTCCTGGAATTATCCTGAGGCTTAGAAGTTCAGGACTGCGCTGACCTTGACGGCCATCGGAAGCGGGCATCCTCCTCATCCATGTGGTGCCAAGTATGCAAGGCCATGGCACAGGTGCCGCACCGTTCCCTTGTTGAGGCAGAGCCTCCTCTGGCACATGCTGTCCATCATCTGTTCAAAGGACCAGCGATGCCTGTACACCTTGGACCGTCGCGGACCTCCCTCTCTGGGCCCCTCCCTGGCCTGGTAAGAAGCCCAGGTCCTCAGAGCATGGGGCAGGCCCCTGCACAAGGGTTGCCGCCTCAAGACCCTATTGACGCTGAAGCCGCCGCCTTTTCCAATGTCAGGACACCAACATTGGCATCTTCCGCGGGATCCAAGATATCATCCATATCTTGTAATATCTTTAAGGCATGGACGAGGATGAGGGACAGATAATCAGCTACAGATTTCAGGCCGGTAGCCCCCGGTTCCCCATGGCTTTGCCGCCCTCCCCCACTAACATCCCTTGCCATTCCGCAGGGTATCATCACACACGCCCTGCACATGAGCACCTGACTACAGCGGGAGCCCCTGGGTATCAGACCCCAGACCCTGTACCCCAGATACCCGCTGGTAACATTACCTGGACTGGGTGCTGGTTCCCTCCCCAGTCCACACACCCACCCTCTGGTGCGGGGATGACCCCAGTGATGAGGCACAGCTGTTGGGTGTTTGGATGTTGACTTCTGCCTCTCTGGTGGTGAAGCCAGTGTTCAGGCCTTATGGTTTGGTTGGGATGCTAGGCAGCACTTGCAACATGGCATATCTACCCACGGAAATCCACTTGGGGCTGTGAAGTGCTCACATTACACGATTGCCAATTTCTTATAGGCAATAACCTCTAGCTGTGCACCCAGAGATCGCCACGGTCAGTGAGAGTTATGGGTGGTCGGTAGGACAGATAGGCAGTAGTTGGAGATGCCCCTGTTACGGACATTCCAGGCGGTGGCATGTCAGCCCCGCGGGCGCTGGGACACCCTTACCGATGGTAGTCCACTCCACACTCCCCCCACCTGAGCACATCCGCTGCTGGGGCCTCTCGCTCCCCCCCCCCCGAATTTTGGCCTCTCCCACGATCTAACGGCCGCCTCGCGCTAGAGGAAGAAGCGGCCAATTAATCGCACCCAATATCTTTTGCACTAATGCTAAAGTTGCAATGTAGATGCACACACATGAACCTCTTTCTGAATTATTTTCAAGAGATGTGCATTCCCTTCCTCCTCTGTTAAAAGCATAACTGCTGATTCAACATGAGTAACATGACTTATAAACTTGATTAAAAGTGATGAATTACACTTTCCTTGATTTATGCCAGTGAACTACTTATGTGAATAAAGTGGCAAGATTAAATCTTCTTACTAAATCATCAGAAAACAGTTTGTGACAGCTATGTAACCCCAGTATCCCTGTCAGATGACATCTATTAATCTGCCTGCATGTTCCGATTTGAATTGATCAACACTCATCCTGAATGAACAGACTTGACAACATTTTGTTTTTCGAGTTACTTACCCCTTCTGCATACTGTAAAAATCTCTTGTTGGATTCTTCTTTTTGGAAATCCTCCAAAAACTTCTTCCTATAAGCTAGCACAGTATCGACGTGCGTTTTATATTTTACAGCTAGCTCCAGAGCTCTGTATATTGAAATCAATTAAAATCTTAAATACAGGTGGCCTAAAACAGTTATGTGGCACATTATACAAATCAAAACCAAGCACTAGCAGGGTAGCCTTAGGAATTATTTTTCCACCTTATCTTTTAATTTCTTTTCCAGTGACCAAAATTAGTCTTTCTTTACAACACATTTAACGGTGACAAAGCATCAAATATTTTTTTAATTTAAGGATCATTTCATTAAGGTAAAATAAGTTATTAATATTTTGTTGCTTCAAATCATAGATACAACTTTAAACATCTGTAACTTAACTTATGCAATTAAATTAAACTTTGGATAGTGTACAGATGAAAATACAAACAGAGCTCATGATGATTGGCTAGCCTCTTTTTTTAACATGTTATATTTTGAATTAATGACATCAATCTACGGCATTACTTGTTGAGGATGCTGATTTGTAGCCAGAGATTTTGTCAGAGTATGGCAACAAAATGATTTCAATTGACTAATTCGGAAATGCTGACGTCTTCATGTAAAGAGATCCCATGAACATTACAAGATTCAGGTTTTGCAACAATTAAGGTATTATTTTATATTTGAATAAACTTCATTTTATATGGGAGAAGTAGTATGTCATGCAATGCTTCTGCATGAAATTAACTGTTTGAGACGGCTGATATTACTCAAATTAAAAAATGTTTCATTAAATAAAATATTAAAACACTATTTAAATGTTATGATAATTGTAGAATAACTAATAGGGCACTTTCAGTTACTGAATGCTTTTGTTCGTATCAAATGAAGAATATGCCAGTTGGAATTCTGCTTATTTTTCTACAAACTTTATATAAAGTTGACTGATCATAAGCAAGAGGACTGGACTCCCCAAACTGAAAGGAAGCAAGGACATTATTGCCCCATTCCCTTGCCCATCCCACAGAATGTTGGAAGCAAGGACATTATTGCCCTATTCCCTTGCCCATCCCACAGAATGTTGATGTACGCGGTGAGAAAGCCAGACACAGGAGGCTTCAGTGCATACTATTCTTGTACTGGGATTGAACAATCAAAATATATGATAAATAACAATTTGTATTTAGGTAAGGTGCTTAACAATGGAAAACATATCAAGGTGTTTCACTGGGCTGTAATCAGACAATAATTGACGCGGAGGTTGAAATCTTTCGAATCGTCAGAGATCACACTGCCAGGCCAAGGTGTGGAGGGCTGGCCCTGCTTTATCAGGCGGTGGGACCCAGGACTGCAATGCGAAGGCAAAAGCCAATTGGGTGACTGCTGTTGGCACTGCCATCCGATTAAGGATTTTAGCCCGCCCTCAATCAGAGGGCGTCACTGAGCATCACTGAGAGCAGTAGCCATTGCTGAGAAAGGTAGGAGACCTGGGGCCCACGGTGGGCAAGTCAAGTAAACATTTTAAATGATAATGGGGACAAGGAAACCCCTCCAAGGAAATAATTGGGGCCGCAGGTGCTGCATTCCCTGCCCTGCTCACATCCTCCTCTTTGTTTCAGAAAACCTTCCCCCTCGGACGGGGGCCACCAGCAAAATGTTTAAACACTGTTAAGTGGCCCCTCATTGAATTTTTAAATACAGAGATCAGCTGCGTGCTTCCTTGCAGCTGGCAGTCTGTCTGCTTCCTGTCCTGCCATTGGTAAAGTGCCCAGAAATGGGATAGCAGCTCCCTGTAATTTTACCCTATTTCCAGTCCTTCCTCGGGGTCAGTAAAATTCAGTCCTAAGTCAAAGAATAAAATTTTAGGACATGTGACTGCAAGCTTGGTCAAAGAGGTAGGTTTTAATTGAGGATCTTTTTATTGATGAGGAGAGTGACATGGAGAGACAGACATGTGGGTGAAATTCTACTGCTTCGGCCGAGATAGCTTAACACACAGTGGACAAAGATGGGGTGAGTTGACTGAGGTAAATAGTTGCCACAGGAACTTCTTATTAATCATAGATAAAGGGTTGGATTTCCCAACTGCGTGTTTCTTTGCGGCGCACCGATCGCTGGTGGTGGGATTCTCTGTTCCCGCCTCTTGTCGATGGGATTTCTCATTGAAGCTAGTCCATGCCTCCGGGAAACTCGTGGGCAGGGATGCGCTGCCGGCAGGAACAGAGAATCCCAACAGCCGGAGAATTCCGGCCGAGGTCTGATCAATCTCAAAGATATTCAGTTGAGTAGAATGTAATCAATTCGTTCAAGAAAGAAATGCATTGTGAAGTCATAAGAAATTTTGCAATCTTTTGCAATTTTCCGAAATGTTTGATTAAAATGTGGATCATTGAAGAAAGAAACGAGGAACCTGTTCAAAATGGTAATTTAATCCCAACAATAAAATGCAAAATTAATTTAGCTTATTTAAGAAGGTGTACTAAATAAAGTATATTATATTGAATATGGCAAGCATTATAAATCCGAGGTGTTATTTGGCAGAAATCTTCATAAAAGCTGGGCTAAATCTTCTTTTAGCATTTACAGCACATGTGCAACTGATAATATGGAAAACCTGTCTTAAAAATAAACAATTTTAGTCAAAAATATTCTTTTGACTGGTAAATCTCAGGTGAGATAATGATACAATGATGAAATATACTGCATTGTGAAAAGGGCACAGGTTCACTCCAGAAATTATCCACATGATTCAGTTATGCCACATATGAAATGGCAGGGAGCTAAAGCCAAAAGGCACCTTTGAGGAAACAGGAACAATCAAGGAACAAGTACTTGGGCAATACCAGTGCACTTACTGAAAGTCCAGCTTAAAATAACAATGAAGGACTTCAGTCTACCCATCTGCTCTCCCCCTCAGGGAAGGTGAGTAATATAGGGAGGTCCAGAGAAGATGAACTGTTATCTTGAAAAAGATGGGTTACATCTCATTAAATGTTCAAATCATTAATGAGTAAATTAAAATGGGAAATTAGGTTAATAATGCGTATCACTGACTTGTCAATTCATCCTCTGTGTATAACTAATACTTGTATAGGGACAGTGCAGCAAAGAAATAACACTGTCTGAGATTGAACAGATATGACTGGCCAAACATTTGGCTCTGTCTTCAATACATGATTTTGGTCAATATGCAAAGATAAATCTACTTTTGAACCATAATAGCATAATTACTATCAGTTAACAACACTGACCTCTAGTGTGCATTGTATCTGTGTAGTAAACATTTATTTTAACCAGATGCTGAATTTGTTTGATTTACTCACCTATCCCAGTTGTAGAGGTTAATATTTACTTGGATGGCTTGGTAAATAAGGCCCGCCTGGATTAAAGTTCCCTCAGCATCCTGTGTATTTCCAGTAAATAACAGCAAGTGTGCCATCCGTGACTCCTTTGAGGGCAAATCTTTGATTAAGTTGATATACTGTACTTTATCAATCTGGAAATTAAAAAAAAAAATCAACAATTTGTTCAATTTGAGCAAAATTACAATTATTTAATTGTTGTCCTATTTAATGGTCCGTTTTAAATTCTGGGTTTTTCAGTTTCATACAAGTTTATTATTACAAATTACCCATAGGAACAAGAGTAGGCCATTTAGCCCTCAAGCCTGTAATGAGATCCTGACTGATTTGTAACCTAACTCCATATACTTCATTTTGCCCCATATTCCTGAACACCTTTGGATAAAAAAAACCTTTTAATCCAAGATTTAAAGTTTACAACTGAGCCAGCATCAATTACCTTTTGTGAAAGTGAGTTTCAAAAATCTCTTACATGTAGAAGTACTTGTAATTTTACTGCTCAAAGATTTGGCTCTAATTTTTATAAACGCTTGCTACTCCTGGACACCTCAACCAGTGAAAATAGTTTCTCTATTTCTACCCTATTTTGAAATCTTTGATCAAATCACCATTTAACCTTCTAAATTCCATGGAATACAACCCTGGTTTGTGTAATCCCTCCTTGAAATTTAACCCTTTAGAGTCTAGGTATCATTCTAGTAAATATACGTTGCACTCCCTCCAGGGGTAATATATATATATGGTGAGTACTCCAGGTACAGTCTAATTTTATACAACTGAAGCTGATTAGGGGTTGTTTTCCTTACAGCAGAGAAGGCTGAGGGGGGACCTGATCTAGGTATACAAAATTAGGAGGAACATACACAAGATAGACAGGAATGAACTTTTCCCCCTTAGTTGAAGGGATCAATAATCAGAGAGCAAAAATTTAACGTAAAGAGTAGGCAATTCATTTTATTTTTTTTAAATGTAGAGTAACCAATTATTTTCTTTCCAATTAAGGGGCAATTTAGCATGGCCAATTCACCTCCCTGCACATCTTTGGGTTGTGGGGGTGAAACCCACGCAGACACAGGGAGAATGTGCAACCTCCACACAGACAGTGACCCGGGCCAGGATCGAACCCGGGTCCACAGTGTTGTATAGGGGCAGGCGATTTAGAGGCGATTTGAGGAAAATCCTTTCACCTAGAGGGCGATGAGAATGTGAAACTCACTGCCTGAAAGGGTGGTAGAGGCAGGAGCCCTCACAACATTTAAGAAGCTGCAATATATGTGGGTTTTTGTAGTTTTGTGCAATGTCTCTTTAAGAACGGAGTCACGTGACATCATTAACTACTGCCTATGATGTTTTGCCCTAGTCTGGTACCAGCTTTTTTACAGTGAGAATCTATTTAATGTTAATGTTGCTTTGAACCCATGAGCATCTGCAATCTATTTCTTTTGTACTGTTAGTCTAAAGATACAAAAGTTTACACAAAGAAAATTGGTAATAAGGAATGGATCAGAAAAGTGTCAGCTGGCAATGCCACCTGGGCACCTTGGCAGTGCCAGCTAGCTGCAGCACACCGTGTCCGCTGAAAGCACGGCCAGGGTACCCAGGTACCACCTGCAGTAGCAGGGCACCACTCTGCCCAAAGGGCATGCAGCTGGGGCCTCCAATCCCCTGGGAGACCTTGAGTGCCATTCTGTCTGGTCCCCATTTGTGGAGAATGGGTTGAATCCCAAAGCCTCAGGTACGTCAGGAATCTGCACAATAGAGTGAGGCTTACTGCCTTGTTCTAATATGCAGATTTGCCAAAAGGTGATCCCGCCCATCGTAGGTGGGATTCACATCGCAACATCTCACGAGATCCCGTTGGATCTCACGAGGTGTGGCGAGCTGGGTAGATCCCATGGGTTGTGTCTCCTGGCTTTCAACGGCCATGGTGTACCTAAAAAGATGGATGTCATTATGGAGGCTCCACGACCAACGAATGTCAGTCAATTTAGGTAATTCCTAGGGTTAATCAACTACTATGGAAAACTCATCCAGAATCTGGCAACCCTATTGAAATCGTTACATACCTTGTGTGCAAAACAGGAAGGCAATGGACATCTGAATATGAAAAGCATATCAATCAGCAAAAGAAGCACTGAAGTCAGAAGTGTTGGTACATTTCAACCCAAGTTACCATTACAACTTGCTTGTGATGTTTCGCTGTAGGGTGTTAAGAGTTGTGGTGTCACATTTACTAGCTCCAGGAGAAGACAGACCAATAGCTTTTGCATCTTGTATGTTAACAAATGCAGAATCTAACTATGCTCAGTAGGAGGCACTGAGTATTATATTTATTGTACAGAAATTTCACCAAAGCTGTATGGTCATTACTTCACATTGCTGACAGACCACAGGCCCTTAACAGCTATTTTTGGACCACACAAAGATATCCCTTCGTAGGCTGCATGTAGATTTCAACGATGGTCTTTAATACTAGCATGCAAGGCTACAAACCAAGTGCTGGAAAATGGGATTAGAATGGATCAATGCTTAATGGCTGGTGCAGACATGATGGGCCTCTATTTTGCTGTAAAACATTATGACTTTAACTTGTATTCTATTTTTCTAGGTATAAAAGCAAGCATTACATTAGTCTTTTTGATTATTTTTTGTATCTGTTCATGGAAGTTAGTGATCCATGTATCCGGACCCCCAAGTCTCTTTGGACTTCACTGTGTCTAGCTTTTCCCCATTTAGTACACACCCTTTAAATGTCCAAAGTAGATGACCTCGTATTTGCCTACAGTAAATTCCACCTGTCACAGTTTTTCCTATTCAACATTGCTACTCCATTGGCTGTGAAGTGTTTTGGTTTGTCCTGAGCACATGAGAAAAAATGGGCATGATTCTCTGGTCCACCAGTTGCGTGTTTCGCTGATGGCAGGATTCTATCTTCCTGCCGCTTGTCAATGGGATTTCCCATTGTAACAACCCCACGTTGCCATGAAGCCTGCTTGCACAGATGCGCTGCCAGAGGGAAAAGTGAATCACAACGACCAGAGAATTCCGGCCAATATATATCTTTCTTTATTCTGTTGCTATTGAAACATTGCAATTTAGTCAATTATTTTCTTTTCATTGAATTTCCTTGTAACCATTATATTTCTACCCAAATAGAAAAGCAAAAAAGCTCATAGCAGTGGAGATAAACAATAGAAAAAATATTTTCAAAGGTACGCAACTCAGAGGAACATGCAGGTATTTGTTTTTATTTTCTGGACAATGAGCCAGAGAGGTGGACGTTTGCAACAAGCAAGAAATTAAGGGGTCTGGAGAGAGTCTTGAATAATGCCTGCCACACAAGCTTGACAAATGTGTGAAGCAATATAATAATAATATTTATTATTGTCACATGTAGACTTCCATTAAACCTGCAATGAAGTTACTGTGAAAATCCCCTAGTTGCCACATTCCGGCACCTGTTCGGGTACACGGAGGGAGAATTCAGACTGTCCAATTCACCTCACAGCACGTCTTTCGGGACTTACGGGAGGAAACCGGAGCACCCGGAGGGAACCCACGCTGACACAGGGAGAACGTGCAGACTCTGTACAGACAGTGACGGAAATTGATCCTGGGACCCTGGTGCTGTGAAGCACAGTGCTAATCACTGTGCTACCATGCCATGTCTTGAAGTGCTTGACTAGACTACCCTCTGTAATGTAGAAAGTCAAGAGTGAGATGCAGTATGTTTTCTTGAGGTTCATCGAGAGCAACTCCATAACACAGGACACTATGCTCCACACACCATTCTGGAGGTCACTTACTGAGGTAGAGCCTGAAACATGCTGGCTTTTCAGAGGAAGAACCTGTCTGAGTGCTGCAGTCTGATAAATTCCAAGATCTAGTACTACACATTACTGTATGGACTGATGTTTGGCACAGCTGTCTCAAAGGCAAAATGAGGAACAGCCACAACCTGAGCTCATTCCTGCTATTGTATGTATGTCCTGGGAACTTGAATTGAAAGGGAACATTATTTTGGCTTCAATGTTTATAATCAAATCTGAACTGCCTCTCTAAACTGTGCACTTTCAATATATGTAGCACCATCCGAATAGGGGCAAATAAATATATTATTGGCAACACTCACCATGTACCTCAATGCTAATTTAATACCTGTTAAAAATCCAATGTTTGGATAGAAATGTTCCAGTCCTGCCACCATCCGTAATGACGCAACTCAAATTCCTTCTGGACCATGTTTATGGCCTTACAATGAGTTGATTTTCTCGGTGATTTTTTTAACATATTTGTTTCATTTATGAATAAAGCTTATTGTTGAAATAAAAGCACTTGACTGATTTGAGAGATCAGTGCCTCGCTTCCTTCTAGAACTTGTAGGGGCCAATATTGGTGCCACTCACACAAACCTTTTTCAGCAATCTCTTATTCTCAAAAATCACCTTTTAATATCTGACCACAAGGTCCACTTTTCTGTCATATTTATTTTGTAACTATAACTAGTTCATGCTCAATTAGGCTATATGCTTCTCCCTCAAAGTCCCTGTCTAATCTGCCTATTGGATTGGCAGGCTAAAATTGAATGCTGGTGCAACTTTAGCAAGCGAAGAGAGTATGTCAGATCACGGTCAGTATTAGGTCATATGAGGTTTATATGTTAATTAGTGTATGTGGGTGTTGTGACAGTGAGGCATGAAAAAGGGAAATGTATAAGCTGTCCCTGAGCTAGAAGCCTGCTCCAACTTTCTCAATATTGTCTCTGCTCATGATTGGTATAAATGCCTATTCAGGAAGTGCTTTATGGTTGGTAACCCCTTTGCGATGGGTAATATTAAAAGTGGAAGAGTTTACAGCTGACACTGGCAAAAGTAACCTTTTGCAGTAGCTAGAAGTTGTTAGACGCTTTTCAGAATGAGAAAAAATGCAGAAAGAAGGTGTAGATATGTCTTTTTTGCTGCCTAATGGGTAACTGTGGGAAGCAGGCAGGGAATGATAAAGGAGCAGGAGATGGTGGTAGGGACCTGCTCTGCAAAATAAAAACAGAGAATTAATTGATTGTGGTTTTGCACAGCGGATGAGATCATTTATTCCAGCACTGCAGCAAGGTCAAGAACACGGAACTACAAAACCAGTATCTTGGTTACTAATTAATTGTTCTTATTGTTATGCACACTTTAGCATGAGAACTCCATGAGTAAATGTGGATCTTCTTTGCTGGACCAATTAAACTGCATGGATGCCGGCACAATGAAATCCCAGGTGCTATAATCCAGTTAGCGACTGTTAACATTTAAAGAAAAATCTGAACACCCATCAATTAATCGACAGAACTACATCACAAGGTTTCAAATTTTCAAACAGAAATAAACTTTATTGTATATCAAAAATAATCAAACAAAGTAAGCACCATTAACCTAATAAAGCCTTCTGCTGTAAAATCAATTTTACATTTTCCTCCCCCACTCCACCCCCACTCCCCCCAAAAGAATTCCCCTTTCTTTTCAGAATCTTGAAAGCTCATTAACTTTCCCTGGGACCAACCAAAAGATATGCCACAGCCCTCTGCAATTTACTTTAATTCTCCTTAGTATTCCAGCCAAAGTACAAATCTCATGGTCGTTCTTCCTTTGGATTTTGGCTAAACAATTCTCCGTTTTTAAAAAAAGGACCTCATGATGGTGGACTCTACAGCTCCTTGTTCTGGCACTGGACATATATAGATTGTTTTTTCACAGCCTGTTTCCACAGCTACTACACAGCTCGTTCCAAACTAACTAATCAAGCTGACTTATTTTTGCTGCAAGGTTGTGAAGCCCACTGTAGATTTTTTCCATTAGCTGCAAACTACAACAAATTCAAGCTGAACTGTCTGCTTCTGTCAGCAAACACAAAGAGATAAATGAAATAAAAGAAGCTTCCAACCAAAGTTCTACCCGGAATTACCATTTCTTTGGCATGCTTTGGGATTATTCAAACAGAAAAACTAACAATTCATAGAATCCCAGAATTATAGAATACCTACAATGAAGAAGGAGGCCATTGGGTCCATCAAATCTGCACTGACCCTCTGAAAGGGCACCCTACCAAGGCCCATCCCCATATCCTCATAACCCTAGCGAACCTGCACATCTTGGGATGCTAAGGAGCAATTTAGCATCGCCAATCCACCTAATTTGCACATCTTTGGACTGTGAGAGTAAATGAGCACCTGGAGGAAACCCATGTAGACACGGGGAGAATGTGCAAACGCCACATAGACAGTGACCCAAGGCCGGAATTGAACCCATGTCCCTGGTGACGTGAGGCACCAGAGTTAACCGTGCCACCGTGCCGACTATCTAGTTCTACCTTCAACACTTCTCTTTGATTCTGCACATCATAGATATAGGGTGCGATTCTCCGGCCGCAAATCTCACTAAGTTGGCAGAATTCCAGGATAGATCTGGAATCGGACTTGTGGCGGGCGCCAAACAGTGATATTCCCAGCCATACCAGCAGACATAATCAGGTTCAGCCACAGCGAAGGTGTGAACCTGATTACCATTCATTTAAATGTATTTAAATATTCAAGTCAGCTTAAAGCTGAACTTTCCTGGGACATGCAATGCTCCCACCTCAACGGGAATCACTGCTGACCTGCAGAGGCCAGATGCCATAGTGACCACGGCAAGGGTCTCGGAGACTATCGTAGCCCGCAGGTTGTTGGGGACATGTCCCTGGATTCTTAGCAGTGCCAACCTGGGACCTATAGCAAGACCCATTTGGAGGGCCCCGATGCGCGCAATCTGGGGGGGGGGGGGGCCTTGGGGTTTGATGCCAACGATCCTTTGGGGAGGGGGAAGTTGATGCCAGCAATCGGGGAGTGGGGGGAGGGGGGAAAAGGAGTTGACACTAGTATCATTGATGGGTGGGTTGTCACTTTACTTTGAGATCAGGGTGGTCTTTGTGGAGCCTGACTTGCTGGAATCTTTAGGCACCGCTCCTCCCCTCTCAATGCCGGTGCAAATCACACCACCTCTCCAAAGAAATGATTATATGGGGTGGATTGCAATCGGGAACTTGTAGACCCATCCAGTGGGAGAAGCATCTCCTTTCATAGTGGAGATGACACGGTCATTTTTTGGGGAGAATTTCACCCACAATTTATATTGCTAATGTATGTGATTTCCCTCTGCCCGGATACCCTGAGCGGGATTCTCCCAGCCCGGGTCCGGGCCGGAGAATCCCTGCCACCGGGCCAAGCCGCCCTGACACCGGCACGCGATTCTCCGCTCTGCGGAGAATCGGCGCCATTGACGGCGGCGTGTTTGGCGCAGCGCGGGCCGCTGTAGGCAGCCGGGCCGCCGATTCTCTGACCCAGATGGGCTAAGCGGCTGCTCTGGCAGAGTCCTGCCGGCGAAGTCCACACCTGGTTGCAGCCAGCGGGAACTCTGTGCGCAGGGTCGGGGGGGGGGGGGGGGGGGGGGGGTGCGGCCTGTGGGGGTGGGGGGGTGGGAGTGGGTGTTGGGGGGGGGGGGGGGGGGAGAAGGGTGGTTCCGACCCTGGGGGAGGCCTCCGATGGGGCCTGGCCCGCGATCGGGTCCCATCGATCGGCGGGCTGGCCTCTCGCTCCCCGGGCCTATTTTCCTCCGCGCCGGCCCCTGAACTCCCACGCCATGTTGGGTCGGGGCTGGCCCGTTGAGGGAGGCCACCGCGCATGGGCGGGCGCCACTGCACATGCGCCGATCCCGCGGCGCACAGTTCGTGCCGGGAGGGGTGGCTGGAGCGGCATGAACCGCTCCAGTGCCCTGCTCGACCCCTGTAGGGGCCAGAATCGGTACTCCCAATGGACCGTTCCAGCAGTTGTGGATACTCTGCCGCCGAATGGGAGAATCCCGCCCCCTGGCTCCATTACAAGCTTAGAGTTGCTGCACTATCAACTCTGACCTTGCAAGGCAAACACAGGCAACCTTTTAGTGTGATAAACCATGGCTTAGAATATAATCCCTACAGTGCAGAAGGAGGCCAGTCAGCCCATCGAGTCTGCACTGACCCCCCATCCGAAAGGCCACTCCACCTAGGCCCACTCCACTGCCCTATTCCTGTAACCCCGTGCATTGTTCATGGCCAATCCACCTAACCTGCACATTTTAGAATTGTGGGAGGAAGGAAACTGGAGCACCCGGAGAAAACCCACGCAGACAGGGGGAAAACGTGTGGGTAAACTCCACATAGTCACCCAAGGCCGGAATCGAACCTGGGTCCCTGGCGCTGAGGCAGCAGTGCTAACCACTATGCCACGCAAATTTAAGTTTGCATCAGTGTTGTTTTTACCAGTTGCTCAACCAGATTCTCCCATTTTCTACAGTTTAAACTTTAATTCCTAAATTAAAAGTTACATTTTAAAACTTATGAATTATTAACTAGCTATTTTCAACACAGGAAAGAATGCTGCAGTAATCATACAGATTATTCGTTGATGACAACTATTCAGGTATATGCCCTTCATATTCTAATAATATTTTTAAGTGTTGTTTTTGTGGAGAGAGGTTTTATGTAACATGAGGGATATTTCGGAAACAATAGCTACGGTACTGAGATGTCTGCCGGCAGTTGCACTACAGCTGTCATTAACCATGGGAAAAGCTCTCTGGTGCCCAAACTTGTCATTTTGGAATGGCATCAGAGAATCTAGGTGAAGCTTTGTTCGATGAACATAACAATGTAAAACGAATCTCACAAACACAGTATTGGAGAGATTAATTACAAATATGTGATATAAAAATACAAATTTCATTCACGTACCTCACCAATTGCTGCATAAGCCACCTCTGCTGTCATTAGATCCTTGTGTGCAATTGCCATGGCAGCAAGGCATGACCACATTGTTTGCTCCTGTTTGTGGGGAGAAAAATACAAATAGCTTTAGTAGAAATACAATAAATATATTTTGGGTTTAGTTTTAAGTCACATTAGTCCTTTTAATAGGATTATATTGGGTTTTTACATTTACGTGATCATGATTCTACCCATACAGGTCATGCAGGTTCTACCCATATGCCTATGTCCCATACATATTTTCTAAATGGCTAATTGGGAGACATGCAAATCATTGAAATTGAAACATGCTAATATAGCAATTCTTAAAAATGTTTTTACATCTCACCAATATCCTTCCACCCAACCCAATCACCCACTTTCCTTCTCGTGTTGATTCCTCCTGGGGAATTAAGGCTGGTTCCTCAATCAGGTCGTACTAATTTGGTGCAACATTCACTAGAAGCATTGATTGGGAAATCGCTGGCCTGGATCTTCTCATTCTCTATCCAAGATTGCCTGATTGAGGAAATTGGGCTACAGCCCCTTATTGCATCATACTCCCTTTGGTAACTTGGTCAAGGATATGCCTTTACAGTGCGTGTCAACAGTCCATTCTACCAATAATAATCTTTATAAGTGCCACATGTAGGCTTACATTAACACTGCAATGAAGTTACTGTAAAAATCCCCTCTGTGGAACATAACAATACTTCAAGTGATACCCACTAGCCGCATATTCCATCATGTTTCTCTGATCACAGATGCTGCCAGACCTGCAGAGTTTTCCCAACATTTCCTGTTTTTATTTCAGATTTCCAGTATCTGCAGTATTTTTGTTTTATTCCATCATGGATCAGACGTACTGGCATCAACTGTGGCATCCGTGCCACCCCACAAGCTGCCATTGACTATTTCACAGAATCAAGGAATCTTTATAGTGCAGAAGGAAGTTATTTGGCCCACTAAGAGTCTGAACTGCTCTCTGAAAGTGTATTCTACCTTGCCCCACTCCCCTGCCATATCCCTGTAACCTTACACATTTTTTCTTTTCAGAAACTCAGCAGCATTTGGTACTAAACACAAACGGGACTTTCCTGGTCTGTGTGGCTCATCCACTCAGTCAATAATCTTGTTGAGTTACAGTATTGGAAAGCTGACAAAAACTGTGTAATGAATCTATTCCTCTTATCCATGTTCTATTGTAAATTTAGAATGTCCACACATACACACATATATATATATATGGTTTCATAACCATACATGTAACAAATTAGCACCAAAGTGCAAATTAATATCAACTTATTTTATGGGTGATCTCAACAGATGTTTGTCCTCCTGCTATCTTAGACAATACTGCTATATTCAGAAAATCATGGATGGCTACAGGTCTTAAACAGCCTGATCAGATACTGCACTGCAGCACTGTTGTATCAAGTTCCTGCTGCAGCAGGCACTGGAAGAAATAAATAAACATATTTATAAAGAACAGTTGAAGTACACAGAGGAGACCTTTAACCAATTGTGTCTGTTGCAGTATGTTACGAATTGGAGAAAATTAAGATTAAAAGATGAAATTCGGATAAAAATAAAATAAAATAAAAAAGGGAATTGTTAAGTGCAGCTGTGAGAAGTGGTGTTTTGATATGTGAATTAGCATACCAGTGAGAAAAGCAAGCGTTTACCTATGTAACTAGGGTAGAACAATGGGGTGTAGGAGAGGTGACATCAAGGTGGAGAGATAAGGAAATGGGCACTTATGTGCTAAAAGCCAGGTCTACAGGGTGGATAACACCAAAGGGAAAGAATGATATATCCATAGCACAATAACTGAAGAAAGGCGCACAGCAGAAGCAGCTATCATCACAGCAACAGCCAACTGCAGTAAACAGTCTCCCCTGAAAACAAGTTGGGCGCAACTCAGCAGACAAATGCTAGAGTCCGATTTTGGGCACATTTGGTGTGGTGTTTCTCGACGGTTGCAGTCCTGCTATTCAACTGCACTTTGCTCACCAGCAGGAACGGTTTCTCGCAGATCAGGGTGCCATTTTGACCGGCAGCCTCAATCTTCTTCCCTCCCTTTCAGGCTTTCTCCCCAGCTTCATCGATCCCCCTCCCACCCCCAATCTTATCAAGGCCCCTGGAACCCCCCCCCCCGCGCCTCCCGCACACCCCCTCTCCAATGGGCAAGATCCCCACAGGTCCAAATCCTGGCAGTGCCCTGACACCGACATCCAGGCAGTGCCAGGGAGGCAGTGCAAGGGTGCCTGGGTGGCTTTGCCATGGTGCTAGGCTGGCAGTGCAAAGATGCGCAGGTGGTGTTTATGGTGGACAAGCCACTTTGTCATCTTGTTTTTGGCTATTCTTGAAATTGGCTTTTTGCTCAACTCTCAAAACCAATACTCTCCCTTGAAGATTTATGAAATTAGTATATGCAATACTTGTAGGCTTGAACTGAAATGGAGGACAGACTTTGAAAAGACAAAAGAATATTGAAATAATATGCATGTTAATTAACTGGAATGACAGTAGTGTACTAATGTTCTGATATTTCACATTTTCAATCTGTATTTATGAGGGGATTAATTTTCCCCTTCCACTTTCTTTCCATCTCTCTCTCTTTCTCGGTCTCTCTCACATCACTTTTCTCCTTGTCCAACTCTTCAATTTTCCCTCCCATTTAATCTCCTTATCCCTCATCCTCTCTGTGATCTTCCCTCTCCTTTATTCTTTGCCATTCATGGGTTGGGAATAGAAGCAGATGGGTGAAGTTATTATGTACATTGTCATGGCAGTAATTTTGAATGAGCTGCTTGCTTTTAATAGTTTAACTGTAGAATTATTTTATGGAATAACAAGATAGTTAAACAAAGATTATTTAAGATAGCATGCAGGTGAACTATTGGAAATGTCAGCTTCATGCCATGGCCTTCCTTTTTCATCGACATATCTCTCTCTCCTTTTTATCTCTCTTTCTCTCTCTCATTACTCTGACGGCAGCCATGTTTACAGAACATATTAATTGTTTTTCTACGGATTGATGTTCTTTATGAATTCTGGAAAGAGAAATGGGGTAGGTGATGTAACGATACATGAAAAGGTGGTTTGATTCTCGGGATCTTCAGAAATTCTAAGGAACACAGGTTCAATTTACACGATTTTCTCCAGCTTTATTGCCTCATTGATTATTTTAAATGCACTGAAATAGTTTTTAAACATATATTTAGTCAGTCAGATTTTTGTGGTGATGTAGTTTTTCTTTTAGTTTGCTAATTATTCATTTATATGTGATTTTTAATGAGCAAGCAATGTACCCGCAATTAATTTCTGAATGGACAAGAAGTTTTAATTCAATGGAATTTAAAAGGTCTCGTATCTAAAGGTCTGCCTGAGGTCCCCTTTTCACGAGGTTTCCTGGCACTGGCAGTGCTGGGCATACATCAGCCACAAAATGTAGCACCATTCATCCCTGTTTCTTTTTGCATGTAATAATGAAGCTGCAGTTTGCTTCTATTCGGAGCTTCAATTCTCTTCCCCATTCCTGTTCCGAACGAACAGTGGGACTGAGATTTTATTGCTTTCACAGTCCAGTGCACTCTATCTGTACCAAAGATATACTGGACATTAAAGATGGTTACATGAGGCGCAATTCTCCCAAAAGGGTGCAAAGTCCTCTAGCGAGCGTGTTTAGCTCACAGTACCGCGACACACATGGCTATTCAACGCGATTTGCATTGAATAGGGGGCCTGAAAGGGGAATGTGCGGCGTAGCTTCGTTTTGTACAGTGGGGGGCTCCACTCACTGGAACTCCCCATTGTAGTGAAAAATCGCAACGCCATTTTCAAATGGTGGAGGATCCCCAACTCCCCCGCACTCCGCCAGCACCTACACCAGGCCCGGTCACACGCTAGCAAAAATGGCAGCTTGGCCCCTTGGTTGTGTCAACCTGGCAGTGCCCATGCCAGCTGGCAGTGCCGCCTGGGCACCTTGGCACTGCCAGGCTGCCCCTGCCAGGGTACCCAGGTGGCACCAGCAGTACCGGGGCATCACCCTGGGCTGGGGGTGCCCTGCGTGGATGTTGGGGAGGTTCCCGGGGGGAGGGGACCCTCCCATAGTGCGTTCGGGGGGATGTTAGAGATTGCTTCGGGGGCCTCAGTCATCGGGACGCTATTCTCGCTACACTGGGGAGTTCCGGCGAGCAGAGCTCCCTAGTATACAAAATGGAGCTATGTGCGGCCTTGGCCGCATGTTCCCCGCTGAGGCTCCTTACAGAACACGAGTCGCATTAAATAGCCATGTGTTTCTTGGCGCTGTGAGCTGGGAAACACGCGGCTAAACACACTCGCCATGGGACTTTTCCCATTTAGTTGAATCGAGCCCTACAGTATCTAAGTGTGGCAAGTTTGCCGCAAAATAATATTTCTTAGCAAGCTTTTAAAAAAAAAAAGTAATCCTGTCTCAACACTGTGAATGCACAAAGCTAGACTTAGAAAACCAGCTACATTAAGTTTTCAACAGTTGTAAGGACTGGATAATGATTATAGGAGTTATTCTGTCAGTTAACTAATTTTCTCAGGAACCACTGATCCTATCTCCATTAAAGAAAATCCAGTTTTACTGCAGATCTATTAGCTACATCCAAGAAATAGGGTTAACACTGACGTCTTGGTCAAGTAAACAAACAAAAAAAACATAATTAACAGGGATGTAAAGCTCATTATGCTGGCGTCTGTCAGATGGGGGTCTATTATCCTGTCTGCATACTACAGTTTGAAATTATTAGTGTCCCATTTTAAAGTGGACAGAACTCCCAGAATTGAGCACTGTTGATAAAAAAAGTAATACCAACAGATTGTGTGCTACTCTGCATTATCTATCACCAGATTTTATTTGGGTGAAGCAGAGGTCATAAGGGTTGCAGTATTTGAGAGTTATTTATGTACAGAGAACATAAATAAATCAAAATACATTTGTTCAGTTTTATCTTCCCAGTGTATTATTTCACAAGAACATAATTAGTCAGTTTCACACACACATTTAATGTAATTAAAAAATAATGAACTGCGCATAAAAAAGCAAACAATGTACACCAATTAATATTCAGTGACAGACATTCTTCTTTATCGTTTGAGCGAAGCAGATCACCTGCCCTTCGTAGAACCTCTTCAATTATCATTGCATCGATTTCACGGTGTTGTGAATAACAGCAATAATTATTGGGTGGGGGCGGTGTGGGTGGGTGAATTTAACTTGGGCTGGATGATGTAAACAGGGTGGCAATGGACTGAAGATGGCTCACTGTCCATTTACGAGGTGCACCGAGCTTTGCCACTATCAAAGGGGCCTTCTGCAGATCATCCATAGAATCTGGCTGTCTCAGGTAGTAGATTTGATATGCAAAGCAAGGTCCTAAGACACACATCGATAGAATCCCTACAGCGCGCGGGAAGCCACTTGTCCATCAAGTCTGCACCGATCCTCTAAAAAACCACTCTACCTTGGCCCACTTCCCCACCCTATCCCCATGCATTGATCATGGCCAATCCACTGAAACAGCACATCTTTGGACTGTGGGAGGAAGCCAGAGCACCCAGAGGAAACCTATGCAGACACGAGAGAGAATGTGCAAACTCCACACAGTTTGCATTGTATGAAAGACTTAATGCTACTGCAGAAGAGGTGCAAAAAAGTAAATTTAAATTTATTTTTGTGCTGTCTGACGATTAAGACCTTCTTGATGGCTAGGATGAACTCCAAACTACCTGATATTGAACAGGTCCAGTGCTACTGAGATGCAGTGGGGTGGAGGTACTAAGAGTGCCTAAGCATTGTCAAGGAGTTCTTGCTGGAAAGTAGACATTTAGGTGTGACAGCAAAAAAAAAAAAAAAAGCGCTCAACTATAATAGCCTCCACAGCCAAATAAACCTCTGATATTGGTTAAGATCAGACATAAAAATAAACATTAGAAGCAAGGTATCAAAAGGCAGGGTGGAATTAATCATCGGGGTTAAAATGTGTCTTGGGCAGGAGTAGAAAATGAAGGCTAATGAATCATTAGCCGATTTTACGCCCAATCCAATTTTTTTTCTCATTTAACATAAGAACATAAGAACTAGGAGCAGGAGTAGGCCATCTGGCCCCTCGAGCCTGCTTCGCCATTCAATGAGATCATGGCTAATCTTTTGTGGACTCAGCTCCACTTTCCGGCCCGAACACCATAACCCTTAATCGCTCGGGAGTCTTGTTCGTTATCGGAATTTAATTCAATTGATAAAATATCAGTACATTGGGCTACCGATCTAGCTATTGCCTGCTTTGCACTACTACCCAAAACTAATTTGCATCCCTATAGGAGTGCCGAGATGAAAACATGACTGCAATAAATTATAATTATTGGGAACACTCTTGTCTTTTGCCAGTATTTTGCAAAAGAACTTCTAGCCCCAGCATTAATCCCCAACAGATAATTCCCTGATAAATTTGCAATAATTAACCTCTGACTGACCTCGCTCTAATAACTTACATGAACAATTATAGTTATTGCTTGGAGAAAATGGACTCAAAGAATAATAAATATGAAACTGTATAGACATTACAAAATATAGAGATATCTGGGAGTGAGTTTAAAGCTACAAAACCAGTGTTATGATTCAGATGACTACCCAAGCATTCTCTCATGGTTTATGGTTTCACTTGAACTGCAAAATTAAATTACTGCCTTGTAATCACTTCCAGGCAGTGTAAATGGTAACCATGACCAACTTTCATTTCAGACTAATATCTTTACAAAATCAACAGCTCTCTGGTGTTTACAGGGCTACAATTATTTTGATTTTTTGTTGCTCTGTGGGCATTAAAACATTAATTACAGTGCTTGGAATTCTGTAGAAATACGTTGAATATTCTCTGCTCATATTTAGAGCAACACCTAAATTTCTGATAGTATGACGGACATTGACATAGTTTAAATCTAGCTAACAGCACTCTCCATTAAAGCAGAGAACTACATGGTATGAAACATCCACTCCTCCTTCAGAGTTTTCTCTGCAACTTCATTCAGAGCTATGTGGAGATAAATGATACGGGGGAGGTTTTGGCAGCTACAGTATGGGAGGCGTTGAAGGTAGTGGTGAGAGTGGAGTTTATTTCGATACAGGCACACAGGGAGAAGGCGGAGATGGATAGGTTAGTGGAGGAGATTCTCCAGGTGGACTGGAGGTACTTTGAAGCCCCGGAGGCGGGGCTGTTGAAGGAGCGGCAGAAGCTGCAGATGGAATGCTATCTACGGGAAACACTGGTTTTCCCAGGTAGCTGGGAAGGGCGGTGTACGAATATGAGGAGATGGCTAGCAGGATGCTAGCAAACCAGTTGAGGAGGCAGGAGGCAGCGAGGGAGGATTGGGAAAGTAAAGATCAAAAGGGGGAATACGATCTTGGATCCAGTAGGGGTGAACCGGGTGTTCAGCGACTTTTATTGCAGGTTATACGAGTTGGAACCCCAGCTGGGGCGGAGGCGATAAGGAGTTTTTAAGAGGGATTAGAGTTTCTGAGGGTGAAAGAAGAGCCTAGGGGCCCCAATTGGGCTGGTTGAAGTGATGAAGGGGTTGGAGGCAATGCAGTTGTGCAAGGCCCCGGGGCCGGATGGGTACCCTGTAGAGATTTACAAAAGGTTATCGGGTGTGCTGGGGCCCCTGTTGGTAAGGGCGTTTAATGAGGCTAGAGAGCGAGGGGTGCTCCCCCCGATGATGTCACAGGCCTCAATTTCTCTCATCCTGAAGCGGGAAAAGGACCCGGAACAATGTGGGTCGTACAGGCCAATCTCCCTGCTAAATGTAGATGCCAAGCTATTGGCCAAGATCTTGGCCTCGAAAATAGAGATTGTGTGCCAGGGGTGATTGTGAAGGGGAGACATTCGGCGGCGAATATTGGAAGGCCTTTGAATGTGACAATAATGCCCTCCGAGGGAAGAGAATTGGAGGTGATGGTCGCCATGGATGTGGAAAAGGCCTTTGATCAGGTGGAGTGGGAATATTTGTGGGAGGTCCTGGGGCGGTTTGGGTTTGGGCAGGGTTTTGTGGACTGGGTCCGGTTGCTGTACCAGGCATCGGTGTTGAGTGCGCGGACGAACCAGGTCAGCTTGGGTTATTTTAGGCTGAACCGGGGACGAGGCAGGGGTGTCCACTCTCCCCACTGCTGTTTGCCTTGGATATAGAGCCACTGGCAATGGCACTGAGAGCATCAAAGGACTGGTAGGGGATAGAACGGGGGGGGGGGGGGGGGGGCTCGCTATATGTGGACAACCTGCTTTTGTATATTTCTGACCCGCTGGAGGGCATTGGAGGGATTATGGAGATCAGAGGAAATCGGCCGGTTTTCAGGATATAAATTGAATATGGGTAAAAGCGAGGTCTTTCCGATTCAAGCATGGGGACAGGAGAGGAGATTGGGGGAGATGCCGTTCAAGGTGGTGGGAGGGAGCTTCGGTATCTGGGTATCCAGGTGGCGGGGAGTGGGAGCAGCTGAATATGCTGAATCTGGCTCGGTTGGTGGAGTAGATGAAGGGGGACTTCAGAAGGTGGGATATGCTCCCGTTGTCACTGGCAGGGAGGGTGCAGACGGTGAAGATGACAGTTCTCCTGAGGTTTTTGTTTATATTTCAGTGCTTGCCTATTTCTATCCCCAAGGTTTCTTTAAGAGGGGTATGGGTCGTGAGGAGCTGGATTGAAAAAGGAAATGGCTAGTCGTCAAGGGGGGGGGGGGTAAAGAGCCCCCCGACCCGGTTGATCACGTGGAATGTGAGAGGGCTGAACGGGCCGATTAAGAGGGCACGGGTACTCGTACACCTAAAGAAACTTAAGGCAGATGTGGTTATGCTTCAGGAGACGCATCTGAAGCTGATAGACCAGGTTAGATTTCGCAAAGGATGGGTGGGGCAGGTGTTTCATTTGGGCTAGATGCAAAAAACAGGGGGGTGGCCATACTAGTGGGGAAGCATGTAATGTTTGAGGCAAAGACTATAGTGGCGGATAGTGGGGGCAGATACGTGATGGTGAGTGACAAACTGCAAGGGGAGGCGGTGGTATTAGTGAACGTGTATGCCCCAAACTGGGATGATGCCAATTTTATGAGGCGTATGTTAGGACGAATCCCAGACCTAGAAGTGGGGAAGTTGGTAATGGGTGGAGACTTTAATACGGTGCTGGACCCAGGGCTGGACAGATCGAGGTCCAGGACCGGAAGGAGGCCGGCTGCAGCTAGGGTGCTTAAGGATTTTATGGAGCAGATGGGAGGAGTAGATCCCTGGAGATTTAGTAGACCTAGGAGTAAGGAGTTTTCGTTTTTCTCCTATGTACACAAAGTATTTTCACGAATAGATTTTTTTGTTTTGGGAAGGGCACTGATCCCAAAGGTGACGGGGACGGAGTACACGGCTATAGCCATCTAGGATCATGCTCCACACTGGGTGGACCTGGAGATAGGGGAAGAAAAACAACAGCTTCCACCCTGGAGAATGGACATGGGATTATTGGCAGATGAGGGGGTGTGTTTAAGGGTGAGGGGGTGTATTGAAAGGTACTTGGAACTTAATGATAATGGGGAGGTACAGGTGGGAGTGGTCTGGGAGGCACTGAAGGCAGTGGTTAGAGGAGAGCTGATATCTATTAGGGCACATAAAGGAAAGCAGGAGGGTAGGGAAAGGGAGCGGTTGTTGAAAGAACTTCTGAGGGTGGACAGACAATACGCGGAGGCACCGGAGGAGGGACTGTACAGGGAAAGGCAAAGGCTACATGTAGAATTTGACTTGTTGACTACGGGTAATGCAGAGGCACAATAGAGGAAGGCACAGGGTGTACAGTATGAATATGGGGAGAAGGCGAGTAGGTTGTTGGCCCACCAACTGAGGAAAAGGGGAGCAGCGAGGGAGATAGGGGGGGTGAGAGATGAGGAGGGAGAGATAGAGCGGGGAGCGGAGAGAGTGAATGGAGTGTTCAAGGCATTTTATGAAAGATTATATGAAGCTCAGCCCCCGGACGGGAAGGAGAGAATGATGTGCTTTCTGGATCAGCTGGAATTTCCTAAGGTGGAGGAGCAGGAGAGAGTGGGGCTGGGAGCACAGATTGAGACGGAGGAAGTAGTGAAAGGGATTGGGAGCATGCAGGCGGGGAAGGCCCTGGGACCAGACGGATTCCCAGTTGAATTCTATAAGAAATATTTGGACTTGCTGGCCCCGCTACTGATGAGAACCTTTAATGAGGCGAGGGAAAGGGGGCAGCTGCCCCCGACTATGTCAGAGGCAACGATATCGCTCCTCCTAAAGAAGGAAAAAGACCCACTGCAATGCGGGTCATACAGGCCCATTTCCCTCCTGAATGTGGATGCTAAGATTCTGGCCAAGGTAATGGCAATGAGGATAGAGGATTGTGTCCCGGGGGTGGTCCATGAGGACCAAACTGGGTTTGTGAAGGGTAGACAGCTAAATACAAATATACGGAGGCTGTTAGGGGTAATGATGATGCCCCCACCAGAGGGGGAAGCGGAGATAGTGGTGGCGATGGATGCCGAGAAAGCATTTGATAGAGTGCTTTCTATCAAGCACTCTATCTTGATTATTTGTGGGAGGTGTTGAGGAGATTTGGCTTTGGGGACGGGTATATCAGGTGGGTACAGTTGCTGTATAGGGCCCCGATGACGAGCGTGGTCACGAATGGATGGGGGTCTGACTATTTTCGGCTCCTTAGAGGGACGAGGCAGGGATGTCCTCTGTCCCCGTTATTGTTTGCATTGGCGATTGAACCCCTGGCCATAGCACTGAGGGGTTCCAGGAAGTGGAGGGGAGTACTTAGGGGGGGGGGGAGAAGAACACCGGGTATCTCTGTATGCGGATGATTTGTTGCTATATGTGGCGGACCCGGCGGAGGGGATGCCAGAGATAATGCGGATACTTGGGGAGTTTGGGGATTTTCCAGGGTATAAACTGAACATGGGGAAAAGTGAGTTATTTGTGGTGCACCCGGGGAGCAGAGCAGAGAGATAGAGGATTTACCGTTGAGGAAGGTAACAAGGGACTTTTGGTACCTGGGGATCCAGATAGCCAAGAATTGGGGTACATTACATAGGCTTAATTTAACACGGTTGGTGGAACAGATGGAGGAGGATTTCAAGAGATGGGACATGGTGTCCCTGTCATTGGCAGGTAGGGTGCAGGCGGTTAAAATGGTGGTCCTCCCGAGATTCCTTTTTGTGTTCCAGTGCCTCCCGGTGGTGATCACGAAGGCTTTTTTCAAAAGAATTGAGAAGAGCATTATGAGTTTTGTGTGGGCTGGGAAGACCCCGAGAGTGAGGCGGGGATTCTTGCAGCGTAGTAGGGACAGGGGGGGGCTGGCACTACCGAGCCTAAGTGAGTACTACTGGGCCGCCAATGTTTCAATGGTGTGTAAGTGGATGGGAGAAGGGGAGGGAGCGGCGTGGAAGAGATTGGAGAGGGCGTCCTGCAGGGGGACTAGCCTGCAAGCAATGGTGACGGCGCCGTTGCCGTTCTCACCAAAGAAATACACCACCAGCCCGGTGGTGGTGGCTACATTGAAAATTTGGGGGCAGTGGAGACGGCATAGGGGAGGGACGGGAGCTTCGGTGCGGTCCCCGATAAGAAACAATCATAGGTTCGTTCCGGGGAGAATGGATTGGGGATTTGGAGCATGGCAAAGAGCTGGGGTAGTACAACTAAGAGATCTATTTGTAGATAGGACGTTTGCGAGTCTGGGAGCGCTGACGGAGAAATATGGGTTGCCCCAAGGGAATGCATTTCGGTATATGCAATTGAGGGCTTTTGTGAGGCAACAGGTGAGGGAATTCCCGCAGCTCCCGACGCAGGAAGTGCAGGATAGAGTGATCTCAGAGACATGGGTGGGGGACGGTAAGGTGGCGGACATATACAGGGAGATGAGGGACGAGGGGGAGATCATGGTAGATGAGCTGAAAGGGAAATGGGAAGAAGAACTGGGGGAGGAGATTGAGGAGGGGCTGTGGGCTGATGCCCTACGTAGGGTAAACTCATCGTCCTCGTGTGCCAGGCTAAGCCTGATACAATTTAAGGTGCTACACAGGGCGCATACGACTGGAGCACGGCTTAGTAAATTTTTTGGGGTAGAGGATAGGTGTGCGAGATGCTCGAGAGGCCCAGCGAATCACACCCACATGTTCTGGTCATGCCCGGCACTACAGGGGTTCTGGGTGAGGGTGGCAAAGGTGCTTTCGAAAGTGGTGGGGGTCCGGGTCGAACCAAGCTGGGGGTTGGCTATATTTGGGGTTGCAGAAGAGCCGGGAGTGCAGGAGGCAAGAGAGGCTGACCTGTTGGCCTTTGCGTCCCTTGTAGCCCGGCGCAGGATATTGTTAATGTGGAAGGAAGCCAAACCCCCGGGTGTGGACACCTGGATAAACGATATGGCAGGGTTTATAAAGTTAGAACAGATTAAGTTTGTGTTAAGGGGTTCGGCTCAGGGGTTCACCAGGCGGTGGCAACCGTTCGTCGACTACCTCACAGAAAGATAGAGGGAATGGAAAAGAAGTAGACAACAGCAGCAACCCAGGGGGAGGGGGGGGAGAAAGGCGGGGGGGGGGAGGGAATCGGACGGACTCTCAGGGATGTTATTGTATATGTATAGGTATTTGGTATATGTAATTGTATATTGGATTGTTGGATTGTATTTTTGGAGAGTATTTATTTTGGACAAGGCAGTTGCCATTTAGTTTTGTTTTTGTTTATATATTACTTATTTATTTGTTTAAAACTGGCCACGGTTATTTATATTGCTTTATTGTTGTGTAAAAGAAACACTACGTATTGTTATGTTTGGCCAAAAAACTTGAATAAAATATATTTAAAACAAAAAGAGGGGTATGGGTCAGTGACATGGCCGAGTTTCTCAGGCTTGAGAATATCAAGTTCGCCCTGAGGGGATCAATGCTAGAATTTGCCCGGAGGTGGTAACCATTTAACGACAACTTCTTCGGGGAAAACTAAGCTGTCAGCGGGGGGAGGGGGTGTAAAAGGAAAGAGGGAGGCATATGGGGTTGGATGAGTTGGGAAATAGTGGGAAAGGGGAATTGTGTATGCATGGATGTAAGCCATGTTGGCTGGGTTTGGTTGTTGGTTGGGTGGGTATTATTTACTCTTAAAAATTGTTAAAATTATATATGCCTTAATGAAAATATTTTTTAAAAACAGTGCAACTTCTTTGGAGTGACAATCAGCATCGATTATGGGGGGGGGGGGGGGGGAAGCAGTCGGGTCGATAGTGACCTTGGGTCGGGGGTGGGAGGTCGGTTGCGCCTGCGGGGAGGGGAGGTCGGGCCTGCGGGGAGGGGTGGGGAACACCATGGGATAAGGGTGGTTAGTTTGGCGGGGGGTGGGGGGGGGGAAATGTCAGTCTGGGTCTTTACAGTAATTATCCATAAGTTAGAAGAGATTTCAATTCTTCTAACTTCTTCTGAGTAACTATTGGTGTAACCCTGTCAGAACCATGTGAAGTTTGTGATCTAAATCACTTTTTCAGATGGTTCCCAGCAGCAGCACCCTCCCTCCCTGCCAAGTTATAGGACTGTTTCCTTAGGAGACCTTAAAAGAAAATGCACTGATACATACAGCTGTAATTAAACTTGCCTAAACTGAATTAATATTCTACAATTTATATTACCTTTTCGAACAATGATTGTTCAGGATGTAGCTTTGAAACTTCTGGAGAAAACTGGAACTCCAGTGAAACATGAATGTTAAAGGCCTGGTTATACAAGCTTCCATAGCACTTTCTTAGGCAAATATTATGCATACTGTACTACACAGTAACTTAGTTTTTGAACTTGTGTAATCCTGGCATGTACTTGCATGTATAAAAACTACTGTTGATCTTTGTGGAGTCAGGTATCAGTAATGATGTACTTTAATAATTTGAAAAGCTGCTAAGGTATAAAGAAAGAAAATCAAAGAAACAAATATCACAACACACATGAAAAAATGTGAAATAAGGCAAGGAAAATCTACTTTCAGTCATAAGCAAACTCACCTCCTCAGGTGTTGTTGTCTAAATAGCAGAAAGAAAAGCAAAATTGAAAGAGGTAGTTTAATGAAAGAAAGTTGCAACAGTAAACAAGTAAATCAGATACACAAGTTGCAAAGTGAAAGCTCATTGAAAAACTGTAAATCAGGGAAATGTTTTACACATTGAACAAAACTTGCATAGCATTAAGCAGTTAGATAAGCGATAGCATAGACGGATATAAAACTGTATTTAACATGGTGCTTCAGTAGCTCTTTCTTGTACCGTTTCAAATTTATTTTAAAATGTCAACAGCCTCATCAGTGTCACGGATAGGACAATAGCACTTTAACTAATAAAAAATAGTTAAGCCATTTGCTAATACTGTGCACTTTGGTTCTCATTACTCTGGTATAAATAGCAAATATTTTCTCTGTGACAGATATTTGAAATCTTTTTTCACGAATGTGGAATTAATACATGCTTATCGATAATTTGTGCCTTTATGATACTTAGAAAAATGTAAATAGGTCAAACAACAGTCATGATTAGATCAACGGTATATTTACACTACCACAATTTGAAATGAGACGACGTTGTCATGGTCATGGGTAGGGATTTATGCCACAGTATGGTCAATATTAAATTTCAGCCTGAAATAAGGACATTTCCTACATCACATTTCCCACACCATTGTGGGGAGGGAGGGGATTTTCCAGCCACTCTTGCCAGTAGGATCTTCCGGTTCCAACAGTGAATTCCATTGACAGTGGCAGGGCCCGAAGATCCAACCACTGGCCAATGGCAGGTCACGTCCCACCGAGAAACACGCCGCGAGGGGCGTGGAAAATTCTCGTTCCCCATCTGTTCTGTGAACACCCACACTAATTGTGGACAAATTAGGGTAGTTGTGTACCTGTATATATTTATATTACACTTGCAATTATAATGGAAAATAGTAGGGCACCTTGAAGGTAACAAAGGGTGTTGCAGTGACGTTACAGGATGTTGGTACACGGGAACAACACCAGCACCTCCAAGTTTCCCTCCAATCACAAGCCATCCTCACTTGGAAATATATTGGTGTTCCTTTGTCATTGCTGGGTTAAACTCCTGGAATTCCCAAACTAACAGCCCAGTGGGATACCTTTGCCAAATTCACTGCAGCCAACACCACCTTCTCAAGAGCAATTCAGGAAAGGTAATAAATGCTGACCTTTCCAACGATAACCAACGAACGAATGAAAAAAAAATGATTAAGAATGTATAAATTCAGGCTTCAATCAGAATTTCAGCCAAACACAAAACAATAAAAAGATGACGCATAAATTACGAAAAGCAATATAAAATCTGCATTAGTTGTTGGTCTTAGTATGCTGGAAAAGAGCTTGAATTAATTCAAAACTGATGAATGATATTCAAATGTTTTATGAGTTATTTGAACTCCAAGATTGTGTGTTCGCCATATAATCTAAATCAGTAAATGTTATATATTTTGCACAGAGCTTCTCTTCTATGTGAAAATTTACTTCTTTTTGTAACTGCCAATAACAAGTTATCATATCATCACTCATGATGATTACAGAAGTAAGGATCTTATATGAATGCACATTTTTAAGCTATAGAACCAAATATTTGTGGAATTTATGGGAACGGGCAAGGTAGCTGTACAGTCCTCACATGCTTGCTGGGATTTTCTGCAGTGAGTGCTATTTATTTATTTTCTCTGAGATCCATATTCAAACTGGGCTCAAATCTGAGAGCTCACCAATGGAGCGGAGCAGAAAGCCGTATCGGAACATAGGAAACAGGAGCAGGAGTAGACCATTCAGCCTCTTGGATCCTACTCTGCCATTCTAATAGATCTTGGTGAATCTTCTACCTCAATGCCATTTTCCTGCACTATCCCCATACCCTTTGGTATCTTTAGTATCTAGCAGCTATCAATCTCTATCTTGAACATACTCAATGATTGAGCTTCCAAAGCCCTCTGGGATAGAGAATTCAGAAGATTCACCCTCTGAGTGAAGAAATTCCTCCTTATCTCAGTTCTGAATGGCTTGCCCCTTATTCTGAGACTATGTCCCTTCGTTTGAGATCTTCCCCAGCCAGGGAAATAATCCTGGCTGCATCTACCCTGTCTAGCCCTGTAAGAATGTCGTATGCTTCAATGGGATCACCTCTCATTCTTTTAAACTATAGAGTTAATTGGGCCAGTCTACATAATCTCTCCTCATAGGACAATCCCAGGGATCAGTCTGGAGCACCTCTGATGCACTCCCTCAAAGGAAGTATATCCATCCTTAGGTAAGGACACTAAAACTGTACACAATACTCCAGGTGCCGTCTCACCAAGTTTCGACACAATTGCAGGAAGACTTATTTACTCCTGTACTCAAATCTTCTTGCAATAAAGGCCAACATACCATTTACCTTCAGAATTGCTTGGGTTACCTGAACATCACTTTCAATGACTTATGAGTGCCCAGATCCCTTCAGATATCAACACTTGCCAATGCCACTCCATTTAAGAAATACTGTGCATTTCTGTACTTCCTTTATTTTCTTTAAAGTATTTTTTTTTGGAGTTTTAACAAAATATCAAAATGAAGAGAAGATAGAACAAGCAGAGAAAAAAGAAAAAAATAGCAACAATCGAATTAGCACATTATTTACAGGTTGTCACAACATCTGTGACCCTAGTCCCCACGGTCGTGTTTCCTTATTTATTTATGTTTTTATTGAGTTTTTGGTATACAAAACAGATATAAATATGAACAGTCGGAGATTAAAAAAAGAGAAAGAAAAAAGTAAAAGTGAAACTATTTACACTTAGATCGGCTTCAGCTATTTACATACATACATCGTAATTTTGTTTCTTTTTCCTCCTTACAGTATTTGTGACAATTGTGGTCCCCTATATTTCACTTCCCACCGGTTTTCTCTTTGGTTTTTTTCCTCCTTTGGTTCAAGTGGTTGCACCTGCCCTCCTCATGTCTCTCTTGTTGGGCTTGGTTGAGTTCCAAGTTTCCCTGCCCACCCCCATCTTCTTTACTGTGTCGTGGCTACCCCCTCCTGTTCTTTGGCTTCCTAGTTGTTGGCTACAAACAGATCTTCGAACTACCAAGTGAATGGCTTCCTCATTTTGTGGAAGCCTTCTACCGATCCCCGGATGGCGAATTAAATTTTCTCCATTTAGAGAAATTCAGTTTTGGGTGGTGCTGCTGACCGCCAGTCGAGCAGGATTCTCCGGCAGCTGATTAGGGAGGCAAAGGCAAGGGCGTCGGCCCTCCTCCCCATGAAGAGAACTGGCTGTTCTAAGCCCCGAAGATTACTACTCTCGGGCATGGCTCCACCCTCATCCCCACCACCTTGGGCATTGCCTCGAAGAAGGCTGTCCAATACCCAGCAAGTCTGGGGTAAGATCAGAACATGTGGGCGTGGTGGGGCCGCCTTGGCAACGTTAGCATCAACCCTCCACTTCGGGGTAGAACTTGCTCATTTGGGTTTTGATTAAGTGGGCTCTGTGTACCACACTTAACTGCATGAGGCTTAGCCTTGCGCGTGTAGAGGTGGAGTCTACCCTGTGCAGTGCTTTGCTCCAGAGTCCCCACCCTATTTCAAACCCCAAGTCCTCCTCCCACTTCTTCCTTGTCTCATCCAGTTGGGGGTTGGCCCCCTTAGCAGTCGACCGTACGTCACCCTAAGATGCCCGCGTCCAACAGGTCCCTGGCAGTGATTGTCGTGGTGGCCGTGGATGCATCCTTGTTTCCCTTCGTAGGAAATGTTTGATTTGTAGGTTACCGAGTTTGTTGCTCCCCAGTCAGCTGGAACCTTTGTGCAGATGGGGGCTTGTCGGACATTTCGGTTAACCCGAAATGCTGCCGCAGTCGGTTCCACAAGCAGAGTGTTGCTACCACCACTGGGCTCAGTGAATATTTATTGGGTGGGGATGGCAGTGCTAACTTCCTTGCTATTTCGCGGGTCCGAGATGCAGCCTTCACTTTGTTGAATTCAGCCCGGTACTTGGCCTGGTCTGCCCCAATGTTCTGATAGACCGGATCTTGTGATCTTCCCAGTTACAGTTTTTGCATTGCCTGGCCCAATGCAGGATTCTTTCCCGGTCTTTGCAATTATCGCACTCAGCTGTTCCCTGGTTCGGGCTTTGGTCGGAGCACCTGGTGCGCTCTGTCGATTTCTGGTGGGTTGGAGAAGCTATCCCTTCCCCAAGTTACCCAGCATTTGGACCACAGTCTGTGGGGTTTCTACCTTCAATCCTCTCCGGTAGGCCCATGATTTGTCGATTTTGCCGCCTCGATCGGTTCTCCTGGTGTTCGGCTTTGCCCCTCAGGTTGCCTTGTGTCACGACCAGCCTTAGCACCTCCTTTTCCATGGCAATGATTCAGTCGACCTGGTCGGTTGCAGCCCTTTCCAGATCTTTAATTGTTGCCTCCTGGGCTTCCTGTCGCTTTTTGGCTTCGTCCAGGGCCACCTGCATGGTCGCCAGAGCTTCGACCACCGAGCTTGTATGTCCGATTTGGTTTCTTCTTGATGTTCCCTCAATTTTCTCGAGAGTAACATCCTCCACCCATCCCCTGGTGTGTGTGCACGGGGGGGCTTCTCTTGTAGTGAGTCAGTCCCTCTTGCTCTGGCGAAGTCAGAGTTTCGCCGCCTTGTGTGTCAGCCATTTAGGTTATTTGCAGTTTGTCCAGGGTTTTTCCACTCCTGGTCTCCACTCATCCTCTGGACTAGCTGTTGTTTGGCATCCTTTCCTCTTTCTGTGTTTTGTTCGTGGTTTGGGGATGAGTGGCCGTTTTTCGGGCAAAAAGTGATTATTTTACAGGTTCGTGGGAGAAGAGCCACCTGATGTGCGGCTTTTCAGCACATCCCCGTCACTGGAAGTTGCATTTCTGTATTTCCTACTGAAGTGGATAACTTCTCATTTTTCCAGAGAATATTACATCTGCCATGTTGTTGCCACTCACTTAGCTTTTCTAAATCCCCTTGAAGTCTATTTGCATCTTCCTCAGAACTCAGATTCCCACCTAGTTTAGAGTCATCAGCAAATTTGGAAATATTACATTTGGTCTCCACATCCAAATCATTGATATAGGTTGTGAATAGCTTTGGTCCAAGGTCTTATCCTTGCAGTACCCCGCTGGTCACAGCCTGCCAACCTGAAAATTACCCATTTATTCTTACTCTGTCCATTAACCAATTTTCAATCTATGTCAGTATTATCCTCTCAATCCCACGCACTCTAATTTTACTGACTAACATCCTGTGTGGGGCATTATCAAAAAAAGCCTTCTCAAAATCCAAATACACCACATCCACTGGTTCCCCTTTTCTATTCTGCTAGTCATGTCCTCAAAAATCTCATGTTTCTCAAACATGATTTCCCTTTCATGAATTCCTGCTGACTCTGCCCAGTCCTACCATTATTTTTGAAGTGTCCAGTTATCGCATCCTTTCCAATAGATTATAGCAGTTTCCCTACTAATGAAGGCTAAGAGTTCTGTAGTTCACGGTTTTCTCTCTCCCTCCTTTTTTGCTACTTTCCAAACTAGCACAGTGGTTAGCACTGTTGCTTCACAGCTCCAAGGTCCCAGGTTCGATTCCCGGCTTGGGTCACTGTCTGTGCGGAGTCTGCACGTTCTCCCCGTGTGTGCTTGGGTTTCCTCCGGGTGCTCCGGTTTCCTCCCAGTCCAAAGATGTGCATGTTAGGTGGATTGGTCATGCTAAATTGCAGCAGGGTAGCATAGTGGTTAGCACAATTGTGGATTGGCCATGCTATTTTGGCCCTTAGTGTCCAAAATTGCCCTTAGTATTGGGTGGAGTACTGGGTTATGGGGATAGGGTGGTGGAGGTGTGGGCTTGGGTAGGGTGCTCTTTCCAAGAGCCGGTGCAGACTCGATGGGCCGAATGGCCTCCTTCTGCACTGTAAATTCTATGATTCTATGATTCACAGCACCAGGGATCCAGGTTGGGTCACTATCTGTGGGGAGTCTGCACGTTCTCCCCGTGTCTGCGTAGGTTCCTCCGGGTGCTCCGGTTTCCTCCCATAAGTCCCGAAAGACGTGCTTGTTAGGTGAATTGGACATTCTGAATTTTTCCTCAGTGTACCAGAACAGGCGTCGGAGTGTGGCGAATACGGGATTTTCACAGTAACTTCATTGCAGTGTTAATGGAAGCCTACTTGTGATACTAATAAAGATTATTATTGACTGCAGGGACCATTCCAGAATCTACAAAACTTTGGAAGATGACCACCAACGCATCCACCATCTTTACAGCCATCTCTTTCAACGCTCTGGAATGTAGATCACCAGGTCCAGAGGATTTATCAACTTTCAGCAAAATTAATTTCTTCAGTACTACTTTTTTTACCAACACTTAATTTCTTTCCTCATTCACACTGGCACTTTGGTTCTCTAGAATTCCTGAGAAGATTTTTTGTATCTTCCTTCGTGAAGATGCAAAGTATTTGTTTTGTTTCTCTGGCGTTTCATTATTCTCCTTTACACGTCTTCTGACTCAGCCTGTAGTAGGTCCATTAAACTTTGCCTTTTTACAACCCTGTTTTTATGTTTCTCACTGGTTTACCTTCATTTTCTGTTTTATTTTTCTTCATTGGTTTCTTGAATTTTGTGGGCAGCACTATAGCACAGTGGTTAGCACAGTTGATTCACAGCTCCAGGGTCCCAGGTTCAATTCCCCGCTATATTACTAATAAAATCTTAAATTACCCAAGTTTCGAAAGACAAATGGGAAAACTACTCACTAACCAATCAACCAATATGTATTGAATACATACTTTGGTTCTGTCTTCACAAATGAGGACACAAATCAGATCCCAGAAATGTTGGAGAATGAAAGGGATGTGAGAGGGAAGAACTGAGGGAGATCAACATTAGTAGAGAAATGGTGCTGGGAAAACTGATGGGATTGAAGGTGGATAAATCCCCAGGGCCTGAGAATCTGGATCCCAGAGTGCTTAAGGAGGTGGCTCTGGAAATAGTGGATGCATTGGTGGTCATCTTCCAGGATTCTATAGACTCTGGAACTGTCCCTGCAGATTGGAGGGTAGCTCACATCATTCCGATATTCAAAAAGGGAAGTAGAGAGAAAGCAGGGAATTATAGACCAGTAAGCCGAACATCGGTAGTGGGGAAAATGCTTGAATCCATTATCAAGGACTTTATAGCGGAACATTTAGAAAGCAGTGGCAGGATCAGTCAGAAGCAGCATGGATTTACGAAGGGAAAATCATGCTTGACAAACCTGTTGGAATTCTTTGAAGAGGTAACCAGTATAGTCGACAAGGGGGAGCCAGTCGATGTGGTATATTTGGACTTTCAGAAGGCGTTTAACAAAGTCCCATATAAGAGATTATTGTGCAAAATTAAAGCTCATGGGACTGGGGGAATGTATTGAGGTGGATAGAAAACTGGTTGGCAGAGAGGAAACAAAGAGTAGGGATTAATGGGTCCTTTTCAAATTGGTAGGCAGTAACTAGTGGGGTACCACAGGGATCAGTGCTGGGACCCCAGCTATTCACAATATATATTAATGATTTGTATGAGGGAACAAAATGTAACATCTCAAAGTTTGCAGATGATACCAAATTAGGTGAGAGGGTGAATTGTGACGAGGATGCAGGGATCCTACAGCATGATCTGGCCAGGTTGGGCGAGTGGGCAAATCAATAGCAGATGCAGTATAATTTGGATAAGTGTGAGGTTATTCACTTTGGAAGCAACAATAGGAAGGCAGATTACTACCTGAATGGTTATAAATTGGGAGTGGAGTGTGCAGCGGGACCTGGGTGTCCTTGTGCACCATTCGCTGAAGGTAAGCATGCAGGTGCAGCAGGCGGCAAAGAAGGCTAATGGTATGCTGGCCTTCATTGCAAGAGGTTTTGAGTATAGAAGCAGGGATGTGTTGCTGCAATTGTACAGGGCCTTGGTGAGGCCACACTTGGGAGTATTGTGTGCAGTTTTGGTCTTCTTCTCTGAGGAAGGATGTTCTTGCTCTCAAGGGAGTGCAGCGAAGGTTTACCAGACTGATTCCAGGATGGCAGGACTGTTTTATGAGGAGAGATTGACTAGGTTGGGATTATTCTCGCTGGAGTTCAGAAGAATGAGGGGGGATCTCATAGAGACTTATAAAATTCTAACAGGACTAGAAAGGGTAGATGCAGGGAAGATGTTACCAATGATGGGTGTGTCCAGAACCAGGGGTCACAGTCTGAGGATTCAGGGTAAACCATTTTGGACAGATAAGGAGACATTTCTTCACACAAAGAGTGGTGAGCCTGTGGAATTCATTACCACAGGAAATAGTTGATGCTAAAACTTTGAATATATTCAAGAGGCAGCTGGATATAGCACTTGGAGAGAATGGGATCAAAGGCTATGGGGAGAAAGCAGGTTTAAGCTATTGAGTTGGATGATCAGCCGTGATGAATGGCAGAGCAGGCTCTAAGGGCCAAAAGGCCTCCTCCTGCTCCTATCTTCTATGTATCTATGGAACCACCTGTTTTTCTGTGGTGCACATTTTTGAGATTTTTCTCACAACGCTGGCGGTCTGCTGTGGAACCAGGGTTAGGATAGCTCTTTTCGATGCTGCTATCTGTCTCTGGATTTTCCTCTCGTCTGCTCTTTTAGATGCTGCTGTCTGTTTCCAAGCCCTATTCTCCCTCTCCCTTTTAGATGCTGCTGTCTGTTTCCAGGCCCTCTTCTCTCTCTCGCTCTTTTGGGTGCTGCTGTCTGTTTCCAAGCCCTCTTCTCTCTCTCTCTCTTTTAGATGCTGCTGACTGTTTCCAAGCTCTCTTCTCTCTCTTTTAGGTGCTGCTGTCTGTTTCCAGGCCCTCTTCTCTCTCTCGCTCTTTTGGGTGCTGCTGTCTGTTTCCAAGCCCTCTTCTCTCTCTCGCTCTTTTGGGTGCTGCTGTCTGTTTCCAAGCTCTCTTCTCTCTCTCTCTCTTAGGTGCTGCTGTCCGTTTCCAAGCCCTCTTCTCTCTGCTTGTTTAAATGCTGCTCTCTGTTATCAAGCCCTCTTCTCTCTCTCTCTCTTTTAGGTGCTGCTATCTGTTTCCAAGTCCTCTTCTCTCTCTCTTTTAGGTGATGCTGTCCGTTTCCAAGCCCCTCTTCTCTCTCGCTCTTTAGATGCTGCTGTCTGTTACCAAGCCCTCTTCTCTCTTGCTTGTTTAAATGCTGCTCTTTGTTACCAAGCCCTCTTCTCTCTCTCTTTTAGGTGCTGCTATCTGTTACCAAGCCCTCTTCTCTCTGTTTGTTTAAATGCTGCTGTCTGTTACCAAGCTCTCTGCTCTCTCGTTCTTCTAGATATTGCTCTCTGTTTCCAGGTCCTCTTCTCTCTCACTCTTTTAGGTACTGCTGTCTGTTTCCAAGCCCTATTCTCCCTCTCCCTTTTAGATGCTGCTGTCTGTTTCCAGGCCCTCTTCTCTCTCTCGCTCTTTTGGGTGCTGCTGTCTGTTTCCAAACCCTCTTCTCTCTCTCTCTTTTACATGCTGCTGACTGTTTCCAAGCTCTCTTCTCTCTCTTTTAGGTGCTGCTGTCTGTTTCCAAGCCCTCTTCCCTCTCTCTCTCTTTAGATGCTGCTGTCTGTTACCAAGCCATCTTCTCGCTTGCTTGTTTAAATGCTGCTCTCTGTTACCAAGCCCTCTTTTCTCTTTTAGGTGCTGCTATCTGTTTCCAAGCCCTCTTCTCTCTCGCTCTTTAGGTGCTGCAGTCTGTTACAAAGCCCTCTTTCTCTCTCTCTCTTTTAGATGCTGCTGTCTGTTTCCAAGCTCTCTTCTCTCTCTTTTAGATGCTGCTGTCTGTTTCCAAGCTCTCTTCTCTCTCTCTTTTAGGTGCTGCTGTCCGTTTCCAAGCCCCTCTTCTCTCTCGCTCTTTAGATGCTGCTGTCTGTTACCAAGCCCTCTTCTCTCTTGCTTGTTTAAATGCTGCTCTTTGTTACCAAGCCCTCTTCTCTCTCTCTCTCTCTCTTTTAGGTGCTGCTTCTTGTTACCAAGCCCTCTTCTCTCTGCTTGTTTAAATGCTGCTGTCTGTTACCAAGCTCTCTGCTCTCTCGTTCTTTTAGATATTGCTGTCCGTTTCCAGGTCCTCTTCTCTCTCACTCTTTTAGATACTGCTGTCTGTTTCCAGGCCCTCTTCTCTCTCGCTCTTTTAGCTGCTGCTGTCTGTTACCAAGTCTTCTTCTTTCTCACTTGTTTAGATTCTGCTGTCTGTTACCAAGCCCTCTTCTCTCTTGCATGTTTAGCTGCTGCTGTCTGTTACCAAGCTCTCTTCTTTCTCGCTTGTTTAGATGCTGCTGTCTGTTACCAAGCTCTCTTCTCTCTCGCTGATTTAGCTGCTGCTGTCTGTTACCAAGCCCTCTTCTCACTCGCTTGTTTAGATGCTGCTGTCTGTAACCAAGCCCTCTTCTCTCTCGCTTGGTTAGATGCTGCTGTCTGTTACCAAGCCCTCTTCTGTCTTGCTTGTTTAGATGCTGCTCTGTTACCAAGCCCTCTTTTCTCTCGCTAGTTTAGATGCTGCTCTCTGTTACCAAGCTCTCTTCTCGCTCACTTGTTTAGATGCTGCTGTCGTTACCAAGCTCTCTTCTCTCTCGCTTGTTTAGATGCTGCTCTCTGTTACCAAGCCCTCTTCTCACTCGCTTGTTTAGATGCTGCTCTCTGTTACCAAGCTCTCTTGTCGCTCACTTGTTTAGATGCTGCTGTCGTTACCAAGCTCTCTTCTCTCTCACTTGTTTAGATGCTGCTATATGTTTCCAAGCCCTCTTCTCGCTCACTTGTTTAGATGCTGCTGTCGTTACCAAGCTCTCTTCTCTCTCGCTTGTTTAGATGCTGCTATATGTTTCCAAGCCCTCTTCTCGCTCACTTGTTTAGATGCTGCTGTCGTTACCAAGCTCTCTTCTCTCTCGCTTGTTTAGATGCTGCTCTCTGTTACCAAGCTCTCTTCTCTCTCACTTGTTTAGATGCTGCTATATGTTTCCAAGCCCTCTTCTCTCTCGCTCTTTTAGGACTGCAGTCGGTCCGTATCCACCAAGGATGCAGGGCCAAATGGTTAAAACTGTTGCTCATACAAGGCATGACAAAGCCATAAAAGCTGCTCCATCCATCACACAGAGTTGTTGATGAAAGCACACATAACACATTGCAATACAAACTGGATGGGCTTGGATCTTGTTTAATCTAGAAGACGAGAAATGCCAAACAGATTAATTGCCTTGTGACTGACGAGGATTTAAAAAGCTAGAGAGCACTGACAGTTCGACCCTTCTCTCAGTCCCTCATTCACTTTCGTCTCTGAACCCTATTTCTCCCTCAACCTTTTGATTGTCAACCCACCTCTCTCTTTCTTTTACTATGAACCATCTCTCTCTCGCTCTCTTTTGCACTCTCTCCCCCATGCTCTCACTGCCAGTTTCCCTCAAACATGCTGATTTACTTTCAAAATTCAACTTCCATATAAAAAAATGAATTAGGTTGAAGGAAGAAACTATCTAGGTGTATGTATGTGTAAAATATATTTTTAAAATCTTAAATCTCTACATGTACACACTTCCAAAGCTTTTCCATTGTGATGTACACACTCCCAAAGCTTTTCCATTGTAATGTCCATATTTCAGTTACCAAATGAAATTTTAAGATAATCTAATCACCATCTTGATTTATCTCTAGGCAAACTTGAGGCTGAAATGTGAGAGTGAAACTCCATCAGTGCAGTATAACTTCTGTCTGCCCAAAGCAAAGGCTACAGTCCCTGCTTCAAATTTCATGGGTAGGGTCACTTGCATGGTCACATGCACGCGAGATTCACTTGCCCTATCCGGCAGTAGGGGTGGCCCACTGCTGCCCCAGTAGAGGGACCCAGATGTCCAATCGTGACTGAACATTCTGCTGCTTTGAAGGACGGTATCCTTTATTTAAGAGTGAGTTGAAGATAAATGTCTTCACTCAGAATGTTGAGTCTTGGGGAATTCTCTACCCCAGAGGGCTGTGGATGTCCAGTCGATGAGTATTTTCAAGATTGAGATTGATGAATTTTTGGGCACTAAAGAAATCAAGGGAATTGAGAATAGGGCTTTTGTTTATTCGTTTATGGGATGTGGGTGTCACTGGCAAGACCAGCATTTGTTGTCCATCCCTAATTACCCTTGAACTGAGTGGCTTTCTAGGCCATTGCAGAGGACAGGCAAGAGTCAACTATATTTCTATGGATCTGGAGTCACATGTAAGCCAGACTGGGTAAGGGCAGCAAATTTCCTTCCTTAAAAGACATTAGAGAACTAGATTCCAACAATCGATAGTTTCATGGTCACCATTAATGAGATTATATTTATAATTCTAGATTTATTAATTGAACCTAAATTTAAATTCCATTCCAGGGTGGAGTTGATGTATTGAATGATGCAGCAGGCTCAAGACCCTCTAGTCTACTCGCGCTCTTATTTCTTATGTTCAATACAAGCTATTTATCCTTGTCCTGCAAGCTTTTAAAATATGTCAATGGGACTCTTGCTGAGCCTTATGAGATTGTACTGAGCAGACTTTCTGTATAGTCTGTGAATTTCCCCCAGGCATACCCTCCTTGACAAATGTGGGTGGATTGATGAATTTCTCACTTCCCTCTCCACATTAGCTCTCTATCAAACTTGATCCCTCAACCACACCACTTTCCCACTGCAATTCACTGGACACTTTGCACAGGGTGGAATACTGATGGAATTGGTTCCACTTCAATTTAAATTATTTTGTGAGTGAGCCATCCACTCTCCACTCTTCCGCCTGCTTTAAATTTCAGGATCTTAGATTTTAATATCTTTCATTAATTTAAAATGGATAAATTAATGGACATATAATTTATCAAAAGTGTAAATGAATTTTAAGTTTGGATTTTGCTGCATTAGTATCTTCTGTGTGGTCTCTCAATGGTTATTTTTTTGTTTGATTCAGCATCTTTAGACAATTTACAGAGGAATTGTTTACTCTGAAAGTTGCACTAGCATGCTGGAAAAAAATGATTCCAGGGAGGTAATATCCAAGTTGCTTGAAAAGCAAATATTGCTTTTTATCAGATATTGACAACATTTTTTTTGTGTGCTTGTCAAATACTGACTAATGCCTTTTGTTTGAAAATGTTGTACTGTTAGCTTTAAGAGATTTATATTTGTATTGGTAGACATTAGAAATAAGGTATAATTTTAAGTGGGTTTGATTTAATGATTCTATGCCTGGAAGGGTAAAACTTATAGTTAAATTCATGCTGGACAAAGGTGCTTGTATGTGTGGGGATTGTTGAGGTTCCAGCTGTGATTCTACTGTTTTTAGAGAGGGTTACAGAGTGAAGAATAAATAGGTCAGCAGAGATATGCTGGGGTTGCTTAGCAACTGGGGCCTTGCAAAATGTAGAAGCTTTTAGTTTAGCTAATTTGATTTCAGCTGGAAGTAGGTAGAGAGAGAAGGCAGTTCTCACAGCTCTGCTAGAAGCAGTTGGTTTTAGAAGGCCAAAGAGGGAACATCTCTCTCAGACTTGCCGGAGGAAAAGCCATGCTATGGTGTAATGGTTAAGAAAACAGATGCTGGACGCTTCCGGTGGCGGCTATGGAGGAGTAAGTCGCACATTTGGTGGCTCCCACTCTGGTCGGACTTTTGGACCATTCTCCATTTTTCTACTGGACTTGAATTGTAAAACGGATGTTAGTGGCAATTGTTTACTGAATTCCAACTTTGGTGCATGGAGAGAAGAACTAGAAGTGTTCGTAAGGGCAGAAACAAAAAGATAGAGAAGGGTTGGCCTGTAGCTATAACAGAAGACAGCATGGCAGCGGTTCGGACCTCTGGCTTGTCGATCCAGCAGTCTATGGAGCAGCTGATGCAAGTCATTCAGGAAGGCTTTGCTACGCAGAAACAGGACTGCTTGGACCCGATAAAAGAGTCGATTGAGCGGTTGGAGCATAGATTGGACACCCAGGATTGGGCGATCCAGAAGGTGGAGAAGGCGCTGGCTGAGCAGGAGGAACATCAGACTGCGGTGGAGCTGGAGGTGGGCATGCTGAGGGACCAGCAGAAGAAGCTCCAGAAGGTGGAGGACCTAGAAAATAGGTCCCGCTGGCAGAACCCAAGATTCGTCCGAAGGAACAGATGCTGGGGCATACATCACAGACATGTTTGTGAAGCTGCTGGGGGATGGGGCATTCTCCCGGCCCTTGGAGGTGGATAGGGCTCACAGAGCACTCGCGAGGAAGCCACGAATGAGAGCCCCCCCGCCCCCCCCCCCGCCCCCGCCCGCCCCGCCCCCCGCCCCCCCCCCCCCCCCCCGCCCCCGCCCGCCCCCCGCCCCCCCCCCCCCCGAGAGCAAGGGTGGTGAGATTCCACAGGTTCTCGGATAAGGAGCGCATTCTACAGCGAGCCAAGCAGACATGGAGTTGTAAATGGGACAATAGCATCCTGCGGGTTTACATTGACCTGAGTGTAATATTAGCCAAGAGGAGAGCAGGCTTCAACCTGATCAGGCCGATCCTTTTTAAGAAAAAGGTGAAGTTTGGACTGTTATACCCATCCCGTCTCTGGGTCACGCATGAGGATCAGCACTTCTACTTCGAGTCGCCTGAGGACGCGTTGGACTTTGCGAAAAAGGGCTGGTGATGGATGGAGAACTTTTGAACTTGTCTGCAACGTTCATGGTTTTCTTTTTTCTTTTTGTTTCTCTGTTTTTGTAAAAACCTTCTCGTTTTGAGTTTCATGGAAGATGTTTGTGATGCTGTTTGCATTGATTTGGAACCAGCGGTAGAGCTGAATGAGTTAAGGTTTTCATTTGCACTGTTGGGCGATGGAGGTGTTTTCTGTTGGGCAATCGTTTGATGTTGGAGTTTGTTTGTATGAGCTGGGGGGGTGGGGAGTTGGGGGGGGGGGGGGGGAAGAGAGAGAGAGAGAGAACAATAGGTGGGAGAATATCTGGCGCCGGGGATGAAAGCCACCAAGCTAGCTGGGCGGGCTAGCTCTCTGACGCGCAGTGGGGGGTGTGCATATGTTTGGTTTAGTAAAGGGGTTGGGTTACAGGGTGTTGTTACTAAGTCGGGGGCGTATGTTCTGCTGACGAGGGAGGGACTTGGGCTGAGGGACAGAGAGGAGGTTGGGGGGCGGGGGCTGACTGGGGATGGACCGGTGGAGGCGCGGAGCACGGGCTGGAGGCGGGCCTAAAAAAGGGGATGGCTGATCGGCAGACGGGGGGGGAGGGGCAATGAGCCCCCCTACTAGGCTGATCACCTGGAATGTTCGAGGGTTAAATGGGCCGGTTCAAAGTGCACGTGTTTTCGCGCATCTTAGGGGATTGAAGGCGGACGTGGTAATGTTGCAGGAGACGCACCTTAGAGTAATGGACCAGGTTAGACTGAGGAAAGGCTGGGTCAGTCAGGTCTTTCACTCGGGACTAGATTCATAGACTAGAGGGGTCACGATCATGGTCAATAAGCGGGTGGTGTTTGAGGCGGGTAGAATAATCTCGGACGTGGGAGGTCGATACATTATGGTCAGTGGGAAGCTAGAGGGGGTGCAGGTGGTATTAGTAAATGTGTATGCACCAAACTGGGATGATGTGGAGTTTATAAAGAGGATGCTGGGGAAGATACCAGACCTGGACTTGCACAGGTTGGTCATGGGGGGGTCATTCAACACAGTTATGGACCCTGGCTTGGACCGGTCAAGCTCGAAAACGGGCAGGGTGCCAGCAGTGGCAAAGGAACTAAGAGGGTTCATGGAGCTGATGGGGGGGGGGGGGGGTGAATCCATGGAGATTTGGGCAGCCGAGGGTGAAGGAGTTCTCCTTCTACTCACACGTGTATTCCCGGATTGATTTCTTTACTTTGAGCAGGGCCTTGCTGGCTGGGATGGTGGACACATGGTACTCGGCGATTACAATCTCAGACCATGCTCCGCACTGGGTTGACCTGCAGGTTAGTAAGGACAGTAACCAACGCCCGCACTGGAGGTTAAATGTGGGACTTTTGGCAGATGAAGGGGTGTGCGAGCGGCTGAGGAAATGTATTCAGAGCTACCTGCAGGTCAATGACACGGGGGAAATTTCAGCAGCGGTGGTGTGGGAAGCACTGAAGGCGGTGGTCAGGGGGGAGCTGATCTCGATCCGGGCCCATAGGGAGAAGGTTGGCAGGGCAGAGACGGACCGACTAGTAAAGGAAATACTACAGATTGATAGGAGGTATGCGGAGACCCCAGAGGCAGGGCTTTTAAGGCAATGGCAGAGGTTACAGGCGGAATTTAGCTTGCTGACCACAGGGAGGGCGGTGGAGCAGCTGAGAAAGGCGAGGGGGGGGGGGGCGATCTATGAACATGGAGAGAAGGCCAGCAGAATGCTTGCACAGCAGTTTAGGAAGAGGGAGGCAGCTAGGGAGATAGAGAAAGTAAATGACGGAGATGGGAACCTGGTTGGTGATTCAGTAGGGGTGAATAAGGCATTTAGCGATTTCTACAGATTTCTGTACAGGTCGGAACCCCCTGCGGGGCTGGAGGGGATGAGGCACTTCTTGGAGGGGCTGGATTATCCAAAGGTGGACGGGGAGCGGGTAAAAGGGCTGGGGGCCCCGATCGGGTTGGAAGAGATAGTGGAGGGTCTGAAGGTCATGCAGTCGGGTAAAGCCCTGGGGCCGGACGGGTTCCCAGTGGAGTTCTATAAAAAGTTCTCTGGGATATTGGGGCCAGTGTTGATGAGGATGTTCAATGAGGGAGGCAAGGGAAAGAGGGGTGTTGCCCCCGACGATGTCACAGGCAACGATTTTGCTGATTCTTAAGCGGGACAAGAACCCAGAGCTGTATGGGTCCTACAGGCCGATCTCCCTGTTGAATGTAGATGCCAAGTTGCTGGCCAAAATCTTGTCCTCCAGGATTGAGGATTCAATTCCGGACGTCATTGGGGAGGACTAGACAAGGGCAGGCAGTTGGTGGCCAATGTAAGAAGGTTGTTAAATGGAATCATGATGCCCCCGGAAGGTAGGGAGGTGGAGGTAGTGATCGCAATGGATGCAGAAAAGGCTTTTGATCGGGTAGAATGGAGCTATCTGTGGGAGATACTGGGACGGTTCGGATTCGGGCGGGACTTTATTGACTGGGTCAGGTTACTGTATCAGGCTCCTGTGGCAAGTGTACGGACAAATAGGACAACATCGGACAATTTTAGACTGCACCGGGATACGAGACAGGGATGCCCCCTCTCCCCATTGTTGTTTCCGCTGGCTATAGAGCTGTTGGCATTTGCTCTGAGAGCCTCGAGGGGCTGGTCGGGGGGGGGGGGGGGCACAGGGTTTCTCTCTATGCGGATGACCTGCTTCTGTACGTTTCGGACCCAATAGAGGGGCTGGAAGAAATCATGAGGTCTTTAGGGGAATTTGGTCGGTTTTCGGGGTATAAGTTAATATGGGAAAGAGTGAGGTGTTTGTGGTCCCGCGAGGGGATAGGAGAGGCGGCTGGGAGAGCTGCCGTTTAGGTTAGTAAAGGGAAGCTTTAGGTACCTAGGCATTCAAGTGGCGCGGGAATGGGACCGGCTGCATAAATTAAGTTTGGCCCGGCTGGTGGACCAAATGAAGGACGATTTTCGGAGATGGGACGCGCTTCCGTTGTCTCTGGTTGGGAGGGTGCAAACGTTGACGGTTCTCCCGAGATTCCTATTTGTATTTCAGTGTCTCCCCATCTTTATTCCGCGGTCCTTTTTTAAGCGGGTCAACAGAGTGATCACAGGCTTCGTCTGGGCAGGCAAGACCCCGCGGGTAAGGAAGGTAATGCTTGAGCGGAGTCGGAGAGAGGGCGGGTTGGCGCTGCCAAATTTTAGCAACTATTACTGGGCGGCTAATATAGCCATGATCAGGAAGTGGGTGGTGGGGGAGGGGTCGGCATGGGTGCCTATGGAGGCAGCTTCATGTAAGGGCACCAGTTTGGGGGCGTTGGTAACTGCGCCTCTGCCGTTCCGACCGGCATGGTACTCCACCAGTCCAGTGGTGGTGGCGGCCCTGAGAGTTTGGAGCCAGTGGAGGCGGCATGTGGGAGCATCGATCTGGGCCCCAATCTGTGATAATCACCGGTTTACCCCGGGAAGTATGGACGGGGGGGTTCCGGTTATGGCGGAGATTGAGAGGATGGGGGGTATGTTAATAGAGGGGAGCTTTCAGAGTATGAGGGGTTTGAGGAAAAGTTTGGATTGGTGAGGAGAAACAAATTCAGGTATCTGCAGGTACAGGACTTCCTACATAATCAGGTGTCAGCCTTCCCGCTCCTACCGCTAAGGGGGATTCAGGACAGGGTAGTTTCCAGAGGGTGGGTAAGGAGAAGGGAGCGTCTTGGACATTTATAAGGAGCTTAAGGGGTCGGAGGAGACACAGACCGAGGAGCGGAAGCTGGAGGAGGAGCTGGGAGGAGAGATAGAGGATGGTCTATGGGTGGACGCATTGAGTAGAGCCAACACGTCCGCAACATGTGCCAGGCTCAGCCGAATACAATTTAAGGTTGTTCACCGGGCTCACATGACAGCGGTCCGGATGCGCAGATTCTTTGGGGTGGAGGACAGGTGCGCACAATGTGTGGGAGGACCAGCGAAACATGTCCACATGTTTGGACATGTCCGATGCTCAGGGGATTTTGGCTGGGGTTTGCGGACGTCAAGTCCATGGTGTTAAAAACAAGGGTGGCGCTGAGTAAAGTGGTGGCGATTTGCGGGCTGTCAGAAGACCCGGGAATCCAGGAGGAGAAAGAGGCAGACGTTCTGGCCTTTGCTTCCCTGGTAGCCCGGAGACGGATACTATTAGCATGGAGGGACTCAAAGCCCCCAAAGTCGGAGACCTGGCTATTGGCCATGGCTAGCTTTCTCTGCTTGGAGAAAATCAAGTTCGCCTTGAGAGGGTCACTGTTAGGGTTCACCCGGAGGTGGCAACCGTTCGTCGATTATGGTTTCATGTATATTGTTTACATTGTTGTTGTTACTGTACCGAAAATACCTCAATAAAATGCTTATTAAAAAAAGAAGAAACCTAAAATCCAGTTAGTTAAAGAAACTGGGAACCAGACTAGATAACCGTTCAGTACGGTCAGAGAGCTAAAAAGGCATTGGACTGTGAGAGGCCAGGAAGATAGTGTTAAGTTTTATGAGAAATTACTAGTTAGGAGACACTGGGCGCGATTCTCCAGAAATATTTCTAAGTTGGTTGCGAGTGGGAATGGCTGCGGCCTTTCCGGCACTCGGCCTGGCGAGGCCAGCAATTCAACACAACGTTAATTGGTCCACTTAGTGAGCCCCACGGGCTTCATGCCGCAAATGAAGGCTTGCCAGCTGATTCCCCAGGACAGCGCTCGCCAACCCCCCTTCAACAAGGTCGAGAAGCACTTAAACTGCACTTGAACAGCCAACCCCACTTAGCTCGCCGCCATGGTGCCAGGACAACCGACCCCAGGGTTTGGAGACGCTGACCTGGGGAGGCTCCTAGATGCGGTCAAGGCCAGAAGGGATCTCCTGTTCTCCTGAGGGCCCCCCCGGGTGGTGAGCCACAGGACAGCCAGTGCCGCCTGGGATGAAATAGCAGCGGCCGTCAGCTCGGGATGTGAGACCAAGAGATCTGGCCTCCAGTGCCGCAAAAAGGTCAATGACCTACAATGCCGCATGAGAATTGACAACCCACCCCTCACTTCCCAACCCCACATGGCCAGCCTCCCCCAACCCACCCTTCACCCCAACCCTCCCTTCACCCCCCTCCCCAGACTTTTCTTCACAACCCTCCACTAATGTGAACCGCATGTGCAGCTAAGGATGCCTCCTCTGTCTTTGCAGGAGAAGTTGTCCCAAAATCATTGGGAGAGGGCCCAGACTGGCGGAGGGGTGCCAGGCATAAGAATCCTCACGACCTTCGAGGTACGGGCCCTGGAGGTTATGAGGGTCACCAATGCGGAGGCCGGCGCACGCCGCAGAGTTGAGGATCACCTGGAGGACCCAGGATTATGTCAGACACGGGTTGTTAATGCCATACACGCTTACCCATGCCTTCCACTGACCACATGTTCTTTCTCCTGCAGGTCCTCCAGCCAACAATTCTGGCCCCTTCCCCTACCTCCCATGAGATCACCTCAGAGGAGAGCTCAGAGGCTGCCACAATCGGTGTGTCACAGCTGTCATCCCCACCCTGCATGGAGACACATACCTCGGTGGAAGCAGGAACACCCAGGCGAGACAGCACTCAGAGGATTGCTGGATCCCAGATAGGTGCTGAGCCTATGGAACTTGCTATCCCAGAGCCAATGGTGACGTTAGGGAGCAGTCGGTATATTCAGAGGGCGAGGTCAGTGACACTCCAGCAGGTCCATAGCCGATTGGAGGAGTCCCAGAGGCTAGAGGTGCAGGAGATGTCATCAGCAATGCGTGGCACCGAGGCCAACACTGCTAGGGTGGCGATCATAGTGGAGAGCCTGGTGCATGATGTCAGCAGCCTTAGGAGGTGTCTAAGGTGTGGCGCAGGCATTGATGGCCAAGACTGAGGGCCTTGGCAAGAGTGTCTGACTCAGTACCAAGTTGACCTTGATAAGGTGCTGAGGGACATGTCCCGGTCTCAGATGGGAATGACCGAGGTGCTGCGGAGCCTGTCCCAGTCGCAGGTGGGCATTGCCGAGGTATTGCAGAGCCTTGCCCAATCACTGAGGAGCCTCGCCGAGGGCGTCGACACCATGGTGCAGACAATGGGGAGCCACCAGGGATGGCAAAGCCAGATGACGTAGGGACAGCCGGGGCTCAATCCAACTGCCCCTCCTTCCAGAGGTTAACCCAGGGCCCTATAGGCATCGGGCGAGAGGAGACGGCACAGGATGGTAACCCTGACCCATCCGATGGACTGGCTGTTCTCACTTAACCACGATTGCGAAGTCCCATTAGCAATAGCTTCCAGCCATACAGCCAGAGGCCTCGGCAGCCAGTGGGAGTTATGGGTGATCATTGAGCAAACAGGCAGGGAATAGAGTTGCCCACCGAACAGGAACACACGTTCCAGGGGCTGGCATGGAGGATCCATGTACCACCAACCCCCCACCCCCATCAGTGCCCTCCCTCCTCCCCAGTAGAGCAGCCTCTCCCAACCCCAATACCCCAGCCCTCCATGACGTCCCCCCCCCCCCCTCACCCAAGCACAGGGACAGCATGCCCAGTGCCCCCTGGGCTCACTGCCTATGAGCTAAGATGGGTGCTCACCTCTTCGGCTCTCTGCAGTAGCCTGTCCGCCAGGTTGATGGTTTTCAAAAGGAGTAATAATCAGCGCCAGCGTGACCACTTGCTGGAGTGGCCGCTGGATCAAGGGAGGCCATTGGATATGGGATGGCTCCCGTTAATTGTATGGAAATTGGGCTTACGTGGTGATAATTGGTTTCTCGCCATGTTGTGTCTGTATCATGATTTTGCCTATGGGAGCAGGCCGATTGCCTTGGAAACAGTTTGGCGCCTGGCCCGGTTCTAGTTTTTGGCCTCTCCCGCTATTCACGAGCGAAACGAGGCCAGAGAATCGCGCCCATTATTTAAATAATTTTGGAAATCAGTGGTTGGACCTCGGAAGTTTGTTAAAAAGCCTAAGGAAACCTGAAGGGAGAGGTGTAAAACCTGAAAGAGAAACCTTGAAGGAAGCAGATGAGGGAAAGCATAACTTAAAAGAAGATTTGAAAGTGTGACTTTTCAAAGTGGAATTTGAAACCACTCATGTAAAAGCTGGAGTTCAGTGAGACAAGATGGCTCAAGGTATAAGAATCATCTGTGGGCGAAATCCACATTCACTTGGGTCCAGAGAGGAGTGTGTCTTACCATAATCATCTTGTGTGTTTAAAGGGGACGTTTTGTGTCAATGAGACCTTTGTAGTTTAAGATGTACTTTGTACTCCATGTTAATCTTTAAATCTGTGTGTATTTGTTAAGATAATGGTGGGGGAGGGGGGTGGGTAATGGATAATCCACTTTTTCCATGTGTAATAAATGTTTTTTCTTGTTGTTAAATCTACTTAGCGATCCTATGACTCTGTTCCTCCACGTTATATACAAAAAAATAAGTTACAGTCTTTTTAGACAGGATTCCATTCTGGGAACTTCTCGTCAGTTATAACATCAACCGGGACTGTAACAATACTAATACAAAAGAAGAATTGTCAGAGAGCAATTTTCCTTGCAATATTAAGAAAAATATTGTAAGCAATTGATGTATTAATGCAGAACACACACTGATGTATCTTTACATTGAAACAAATCCATGTAAATAGTGAATGTCATCTTTTATTGGTAAGATTTATGCAGCCATAAATGTTTTACAACTACCATAAACCATTGCATATGGTAGTATTACCTATTCAGTGCTTAACACTTTTTATTGGCATTGTTTTGTTGTTATTTTGACAAATATGTTCAATTATTTTAAAGTGGATTACATCTGTATTAAAATATTGGACAGAGGAATGTCAAACAAAAGTATTCATCTGCTAATATTGATAAAGGCAACTTCTAGGTTAATATTTTGGGCATAGTAAATGAACTTCCACTCGTTCGACCTGCCATCGTTGCATTTGCATGACATTTTCCAATATCCATCATACGCAACAAAGTATGCCCCAATCAGTGCAGTGCAATGAGGACATGGTTAACAGGTTGAACTGTGAGATCAGAGCCAGATTTCTCCGGCCGTTGGGATTCTCATTTCCTGCCGGCAACAAACCCCCGCCCGTGGATTTCCCGGGAGCTTCAATGGGAAATCCCATTGACAAATGGCGGGAAGAGAGAATCCCGCTGCCAGAGAACCGCGTGCTGCTGAGAAACAAGGGGTTGGGGGACCTTAGATAGTACTAGTATCCAGTACCTGATATAATATAATAATCAGCAAAGATAATAGTAAGTTTCAACTACAATGTGGAAAACATATACTATGTAATAACCAAACATTATAGAAGAAAAACTCCCTGTTTCAGGCTTATGGGGCCCAGATCTCTCAGTCTCCGTTTGTCAGAGACCAGGGGCGAAATTCTCCGGTAACGGCGCGATGTCCGCCGACTGGCGCCCAAAATGGTGCAAATCAGTCGAGCATCGCGCCGCCCCAAAGGTGCGGAATGCTCCGCATCTTTGGGGGCCGAGCCCCAACCTTAAGGGGCTAGGCCCGCGCCGGACGAATTTCCGCCCCGCCAGCTGACGGAAAAGGCCTTTGGTGCCCCGCCAGCTGGCACGGAAATGACATCTCCAGGCGGTGCATGCGCGGGAGCGTCAGCGGCCGCTGACGGCATTCCCGCGCATGCGCAGTGGAGGGAGTCTCTTCCGCCTCCGCCATGGTGGAGACCGTGGCGAAGGCGGAAGGGAAAGAGTGCCCCCACGGCACAGGCCCGCCTGCAGATCGGTGGGCCCCGATCGCGGGCCAGTAAACCATGGGGGCACCCCCCGGGGCCAGATCGCCCCGTGCCCCCCCCCCCAGGACCCTGGAGCCCGCCCGCGCCGCATTGTCCCGCCGGCGGGACCGGCATTTTAGCTGCGGGACTTCGGCCCATCCGGGCCGGAGAATCGCGGGGGGGGGGGGGGGGGGGGGGGCGCCAACCGGCGCGATTCCCGCCCCCGCCGAATATCCGGTGGTGGAGAATTCAGCAGCCGGCGTTGGAGCAGGATTCATGCCCCCCCCCCCCCCCCCACCCCCCGCCAATTCTCTGACCCGGCGGGGGGTCGGAGAATCCTGCCCCAGTTTCTTGTGGAAGTCTCGGCCGCACAGATTGCGGGAATTATGGAAATCCCTGGGAAGTTTGAACCATGGCGCAATTCCTTTGCTCCCCACGACCGCCCAATAAAGTTTCTGAGACTTCGGACAGTTATCCAGGAAATGTTAGGCAGAAAAATCCTAGTCTAACTTCTTGTAACTATAAAATCTACCCCCATCCCACCCCCATCTCAAACTCCAAACTACACCCCTGATCCTCAGCCTCCTCCCTAACCCTACCGGACTAGTCACTAACACCTCGCCTCCCAGATCCCCTCCCACTCTCTCCAACTACCTTGACCCAACCTGACTAACCCTCACTACCTGACACCCCTGACCTCCGACCTGACCTGACTAGCCCCCTCCACCTAACTCATCCTCTAATCCGACCTGATTTGCCCTTGAACTTGACTACCCTTACCCTACTTCACAACCCCTCCTGACCGGTTTATCCCTGGACTCACCTATCCACCTCATCTGCCTGCCACTCTACCATCTCAACCACTTGAATCCCTACCCGCCTCCCCCACAATTATCCATTTACCTTGTCTAACCAACCCCCTTATCACACCCACGGAACCCACTTTCCTCACTCACCTACCCACTCACTAAAATTGGGGGCGATTCTCTGGCCATGTTGTGCCCAGCGCATATCCAACTATGTCGGGAGAATAGCGGAAGAGGCCCGAAACAGTGTGCAATGCTCCCGGCCTGCTGCACCTGACGTAATCTGGTTCACGGCATCATTGGGGGTGTACCAGGTTAGCATATTAAAATCCTAATTTAAATATGCTGAGACTATTTGAAGCCGGATTCTCCCGGCTCCCGGTATTATCCCACCTGCCACGCCAGTGGGAATCACTACACATCTCCTCCGACGTAGACCCGACATGATGACCATGCTGGAGGGAAGGGGGCTACCCTCGGGTGGTCGGGGATATAGCAGGGTAGTGCCATGACCCTTTAAAAATGGCACCCTGATCTCTTGACGGCATGCTAAGGCTCCAACCCACTCAGTGCCAATGCAAAACTTGAACATTTCTAAGCGTGGGTAGATTGCGATCTGGATCATGCCGACCCTCCTGACGGGAATTACACTGCTTTTCCTGCCGGAGGCCACACTTAGAAACGTTTTGGGAGAATTGCACCCATTGGACATTTAAACTTCCCATACATCAGCATTAGAATAGAATTCCTACAGTGCAGGAGGCCATTCGGCCTATCAAGTCTGCACCGACCCTCTGAAACAGCACCCTACCTAGGTTCAGTCTGCTGCCCTATCCCCGTAACCCCACCTAACCTGCACATCTTTGGACTGTGGGATGAAATCGGAGCACCCAGAGAAAACCCACGCAGACATGGAGAGAATGTGCAAGCACCACACAGACAGTCACCCAAAGCCGGAATTGAGCCAGGTCCCTGGCGCTGTGAGTCAGCAGTGCTTTCCACAATCCAAACTGAACAAATATTAAATGAAAATTTCAAGCAAGCTGCACAGAGAAGGCCTTTGGCAAGGACACCACAGACTAAGAACACCACAGACTAAGAAAGTGATTCTCACCTACTCTGACCTAAGGAGACTGCAGGTATAGAAATCTAAGTTTTATGCCATAAAAAGGAGTGTGGCATCTGCACTGACTCTTTTTGCAGCTCTCCAAGAGGGGTCCTGGGCTGAGGGAGTTCTTCTGCATTGTGGATTGGAAGTTGGATCCTTCCCAATGTATGCAGGCAAGTTGGTATGTTTCTCTCTGATCAGAGTTGGACATTGGGGTTCCGGCGCTGACTTAAGTTTTGGGTCACTGATTTTTTCTATATATCATTGCCGATTTAAATAGATTTTGATTGGCCTCATTTATATTTTAGCATTATCTGCAATATGCATCTCCCTGTCAATACAAAGGTGTTTTAGAGTAAACCAAACATAGTATTTATATACTGCAATTAAGAATTTTTCCACAAATTAATTTACATCAAAACCTTTTTGCAAATACCTTGACAAAGCGACACAGACGAACAGCATCATCCCACCGTGAAGCACTAACATATTCATGTAGGATAGCAGGATAGGGTGATATACTTGTATATATCAGTGAGCCATCAGCTCTTCTGATTGTCACCTGGTTTCCCACATAGTTGACAATCTGAGGACTTTTGCCAAATTCACTGTAAAACAAAATAAAGCCTTCATAGGTTCAAATGCCTAATTTGCTATGATTCTGTTCTATGCTTTAATATACATTATTACAAATATGGAGTTTGTAAGATTGTTCTATTTTGGAATTGTCTCTTTCATTTAGGATAAAATGGAGGAATTGGATTGGATTTTGTTTATTGTCACGTGTACCAAGGTACAGTGAAAAGTATTTTTCTGCGAGCAGCTCAACATATCATTAAGTATGTGAAAAGAAAAGGAAATAAAAGAAAATACATAATAGGGCAACACATGGTACACAATGTAACTACATAACACCGGCATCGGGTGAAGCATACAGGGGTTAGTCCCTAACATAATGAGGTTAGTCCATAAGAGGGTCGTTTAGGAGTCTGGTAACAGTGGGAAAGAAGCTGTTTTTAAGTCTCTTTGTGCGTGTTCTCAGACTTTTTTGTATCTCCTGCCCAATGGAAGAAGTTGGAAGAGTGAGTAAGCCGGGAGTGAGGGGTCTTTGATTACTCTGTCCGCTATCCCCAGGCAGCAGGTGTAGATGGAGTCAATGGATGGGAGGCAGATTCGTGTGATGGACTGAGATGTGTTCACGACTCTCTGTAGTTTATTGCGGTTTTGGGCCGAGTAGTTGCCATACTGATACAGCCAGATAGGATGCTTTCTATGGTGAATTTGTAAAAGTTGTTAAGTGTTGATGTGAACATGCCGAATTTCCTTAGTTTCCTGAGGAAGTATAGGTGCTGTTGTGCTTTCTTGGTGGTAGCGTCGACGTGGCTGGACCAGGACAGATTTTTGGAGATGTGTCCCCCATGGAATTTGAAACTGCTAACCATCTCCACCTCGCCCCGTTGATGCTGACAGTGGTGTGTACAGTACTTTGCTTTCTGAAGTCAATGACCAGCTCTTTAGTTTTGCTGGCATTGAGGGATAGATTGTTGTCACCGCACCACTCCACTACGTTCTCAATCTCCCTCCTGTATTCTGACTCGTCGTTATTCGAGATTCGGCCCACTATGGTTGTATCGTCACCAAACTTGTCGATGGAGTTGGAGCTAAATTTTACCAAGCAGTCGTGTGTGTAAAGGGAGTATAGTAGGGGGCTAAGTATGCAGCCTTGCGTGGGCCCGGTATTGAGGACTATTGTGGAGGGGGTGTTGTTGTTTATTCTTACTGATTGTGGTCTGTGGGTTAGAAAGTCGAGGATCCAGTTGCAGAGTGAGGAGCCAAGTCCGTGGTTTTGGAGCTTTGATATGAGTTTGGCTGGGATTATGGTGTCGAAGGAGGAGCTATAGTCAATAAATAGTAGTCTGATGTAAGAGTCCTTGTTGTCGAGATGCTCTAGGGATGAGTGTAGGGTCAGGGAGATGGCGTTTGCTGTGGACCGGTTGCGGCGGTATGCGAATTGCAGTGGAACAAGGCATTCTGGGAATATGGAGGTGATGCACTTCATGACCAACCGCTCAAAGCATTTCATTGCGACTGAAGTCAGGGCCACCGGACAGTAGTCATTGAGGCACGTTGTCTGGTTCGTCTTTGGCATCGGTATGATAGTGGTCTTCTTGAAGCAGTTGGGGACCTTGGAGCGGGGTAGGGACAGGTTAAAGATGTCCAGTAACACATCTGCCAGCTGGTCAGTGGGAGACCAGGGATCCCGTCCGGACCCGTCGCCTTCCGAGGGATCACTTTCAGGAAAGCCAATCTGACTTCGGAAGCTGTGATGGTGGGTATGGGTGTGTTATGGGCTGCTGGGGCACTTGACAGCGGATTGTTGGTTTCCTGCTCGAACCGAGCATAGAATGCATTGAGTTCATCGGAGAGGGGTGCACTGCTGCTGGAGATACTGCTCGGCTTCGCTTTGTAGCCCGTTATGTTGTTTAGGCCTTGCCACAACCACCGAGAGTCTGGAACTCTATTATGTGACTCTAGCTTGGTCTGATATTCTCTCTTGGCATCTCGGAAGGCTTTGCGGAGATCGTACCTGGATTTCTTGTATAGGTCAGGATCGCCTGACTTGAATGCCTCAGACCTGTCATTCAGTAGGGCGTCAATCTCGCGATTGAGCTATGGTTTCCGGTTGGGGAATGTACGTACTGCTTCCTTTGGCACGCAGTCGTCCACACATTTGCTGATGAAGTCTGTGACGGTGGTGGCATACTCATTTAAGTTTGTCGCTGAGCTTTTAAATATGGACCAGTCCACTGTCTCCAAGCAGTCACGTTGGAGCTCATCTGTTTCCTCAGACCGGCACTGCACGACCTTCTTAGCTGGATTCTCCCGCTTGAATTTCTGCTTGTGTGCCGGCAGGAGCACCGTCTTGTGGTCTGATTTCCCAAAGTGTGGTCGGGGGATGGAACGATAGGCGCCCTTGATTTTTTAATAGCAGTGGTCAAGAGTATTGTTGCCCCTGTTGGTATAGGAGATGTGCTGGTGGAATTGTGGCAGTACACTCTTGAGGTTGGCATTGTTGAAGTCCCCGGCCACTATGACCAAGGCCTCCGGGTGTTCTGTTTCGTAGTTGTTTATAACTGTGTACAGTTCGTCCAGCACCTTCTTTACTTCTGCCTGGGTTGGGATGTAGACCGCTGTGTGGCTGAAGTGAACTCACGTGGAAGATAGTATGGGCAGCACTTCACCGTCAGGTATTCCAGGTCCAGGGAGCAGTAGTTCGCCAGGGTCGAATGAAGGGGATCATATGACACGTTTAAAATTCTGTCTGATAACAAGCCAGGGTGGTTTGGTTATGAAAGGAGGGCCAAAGTTGTCCTTCTGGGAAGATGCATGTTATTCACACTTATAGCTATGTCCAGAGCAGCTGTGTTGATGGTGGATAGCGTTTTCGTCTGCAAATTTCACAAAGATGTTTGGAATATCAGGTCATATAATGATTGTTCTTTAAATTATTTATTTCCAGGATAAAATGGAGTTGGGGTCTAGATAATCGATAATTAGCATTTCCATTTGAATCCAAGATATTCACACTGCCATGGAGATAGCCAGTCTCTATAGTTAGTTCAGTATGCAGGATGTGGCTGGGAGCTCAGATTGAAGAGAGCTGAAAGATTTATCTAGAATGACTAGAGAGGAAACTCCAGGGTAACCTTCACCGTGAAAGTCAGTTTGCTGATTAGGGGGTAAATGGCTGAAAAAAGACTGGTTCATGGAGAATGAAGTGTCCACTTAAGGTACAGGGTAAAGTATAACCATGGAGGGGTATTTTCAGTTGCTTTAAAAGAAAAATGGGGAAACTTTTCTGTAATTTAGAGTATAAGTTGCCTACTGAAATTGTGTTTCGTCAATGTTGCTTATAGGTTTGTTTGTTACGATAAAACTCTTAAAATGTGAAATCTTGTCTTGTCACCATCCAATCAGTCACTGGAAATGCAAATATATTTTTTAAAGTTATCAATCTTTGTAGGGATTGTAACAACATCTATTTAAATAAAAGCCAGGAGAATGTCATACAAACGTATAATGGGCGGGATTCTCCGGCAGTTAAGGCCGGATGGATCTTCCGGTAATGCTGACTGAGCACCCCCGCCATGGGTTTCCTGGCAGATGGTGGACCGCTTTGAAACATGTGGCGGGTTGCTCGGTAAATCCTGCCGCATATTACGGACGTTTTTAGCCCAATTGTAAATAATATTACTCCAAGTCACTCACCATCTTGATTTGGAAATATACCGCCGCTCCTTCAGTCGCTGGGTTAAAATCCTGGAATTCCCTCCCTGATAGCACAGTGGGTGTATCTACGCCACATGAATTGCAGCGGTTCAAGAAGGCAGCTCACCACCACCTTCTCAAGGGCAAATAGGGATGGATTGAATTAGATTGGATTTGTTTATTGTCACGTGTACCGAGGTACAGTGAAAAGTATTTTTCTGCAAGCAGCTCAACAGGTCATTAAGTACATGAAAAGAAAAGGAAATAAAGAATGGGCAACAAATGCTGGCCGAGCCAGTGAAGCCCACATCTCATAAAAATGAAATTTCTCCTGATAAGCTTGTGAGTTAACATTGGCATGGACAAACATGGCATTTGCAAGTTCTGTTCACAATTTGTGGAAAAAGCGTACAATCATTCTTTGAACTTTTCAGAAGATAGTTTTACCTTGCATCTTTTTCATAAACTGTTTTGGAAAGAAGTTCTTTGTCCACATATATTGTGTTGGGATAATACCAAACTACGAAATACATATTCTGCATTCCACATAATATATTGATCTTGTCATTCCAAGCTATAGAGTGCACCATAGTACCTGAAATAAAATGAAAAAAACCTTAGTTAAAAGTATATTGTTTCTTTTTTAATAACTATAACGTATTTCAATTTTAATACATTTATCTTGAAGATTCAAGCATCTTGGTTAGTACTGCACAAGGAACATCACACAAAGGGTTGCTGTAGTAATCCAGTAGATACGAAGGTAAAGATCAAATCAAATGTATTTTTACTCAAAGTAAAGCTGCACCCACGGAATACAATATTGTTTTCCTTCCTGGGACTGACAGCACGGTAGCATTGTGGTTAGCACACTTTCTTCACAGCTCCAGGGTCCCAGGTTCGATTCCCGGCTTGGGTCACTGTCTGTGCGGAGTCTGCACAACCTCCCCGTGTGTGCGTGGGTTTCCTCCGGGTGCTCCGGTTTCCTCCCACAGTCCAAAGATGTGCAGATTAGGTGGATTGGCCATGCTAAATTGCCCTTAGTATCCAAAATTGCCCTTAGTGTTGGGTGGGGTTACTGGGTTATGGGGATAGGGTGGAGGTGTTGACCTTGGGTAGGGTGCTCTTTCTAAGAGCCGGTGCAGACTCGATGGGCCGAATGGCCTCCTTCTGCACTGTAAATTCTATGATCTATGACAGGAACTTCCGGTCTGGTTCTGGGACGGCATTTAAAAGGCTCAATAAAGAGTTCCAGTCGGATGGGGCTCTGCCCATTACCGTGGGAACTCTTACTCCACAAGTCCCACAGGGAGAACAATGAATGATTCCTCGTGAGGGTTCTCATATACCCCCTCTCCCAGATCCCACCCTCACTGCCAGTGTAGTAATCCAGGAGACACAAAGATAAAAGTCAAACCAAATTTATTTAAACTGAAAAGTAAAACCGCACCTACTGCATACAACATCAGTGTCCAAGCCTGGGACTAACAGGAACTCCCAGGTGGTATTTAAAGGGCTCAATGAGGAGTCCCAGCTGGACGGGCCTCTGCGCATTACGAATGGGAATTCGTACTCCACGAGCCCCACATGGAGGTAAATGAGTGATTCCTCGTGAGGGTTATCACAGTTTCCAACTCAAGCTCCAGTATTTTTCCAACTAATGAACAAAGGTATTATTATTAGTAGCGCCCTGATGATTTTTCTCCAGGATTGCTGGCAGCACGTTCTAGGAAATTAAACTTCAATTCCTCACCTAACTGGATGATGGTGCAGAGATGTAGGAGCATAATTCTGTGATCAAGCATGTTAGAGAAGTTGAGAAGGATGGAGTGGGACAGTTTACCTTTGTCACAGTCAACTTAAATGTCATTTGTGACTTTGATAATGTTTCAGTACTAGGGTGACAGCAAAAGCCTGACTCAAACATAAAGGGCAGAATTCTCCCATCCCGCCTGTGGTGGGTTTTGCAGTGGGTAGGAGCGAAGAATCTAGCGGGAGCTAAAAAGTAAAATTACATAGCAATTCTCCCAATGGAAACCCCTACCCCGTCCTCCCATTCCTCCACACCCACCCCACCCCCCAAAACCTCCCCATCACACTGCCCCCCTTCCCTTAATTCCCCCATCCAAGGGTCTGTTTAACATCACTCCAGGGTGATGGACTTGTGTTGGCACTGTCAGAGGATCACTATACAAGGCAGGAGGGTGATGATAATTTGCTGTGAAGAAAGCTCTGGTTCTCCTAATGATCTGGTGAAGTCTGACTCCTGTCTTTATGCTGACAGCACACTCACACCCATCCTCTGAACGGAGTCTGCATCAGGGGCTTTTGATCTTAGACCACTGTGCCGTGGGGAGGAGAAATAGTTGGGGGGGCAGGCCTGCTGTGAAAATTTGTGCAACAGAGCATCGCATATATTAGGTGTGACATGTTTTAATAGTGAAAATTTCAATGTGACAGATTTCCATTCCCCATAGCTACAGATAGTGATTTCACCAGTGCCCATTCAGTGGTCTTGACTCTTCTTGATCTTCCGTAGTCTACTGCTACATCTCGGTGTTTCCCCAGGATGCATGTCAGAGGTGGAGGCAGCCTGCTGCTTTCCATGCCCTGTGGCCTTTGATTCCCTTGCTGGACGGCCGCTGGTGGGCCTGGAGCTAGAGGGCCCTGGCCGCTTTACCGGTGTCACAGGCATTGCTGTGCCATCCTGCTCTACCCGCTGCCCTTGAGATGCGCTGGTGTGAGGAGGAGGGGATTCAGAAGAACTGGAGACTGCCATAGTCTCCTTGGTGGCAGTCCCTGGGTTGGTCTCCTGTGCTTTCTTCCTCCTGACAGTGACCGTAGAGCCCTGGGGGACTCCATGGGACGGAGGCGAAGCTGGCGTGAGCTCCAGAAGCCTCCGAGTCATCTGGCTCTGCCAGTCCTGGAGGTTCCCATTGTCTGCACCATGGTGTCAATGCCCTCAGCGATGCTCCACATCACGCTCTGAAGTGCTTTGGCAATGTCCACCTGTGTCTGGAACAAGTCCCTCATCGACTGGGAAATGATGTTAAGGCTCTCAGCCATGATCGTCACAGATTGATCCATGCCTTGGACACCACCACTTAAAGTGCGGACGTCTTGCTGCATGTTTTCCACTGCAATCACCACTCTAGCAGTGTTGGTCTCAGTGCCGGCACCATCGACTGTGCCTGAATGCTTTGGGACTCCTCCAATTGGCCTTGGAGTTGCTGGAATGTCGCTGACACCACCTCCTGAATCTCACGGCTGTGTCCTATCATCTGCATCAGTTCAGGAAGAACACGGTTCAAAGGCTCGACATCTGGCTGGGACCCAGCTGTGTCCTGGGATGCAGCAGACCACCGACTGCCGTCTCCCTTGGGTGGGCCTGCCTCCACCTGATGTGCAACCATAATTGTGTGTTGCTCACCAGATAGTGCCCTGAAGCCAGTCAGTTAATGTCACCCACCGATGTGTGTGTCTCTGCACTGGTGGAAGGTGCGGGTGATAACTGTGGGGGGGTTCTCCATGGAACTCTCCTCCGAGGTATTCTCTTGGGTGGGAGGTGGTGGTGGTGAAGGGGGGGGGGGGGGGCGGATATAGGATCAGAAGGCATAGAATCGCTGTGGGTAGAGTTAAGGAATCGCAAAGGTAAAATGGCCCTGATGGGAATTATGTACAGGCCCCCCCTAGCAGTAGTCAGGATGTGGACAAGAAAATAAATCAGGAGATAGAAAAGGCATGTTAAAAAGGCAATATTACAATAATTATGGGAGACTTCAATGTGCAGGTGGACTGGGAAAATCAGGTTGGTAGTGGATCCCAAAAATAGGAATTTGTGGAATGTCTAAGAGATGGTTTTTTCGAGCTGCTTGTGACAGAGCCTACTAGGGAACAGGCAATTCTGGATTTGGTGATGTGTAATGAGGCAGACTTGATTAGGGAACTTAAGGTGAAGGAACCCTTAGGGAGCAGTGACCACAATATGATAGAATATACCCTGCAGTTTGAGAGGGAGAAGCTGCAATCAGATGTAACGGTATTACAATTAAATAAGGGTAACTACAAAGACATGAGGGAGGAGCTGGCCAGAGTTGATTGGAAAAGGAGCCTAGCAGGGAAGACAGTGTAACAGCAATGGCAAGGGTTTTCAGGGGTTATTAGGGAGGCACAACAGAAATTCATCCCAAGGATTTGGGGCAGCACGGTAGCATTGTGGATAGCACAATTGCTTCACAGCTCCAGGGTCCAAGGTTCAATTCCGGCTTGGGTCACTGTCTGTGCGGAGTCTGCACATCCTCCCAGTGTGTGCGTGGGTTTCCTCCGGGTGCTCCGGTTTCCTCCCACAGTCCAAAGATGTGCAGGTTAGGTGGATTGGCCATGATAAATTGCCCTTAAAGTCCAAAATTGCCCTTAGTGTTGGGTGGGGTTACTGTGTTATGGGGATAGGTTGGAGGTGTTGACCTTGGTAGGGTGCTCTTTCCAAGAGCTGGTGCAGACTCGATGGGCTGAATGGCCTCCTTCGGCACTGTAAATTCTATGATAATCTATGAAACATGCTAAGGGAGGACAAGGCATCCATGGCTGACGAGGGATGTCAAGGACAGCATAAAAGCTAAAGAAAAAGCATACAAAGTGGTGAGGATTAGTGGGAAGCTAGAGGATTGCACAACTAAAAAAGCAATAAGGGGGGAGAAGATGAAGTATGAGTGCAAGCTAGCTAGTAATATAAAGGAAGATAGGAAGAGTTTTTTAAATATATAAAAAGGTAAGAGAGGCAAAAATAGACATTGGACCACTGGAAAATGTGCCTGGAGAAATAATAATAGGAAACAAAGAAATGGCAGACAAACTGAATAGTTACTTTGCATCAGTCTTCACGGTGGAAGACACCAGTGGGATGCCAGAGCTCCAGGAGAACCAGGGGGCAGAGGTGAGTGCAGTGACCATTACTAAGAAGGTTCTGGGCATACTGAAAGGTCTGAAGGTGGATAAGTCACCTGGACCGGATGGACTACACCCCAGGGTCCTAAAAGAGATAGCGGAGGAAATTGTGGAGGCATTGGTGATGATCTTTCAGGAATCACTGGAGGCAGGAAGGGTCCCAGAAGACTGGAAAGTGGCTAATGTAACACCCCTGTTTAGGAAGGGAGGGAGGCAGAAAACGGGAAATTATAGGCCGGTTAGCCTGACTTCGGTCATTGGTAAGATTTTAGAGTCTGCATTATTAAAGATGAGATCGCAAAGTATTTGGAAGTGCATGGTAAAATAGGACCGAGTCAGCACGGCTTTGTCAAAGGGAGGTCATGTCTGACAAATCTGTTAGAGTTCTTTGATGAGGTAACAAGAAAGTTAGACAAAGGAGAACCAGTAGATTTATTTAGATTTCCAGAAGGCCTTTGACAATGTGCCACAGAGGAGACTATTAAATAAGTTAAAAGCCCATGGTGTTAAGGGTAAGATCCTGGCATGGATAGAGGATTGGCTGACTGGCAGAGAGTGGGGATAAAGGGGTCTTTTTCAGGATGGCAGTCGGTGACTAGTGGTGTGCCTCAGGAGTCTGTGCTGGGACCACAACTTTTCACAATCTACATTAATGATCTGGAAGAAGGAACTGAAGGCACTGTTGCTAAGTTTGCAGATGATACAAAGATCTGTAGAGGGACAGGTAGTATTGAGGAAGCAAAGGAGCTGCAGAAGGAGTTGGACAAGCTAGGAGAGTGGGCAATGAAGTGGCAAATGCTTAGGAAATCAGAAGCACAAAGGGCCTTGGGCGTCCTTGCTCACAATTCTCTTAAGGTTAATGTGCAGGTTCAGTCGGCAGCAAGAAGGCAAAATGCAATGTTAGCATTTATGTCAAGAGGGCTAGAATACAAGATCTGGGATGTACCTCTGAGGTTGTATAAGGCTCTGGGTCAGACCCCATTTGGAGTGTTGTGAGCAGTTTTGGGCCCCATATCTAAGGAAGGATGTGCTGGCCTTGGAAAAGGTCCAGAGGAGGTTCACAAGAATGATCCCTGGAATGAAGAACTTGTCGTATGAGGAACGTTTGAGGACTCTGGGTCTGTACTCATTGGCGTTTTGAAGAATATGGGGGGATCTTATTGAAAGTTTCAGGATACTGCGGGACCTGGATACAGTGGACGTGGCGAGGATGTTTCCACATATAGGAAAACCTAGAACCAGAGGATACCATCTCAGACTAAAGGGACGATCCTTTAAAACTGAGACGAGGAGGAATTTCTTCAGCCAGAGGGTGGTGCATCTGCGGAACTCTTTACCGCAGAAGACTGTGGAGGCCAAATCATTGAGTGTCCTTAAGACAGAGTTAGATAGGTTCTTGATTAATAAGGGGATTAGGGGTTATGGGGAGAAGGCAGGAGAATGGGGATGAGAAAATGTCAGCCATGATTGAATGGCGGAGCAGACTCGATGGACCGAGTGGCCTAATTCTGCTCCTAGGCCTTATGGTCGGGTGGGGGGGGTGGGGGGTAGATGGTCCACCCTCATCAGATGGAGACCCTGCAAGACAATGGACATGTGGTCAGTGAGAGGAAGAATAATTCTGTGGGACATCAACAACTCACTTGAGACAGATCATCTGTGTGAAGGGTCAATGGATTCTCCCTCTGTGTTGCAGGCCAACCTCACTGTCGGTCTCTGCTCTCTCCTCGGGAAACCCTGTGATCTCCAGGGCCCGATCCTCATAGGGGGTGAAGACTCTCTGGGATTCTGCCCCCTATCTTCACTCTGCCCCTCTTATTATGGGCTATATTCTCCTGCGGGGACAAAGAGTGGACATTATGAGCCACACATTTGATAGGTCAGGGGCGGGTCTATAGCAGGTGGCGTGTGTGGGCGCCGCACTTAGACATGAAGGGGTTGCGTGGTGGGTGCCGGGGGTTCTGAGGAACAAGTTTGAAGATTTGATGGGGGGGGGGGTGCAACATGTCAACCAGTTGACTGGGGGAGGGGGGGGGGGTTGGGAATTTGAGGGGTGGCACGCGCAACTGATGCCAGGAGAGAGGTGGTAACTTACTCTTGCAGCTCAGTGGAGGTCATCCGTCTTCTTCCGACATTGGACTGTGGTCCTCCTGGTCATGCTGCCCATACTCACTGCTGCTGCCACTGCCTCCCAAGCGGCATTGCTGACTCTGATGCTGGTTCACCAACCCCCTATGTGAACAGGGTGCCCGCCTCTCATCCACTGAGTCGAGAAGCCTGGTCAGGTCGGCTCAAGACCGTACTACCAAGTTTACCACCAACACGTCACCTGTTCCACCAGAGGCCCAAACATCCTGGACCACCGCTACACAAATATTAAACATGCCTACCGTTCTATCGCCCGCCCACACTTTGGCAAATCTGATCACAAGGCTGTGCTCCTGCTCCCGGCTTATAAGCAAAAACTGAAGTGGGAGAATTTGTCAAAGAAAGTCGTGCATTGTTTGTCTGAGCAATCGGATGATCTCCTACGGGACTGCTTAGAGTCAGTGGACTGGTCAGTATTTAAAAACTCTGCGACCAGCCTGAACAAGTGCGCCACTAAAGTAATTGACTTTATTAGAAAGTGTTGTAGCCACCTAAATTGGCCAACTCCCAATTTAAAATGGCGAACGGCAAAGGCTGATGGGAAAGTCAGCCAACATAGACAGAAACCAGCAGCTGCAGGTTTGCTGTGTATTTACCTCTGCAAAGGCCAGACAACATCGATACCAGTGACCATCAGCATAACAAAGTAGCAGCCATCTGCATACTGATGAGCAATCCCCGGGAACAATAAGTAACATTTTGGACACACAAAGCAAAGCCAGACTCCGCGGCGCCAGCAGGAGCCAACACAAAGGAGGTGAACGAGCACCTCAAGACCGCCCATCGATCAGGGAAGCGCTCCAGTATTGGGAGAAATCGAACCAAGTGATTGGGACAAAGTCTAATCACTTGGGACCAGGTACAGGGTCCGCCCCGAAAGGCGGGAAGCCCCTGGGGACTATAACAGTTAAGTCCCAAGCTCTCTTCACCTCTGCGTCCTGCCCGGGTCACCCAGCAACACGAACCAACATTGACTGTGACCGGTGCAGTGACCCCCGAACAAAATAAGTCTTAATTCAACGCTCGCTACGAGATAGGCGCTCCTAGCTACCAATCCGTACCAACTTCGAATCCCGCAGACTCAGAACCCGAACGAAAGGCCATTTGTTCCCCTGACCTGGTGGGCCAGTCCGAAGTTAAGTATAGGCCTGTTAGTTGTAGAATTAGCTTAGATGTAGAATTTGTGCATGAGTAGCGATTACGGTGTATAATAAATGTGCTTTGATTTGAATCTTACTAATCGGTGTACTGGGTTATTTGATCATTACTCGGACTTGAACTTCGTGGCGGTATCATAAAGATACCTGGCGACTCAAGAGCAAAGGTAATAAAACAGAGCAATTGAACCAAGGAGAAAGTTAGCAACAGTGTGTAGAAGACTGTGCCAAAGAAACAAATCCGCGTGTTTCCCAACTGGAAACCCTGGATGAACAGGGGTATCCACTGCTTGCTGAAGTCTAGGTCTGAGGCGTTCAAGTCAGGCGACCCTGACCTATAGAAGAAAGTCAGATATGATCTAAAGAAATCCATCAAAGTTGCCAAAAGACAGTACCGGACTAAGCTCGAGTCCCAGGCTAGTCACACAGACCCCCGCCGTCTATGGCAAGGTCTGCAAGACATAACTGGCTACAAATTGAAGGCATGTAAAATCGCCGGCCCCAATGCACTCCTCCCTGATGAGCTCAACGCATACTATGCACGCTTTGAGCAAGAGGTCAGCGAGAGCGAGCCTTCCACCCCAGAAGCCTCGGGTGAACTTGTATTGCAGACGTCAGAGCAGCCTTCTCGAAGGTCAACCCACAGAAAGCCACTGGCCTGGATGGGGTACCCGGATGAGCACTCGGGTCTTGCGCGGATTGGCTGGCGGGGGTATACGCAGAATCTTCAACCTCTCTTTACAATGATCTGAGGTCCCTATCTGCTTCAAGAAGACGACCATCATCCCTGTACCAAAAAAAGCCAAGCAGCGTGCCTTAATGACTATCGTCTAGTGGCTCTGACATCCATCATCATGAAGTGCTTCGAAGGGTTAGTCATAGCACGAATCAACTCCAGCCTCCCGGACTGCCTTGATGCACTACAGTTCGCATACCGCTGCAACAGGTCCACAGCAGACGCCATCTCCATGGCCCTGCACTCTACCATGGAACACCTAGATAACAAAGACACCCATGTCAGACTCCTATTTATCGACTACAGCTCAGTCTTCAACACCATCATTCCTACGAAACTCATCTCCAAACTCCGTGGCTTTGGCCTCGGCTCCTCCCTCTGCGACTAGATCCTGAACTTTCTAACCCACAGGCCACAATCAGTAAGGCAACAACACCTCCTCCACGATCATCCTCAACACAGGTACCCCAAAAGGCTGTGTCCTCAGCCCCCTCCTTATACACGTATGGCTGTGTGGCCAAATTCCCCTCCAACTCGATTTTCAAATTTGCTCATGACACCACCGTAGTGGGTCGGATTTCAAACAATGATGAAACACAGTACAGGAATGAGATAGAAAATCTGGTGAACTTGTGCGACAACAATAATCTCTCCCTCAATGTCAACAAAAGGAAGGAGATTGTCATCGACTTAAGGAAGCGTAGTGGCGAACATGCCCCTGTCTACATCAATGGGAACGAAGTAGAAAGGTTCGAGAGCTTCAAGTTTTTACGTGTACAGATCACCAACAACCTGTCCTGGTCCCCCCATGCTGACACTATAGTTAAGAAAGCCCACCAACGACTCTGCTTTCTCAGAAGAGTAAGGAAATTTGGCATGTCAACTACGACTCTCACCAACTTCTACAGATGCAACATAGAAAGCATTCTTTCTGGTTGTATCACAGCTTGGTATGGAGCCTGCTCTGCCCAAGACCGCAGGAAACTACAAAAGATCGTGAATGTAGCCCAGTCTATCACGCAAACCAGCCTCCCATCCATTAACTCTATCTATAAGTGCCGCTGCCTCGGAAAGGCAGCCAGTATAATTAAGGACCCCACGCACCCCGGACATACTCTCTTCCACCTTCTTCCGTCAGGAAAAAGATACCAAAGTTTGAGGTCACGTACCAACCGACTCAAGAACAGCTTCTTCCCTGCTGCCATCAGACTTTTGAATGGACCTACCTTGTATTAAGTTGATCTTTTCTCTACACCTTGTTATAACTGTAACATTATATTCTGCAGGCTCTCCTTCCTTCCCTATGTACGGTATACATTGTTTGTACAGCATGCAAGAAACAATACTTTTCACTGTACACTAATACATGTGACAATAATAAATCAAATCAAATCATTGCCAAAGCGAGGAGCAGATCTGTGCGCTGCTATGCTTGTGTGTCGACTGGAGTGAGTGGTTAGGGAGCATATAAAGAAGCCGCCCCTTGTTAGCGGTGAGCAGCTGATGCGCAAGTTGAGTGAATCAGACAGCGAGGGAGCCAGGAATGGAATGATTCACATGGGCACTCATTTTTTGGCACCAAGCCTGCGATCTTGCCAGCATGGCCAATGCAAAACACCCTGCCAAACTTTGGACATTTTTCTGTTGAATGCGCCCTTAGTCTCAAAATGGGAGAATTCCGCCCAAAGTTCCAAAAAAGAAGTAAATGGATTTGGGAGCTGACAACACTTTCATGGAATCTGGAGAAGAAGGGAGGTTGGAGATGGGGGGAAGTAGTTTGTATGGATTAAGGGCTGTTCTTTTTTTGCGAAGTGGTGTGCTGATGGCAGATTTGAAAGAGAGAGGAACAATATCCAAGGAAGAAAAACTAATAATAGCAGCGGATACACGAGCCAGGAAGGGAAGTTAGGAGGCCAGCAGATTAATGGGATTAGTGATGAGAGAGTAGGAGGTGGGTTTTACCAACAAGGTGAGCTTAGGAAGGCCCGAGTGGAATTGGGAGAAAAACTAGAGAAAGATGCAAATTCATGATTAGACAAATTTTCATTGAACTACCTACCAATTTTGATGATTTTTTGTTCTTTCCCAAATCTACGCACTGAGGTAATGTACAGATCTCGATTTTTGTCAATGATGGCAATTTTTCTTTCACTGGGTGAGCCAAATTGATCCAGTGCAACCTCCATCACTTCTATCTGTAACAATCAGTACAGATTACCAGATATAATAATAAGCTATGAACTTTCAATTATTCAAATACATTGGCATTTGTGAGCAGGATGCTTTGTTCTGTTAATTTGAAATTAGTACGAAATATGATGCAATAAGACTCACTGCCAAATATGCCTCTGGTTTAATGAGTAAAGTAGTTGACTGTTGATCATGCATGTGCACATTCTGCAACATGCAAAAGGAGTCGGCCAAGTCAGGAGTGAATGAGCCCACACCTTATCCTGCACTGGGAAAAATTGGGGGTACCAGGAATGGGTGAGAGAATTTTGGACTTGGGTCCCATCCGCCATTTCTAAAGGTCTGTGGACTCTCCCTGACTCTAAATATCCAGCCTCATGTAATTTTTTCAAGAGCAGCAGGAATGTCCCAGCAAATATTCCTTTGTGAAGCATCATCACCAAAATAAAACTGCTCCATCATCTCACTGCTATTTTTTGGGTCTAACTGAATGCAAATTGGTTGCCTTGTGTGTCTTCAGAACTAGGGAATTAAATAATGGGCCCTTGTGCTTCTCCTCTTTCCGGGTCCCTTATTGTCTACAGTGCACTGTTCAATAGTTACTCGTGAAATGCTGTGGAACAATGGGTGAGATTTTCCAGCCCCCTCCGCGGTGTGTTTTCTGGCGGCACACGTGGCTTGTCATCTTCCTGTCCTGATGTCTGCAGCATTTCGCATGGTTTTCCTGTCCCGCCGTCAGGGAACCCTACGCAGGTGGATGCCTTCCGTGGGACTGGAAGATCTCGTTGGTGGGAAAGGCCAGAAAATCCTGTCCAAGGATTCTGAGAGACTTGATAAGACACTAAATAAACAAAAGCCATTCTATACAAATTTCACTCTAACCAATAATGAGTGTTGGTCGTTCCGAGAAACTGGAATACCTTCCATTCTGTTGGATAATGCTAATTACTCCAACTGTATCTTTTTACTGCCTTATTCCCAGGGCTATTTAAAATTCTGAGATTCTGTCAAAAAGAATTGTAGTTATTTCTTGCCGCACTTCTCTTGCCGTTTCATTTTTGACTTGACTGCTTCTATTTCCTTTGCAGTTTCAGTATCTTAGGACCAAATCCTAACTGTATGGGACGAATTCTTGTTGAACCACATTTGGCATCCATCATGCATATTATTAAACTACAATTTATAACTCAATTATAACTGTCTGACTGGCATGTACTAATGATGCCTTGGCTAAAATACAACTTTCTATAGATTTTCCAAAATATGTGCAAATGGGTACAATCTTATCCAAAATTGGCCATTTACACAGAATAAGAGAAAACTATACAGGATAATAAATGGTAGTGAATATGAAGACAGCAATTCAACCAAATATTTCTGCTGATGTAAGAATGAGCATCAATGAAATCATGACATTAAAGTACAACTCCTTTACATTTCCCATGGACTCCAGTGAGCCATTTTATCAGAATAATCTTAAATTAACTTCTTTGTGTATAAGTTAATTGATGTGTGCCTGGAGATCTTAACATCCAACATAATGCACACCAGGCACATATTTAATGCTGAAGTGTGCCACCTGCCATATTAGTAAAGGCTTCAGTTTAGGTGTGCAGAAGCCATGTCAAAAACAGGCGCAAGGCTCTTTGCATGAACAATGAGGGAATCGAATGGCTATTTGAGACCTTCCTCTGAATTTTAAAAATCATATACGGTGTTTGTGTACCTGTTGAAATGTGTTTTATTCCAACCCAACATTTAACAAGTAATAGTTTAACACTTTGGAGGTTCTGGAGCACGAAGAGATGCCCCAATATATCCCCCAGAGAATACATCAGCAAGGCTTTGCAACTAACCAGCGCAAACTTTATGAATCACATGAGAGCACGGTTTAGGAATATTAGTTTGAATAACAAAAACAGTCAAATAAAGTACAACATCATAAAGAGAACAGGAAGAAAAGATCATGAAAACAGCACAAATTTTCGACCTGTTTTTATGCAACCACTAGAGCGCAGCAGATAAGCTATCTTGTCTGTAAGAGATCGAGTTACTCTTTCCATAAATGAAATAACTTGTCCTATTGTCGAACTCTTAGCTTCAGGCTGAAAATGTGTAAAAGGTTGGTCTTTGCCAATCCTTAGACATGTTGGCCTCAAAGGTCTGAAAAAGCTGGCCTTTAGATTTGATCTCCAGCCAGATGTAAATCTTTCCAATGTTGGGTCTACCTCGAAAATGCTAAATTAAAAATTAAGTGATTAGAGAATGATGACTAACTTTCAAAATTTTCTCTATCTACTTCTGTCCTTTGTTTAAACAGTGAGTGCTGATGACAAGCAGAAGTAGTCTGGAGGAGTCACTGAGTTCACAGTGCAAGGCAGTTGTAGGGATAAACCCATTAGCCCAGAATGGTTTAGTGATGTGTCATTTCAGTCTTTAATTTGTAAATTCAGCTCACACTGATGAGATTGTATTCTCATGCCAATTCTCCTGCCAATGCTCCTAACCACTGTTTAAATAAATATATGCTTTAAAGAAGAAAATGGGTAGACGAAAATATGGCCAACTTTTCTTAAAGTTCCTTTAGTTTTACAATAAAAGTATTGACAGTGAGACTTTCTCCTCTTTAAATTCATGAGACAATTTTATATCACTTTTAATTAGAGAACTATGATTTAGTATGGATACAGGTGTGCGATCGAAGTTGCGGCTCTAGGATCGGGCTACTCAGCCATGCAAGAACCCACAGTACCCATGCCCAGAAACATGGAGTTTCTTAGGTGAACAATCATACTCGTTAGCGAGTGATTGCCGAAGAAGAAACACAGTAATTTTCTTTCTTGCCAATGTAGCCTACACCAGTACTATCCAGAGGGTGATATTGGGTCCAGTGGTCCTCTGGTTCTTGCCAAAGTGACTGGGTGTGAAGAAACCTGGACTGATTTCTCCTCCCTAACTCAAAAGTACTTTGGCCAACTGTATTTGTGGCTGTCCTGCTAAACTAATTACCATAGCCAATATACTATAGGGTAAGCAGAATTATTTTGTTTTTAGTTTAGGCATATGTTTTCATGTTCACTTTAGTAGGCTTAAGTTAATAGTACGGTAATAAATCTATTCCCAATGCTTGTGTATTTTTCTTACTGCAATATGATTTTCAGTGTCACATCGCATGAATTGAAATAAAGAATAATAACCAGTCCAGGGGAACAGATATTTCACTAGACCGATCAGCAGTTGGAAGGATAGTACCTTGACCAGGATTATTTAATCAAATGTTCCCTAATACCCAATCAGTATAAATCCACTCTATTAGCATCAATCAAAAAATACCTTTAATTCATTGGTCTTGATCTGATTTTTATAAACACGTGTTGGTTTACAATTGCTGCTGTTATCTTCTTGTTTTGATGTTTATTTGAGTTGTCCAGGAATAATTGTTTGCCATTTCTGACAACTTCACCTCACTTTTTTTGTGGGGTATTTTAATGGGGAAATCCGGTGGCAATCACTTCCATGTGGTCTTGCTGCCTGATTAACATTTGTCCTACACTGTTAACACCTTGAAAATGGCAAGGGAATTCACGCCCTATATCCATTGCATAGATTTTAGAATTATAACAGAAAGGTAGTTTGGAATCCTTGGGCTGGATTCTCCCACCTCACCCGCCGCAAAAACGCCACGGGCAAACCGTGCACAATGGAGAACGCCATTGACCTCGGGTGGGATTCTCTGGGCGTCGGGCGGACGCGGCCTGGGAATCCCGCCTCGTTTAAAAAAAATGAATAGGTGACATGAAATGTTCCCCGCTGGGGTGTAATGAATGGAATATTCCTGTTTGAGGATCCAAATTCTTTGGGATCACTTTCTTTCTGTTCAACCAGCCTACTTGCATAGTACCAGGTCTTGAAAAATCAATCGCGACAATTAGTTTTATATAATTAAGAAGTTGGGAAATCACATGCTGAAAGAGGAACATATGATTGTCCATTCACCTCCATGCCTGTTGGCACCAAGCTCTTGTTATATGATTGATTAGGAAAGTACTGCTGCTCAATGTAATTTTTAAAATACTGAAAGCTAGTGTATATTCTAGAAAACTATTCATGCCATGAACAACTGGACATATAATGCAGCATGATAAATAGATATCGGAATCTAACTTCAGTCTCCTAAGCCGATCATGTCAGACCCAGGACTGATCCTTGTTTTATTTCCTTGGTCAAATTTGTCCTGCTACAAGGTGGTAGTTAACAAGAGTTGGGATTTTGAGGTTGTAATGGAAGAACATCTGGAGCCAATGAGACAAGCAAATGTTCGTAGGGATTTCCATAAACAGGCAAGGGATTGAATCCATGGAAGTGAAGCAACTACTCAGAAGAAATGTACCAAGGGAAAAAAACACTGAACTCTAAGCATGAGATTGAGCACTCACTCCAGAGACTTGAGCATAAAATATAAGTTGACAATGCGGTGCTGTATTGAGAAAATGCTGCTATTTGGATAATTATTAAATCAAATCCCTCCTAAGTAGGTGTAAAAAATCCCATGGAAATATTTGAAGGGCTGAGGTATTCTTCAGGCATGTGGCCAATATGTATCCTTCAACTAACACCTAAAAGCAGGTTTTCTGGTTTGTAATGCATTGCTGCTTGTAGAACCTGGTTGTGCAAAAATTAATTCACCTGTTTCCTACATTACAACAATGACTACAAGTGAGTAATTGGCTGTAAAATGTTTGGAGATGTTCTGAGGTCACGAAAGGGGATCTATAAATGCAGGTCTTTCTTTCTTCTATTGAGACTGTGGAACTGAACTGTATTCCTATGGGCTCCTTAATTTGAAGATCTAGCTGACAAGGTTCTGGCAGAAGAGTCCAAACAATCTGACAAGTTTTGCTGATTACCGACATCATAAATATACAAGACCTGAAATAAATCAGGATTCAGCAGCTTTCTAAATGATAACTTAGCACATTTAATGCACAATTAAATACTCCATTCTGGCTTCTAACTGACTATCCTACTGGTTCTTTCCTGTCATTCTGATGCAAACTAACATGTTAACATTAAAGTTTCAAATTTTGCATTTTGAAACTGAACAAAATTACTATCTCCTATGTCTTTAGACGATGAATTTATGCAAATGTAGTACAGTTCTATTGCCAATTATGTAATCTGAAACCTAGAAAATTATTGTGCCATCAAATCTTTACAAAGCATTAGTTTACCGAATAAGTAAGCACTGCATACGCTTAACACAATTTGCCGCTCATTGAAAAAATTGGGACTATGCTGCCTGTTACGACCCCTTCGGGAGCCACGGACTACTCTCCACCCGGTTCCCTGTAATTACCTCCAATATGAACTCACCTGGTAATTAGGGGTGCGGTTTCCACTTAACAAGAGGGAACCTCACTATATAAAAACCCCGACCTGGGTGCTGGTCAAGGAGGGTGGCCCTTCAGGGAGAGGAGTTGTTAGGAGAGTATATTGCGTAAACCTAAATAAACTGTAGTTCATTTTATCGTACTATGCGTTCCTGTGTCTCTTTCATTGGATTCTAAACTGTCTCAATTAACAATTCTATCAAAAAACACACCAAAAGGACTGGATAAAAGGTGGTGAGATCTATTTTTTCATTTAAAATACTTATAATTTTATTTAGTTGGTGTAATAGTAGTCAAAACTCAGGAACCTATGGGTTATTCAGAAGGGAGGGAAGCAGGGTTTTCAACAAATGAACAGGGGTTTAGAGTTGTGACGACTAGTCTTAAGGTGAACAACAGGAAAGGAGGTGTATGACAATGCTTTTTATTTGCTAGAGGCCTGCAACTACGTAACTGCAGACAATTGGTTACATAAATAGTTGTGGTTTAACATATTTAAATCAGCAGTTAACATGGCAAATATTACATGAAAGTATTAATGATGCAGAGGAATTAAGATTTGTGAGCAGCAGGATATGCCATATGCAAGATTACTAATAATATATAGACCATAACTTTTATTATGCATAGCACACACTCCCAAATTGATTCCATCAGGAAGAATTTGACACATGCCCAGCTTCTGCCCCAAGTTTCGCCACTTGGCATCTGAAACCTTATTGCCAATTAAAATACCCCCTTGGATCTCATCAGTGAACCAAACTCCATATCCGCTTCTCTCTCTGGTGATACTGCCTCATCCATGTCACCATACACAGTTGGCCACCACAGTGCTGCTAAACTCCATGATCTACACCCCAATTCTGCCATAGTCCAGATCCATTCTGCATGCTACCAAACCAAGGAACAGCTGGTAACATCACCACACCCCATTCCAAAATACAGATCGTCAATGCGTAGGACCTTGACCACAGCTACTAAAAAGCAGGAGTGATCTACGTGTACCTAAATCAAACCTATATGATGTATGAATTTTCCCACATTATTTAATAAACATGGAATTTATTCAGTCACTGTAAATCAGTGGTCCTGTTGTCCTGATGCAAATTAGCAAGTAACCATATGGTTATAAAGTAACGCATCTTCCAACTCACCACCAGCAACAGTCCAACTTGCTAACCCCTTGATAATGCTTATTGTGAATCACCAAAGTCCTAACTTTTGATGGACGCAGCATATGAGGAAGGTTTTATTGATGTGTGAAACTTGTAGGAAATATGCACGTCATAGAGGATATTTAATTTAGTAAATATGGCATTCTATATGGTCAGTTATGACTTGTATTATTTTAGTACAGTGTTTTTCAGATTTTTTTTCCCAGGACCCACTTTGCCAACTGGCTGATCTCTGGGACCCATGCCAACTGACATTCGTACCCCATGCCAGTCTAACTTTGCAACCCACGCCACGTTCGCTTACCTTTAATGCGAAAGGGAAGCCTGCTTGGTCCGCACGGTCTCACTCCAATCAGATTCACAGGAGGAGAGGGCAACGTGCATATCAGGTGCAGACTTTCGCCAGTTTCTTTGTGCCGTCTTCATCTTTGTAAGGGCAATAGCAACAAAATGCTTGTTTTACTCAGCATTGCATACTCTTGGAAGATGCTACTCCAGAATGCTGACAGCCTCATGCTTTCGGCATATTTTTAATGTGCTATCACAGGTCAGGTACAACAGCGTAGTCTTTTCATTTGGAGTCAGATCTAAGTTAATAACTGATTCTGGGGTCTCAACCTCATGAATTTTTCTGCTACCACTCTCTTACGTGGTAATAAATAAAATAAACATGTTATTATGGCAAATATGGGTAATTGGATAAAATCAATTGAATCAGATCAATTTTGTATTCTTGCGGGACGCAGGATTTACCAATCTTGGAGCGAAATTAGTTTAAAAATAATCTTTATTATCACAAGTAGGCTTACATTAACATTGCAATGAAATTACTGTGAAAAGCACCTAATCGCCTGTTTAGGTACTCAGGTGAAGAATTCAGAATGTCGAATTCACCTAACAGCGCATCTTTCAGGACTTGTGGGAGGAAACCGGAGCACCGGGAGGAAACCCATGCAGATACATGGAGAACGTGCAGACTCTGTACAGACAGTGACCCAAGCCGCAAATCGAACCTGGGACCCTGGTGCTGTGAAGCAACAGTGCTAACCACTGCGCTACTGTGCTGAATGTAACCTGGACATTTTGCCGAGAGTTAGATTTTAAATGAACTTTTTGGTTTAAGTCAATGAGAGGAATATATTGTTGAATTAATAGAGGTTTCATGAATTAAATGAGCATTAGAGAGAATTGGGTGAAATAAATTGAGCTGGGGTACTGAAATATGTGGGAGGTCTTATGGCACAGTGGGTAGCGCCCATGCCTCTGAGCCAGAAGCTCCGGGTTCGAGTACTACCCTAGGACAAGCTGACCATGGAAAGTGCATTTATAACACAGCCCAACAGGTTAAATATCAACCTGCAAAATCTTTCCAATACACGCTGATGGCGGGTGATAAGAATGGGAGAGACTCCTGGTCAGCCATGCTTGATGTGGAGTGGTGACCCTCAAGCTATATACCCCCGGTGACAGGCTAGCCTTATGCAGTACTGGGTGCTGGAAGAGAAACAACAAATGAAATATGCACTGGTCTTATAAAGTGAAGAACCATAGCATTAATTCATAATCAAGTTGACAATGATGTGTGTTTTCCAAAATTAATTTAATAAAAACAGTCTTCTCAGAAGTGGGAAAAGGAAGAAAAACTCATATTAACTTACACTTAAAACAGGAAACAGTGATGTGAGGAAATTCCCTTTTCAGAAGCCTGACATAACTGAAGGGTGGCAAACAACTAAGATTGTCAAATGCTAAAGTGGTTGCACTGGGAGCCAACCACTGTGATGGTGGGAGGTAGGTACAGGAGTGGAGTGTGGTAGACAGGCTGACAGGTTCAGTGGCCAAAGTGAGGGTACAAGGTGATTATGCCAGACGTTGGGACCGATATGAGAGAAAGGCAGAGAGCAACGATCAAAACCAGTCTGAGGCAGAAGTCATCAGCCAAGGCAGCATGCGGGTAATCAAGTACAGCCTTTAAGGTTAGAAGTTTAGGGGTGCTGGCACACATGCTTAGAAATTGAGCTTTCTTTAAACATCGTCATAATATGCCAATGTCAGGCAGATGGAGGTAATAAAGACAGATATAGGGCAAGGAACTAACACTGTGCTATAACACGCATGAGATCTATGGGGTGATGTGGAGATGCCGGCGTTGGACTGGGGTGAGCACAGTACGAAGTCTTACAACACCAGGTTAAAGTCCAACAGGTTTGTTTCGATGTCACTAGCTTTCGGAGCGCTGCTCCTTCCTCAGGTGAATGCAGAGGTCTGTTCCAGAAACACATATATAGACAAATTCAAAGATGCCAAACAATGCTAGGAATGCGAGCATTAGCAGGTGATTAAATCTTTACAGATCCAGAGATGGGGTAACCCCAGGTTAAAGAGGTGTAAATTGTATCAAGCCAGGACAGTTGGTAGGATTTTGCAGGCCAGATGGTGGAGGATGAATGTAATGCGACATGAATCCCAGGTCCCAGTTGAGGCCGCACTCATGTGTGCGGAACTTGGCTATAAGTTTCTGCTCGGCGATTCTGCGTTGTCGCGGGTCCTGAAGGCCGCCTTGGAGAACGCTTACCCGGTGATCAGAGGCTGAATGCCCTTGACTGCTGAAGTGTTCCCCGACTGGAAGGGAACATTCCTGCCTGGTGATTCTACTGTGACACCGGGGGTGGCTTGGTTGCTGCTAGTGGTGATGCCAAGTTTCTCAAGCTTTCTGTTCTTGGTATGCATATAGGTGGCATAGTATTGTTGTCTCATCTGTTTGGCAGTGTCATGAGTGCGGCCTCAACCGGACCTGGGATTCATGTCGCATTACATTCATCCCCCACCATCTGGCCTGCAAAATCCTACCAACTGTCCTGGCTTGATACAATTCACACCTCTTTAACCTGGGGTTACCCCATCTCTGGATCTGTAAAGATCTAATCACCTGCTAATGCTCGCATTCCTAGCATTGTTTGGCATCTTTGAATTTGTCTATATGTGTTTCTGGAACAGACCTCTGCATTCACCTGAGGAAGGAGCAGCGCTCCGAAAGCTAGTGACATCGAAACAAACCTGTTGGACTTTAACCTGGTGTTGTAAGAGATCTATGGGGTTAGAGCAATTAGTCTCCCCGTGAGCCTCGTTGAGTACCAGCTCCCCTCCTGATGGGCGGGGAGCCCATGGACAAGGTAATAAACTTTGATAGAAAAATTGGCCATACTTAGAACTGACACTCCGACTCAACTGAAGAGCATTGTACATATTATTACTTAGTAATAATAAAACTAATTTCTCTTTATCCACTCGCATCGGACTGGTGTGTGGTCACTAAAGAGTGGGTGGCCAAATCAGGAGCTGCGGCAGTGGCCAAGCACAGACATTCATGTTCTACTGCGTAATGGAGAAAAAAAAAGGAAATATAACATAAAATACTTGAAAATAAAGTTGGAGAGGAGGATTGGCACTACCGAACTTGGGCGATTACTATTGGGCCGCCAATGTGGCAATGATACGTAAATGGATGATGGAGGGTGAGGGAGCGGCGTGGGAAAGACTGGAGAGAAAGTCCTATAAAGGGACGAGTTTAGAGGCGCTGGTGACGGCGCCGCTACCGATCTCACCTAAAACGTTTACCACGAACCCGGTGGTGGCGGCAACATTGAATATCTGGGGACAGTGGAGGCGACAGAGAGGGGTGCGGGGAGCCCTGGTGGGGTCCCCAATCAGGAACAACCATAGGTTCGCCCCAGGAAGAATGGATGGAGGATTTCAGAGCTGGTTCCAGTTGGGAATTAGGAGGGTGGGAGATTTATTTATAGATGGGACTTTTGCGAGCTTGGGAGCATTGGAGGAAAAGTATAAGTTGCCCCGGGGAAATTTCTTGAGCTATATGCAGGTGAGGGCATTTACTAGACAACAGGTGAGGGAATTTCCGTTGCTCCCGACACAGGGGATACAGGACAGGGTGCTTTCAGGGGTGTGGGTCGGAGAGGGCAAGGTGTCAGAGATTTACCGAGAGATGAGGGAAGAGGGGGAGGAGTCGGTGGGTGAACTAAAAGGAAAGTGGGAAGAAGAACTAGGGGAGGAGATAGAGGAGGGTATGTGGGCTGATGCCCTAAGCAGGGTAAATTCCTCTTCCTCATGCGCCAGGCTTAGCCTGATTCAATTTAAGGTGCTACATAGAGCACACATAACGGGAGCAAGATTGAGCAGGTTCTTTGGAGTGGAGGACAAATGTGGGAGGTGTGGCGGGAGCCCGGCAAACCACGCACATATGTTTTGGGCATGCCCGGCACTGGAAAGGTATTGGAAGGGAGTGACGGGAGTGATTTCGCGGGTGGTGAAGGCCCGGGTCAAACCAGGCTGGGGGTTAGCTCTATTTGGAGTTGCGGAAGAGCCGGGAGTGCAGGAGGCGAAAGAGGCCGACGTTGTGGCCTTTGCGTCCCTAGTAGCCCGGCGCAGGATCCTACTCATGTGGAAGGAGGCGAAACCCCCCGGACTGGAGGCCTGGGTAAACGATATGGCGGGGTTCATTAAACTGGAGCAGATAAAGTTTGCCCTGAGAGGATCGGCTCAAGGGTTCACCAGGCGGTGGCAGCCATTTCTCGACTACCTAGGGGAACGTTAGAGGGAAGACAGATGACCAGCAGCAGCAACCCAGGGGGAGGGAGGGGGGGGGGGCGCGGGGGAGGGGGGGGGTTTAGTTTAGGTCAAAGATAAAGGGGTTTTGTTACTTGTGGATTGTTTAAAATTTCTGTATTGTTATTGTTGCGTTTGCTTTGTAAGAGGGGAAAAATTGTTGTTTGGGAAAAAATTTTCAATAAAACATTTATAAAAAAAAAGAAAATAAAGTTGGAAATTCAAGTACACGAGGAGAAAATCAACACAAATTAATATGGCGGCAGAGCTGGAAATAAAATCAGATATTTGCTCCACAAGACATTCAGTGGTTAGATTGTATTACAGTGTGACATGTGTACAGAGGTGAAAGCAATGATTTTCATAGAATCCCTACAGTGCAGAAGGAGACATTCGGCCCATCAAGTCTGCCGCGATCCTTGGAAAGAGCACCCTACCTAGGCCCACACCCCATCCCTATTCTCGTAACCCAGTAACCCCACATAATTGTTAGATATATTCAAGAGAGAGCTGGATGTGGCCCATGCGGCTAAAGCGATGAAGGGCTATGGAGAGAAAGTGGGAGTGGGATACTGAACTTGCATGGTCAGTCATGATCATACTGAATGGTGGTGCAGGCTTGAAGGGCCAAATGGCCTACTCCTGCACCTATTTTTGATGTTCTTAATCTTTTGGACACTAAGTTAGCATGGCCTATCCACCTAACCTGCACATCTTTGGACTTGGGGAGGAAACGCACGGAGAAAGAACGTACAAACTCCACACAGACATTCACCCAAGGCCATAATTGAACCCAGGTCCCTAGTACTGTGATGCAGCAGAGCTAACCACTGTGCCACCCAAATAGTGCCATCAATAGTGAATGAAATGCTGCCAACCACTCATCATAGGTCCCTATTTTAGGTTGCCCCATTGTACATTTTTTTTTAAACAAACAATTTTATTGAGGTATTTTTTGGCATTGTAAACAGTTACGCATAACAGAAATGTGCAAACATCAATATAAAACCAATACTTCAATCAAACCATACACCTGCACATGCCCGCTCCTCTCCCATAAACACTACCCGCCTACGTATCCCTCCTACTCTACTCTAATCTCGCCCTCCCCCCCTCTTCCTCCCCCCCCTCTTCCTCTCCCCCCTCCCCCCCTCTTGCTCTCCCCTCCCCCCCCAAAAACCCCTGCTGACGTTCACTCTCCCGCGAAGAAGTCGATGAATGGTTGCCACCCTAGGGCGAACCCCAGTACAGATCCCCTCAAGACGAACTTAATTTTTTCCATACCCAGAAAACTTAATATGTCTGAAAGCCATAGTTCGGTCTTCGGGGGTTTTGAGCCCCTCCATGCCAGCCGTATTCGCCGCCGGGCTATTAGGGAAGCAAAGGCCAGAACATCTGCCTCTTTCTCCCCTTGGACTCCCGGGTCTTCTGAAACCCCGAAAATTGCCACCCCATGACTCATCACCACCCTTGTTTTCAGCACCCGGGACATGACCCCCGCAAATCCCTCCCAGTACCCTCTAAGCTTAGGACATGCCCAAAACATGCACTGGTCCTCCCGCGCATCTAGTGCACTTGTCCTCTACCCCAAAGAAATTGCTCATCCGAGCTACCGTCATGTGGGCCCGGTGAATGACCTTAAATTGAATCAGGCTGAGCCTGGCACATGCTGCGGTTGAGTTTACCCTACTCAGAGCTTCCGCCCACAGCCCGTCCTCCATCTCCCCGCCAAGCTCCTCCTCCCATTTGAGTTTCAGTTCCTCCGTCTTGGACTCTTCCCCCTTCATGAGCACCTTGTAGATATCCGAGACTCTACCCTCTCCTCCTCCTCCTCTAGAGACTATTCTGTCCTAGATCCCTATTGGCGGGAGGCGTGGGAAGGATGGGACCTGTCTGCGTACAAAATCCCACATCTGTAAGTACCTAAAGTCATTTTCCCTTACCAGCCCAAATTTCTCCTCCAAGCCCCCCAAACTCGCAAAGCTCCCCTCCAGGAACATATCGCCCACCCTCCCACCCCCGCCATGTTCAAAACCCTCCATCCATGTTCTCGGGGACAAATCGATGGTTATCTCATATTGGAGCCCAGACAGATACACCCACCTCCCCTACATGCCTCCTCCACTGGCCCCATATCTGCAGGGCCGCCCCCACTACCGGGTTGGTGGAGTACCTGGCCGGCGACAGCGGTAGGGGAGCCGTGACCAGGGCTGCCAAACTGGTGCCCCTGCACGAAGCCGCCTCCACTCGCTCCCAGATAGACCCCGTACCCACCATCCATTTCCTTATCATGGCTATGTTAGCCGCCCAGTCGTAATTGATCAGACTCGGCAATGCCAGACCCCCTCACTGTGGCTCCTTTCAAGCATCGCCTTCTTCACCCGCAGGGATTTTCCCACCCAGACAAAGCTTATGATGATTTTGTCAGTCCTTTTGAAGAAGGACCGTGGGATAAAGATCAGGAGGCACTGGAAGATGAACAGAAATCTGGGGAAGATTGTCATCTTTACAGTCTGCACCCTCCCCGCCAGTGACAGCGGGAGTGCATCCCATCTCCGAAAGTCCCTCTTCATTTGTTCCACCACTCTAGTCAAATTTAACTTGTGCAACCTGCCCCAGTCTCGTGCGACCTGTATCCCCAAGTACTGGAAACTTTCCTCCACCAGCCTTAATGGCAGCTCCCTCACTCTATTCTCCTGGCCCCTTGCCTGCACCACAAACATCTCACTCTTGGCCATATTTAATTTGTACCCTGAAAACAGGCCGAACTTCCTCAATGCTTCCAGTATATTTTCCATCCGGCCAGTGGGTCCGACACGTACAGGAGCAGGTCGTTCGCATAGAGAGAGACCCTATGTTCCAGCTCCCCCCACCCCAGTCATTTCCCCAGTCATTTCCTTCCACCCATTTGCAGCTCTCAACACAATCGCCAACGGCTCTATGGCCAGCGCGAACAGCAATGGGGAGAGTGGGCACCCCTGTCTGGTCCCGCGATGTAGTCGGAAATAATCTGACAATATCCTGTTCGTCCTAACGCTAGCTTTTGGGGCCTGGTACAATAGTCTGACCCAATTAACCAGTCCCTCCCCGAACCCAAACCGTCCAATCACCTCCCACAAATAGCCCCACTCCACCCGGTCAAAGGCCTTCTCAGCGTCCATTGCCACCACTACCTCCACCTCCTTGCCCGTCGGGGGCATCATGATCACATTAAGCAATCTTCTCAAGTTAGCTGTCAGCTGCCTGCCTTTCACAAACCTTGTCTGATCGTCCCCAATCACCTCCGGTACGCAGTCCTCAATTCTTTTTTTAAAAAATATATATATTTATTAAAGTTTTTTAACACAATTTTTCTCCATTACAAACAACAACCCCCCCGCCCCCGCAACACAAAAAAAACCGAGAAATCGCGCAGAGCAAGATACATACATGGCAAAATGATATATTTACACAGCTTTGTACACTGGCCCTACGGTCCAGGAATCTCCCAGTTTCCCGGTGGCAGGAGGTACTCCCGGATGCTCTCCACTCCATCCGGTCGCTGCTGTGTACCACCACTAACCAAACGCCTCATGAGCGCCTCCTTGTCTTCCCCAGGAAGTCCTCCTCCGGAACGTCACTGCCGACCTGGCTGGCGGCCCCAGGACCCATCTTGCTCCGGAAACATTTGCGGGCGCACAAATCGGACCCGTTGGTCGAGAGGGTTCACCTTCTCCACGCGAACCCGCATTACGCCTACGTGGCGTACCCCGACGGCCGACAGGACACGGTCTCCCTGCGGGACCTGGTGCCCGCCGGCAAAACACACACCCCCCTGACACCGATCATCCTCTCCCTACCACCGGCGCACCCCGCGACCGCCCCCTTCCCGGGAGGATCGGTCCTCCTCCCGTGTCCGCCCAGGAGTGAAACAGGAACGAACACCGAAACGCTCCCGGAGACGACAACGCCTGAACAAGCACCTGCACCACCACCGGGGCTGAGGCGATCGATGGGGAAGACCAGACCGCCCGCTCGACTCGTGGCATCCGCGTGACACCAAGAATGTTGTTGGATTGTAACAAAAAAAAAAAATTTTTTTCTCTTACTAATATTGTAAATAGTTTCACAAACTTTGTACATAGCCCAGTGTAGGGCTAAAACTGTAGTAACATGTCCGAAATGTTCCTCCCAGGACCAGCCTTGTAAACCCCTACCACCATGCGAACCACCACCCCGCCGGGTTCCTTTTAACAAGGGGTGAATGTGGTGGTATGTATTAGGGGTCATGTGGGACTGTGAAGCCGTGATGCTATTGGCTGACAGATCCCGGGTCCTGGTTGGCTGCTGACTCCTGGCTCCGCCCTGAAGGCGGAGTATAAGAACCCGAGCTTATCCCCGCCGCTTCATTCTGTTGCTGAACTGCTGGGGACAAGACTCGCTTAATAAAGTCTCAATCGACTTCATCACTTCTCGTCTCTCTCGTAAGTCATTGTGCGCTACAACCAGCACCACTCTTCTCCCCTCCAGCTTGCCCCTTACCATAAGGAATCTGCCCCCACCGTCTGAGACTACGTCCTCCGTCTCAAACTGAACCCGCTTATTGATCATAATTGCTACCCCCCTGGACTTAGAATCCAAGTCAGAGTGGAAGACCTGGCTGATCCAGCCCTTCCTTAGCCTAGTCTGGTCAGACACTTTCAGATATGTCTCCTGCAACATAATTACGTCCGCCTTCAGAGCCCGCAAATGCGCGAACACACGTGCCCTTTTAACTGGCCCATTTAGTCCTGACATTCCAGGTGATCAGCCTGGTTGGGGGTCACAAACCCCCCCACCCCCCCCCCTGCCGGTCAGCCATAACCTTTCTTGGGCCCGCCCCCAGCCCATGCGCCACGCCATTTTTGGCTCGCCTCTTGGCCAGCTCCACCCCCGACCTCCTTTCCATTACCTACTTCAGACCCCCCCCCCTCCCCGCTCCTAGCAACATCCCCCAATAACCCCACCCCTGCCATCCACTGGCTGTATTCTCTCTCTCTCTTCCCCCCCCCCCCCCCCCCCCACCACCAAACCTGACTCCCTTGACCAGCCAATCTGCTAGCCCGGTGACTCATCACTCCGGCGCCCCCTTGTATCACTCCCATTGTTTCCCTGACCTCATCTCCCCACTCCCCAGCACACCATCCTTTAAAGCAGTAAACATAGATCAGCAGTCCAGGCACAGTAGGTGTCCCTTCAACCAGTAATTCTCGGACCCTAGTTTGCGTCCGTGGGTCCTTTTTTCGAGACCAGCCCCTGATCCCTCACAAAGTCCATCGTTTCTTCGGGCTCGGAGAAGTAGTGGTGTTGGCCCTGATGCGTAACCCAAAGACGGGCCGGGAAGAGCAGACCAAACGTCACGTGCTTTTTGAACAACACCTCCTTAACTTGTTTAAAGGCTGCTCGCCGCCTGGCCACCTCCTGGCTTAGGTCCTGGTAAATGGGAAGGACACTGTTATTCCACGTGCTGCTCTTAGTGCTCTTTGCCCACTGCAGCACCCGCTCCTTCTCCACAAACCTGTGGAACCTAATCACCATCGGACGGGGGGGTAACCCCCGGACGCACCTGTCTCGCCTGTACTCTGTGTGCCCCCTCCAGTTGCGGCGGTCGCAGAAAGGCTTCAGCCCCCATCAGCTGCATTAACAGGTCCGCCACGAACGCTGTGGCATCAGCTCCCTCCGCCCACTCCGGGAGGCCGATGATCCTCAGATTTTGTCTACGGGCTCTATTTTCCAGCTCCTCTACTCTGTCCCTCCTTCAACCCGTCGACTTCTAGCACAGCAATCGTCTGCACGTCCGCCTGCTCCTCCACCGCCTCTCCCAGCTCCTTAACTTTTTCGTCCTGGGCATCAAGTCTCTGGTTCAGCTGATCCACTGCCTTCTGAAGTGGGTCCAAGTTATGCCGCTTCAACGACTCAAAACTTCTCTTTATCACCTGCAGCATGTTTCCCAGCGCCTGCTGGATCGCCGGGTCCGAGGTCCGTCATCTTTGCTCCCGGGTCAGCTGCCCCTGCACCTTGCCTTTGTCCCTTCCTCTCCCGTTTGCGCTGCTTTCTGCTCTCCCGCAGTTCCATGCAGCTCTGCTCGCTCTTTAGCCCCCCGTGGCCGTCCTTTCAGCGCTCCACAGTCCCGCAAAACCGGGGAACCAGGTGTTCAAATCCCGCCGGAGTGAGAGCCTCCGAATGTGCGGCTCACTCACTCATTGCCGCCACCGGACGTCTGCCCCATTGTACATTGTTCTACTTTAACATCAGACAGTTGATAATGGCCCATCCTCAAGTATTTTAACATAACGTCCAATTTCACTTGTGTTGCGACTCCAGGTCAAGTGGGCACTAGCCTAGGTTGTCGAAACACTATTAGACAGAAGAATCTTTGCTAATGGGGGCAGAGACTGAACCAGGGAAAGTCAGTTCAAATCATTAATTTAATGCCGAATCATGCATAGAAAGGAAAATAAAGAAAGAGAGGGAAAGATTGCGTTAAGATGAGAGAAAAAGTTGAGAGAGAAAGATCTGAAGGACTGAAACTCCATATTTGGAAAGTTAAATTTCAGAGCCATCAAGGTTATTTGCCAATAACTGAAGGGTTTAAAAGCATATTAGGAATGGATAAGCTCTAACTTTTTTCCAGCGAGTTTGGTGAGTATCTTTATTTAGCGAGTAATTAGTGAATATGAGATCATGGAGTTTCTTGTCACTAAAATTGAGTCCATCTGCTGCAACCCTCCCTTATAACTGACTTCCTATGTGACTGTTACAGAGGTAAGTAACCTTCCCATTGCTATTTAACCTTTCTGATTTCTCTAGATATGAAAACGAGGGGGTGGAGGTGTTGGTGAATAAGCACGTGGCATTAGAGTTGGAGAATATTGTGGAAGACTTGGGGGGAGGGGGGGTTCGTGATGGTGAGTGGAAGGCTGGAGGGGTTGCTTGTGGTCTTGGTAAAAGTTTACGTCCCAAACTGAGATGATGTAAACTTTATGGGGTGGGTGCTGGGGAAGATTCCTGACTTGGACTTGCACTGGTTGATCATGGGGCAGGATTTTAATACGGTTATTGAGCTGAATTTGGACAGGTTGAGCCCGAGGTCGATTAAGGTGTCAGCAGTGGTGAAGGAGCTGAAGGGGTTCACAGAGCACATGGGTGGGGGTGGACCCATGGATGTTTGTGAGACCAAAGCCGAAGGAATTTTCATACTTCTCCCACGTGCACAGTGTGTACTTCCGGATCTACTTTTTTGTACTTGATAAGGCGTTGGGGTGGTTGACTTGGAGTATTCGGCGATAGATGTCTTTGACCACGCGCTGCATTGGGTGGATTTGCAAATGGATCGGGAGAGAGCTCTACGTCCGCAGTGGTGGTTCAATGTGGGGCTGCTGGTGGATGATGAGGTGTGAGAGCGGGCGAGGGCAGCCATCCGGGGGTATGTGGAGCTAAATGATATGGGGGAGGTCACAGTTGCCACACAGTGGGAGGCGCTCAAGGTGGTGGTTTGGATTGGATTGGATTTGTTTATTGTCACGTGTACCGAGGTACAGTGAAAAGTATTTTTCTGCGAGCAGCTCAACAGATCATTAAATACATGAAAAGGAAATAAAAGAAAATACATAATAGGGCAACACAACATATACAATGTAACTACATAAGCACTGGCATCGGATGAAGCATACAGGGTGTAGTGTTAATGAGGTCAGTCCATAAGAGGGTCATTTAGGAGTCTGGTGAGTGGGGAAGAAGCTATTTTTGAGTCTGTCGTGCGGGTTCTCAGACTTCTGTATCTCCTGCCCGATGGAAGAAGTTGGAAGAGTGAGTAATCCGGGTGGAAGGGATCTTTGATTATGCTGCCCGCTTTCCCCAGGCAGCGGGAGGTGTCAATGGAGTCAATGGATGGGAGGCAGGTTCTTGTGATGAACTGGACGGTGTTCACGATTCTTTGAAGTTTCTTGCGGTCCTGGGCCTAGCAGTTGCCATACCAGGCTGTAATGCAGCCCGATAGGATGCTTTCTATGGTGCATCTGTAAAAGTTGGTAAGGGTTAATGTGGACATGCCGAATTTCCTTAGTTTCCTGAGGAAGTACAGGCGCTGTTGTGCTTTCTTGATGGTAGCGTCGACATGGGTGGACCAGGACAGATTTTTGGAGATGTTCACCCCAAGCAATTTGAAACTGCTAACCATCTCCACCTCGGCCCCGTTGATGCCGACAGGGGTGTGTACAGTACTTTGCTTCCTGAAGTCAATGACCAGCTCTTTAGTTTTGCTGGCATTGAGGGAGAGATTGTTGTCGCTACACCACTCCACTAGGTTCTCTATCTCCCGCCTGTATTCTGACTTGTCGTTATTCGAGATCTGGCCCACTATGGTCGTATCGTCAGCAAACTTGTAGATGGAGTTGGAACCAAATTTTGCCACGCAGTCGTGTGTGTACAGGGAGTAGAGTAGGGGGCCCGTTGTTAAGGACTATTGTGGAGGAGGTGTTGTTGTTCATTCTTACTGATTGTGGTCTGTTGGTCAGAAAATTGAGGATCCAGTTGCAGAGTGGGGAGCCAAGTCCTAGGTTTTGGAGCTTTGATATGAGCTTGGCTGGGATTATGGTGTTGAAGGCGGAGCTGTAGTCAATAAATCGAGTCTGATGTAGGAGTCCTTGTTTTCGAGATGCTCTAGGGATGAGTGTCGGGCCAGGGAAATGGCGTCTGATGTGGACCGGTTGCAGCGGTATGCGAATTGCAGTGGATCAAGGCGTTCTGGGAGTAATTCGGACACGTAAGGAGAAGGCGGAGAGGACGAGGCTGGTAGATGAGATTCCAAGAGTGGGCAGAAGAAAGTCGGAGACCCCGGAGGTACGGCTGTTGAATGAGAGGCAGAGACTCCAGATGGAGTTTGTATTAGTGTCCATGGGGAAGGCGGTGGGGCAGCTCCAGAGGGTCAGTATATGAATACAGTGAGATGGTGAGTAGGATGCTGGCCCACCAGTTGAGGAAGCAAGAGGCGGTGAGGGAGATTTGCAGAGTAAAGGACGAGATGGGTAGGGTGGGTGTTGGACCCGGAAAGGGTGAATGGCGTGTTTGAGACATGATATTATATGAGCCGGAGCCCCGGCACGTGGGGAGGGGGTCTGGGTTGGGGATATAAAACATAATTGGGAGGAGGAGCTGGGAGGGTAGGTGGAGGCCGGGACGTAGGCCGAGGCCCTGCGGAGGATGAATGCGTCCTCGTTGTGCGCGAGGCTAAGCCTCATTCAGTTTAAATTCATACAGCACATATGATGGTAACACAGATAAGTAGGTTTTTCAAGGGGGCAGACATGTGGGCATTGCGCGGGGAGGCCCACGAATCATGTCCACCTGTTTTGGGCATGTCCAAAGCTGAAGGGTTCCTGACATTATGTCCAAGGTGTTGGGGGTGAAGTTAGCCCCGAGTTCAAAGATAGCGATATTTGGAATGTGGGAAGACCTGGGAGTCGAGTGGGTGAGAGAGGCCGATGTATTGGCCTTTGGCTCCCTGATAGCCTGGAGACAGATCTTGCTTGGATGGAGCGACTCAGAAAGTTGGGTCTGGGTGAGCGACCTGGCAGAACTCCTGAGGCTAGAGAAGGTCAAGGTTGTCCTGAGGGGGTCGGTTGCTAGGTTCGCTCAGAGGTGGAAGCTGTTTATTGACTTCCGCTCGGAGGTGGAAGCTGTTCATTGACTTTGTTAAGGAGGATTGAGGGGTCAGCAAAAATGGGGGGTGGGGGAGAGTAGGGGGTTAAAATGGGGATGGCAGGATGGGAGAAGGGGCTGATAGTGGGGGAGCAGGGGGTGGAGTGGGTTATCTATAACGTTTACGATTTTTCTTCTGCTTTTGTTTGTTTATATTAAAATGCCTTGAATAAAGTACTTTTAAAAAAGACCTGTCTCAATCCCTTGAAAGGGTTAACACCATCCTTCTCCTAAAATGCCTAAACTGGGTGGAACTGCACTCACCTAGTTCCGTTTTTATTTATGTCTTATCTATGCCAGAATGTCCCTTGCACGGGCTCCTCCTCCTGCTGCTGCCCCCTGCCTCTGGTGACCCCCAGGGACCTAATCCTTGGACCCTCCTTTTCTCATCTACATGCTGCCCATCGGAGACATCATCTGAATAGTGTTACTTTTCACATTTATGTTGCTGACCTCAAACTTTACCGCACCATCACCTTCCAACTCCTCCACTTACCTGACATCCAGTGCTACATTAAAATTCTCATCCTTGTTTATGAATCCTTTCATGGCAATGGCCCTTCCCTATCTATGTAATTCCTCCAGCCCAACAAATGAGAGATCTGTACTCATCTAATTAGCCTCTTCAGCATATTCATAATAATAATTATTATTTGATTTTAATCGCACCAGCATTAGTGGCTGCACCTTCAGTTGCCTAGACTATCAAATTCTTTCCCTGCATTGCTTCTCGGCCTTTTGGCTAAGATGAGTGTGAGGTCAGGTGTAATGCCTGGATCTGGTATGTCTCTCTTGTGGGGACCATGAATTAGATTCAATTTGAATTGGTTTTTGGAGCCGGCAAGGAGCTGGATTAAGGGTTTGCCCCTGTCCACACTCTGAGCTCTGGCTTTGTAACTCTGATAAAGTAATTTTTAAAAAAAAATTCTCTCCCTGCCTCTTGACTGCTCTTTCCTCTTTAAAGATACTACATAAAACCTACCTTTATGACCAAGCTTTTGGCCATCTTACCTAATATCTGCTTTTGTGGTCTGGTGTGATATTTGATTTCATCAAGCATCTGTTGAAGCATCTTGAGATGTGTTGCTACATTAAAGGTATTATATAAATAAAGGTTGCTGGTTTTGTCATCCATCACATCGTCCTGCAATTTCAGGCCTTTCCCTGTTTTTCAAACGTTGAGTTTCTTGGCGAGATATTCTTACTCCATGGCTTTTAGAGGGACAGGATAACCCAGAAAGCATCCAGATTTCTGCACTTAATTCCAGCACTTAAAAGTGGCTGGAAACTGTTGCCTGATGAGCTCTTTAGTAATGTTGAGCACTTATAGCACCACCATCATTTTTACCACAAAATCCAGGTCACAGAAATTTTTTAAATGGAAAAAGTTGACATAAAATATATGACAGAAATATGACCAGAGAAAAATCAAATGGCAGTGCGTGCAAATATAATTCCCACCTGATTTCCCTCTGTTGTATGGGACTGAGAACATGCCAAGCAAAATACCATGCATACGCATCCACACATTAACACTCATGCAATTATTTGATGTAATTGATATGAATAATATGTATTGGAATAGAATACTTGTTTTCCACAAAATAACAAAGGTATATTTCATTACATATATTATTTTCTGTTAGTTTGCATCTCCCATCACTCTATATTTTGTTCTTCACTAACCTATTGCCTCTTGTTTTGAGGGTCAACGTATCGTGTTAGAATGCAAAACATCCCACACAAAGCCATTGTTAAGTGGAGAAAATTGAACGATATGCTGAAAGTAAAGTCCAAGTGATCCATTTCTATTCATCACAACCAAATACCTTGTGAACAAGAGGCTTTCCATCACTGAAGGGTTTCCCAGAGGGTGCATCAATAAGATAAATTACTGAAACGAGAACACAAAATACATAGTTATGAAATTCAGGAACATACTGGCAAGATGTTTACAGGATACAAAATGGCACAGACCTTCCCTTTTGTTCTTCCTCACCCCCTTTTCCTCTTCACTTCCTCAAAACCTATAACCTTCCTACAGTCGTGAAGAGTAGTCCTTGAATTAAAATGTTCACTGTTTTTCTTTCCACAGATACTGCTCGGCCTGAGTTTTGCTAACATTTTCATTATTACATGATGTAATATTTAATTAACTTCATTCATGAAAATGATCTCATAACTCACAAAACAAATTAACTTTATGGAACCCGTGCTGGGGCCGGCGAGTCATTGAATTGTCCGTTCACGTTGATGGGACCGAAGATCACGCTGGCGTGAAAGGCTGGAAAATTCCAGCCTACATTTTATGTTCATCTCAAGAAATAGAAAATATTCTTCGAGTGAATTAATCTCATAAACTATGCAAATGTCAAAGTTGGATATGTGCGAAACAATAGATTGTAAAAATATTTACAAGAATTGTTTCTATTGTCTTGCTTTTCACCTTCTCCAAAGTATTTATTTGTCATGGAAGATTATGGGGAAATACAAGGGGCGGGAATCTCCCAACGGGCAGCTAAGTGCCGACGCTGGAGTAAAAACGGAAGTGTTTTACTCCAGCGTCGGCACCCATTCCGGGACCCCATTCTGCAGCCCACAGGAGGCTAGGACGGCGCTGGAGTGACCTCCGCCACCCCAGCTGCCGATCCCGGCCTGAACTCGGCGCCGCAGGGTCCACGCATGCACAGTTGGGCCGGTGCCAACTAGCGCATGCGCAGTGACCTTCTTCCCAGCACCGGCCCCGACTCCAAATGGCGCAGGGCTACAGGAGCAAGCGCGGTGGAAAGGAGGCCGGGGGACAGAGAGGCCGGCTCGCCGATTAGTGGGACCCGATCGTGGGCCAGGCCACTACGGAGGCCCCCCCCCACCCCACCACTCCACCCCCCCCACCCCCCCCCACCCCCCCCCCAACCCCCCCCCCCCCCCCCCCACCCCAAACTGTGACAATTTACCGAAGGACCTTTATTAGGGTATCCCAGACACCAATCTGAATCAAGTGGTGAGGTGATTGGCAACCTTTCATCAGCTTGAGTTGATGGGAATGCAGCCTTAGAACTTAGTTCATGAAAGCCGATTCTGGAAAGGAAAAGTCGACCACAACTGCCATATATGAAGTTGTCCCTTGCCAGTGGTGTGGTATGATCTCTACTGGTGCTTTGCCTGCAGGGCTGGCATCTGCTTTGGAGCTTCTGGAGTCAGATGGAAGCCTCAATAAATTATACAAATCAAAGTTCTATGGCACACATAGCATACAGCTGGCAATTTTGGAATAAAACTCCCCAGAGTCTGAACAATGTACATGCCAGCAGTTTGCATAAATCTCCTGGAAGCTTCTCAAACAATGGCCAAGGAAATATATTTTTTTTTATGGTCCAAGAAAGGCAGGAATTAGTCCATCTGTTCTTTGCTGGCAGTTACAATCAAATAAGCAACTTTTCCTACCCCAAAAAGAGATTTTCAGGAACTCTTATCATGAACATTAACAAAAGGCATGTTATTACCCGCTACCTTCAGCCTGAGATAATTCTAAAGAAAAATTCATTTCACCACGATTGCACCATATAATGATCAAAATTTACAAGACAGAATCATGGAATGGTTACAATACAGAAGGAGGTCATTTGACAACAACTGCTGGATACACTAGAATTTTTGTTGATTTGTGGAGGTCTTTGTTGTAAAATACTCACTATTGTAGTTTGTAGTAGCCTGAGCTGGCACACGTGATCGGTGATGGTTCTCCTGGTCAATGATGGCCCTTTAAGAGAGGTGGCTGCCTAGATATTGGAAGTGCTCAACATATTCTAGAGACTCAACTTCAACACATATGGATGTGGAATACTTGGCCGATCAGGTGTGGATTGATATAGGAGTTTTATTTTGGCAACATTTCAGGATAGGCCAAGTGTCTTGTAAGCAGAATTGAAGAGATTGATAGTGGCTTGCAGAATTGGTGCAAAGTGGGCAACGACACTGTGGTCACCCACGAACTGAAGATCATATATGTTTTGGTGGTCAGTTTAGTTTCAGCACAGAGACAAAGAATGTTCCACCTAGGTGGTATTTAATACTGTAGCCACCTGGGTTGGCCACTTCCCGACTTAAAATGGAGAACCGCAAAGGCTGAAGGAAAATTCAGCCAACACAGGCAAAGACTAGCAAATACAGAAATCTGGGGCGAAATTCTCCTCCAACGGCGCGATGTCCGCCGACTGGCGCCAATCAGACGGGCATCGCGCCGGCACAAAGATGCGGAATGCTCCGCATCTTTGAGGGCCGAGCCCCAACATTGAGGGGCTAGGCCGGCGCCGGAGGGATTTCCGGCCCGCCAGCTGGCGGGAATGGCGTTTGTTGCCCCGCCAGCTGGCAGAAATGGCGTTTGTTGCCCCGCCAGCTGGCGCGGAAATGCGGCGCATGCGCGGGAGCGTCAGCGGCAGCCGACAGTTTCCCGCACATGCGCAGTGGGGAGAGTCTCTTCCGCCTCCGCCATGGTGGAGGCCGTGGCGGAGGCGGAGGGGAAAGAGTGCCCCCACGGTAAAGGCCCGCCCGCGGATCGGTGGGCCCCGATCGCGGGCCAGGCCACCGTGGGGGCACCCCCCGGGGTCAGATCGCCCCCCCCCCCCCCCTGGTCCCACCGGTAAATACCAGCTTTGATTTACACCGGCGGGACAGGCAATTTCTGGGCGGGACTTCGGCCCACCCGTCCGGAGAATTGAGCGGGGGGTCCCGCCAACCAGCGCGGCCCGATTCCCGCCCCCGCCCAATCTCCGGTCCCGGAGACTTCGGCGGGGGCGGGATTCACGGCGGCCAACGGCCATTCTCCGACCCGGCAGGGGGTCGGAGAATGACGCCCCATGTGTATTGAAACTTGTAAGAAACCAGAAAGCACTGAAACCAGCAGCCACCTGCATAGTAATGAGCAATTCCAAGGCACAATTTCAACAGTTTAGGTGAATAAAGCCAAGCCAGACTCCTCGGCGCCAGCAGGGGTCAAGACAAAGGAAGGCCAACGGACATTTAGGGATCGCCCAGCGATCAGAGAACAACTCCAGTATTGGAGAAATCGATCCAAGTGATCGGAACGCAGTCCAATCGCTTGGAACCAGGTACGGGGTCCGCCCTGAAGGGCGGGAAGCCCCTGGGGACTATAAAGTAAAGCCCCCAAGTTCAAATCGTCCTTCTTGACAGGGTCACTCAGCAACGCGAACCAACCCTTGACAGTGACCTGTCCAGCTACCGCCAAAGAACGTAAGTCTCAAGTCAACGCTCGCTACGCTATAGGCGCTCCTAGCTACCAGTCCATACCAGCTTTTGAATCCTGCAGACTCAGGACCTGAACGAAAGGCCATTTGTTCCCCATACCTGGTGGGCCAGTCCGAAGCTAAGTATAGGCCTTTTAGTGATAGGAATAATCTAAAAAGTAGAGTTGGGGCTGGTTTAGCACACAGCTAAATCGCTGGCTTTGAAAGCAGACCAAGGCAGGCCAGCAGCACAGTTCAATTCCTGCACCAGCCTCCCCAAACAGGCGCCGGAATGTGGCGACTAGGGGCTTTTCACAGTAACTTCATTGAAGCCTATTTGTGACAATAAGCGATTTTCATTTCATTTCATTTTGTTTATGCATGAGTAGTGATTTACTGTGTATAATAAATGTGTTTTGATTTGAATCTTACTAATTGGTGTGTTGAGTTATTGATCATTACTTGAACTTGAACCTCGTGGCGGTATCATAAAGATACCTGACGACTCGAGAGCAAAGATTAATCAAACAGAGCAAATTACGAATTAAGAGCCAACCAAAGTTAGCAACATATTACTGGCGACATCCTGACGGGACCCGATCTAGAAGTGGTTTAACCACTCCGGGAGAACCCAAAATTTGAATTAGAAATCCAATTGGGAACAGAAAAACCACAAGCGTTCAAGCAGTTCTGATCAATCCTCATAATTCGGAAGTGTGTTAATGCATGTGTAACTAACAGGGCTATAAGGTAAACTGATAGATTTTTGTTGCGACAAAACTGTCGGGAGTTTGTATTCCGGAAAATAGCGAAAGCCATACCCGTAATTACAGCACCGCCTTAATACCCCTCGTTCCAAATTTTAAGAGAAGTATTCAGAGAGGAAAGATGGTAATGCAGGCAATGCAACGCCTCATGAACCCCGAAGAATGCGTGGTCGCAGCGACCAGCAGTAGAGTAATACAGTGTCTCGTTTGGGAAGAGGAAATCAGAAAGTACCTCAAAGGGAAAGGATGCGAATTCTGTGAAAATGAGCAAACAGGTCCCGGGGGTAAAGGACATACTTGGTGGGAGAACCTGAGCGAAATTCATCAGAAAAGCTTGTGAAAAGCTCGCAAGCCGATGGCAATCGTGTCCTGTTTGGCACAATTGCGAGGCACAGAGGAGGTTGTTCGGACGCTCCGTAAAGAGATAGAGGAGACACATCGAATGAGCAAGGTCGATGTGAGCGAGGTAGAGAAAGAGAACCTAGAATTAAAAAGGAAGTTAGCAGCAAAGGACGGAGAGGTGGATGATGCCAAGTGGGCACACCAGTTTTATCTGGCGCACCTAAGCAGCTTCCAGACACAGTACGAAAAGGCCTATCAGGACTCGCAACGTGCAGTCCTGGTAAGAGAGGAAACAGAAACAGGTAGAGGCATTGCAAAGGCAGTGTAGCAACCTGAAAGCAGCATTACGAGCACTCCATGCTACCGCCATGGAGCACAGACAAAGCTCACTAGATCATGCAAAGTGCCGGAAGCAGATTGCAGAACTGCAGTCTTTACTTTCAGTTCAGAATGGATTCCAGAGCACCTTTGGATCCCAGTTAGATGCAGAAGACGGCCCGGATTGGGAAGAATTAAATGAGACTGCGCATAGGTATGTTCAGGGAACATGTGCACAAGGAAAGCCCCAGAAGAGAAAAGCGCCCCAACCCCCCACAGAGCAGATAGTTCAGGCACCAATGAACCCAGTAACCACCCACCGCACAGTCACATCGGACGGAGATACCAAATTTCTTTATACCACTCCCTTAACCGTGACCCAATTACGGGACGCGTGCGAGAAAATCACACCGTTCCTCCCACCTCAGACCCCCACCACTTCTTTGCTAGAGTAAAGCAGCAGGCGACCATGTACGGGCTGGACAAGTGTGAGCACATGAAGTTCACAGTTTTGAGCTTAGACCCTTCGGTCGTAGCAGCCCTTCCCGACCCACAGAATGTAGGAGGAGGCACCCTTGCAGAAATGCACGCAGCGATCCTAGACGCAATTGGCTACAACAGAGGTGACCCCGTAGTGAATAAGTGCAGGCAGAAAAAGACAGAACACCCCACAGCATTTGCTGGACGCCTGTGGATTCATTTCACAGCAGTTTTTGGAAATTTAGAACACGCCCATTTGTACCAAGACGGTATGGCCAAATGGACCCACACCCTTATCTCCCATGCCAGAGGCAGGACAAAAAGCCTGTACGAATGATGACCCCTCAGAGGAAGCCCACAATGAGAAATGGGTTTTAAAAAGATTGTCCTGCGCCTGGGAGCAGTCTGTACAAAACAAACCCGCAGTTAGGAAACCAGAGGAACAGCAGGCAGAAGCAGACATCCAAGCGGTGAAAACGCACCAGAACCCCGCATGGGTGAACGAAGGCAGGGACAGCCCCCCACAAAAGCCACAGGAGTGTTACAACTATGGAAAGTTAGGACACTTTGCATGAGAATGCAATGCCCCACGAAAGCCACAGAGAGCCCAGCAGGCAGGCACTCTGAATAAGAATAGGACAGAGCCCATACATAGTGTGAGCACCCGTTCAGATCAGACGGACCTGAACGGAACGGACTGACGGTGTTCGGGCTCCCCCAGTTGGGTCTGCGACACCCTTTGGGATAGGTCCATAAGACATAGGCGCAGAAGTAAGGCCATTCGGCCCATCGAGTCTACTCCACCATTCAATCATGGCTGATTTCAACTCCATTTACCCGCTCTCTCTCCATAGCCCTTAATTCCTCGAGAAATCAAGAATTTATCAACTTCTGTCTTAAAGACACTCAACGTCCCGGCCTCCACCGCCCTCTGTGGCAATGAATTCCACAGACCCACCACTCTCTGGCTGAAGAAATTTCTCCTCATCTCTGTTCTAAAGTGACTCCCTTTTATTCTAAGACTGTGCCCCCGGGTCCTAGTCTCCCCTGCTAATGGAAACAACTTCCCTACATCCACCCTATCTAAGCCATTCATTATCTTGTAAGTTTCTATTAGATCTCCCCTCAACCTCCTAAACTCCAATGAATATAATCCCAGGATCCTCAGACGTTCATCGTATGTTAGGCCTACCATTCCTGGGATCATCCGTGTGAATCTCCGCTGGACCCGCTCCAGTGCCAGTATGTCCTTCCTGAGGTGTGGGGCCCAAAATTGCTCACAGTATTCTAAATGGGGCCTAACTAATGCTTTATAAAGCTTCAGAAGTACATCCCTGCTTTTATATTCCAAGCCTCTTGAGATAAATGACAACATTGCATTTGCTTTCTTAATTACGGACTCAACCTGCAAGTTTACCTTTAGAGAATCCTGGACTAGGACTCCCAAGTCCCTTTGCACTTCAGCATTATGAATTTTGTCACCGTTTAGAAAATAGTCCATGCCTCTATTCTTTTTTACAAAGTGCAAGACCTCGCACTTGCCCACGTTGAATTTCATTAGCCATTTCTTGGACCACTCTCCTAAACTGTCTAAATTTTTCTGCAGCCTCCCCACCTCCTCAATACTACCTGCCCCTCCACCTATCTTTGTATCATCGGCAAACTTAGCCAGAATGCCCCCAGTCCCATCATCTAGAATCTTGCCAACAACCGAGGTTAGGCTAATTGGTCTATAATTTTCCATCTGTTTTCTTGTTCCCTTCTTGAACAGGGGGGGGTTACAACAGCGATTTTCCAATCCTCTGGGACTTTCTCTGACTCCAGTGACTTTTGAAAGATCATAACGAACGCCTCCACTATTTCTTCAGCTATCTCCTTTAGAACTCTAGGATGTAGCCCATCTGGGCCCGGTGATTTATCAATTTTTAGACCTCTTAGTTTCTCTAGCACTTTCTCCTTTGTGATGGCTACCATATTCAACTCTGCCCCCTGACTCTCCTGAATTGTTGGGATATTACTCATGTCTTCTACTGTGAAGACTGACGCAAAGTACTTATTTAGTTCCTCAGCTATTTCCTTGTCTCCCATCACTAGATTACCAGCGTCATTTTGGAGCGGCCCAATGTCTACTTTGGCCTCCCGTTTGTTTTTAATGTATTTAAAGAAACTTTTACTATCATTCCTAATGTTACTGGCTAGCCTACCTTCATATTTGATCCTCTCTTTCCTTATTTCTCTCTTTGTTATCCTGTTTGTTTTTGTAGCCTTCCCAATCTTCTGACTTCCCACTACTCTTTGCCACATTATAGGCTTTCTCTTTTGCTTTGATGCATTCCCTGACTTCCTTTGTCAGCCATGGCTGCCTAATCCCCTCTCTGATAACCTTTCTTTTCTTTGGGATGAACCTCTGTACTGTGTCCTCAATTACTCCCAGAAACTCCTGCCATTGCTGTTCTACTGTCTTTACCACTAGGCTCTGCTCCCAGTCGACTTTCGTCAGTTCCTCCTTCATGCCCCTGTAGTTACCTTTATTTAACTGTAACACCTTTACATCTGATTCTACCTTCTTTCTTTCAAATTGCAGATTGAATTCTACCATATTCTGATCACTGCCTCCTAAGTGTTCCCTTACTTTAAGATCTTTTATCAAGTCTGGCTCATTACATAACACTAAGTCCAGAATGGTCTGTTCCCTCGTGGGCTCCATCACAAGCTGTTCCAAAAAGCCCTCCTGTAAACATTCAATGAATTCCCTTTCTTTGGGTCCACTGGCAACATTATTTACCCAGTCCACCTGCATACTGAAGTCCCCCATGATCACTGTGACCGTGCCTTTCTGACATGCCCTTTCTATTTTGTGGTGCATTTTGTGCCCCTGGTCCTGACCATTGTTAGGAGGCCTGTACATAACTCCCATTATGGTTTTTTTGCCTTTGTGGTTCCTCAACTCTACCCACACAGACTCCACATCATCTGACCCTATGTCGTTTAGTGCTATTGATTTAATTTCATTCCTAATTAACAATGCAACCCCGCCCCCTCTGCCCACCTCTGTCTTTTCGATAGGTTGTGAATCCCTGGATGTTTAAATGCCAGTCCTGAACCCCCTGCAACCACGTCTGTGTGATGCCGACCACATCATACCCGCCAGTCACAATCTGGGCCACAAGTTCATCTACCTTGTTCCGTACACAGCTCACATTTAAATATAGCACCTTTAATTCTCTATTGACTGTCTCTTTTTGTTTTCTTAGTGTGGTGGACCTTGGTTTACTGAGCCTTCCCATACACTGTGTCATATTTTGTGAGATGGGTACTATCGTAACCTCTCCTGAGTTCTGTCTTTTCGTGCTTTTTTGTATTCCTAAGCAGCTACGCTTTCCACTGATTACTTCACCTCTTGGTTCCCTGACTTTGCCTTCCCCCCCCAATCTCTAGTTTAAAGTCCTATTGACCACCCTATTTACTCTTTTCGCCAGAACATTGGTCCCAGCTCGGTTCAGGTGGAGACCATCCCAACGGTATAGGTCCCCCCTGTCCCAAAACTGATGCCAGTGTCCCATGAAAAGGAACCCCTCTTTCCCACACCACTCTTTCAGCCACGTGTTAACTTCCCTTATTCTTGCCTCCCTATGCTAATTTGCATGTGGCTCGGGCAGTAATCCGGAGATTATGACCCTTGAGGACCTGTTTTTTTAAAATTTGAATCCTAGCTCTTTATAATTTCTAAACAGGTCCTCTTTCCTAGATTTGCCTATGTTGCTGGTACGGACATGGACCACAACAACTGGATCCTCCCCCTCCCTCTCCAGTATCCTTTCAAGCCGGTCAGAGATGTCCCACACCCTAGCACCGGGCAGGCAACATACCATGTGGGACTATTTATCCTGCTCACAAAGGATACTATCTATCCCCCTGATAACAGAATCCCCTACAACTACAACTTGCCTATTTACTCCCTCCCCTTGAATGGCCTGTTGAACCATGGCGCCTTGGTCAGCTGACTCATCCTTCCTGCAGCCCTGTTCGCCATCCACACAGGGAGCAAGTGCCTCGTACCTGTTGGCCGGCCGACCAGTAGTTGCAGCAAAGATACGGGGACAGCCCATCAAATTTCTCTGTGACACAGGAGGGTCCCGCACCTCAATCAATTCCTCCACCATATTCCAGAAAGACACGTGGCCCACTACAGCCACCATCGCCCTCAGTGGCTTTACAGGCCACTCACAACAGGGACACATCACAGCCCCTGTACCCATTCAAATCGGCAACATCACCACCAAGCACCCCATAGTCTTAGTCGACCTGCCCCACACAGCAGAACACATTTTGGCAATCGATTTTATGAATTCCCACAACCTGTCCTTTGATCCAGTCAACCAATGTGTTTGGAAAATGGCAAAATCCGCAAGAGCCCCCGCAACGCTCACAATAGGTGAATACACCAACAAGATTAGCGCAGTCGGCGAATTTTGGTTTGACCCGACCACGATTAGCACAGACAAGCAGGTTAGGGCAGTTCTGCAGAAGCACAAGACAGCATTCGCGACCCACAAACACGACTGTGGCCGGATGACTGGTTCCGTTCAAATCACAGGACCTGACCCTAGACCCCCAAAGCAATACGGATTTCCCCAAGAGGCAGAGGGAGAAATCGCAAAAGTGATCGACAGCTTATTCGAGCAGGGCGTACTCAGATCAGTAGCCTCCACTAATAATGCCCCGATTTGGCCAGTGAGAAAGCCCGATGGATCATGGTGACTGACCATCGATTACCGGGAACTCAACAAAGTCACCCCCGCAGCAGCCCCCACTGTAGCCACAAGTCCCGAGACCATGCTCAAACAGGGACTCAACTCACAATACTTTACGGTATTGGACGTCAGTAATGGATTCTGGTCCATTCCATTGGCAAAAGCGTGCCAATACAAATTTGCCTTCACTTTTAAAAATCAGCAGTTCATGTGGACATGCCTTCCACAAGGATTCCACAACTCCCCCTCCATTTTCCACCGACAGCTGGCAAATGGATTATCAAAATTTTCTTGTCCCGAATGTCTGGTCCTGTATGTGGACGACCTATTACTACAGACAGACACCAAGGCAGAGCACATCGAGCTTCTGGCCGAACTCCTGGAACTCCTACAGAAAATTGGTTGCAAAATAAACCCCAAAAAGGCCCAGATTTTGGAAAACAAAATGATATATTTGGGCACGATTATCACGCATGGTAAACGCGAGATCGAGCACAAAAAAATTGACTCGATTGCCAAATTGCCCCTTCCCCAGAATGTTTCAGCCCTCCGGTCGTTTTTAGGACTGGTTGGCTACTGCCAAAACCACATTGATGGTTTCGCCAGCAAGGCAGCACCCCTCTCGGAACTCCTAAAGAAAGGAGCCCCTTGGGAATGGCTTCCGCAGCATGCAGATGCTGTGGATGCTTTGAAAAGAGCCCTCATTGCAGCCCCCACACTACAGGTTCTAGACCCGCTTTTCCCCCTGTGCTACGTAATGAATGAAATGCTTTCTTTGGGTCGATGAATGCAATGAAGGTATTGTTCTCAACATTTTTCTTGCATTTGTCTCGCAACAAGGACCATGTTACAGTTTCCTCTGGAAGGTCCAAAGCCACACTGCGTCTCTGGGAGGATCTTTTGATGCAGTACTTGAGTAAATATGGTATTGGTGCTGGTTGTGCATTAATAACAGCACAACTATTATATTTAGCATCTTTAATGTAGAAAGAATGTCCCAAGGTACTATACAGAGCACAATCATATGATAGAAGGATAGATGTTATTAGAACGGGGGGCTAAAAACTTGGCCAAACATGTGAGCTTGAAGAAAGTTCTGAAGGAGAGGAAAGTGAAGAGACACAGAGCTGTCCAAAGCTTAGGACTAGACAACTGAAAACATAGCTGATAATGGTGAGACAAAGAGATTTCCGGATCGTACAAGGCGATAATTTGAGGAATGCAGAAATCTTGGAGTGCGGCAGATCTAGAGCCACTTACAAAGATAAGGAGGAACATGCCATGAAGGGTTTTGAACTTGAAAATTAAAATTCCAGAAGTTGGAGGACAGGGAATTTTTTCACTTAAGGATTAAAGCATTCCATGTTTTAAATCTTAAGTGAAGAAAGGTTCCATGAGGAGAATCTAGAACAAGGGGCCATCATTTCAGAATGATGGCTTGTCCATTTTAGAGATGTGGAGGAATTTCTTCTCTGAGGGTTGTGCATCTATGGAATTCTCTCTCCCATAGAGCTGTGGAGGCTAAGATATTGAATATATTCAAGGCAGAGTTGGGCATAGTTTTTTCTGAACTATAGTGGTTATGGAGGACAGGCAGGAAAGTGGAGCTGAGGCCAAGATCAGCTACAATCTCACCGAATGATATTGGAAGGTGCAGCAGGCTTGAGGGGCCAAATGGCCTACTCTTGCCCCTTTGACTTATGCCCTTATGTTCTACCCATTCATTTTAGGCTTCTCGTACTAATTCTGCTTGCATGCACCTCGTTACTGATTCATTGGTGACTGGAATTTTTTCCCATTATTTATAATCATAAATCTGCTCAAATTTATGGACACACTACACCAGATCTTCCATTCCTGTAGGGTCGTACTCTCGAGGTACCCTAGGTGGTGTACTGGGGAGCACCCCTGCCCCCAGGAGTCCCCACACAAGAACTACATGGCAATTTCCCGGGAAGTTTAAACATGCGAGGGGCAATTACCCTGTATTGGGAACCATCCAAAATACCATTTTAAATTGGATACTTTGGACCTTTCTAACTCTCTTAACAGAATAGCTACCCAAGAAAGGATTGAAGGATTAAAATGATTTCTAACTTCTGGGTAACTCTACTACTGACTCCTCCAACCTCCTCACCCCCCGGACCTCCCAAATACACACCACCCCAACTTCATCTACTTGTGACAATAAGCGATTATTATTATCAACCGATTATTATTATCAACCTACCTCCTCCTGATCATACTCCTGACCACAGAACTACCCTCCCCACCCACCGACTACACTGCCCCTATCTCCTCCCTGGCTTCTTAAAGTGGCTGGTACCTTTAAATTTACCTGGTTTATGGCAGCTCGCGCCATGAAAAGAGGGCATGGTTTCACTTCTTCAAACTATTGCCCTGCACAGAAAGGACTTGGGAAACAGCTACGCTGCACATTTCTCACCAGGCCCGGGTCAGTCTGGGTAAAAGAAGATTGCAGCTCCAGACTAAGGTAAATGTAAAGGAGCGGAGTGACAATCTGACCGTGATTGCCACTCCATGGAAATTCTGGACCAATGTGCTCCCAGTCATGTATGTTATTTTTCTGTTCTAACCGATTTTATTCCTGGAATACTGTGATAAATGTTAGAATCATAAGAACTGTTGACATATTTTCACTCTTTAGAATACTCTACTAGCATGGGTACCTGGGTATACACCATCTTAAATGGTCTTTTTGCCCCTTTGTCCTATGAAGGAGGAATATTCTATTTCAGGCAAATTTTATAATCACAGTATGGGAAAGGTATTTTTGGGCATGGCTGCGCTATGTAAAACAGTTGCTGCAGCGGAAAAAGGAAGGGTTATGGCAGGGTTTGAATCAGGAAAGCCGAAACTCCAGTTACAAGGAAAAACGTCAATGTACAGAGGTTAAAGAGAAGCCCAGAATAACTTTATTGGTTGTATTTATATTTACTCAAAATCACATAAGAGAAGGAGCGAAATACACCATTCTACTTAATGCAATAGCTGATTTCAAAGAGGAAAGAAACATAGGCTCAAATGTTCCTTTCTCTGGCTCATTGAAGATGGGTGTAAGTTGGGAGATGACTTCAGGACCCTGTGAAGGTCCTGATGCACAGACATACTTGGAAATTGCCTGGGAAGTTTAAGCTTCCAATGGCCTTCATTCCCTGCTGCCCAGGACCCTCTGTATGTCTGTGACCCTGAGTTCAGGGCAAGGACTTGATCAGATACGCAGAACGTACCTGCATACTTATCTAAGATATGTTGCGCAGTTTAATAGCTGGTTCAGTTAGCAACCGACCAACCAACAACCTCCTGACCATCCCCCCACTCCAACTATCAGCCCTCAACCATTTGTCCCTGACCAGATCCAAATAACTCCCCACCGACCAGACCACCTCTGATCCAACAACCCACTTACCCACCTATCCATTCACTCATTAACTCACTCAATTACTGAAAGACTAACCCGAATATAGCAGCTCTGGTTATGAAAGGGGGGCATGTTCTCTCTTCTACTGCCTTTTCAAGCACCTGACAATCTTCCCTTTAAGTGACTGTGCTGACCCCTTCAATGCTTCAGCCAGGATCGGAAGATATGGCTGATGGGTTGGGTCGCAGTAGTCTTCACGGGCATCGTCAATGCGCTCAGCTTCAACGCTGACTGGAAGATTTGGGTCATAATTTCCAGATTCCAAAGTGTCATCAACATTTACGTTTCTGACACTGCACAAAGATATCTTTTAACTGTATGCGCAAGTGTAAGTAGGATGGGACAATATTTTGCACGTACATGTGTTGTATAAAAGGACTGATGTTATACAATGTATTATGTTTCTGCTAAACAATAGTGAGATTAATATATGCACATTTCCCTACAAATATAATAGCTTTTATACTCTACCTTTGTCATCAGCCTGATCTCTTACTGCAATTGTGTCATTGCTGATTGAGACAGTCTGGGAGCTCAGTATGTCCGTTCTCATCCCTGGGAACTTTGGAGAAGAAATAAGGCGACCTTCATACGAATACAAATAAATTCCTGCTCCGTCAAGCAGAAGAAAGTGTCTGAACAAACAAGTAAAGAGGTTAATGCAAGCTTCTGAAACTTTTAAACATTAAATATATCAAGGTATAGAGCAATCTTAATTTTATATTACCATTTTCTTATCTCTGAACTAAATGTAATAAAGTTACAGAAGCTTTGGACATATTAAAAAATAACATCTGATGCTTTCAGTCAAACATTAAATTAGAATCAAAGAATACCTACAGTGCAGAAGGAGGCCATTCGGCCCATCTCGTCTGCACCGACCCTCTGAAAGAGCACCCTACCGAGGTGCACTCTCCCTGCCCCAATCCCATAACCTCACCTAACTGCACATCTTTGGACTGTGGATAGAAACCAGAGCACCCAAAGGAAACCCACAAAGACACAGAGAGAATGTGCAATCTCCACAAAGTCAGAATCAAACCCGGGTTCCTGGCGCTGTGAGGCAGGAGTGTTAACCACTCTTCCGCCATAATTAGTACACAAAAAGCAGAATACTGTGGGTGCGGGAAATCAGAAATAAAAATTAGATGCTGGAAATACTCAGCAGGTAATTGCAGCATCTGTGGAGAGAAACAGTTTTAACATTTCAGGCTGTGACCTTTCATCAGGCTTTGGATCATGGATCAGTGTTGGGTACATTTAGCGGGGTGTTTCTCAGCGCCTGCAGCACCAAGAAAGACATCGCTAATTAACGGCACTTAACCTTTTCTTTAGCCTCAGCGAGGAACACCCATCGAGGCCGCACTTACATTTATTCCAGCACTGACAAGCTCGGATCAGGGCTCCATTTTTAAATGCAGCCCAGGTCTTTCGACACCCCTCAGCCACCCCACCGGGGCCTCCGAACTCCCAAATTGTACCAATTTACTTCTTACAACATCAAGCCCCCCACCCCCCCCCCCCCCGCTCACGCTGCCTCTTAAGGGCATGGCACCTGCAGGCCCAATCCCTGGCATGGGCAACCCAGCATCTGGGCACCTTGGCACTGCTGGCCTGGCACCCTGGGAGTGCCACTCTGGCATGTTGACAGTGCCCGTGTGGCACAGGGTGTCAGCAGGTGTGAAGATACCACCCTGCCCAGAGCCCGACCACCAGGGGTCTCTAACGGACAGGGAGACCCCCAGCTGCCATAATGCCTGGTCCACAATTGTCAAAATTAGCCAAACGGTGCCCTGGCGAGGTCTCCCAGGCCAGGCCGTTACTTCCCAGGCCCCAGGAGAATACGACACAGATAGATTTAATTTAACGTATTGGCTCACTTAAATATTTAATCTCGATCTTGCCCACCATTTTATCTCGTGAGGCGTTTCGAGCGTCGTGAATCTCACGAAAGGCCCCTTGCGGGATTCAACAGCCTCATCAAATCGCACCTATTAACTCTGTTTATCTTCACAGGTGCTGCAATAACCTGCTATTTTCTCTTTTTATTTATTACTATAAATTAGTTGCACAGTTGCAATACTACAAGGTTAACTTTTTAAAAATGTGTTATTAATTCCACCCATTTGTGAGCTACTTTGAGATTCGCTGTGCCATGCAGCATTGTCTGACGAGATCATCAGACTTGCTTCTTTCTAGTCCTTTGCCAAAGTTGTTTTGAACTAAGAAATACATGTTCTGTGGTCAGCACATTTCAACAACGAACAGCTATCTTTTTGAATATTTCATAGAGATTTCAACAACAAATAATGTATTTTTGAATCACAAATTAAACGTTTGGAGATAATGGGCGATATTCCCTAGCCTCCCTGCGATGCGTTTCCCGGCGGCAGGAGGTATCCCACCAGTGTTGGTTGGTGGCGGGATCTTCTAGTCCCGCTGCTGTCATTGGGATTTCTCATTGAATCCACCCCGTACCACTGGGAAACTCGTGGTAGGGTGTGCCATCAGCAAGATCTTGCCCAATGTATCGCTCTGTGTAAGACTCTACCCTACACTTTAGGAGCCAGCATTAGAAGTTTTCAAAGTAGCTTCTATAATATTTAACACATGCTAAATAATTACAAAACAGTTGATTAATGTTTCAATAACTGCTCGAATGATAATTACATTTTTCCAGATTTTTGACAAAGTGTAATTTTACGTAATTAAGGGAGATTCAAATTACAAATGAAATTCCCCTTTATGTATGTGGAAGTACTGTTTATATTAAATACCAATAGATTAATGCTAATCTCTTACCTCTCTGCTTGTAGAATTAAACTAACAGTACCTTCTTTTAGGTCAAATACCAGTGGGGTATTCCAATTCTTAGTACTGAAACAAACAGAGAATACATACATTTAAATTCATTCATAGACAAAATTGAGATTAGGAAAGAAACCAGAGTGTAACACATTTAATGCACATCATATATTATACCCAGTTAACATTCAGCTCATTTTAAAAGAGTTGGCTTAACATGCTGTTTTTTCAAGAGGAACTGAGCCAAAAATAACTTCAATTTTATTAAAAAATCTATTTTGACACATCTTTTTTGCATTATTATCATGTTATAGACCACGGAGATTTAAAAGTATCATAAGAGAATTGCAATTGACAAGATACCCAAAGTAGTTTGCCAAACGATGAAGCATATTTTCAAAGAAAAGATTTTAATAACCTGTACACATAACACTGCAGTGAGGTTGCAACCACCAAATGTCCATAGGACAACGAGGCCTTTATCACCCGGTCTCGGAATTCTAAGACATCTAGTGCATCATTCAACACATTTCGTACCTGTTACAAAACACAATCAAAAATTAACTACTTGAAAGCACACTTCAGAATTTTTTATTTACTCGATATTTTTCACTAGGGTGTGGCTCCAATAACTAAGGATGACTATTTCCAATATGCTTGACAGAGCAGCCGTGGTCTACTTGAATAAACTAAATGGCCTTGCCATGTTCCTCTGTTCCTGTAAATTCATCTTTTGTTTCACATACATCTCCAAAAATACCAAAATCTAATTAGAAATCAGAGTCTATTAAATGACTTGCAAATGGCACTAAGATGATAACGTAATGAGACTTGGAAGTGGCCTGTGATAGAGTAGAGGCAGCATGCAGTCAATTTCAGCTGATTAAGCACATGATTAATATGTAACGTTTATTTGATTCTGATATATGCATTTATAGTTTTGCCTGGTAACTTATTTTTATAAGGATGAGTTTTAACAGATTTACTGCTGGATGTAGCACAGCCGCACAAAAATTATATATCCTTTTGTTGACTTTATGCACAAATTTAAATAGTCTGCAGAGGAGACACTCTAATGACTATTTTTGTCAGCTGCAGCCAGCAAATCACTGAAGAATAATGGATTTTTGTCTGTATGATAACTATTAACTTTCAAAATATTTCATTTTATATTACTATTTATACTTTACATATATATTCCATTCAGAACTCCAGGCCATACATATGGCTTTCACTCTCCAAGATGATTTTTTTTTCAGTGGATCTCTTTCTTACCAACTACTCCAGTGAAATTCATTACAGAGAATATCCAGAAACATCAGTGTCCAGTTATATTTCTGTCAAGCGTCTTTATTTCAGTAGCAGTCAGAATTATTGGACTGCTTTCTATCAGTTGGGTATGATGTGATACCCATACAATGGAATTTTTAATTATTTTTGAATCCAAGGAGAGAATCCTCATCAAAGCACACGTGAAAGCCTGATAGTGTTTCAATTAGAAATACCCAAGGACCATGTATTGACTATTGTCAATTTCTTCCACAAAATAGCACGACAGACAGAATTGCACAAGATTTACAGCACAGAAATAGGCCATTTTATTCCAGTGTTTATGCTCCACAGAAGCCTCCTCCCAACTTACTTCATCGACTCCTAGTAATGTGTGTTAAACTTTCGACAGTAATACCTCTGCCCTGCAGAAATAACAATTAAGGACTGAAAGCTGGGTCTTGAATACAGCACAAGAGGAAGCTACTGACTAGTCTTGCCAGTCCCAGTAGTAGTTTGTTGGTGGAGGTATCCAATCATAGCCACCCTCCATGCTTTTCCAAGAGCCCTGTAATTTTGTTCTTTTTAAGTATTCTCTTTTGAATGTTTCTACTGACATTTAAAATTCATTGGTTTCAACATTTTACAAGGAGAATTAAATGCCAATGTGCACTTCCCAGCATAAGTAAACACTTCTGAATTAATCAGAATTAAATAATAATGGGGAATTGTTCTACTGTCAAGCATCTTCTGCTGTTAACCATAGAATTAAAACCATAGATTTCCTACAGTGCAGAAGGAGGCCATTCAGCCCATCACATCTGCACCCACCCTTCGAAAGAGGACTCTACCCATGTCCACTCTACTCTATCCCCATAACCCCACCTAACCTGCCAGCTTTGGATACAAAGGGGCAATTTAGCATGGCCAACCCACCTAACCCGAGCATCCGGAGGAAACCCACACAAACACAAGGAGAAAGTGCAAACTCCACACAGGCAGTCAGCCAAGGCCAGAATTGAACCCGGGTCCCTGGTGCTGAGAGGCAGCAGTGCTAACCATTGTACCACCCTAACGCCCCCAAGTCTTTACACAGTAATGGAAAAATGTTGATCTGAGCAACATTTCAAAGTTATTGTTGGCAAAACTTTTTAAATGAATTTTGGGGGGGGTTTATTTTATTCCTGAATATAAAGATGATTATACAAAGGTGGCAAAATAATGTTTGCACAATTGTAAAATGGCTCTTAAAAGAACTATCCAGAAATATGGTCCATGCCAGAATAAAAATTCAGAACACAGCTATCACAATGTCCACACATTTAATTTGGCCTTTTAGATCTGAAGTTTTTAAAAGTACAAAGATCTGCCCTGCAATGCTGACAAGAGGACAAGTGTTGACTAAGCACTAACACACATCTCTGAAAATCAAAAAATTTCTGTTATCTTGTTCCATGTGGATTTGATTTTTAAGGGACTATACCTGCATAGATCTTCGTTTAGTCAATGTGATTTCAAAGTTCTTCCATTCCCAACGCTGTTCTATGATATGGGCAAAGATCACATGGCCATTTCCACAAGCACCAGCTATTTGCGTGCCATCAACAGACCAAGCAATGTTGAATACACTTCCTGTATTTGGCTTTTCAAGTGCATAAGACCACTGTAACAATAAAAGGGAGAGCATCTGAGCATTACATTTTTTATTTGTAATATTTCAGGACAAATCAATTCTTTGGGTATCCAATTTGTATTTTGTTTACAAAAACGTAACATATTTAAAAATGTTGGGTAATATTTGTTTTACCAAAGTGTGATATAATTACCATATTGAACAAGACAAGGTTCAGCTCTCTCCCCATGATCTTTAACAACACTGTCATCACCAAATTCCCAACATTAACATCCTGAAAGTCACCAAATGCCTCAAAGCTTAACAAGCTTTTTCCCAGGGTGGGAGACTCAATTACATGGGGGCAGGTTCAAGGTGAGGGGGGTACTGATTAGGGGAGATGCGCGGGGAACGTTTTTCACGCAGAGGGTGATTTGTGCCCAGAATGCGTTGCCAGTGGAGTTGGTGGAGGCAGGCACGATAGCAATGTTTAAGATGCATCTTGATAAGCACATGAATGGGCGGGGAATGGAGGGATACAGATCGTTTGGGCAATAAATAGGAGGTCTAAATAAGGAATCTGGATTGGCGCAGGCTTGGTGGGCCAAAGGGCCTGTTCCTGTGCTGTAATGTTCTTTGGATCCGTCATATCAACAATGGCTATAAGAACATGGTAAAACCTGGGTATTCAGCAATGGGTGGTTCACCTCCTGACACTTCAAAGGCTCCTTATCACATACAAGACTGAAGTCAGGAGTGAAACATTCACCATTTGTCTGCAGGCTTGCAGCCCCAACAGAACAGTAACTAAAGGGCAGTGGCGCAGTGGTTAGCTCTGCTGTCTCACAGCGCAGAGGACCCGGGTTCGATCCTGGCCCCGGTCACTATCCATGTGGCATTTGCACATTTTTATTTTAAATAACAGAAACTAAATATTGGGGGCAAGAGATCAAGTGAGGGAAGATGCTGTAAAATTAAAGGGAGAGGACTAGGCAAGAGAGTAAGGTAGCAATAAAGACAATCAGAGCCATAGAAGGAAGGGACGGAGTGTACAAACTAAAGGAAACACCAGCAGATAAAGCTAGAGTTTGCAAAATTCGTAAAAAAGACAAAACTAAAGGATCTGCATCTGAATTTGTAACAAAATGGACAAATTGTCAGCTCAAATGGAAATAAATATGTATGATCATTACACAGATGTGGCTGAAAGATGGCAAAGGCTAGGACCTTGAATGAATATTCAAAGATACATGATATTTTGAAAGGACAGGAAGTTAAGAAAAGATGGAGGGGTAGCACTTTTAATTAAGGATAATGGTACAGTAAAGAGAGTGAACTTAGTTCTAAAGTTTAAGGTGTAGAATCAGTTTGGGTAGAGATGACAAATAGCAACGGTCGGAAGTCACTTGTAGGAGTAGTTTATAGGTCCCCAGCAGCCACTACACTTGAGGGTTGGGTGTGCAGGATAAATAATGAGGGTTTGTGAGAAAGGTATAGTGGTAATCGTGGGTGATTTTAATCTACATATAAATTGGATGAATTAGCAAAGGTAGCCTGAAAGATGCTTCTGGGACAATTTCTTAGAGCAACATTTGCTGGAACCGACCAGAGAGCAGACTATTCTAGATCTGGTAATGTGCAATGAGACAGGATTAATTAATGACCTCCCAGTAAAGACATTTGATGTAGCAGTGATTTTCACATGACTGAATGATACTCTTCTCTCCCTCAAACTGAATGTGAGTCTTAGATCAGTGTTTTAAACTGAAGGACAATTATAAAGGCAGTAAGACAGAGCCAGCTAAAGTGAACTGGGAAATTAGATTAAGGAATAGGTTAGTAGGGATTCAGCAGACATTAAAATAGATATTTTATAACTCAGCATAGGTACATGCCGGTGAGAAAAAGAGACTCCAAGGGACTGACTCACCATCAGTGGCTGACTAAGGAAGTTAAAAATAATATCAAATTGAAAGAAAAAGGGTACAATTGCACAAAGATCAGTGGCAAGTCAGAAAATTCGACAGAATATAAAAAAAAGCAAAGAATTACTAAAAAAAGGAGGGAGAAATTAGAGTATGAGAGCTAGCTCAAAAAGTAAAAACAGAAAATAAAAGTTTTTATGGGTATTTAGAAAGGAAAAGAGAAACTAAAGTGAGTGTTGGTCCTCTAGACAGTACCTGTGAATAATTAATAATGGAAAATAAGGAAATGGCAGAAGGATTGAACTGATATATTGGGAGGATTTTTTCCAAAATACGTCGTGTCAGGCTTTGACTGAAAACTAGTGTGTATCTTTCCAGATGCACAGCTGCGTTTTCTGACCAGAATTTCTGGCATGTGGTGCACAGAAACCCTGGGAACGTGGTTTGTGCTGTCACCTTGGCGGTGTGGGGCCTGATAAGAGCCAGAATGGCTGGCTCCAAAGAGATCGGAGTGCTATCATTAAAAGACTCCTCCTCAGAGTCTCACTCTATGCAGATGACCTGCTCCTCTACATTTCGGACCCACAAAGCAGCATGGACGGAATCATCGCGCTCCAAGAGTTTGGCACCTTCTCGTGCTACAAACTTAACATGGGCAAAAGCGAGATCTTCCCGGTACACCCACAAGTAGGGGGGGGGGCAGCACTAATGGGACTGCCGTTTAAACAAGCCCGACACAAATTCCACTACCTGGGGATCCAAATAGCCCATGACTGGAAAGGGATCCACAAATGGAACCTCACCAGCCTGACAGACGAAGTAAAAAAGGACCTGCAAAGATGGAACACACTCCCACTCTCCCTCGTGGGGAGAGTTCAGACGATCAAAATGAACGTACTGCCCAGGTACCTCTTCCTACTTAGATCTATCCCGATCTACATCCCCAAGGCCTTTTTCAAAGCACTAGACAAACTAATCATGTCATTCGTATGGGGGGAGGGGGAAGAATGCTAGGATCCCAAAGAAGGTCTTACAAAAAACAAATTCCGGGGGGGGGGGACGGACCTCCCTCCGAGCCCTCACCACAGCAGCACTCCCACCCCCACCCAAAAAACACTCCAGCAGCCTGGTGGTGATAGCCCCCCTCCAGGCCTGGAACCAACTACGGCAGCAATTTGGCCTGACCAAAATGTCGGACAAAGCTCCCATCTGCAACAACCATAGGTTCACACCAGCGCTGATTGACGCCACCTTCAAAAAGTGCAGACAGGCGCAGTGGGTTAGCCCTGCTGCCTCATGGCGCCGAGGTCCCAGGTTCGATCCCGGCTCTAGGTCACTGTCCGTGTGGAGTTTGCACATTCTCCCCAGTGTTTGCGTGGATTTCGCCCCCACAACCCAAAGATGTGCAGGCTAGGTGGATTGGCCACGCTAAATTGCCTCTTAATTGGAAAAAATGAATTAGGTACTCTAAATTTATTTTTTTTAAAGTGAGGACAGGACGGAGGGACACTGACAGTCAGGGCCCTACACACGGACGGCAGGATCGAAAAACTGGACGAACTGAGAGAGAAATTTCAGCTAGCCAGGGGGAACGAGCTAAGGTACCTGCAACTCAAAAACATCCTACGAAAGGAGACAAGGACGTACCCACAACCGCCACGACAGACATTACTGGAAGAGTTACTGGACGCAAGCATACTAGATAAAGGAAACTTTAGAAAATGTATGACCGACTGGTAGAAAGGGCCGACACCATACTGGACGCAACAAGAAACAAATGGGAGAAAGACCTGGGGATTGAAATAGGGTGGGGACTCTTGAGCGAAGCACTGCATAGGGTCAACTCCACCTCCATTTGCGCAAGGCTCAGCCTGACGCAACTGAAATTGGTACATAGAGCCCACTTAACAAGAACCCGTATGAGTAGGTTCTTCCCGGAGGTGGAGGATAGATGTGAACGGTGCCAAGGAGGCCCGTTCTAGTCTTGCCCCAGACCTGCGGGGTACTGGACAGTCTTCTTCGAGGCAATGTCCAAAGTGGAGGGTGGAGCCATGCCAAAAGTGGCGGTCTTCGGGGTATCAGGCCAGCCCAATCTATTCCTGGGAGGAGGGCGGACGCCCTTGCCTTTGCCTCCCTGATTGCCCCCCGCTGAATCCTATTCGGCTGGCGGTCAGCAGCACCACCCATAGCTGCTGACTGGCTGTCCCACCTCTCAGAATCTCTCCAAATGGAGAAAATCACATTTCCCATCCGAGGATCAGACGACGGCTTCCACAGAACATGGGAGCCATTCACCCAATTGTTCCGGGACCTGTTTGTGGGCAACGAACAAGCAGAAGAATAGTCAGGTAGCCAAGAATCAGGGGAAAGTAGCCAAGGCATGAGAGGGGGAGATAGACCGGGAGTAGGGGGGTGGGGTGGGGGAGACAGCTAAACCCAAGAGGAAAGAAAGGTGAACCACAGGAGGAAGGAAGGGGGGGGGGCAGAAAGGGGGGTGAAGAGTGAAGAAACAGGGAACAATAGAGGAGAACCAGGGAGGTGGTGGGGGAAGGGGAGGCAGGGAAATGATAGCCGGAAGGAGGGCACGGGAAACGATAACAAACTTGGCATCTACAGGAACAGAGAGCAAGGAGAATCCAGGTGAAAGACGGGATGAACGGCTAAGCGGAGGTGAGTGCGAGACGACAACGGCAGCGAAACCCGTTGGGAGAAGCTAGTGACAAAACCAACACCAGATCCATTTGAGTATTGCCCTCTGTAATTGTTTCTCTCCCCCTCCACCCCACAAACAGATGCCTACTTGTGTGTTGTAAATAATATTGCCAATTGTACAGTTGCTGCTGTTGAGCTGGTGCATAATACCTTATCAGTTACTTTATTTTATTTTTTATTTATTTTTTATTAATACTTTGTTTTTGGTATGTTTGGATGTGTCCTTCTCATATATATATATATATATATATATATTATTCCATGTACATAACGGTAAATATACTTTGTTCAAAAACCCAATAAAAAACATTTATTAAAAAAAAAGACTCTCTCTGCATCATCAATGCAATATTGGGGCACTCATCTCCCCTCACAGGCATCAAGCCTCCCCTCAACACACAAAGGGAACCCCTCTGCCATGGGGCTCCTAGGAGTGCCCACCCCGACACAGGGGGCAATACCAACCTGTTCCAGGGGCAGTGCAACTTGTGCCGGGGGACAGGGTCATCTCCCTCCCCCACTCCCACCCCCAGGGGCTATACTTACCTTGGCCTGCACCAGTCAGTTCCACTCATCTGATGTCACATCAGTGAGGTATGAATATTCAGTGAGGGGGGGGGGGGGGAGAGGATCAGATGGCTGGGAAGCCCTTTAATAATCATAAAATCTGCAGTGCATGAGGAGGCCACTCGGCCCATAGAGTCCACACCGGCCCTTACAAAGAGCGCCCTACTCAAGCCCAAGTATCCACCCTATCCGCACAACCCAGTAACCCCCACTTAAGTTTATTGAAATTAGGTTTCTGCCCAGATCATTACATCACCGGCAAGCGGTGGGGGAAAATCAGGGACCGGTATCTCGCCGGCGAGAATCACATTTCCCAACTCTTCCGGGATTTCAGGCCTGCGCCTCCAACTTACGCTGATGATGAACATGGGCTCAAAATCGCCCCATTTGTGTCTGTTTTCACAGTAGACGACACAAAAGGCATCCCATAAATAATTGCAAATCAAGAGGTTAAAATATTACAATCACAAAAGAAAGAAAATTATTAGAAGTAAAGACTGACAAGTTGCTAGTGGACTTCATCCTAGACTTTTAAAAGACGTGGCTGCTGAATTTCCCAAAATTTTGGAAAGGTCTCATCAGATTGAAAAATATTGAAGATAACTCCTCTGTTCAAGAATGGAGGGAGACAGAAAGCAGGCAACTACAGACCAGTTAGCCTAATGTCTGTCATAGGGAAAATGCTGGAATTTATTTTAAAGGTGGTTATAGTTGGGCACTGAGAAAATCTCAATTCAATCAGGCAGAGTTAACATAGGTTTGTGAAAGGGAGATCACTAATTTATCCGAGTTCTTTGAGGAAGTAACAAGCAAAGGGAACCTATAGATGCAGTGTAGATTTTCAGAAGACATTTGACAAGGTGCTACGTCAAAGATTACTACAGAAATAAAGGTTCATGGTTTGATGGTAGCACATTAGCATGATAGAGGATTGGTTATCCAACAGAGGGTATGCATAAATGGGGTATTTTCAGGTTGACAAGATTTAACGAGAGGAGTGCCACAGGGCTCAGTCCTAGCGCCTCAACGATTTACAATCTATATCAACGACTTGGATGAAGGGACCAAATGTATGATTGCTAAATTTGCTAATGACAGATAGTTAGGAGAGTAAGTTGTGAATCAGATACAAGGAGTCTGCAAAGGGATATAAATTTGAGTGAGAAAATATTTGGCAGAGTATAATGTGGGAAAAAGTGACTTGCAGGAAGAATAGAAAAGCAGTATATTGTTTAAATGAACGAGTTGGCAGACCTTTATGATGCAGAGGGATCTGGATGGCCTGGGACACGAATTACAAAAATTGGTATGCAGTTGCAGCAAGTTATTAGGAAGGCAAATGGAACCTCATTTGTTGGGGCTGCTTAGTAAGGTGTTGGAGAGGGGAGAGTTACCAGAGATGCTGACACAGGTGTGATTACACTAATCCTGAAGAAGGGGAAGGATCCTCTGGAGTGTGGGTCGTACAGGCCCATTTTGTTGTTGAATACGGACTTGAAAGTACTGGTTAAGTTGTTGGCAGGGAGGATGGAGGGATGTGTGCTAGGGGTAGTTTCAGGGGATCAAACAGGTTTTGTAAAGGTCCGATGCACAGGTGGAACTTGACAATGTTAGTGGAGGAGGTTAAAAGGGATTTTAAGAGGTGGGATACATTGCACCAGGCATTAGCAGGGAACGTGCAGGTGGTAAAGATGAATGTGCTGCCAAGGTTTCTGTTCGTTTTCCAGACCCTCCCGATCTTTCTCCCCAAGGGCAGGGAAGGTGCGAAGGATAAAGAGGGTTCTGGTTCAGAGGCCAAGACAGAAAGGGGGTTGACGCTCCCGAACCTGCTGCACTATTTTTGGGCGCAAATGTGGAGAAGGTAAGGTGACGAAGGGAGCGGGGACGTGGGGTGATGGCAAAGGGAACGGGCGGGTGGGGGGGGGGGGGCGGGTCAAGATGCAGCACGAGTCCTGTAGGGGGTCCAGTATGAGGACCATGGTGCAAGTGGTGAGGACCAAGAACAAATGGGAGGAGGAGTTGGAGGGGGGGTGGGAATAAACTGGGGACTGTGATGCGAGGCGATGCGGAGGGTGAACTTAACCTCCTCCTGCACGAGAATGAGCTTGATTCAGTTCAAGGTGGTGCATCGGGTACATATGACTCGGGCGAGAATGAGTGAGTTCTTCCAGGGGTGGCTGATGAGTGTGAGAAGTGTAGGCGGAGGCTGAAGAACCATGCGCACATGTTCTGGGGTTGCGAGAAGTTGGAGAGATACTGGGAAGAGGTGTTTGGGATGCTATCTGAGATAGCAGGGGTGGAGGTCAAGCCGGACCCAACGGTGGCAATTTTGGGGGTATCAGAAGTGCCGGAGCTTCTGGAGGGGAAGGCGGCCAATGTTGTGGCGTTCATTTCTCTAACTACCAGGTGAAGGATTCTGTTAAATTGGAGGTCGGATACGCTGTCTGGGGTGGCGGCCTGGCTGGTACCTGTACGACTTTCTCCAGTTGGAGAAGATTAAATTTGAGTTGAGGGGGTCAGCAGAGGTCATGCACGTTCCTAAAACCATAGTTTTCCTAAAAGTAAAAGAAATTACTTCGTTATTCCTGCAGTGGTCTGCTCTGTTAAATGTAGCAGAAATAGGGTCGCTTCCTTTCTAAGTCACAGTCTTGCAACCACAACCAACTCTTTCTTACCTTTGTAAATGTTTCTGTTAACTGTTAATTTTCTAGGGATAACATTGTTTTAAACAGTGCAATTGTTAGAAACGTGAACCATTTTGCTCATCTAGGTATACTTTATATGCATTCCTTTTTAGCTGAGAGATGTTTGGAATATTAATTAGCTGTTTAGCAGTGATAGAATCCAATATTATATACATTGAAAAGTAGTAAATAATTGCTATTATTAGGTTTAAGAAACAAACAAAAGGCAATCATGTGTAATGTATTATGTGAATGTATGATCTCTGCTGTAATATGGCTCCAACAATTTAGATCTTGACATATAATTTAGTCAGTAACTTCACCCAAATCTAACCACAGTCAACTGTACCCTTGCACCTTCACACAAAAGAACATTGTGCTGTGCAGTGTTACTGCACAATCAGCAGTTATCAACTTTGACCATCATTAATGAGCCATCTGAACTTTTCTGAATCTGATGGGGTGGAAAAAGATGTTGAACAAATGGAGTTCCTTTAGGCCATCTTAAAAGTTGCTCTGAGGGATTGAAACAATCGCTTTCTGTTGTCTACATTACTCTAGGCCTCCGCATATTCTTGCACCACAAATACAGCTGACAACTATCTGATGACCTTTGACCAAGAGAATCAGCACTGTATATATGCAGGTGGCTGACTGCTCCTAAGATTTTGAGGCGATTTAAAACTTAACTCTTTCTCTGCCACAGATTCTTTGTATAATCAAAATAATGTTCTTGGCCAGCAGAAAACTTTCAGAAAAATATGCATAATGAAAGCATCAAAACTGGAATTCTTATCAGAGTCACAGCTGTTTGGCAACCTAACTCAAATGGTTACAGTTTTCCAGATTAAAAGTACTTCAGCAATTATCAGTTACACATTTCAGAGAAAGCATGTATGTTTTGAACAGCGTTTTAAGACACAAATTTATGTTCGTAAACTATAATCTGTAAATCTTTTACATGCACCAATTTTTTATAAAACTATGCTAAGAATAAATAAAAGCATGTTAATTTCACTGAATTTATGTACATAAATACATAATACACCAAAATTATATCCGTTTGATTTATCTCCATTAGATAAGGATGTGTATCATTGCAAACATAAAAGTTGGGATTTTACTTGCATGATAAAAATAACACCAGTTTTACAGAGTGAAAAAAGGGTCTTCTGTGTTCAAACCTACTTCTGCCCAGCGGGCAAATGATATGGAAGGTCTTGTTGACATGACTAACAAAAGAGTCCATTTTTTGCTTATCCACCTTCAGAAACCGGGTGGGTGGGCACCAGATAACAAACAGCTTTCTTATCCTCTCAGATTCTGGCCATTTCTGACTTTAACCAGCAGAGTTTTGCAAACGGATAAGGTACCACCCTAAAATCACAAGAAGCTTCATATGTTTGTGTGAATTGGCTGAGCATCAATAAGTCTTCCCATATCATCTCAACAGTGATTGTGCAAGGAAGATGGGGTGGTTTACCTGCTAGGCAGAAGGAGGTTTGAAGACAGAAGAGGCCGTGTCAGTTAAGGCTACATTTTTTCTTTCTGGGGCCGGAGGACAGTCTTTCCCTGGCCCAGAGATCAATCCCCGTTTCCTTCCAGAAGCCCCTTGCAAAATCCCTCTTCGCCACTTACATGGAAGCTAGCAGGCAACAAAGACCAACCTAATCTTCACCAGCATGCAGTCACTGTTCTGAGTGGATGGGAAGTGGATTAGCAGCTCAGGAGTTTAAAAAAAATCTCCAGGCCTAATGTTTAGTGAGTGTGTTTCACACTTTTTTCTTTAAAAAAAAAAAAGTTCATTAAGAATTAACAAAATTGACTTCCGGTTGCGGTGATGCACTGCTAAGCCGCACGTTTCGGCAGCTGCCGTTCTAACTGACTTTTGGGCTCTTATCGGGAGCCCCAAAGGAATTTTTTTTCCGACCTAACCCAGTGTGGGGTGACGAAGGAAGGAGTCCCCCTGGGTGTGTATGGAAAGGAGCGGTGGTAGTGGCCAGATTGCGAAGGATCCTTTGGAGCAGCGGCAGAGAAGAGAAGGGAGAAGCAAGATGGCGGCGGATGGAGCCCAGATGGTATGGGGCCTGGACCAGCAGGAGTTTCTCCGACAATGTGTGGAGGAGCTTAAGAAAGAGGTGCTGGCGCCGATGCTACTGGCAATCGAGCGACTGAAGGAAACACAAAAAGGTCCAGGCGATGGAGCTCCATGGAGTGAAGGCAAAGGCAGCCGAGAATGAGGATGAGATACAGGGCCTGGTGGTAAAAACGGAGACACACGAGGCACTACACAAGTGGTGCATAGAAAGGCTGGAAGCCCTGGAGAACAGCTCGAGGAGGAAAAACCTACGGATTCTAGGTCTCCCCGAAGGAGCAGAGGGAGCTGATGTTGGGGCTTATGTGAGCACATGCTCCACACGCTAATGGGAGCTGAGGCCCCAACGGGCCTCCTGGAAGTGGAGGGAGCGTACCGGGTCCTCGTGAGAAGACCAAAGGCAGGTGAAACACCAAGAGCAATAGTGGTGAAGTTTCATCGCTACATGGACAGAGAGATGGTCCTGAGCTGGGCCAAGAAGGCACGGAGTAGCAAATGGGAGAATGCGGTGATACGTGTGTATCAGGACTGGAGTGCGGAGGTGGCGAGAAGGAGGGCGAGCTTTAACCGGGCCAAGGCGGTGCTCCATAGGAAGAAAATAAAATTTGAGATGCTGCAGCCGGCGCAATTGTGGGTCACGCATCAGGGCAAGCACCACTACTTCGAGACGGCGGATGAGGCATGGACATTCATCCAAGAAGAGAAACTGGACTAGATTTGAGAGTTTGATGTTTGGAGAGAAGCAGCAAGGTGGTGGTACAGGAATGTAAAGTGGGGAAAGGGGAGGGCTATTGTACAGCAATGTTGGACGGGGAGTTTCTCTCCCCCCGATGGGGGGGACACGAAGAAATGTGGGCGCCGGTGGAAAAAGGGACAGGGATGGGGAATGAGGGAACTGTGCCATAGGGGGCGGGGCCGAGAGGAAAGCGCGGGTATTTTCCCGCGCTATGGAAATTATAGCGGGAAAACGGGCGCAGGAAGGAAGGGAGCCCCACACGCAGGGAGGTCAAAGAGTGAACGGGGGAAGCCGAGGTCAGCCAGAGTTAGCTGATTTCCGGAAGCTATATGGGGGGAGTAACCAAGTTGAGAGGGATCTAGCGCCGGGGGGGGGGGGGGGTTAACTGGGTTGCTGCTGCTGAGTGCAAGGGGGAGCTGGTAAGAGATGAGGTGATCGGGGCGGGAAGGCACTGCCTGGGGGACGGACGGGTGCGCGGGACCTGGGTGGGGAGATGGCCTAAAAAAGGGGATGGCTAGTCGACCGGGGGGGGGGGGGGGGGGGGGGGTGTGAATGGCCCCCCAATCCGGCTGATCACGTGGAATGTGAGAGGCTTAAATGGGCCGGTTAAGAGGGCACGGGTGTTTGCGCACTTAAAGAGACTGAAGGCGGACGTAGTCATGCTCCAGGAGACGCACCTGAAGGTGGCGGATCAGGTTAGATTAAGAAAAGGATGGGTGGGACAGGTATTCCACTCAGGGTTGGACGCGAAAAACAGAGGGGTGGCAATATTGGTGGGGAAACGTGTATCATTCGAGGCTAAGAATATAGTGGTGGACAGTGGGGGCAGATATGTGATGGCGAGTGGCAGACTGCAGGGAGAGGCGGTTGTGCTGGTGAATGTATATGCCCCGAACTGGGATGACGCGGGATTCATGAAGCGAATGCTGGGACGTATCCCGGACCTGGTGGTGGGAAGCTTGGTAATTGGGGGGGGTGGATTTTAATACAGTGCTGGACCCAGGGCTAGACCGGTCCAGATCCAGGACCGGGAGAAGGCCGGCAGCGGCCAAGGTGCTTAAGGGATTTATGGAACAAATGGGGGGAGTGGATCCGTGGAGATTCGCCAGGCCGATGGCTAAAGACTTCTCTTTCTTCTCCCACGTCCATAAGGTATACTCCCGGATAGACTTTTTCGTTTTGGGAAGGGCACTGATCCCGAAAGTGGCAGGAACGGAGTACTCGGCCATAGCCGTTTCAGACCACGCCCCGCATTGGGTGGATTTGGAACTAGGAGGAAAGGGAGCAGCACCCACTCTGGCGACTAGATATGGGACTACTGGCGGACGAGGGGGTCTGCGGAAGGGTGAGGGGGTGTATTGAGCGATACCTGAAGGTCAACGACGATGGGGAGGTTCAGGTGGGGGTAGTATGGGAAGCGCTGAAGGCGGGGGTTAGAGGAGAGGTGATCTCCATCAGAGCCCACAAGGGGAAACAAGAGGGCAAAGAAAGAGAGAGATTAGTGGGGGGAAATTTTGAGGGTGGATAAAAAATATGCGGAGGCCCCAGACGAAGGGCTATACAGAGAAAGACAAAGACTACAGAGAGAGTTTGACCTGCTGACCACGGGAAAGGCAGAGGCACAGTGGAGGAAGGCACAGGGGATGCAATATGAGTATGGGGAAAAGGCGAGCCGGCAGTTGGCCCACCAACTTCGGAAGAGGATGGCGACGAGAGAGATCGGGGAGTTAGGGACGAAACGGAAAATATGGAACAAAGAGCAGGGAAAGTGAACGAGGTGTTCAAGACCTTTTATGAGAGGCTATACAAGTCCCAACCCCCGGGGGAAAAGAAGAAATGTTACACTTTCTGGACCAGCTAAGGATCCCGAAGGTTAAGGGGCAGGAGGTGGCAGGTCTGGGGGCACCAATCGAGGTGGATGAGGTGATTAAAGGACTGGGGAACATGCAGGCAGTGAAGGCCCCGGGACCAGACGGGTTTCCGGTGGAATTCTACAGGAAGTAGATGGATCTGTTGGCCCCGCTCTTGGCGAGAACCTTTAATGAGGCTAAGGAAAGGGAGATGCTACCCCCGACAATGTCGGAGGCGACGATATTGCTAATCCTGAAACGAGATAAAGACCCGCTGCAATGCGGGTCATACAGGCCTATCTCACTCCTAAATGTAGATGCCAAACTGCTGGCAAAAGTGATGGCGACAAGGATAGAGGATTGCGTCCCAGGGGTGGTGCATGACGACCAGACAGGGTTTGTAAAGGGGAGACAACTGAATGTTAATGTACGAAGGTTGCTGGAGGTGATGATGACGCCCCCACCGGAGGGGGAGGCAGAGATAGTGGCGGCGATGGATGCAGAGAAGGCATTCGATAGGGTGGAGTGGGACTATCTGTGGGAGGTGCTGAACAGGTTTGGGTTCGGTGAGAGGTTTATTAGATGGGTCAGACTCTTATATGGGGCCCCGGTGGCAAGCGTAGTCACAAACCGGCAAAGATCGGGGTATTTTCGGCTACATAGGGGTACAAGACAAGGGTGTCCCCTGTCCCCGTTACTGTTCACGTTGGCAATTGAACCACTGGCCGTAGCGCTGAGGGATTCTAAGAAGTGGAGGGGGGTGCTTAGAGGGGGAGAGGAGCACCGAGTGTCGCTCTACGCAGATGATCTACTGCTATACGTTGCGGACCCGGTAGAGGGGATGTCAGAAGTAATGCAGATACTTAGGGAGTTTGGAGAGTTCTCGGGATACAAACTAAATATGGGGAAGAGCGAGCTTTTTGTAATGCATCCCGGGGAACAGGGAAGGGGGATAGATGCTCTGCCGCTGACTTCCAATACCTGGGGATCCAGGTGGCCAGGAACTGGGGAACCCTGCATAGACTTAACCTGACGCGACTGGTGGAGCAGATGGAGGAGGACTTTAAGAGGTGGGATATGGTGCCGGTATCGCTGGTGGACAGAGTGCAGGCAATTAAAATGGTGGTCCTCCCGAGGTTTCTTTTCGTGTTTCAGTGCCTCCCCATTCTGATCACAAAGGCCTTTTTAAAAAAAATAGACAGGTGCATTACGAGCTTTGTGTGGGCAGGAAAGACCCCGAGAGTAAAGTGGGGGTTCCTGCAGCGCAGTAGGGACAGAGGGGGACTGGCGCTGCTGAGTTTGAGCAACTACTACTGGGCCGCCAATGTGTCGATGGTCTGTAAGTGGATGAGGGAGGAAGAGGGAGCAGCGTGGAAGAAGCTGGAGATGGCGTCCTGTAAGGGAACGAGCCTAAAAGCGCTGGTGACGGCGCCACTGCCGTTCTCCCCGAAAAGGTACACCACCATCCCAGTGGTGGTGGCAACCTTGAGGATCTGGGGGCAGTGGAGGCGACACAGGGGAGTGACGGGTGCCTCGGTGTGGTCCCCGATAAGGAATAACCACAGGTTTGTCCCAGGGAGGATGGATGGGGGGTTCCAGTGTTGGCAACAAGCAGGAATTAGGAAGCTGAGGGACCTGTTTATAGACGGGATGTTTGCAAGTCTGGGAGCGCTAGAAGAAAAATATAAGTTGCCCCCGGGGAACGCCTTCCGGTATATGCAAGTGAGGGCATTTGCGAGGCAACAGGTGAGGGAATTTCCACAGCTCCCGACGCAGGGGATCCAAGATAGAGTGATTTCTGGGGTATTGGTCGGAGAGGGCAAAGTGTCCGAAATATACCGGGAGATGAGGGACGAGGGGGAGGCGATGATAGAGGGGCTGAAGGGAAAATGAGAAGAAGAGCTGGGGGAAGAGATTGAGGAGGGGCTATGGGCTGATGCCCTAAGTAGGGTAAATTCCTCGTCCTCGTGTGCCAGGCTTAGCCTGATTCAATTTAAGGTTCTACATAGAGCACATATGACAGGAGCAAGACTGAGCAGGTTTATCGGGGTGGAAGACAGGTGTGGGAGGTGCTCAGGAAGCTCGGCGAACCACACACCCATGTTCTGGTCGTGTCCGGCACTGCATGAGTTCTGGGGGGGGGCGTGGCAAGGGTAATTTCAAAGGTGGTGAAGGTCCGGGTCAAGCCAGGCTGGGGTTAGCTATATTTGGGGTTGCGGAAGAGCCAGGAGTGCAGGAGGCGAAAGAGGCCGATAGTTTGGCCTTTGCGTCCCTAGTAGCCCGGCGTAGGATTCTACTCATGGGGAAGGAAGCGAAACCCCCAGGCATGGAGGCCTGGATAAACGACATGGCAGGGTTCATAAGATTGGAACAAATAAAATTTGCGTTGAGAGGATCGGCTCAGAGGTTCTCCAGGCGGTGGCAACCGTTCCTTGACTATCTCGCGGAACGATAATGAAAAGATAGAAATGACAGCAGCAGCAACCCAGGGGGGAGAACTATTTTGTCTTTTTGCTACTTTTTTTTAGTTGTTGTTGTTAGTTCACTATATTATTTAAATAATGTTATTTACCAGTTAATGTATAATCCCTTGTTGAGTTGTAAAAACGGAAAAAGTTTTGTTTGAAAAATGTTAATAAAATATATTTTTAAAAAAGAATTAACAAAATTTTCAAACATACAAACCCCCCTCCCCCCGGAACACAAAAGAAAGAAAGCTTGCATAGCAAGACATGAACATGGCAAGTCAATATGATACAGAACTTTGTACATTGGATTCCTCCCGTACATATCAGTTTCCTGGATCATTCATGTATTTTCTTGCTCAAATGCCCCCCAGAAAGCCCCCCCCTTCCCCCTTCCCCCTCCCTCCCTCCTCCCCCCAAGAAAGATGTCAACCCCCCTCCCCCCCCGGTTGCTGCTGCTGTCCGACCTTCCTCTAACGCTCCGCAAGATAGTCTAGGAACGGTTGCCACCGCCTGTAGAACCCGTGCGCAGACCCCCTCAAGGCAAACTTTATCCTCTCCAACTTGATAAACCCTGCCATATCATTTATCCAGGCCTCCACGCTGGAGGGGCTTCGCCTCTTTCCACATTGACAAGATCCTTCGCCGGGCTACTAGGGACGCAAAGGCCATAATGCCGGACTCTTTCGCCTCCTGCACTCCCGGCTCGTCCACTACTCCAAATAGTGCTAGCCCCCACCTTGGCTTGACCCGGACTTTCACCACCTTAAGATACTGTTCCCGCAACTCCCCTCCAGAACCCCTCCAGTGCCGGGCATGACCAAAACATATGGACATGGTTCGCCGGGCTTCCTGAGCACCTCCCACATTTGTCCTCCACCCCAAAGAACCTACTCAGCCTCGCCCCCGTCATGTGCACTTTGTGAACTACCTTAAACTGTATCAGGCTAAGCCTGGCACACGAGGAAGAGGAATTAATCCTACTTAGGGCATTAGCCCACAGCCCCTCCTCAATCTCCTCCCCTAGCTCCTCGTCCCATTTACCTTTCAGCTCCTCTACGAAAGCCGCCCCCTCTTCTTTCATCTCCTGGTATATCGCCGACACCTTGCCCTCCCCGACCCATACGCCCGAAATCACCCTGTCTTGAATCCCCTGTGCCGGTAGCAGCGGGAATTCCCTCACCTGCCGCCTTACAAACGCCCTCACTTGCATATACCTGAAAGCATTTCCCGGGGGTAGTCCAAATTTCTCCTCCAGCGCCCCTAAGCTCGCAAACGTCCCGCCGATGAACAGGTCCCCCATTCTTCTAATCCCTGCCCGATGCCAGATCTGAACCCCCCTGTCCATCCTTCCTGGGACAACCCGATGGTTATCCCTGATCGGGGACCACACCGAGGCTTCCATCGCTCCCTATGTCGTCTCCACTGCCCCCAGATCTTTAACGTTGCCGCCACCACCGGGCTCGTGGTGTACCTTGTCGGCGAGAGCGGCAGCGGTGCAGTCACCAGCGCCCCCAGGTTCGTTTCCTTTGCAGGACGCCATCTCCAACCTCTTCCACGCCGCCCCCTCTCCCTTCATCACCCACTTACGGATCATCGCCACGTTGGCTGCCCAGTAGTAGCCACCCAGATTCGGCAATGCCAACCCTCCTCTATCTCTGCTGCGCTCCAGGAACCCCCTCCTTACCCTCAGGGTCTGGCTCGCCCACACAAATCACATAATGCTCCTGCTTACCGTCTTAAAGAAGGCCTTGGTAATCACAATTGGGAGGCATTGGAATACAAAAAGAAACCTCGGGAGAACCACCATTTTAATCGACTGTACCCTGCCCGCCAGCGAGAGTGGCAACATGTCCCACCTTTTAAAGTCCTCCTCCATCTGTTCCACCAGCCGCGTCAAATTAAGTTTGTGCAGTGCCCCCCAGCTCCTAGCTACCTGAATCCCCAAGTATCGAAAGTTCCTTGCCGCCCTCCTCAACGGTAGGTCGTCTATCCCTTTTCCCTGATACCCCGGCTGCACGACAAAGAGCTCACTCTTTCCCACATTGAGCTTATAGCCCGAGAAGTCTCCAAACTCCCTTAGGGTCTGCATGACCTCAACCATCCCCTCCACTGGATCCGCCACATGCAGCAACAAGTTGTCTGCGTACAACGACACTCGATGTTCCTCTCCCCCTCGGACCACCCCCTTCCATTTCCCCGACGCCCTTAACACCATGGCCAAAGGTTCAATTGCTAATGCAAACAGCAGAGGGGACAGGGGGCACCCCTGCCTCGTCCCTCGGTACAGCCGGAAATACTCCGACCTCCGCCGTTTCGTGACCACACTCGCCACCGGGGCTCTGTACAGGAGCTTAACCCAACTAATAAACCCTCCGCCGAACCCAAACCTCCTCCACACTTCCCAGAGATACTCCCACTCTACTCGGTCAAAGGCCTTCTCAGCGTCCATGGCTGCCACAATCTCTGCCTCTCCCTCCACCGATGGCATCATTATCACATTTAGGAGCCTTCGCACATTGGTATTTAGCTGCCTACCCTTTACGAATCCCGTCTGGTCCTCGTGAATCACCCCCGGGACACAGTCCTCAATCCTCGTAGCCAACATTTTTGCTAGCAACTTAGCATCTACGTTGAGGAGCGAGATCGGTCTATATGACCCGCATTGCAGCGGGTCTTTATCCCACTTCAAGATCAAAGAGATCGTCGCCTCCGACATTGTCGGGGACAGGGTCCCCCTCTCCCTAAAACGCCACTGGGAACCCATCCGGCCCCGGGGCCTTCCCCGCCTGCATGCTCCCCAGTCCTTTAACCAGCTCCTCCACCCCAATGGGCGCCCCCAAACCAGCCACCTCCTGCTCCTCCACCCTCGGGAACCCCAGTTGGTCCAAGAATCGTCGCATCCCCTCTTTTCCCCCTGGGGGCTGGGACCTATACAGCTCCTCGTAAAAGGCCTTAAATGCCTCATTCACTTTCACCGCACTCCGCACCATAGTTCCCCTGCCATCCTTGACTCCACCTATTTCCCTCGCTGCCATCCTCTTACGGAGCTGATGTGCCAGCATCCGACTCGCCTTCTCCCCATATTCATATATCGCCCCCTGTGCCTTCCTCCACTGTGTCTCTGCCTTCCCTGTGGTCAACAGGTCGAACTCCGTCTGGAGACTTTGTCTCTCCCCGAGTAGTCCCTCATCAGGAGCCTCTGCATTGCTCCTGTCCACCCTTAAAATCTCCCCCACTAACCTCTCCCTTTCCCTGCCCTCTCTCTTCATCCTATCAGCCCTGATGGAGATTAACTCTCCCCTGACCACCGCCTTCAGCGCCTCCCATACTACTCCCACCTGCAGCTCCCCGTTGTCGTTGGCTTCCAGGTACCTTTCGATGCACCCCCGCACCCTTCCACACACTTCCTAGTCTGCCAGCAATCCCACATCCAACCGCCACAATGGGCGTTGGTCCCTCTCCTCCCCCAGCTCTAGCTCCACCCAATGCGGGGCGTGGTCTGAAATGGCTATGGCCGAATACTCCGTTCCCTCCACTTTCGGGATCAATGCCCTGCCCAAAACAAAAATATCTATCCGTGAGTAGGCCTTATGTACATGGGAGAAAAAAGAAAGTTCTCTGGCCAAAGGCCTGGCAAATCTCCACGGATCTACTCCCCCCATCTGATCCATAAACCCCCTGAGCACCTTGGCCGCTGCCGGCCTCTGCCCCGTCCTAGATCTGGAACGATCTAATGCTGGGTCCAACACCATGTTGAAATCCCCACCCATTATCAAGCTCCCTACTTCCAAGTCTGGAATACGCCCCAACAACCGTTTCATGAATCCAGCATCGTCCCAGTTCATAAGAACATAAGAACTAGGAGCAGGAGTAGGCCATCTGGCCCCTCGAGCCTGCTCCACCATTCAATGAGATCATGGCTGATCTTTTGTGGACTCAGCTCCACTTTCCAGCCCGAACACCATAACCCTTAATCCCTTTATTCTTCAAAAAAACTATCTATCTTTATCTTAAAATCATTTAATGAAGGAGCCTCTACTGCTTCACTGGGCAAGGAATTCCATAGATTCACAACCCTTTGGGTGAAGAAGTTCCTCCAAACTCAGTCCTAAATTTACTTCCCCTTATTTTGAGGCTATGCCCCCTAGTTCTGCTTTCACCCGCCAGTGGAAACAACCTGCCCGCATCTATCCTATCTATTCCCTTCATAATCTTATATGTTTCAATAAGATCCCCCCTCATCCTTCTAAATTCCAACGAGTACAGTCCCAGTCTACTCAACCTCGCCTCGTAATCCAACCCTTCAGGTCTGGGATTAACCTAGTGAATCTCCTCTGCACACCCTCCAGTGCCAGTACGTCCTTTCTCAAGTAAGGAGACCAAAACTGAACACAATACTCCAGGTGTGGCCTCACTAACACCTTATACAATTGCAGCAGAACCTCCCTAGTCTTAAACTCCATCCCTCTAGCAATGAAGGACAAAATTCCATTTGCCTTCTTAATCACCTGTTGCACCTGAAAACCAACTTTCTGCGACTCATGCACTAGCACACCCAGGTCTCTCTGCACAGCAGCATGTTTTAATATTTTATCATTTAAATAATAATCCCTTTTGCTGTTATTCCTACCAAAATGGATAACCTCACATTTGTCAACATTGTATTCCATCTGCCAGACCCTAGCCCATTCACTTAGCCTATCCAAATCCCTCTGCAGACTTCCAGTATCCTCTGCACTTTTTGCTTTACCACTTATCTTAGTGTCGTCTGCAAACTTGGACACATTGCCCTTGGTCCCCAACTCCAAATCATCTATGTAAATTGTGAACAGTTGTGGGCCCAACACTGATCCCTGAGGGACACCGCTAGCTACTGATTGCCAACCAGAGAAACACCCATTAATCCCCACTCTTTGCTTTCTATTAATTAACCAATCCTCTATCCATGCTACTACTTTCCCCTTAATGCCATGCATCTTTATCTTATGCAACAACCTTTTGTGTGGCACCTTGTCAAAGGCTTTCTGGAAATCCAGATATACCACATCCATTGGCTCCCCGTTATCTACCGCACTGTTAATGTCCTCAAAAAATTCCACTAAATTAGTTAGGCACGACCAGCCCTTTATGAACCCATGCTGCGTCTGTCCAATGGGACAATTTCCATCCAGATGCCTCGCTATTTCTTCCTTGATGATAGATTCCAGCATCTTCCCTACTACCGAAGTTAAGCTCACTGGCCTATAATTACCCACTTTCTGCCTACCTCCTTTTTTAAACAGTGGTGTCACGTTTGCTAATTTCCAATCCACCGGGACCACCCCAGAGTCTAGTGAATTTTGGTAAATTATCACTAGTGCATTTGCATTTTCCCTAGCCATCTCTTTTAGCACTCTGGGATGCATTCCATCAGGGCCAGGAGACTTGTCTACCTTTAGCCCCATTAGCTTGCCCATCACTACCTCCTTGGTGATATCAATCCTCTCAAGGTCCTCACCTGTCATAGCCTCATTTCCATCAGTCACTGGCATGTTATTTGTGTCTTCCACTGTGAAGACCGACCCAAAAAACCTGTTCAGTTCCTCAGCCATTTCCTCATCTCCCATTATTAAATCTCCCTTCTCATCCTCTAAAGGACCAATATTTACCTTAGCCACTCTTTTTTGTTTTATGTATTTGAAGAAACTTTTACTATCTGTTTTTATATTCTGAGCAAGTTTACTCTCATAATCTATCTTACTCTTCTTTATAGCTTTTTTAGTAGCTTTCTGTTGCCCCCTAAAGATTTCCCAGTCCTCTAGTCTCCCACTGATCTTTGCTACTTTGTATGTTTTTTCCTTCAATTTGATACTCTCCCTTATTTCCTTAGATATCCACGGTCGATTTCCCCTCTTTTTACCGACCTTCCTTTTTGTTGGTATAAACCTTTGCTGGGCACTGTGAAAAATCACTTGGAAGGTTCTCCACTGTTCCTCAACTGTTTCACCATAAAGTCTTTGCTCCCAGTCTACCTTAGCTAGTTCTTCTCTCATCCCATTGTAATCTCCTTTGTTTAAGCACAAAACACTAGTGCTTGATTTTACCTTCTCACCCTCCATCTGTATTTTAAATTCCACCATATTGTGATCGCTCCTTCCGAGAGGATCCCTAACTATGAGATCCTGAATCAATCCTGTCTCATTACACAGGACCAGATCTAGGACCGCTTGTTCCCTCGTAGGTTCCATTACATACTGTTCAAGGAAACTATCGCGGATACATTCTATAAACTCCTCCTCAAGGCTGCCTTGACCAACCTGGTTAAACCAATCAACGTGTAGATTAAAATCCCCCATGATAACTGCTGTACCATTTCTACATGCATCTGTTATTTCTTTGTTTATTGCCTGCCCCACCATAATGTTACTATTTGGTGGCCTATAGATTACTCCTATCAGTGACTTTTTCGCCTTACTATTCCTGATTTCCACCCAAATGGATTCAACCTTATCCTCCATAGCACCGATGTCATCCCTTACTGTTGCCCGGATGTCATCCTTAAATAACAGAGCTACACCACCTCCCTTACCATCCACTCTGTCCTTCCGAAAAGTTTGATACCCTCAGATATTTAACTCCCAGTCGTGACCATCCTTTAACCATGTTTCAGTAATGGCCACTAAATCATAGTCATTCACGATGATTTGCGCCATCAACTCATTTACCTTATTCCGAATACTACGAGCATTCAGGTAAAGTACACTTATGTTGGCTTTTTTACCTCGGTTCTGAATCTTAACACCTTGATCAGTAACCTCTCCTAAGTTATATTTCCTCTTAACCTTTCTCCTAATTTTCCTTGTCGTCGAACCCACATCTTCCTGTAACAACCTGCCGCATCGCTTACCATTAATGTTTTCACTTCCCGTTTTATTTCTTTTAGTATTCCTGGTCCTATTCACTGAGCTCCCCTCAGTCACTGTACCTTGTACTGTCGCCCTTTTTGATTTTTGACTATGGCTTCTCTGCGGGAAAAAGCCCGTGCTTTCTGAGCCAGCCCCGCCCCCTGTGGCACAGCTCCTGTTGCGGCCTTATCCCAGTTCCCCCATCCCCAAGTTTCACCTCCCTCCAGCACCGACGCCCACATTTCCCACTATCTTGTCAACAGAAAAAAAATTTTTTTAACAAGAACTCTTCCCACATCCCCATCCATCATCCCACCCATGAAACATTCTTTACCCATATTTACAACCCTGTATACAGTCAACATCCCCCCCACAACCACAGCCCCTCAGTTCGAGTCCAATTTTTCCGTTTGGAAGTCAATGAACAGCCTCCATCTTGTGGAGAACCCCTCCTCCTCACCTCTTATGGCGAACTTGATTTTTTTCTAGGCGGAGGAATTCTGCAAGTCGCTCACTCAAGCCCCCGCTTTCGGTGGCTCCAAATCCCCCCAGCAGAACAAAATCCATCTCAGGGCTATCAGGGAGTCAAAGGCTATCACGTCAGCCTCTCTCTCCACCTGCAATCCCAGATCTTCCTACACCCCTAATAGCACTACCCACGGGGCCGGCACCATCTCCACTCCCCAGATCTCCGACATTATGATCGCAAACTCTTTCAAGAATCCCTCCAACCTCAGACAATCCTGAAACATATGAACATGGTACGCCGGACTCCCTGCATACTGCTCACACCTATTCTCCACCCCTGGAAAAAACGATCCATCATAGACCCCGTCATATGAGTGCTATGCATCACCTTAAAAACTGTATGAGAATCTTGCAAGCGACGCAGAGCCTCACTCCACAAGCCAACTTGCATCGCCCCTCCCAACTCCTCCTCTCACTTGCGCCAGACCTCCTCACTGAGTGCTCTCCCTCCCCATCAGCTCCCTATATATATATATATCTGGCACCTTGCCCTTGCCTCTCTCATTCTCGGACAGAAGGTTGTCTTGGAGCGCTTGAGGTGGCAGCCGCAGGAACGAACCTGACCTCCTTCCTCAAGAAATTCCTGACCAGCAAGCACTTGAACCCATTCCATTTCGGCAGCAAATACACCTCCTCAAGCTCCTCCAATTCCGCAAATGTATGCCCCATAAACAGGTCCTCAAAATACTCTATCCCCAACCACCCCTACTCTTGAAACCTTACATCCAGTCCCACTGGGACAAACCTGTGGTTTCCGCAAATCGGCACCCACAGGAACATCCTAGTGTTGCCGACATTAATTCCATACCCTCAACACTGATACCACCACTGGGCTCGTGGAATACCTGGCCGGCGAGAACAACAGAGGTGCCAACAATAGCGCCCTCAAGCAAAGCCTCCTCCATCCATCCCCACACCGTCCACTCTCCACCGCCCATTTCTGTACCATAGCTCTTGTTTGCCGCCCAATAATAAATCTGCACATTTGTCAGTGCCAGACCCCCCGTCCTGCCTATCCCATTTCAGAAACATCCTCCTGGTCCGGTGAACCTCACCTGCCCATACAAACCCCAGTATCATCTTATTCACTATTAAAAAAAGACTTGGGCACGAAAATCAGGAGATTCTGAAACACGAACAAAAACTTCAGGAGCACCGTCATTTTCACCATCTGGACCCTTCCAGCCAACAACAAAGGCAACACATCCCACCTCCTAAAGTCTTCCTAATTTCCTCCACCTTTTTTGCCAGATTCAACTTGTGCAGCTGGGCCCAGCTCTGTGCCACATGTATCCCAAGATACCGAAAGGTCGCCCCTACCAACAGAAACGGCAACCTCGTTAAACTCCTCCCCCACCCCCCTCCGCCCCACCCCCGTCATTGATCGGAATACCTCACCGTTCCCCATATTGAGCTTATACCCTGAAAAAAGACTGAATTCCCCCAGGATCGCCATAATCCTGTCAAAAGTTTAACCGGGTTTGCAACATATAACAAGAGGTCATTTGCGTATAAAGAGACTCGGTGCTCCACCCACGCTCCTGCCACTTCCTAGAAGTCCTAAGTGCCATCACCAATGTTCAATCGAGAGAGCAAAGAGCAAAGGGGAGAGTGGACACCCCTGCCTCGTCCTTTGATGCAACCCAAAATGCTCTGAATAGACACTTTTGGTCCACACACTCACCTTAGGAGCCCGAGACAACAACCTCACCCAGTCGACAAACACCTGCCAAAGCTGAACCATCCCAGCACCTCAAATAAGTACGGCCACACCATTATGCCAAACACCTTCTCCGTGTCCATAGACATGTCCACCTCCCGCCCCGTTGAGGGCATCATTATCACATCCAATAACCTCCAAACATTGACCGCTTGACGAACCCCGTCCGGTCCTTCCCTATCACCCCCGGCACACAATTCCCCATCCGCAACACCAGCACCTTTGCCAATAACTTCACATCCTCATTTAACAATGATTATGAGCAGTACGACCCACAATACTCCGGGTCTTTATCTTTCTTCAACATGAGTGAAATAGATGTCTGACAAACCATAGGAGGAAGCTCACCCTTCTCCACCAACTCATTGTACATCTCCACTAATAGCGGCCTAGCTCCGACCAAAATCTCTTATAAAACTCTGTAGGGAACCCCTCCAGGCCCGCGGTCTTCCCGGACTGCATCACCCCACACACTCCACCACATCCGCAGATCAATCCGGGCCTCCAGCCCCTGTACTCTCATCTCATCCACCCTCGAGAACTCTAACCTATCAAAAAACCACCTCAATCCAGGAATACCCCGTGGACATGCAAAAGAAATGAGAATTCCATTGCCCTCGGCCTCTCAAACCACCACAGGTCAGCCGCTCCCATTCGCTCCATAAATGCCAGTAACTCCTTCGTCATTGTCAACACTCTGATAAGTCCTGCCTCGGATACAAAACTATATTAAAATCCACTCATGATCAGCCAGTGTGTGTTCAGACCCAAGATGCTTGCCAGGTATCCCCTCATGAATTCCACATCATGCCAATTTAGGGCATAAGTATTCACCAACACCACGTGAGCCCTCTCCGACCTCCTGTTCACCATCACAAATCTAACCCCAGGATTCGCCGCTATGCTTCCCACCACAAAGGATACCCTCTTATTAACCAACACTGCCACCCCCTCGTCTTCATATCCAGTCCAGAATGAAACACCTGTCTCACCCATACCTTCCTCAACCTCGTCTGATCCACCACCTTCAAACTAGTCTCTTGCCAAAACACAATGTCCGCCTTCGGACTCCTCAAATGCACGAACACGAGCAACCTTGTAGCCGGCCCATTTAATCCCCAAACATTGCGTAAAATCAACCGGGGGATGGTGGGGGGTCTCTCCCCAAGCTTCCTTTGGGCTTCCACCACCAGTGCAATCGCTGCCTCCAACAAGGCCAACCGGTCCTCATAGTCCACCACCGACTATTCCACCTTTTGGAGTGCTGCACTATGTGCCTCCAATCTCTGCTCCACACTCTCAATGACTGCCTGAATCAGGTCACTTTAGTCAGGTCTTCGGAGGCCTCCTGCCTTTGCTGCCAGAATCTGACCGTCAAAAATTCCAACTGTTCCGTGGACCATTGAGCAGACAACGATGCCATCTTTCCTTCTCTGACTGTTGCCCCTTTACAGTTGCACTCCTTGTTTAATAGGGCTGAGACGTGGCCACCCGAAGGAGAATCCTTAGTTCGATCTGTTCCTGCACTTTGTACCTATGAACACCCCTGTGAACGGGTAACAAGGACCAACCAATTCCGCCTCGAGCAGGAGCCACCAAATGTGCGACGACTCACTCCATGGCCACCACCGGAAGTCCCTAACCCTATCTCGGGTTTGCTGTAAGGTTATTAATAGAGGTTTGGATCACTCTAAAACTGAAGATCTGGGGAAAATACACCGCCACTTATAAGCGGGGGAAAATCGCTTTAAAATACCTTTGTTTACATATTTTTAAATTAATCCCCCTCTTGTCCGTAACAGTGTACATATTCTGTCAATACCTACAGTGAATTTGAATTTATCTTCTGAATTAATATTCTCTATATTTTTCGGGATGTGTAGCTTTGCAAATAAATACTTGAAATATATATGTTTTAAACATACAAATATATTCCAAAACCATTGTGAAAAAGATGCAAAAGTTAACAAAATTTGCTCTACACCAATGGTGATCTTGTTTAAGTCAAAATACAATATCTCTGAGTAAGGAAAATTATCGTACCATTGGATTACTGCTTACCTAATGCTTTTAGTTTGTTTTGTAATTTGATTTATTTTACAGTAGACAGGAAACAGGAAATAGCCTAGTCCTTTAAGCACTTGGCAGAACAGCAAAAAAAAAAAAAATCAGAATTCAAACCTTTAAAGGGATATCATGGATATCTTGCCAACACTGTACTATTGTGATAATGACAATGTCATAATGCAATTGGTACAGCTGCTTAGAACTAGGATTTTTTAGTATAATTATCTTGACAAGTTCTGAAAGATGGTAAGAAAAGCATGGTGCTTCAGCACTTTCATCAAGAACAAAATTCCCCAAAAGTAACACCTGCTGGGAATACTCAACTTAAATATAGCCAACAGGAGTTACATAAAATTTATTGACATATAAATGTATTTTCAATCTTCAGATGCAATGATTTCATGGTTTTCTGGGGGAAGAAATTTAGTATCTCACTCATGATGGGACTAAAACCTCACCCTGTAGATTATTTAAAATAAAATACATATAGAGGTATGCTCATTGCTTTAAATTTAAAACTGGACAAAGACCTCAAAATGGCTGAATCTAAGGCTGTCTGTGATCCCTGAACAAAATGAGCTATCTGGCAATATCGGAGAAACTTGCACCTTGTTATTCCTGAAGAGACACCGACAATTCCCATGCAGGCTTCACACACCAAATTCAAAGAGAGCTATACAAAGACCATCTGCATTTCATAATCCAGGGTAACCAACTGGAGTCTACTCGCCCACGAGGACAAAGGGCCCTGCAACCTTCCTTTCAATTTTTAATGGTTGAAACATTTAATAATCTTGAGGATCCAGCCAATGGATACATATCTTTTATCAAAGACAGTGAGAAGAAGTGGGAGTCATGTGACATGGACCGTTTGTGGAACCAGTAATATTGCCTTGTGAAACTGCAAAGTCAGTCATCATCCTACAAGCTCACAGGAAAGGAGCTCTGGCCCCGGTATGAACACCTGGCCCATCTACACTGCTTCTATTGGAAATTCTAACCCACCGCCCCAAGACTGATAAATCTCTGCATGTTCATCTCATCATGTGAAAAGTTAACACGACTAGAAAAGTGAACTAACACCATTTCCTTTCTCTGGGGTCTCTGCCCTATAAAACTTTATTTTATCCATCCCTCTTTCGCTGTATGATTGCGCAGGAGGCAATGTTGTGATCTTAATCCTGCATTTTAAATGTGTGCAAATAAATGAATCCTTTTGAGTTCATCCTATCTTGAGTTTGCTATCAAGTTAGTAATACAAATTGGATCACACTTAAACCGAGGGGTTGGGAAATATATCACCACTTATAAAGGAGAAAGCAAATCAAAAATCCCTTTCTGTTTACGGATTTGTGGTGAGACGAGATGTTAGTGCTGTTTAAGTTAACCTCCCACCCGTAACACAAGTGATTATTCTTTGTGAATGAGTCCTGACAGTGAATGCCAGCAAGCTGCTTGACCACATGGAGGGGACAGCACAGCTCAGTCTGACATTGTCCACAGCAAACGATCATGCACAATTTCCAGCACAGATTACTGGACATTTTGCTATTTTGTAGCTGATTCTAACATTTTGTCAGGGTCGGCTAACTCAGCACAAACTGGAGAGCAAACCGGAGAACTATCCTGAGACCTCACCACCCGCTACACCTCAATATTACATTAGGACGCGCATTTATTCATTGTGGCACTGAAATAGCTCAGATTGGTAAAATACTGGATTAAATGACTACAAAATCAACAGTTCGTGAGACTAATAAATTATAGGCAACCAAAGACATTATCAAACTTATTTTGTTCTTTAGAAGAAGCTTGAGTGTTTTTAAAATAAAGTTGATTAAATTAACAGGAAGGAAAATAAAATTAGCAGTCATGCAACGAACATGCTGGAGTGATACGAAGGACAAAATTAAAATGAAACTCAATACTTTAATAAAAACTAAGACTAAGATTAAAGAAGGAGGTAATTTCTTTTCTGGTAAGTCGCTGTGAAAGAACTGTTGTTTGTGTCCAATTTCTTTGCCTTGGATAAACAGAAATGAATTGAACTGCTTCGTAACATGCTTGGAAGGTAGGGCAGCCCGGTGGCGCAGTGATTAGCACTGCTGCATCACGGCGCCGAGGTCCCGGGTCACAGTCCGTGTGGAGTTTGCACATTCTCCCAGTGTCTGCGCGGGTCTCACCCCCATAATCCAAAAAGATGTGCAGGTTAGGTGAATTGGCCATGCTAAATTGCCCCTTAATTGGGGGAAAAAAAGAATTGGGTACTCTAAATTTATATTTAAAAAAACATGCTTGGAAGGTACGCCTCCAACAATTCTACATTTTAACACCAAAGTGTGTTTGTTTTTAAATATAACATGCTACAAAATGAATGTTAAGTTCCCCCTGCCACTTTTAAACCCTGCAAGAATCTCAATACTATTGCTTCCACAAAGCTGGTTCAAGCTTTATGACAGAGGAAGCAAGCGCCAACTATGTTGAAGTGACTATAAAACTAAATTCAGAGTACAGGGCCTGTTTTTAACCACTCCGACAAGCAGGAACTGCACCTGGCAATGAAGTTAAAATAGAAAGGGGCAGTTACTCCCACTGATTCTGAGAGCATAATATCCACAGGAAGAAAGCAGGTCCTGTTTTAAATCCTCAAACCTGCAATTTCAAGCTGAGGCATGACTGGGTTGGGGGGGGGGGGGGGGGTGGTCAATGTCAGTTCTCCCACAGGTAAATCCCACAGGGAGCAGGGTCTTGGGCCAAAAGAGGAAAGTTTGACATTTATTTTTCAGGTTTTGCATGATAACTCTCCTGAGAAACACCATAGAACATTTTATGACGTTATAGGTGCTATATTCATACAAGTTGTTATTGTTTCCTCATGGTCCAAGGCTGGCAAGAATACTTCTCTGGGCTTGACGAGGAAGTCTTGGGCCTCCCTTGGATCACTAATTGTGGCAAGATAACACCCATTCCTCTGATCATGACAAGACTAGCCCTGGATCAAGATCAGACACTCTTCTTCTCCCCCCCCCCCCCCACCTCAATCTCATCAATGTATGCCACCCCTCCCCCAATCTGGGCAGGGCACTTCCCACACCACAACTGCATCAAGACACCTCAGCAACCTCTCAATCATAACGAGACAGCTCCTAAGCCACGTCCAATCACAGCATGGCACCTTCCAGCGCCAAACACAAGACACCTCCAACTACCAATCACCACAACTCCTCCCACTGTCAAACACAATCACAAGTCAACCCTACCACCCCACCAATTGCGGCAGGGCACCTTCTACCTCATAATTGTGGCAAGGTGCCCCCACCCCCAGCAAGATGCTTTCCACCTGTTCAATCATGGTAAACACCCCAATCTGCCCCCAACTGCAGCCAGGCCCGATTAACTTGCGGGAACTACAAATTCTGTCCACTGGTCCCTGGCTGAGGCCTCCTGCCATTTTTTTTTGCGCACTGGTCAGGAAGTCAATGTGGCTGACTATCAGATAGGTGTCTGCAGCAGGTTATTTGAATGATGGCAGCAGGGCTTCTACATCCATGACCTGGAGAGATTTTTCATACACCCCTCCTCACCTCACCACTAATGTCAGGGCCCATGAGTACCAGAAAACTTCCCTCATAACAACTTGTTGCCAAATATGCTTTGCCAAAATCCAGTGTAGAGTTAATGTTCTATACAAGCTTTTGTACTAATCAATGTGACACTGAAAAAGATAATTCAAAAGAAGTAGTGAAACTAAATATTGCAGATGTTGGAAATATGAAATAACTGAAAATTCTGGAAATAGTCAAAAGGCAGGCAACATCTGTAGAGACAGAAAGAGGCTTGGATTTTAATCACCGAGGCACGCAGTGGCGTTCAGGAGAATTCCTGTCTCAGCCCACTTGCAAAAACGGGATCTTTATTGCTGAAGGGTCGATACGGGCTACAGTTGGGCCAGCTGACCAGGGAAATAAGACGGAGGCAGTCACAGAGGCTGTTGGGGGCTGCGGTGGTCTGTTTTAAAAGGCCTGCCTTGGTGTAGTGGGACTTGATTTCAATTTTAAAGACCCCACAGCCCTCACCACCCCACACATTCCCCATCCATGCCACCTTGTCCCTCTCATACCAGTCTATGCCCACCCATCCATGACCCCTCATGCCCCCTACGCCAAGCTCCGGCCTCCACAGCTCCTCATGGTCCCATGCCAAACTATGGCCATCCACCCACCAACCCCCCACCTCAACATGGTCCCTCATGCCAAGCTGTGACATTTTCATCCCCATTGGTTCTTATACTGAATAGAACCAATTAACCTGATAGTGACAATAGGATGTGTAAAAAAGGCTCAAAAAATCAAAGTCGTTCATTCATTTCTTTCACTACGTTAAATAAAGATCTTTCACAACAGTTCAATAAATATATCAATCATCCAGTCCCTTAAAAATGTCAATTTCAAAAACTGCAAACACTTGAAACCTCTTAGCCTCGTGCAAATAAACACCGATCTCCACTTTCAATTACACAAAGCAATATTTTTCCTGGGGCTCAGCTGTTCCCTCAGAAAAATAGATTTCTGGCTCCCAGCCAAGAATACATAATGAGGGTTGGCTGAGAGCCCAGATATCTATTATTGTGATGAATCATCTGAGTCCAGGGAAAATATTGCTTGATTGACAGCTCTGGCTCTCTAATCTCTGCTGTCAATTGCACAATGTTAATGTACACAACCTTAAGAGGTTTCAAGTGATTGCAGCTTCTATTATTGATACTTTAAAAAGTCTGGATGATTTACACTTCTACTGGGCAATAGTGAAAGGACATTTTTTTTGTAATTAAACAGTGAAATGTAATGAACTAATGGATTTTTTAAACAGCTTTTTTAAACAACACATTGCATTGCCACTATAGGAGTCATTGGTTCCATACATTGTACAACAAATCAAACAAAGGGCATCAAAGTGCCAAAGCCTGGCATGGGGGCATGAGGGAGCACAGCTTTGTGTAGGAGGTATGAGGACCATTGGGGTGGGTGGAGGGTCAAAGTTTGGCATAAGGAAGAAAAGGGATGGGCAACGGGCACAGGGGAAAACACAGGCGATGGGGTAGAATAGCTTGACCTAGCGGGCATGAGTAGGCCATTTGAACTCACATTCAAAGGTTTCCTCATGCAGACTATGGTTTATGTCATCTCTGAAGTACCGTAAACCACAGCTCTTTAAAACCCTGGTCTGACTTCATGGAAATTGTGCACAGCTATGATATGCCTATGCCTACAATGCAGAATGCAGACGGCCAGTTCAGGAATGCTGGGTGCGAGCTTGTGAGCCGATCCAGCCTGCACCATTGAAAGGCACACCGGAAAAACATAATGCCTGGGAATTGGGCCAGAAATCTTGGAATCAGGACCTGCCCGTCATTTTTTAAAGGACTCCCATGTCACAATGACTGCTAAAATCCAGGTTAAAGTTAACATTTCAGGTCTGTGACCTTTCCTTAGAACTGGATAGCTTGATCTTTGGTCGTGGCGTCTTGCTCCAGGGAAAGCAGGAGGAAAAGTCAGAGGATTGGTGTTCGGTCTTTTCAAAGTAGAGGTTGTTTTGCCAGGTAATAAAATTGGTACCCTTGTCAGCAGGTTTGATGACAGTGTTAGGGTTGGACCTAAGAAAATGTAATGCAGCAAGTTCAAAGGTAGAGAGATCGGAGTATGTGATCAGAGAAGATAAGATAAATTGAGACAGCCAATGCCACACCGGCAGTTCTCAATAAAAAAATCTAGAGGGGGCAAGAGGCTAGAGGAAGGAGGAGAATTCTGGGGATGTGTAAAATGATCCGGTGTGCAGAGGAAGGACTCCTAGCTAAAGAAGTGTCGTGGGGGGGGGGGGATGGAAGAAGAGCCTCAGCATTGTAATAAGTTGAAAATTCATTGAGGTGAGGTGCAAAAGGATAAAATGGAAGTAAAAGCAAATTACTGCGGATGATGAAATCTAAAACAAAAACAGAAAATACTGGACAATATCAGCAGGTCTGACAGCATCTGTGGAGTGAGAAGGGAGCTAATATTTTGAGTCTGGATGAGTCTTTGCCAAAGCTGGAGAGAACTGTAAATAGGGTTAGTTTGTACTGTTGTGGGAGAAGGGAGGGGGGCGCGGAGTGGAGTGGAGCAATCGGGCTGGATAAAGGGCCAGCGACAGGCGGAGATTGATAAAGATGCCTTGGACAGAAAGACAAAGGGAATGTAAATGGGGGTGATCATGGCTAAGAAGGTTCTGATAACGGCATATTAAGAGATCTGAATGACTTAATGGCAGAACAAAGCTAAGCAGTATGTCAACGGAACAGGGGACAGGTGGCGAAGGAAAAACAGATGGACGGAAGAAACAAAAATGAACTGATAGAAATAAAAATGGGACGAAGGTGGATGAGAGAGAAACGGAGGCCTTTGCTAAGGATGGAGCATTCAGGGGCAGGGAAGGGAAGGTCAGAGGGTGTTGTGAATACATGGCAAGAGGTGAAATTGGAAAAGGAATAGGCCACAGGTTAGTGAAGGGGAAGAAAGATCCAAAGGACATTGGTATGCATGAGTTGTGGAACCTTGTGATCCTTAACACCTGAAAGGAAGTGTCATTCTGGTCTATTGCATTTGCTGCTCCCAATGTGGTCTCCTCTATATCGGAAAGACCAAACGCAGACTGGGTGTTCGCTTTGCTGAGCACCTTCGGTCTGTGCGCATTCAGGACCCTGACCTTCCCGTTGCTGCCATTTTAACACAAGACCCTGCTCCCATGCCCACTGTCTGTCCTTGGCCTGCTGCAATGTTCCAGTGAAGCTCAACGCAAACTGGAGGAACAACATCTCATCTTCCGTTTAGGCATGCTACAGCCTTCCAGTCTCAACATCGAATTCAACAACTTCAGATAATTAGCTCTACCCCACCTCATCCCATTCATTTTAACTGTCTTTCACCAATTATTTCTTTCTTGTCTTTCTTTATATATATTTAACACCCCCCATCTTATCCACCTTTCCTTACCCATTCTTCGCTTTGCTTCCCCCTTCCCCTCCCCCCACATCTACATCTGTCACAGTTTACCCTCTGATGTTAGTTTCTCTGCTGTGATGTGGAGATGTCGGTGTTGGACTGGGGTGAGAACAGTAAGAAGTCTTACAACACCAGGTTAAAGTCCAACAGGTTTGTTTCGAATCACTAGCTTTTGGAGGTGGTGTTTCTCTGCTGTTTGGCCTTTCACACTTTTGTTCTCTCTGGGGACTGCCATTAGCACTCTTTCCTTTGGTTTCTGTGGCTAATAGCACCCCATTTCCCTGGGTTTCTGTGGCTATGATTCATCTTTCATTCTCACTCCACAGTATAAATATTTCCCACTTTCTCTGTCTTATAGCTTTGACAAAGAGTCATCTGGACTTGAAGCTCTTTTCTCTCCCTACAGATGCTGCCAGACCTACTGAGATTTTCCAGCATTTTCTCTTTGGTTTCAGATTCCAGCATCTGCAGTAATTTGCTTTTATTAAAGGAAGTGTCATGTTCTTGGTAGAGACCAGTACCTTTTAAATAATAAATTTGAACATAATTATTAACTAAAGGAATTATGCCACAAGATTTCCCATTTTAAACAAAAGTCTTTTGTAATACAGGAATCAAACACCAAGTACAATTAACTTAACACAATATTTCACAAACACTTATACTTTAAATCCAAAAATGTCAACAAGCAACTTCCTGTTCTACTTTTATTTCCAACTTCCCCACGACCAAACCAAGTTGTGCCACAGCTCTCAGCAATTCACTTTGATTCTACTCGATACTCCTGCTATTCTTCGAGATATGCGATTTCTAGGGATCCTTCCACCAGCATCTGGCTAGGTGAACCAGCCAACACCTCACAATTGTGGACTCCCAAGCTCAAGCATGGACCTCATTGCTCAATGATTTAAAATCAGAAAACAGCCTTGGTTTTGGAAACGCTGGGGCTACTGATTCCAGCTGCTTTAAAGCTCCTGACACATTCCCCCTCTGGCTGCTTTATGGCTGCTCCAAGCTAACTTCAATTAACTTGTCTCTAACATAAATCACACCGATACCAAAATTAAAACAAAAACTGCAATCTATCCCCATATAACCATGGCATCCCAGGGGATGTTCCAAATCGAGAATTTAACTAATTAACTTCACTTTCAAAATACCTATTTGATTCTGGGACTCAAATGAATTATTTATATCTCTAATGGTAACAACTGAAAACTTACCAGACTCACTGGCTCCGTTATGAAGCGAAGAGGGAACCACCTGTTCATTGTTTTCACACCTCTTAATTCCAACCCCTTTGAGAAAACATGAACCATTTATAAATTGTAATTATTTTAGGGGGATTTCTTAAAGCCATGTTTTTTTCATTTATCGTGCATTTAAAAACTTAATTCCCCAAATGAATTTTAGTTCATTCATAGATTCAAGGTGTTGCTGGCTAGGCAAGCATTTATTGCTCATTCCTAAATTCCCTTCAGAAGGTGGCCATGAGCTGCCTTCTGTTTGATACAATTGAGAGCTCATTAGGTCATTTTAGAGGTTATTTATGAGTCAGTCATATTGCTGCGGATCTGGAGTCACATGCAGGCCAGACCAAGTAAGGATGGCAGATTTCCTTCCCTGAAGGCCAGACTGAACCAGTTATTTATTTTTGTGACGATCAACATTGGTTTCATAGTCACCAGCTGCCATGGTGGTATTTAAACTGGTGACCCCTGAGCATTAGTCTGGCTTCTCAATGACTCTTAAAACATATGAATCATAAAAATAGATATTTGTACCAGGAAGAAAAATATTTTTGGCTATTTGTTGGATGCAATGGAGAATGAAATGAAATTGCAAAAATGTTTTTTTTAATCCGTTTATGGGACATGGGGGTCACTGGCTAGGCCAGCATTTATTGCTCATTCCTAGTTGCCCTCGATGTGGTGGTGAGCTGCCTACTTAAACCGCTGCAGTTCCTGATGTGTAGGTACACCCACAGGGCCGTTAGGGAGGGAATTCCTGGATTTTGACCCAGCGACATGAAGGAACGGCGATATATTTCCAAGTCAGGATGGTGAGTGACTTGAAGGAGAAACTCCAGGTGGTGGTTTTCCCAGGTATCTGCTGCCCTTGTCCTTCTAGATGGTAGTGTTTGTGGATTTGGAAGGTACTGCTAAGAAATCTTGGAGATTTCCTGTAGATCTGTAGTATCTTATAGATAGCACACGCGGCTAACATTGTTCATTGGTGATGGAAGGATTGAATGTTTGTGGAAAGGGTAGCAATCAAGCAAGACGCTTTGTCCTGGATGGTGTTGAGCTTGTGTGTTGCTGGAGCTGCACTATCCACGCAAATGGAATGTTTTCTATTACATTCCTGACTTGTGGTTGGTGGAGAGGCTTTGAGTAATCAGGAGGTGATTTACTTGCTGTAAGATTCCGAGCCTTTGACCTGCTCTGGTAGCCACAGTATTTACATGGCTAGTTTCTGGTTATTGGTAACCCCTAGGATGTTAATAGGAGGGATACAGTGACAGTAATGCCATTGAATGTCAAGAGACGATGGTTAGATCCTCTCTTGTTGGAGATGGTCATCGCCTGGTTCTCGCGTAATGTGAATGTTACTTTGCTTTGCACAGCTTTGAGATGCAGTGAGTCGCTGTTGCTGAAGAGAGCGGTCAAGTGTGCACATATGGAAGATCTCTGGACCTGATTGGAACAGTGATTCAAGGAATGCTCAATGTCTAGTAGAGATCTGTAATTGTGGTGGATCTGAAACACCAAGGGCAAAATTTCATTTGGAATCCACTTGGAGATGGAGACAGTTGATGAGGAAGGAGTTGTGACTGTAAAAGCGAGTTTTGGTATATATCTGATCAAACATGAGAAGGGAAATAAAAAGCAATGAAGGCAAACGGATAAAAGAGACAAATGGAGATACCATCATAAATAAGAGCAAAAATTCTTTCAGGTGGGTAAATTCCTGGAAGAGAAGTGGCAGTGAATTAAACAATATTACTAAAAGCAAAATATTGCAGGCACCGGAAAACTAAAACAAAAGCAGAAAATGTTGGAACTGTTCAGCTAGCCAAGCAGCTCCCATGGAGAGAAAAATCTGAATTCATTTTCGGATCGGTGACCTTTCATCCAAATTATTTGTGAAAGAGGTTTTGTAAATATCCAGTGGATCTCTGCCTCCTTTTCCTCCATTCAAAATCCATTGTGAGGGAAGAATGAATTATTTAACTGTTGTTGGTAACATTAATTTTACCTACATCCATAGGTCAGGGAATCCTTCTTTGGCATTGTGAATGCAGAAGCAAGCAGGTGTTGCATGGAAGAATTGGCAGCGGGCTGTCATGTGCATGTGCTGGTTGATGAGTGGCTGGAAAGCGCACAGTCCAATGTTAATGGACACCCACATGATGGTGGAGATTGGGAAAGAATGCATCAGTGGGAATCAATTGCAATATAATAGTAATGGCTCGTAAGTATGAACTGATGTTGTGGTTTCTTATACCTTGTCCATCCTGGTGAGTTCATTGGATTCTTTGCAACACTGCATGCGACAATGCTGCTGGCGCTCACTGATCTGTGACACCTTAGAACATTCTACAGCTCACATTGTTTTGTCCAATGCCCAACTCACAAAGAGATCTCTTTTGAGGGGCATTTGCCGCAACAATATTTCTATCATCTCCTCATCAAAGCAGGAGGCTCAGTTTCTCTCCAGATTGTTAGTGGACAACTTTTCAGCTGATCTGTGCAGCCACCATGCTTATCAGTAGTTTCTACTTTAAGTTATTACAGAGCGTAGCAGCAAACAAGCTCCCTCCTTCGACTGGCTGGGTATGCAACTCCAGGTACTAAATATGCCTGGTCCGTGACTACAGCACACATATCATCTGAAGCCAAAATTATTGGTGTGTGCATTTTGGAAGCGCTCCATCTGAATTGCACTCAAGAGGAGGGTTGAGGGAAAGGAAATCAACCCCATCATCTCTGAAATTTAGTTCTAAGTCAACCGTGTTGGTCACTGGGGAATGTTTGCTAAATCTATTGTTGCACAAATTTCCATAATAAATTTTGGATGTGAATCATTGTTTTTTATTTGAAATTGGATCAAAAGAAGAAAACCAGTAACAGCTAAGATTGGTTTCCTCCCTCTGCATATTCTTTAGTCTTGTATGGAAAAAGAAAATTTGCAGTTTTTAAATGGTCATGCTGGTCTCTTTTCATCCTTTCCCTGGCACTTGAATATGAAAAAGGTCTCTTCAGGCCAGCTTGTAAATGAGCAACTCCTTAATTTTATGACAGCCAATGACTGAAGTGGATATGAAATACATAAACATTTATTTTAAGTAAAATTAAATAAATACAATAAATAAGTCAAACAATGAACGTAAAAAATGAAATTGTTTAACTGTAAATACTGAAGTGACTATCAGAAGTGAATTGTACCAAACACAACTTAGTAAAAATTTTAAATCGAATTTCTTTAATGCCGTAAATTCTATGCTGAGATTTAAAGTCTACATGATAAAAAAAACGAGAACAGAGTAAGAACAACAGGAGTTTTGTATCTTAGGCCCTGCACCTATTTTTTAGGTCATGTAGAGTTAATGACATATAAACCAAAGGCTTCCTTAGCAATATTCTGCTGATTCAGCTCCTTTTACCTGAAATATATTTGAAGAAAAAAATGTACACAACTTTGCACAGCTAGTCAGACCTGGAACTCTTCAAACAGTAATTACTTCAGTGACATGTGACTCTCACTCAGCAGAAACCCCTCCCCCATTTCCTAATGTGCCCGTTCCTCCAGCCACTGTTTACATACAGTGTCAGAAGGGAGGGTTGATGGTGGAGGCTTGCAGGATGAAGTGATGATCTTGGATAGTAAGGTTATAAATCAGTGCTTCAGGCAGTTACACAATGGACTCCAGCTGGATCTAGTTAGCTCCTCATAGCTGACTGAACTGCTTTGGCAGCTTGAAAACCAAATTCCGTGTAAATCCTTCGCACCATAAGACTGATTGTGCAGAGTGCTGACACAGACTTCTAATACTGAGAACAGAGACTGCTGACACAGTTTCTGATAGCAATTGCCAAATTTTCACCAGCCCCAAATGAGGAATACAGCTCTCATTGCAGGATTTAGCAGTCTCACAGAAATACTCTCGTCATGCCGTAGACTCAATTATTGACTCGGTGGTTTTTTTTTAGCACTTATGCAAACCTGGAAGTTATACCATGTGATATTATCATACAAACACTTCACGCATGGGTATCAAAGTCATCTATCGACCAGTTTATGAAACCATTAAATCATTACTTTCAGATTCCTGGGAGATAGGGACTGGTTTTGAAGGAGATGGGGCCAGGACAAACTGGATGTTTTACGCCTGGGCAGGACCGGGACTGATGTCCGAGGGCAAGTGTTTGCTCGTGTGATTAGGGTGGGTTTAAACTCGAATGGCAGGGGTTGGAGACTTATGCAGGATGACATGAGGAAGAGAAACAAGAGCAGTAATAAAAGAACAGTAAAATTCAAAAACAGTAGATGGAGTAATCAAAGACGAGAGGCAAATGTGGTCACAGTACATGCAAATAAAGGTAGGATGATTAAAAATGACAAAAAGATATCTTAATGCTTGAAGCATTTGGAATAAGGTAGATGAACCAACGGCACGAATAGAGGTAAATGGGTATGATCTCATAGCCAGACTTGGGGGTGGATGCTCCGTCGCCCGTCACTGCTAGTTCCAGATTGGGAGGAGAACCACGTCAGGCAAAAAGCAGGATCGGTCGGTCCGATGCTCAGATCTCCTGCTGGCAGCGACAGCGAGCTACACGCAATGCGATAGTGAGAGGATACAAATGGGTAATTTAAATGCATTTGCATCGGATTAATGGGTTGGACACCCAATTCTCCATGTCACCATCATGCTCCGGTCCTATCTGGCCAGGATTCATGGAGGCGTGGATTGGTGAAAGTACTTTCCAGCATGGCCGACGCGGTGAACCTCACGGTGGGTCAAGGGGGTACGTTTGTAATGTAGGTGCCCCCAAAGTCAATTGGAGGGTCCCTTCCCCCACAATGCAAAATCCTGCCTACCCCACCCGCCCATCAGACCCCCACATCAGAGACACCTGAATCAGAGAGCCCCCCCACCCCTGCCCCATATGTAACATCTGACTTGAAGCTAAAGAGCAGTCCAGGCAGAAACAGTAAAAAAGCATTGCTTTTTCACTTACCCGTCACTTACACCTGCTGCCTCAGACAGAAGTGTAAAAACCAGCAGCTGTTGCTGGTTAAAACACATCAAAAGGCTTTAATCCCCCTCCAATCCTTTGATCCATGAGGCTGCTATTCACATTCAAAGAAAAATAGCTTTTAGTAGGTCTAATTGACAGTGTAATAAGTTCCAGAGAGCCTGGTGCCTGGATTGTTTATTTTCATCTCCCTTCACACTTGAATGCATCTCAAGTACCCTGCTGTGAAGATAACCGATGTTTATAAACATCTAGAAGATAAGAAAGCACTTAACTGCTTTTGTTGTGGTATGGGACTGTGAATCATAGCTAGGGGGGGGGGCTCCGACATGGGGGTGGGTCGGTTCACCTCCTGCGCGCGTGCTGTGGGGGGAGGGGGCGAAATGACCCAGCAATTCCCGTGGTGCAGAAAGGGAGGGGGTGAGGATCCTCCCACTTGTCAGCAGGGGGGGGCAGGATCTGCAGTGTGGGGAGGGGGGGGGGGGGCGCAGTTGCCGGACCTCAGTATCGGGCCGCCCACTCTGAATGACGGCCCAATAGCAGGGTACGGAATGAAATCCTGGGAGCTCCCCGCCAGGCATAACTTTGCAAGGCATGGGAGAGTGAATCGCTCCTGGGTGCCGCTCCTAGCACCAGCACAGACTAGGAGTGATTCTACTCCGGTGGGAGAACATAGTCTCCCAAATGGAGAATTCCGGCCATGGTTACAAGCAGATCAAAAGCAGATCACACAGAAGGTTAAGTCACAAAATAACAGCCCATGGTCTTGGAGGTAGTATATTGGCATGGAAACAGCGAATGTGGTTAAGGAGTTCTTTTTCAGGTTGACAACCTGTAACCAGTGTGGTTCCACAGGGATCAGTGCTGGGACTGCAACTGTTTACAAGATATGACTTGGAGGAAGGAAGCAAATGTACTGCAGCTAAATTTGCAAACGACACAAAAATAGTTGGAAAGGCAAGTTGCGAGAGGGATACAACTAGTGTCCAAAGAGATATGGATAGGTTAAGTAAGTGCGCGAAAGGTTGGAGTATAATGTGGGAAAATGTGAAGTTGTTTATTTTGGAAGAGAAAACAAAAGGTCAGAGTATTATTTAGATGAAGAAAAACTGCAGAAAGCTTCAACACAAAGGAACTTGGTGTACTTATGCACGAAACACAGAAAACCAGCGCAAAGGTGCACCAAGTAATCAGGAATATAATGGAATGTTGATCCTTATTTCAAGGGGGTTGGAGTACAAGAGTCGGGAAGTCTTGCTGTAACTGTACAAGGTACTGGTGAGACTGCATCTGGAGTACTGTGAGCAGTTTTGGGCCCCAGATTTAAGAAGATATTATTTCATTGGAGGCGGTTCAAAAGAATGTTCAGTAGAGATCCCCGGTGTGAAGGGATTGTCTTACAAGCAAAGGTTAAACGGGTCAGGTTGGGACTCCAATCATTGGAATTTAGAAGAATGAGAGGTGATCTCATTGAGACATATAGGCCGGTATTCTCCGACCGGGCACCGGGTCGGAGAATCCCTAGGGAGGTGAGAGAATCGCGCCCCGACGTAGGTTTGACCATTCTCTGGCGCCGTTTTTTGGGCGCCCGCAGGATTGCGCTCACGCTGGTGGGGGGCGTTGACAGCGGCCCCCTCAGCGATTCTCCAGGCCCCGATGGGCCGAGTGGCCGACGAGTTTGGCCGAGTCCCCCCGTCGTGGATTACTCACCTCCCACACGGCGTGACCTGAAAGGTGAATGTGTGGTCGTCCTGGGGGGGGGGGGGGGGGAGGAAAGAAACAACACGACCCCCCCCCCCCCCCCCCCACGGTGGCCTGGCCCACGATTGGTGCCCACCAATCGGCGGGCAGGCTGGTTCCATGGGGGCCTACTTTACTCTGTGCCGGGCCCCTGTAGGGCTCCGCCATATTGCCCGGGGGCATGCGTGGAAATATGCCGGCCGTTCCGCGCATGCATGGACTCGTGCGGGCCGGAGCTGCGGGGACCACTCCGGTGGCAACCTAGCCCCCTAGAAAGGGGAGAATTCCTCATTTTCGGGGGCCGTTGACGCCTGAGTCATTGGTGCCAGTTTTCACGCTGGCGTGGGGACATAGCCCCATTATTAGAGAATCCTGCCCACAGGATTCTTAAGGGTCTTGACAGGGTAAATGCTGAGAGGATGGTTCCCCTCATGGGAGACTCTAGGATCAGAGAGCACAGTCTCAGAATAAAGGAGTGACAATTTAAGACTGAGATGTGGAAGAATTTCTGCTCTCAGAGGGTTGAGAGACTTTGGAATTCCTTGCCACAGAGAGCTGGGGGACTAAAGTCATATTTACGGCCGAGTTGGATTCCTGATCAGTAAGGGAATTAAGGGTTATGGGGAAAGGACAGGAAGGTAGACATAATGAAGATCGGATCAGTCATGATCCTATTGAATGGCGGAGCAGACCCGAGGGACCAAACAGCCCGCTCCTGTTCCTATTTCTTCTAGTCTTATGGTCTCACACATTGCCAGCTTTGTTAAAGGAGGTATCAGAGGGAGTGGATCTGCAATAGGCGATTTAAAATTTTGCATGTGTCTTTATAATATAAAATTAATATTTTACCTTACTGGCAATGTACTCTTGAAACATTATGCACGATTCTATCAGAATTCTGACGAACAGAAATATAATTACGTGATTTTAAAAAATACATTACTGGGTGTTGATGTGTCATATGGCAGTGTAGTCTTGTATTTCATTTAACTTTGGTGACAGTAGTGGGAGGTTGAAAAGCCAGTTCCACTTATCAAAATAAACAAGCTCATTCAATACACAGCAGCTTAACCTATTAACAGCAGAACTTGGGTGAAAAACCACTTATTTTATAGCAGTGACGGAAATAGAGTTAATGAACTGCCTATTTCAAAACATATGATAGCAACTTCTCGTGATAAAAGGGTGATTTCTCCAGAAAAATGTAGTGAGTGGAGAGTTAAACAATACAAATTATGTATGCAAAATCAACCCAATCATTTGCAGCTTTGCAGTTTCCAGGCATGATTCACAGGAGAATTACTCAACCATCAGCTTTTCGACTGGGAATACTGATGCCATATATGCAGCCCAGATTGCGAACAATTTGTTGCATTAGGTCTCAATGCCACTAGCAGCACAAAATGTATTGGCAATGCTATTCTACAGTAGACCACCAAAGTCTGCCAGAATCAAGTTCTATCAGCCACTCCAGGAAAACCCCGGGTAGAGGCCTGTCAACTTACTGAAGAACAAAGAACCGGGACCTGGGATTCATGTCGCATTACATTCATCCCCCACCATCTGGCCTGCAAAATCCTACCAACTGTCCTGGCTTGACACAATTCACACCTCTTTAACCTGGGGTTACCCCCTCTCTGGATCTGTAAAGATTTAATCACCTGCTAATGCTCGTATTCCAAGCATTGTCTGGCATCTTTGAATCTGTCTATATATATATGTTTCTGGAACATACCTTTTCATTCACCTGAGGAAGGAGCAGCGCTCCGAAAGCTAGTGACATTGAAACAAACCTGTTGGACTTTAACCTGGTGTTGTAAGACTTCTTACTGTGCTCACCCCAGTCCAACGGCAGCATCTCCACATCAAAGAAAAGTACAGCACAGAAGCTGGCCCTTTGGTCTTCCAAGCCTGCGTCGACCATGCTGCCCGTTTAATCTAAAACATTCAACATTTCCGGGGTCCGTATCCCTCTATTCCCATCCTCTTCATGTTTGTCAAGATGCCCCTTAAACGTCACTATTGTATACGCTTCCACCACTTCCTCCGGCAGCGAGTTCAAGCACCCACTACCCTCGGTGTAAAAAACTTCGCACTTCTCCTCTAAACTTTGCCCCTCGCACCTTAAACGTATGTTTCCTAGTAATTGACTCTTCCATCGTGGGAAAAATCTTCTGACTATCCACTCTGTCCACGCCCCTCATAATTTTGTAGACTTCTATCAGGTCACCCCTCAACCTCCGTCGTTCAAGTGAGAACAAACCAAGTTTATCTAACCTCTCCTCATAGCTAATGCCCTCCATACCAGGCAACATCCTGGTAAACCTGTACCCTCTCCAATGCCTCCACATCCTTCTGGTAGTGTGGTGACCAGAATTGAACATTGTATTCCAAGTGCGGCATAACTAAGGTTCTAAACAGCAGCAGCATTACTTGCCAATTTTTATACTCAAATGTCCGGCCGATGAAAGCAAGCATGCCGCATGCCTTCTTTTAAAAAAAATATATATTTTATTAAAGTTTTTCGATCAACCAAGAATTTTCCATTTTTACAACTTTGTAACAATATATACATTGATCGTTTTTAAAATAATATATTAACTAACGGCAAGTGCCAACACAAATAAAAAACGAAAAGAAATAGTAACATTGAGAAGATAAATATGAACAACAAATATGTAACACACAAAAAAAAGCCCAAAGACCCGAATGCACCCCCCCCCCGGGTTGCTGCTGTTGTCTTTCCTATTTTCCCTTATCGCTCTGCGAGATAGTCGAGGAACGGTTGCCACCGCCTGGTGAACCCCTGAGCCGAACCTCTTAGTGCGTACTTTATCTGCTCCATTTTTATAAACCCTGCCATATCGTTTATCCAGGCCTCCACGCCCGGGGGTTTAGCTTCTTTCCACATAAGTAGAATCCTTCGCCGGGCTACTAGGGACGCAAAGGCCAGAACATCGGCCTCTCTCGGCTCCTGCACTCCCGGCTCATCTGCAACCCCGAATATAGCCAACCCCCAGTTTGTTTCGACCCGGACCCCCACCGCCTTTGAAATCACTTTTGCCACACCCACCCAGAACCCGTGCAATACCGGACATGACCAAAACATGTGGGTGTGGTTCGCAGGGCTTCCCGCACACCTCCCGCACCTATCCTCCACCCCAAAAAACCTGCTCAATCTTGCCCCCGTCATATGCGCCCTGTGTAGTACCTTGAATTGGATCAGGCTGAGCCTGGCACACGAGGATGAGGAATTTACCCTACCTAGGGCATCTGCCCACAGCCCTTCCTCAATCTCTTCCCCCAGCTCCTCCTCCCATTTCCCTTTCAGTTCCTCTATCATCATCTCCCCCTCGTCTCTCATTTCCCTGCATATATCGGACACCTTACCATCACCCACCCATGCCCCCGAAATCACTCTGTCCTGGATCCCTTGCGCCGGGAGCTGCGGAAATTCCCTCATCTGTTGCCTCACAAAAGCCCTCACTTGCATATAACGAAATGCATTCCCAGGTGGCAACCCGTATTTTTCTGTCAGTGCTCCCAGACTCACGAACGTCCCGTCCAAGAACAAGTCCTTCAGTTGCGCAATTCCTGCTCGCTGCCAAGATTGAAATCCCCCGTCTATCCTTCCCGGGACGAAGCTGTGGTTGTTCCTTATCGGGGACCACACTGAGGCCCCCGTCCCTCCCCTATGTCGTCTCCAGTGCCCCCAAATCTTCAGAGTCGCCACCACCACTGGGTTTGTGGTGTACCTTTTTGGGGAGAACGGCAGCGGCGCCGTTGCCAGTGCTTTTAAGCTAGTTCCCCTACAGGACGCCATCTCCAGCCTTTTCCACGCCGCTCCTTCTTCTTCCCTCATCCACTTACATATCATAGACACGTTAGCGGCCCAATAATAATCACTCAGACTCGGCAGTGCCAATCCCCCTCTATCTCTACTGCGCTGCAGGAACCCCCTCTTTACCCTTGGGGTCTTTCTGGCCCACACAAAGCTCATGATGCTCCTGTCCACCTTCTTAAAAAAGGTCTTTGTAATCAGTATGGGGAGGCACTGAAACACAAAAAGAAACCTCGGGAGGACCACCATTTTAACCGCCTGCACCCTGCCCGCCATTGACAGGGGCACCATATCCCACCTCTTAAAGTCCTCCTCCATCTGCACTACCAGTCGTGTCAAGTTAAGCTTATGCAAGGTTCCCCAGTCCCTGGCCACCTGGATCCCTAAATACCGGAAATCGCTTGTTACCCTCCTCAGCGGCAGCTCGTCTATTTCCCTGCCCTGTTCCCCGGGGTGCATCACAAACAGTTCACTCTTCCCCATATTCAGTTTGTATCCCGAAAACGCTCCAAACTCCCTGAGTGTCTGCATTATCTCAGGCATCCCTTCCACTGGGTCCGCGACATATAACAGCAGATCATCCGCGTATAATGACACCCAATGTTCTTCTCCTCCTCTAAGTACCCCTCTCCACTTCCTAGAGCCCCTCAGCGCTATGGCCAATGGCTCAATTGCCAATGCAAACAGTAACGGGGACAGGGGGCACCCCTGTCTTGTGCCCCTATAAGTCGGATGTAGTCGGATCGTTGCCTGTTCGTAATCACACTTGCCACCGGGTCCCGTATAGGAGCCGAACCCATCTAATGAACCCCTCTCCAAATCTCTTCAGTACCTCCCACAAGTAGTCCCACTCCACTCTATCAAATGCCTTCTCTGCATCCATAGCCACCACTATCTCCGACTCCCCCTCCGGTGGGGGCATCATCATCACCTCCGTATATTGGTATTCAATTGCCTCCCTTTAACAAATCCTGTTTGGTCACCATGCACCACCCCAGGGACACAGTCCTCTATCCTTGTCGCCATCACTTTGGCCAATAACTTGGCATCTACGTTCAGGAGGGAGATGGGCCTGTATGACCCGCACTGCAGCGGGTCTTTGTCTCTTTTCAGGATCAGCGATATCGTCGCCTCCGACATAGTCGGGGGTAGTGTCCCCCTTTCCTTAGCCTCATTGAAGGTTCTCGTCAGGAGTGGGGCCAGCAGGTCCACATATTTCCTATAGAATTCCACCGGGAACCCATCTGGTGCCGAGGCCTTCCCTGCTTGCATGTTCCCGATTCCTTTTACCACCTTCTCTACCTCAATCTGCGCTCCCAATCCTGTCCTCTCCTGCTCCTCAACCTTCGGGAACTCCAACTGGTCTAGGAAATGCATCATTCCCTCTTTCCCTTCCGGGGGTTGGGCCCTATACAGCCTCTCGTAGAATACCTTAAATACCCCGTTCACCCTCTCCGCTCTCTGTTCCATCCTTCCCTCCTCGTCTCTAACTCCTCCGATCTCTCTCGCCGCCCCCCTCTTCCTAAGTTGTTGGGCCAGCAGTCGGCTCGCCTTCTCTCCGTATTCATACCGTACTCCCTGTGCCTTCCTCCACTGCGTCTCCGCCTTACCCGTGGTCAACAAGTCAATGTCCGTGTGTAGTCTCCGTCTTTCCCTGTGTAGTCCTTCGTCCGGAGCCTCCGCATATTGCCTATCCACCCTCAGAATCTCCCCAATCAGTCTCTCCCTTTCTTTGCCCTCTTGTTTCCCCTTATGGGCCCTTATGGAAATCAGCTCCCCTCTCACCACCACCTTCAGCGCCTCCCAGACTACTCCCACCTGGACCTCTCCGTCATCACTGACCTCTAGGTATCTTTCAATACATCCCCTCACTCTTCCACATACCCCCTCGTCCGCCAACAGTCCCATGTCCAATCTCCAAAGTGGGCATTGCTCCTTTTCCTCACCTAGTTCCAGATCTACCCAATGTGGGGCATGGTCTGAAATGGCTACAGCCGAGTACTCCGCTCCTGTCACCTTCGGGATCAGCGCCCTTCCCAGGACAAAGAAATCTATCCGGGAGTACACTCTATGGACGTGGGAGAAGAAGGAAAACTCTTTACTCCTCGGTCTAGTAAATCTCCAGGGATCCACTCCTCCCATCTGCTCCATAAAGCCCTTAAGCACCTTGGCTGCTGCCGGCCTCCTCCCGGTCCTAGATCTGGACCGGTCCAGCCCTGGGTCCAGCACCGTGTTGAAGTCCCCCCCCATTACCAACTTTCCCATCTCCAGGTCCGGGATGCGCCCCAACATACGCTTCATAAAGTTCGCATCATCCCAGTTCGGGGCATATACGTTCACCAGCACCACCGCTTCACCTTGCAATCTGCCACTCACCATCACGTACCTACCGCCACTGTCCGCCACTATGGTCTTCGCCTCAAACGATACCCGTTTCCCCACCAGTATTGCCACCCCTCTATTTTCCGCATCCAAGCCCGAGTGGAATACCTGTCCCACCCATCCTTTTCTTAATCTGACCTGATCCGCCAGTTTCAGGTGCGTCTCCTGAAGCATAACCACGTCTGCCTTTAGCTTCTTTAGGTGCGCAAATACCCTTGCCCTCTTAATCGGCCCGTTCAACCCTCTCACGTTCCACGTGATCAACCGGGTTGGGGGCTCTTTACCACCCCCCCCCCCCCCCCCCCCCCTCGTCGACTAGCCATCCCCTTTTTTAAACCAGCTCCTCACCCGGTTCCCACGCAACCACTTGTCCCCCAGCACCCTCCCATCCCGACCATCCCATCCCGTAACAGCTCCCCTTCCCCTTATCAGCAGCAACCCAGTTAACCCCCCCCGCCCCGCCCCGCTAGATCCCGCTCTAGCTTGATTGCACCCCCCATATTGCTTCCCGGAGTCAGCAAACTCTGGCTGACCTCGGCTTCCCCCGTTTATCCTTAGCCTCCCTGCGTGTGAGGCCCCCTCGTTCCTACGCCCCCTTTTCCCGCCACAATTTCCATATCGCGGGAACAGAGCCCGCGCTTCCCTCTCGGCCCCGCCCCTAATGGCGCAGCTCCCTCTCTTCTTCCCCATCCCCTTCCTCACCGGCGCCCACATTTCTTCGTGGGCCCCTCCTTCGAGGGGAAAAAATTCCCCCATCTGATTTACAATTTCTTGCCACCACCTCGCTACTTCATTCCAAACATCCTTTCCCAAATCTAGTCCAACTTCTCCTCTTGAATGAATGTCCACGCCTCCTCTGCTGTCTCGAAGTAGTGGTGTTTGCCCTGGTGTGTAACCCACAGTCTTGCCGGCTGCAACATTCCGAATTTCACTTTCTTCCTGTGGAGCACCGCCTTGGCCCGATTGAAACTCGCCCTCCTTCTCGCCACCTCCGCACTCCAATCTTGGTAGACGCGGATCACCGCGTTCTCCCATCTGCTGCTCCGTGTCGTCTTAGCCCATCTCAGGACCATCTCCCTGTCCTTGTAGCGGTGGAATCTCACCACTATTGCTCGCGGTGTTTCCCCTGCCTTTGGTCTTCTCACGAGGACCCGGTACGCTCCCTCCACTTCCAGGGGGCCCGTCGGGGCCTCAGCTCCCATTAAGGTATGGAGCATCACGCTCACGTACGCCCCAACGTCCGCTCACTCTGCCCCTTCGGGAAGACCCAAGATTCTTAAGTTCTTCCTCCTCGAGCTATTTTCCAGGGCTTCCAATCTCTCCATACACCTCTTGTGTCGCGCCTCATGCGTCTCCGTCTTCACCACCAAGCCCTGTCTCTCGTCCTCATTTTCGGCAGCCTTTGCCTTCACTCCACGGAGCTCCATCTCTTGGGTCTTTTGCGTCTCCTTCAGCCCCTCAATCGCCTGCAGCATTGGCGCCAGCACCTCCTTCTTGAGTTCCTCCACACATCGCCGGAGGAACTCCTGCTGTTCCAGGCCCCATACCAACTGGGCTCCCTCAGCCGCCATCTTGCTTCTCCCTTCCCTTCTCTGCCACTGCTCCAGAGGATCCTCCACAATCTGGCCACGACTATCACTTCTTTTCATCCACACCCGGGGGGGACTCCTTCCTATGTCGCCTCACACTGGGTTTAGCCTTTGAAAATTTCCGTTGGGGCTCCCGATAAGAGCCCAAAAGTCCGTTGAAATGGGAGGTGCCGAAACGTGTGACTTAGCTAGTCATTGCCGCACCCGGAAGTCCACCGCATGCCTTCTTGACTACCTTCTCTACCTGCATAGCTACTTTCAGTGACCTGTGCACCTGTACACCCAGATCCCTCTACCTATCAATATTCTTCAGGGTTCTGCCATTTACTGTACATTTCCCAGCTGTATTAGACCTTCCAAAATGCATTACCTCATATTTATCAAGATTAAACTCCATCTGCCATCTCTCTGCCCAAGTCTCCAACCAATCTGCTGTATCCTCGGATTGTCGTCACCACTATCCACAATTCCACCAACCTTTCTGTCGTCCGCAAACGTATTAATCAGACCAGTTCCATTTTTCTCCAAATCATTTATATATACTATAAACAGCAACCATCCCAGCACTGAACCCTGCGGAACACCTCTAGTCACAGCCCTCCATTCAGAAAAGCTCCCTTCCATTGCTACTCTCTGTCTTCTATGACTGAGCCAATTCTGTATCCATCTTGCCAGCTCACCTCTGATCACGTGTGACTTCACCTTCTGTACCAGTCTGCCATGAGGGACCTTGTCAAAGGTCTTACTGCAGTCCATGTGGACAACATCCACTGCCCTACCTTCATCAGTCATCTTCATCACTTCCTTGAAAAACTCAATCAAGTTAGTGAGACGCGACGTCCCCTTCACAAAATCATACTGCCTCTCGCCACATGGGGCGCTTAGCCTTTCCAAAACAATATCACCACCGGGCAGCCACGGCGGAAAGTATGAGGCGATGGGTGAAGGAGCCAGACACGGAATGGGTGAGGACGGAGGAGACATCCTGTATCGGAATGACTCCGGGCCCTCGCCACGGCAGCACTCCCATCCCACCAGCAAAACCCTGAGAACCTGGAACCAGATGAGTCACAACTTTGGTCTGACCGAAATGTCCACCATGGCCCCCATTTGTGGCAACCATAGTTTTGCACCAACCATGCTTGACACAACTTTAAGAGGTGGAGACATGACAGGGGGCACTGACGGTTAGAGACTTTTACACTGAGGACAGACTAGCAACCCGAGAGGAACTGATGGAGAGACTGAAACTACCAAATGGAAACAAACTCCCGACATCTACAGGCCAAGAACTTTCTCCGCAAGGAGATGACAGCTTACCCATGGACCCAGAGAAGAACAAGTCAGAGGAGCAACTGGACGCGGACAGTCTAGGGAAGGGAAACTGTGGGGATCTGTACAGACGACCATTAAAAAGGACACACTCCTCTCTGGACAAAACACGGGAAAAATCAGAGGAAGAGCTAGGAATGGAAATAGAGTGGGGACTCTGGGGCGAAGCACTGTGCAGGGCCAACTTCACCTCCTCATGCTCAAGGCTAAGCCTCATGCAGCTGAAAGTGGTGCACAGAGGACACCTGACAGAAACCCGAACGATCAGGTTCTTCCCAGAGGTGGAGTACAAATGTGAACAGTGCCAGGGAGGCCCGGCCAACCACACCCACATATTCTGGACATGCCCCAGATTGGTCGAGATTGGGACAGCCTTCTCTGAGGCAATGTCCAAGGTGGTGGGGATGAGGGTGGAAAGACCCTGAATCAACAAATGGAGTGTGGTCGGTACAGATGAAAATGACTTGTACATTGTAACCGACGCATATATCCTTACCAAATATACAGTGTATAAAATCTGGGAAAAAATGTCAGGGAAAACATTTAAAAAATAACACAAACATTATAGAATCAGAACCCCTGCAGCGCAGGAGGAGGCCATTCAACCCATCACATCTGCATCCACCCTCCGAAAGAGCACCCTACCCAAGCCCACTTAACCACACCTGCACATCAAGGGGCAAACTTCAGGGTATTGGACCAGCCAGAACTATTAATGGGGAAGAGGGCCGATGCCCTTGCTTCCCTAATTGCCCGCCAGAGAATCCTGCTCGGCAGGCAATCAGCAGCACCACCCAAAGATGCAGATTGGCTGGCCGAAATTCCAAGTTCACTATCCAAGGGTCAGAGGATGGCTTCCATAAAGTGTGTAGGCTACTCACCAACTTATTCCACAACCTGTTCAAGGACAACAGCCAATAGAGTGGGGAGGGGGAACATGCCGGAGCCACTGGAACTGCGGGGAAGGGGGGTTGGCCAAAGAAAAAGGAGGGAGAGGCTGAAAACGGCCGATACAGAAACCAGGGGGCCGAGAACAAGGCCACAAGAAACGGAACCCCCAAAGAAACGTCAAAAACAGAGTAGGGGAGAGGTAGGAGAAGGGGGTCAGGCCAATCGAAAAAAGGTGGGGGAAGGGAAGGCGGAAGACAACATATAAATAGCTGGTAACTGCCCATTGTACAGCAAGTGACCCAGGAAAGGGCCCTGAACAAACAAATGGGGGATGGTCGGTACAGAAGAAAATGACTTGTATATTGTAACCGACGCATATATCCTTGCCAAATATACAGTGTATAAAATCGGGGGGAAAAATGTAAATAAAAACATTTTTAAAAATAACACTTGCATTATAGAATCAGAACCCCTGCAGCACAGGAGGAGGCCATTCAACCCATCACATCTGCATCCACCCTCCGAAAGAGCACCCTACCCAGTCCCACGTAACCACATCTGCATATCAAGGGGCAATTTAGCAAGGCCAATCCACCTAACCTGCACATCTTTGGACTGTGGGAGGAAACAGGAGCACCCGGAGGAAACTCACGCAGACACGGGGAGGATGTGCAAACTCCACACAGTCACCCAAGGCTAGAATTTAACTCGGGCCCCTGGCGCTGTGAGGCAGTAGTGCTAACCATTGTGCCATCCTTGTAATTATACCGTGGGTCTAATGTATTTAATTCAACTCTTGGATGTATTCTTTAATAAGCCATTCAAGGATCAGGTTCTCACCAAATAGAAGAGATGGATGATTGACCGGGGAAGAGCCTTCACAATGGGAGTACAGCGGAGGGTCACCAGACTAATTCCTGGGACTGCAGGACTATCCTAGGAGGAGAGATTGAGGAGACTGGGCTTCAATTCTCTTATCAAGAGTGGAAAAGTGTGTTGTCCCGCTTGATGTTGTGTGTGTTCAGTATAAAATCGAGGGATACTATTAGTGTCATCAGACATTCACAAATGAAGAATTTCCAATTCAATGGATGGAGTGGAAGATGATTTGTTGTGGAGGATTGATTATGTAAATTAAAGTGCCACATCAAATCCAGAGTGGGATCCTGGCGATGATGTCATATCCAAAGTGATTCAGAATTATTTCAATGAACTTTTTGCATCGGATGCCAAAGCCAATGACTCAGGTATTTCTGTCTCTGGATGAACAGAAACCGGACATACAATCCACAGATTTCACAGAATATACAGTGCAGAAGGAGGCCATTCGGCCCACCGAGTCTGCACCGGCCCTTGGAGAGCACCCTACCTAAGCCCACACCTCCACCCTATCCCCACATTTCCACCATATCCCCATAACCCCACCTAACCTTTTTTGGACACCTTTTTTGGACACCAAGGACAATTTAGATTAGCCAATCCACCTCCCCTTGCACATCTTTGGATTGTGGGAGGAAACCCACGCAGACACACGGAGAACGTGCAGACTCCGCACAGACAGTGGCCCAAGCCGGGAATCGAACCTGGACCGTGGCGCTGTGAAGCCATTGTGCTAACCACTATGCTACCGTGCTGCCCAGGATGTGTGTTGGGACCCCGCAGAAGTCTCACACACTGAACCATGGGAATTGCCGGGAACTTTGAACCTCCAACTGGATATAGGAGCCGGAGTGGGCCATTCAGCCCCTTGAGCCTGCTCTGCTATTCAATCAGATCTTAGCTAATCATCTACCTCAACTCCATTTTCCCATGCTGTCCCTATATCCCTAATGTCAATAATGTTGGGAAATCTAGCGATCTGTTTTGAACATCGCACTGATTGAGCTTCCACAACCCTCTGGGGTAGAGAATGCCAAAGATTCACCACAGTTTGAATGAAAAAGATCTTCCTCATAAAAGTTCAAAATGGCCTGCCCCTTATTCTGAGACTGTGTCCCCTGGTTCCAGATCCCTCAGGCAGGTGAAATATCGTTTCCACACCTATCCTCTTAAGAATGTTGTACGTCTCAATTAAATCACCTTGCATTCTTCTAAATGCTAAAAAACACAGGCCCAGTCTCCGTAATCTCTCCTCATAGGACAATCTTACCACCCGAAGAATTAGTGTGGTGAACCGCCGTTGCACTCCCTCTATGGCAAGTATATCCTACCTTCAGCAAGAGGGCCAAAACGATTAACAATACCCCATGTGCAGTCTAAAAAGGTTTCTATACAATTAAAGCAAGACATCTTTACTCCCGGACAGTACTAAAATTCTCTTGCGATAATTTGCCTACCTAATTGCTTCTTGCACCTGTGGCACGGTGGCAAGCACTGATACCTCACAGCGCTAAGGTCCCGGGTTCAATTCTGGTCTTGGGTGACTGTGGAGTTTGCACATTCTCCCAGTGTTTGCCTGGGTTTCCTCTGGGTGCTATGGTTTCCACCCACAGTCCAAAGATATGCAGGTTAAGTGGACTGGCCATGCTAAATTGTTCCTTAGTGTCTAAAGATATGCAGGTTAGGTGGGATTACGGGGACATGATGCGGGAGTGGGCCTATGTTCGGTGCTCTTTCAGAGTATCAGTGCAGACTCGATGGGCCGAATAGCTTCCTTCTGCACTGTAGGGATTCTATGGGATTCCATGATAAAATAAGCAGTCTTTTGAACAAGGACTTTCAGTCGCATTAATTTCTCTAGTCCTAGTTTTTTAGTCTTTTGGTTCCTCATTCAAGCTAGTCCCTTCATTCTGTACTATTTCTGGAATATCTTTTGTATCTTCCTCCATGAACACAAACACAAAGTAATTATTTGGCGTAATGAAAAGCAAAATACTGTGGAAGCTAGCAATCTGAAATATAAACAGTAAATGCTGGATATATTCAGTAGGTCTGGCGGCACCTGTGGAGAGAGAAACAGAGTTAATGTTTTGAGTTTGTAAGACTCTTCGTCAGAGCTAAAGAGAGAGGGGAATGTGATGGATTTTATAATATGGTGCATTTCATACTGTTTGAGGGGGTGTGGAGCAGGTGGAGCAAACAGAAGGCCAGTGAAAGGTGCGAGCTAGGAGAGATTGCACAAAGATGTTTGGGTTACAAAACAAAGGAAATGTCAATAGTGGTTATGAGGACTGCAGACGGTGCTGAAAATGGCATGAAGGCAAGATAGCAGAAAGTATTAATAGTAGATCAAAGGTCAGTGCTCTGGGAAAGCAAATCTAGAGAACAAGTGGCAGGTGGCCCTGTGGGAGAGGGGGGTGTTTGCTTGGGACAAAGAATAATACATTTTTCTGGATTTAAAAAAAATGTTTAAAGGATGGAGGAGAAAGTTCAGTCTAAAATTGTTGAACCCAGTTTTGGTAACGGATGGTTTTACCATGCATAATCAGTAGATGAGTTGTTGTTCCTCCAGTTTGCATTGGGCTTCACTGGAACATTGCAGCAGGCCAAAATGTGGACCTGAGAGCAAAATGGTGAGTTGAAATGGCAAGTGGCAGGAAGGTTAGCATCATGCTTGAGCGAACTGAGTGAAGGTGTTTCGCAAAGCAGTCATCCAATCTGAGTTTAGTCTCCCCAGTGTAGAGACGAACGCATTTGGAGCAGTAAATACAGTAGACCAAATTGAAGGAAATGCAAGTGAAATGCTGCTCAACATGAAAGGAGTGTTTATATCTTGTATACAGAGGAAGTAAAGAGGCAGCTGTTTCACCTTCGGTAATTGTATGGGAAGGGGATGGAGGTTTTGGGATCTATGGAGGAGTGGATCATGGGAAGGTGAGCAAGGGGTGGAAATTGGAAGCAAAAATCGCTACATTTTTCCAGGTCCAGATGAGAGCAAGAAGCAGCACCTTTAATGTAACGGGAAAAGTGTTGAGGCAGGGGACCCGAGTAGGACTGGAACAAGGAATACTCCATATATCCCACAAAAAGATGGATATAACTGGGCCCATGGGGGTACCCAGAGCCAAACCAATTATTTGCAAGGAAGTGAGACAAGTTAAAGGAGAAATTATTTAGTGACAGAACAGGTTCAGCCAGGTTGATGAGAGTGGTGGTGGTGGACAGGGATTGTTCAGGACGGACATGGTGAGGAGCCAGTGGTTAGGGCCAGGAAACTGGTTGATATGATGTCGGGCATCAGAGGAATCACAAATATAGGTGGAAAGAGGGTAGACAAGGGGAGAGAGAGTGGAGTCAAGATAGGAATAAATGAGTTCCCATGGGCAGGAACAAGCTGACATGATGGGTCCACCAGGACAGTCCTGTTTGTGGATTTTGAGAAAGGGGTAGAAGCAGGCTGTGCGGGTTTGGGGGACTATTAGGTTGGAAGCTGTGGAGAGAAGACCTCCAGAGGCGATGAGGTCAGTGATAGTCCTGAAAACAAAGGCTTGATATTTGGTGGTGGGATCATGGTCCAGGTGAAGGTAGAAGGAAGTGTCTTAGAGTTGGCGCTTAGCCTCTTTAAGATAGACATCAGCATGCCTACAACTACAACACCACCTTAATCAACAGGTTTGATAACAGGGTTGGGCTTGACAGAATGGAGTGGATGAGAAGAGCAGAGAAATTGAAATGGGCAATGTTACGCCGACAGATCTCAATGGAACGATCAAGAGCAGGTAGGAGGCCAGAGGGACGGGTCTAGGTAGAGGGAGAAGATGAGTGAAAGGATCTGTTCGTAGACAAAGGCAATGGAAGAGTTCAGCATTGTGCCGAGCCCGAAATTCATTAAGGTGAGGACATAAGGGGTTGAAATTAAGTCCTTTGCGGAGTACAGAACATTCAGCATCAGAGGGGAAGGTCAGAGATTATAATAAATGCACAGCAAGAGCTGAGATTAGAAGAAGAACTGGGGTCAGAGGGACAGGGAAATGTGGCGGGCCCCAGATTGGTGTTGGTATCAGTAAGTTGTTGGAGCTTGCGTTCCATAATTATTTAGTTTCTCTGCTATTTCCCAATTCCCCAATACAAATTCTCCTGACTTTTTCTGTAAGCTTTTCCTTTTTACATAGCTATAGAAACTTTTACAGTCCATTTTAGTTTACATTCATATTTTATTCTCCCCTTTTAAGTCACTTTCTTTAATCAAATACAATCTTTAACTTCCTTTGTTAGCCATGGTTGGATTACTTTTCCTGTTCTAAGGAATGCATATATGTTGTAAACCATTTAGGTGGGGTTACTGGGTAACGGGGATAGATTTGAAGTGTAGGCTTAAGTGGGGTGCTCTTTCCAAGGGCCGGTGCAGACTTGATGGGCCGAATGGCCTCCTTCTGCACTGTAAATTCTATGATTAGCTCTTTCAATACTCGCCATTGCTTGTCTACCATACTTTTTAAACGTATTTTTCAATCCATCACGGCCAACCTGCCAATCATACCTTCACAGTTTCCTTGGATTAGATTGAAGTGCCTAGTTTTGGATTGAGCAAAAATGTTTTCAAATTTTTGAACAAAATAAATTTAGAATACCCAATTCATTTTTTCCAATTAAGGGGCAATTTAGCGTGGCCATTTCACCTACCCTGCACATCTTTGGGTTGTGGGGGCGGAACCCACGTAAACACGGGGAGAATGTGCAAACTCTACACGGACAATGACTCAGAGCCGGGATCGCACCTGGGGCCTGTGAGGCAGCAGTGCTAACCATTGTGCCACGGTGCTGCCAAATGTTTTCAAACTTGATGGATATTATGATCACTCTTCCCTAAAGGTACTTTTACAACAAAATCATTAATTAGTCCTTTCTCAGTGCATAATACTAGATCAAAAATAACCTGCTTCCCAATTGGTTGTTCAATATATGCTGGAGAAAATGATCTAATTTGCATTCCAGGAATCCATCTTCCACAGCATTAGTACTCATTGGATTTAGCCAATCTACATGTACATTGAAGTCACCCAAGGTTACCGTATTACCCTCGTTACATGTTCCTCTAATTTCCTGATTTATACCCTGCCCCATATCACTAGTGTTTGGTGACCTTAAACAATTCCTACCAAGCTGTCCCATGCTGTTTCTTAGCTCCACCCAATCAGATTCTACATCTTATTCTTTCAATCTATGATCATCTCTCACTATGTACAGACTACATCCTCTTTTAGCAGTGCTACTCCACCTTCTTTTCCTTTTTGCCCGTTCTTCCTAAATGTGAAATATCCTTGAATATTCAGTTCCCAACATTGGCCATCTTGCAGCTACATCTCTGTAATGGCAAATATATCATACCGTTTACTTCTGTTTCTGCCATCCATTCACCTACCTGGTTACGAATACTGCATGCATTTAGATAGAGTGCCTTTAATTCTGGCTTTTTAAACATTATTCCATATTTTGAATCTATTGATGCTGGCATTTTATTCTGCTGCCATTCAATTTTGTTTACTACTTTTCTACTGCCCATTACCAGCTTTGCTTTATTCCCATCTAGAATTCTCTCTCAGCTTCTCATACCCCAGACAAGATAGCTCAAACCCTCCTCAGCAACATTAGCAAATCTCTGCACAAGGATTTTGGTCCCAGTCCTGCCAAGATGTAATCCCATACTCCTTTAACATGGCTCACCTACCCGAGAACTGGTCCTAATGCCCCAGCCATCTAAACCTCCTACACCATTTCTCCAGCCTCCGATCTCAATACTCCCTAGCACAGGGTACAGGGTGTAACTCTGAGATTGCTGCCTTAACGATTCTGCTTTTTAATCTCTTTCTGAGCTGCCTAAATTCTGCTTTCAGGATCCCATCCCTCTTAGTCCCAATGTGGGCCACATTAGGGTGTTCATACGCCCTCAAACAAATGTTCTATAGTCTCTCAGTGACATCCTAGACTCTGGCACCAGGAGATAACATTCCATCCTGGAGTTACGTCTACGGCCACAGAAACACTCTGTTGCCCTACCACTCCTAACCTTTAAGAGGAGGAGAATCTTCCTCCTCATCTGTGCAGCTGAGCCACCTATGATTCCACAATTTCGGATCTTGCTACATTCCTTTGAGGAATTATGGCCCTCAGCAGACTCGAAAGTGGAAGACCGGTTAGTGAACGAGATAAACTTCAAGGACTCCTGCACTATTTGCCTAGATTGTCTAGCTGTAACGGCCACTCTCCCCTCTATGCCTGCATGTTCCTAACCTACACTATGACCAGCTTCTTAAATGTGCTATTCACTTAGTTCTCAGCTTTGAGGATGCACCACAGTGACTCCAGTCATCACCCAGGTTTCTGCAGCTAGTGACACTTGTTGAAAGTGTTCGTCTGGGCATGTGAAGCACCCATAACTACCCACATGCCACAGGATGCGCATCCCATGCAACTGAGCTGCCCTATCATACCTTACGCTTACTTTCCACTTACCCACCCTATCAACTTATTCAGTACCATTCACAGTCGACATTTAAATGGCATCTAGTGCCATAAAAAAGGGGGCATGTCTTCTGAATGGATTCTCTTTGCTGTTCTCTGCATGGAATCTAGCACCGAGGGAGTTCTTCAGCATTGTGGATGGAAGTCTGGACTTTTTAAATGTTTCAGGTAAGTGGGTAGTTTTCTGATGACCTACATCAGGCACTGTGGTTCCGATACTGATCAGAAGATTTGGGCCAAAGAAATGCTTAGATTGTGGTCAACGGTATCTTTGTACAATTAATTCCTCAAAAAACGTGCCACATTAATTTAATATGAATCACTGGTGCTTTTTTCTTCACATTTCAAAGAGCAGCTGCACACACTCACAATGGCAGTTCACATTTCAGAAGGATTTTAAGAGGCTTTAAAGATTCACTTATACGCTGCGATCGATGATATCTTTAACTAGCAACTGCAGTTTGGACAAATACCAATTTGAAACCTGTGAATCGCTAAATGCAATTATGAGAGCCATTTTTAATCTTTATTCTGATCCATTCTCAAAAAACTTTGATTGATATCTCGGAGATTGACTTTCCTGTAGTCAGTCAGTCTGAATTCACCAGATGCCAAAGCAAGTTCAGAGACGCCATGTTAGTGGACAAATCCGTAAGATAAAAAGGACTGTGTTCCAAAGTCAACTTTATTCTAAGTGTTAGTGCAAGAGAAGTACTCTTGTATTTTTGTGATATTCAAAGGAAAGTAGTCAATATTTACTGTAAATCTTTTTTTGAAATATTTTTTGTTTTTAACATTTTATATATAAAACAAAACCATGCAAAAAACAAGAACAAACCCATCCCCACCAACCAACATCCGAATAACTCAAAGAATAGCCCCTCCATCCCGACCCCCCCCCCCCCCCCCCTCCAACTCACCCCCTTCCTCTAGCAGCTGACTGTAACCAACTCTTTAAAAATGAAGAACAAACAGATCCGATCTCGTGGAACCCTTCAAACACCCCCTCAAGGTAAACATAACCATCCCCAAGCCATACTGAGGCATTGAGCGGAGGCTGACTTCCACCCCAGCAGGACCTGTCTGCGAGCAATCAGCGAGGGGAAGGCCATATTATCTGCCCACGCTCCAGTCTGCAGCTCCGGCAAGTCTGACACCCAAAATATGGCCCCCAGGGGACTGAACTCCAAATCCAAGTGCAAGAACGCCGACATGACGCTGAAAAACGAACCCAAAATTTCTCCAACTTCGGGCAGGACCAGAACATATGTATATGATTAGCCAGACACACAGCTCCTCCACTGCTCACAAGTGTCCTCCATCCCTTCAAACTACTGGCTCATCCTCAACCTCATCAGGTGCTCCCTGTGCACCACCTTTAACTGTATTAACCCCAGTCTCTCACACGAGGTTGAGGCACCCTCCGCAACACTTCACACCACAACCCCTCCTGCAATGCCACCCTCAGGTTCTCCTCCCATTTGACCATATCCTTCTCCAAAATCCCCCCCATAAATCAATGAGATGACCTCCCCTTCTAACAATGAGGAGGGAGATGTCACCGGAAGCGTCGGGAAAAACTTTCTTGCAAAGTCCCGCACCTGCATATACCTGAAGGCCTCTCCCTGCGGAATCCAAAACCTCTCTGTCAACTCAATTACTGTAAATCTTATGTTTGCATTTAATATGGTTCATTTATCTGTTTACTCTTCAATTATATATGGAGTTGTTTATACATTAAGGCCTGGACTGATAGAGGTTTAATTTGAGAAATCACACGGTATCACAACATATCAAATAAGAAAAACATATTGATAAAGATTCTTGGCACACAGCAGAAAAACAGTAAAGTGCTGAGCCCATAACCCAGAAGGACAAAATATGGCAAATATCCTTCACTATTATCATGGAATGCTGGGGAAAAAAGTGAGTGCCAAAAAATTTGTTGCAGCCAGGCAAGATTACACAAGTTCAAAGTGAGGGGTGGGAGGTTTAGGGGGAATTTGAGGAAAACCTTTTTTACCCAGAGTGGTGACGGTATGGAATGCACTGCCTGGGAGGGTGGCAGAGGTGGGATGCCTCACATCTTTTAAAAGTTACCTGGCATGCCATAACATTCAAGGCTGGCAAATGGGATTAGGTGGGCAAGTCAGGGCCGTTAATGCGCAGTGCAGATTAGATTGGCCGAAGGGCATTTTCTCCACTGTAGTATTCTGTGATTACATTTCCATTTAGAGCAAAACTGTATTGACCCCTGGTAATATCAACCAATTGTGTGTCCCTCTGTCCTCCTGAAGGCAGCAATTCTTTCTGGCGTATAACAGCATGATTGCCACAACCCTCCCCATTATAGCTGCAAAATGGCCATCATTCACGTGTCAGCCAAGATATGAAATATCAGCAACCTAGGTAACTAGGAATAGGGAATCAGCTTATATATGAACCCAATACTAACCTCACCGTACATCTAACCAACTGTGTATTTTGCAACAGGAATAGGATCAAGAATTGAGGTGCATTTCTTCATCCCACCCCTTTCCCTCATTTAGTGGCATGAAATTGGCTTCATTCTCAAAAAAGGAGATAATTTACACATTCAAACATAGAGGAAATAATGGCTAATATTTTTAATCTATTTTAATGCAAAGCTGCGATCTATGTATTAGCATTTTATAGTATGTATGTGTGTGGGATAGGATATTAGATGTAATGTTTACAATACCTTCCTGATCTATTACTGAAATATTAAATTTTAGTGTTTCTATTTCAAATCTACTTGCTAAGGATACAGGTCGTTTTGTTTCATTAGGCTAGATGTCTACCTTGGATTTTTCCTTTATGAGGAAAATGAGAACAAGAAGCCAATTTAGCTGCAACCTCTGCCGAGATACTAGCTCTGTATAATACACTGCACACAGGGAAGTATGAATTTCTAACTGCAATGGTCAATGAAGAATATGCCAAAGGAAGCATTGGTTCAATTTCCCAAACTGTTACTTCAGGAACATTGCAGACAATTGAGTGTACAAGATGAATCTTATATCTCTTTTAATTTTGTGCCACAATAGCTCTTTGCTGAAAAATATTCATCATGGTGAAAATAAATTTATTGTAGTCCTCAAAAAGAATATTTTACAGCATGTTCCCAAGAGTCCAGGGTATTTCCTGAACATTCATGTTTCAGCATTATATGGTTATTAGGACATCTCCTAAACAAGCATGAATTACTTTAGTATCAGCTGGATGAAGCGCTTAAGTGTAGTCATATTGTAATGTAGCAAATATGGCAACCAATTTACACATCATAAACTCCCAAAAAACAACAATATGATAATGACCAGATAATCTGTTTATTGTGATGTTGATTGAGGGATAAATGTTGGACTGCAGGCTGGAGATATCTCCCCTGCTCTTCTTCGAAATTGTTGAATTTAAAGATTTCATGGCATTAATGAGGAAGATTGAGACTCGGTTTAATTTGTCATCCAAAGGACGCCACATCTGACAGCACAGTACTTCCTCAGTACTGCACTGGAATGTCAGACTTGATTTTTGTGCTCATGGGACGTGAACCCAGAACCTTGTGACTCAAGAGATGAGAATGCTACCAACTGAACCTAGCGATAAAAGTAGGATGCAGTGACCCAAACCACATGAATGGAATCAGCCGAGTGAAGTAAGGACTTCAGTGAAATTAATAAAAACGCATAGAAACGTGGTAACGAGCAGAAACTGCTGCAAGCTTCCGGACGCTTGGCCGTCACCGCTTCCTCCCAGTGTTGCCTGCAAGAAAGTGGCAGCAGCCATCAGCTCAGGAAGGGTCACCAAGAGGACCGGCACCCAGTGCCGCAAGAAGGTCAACAGCCTCCACCGGACTGCATGGGTGGGTTAGCACCGGACCCTCGCTCCGAGCATGCCCCACCACCCCTGAGCCAGGGGAGGAATAGTGTTGCGGGGGGTGGGGGGGGGGACGAAGAGGGGTTGGGTGTCTTGTGTGGAGGGAGGTCAGGGAGGGGTTGGGAACACAAGTGTTAAATAAAAATTGTTGACCTCAACCAACATGACACTTTTTGCACTTTCTTCCGCAATGCGGGCCAAACACCAATTCCATGCCCCATCTCCCCGGACACGGAGGTCCTGGATGCCTATTTCCCTTACCCCCCACCTACCCAGTATGCTCTGCCCACGCACACGTGGCTGCAGCGGGGGGCCCTGCTCACTAGAGTCCAGACCTTATACCCCAGACACCCGCACGTAACACTACCTGGACCAGGCGCTAGTGCACCCACCCACCCTCTGGTCGTGGTAACGTCCCCGGTGCTGGTGCCCAGCCCTGGGTATTCAGATGTTGGCTGCTGCATGTGTGGTATTGCCTCCCGCAATGTTCAGGCATATTGACCAGACATCACGGTCTGAATGGGATGCTAGGCAATGGGATGCTACATGGCATGTCTACCCACAGGTGTGAAATGCTCATTTAACAACGATTGCCAATTCCCTATTAGCAATAGCCTGCAGCCGCGCAGCCACAGCCCTCCGCGGTTAGTGGGAGTTATGGGTGGTTGGTAGGGCAGGGGTTGTCCCGCGACAGGACCACACGATCTCGGGATTTGGCATGGTGGATCCGTGGATGCAGAGACACCCATCTCTGCTCGCTCTCCTGCCTCCCCAGAGCACCTACTACGCAGCAACCCCAGTGCCCCTGTGCGAAGCGAAAATGATTACTCACCTCCTCCGGTCCCTGCAGCAGCCCTTCTGCCAGCTTCACGTTTTTAAACAGGAGTCCTAATCGGCGACCACATGGCCACTTGCTGGAGAGGCCGTTAGATCAAGGGAGACCATTAGATAGGGGGTAACTCCCATTAATTGCATGGAGATTGGGCTTAAATGGTGATTATTGGTTTCTCATCACGCGGGAGTGGGCCGATTAGATCGCAAACAGATTGACGCGGTTCTCTATTTTGGCCTCTCCAGTGATATAATGGCCTCGTCACGCTCCCATTAAGAGCAATGCGGCTATTAAATTGCACCCATAATTGCTGCCGTCACATGTGTGGGATACCTCGTCGAATCGACAAATGATTGTCAGCTCTTGTGGGTCTGCTGACAGGGGGAGGGCCCAATGATGGACACAATGCAGCCGCACAAATTGTACTGTAACCAGAAGTGGGTGAATCAGGTTCCTTGCCTGCCAGGTCTCCAACAGCCAGATCTTCATACCTCGCAGACTAAGATGCATTCAACCAACCAGGCAGTACATTCAACCAACCAGGCAGCTGGTTACGTTTGCCAGCTACAAAGCAAGAAATTGGAGCTCTGCTAAAATCAAAATAATCACACCTCTGGGTCATTTTCTAAACCCATTCATTACAGCAGCTAGATTCAACTCATTCTTTACTTTGACGATAGTAGTCATTGAGACTCAATGACCTCAAAATTAGGCTTGATGATAACAGATGTGAAGCATTAATCCAACTGCTTTAAATTCCTTTCGCCACTATTTATGAGAGGTTCCAAGCCATTCTGCTAAGATAGCCAGGAACTTAAGTCACATATACAAGCATTCAAATATATTAGCTCATACTTCATTTCAACGGCAAAATGAATGAAATGCAACACAGCCAGATTAAGGATCAAGTTTATAAAACAAGAAGTGGCATGCATTACTGGGCTCTGTTACATAGCAGCTATTTTGGGTGGATGGTAAATAATGACATTTCTATTTTTAAGTTATTGGGGACAAGTAGCTGGATGCAATATATATATTTATCATATATATATTTATCAATTCAATGTATGAATGTGAGAACTGTTGTTTCTGGCAAATGATCTGATGACATTTTGAATCCTAAGCATCAACCTTGTTCAAAATGTAAACATCAAATCATAAATCAAAATGACTAGGGGGAAAAAAAGTCAAAATAGCAAAATGTAAGAAAATGATGATTACAGTCTTGAAAACCTTGAAATAAACTAGTTATTATAGCACATACCAGTGGGAAATGAAAGCACAACATAAAACAATATGAGACCCTATCACAGAAACTGGAGCAGTGTGGCACTTCATGGTGAAAAAAAAGGCAAAATGACAAATTAAATAGCAAGCTAAAGGTTCCTTGTCAGAAGACAAAATACTTACTGCTTTAATTTTCACATCCTGTAATTAATCGAGGGTTTTTTGGAACAAGCACTGGGTCAAAGAGTGTTTAAATTTTCTTGCAGTCAGTCCACTATAATTTCTCTTCCCTGAGTTTTTCTTATCTTTTGGCAACCATTATAACCCATTCCATGAGAAATGTGTCCTCCTTACAGTTGACTCAGCATCTTAAATAAAAATTCTTAATAAAAGGAATCACTCCAAAAATTGAGAATTGAAGTTTCCATTGTGAAAAGAATTGCACCAACTTCGGCAAAAATGAGAAATTCACAGCGAACTACTGCACCAAAAGCATTTCACACAGGCTTATTTTTCCAAAGCATGGCCCGCCAGACCTCTCCAGACAGCCCGAAGATTACTTGTTTAAAATATGTTGATTCGTGAATTTGAAGATTCTTCAACAACTGCTCCTCCAATCAAGAAAGAGGTGCTGGCGCCGATGTTACTGGCAATCGAGGGATTGAAGGAAACACAAAAGGTCCAGGCGATGGAGCTCCGCGGAGTGAAGGCAAAGGCAGCCGAGAACGAAGACGAGATACAGAGCCTGGTGGTAAAAACGGAGACGCACGAGGCACTACATAAGAGGTGCATAGAAAGGCTGGAAGCCCTGGAGAACAGTTCGAGGAGGAAGAATCTAAGGATTTTAGGTCTCCCTGAAGGGACAGAGGGGGCTGATGCTGGGGCGCATGTGAGTACGATGCTGCATACTCTAATGGGAGCTGAGGCCCCAACGGGCCCCCTGGAAGTGGAGGGAGCGTACCGGGTCCTCGTGAGAAGACCAAAGGCAGGGGAAACACCACGAGCAATAGTGGTGAGGTTCCATCGCTACAGGGACAGGGAGATGGTCCTGAGTTGGGCTAAGAGGACACGGAGCAGCAAGTGGGAGAACGCGGTGATACGCGTATATCAAGATTGGAGTGCGGAGGTGGCGAGAAGGAGGGCGAACTTCAATTGGGCCAAGGCAGTGCTCCATAGGAAGAAAGTCAAATTTGGGATGCTGCAGCCGACAAGATTGTGGGTCACACACCAGGGCAAACACCACTACTTTGAGACGGCGGAGGAGGCATGGACATTCATTCAGGTAGAGAAATTGGACTAGACTTGAGAAATTGATGTCTGGAGAGAGGTAGCGAGGTGGTGGCACAGAAATGTAAAGTGGGGAGAGGGGGGGCTAATACGCAAGAATGTTGGACGGGGAATTTTTTTTCTCCTCCCCCCCCCCCCCCCCCCTCTGAGGGGGGGGGGGGGACACAAAGAAATGTGGGCGCCGGTGGAAAAGGGGACAGGGAAGGGGAATGAGGGAACTGCGCCATCAGGGGCGGGGCCGAGAGGGAAGCGGGGTTTTTTCCCGCGCTATGGAAATTGAGGCGGGAAAAAGAGCGCAGGAAGGAAGGGGGCCTCACACGCAGGGAAGTCAAAGGATAAACGGGGGAAGCCGAGGTCAGCCAGAGTTAGCGGAAGCAATATGGGGGGAGCAATCAAGCTAGAGGGGAATCTAGCGGGGAGGGGGGGGGGGATTAACTGGGTTGCTGCTGCTGAGGGTAATACGAGACGAGGTGGTCGGGCCGGGAGGGCGCCGTCTGGGGGACAGATGGGTGCGTGGGATCTGGGTGAGGAGCTGGCTTAAAAAAGGGGATGGCTAGTCGACAGGGGGGGGGGGGGGGGAATGGCCCCCCAACCCGGCTGATTACGTGGAATGTGAGGGGTTTAAATGGGCCGATTAAGAGGGCAAGGGTGCTTGCGCACTTAAAAGAGACTGAAGGCGGACGTGGTTATGCTCCAGGAGACGCACCTGAAATTGGCGGATCAGGTTAGACTGAGGAAAGGATGGGTGGGACAGGTATTCCACTCAGGGTTAGATGCGAAAAACAGAGGGGTGGCAATACTGGTGGGGAAACGGGTATCGTTCGAGGCTAAGACCATAGTGGTGGATAGTGGGGGCAGTTACGTGATGCGGAGTGGCAGATTGCAAGGTGAGGCGGTGGTGCTGGTGAACGTATATGCCCCGAACTGGGATGATGCGGGATTCATGAAGCGAATGCTGGGACGTGGAGGTGGGAAGCTTGGTAATGGGGGGGGGATTTTAACACAGTGCTGGACCCAGGGCTGGACCGGTCCAGATCCAGGACCGGGAGAAGGCCGGCAGCGGCCAAGGTGCTTAAGGGATTTATGGAGCAGATGGGAGGGGTAGATCCGTGGAGATTTGCTAGTCCGATGGGGAAAGAGTTTTCCTTCTTCTCCCACGTCCATAAAGTATACTCCCGGATAGACTTTTTTGTCTTGGGAGGGGCGCTGATCCTGAAAGAGGCAGGAATGGAGTACTCGGCTATAGCCGTTTCAGATCACGCCCCACATTGGGTGGATCTGGATCTAGGAGAGGAAAAGGAGCAGCGCACACTTTGGAGATTAAACATGGGACTACTGGCGGACGAGGGGGTATGCGGAAGGGTGAGGGGATGCATTGAAAGATACCTGGAGGTCAATGATGGTTGGGAGGTCCAGGTGGGGGTAGTATGGGAAGCGCTGAAGGCGGTGGTTAGAGGAGAGCTGATTTCTATTAGAGCCCACAAGTGGAAACAAGAGGGTAAAGAAAGAGAGAGATTGGTTGGGGAAATTCTGAGGGTGGATAGGCAGTATGCGGAGGCCCCGGATGAAGGGCTATACAGGGAAAGACGAAGACTACAGACGGAGTTTGACCTGCTGACCACAGGAAAGGCGGAGACGCAGTGGAGGAAGGCACAGGGAGTACAATATGAATATGGGGAAAAGGCGAGCCGGCTGCTGGCCCAACAACTTCGAAAGAGCAGGGCGGCGAGAGAGATCGGAGGAGTTAGGGACGAAACGGGAAAGATGGAGCAGAGAGCAGGGAAAGTGAACGAGATGTTCAAGACATTTTATGAGAGGTTGTATAAGTCCCAACCCCCGGAGGGGAAAGAGGGAATGGTACACTTTTTGGACCAGCTGGAGTTCCAGAGGGTGGAGGAGCAGGAGGTGGCAGGTCTTGGGGCGCAGATTGGAGTGGAGGAGGTGATCAAAGGAATTGGGAATATGCAAGCAGGGAAGGCCCCGGGACCAGATGGGTTCCCGGTGGAATTTTACAGGAAGTATATGGACCTGCTGGCCCCGCTTCTGGCGAGAACCTTCAATGAGGCTAAGGAAAGGGGGGCACTACCCCCGACAATGTCGGAGGCGACGATATCGTTAATTCTGAAACGAGACAAAGTCCCGCTGCAGTGCGGGTCATACAGGCCCATCTCCCTCCTAAACGTAGACGCCAAAGTGATGGCGACAAGGATAGAGGAGTGCGTCCCAGGGGTGGTACACGACGACCAGACAGGGTTTGTTAAAGGGAGACAATTGAACGCCAATATACGAAGGTTGCTGGGGGTGATGATGATGCCCCCACCGGAGGGGGGAGGCAGAGATAGTGGTGGCGATGGATGCAGAGAAGGCATTCGATAGAGTGGAGTGGGACTATTTGTGGGAGGTGCTGAAGAGATTTGGGTTCGGGGAGGGGTTCATTTGATGGGTTAGACTCCTGTACGGGGCCCCGGTGGCAAGCGTTGTTACAAATAGGCAAAGATCGGGGTACTTCCGATTACATAGGGGTACAAGACAGGAATTAGGAAGTTGAAGGACCTGTTTGTGGACGGGACGTTTGCGAGTTTGGGAGCATTGGAAGAAAAATATAAGTTGCCACCAGGGAATGCTTTCCGATACATGCAAGTGAGGGCATTTACGAGGCAACAGTGAGGGAATTTCCGCAACTCCCGACGCAAGGGATCCAGGATAGAGTGATTTCGGGGGCATGGGTTGGAGAAGGTAAAGTGTCGGATATATACAGGGAGACGAGAGACGAGGGGGAGGCGATGATAGGGGAGCTGAAGGGAAAATGGGAAGAGGAGCTGGGGGAAGAGATTGAGGAGGGGCTGTGGGCAGATGCCCTAAGCAGGGTAAATTCCTCGTCCTCATGTGCCAGGCTTAGCCTGATTCAATTTAAGGTTCTACACAGGGCGCATATGACGGGAGCAAGATTGAGCAGGTTTTTTTGGGTGGAGGATAGGTGTGGGAGGTGCTCGGCAAGCTCGGCGAACCACACCCACATGTTCTGGTCGTGTCTGGCACTGCATGAGTCCTGGGAGGGTGTGGCAAGTGTGGTCTCAAAGGTGGTGGGGGTCCGGGTCAAACCAAGCTGGGGGTTAGCTATATTTGGGGTTGCAGAAGAGCCGGGAGTGCAGGAGGCGAAAGAGGCCGACGTTCTGGCCTTTGCGTCCCTAGTAGCCCGGCGTAGGATTCTACTCATGTGGAAAGAAGCGAAGCCCCCGGGCTTGGAGGCCTGGATAAACGACATGGCAGGGTTCATAAGACTGGAGCGAATAAAATATGCGTTAAGAGGATCGGCACAGGGGTTCACCAGGCGGTGGCAACCGTTCCTTAACTATCTCGTGGAACGATAATGGAAAAACAGAAAGGACAGCAGCAGCAACCCAAGGGGGAAGGGGGGGGGGGGGGGGGCTATTATCCTGTGTTTTTGTTTTTTGCCAGTTGTTGATATTTGCTTTTTGTTTATCTCTTTTTTTCATTTGTTGGTAGTTTAAGATATTATTTAAATAACATTTAATGCATATTCCTTTATTATGTTGTAAAAACGGAAAATCTCTGTTTGAAAAATGTCAATAAAATATATTTTTTTTAAAAAGACTTCTTCGGCCATAAAAATGCATTAAAAAATTACAAAGCAGGTCACAGAAACTATTTTTTTAATACAAGTTTGCTGATGAAACCTTCTCCATGTCTTTGCTATCTCTGACTTAACTATTCCAATGCACTCCTACTTCTTTGACGAAGTTTATGATCACCTGGCCTAATATATCCTTATGTGGCTCAAATTGTATCTCATAATGCTCTTATGAAGGGGCAAGGTAGCACAGTGGTTCGTACTGCTGCCTCACAGTGCCAGAGACCCGAGTTCGATTCTGGCCTCGGATTACTGTGTGTATGGAGTTTGCACTTTCTACCTGTGTCTGTGTTTCCTCTGGGTGCTCTGGTTTCCTCCCACAGTCCAAAGATGTGGTTAGGTGGATTGGCCATGCTAAATTGACACTTTGTGTCAAAAAGGTTAGTTGGAGTTACTGGGTTATGAGGATAGGGTAGGGGTGCGGGCCTAGGTAGGGTGCTCTTTCCAAGGGCTGGTGCAGACATGATGGGCCAAATGACCTCCTTCTGCACTATAGGGATTCTATGGAAGTTCCTGGAGATATTTTAGCACACTTGAAATGAAATGAATGAAATGAAATGAAAATCGCTTATTGTCACAAGTAGGCTTCAAATGAAGTTACTGTGAAAAGCCCTTAGTCGCCACATTCCGGCGCCTGTTCGGGGAGGCTGTTACGGGAATTGAACCGTGCTGCTGGCAGCCTTGTCTGCTTTCAAAGCCAGCGATTTAGCCCTGTGCTAAACAGCCTTTACAAAGGAAATTGTTCATGCTGCAAGTGCTCGAACAATTTAACTATTTCAATAAAACACCAGAGAATAGCTTTCTTTCCTGCTATGCCTGAAAATCCAGTTGTAACGTGAAGAGACACTCTAAACAGACAGAACTAAAGGAGAATTGCATTTGACAGTTTGGGCGAAGTCAGTTTCTGTGGACGGAGATTTACATGGGCGGAGGATTGATAGACATTAGTTTAGCATCTAACTCACTCATGTTCCAAATGTTTAAATTTATCTAAATACAAGCTGATGATATGTTATTGGTTTATGGCCAGATTACATGCGTCTCAGCAGGAAGGAATCAGGGTCTTGTTTTAAATATGTCATCAGAACCAAATCTGTAATATCAACCAGAGGCCTGAAATGGGGGTGGGGGGTGGGGAACTTCTCTGGAAACTTACAAATAATTCTTGGGTCTTCCACCACCATAAACCCCGATCACAGCTTTCCTCAGCCCCGATCATGGCAAAAAACACATTTTTCCCCATGGCAACAATCCCACCTGGCCGAGTTCACTCTGTTCTCACCCCGTTCACACCCACATCCCAATCACAACCAGATTCTAATCTCATTCATACTCTTCCTAATCACGGCCACCCCACTCCGGGCCGGGGTATTTATGTCCCAGCAGTCTTAGGGAAAAGGGGGGAACGGGGGTAAATCATACTCAGGTGAGGCCACAGGGACTCGGAGGTTGCAGATCCCTGGGCCTCCTGTAGGGTTATAACAAATATGTTCAAAGCAAAATAGCAAAAGAAAAAATGATATGCAGGAATTTTCACTAAAGCAGCAAGTGTTCCAGTAGAATAAATGTTTCAGTTACAGAAAGGATAAAAGTAACACAGCCAGAACAGGAGTAATGCAGATTTCAGATATGAGACTGTCCAAAGACAAGAAAGTCTGACAATTTGAGCCAAAGCCTAAAAGGTGTGAATTATTTTTGTGACACGAACGTGTAATTGTAACACTTTTTATTAACTGTAGTGAAATGCAAATACTTCTTGGGTTTGGGGGCAGGGCTTCACGTTATTTACTCATGTTACAGTCTGGGTTTGTCCCTCATAGTTGGTTGGATTCAGTGGTGATGGTTATTGCCATTTAAACATACGAATTAGGAGCAGGCCACTCAACCCCGCTCCACTATTCCCCAAGATCATAGCTGATTTGATTGTAACCTCAAATCCACAGTTGACAGTGGTTAACACTGCTGTCTCACAGCGCAAGGGACCCGCGTTCAATTCTGGCCACGGGTGACTGTCTGTGTGGAGTTTTCACGTTCTCCCAGTGCTGCGTGGGTTTCCTCCAGGTGCTTTGGTTTCCTCCCACAGTGCAAAGATGTGCAGGTTAGGTGGATTGGCCATGCTGAACTGCCCCTTAGTGTCCTAAAGGTTAGGTGGGGTTACTGGGTTACGGGGATAGGGTGGAGGCGTGGGCTTAAGTAGGGTGCTCTTTCCAAGGGCCGCTACAGACTCGATGGGCTGAATGGCCTCCTTCTGCACTGTAGGGATTCTATGACATCAAATGGGTACAATTATTGGCCTTCAAGTGGATAGAAACATTAATCTTCCCTTTGTTTACCTGCTATTACAATCAAGACTGTGGACCAATGCACTTGATTCGAATCACCAAAGTGATTTCAGCATTCAGTGCAGTTCATGCCATGTACTACAAGATGAAGTAAAGACTAACACAAAACATGACTTTGCTGGATTACATACATGCAAGGTGAAGCAAAGAACTATGCCAGTGCTTTCACCATTACGTTTTTTTTGTAAACGTAGAGCACCCAGTTATTGTTTTCCAATTAAGGGGCAATTTAGTGTGGTCAATTCACCTACCCTGTACATCTTTTTGGGTTGTGAGGGTGAGACCCACGCAGACACGGAGAGAAAACTCCACACGGACAGTGACCCGGATCGAATCCGGGTCCTCGCCGCCGTGAGACAGCTAACCACTGCGCCACTGTGCTGCCCACCATCACCTTCTCAAGGGGTAATTAGGGATGAACAACAAAGGCTAGCCTTGCCATGAATGTCTATATATTTATAAAAAATAGCTCTTGAAAACCAATGTAACCCCCAAACACCATCAAAATCAAAACAGCAATGAAGTAGCACAGTAACATTCGGTGTGCTATTAAAGTTCACATATCACACAGCAAATATAACATTATATAAATACGCAAATTTGTCTTTTTAAAGTAGTTTGTAAAAATGTTACCATTTTACACAATCATTTAGGCTTCCCCCAAGTTCGCCAAACTCCATGGTGCAGCCCATCTCTCCCATTCCCCATACAAATTGCAATCAGTTCTTCTCTTCAATGATATACACAGACACACACCACACACATCCATCTCGCCCAACTCAGCAACTTCCCAAACCTCTGCACCCTCCCCCTTCACTCACTCAAGCCCTCGCTCCCTCCCTCTCTCCCCAGCCATACCCACATTCATCACTTTCTCCCTCCGCAGCCGGACCCACATTCATCCCTCCCTCCAGACCCACTCCCTCATTCCCTTCTCCACCACCCCACCTGGATTTTCCCACCTTGCACAGATTTGACTGCCGCTGAAGTGGGAGGCTGTGATTCCTCCACAGCCAGAGCCACAGCCAGGGAAGGGTGAGCTCCCTCTCTGAGAAAATAGCAGCTTAGGCCCGAGGGAATGCAGTCGCTTCCATTACCGGGCGCCTGGATAGCGCCGGGTCCAGTGTAGGTTAAGTCAGGTGTGACCTGACACGAAGCTGAATGACTAAAGTTGTATCCCTAAACAATTTCTCACTGTTTTACCATCACATCTTCAAGTTCCTGAAGAACAATAAACTAAACCCGAGTGCCTACTCCAGCCTTGTTGCTGGCAGACACTTCTTCCTTTTCTTTCAGTTTCCACTTCTTTTCCTTGGCCTCCCAGCGACAGTGCTGCTGAAAGCAGCACAGCTAACGTGGGACTGCACAGAATAACAGCTTTTTGACCTTTAATCATAGGTTCCCTTCCCCCTGCCCTTGTTGTTCCTCCAATAATAGATCATGTCTCTGGAGGAACAGAAAGAGTTGGAGGATCTGTGATGAGAGGATCTGAAGCATACATGGGAGAAACAAAATCTGTGATTGGAGGAGATCGGTCTCTCCTGCACTTCCTGCTTCTGCAATCACGTCAGTTCCCACTCTCACTAACTGACAGAGTTGGGATTATTTTTTGAAGCCACTTACCAACCTTGAAGGTCGGAATGCACATTTAAAATGGCTGAGCTGTTTGGCTTGGAAGCTCCAGAGTCAGCTGAATAAGTGGTCTCTCTCCTGGTGGAAATGTTTATGAGCTCCTCACATTTGTTTTTGGTGAAGAAAATATGACAAGGGTTATCTTTTCTCTCCAGTATGATCTGCAATTGTGTGCAATTTTGACATAGAATAATGAGCCCTGATACAGCTTGATGTGGTTTAGCCAGATGAAGCAAACATGCTCAAATCTGACCCCCATGGTCCACATCAGTGTGTCAGCAGCAAATTCCTATAATCACATAACCAATCAGGTAAAGATACTAGGATTGTAGGTCTCATATCGACTAATATTTACCACACAAGAGTCTGTCTATTGTAAAGGGCCAGCTGGTACAAGCTAAAGATATTCTGGATAAAAACATTTTCCTTCTACATTTAACACATTATTCTGTCTCTCAGATTTTCCATTCTAAATATACTTTGTAATAGTAGACTGCAATTTCATATTTTGGTGAAATAATGTATAGCAAATTTAATAATACCATACTGGTGGAATTGAATTTAAGACTACTATTATGTTGATAGTATCCATCTACCCCATTGGAATAAAATGTAATGACTGCATTCATTGATTGGGATTGATGCAATGAGTGTAATTCTAACCATATTAGAGACGCCCATATATTTTAGGCATCTGGGACCCATTTAAGGAATAGCTTAATACTGTACATTTTTGTGCATGGACTATTTATTGGCATGAACTTGCGCTTTTAATCTATTAAAATAATAATAACAAGGTTCACAACATGCAGAAGTATTGCATTAACAGAATACATCATTTTATTTATGTGGTTTCTAATCAGAAATTCCTTTCCACTTGGTGATCGCAGACACTTTCTGCTGTTGAGTCTTGTGCCAACATGAACATGGATAGGGACAAAGGGTACCTTTGTTGGGTACCACAATGCAAATGTCACATTTGGGTTTTGATACTATTGATTATAACTGCCGAAAGGCACTGTGTATACATTTGATTTAAAAAGTCAAACCCAAAGTGAAGAATTCTTCAAATTTTAAAATAATGTCATTAAAAATTGCCAAAATGAAAAATGATCTTCCAATACTTAAAGTGCCCTTCCTTAGAAAATGTAGTTGATAATAATTCTGATGTGTAAGTACAAAATGCTTAGCTGCCAAGTATTCAAAAACAGATGATTGCCCTTTCTACTTTCTTTTTTTCTATTTCTACTTATATTAATTGGACAAAACAGAATCTGAAAGCAAGTGTATAAAAATAAATTTAGAAAATTCTGCGAAATTCAAAAAAAAAGTATCCTAATACCATTGCAAATCTATAATGTCCTTTGGATTAACTTCAAAATTGTACTATAATCCTCCAAGAATTAAAGTTTCAGAAAATTACAATGATAGAATAAAAAGATTTATTGCAATTATGCTTGCTTAATATAGACAATGTACGACAATCACAATTATATAGCACCTTTAATGTAATAAAACATCCCAAAGTCCTCCACAGGAGCATTATGGAACTAATTGGACAATTAGCCACATAAGGAGGTTATTAGGCTAGATGATCAACAGATTGGTCAAAGAGCTAGGTTTTCAGGAATAATTATAATAATAATATAATCGCTTATTGTCACAAGTAGGCTTCAATGAAGTTACTGTGAAAAGCCCCCAGTCGCCACATTCCGGTGGCTGTTCAGGGAGGCTGGAACGGGAATTGAACCCGCGCTGCTGGTCTTGTTCTGCATTACAAGCCAGCTGTCTTAGCCCACTGTGCTAAACCAGCCACATGCCTAACCTGAAAGGAAGGAGAGGAAGAGAAGCAGAGAGAGATGTAGGGAGAGAATTCCAGAATGCAAGACCTAGGTAGCTGAAGGAATAGTCATTAAGGGTGGAGTGATTAAAATTGGGAATGCTCAATAGGCCAGAATTTACAGATCAAGATCTAATGGACTTGTAGGGTTGAATGAGTTACAGAAATAGGGAAAGGGCAAGGCCATGAAAGGATCTATCAACCAGGATGTGAATTTTAAAATTGAAGGCATTGCTCAATAGAGAGTCAAGCAAGGCCAGCAAGCACAGAGGAACTGTGAGAGCGCAACTTAGGATGAGTTAGGATACAGGCCACAGATTTTGAATAGTCTCAGATTTGCGGAGGGCAGAACGTAAGAGACTAGTCAGGTGTGAACTGGAATAATTAAGTCTAATAGTAATAAATGCTAAAATTAGGGTTTCAGCGGAAGATAAGCTGAGTCAATGTTAAGTCAAGCGATGTTATGGAGGTGGAAATAGATGATGCGGATGTGTGGTAGCAAACTCATCTCGGAGTCAAATATAAGACCAAGGTTCCAAAAAGTCTGGCTCAGCCTCAGACATGCCAGGGGAGGGATGGATTCAGTGGTGAGAGAATATAGTTTGTGTCAGGGAAAAACAATGGAGGATATTTCTACTCTTCCAGTACTGGATGTCAGTGAAAAGGTTGAGAGAGAGGTGGTGATGATGTAGTGTTTGGTGTTCTCAACAGATATATATGAAAACTGGCACTGTTAATTCATATGATGTCACGAGGGGCAGCATGTTGATGCGAAAAAGAGGGACCAAGGATAAATCCTTCAGGGATACCACAGGTAATGCTGTGTGAGTGAATTGAAAAGACACTGCAGGTGTTCACTGACTATGACAAGATAGATATGGATGAAATCAGGCAAGTCCCACCCTACCAGATAACAGTGGAAATGCATTAAGAGTAGCATTTTATGGTCAACTGTGCCAATGGCTGCAGACAGGTGAAGGTGTACAATAAATGGTAGAACTCTTGCGAGTACTGTCAGGCAGAGAGATCTGGGCGGACATGTCCACCGATCACTGAAATTGGCAACGCATGTGGATAAGGTGGTAAAGAAGACATACGGCATGCTGGCCTTCATCGTCGGGGCATTGAATATAATGTTGCAGCTGTACAGGACCTTAATTAGGCCTCATTTAGAATATTGTGTACAATTCGTTTTGTCACACTACCAGAAGGATGTGGATGCTTTGTAGAGGGTACAGAAGCGGTTTACCAGGATGTTGCCCGGTTTGGAGGGCATTAGCTATGAGGAAAGGTTAGATAAACTCCGTCTGTTCTCACTGGAACAACGGAGGTTGAGAGGCGACCTGATAAGAGGTCAACAATGTTATGAGTGGCATGGACAGAGTGGATAGTCAGACGCTCTTTCCTAGGGTAGGAGAGTCAAGTACTAGGGGACATAGGTTTAAAGTGCACGGAGAAAAGTTTAGAACAAATGGGCGAGGCAAGTTTTTTTTTTTAAAAACACAGAGGGTGGTAAATATATGGAACACGCTGCCTGGGGAGGTGGTGGGAGCAGGTACAATAGTGGCATTTAAGGGACATCTAGATAAATATATGAATAGGGTGGAATGGAAGGATACGGTCTTGTAAGTGCAAACGGTTTAAGTTTAGGCAGGTATCATGGTCGGCGCAGGCTTGGAGGGCCCAAGGGCCTGTTTCTGTGCTGTATTGCTCTTCGAGAATGAGGAGGAATAATCTGTCTTTGACACAGTCAACTAGGATACCATTTGGTAAGTGCAGTCAGAGTATGATGATGGCAATGGAAATGCGATTTGGAGGAATTTAAAAAAAAGTAACAAGAAAAAATCCAATGCTAATACGGACTGTAGCTATTTACTTGTCCTTTCGTTTTAGTGTAATAATTTGTGAAATCTTTTCAGATGTTTTTAACTTTTGTTACTTTGAAAATATTAGTATATAATGTTTCCAGGATTTTGTTTTAAGAAACCCAATCTCGTGAGGGAGGAGTTTATGAAAATTGATTAAAACCTGAACAAAGTTCACATATAGAATTCTCTATCAATCATGAAACATTCACAAATGAACTCCCTTAAGATATTTTCCAATTAACAGAATTTCCCCACCAAAATGCCATCATTCTGGAAAAGAATCTAATTTACTTAATCAAAAATGATTTGCGTCTTTAAAATGCTGAAAGCCATGGATAATGTAAATGTTGCAAGCTACTTAAATTAGCAGAGTAGAACCAGAGAAATGCTCATTTTGTACTTTTATAAAATGAACATGCTTCAAGCAAAACTACCAATGAGACAAATCCCTCTACGCCCACCATCACCAAATCCCTCCGCCTCAATTAGGGGAAATGTAGAAAAAACAAAACTAAAAACTGAGAAATATTTGATGAAGTTTGGATTGAAACAACAGAATTAAACTAGGGAGATTTAATAAAATACCCCATGGACAATTATTGTTTCTGCCCCAAGGAAGTATTGTCAACAGCCTAGTTTGAGCATGTCAGCTGCAATGATTGTTAAGACAATCAAGTGTTTTATCAATGAGACCCATTGGAAAACTAAACACCACCATCAAAAATTTGATGATAATAATAATATTTTATTGTCACAAGTATGAAGTTACTGTGAAAAGCCCCTAGTCGCCACATCCCGGCGTCTGTTCGGGTAAGCCGGTACAGGAATTGAACCCGCGCTGCTGGCCCTGTTCTGCATTACAAACCAGCTGTCTAGCCCTGAGCTATGCTACTCACCTTTTGATCTAACTGGCACATAATGTTGGGTTCTCTTGGCCAAATATTCCACTGTCACTCTCTAATAAGTATGGAACAGTGGTTTTCTTTTTCAAATAGTTCAAAGTTAATAGAAACTACAGCAAACACCGTTGAACTCTACAAATCGCAATAATTTTCTAACTGCATTGATTTAACCACAACCAACTGGGTCAACTTATATTATTTCGATATTCTGGTTTAGAATTGAAGAATTTATTTGGTGCTTAGACAGATATTATGGAATCATATAATCACACAGCAAAGAAAGCTATTCAGCCCATTGGGTCACTACCAGCTCTTATAAAGAGCGGTTGAAATTGGTTCCAATCTTCTGTTCTTTCCCCAAAGACCTACAAATGTTTCTGTTTCAACCACATATCCCATCCCTTTTTACAATTTTATCTGCTTTTAAAGTGCATTTCAGATCATAACTTGCTGCGTAAAAAATAAATCCTCATCTCCCATTTGGTTCTTTGTTAATTGTCTTAACTCTGGTGTCCTCTGATTACTGATCTGACTGCCAATGGAGACAATTTGCCTTTATCTAGTTATCAAAACCATTCACAGCAATAACTTTTACACATCAACAGAATTTGATTACACTTTAGGACATTGCACTACACTTAATGCAAAGTGGAGATCACTCAAAAGGTACAAACACCAGCTCATGATGTGTCGACAACCATTTAATCATATTCAATTGGTCAATTATGTTTCGCCTCACATTTTTTTCTTCATTAATAATTTGGTGGATTACTTCAAAGGTAATCCAGAGGGCAGCATGGTAGCATTGTGGATAGCACAATTGCTTCACAGCTCCAAGATCCCAGGTTCGATTCCGGCTTGGGTCGCTGTCTGTGCGGAGTCTGCACATCCTCCCCGTGTGTGCGTGGGTTTCCTCCGGGTGTTCTGGTTTCCTCCCACAGTCCAAAGATGTGCAGGTTAGGTGGATTGGACATTCTAAATTGCCCTTAAGTGTCCAAAATTGCCCTTAGTGTTGGGTGGGTTACTGGGTTATGGGGATAGGGTGGAGGTGTGGATCTTGGGTAGGGTGCTCTTTCCAAGAGCCGGTGCAGACTCGATGGGCTGAATGGCCTCCTTCTGCACTGTAAATTCTATGAAATCAATGTAATAATATTCTCTATGGTAATGATTACATGTTTTGCAAATTGGTTACCTGTAACTGAATGGGACCAGAGTCTCAGAACACGCACAAACAGATTCAAAAACAGCTTCTTCCCTGCTGTTACCAGACTCCTGAATGACCCTCTTATGGACTGAAGTGATCTCTCTATGCATCTTCTCTACTGTTGTAGCACCATATTCCATATGTAAATACATATGGTTCACCTGATGTGCATGTCTATATATTTACATTGTGTATTTATCATATGTCCTATGTTTTTCATGTATGGAACGAGATGCCTGGACTGTATGCAGAACAATAATTTGCACTGTACCTTGGTACACGTGACAATAAATCTAAATCTAACGGAGTGATTGCAAAGAAGATACAAATTTTGACAATGGAGTCAAAAATTATGACCCTGAAACTCCACTGGCAATTCACAGTTTTCCACTATAAATTTTGTGAAGATCAGAAGAACCCTGCAGAATTTTCAGATCAGTGAATTACCTTCTGTCTCTACCACCGGGAAGACCGAACCAATAATATACTGAATAATGATGCTGCTGATCAACAATACAGCTAACTTCAGTTGCATTCAATTTCTTGGCTTGCTAATCACATTCAAATTATGCTGGAGTAACATATGGTGCTGATGAGGTAAATATACAAATTGTGAATCAAGGATGCTGAAAATATGGTCCTTTTTTAAAATCAGGAATTATGAATCTGAGATGGAGTTGAAGAGAACGAATGATCTCGTATGTCACAGATCATTGTTTAATAGCAAAATAAATTCAGCGACAAATGGAAATGTTAGGATAGATAACCAAAATCTTGGATACAGAGGTAAGTTTTAAAGAATATTTGAAATGGAGGCGAGAAGTAGAGATATTGGGAAGTGAAGTTGAACATAAGAACATAGGAACAGTAAGGCATTCAGCTCATTGAACTTGCTCTGTCATTAACTAGATCATGGCTGATCATCTACCTTTCTATTCCTTATCACATCAGTGTTTCAAAATCTACCCATCTCGGTCTTGAACATACATGATTGAACTTCCGCAACTCTCTGGGGGTAGAGAATACTAAAAATTCAATACTCAGAAGAAATTCCTCCTCATCGCAGGCCTACATGACTTGCCCTTTATTCTGAGTCTGTGTCCACTGGTTTTTAACCACCTCACAAGACAGTCCATCCATCTCAGAAATTAGTCGGATGAACCTCCGCTGCTCTCCCTCTATGGCAAGTAGATCCTTCCTTACATAAAAGAGGGTCAAAACCGTACTCAATAGTCCAGGTCCAGTCTCACCAAGGTTCTATTCAACTGAAACAAGGCATCTTTACTCCTGTACTTAAATCCTCTTGTGATAAACGGCAACATACAATTTGCCTTCCGAACTGCTTGCTGCATCTAAATGTTAGCTTCTAATGACTTACGAACAAGGACACCCAGGTCCCTTTGGACATTAACATTTCCCAATTCCTCATCATTGAAAAAATATTCTGTTCCTTCTACCAAAGTGCGTAACTTCATACTAATCCACATTATATTCCACCTGCCATGTTCTTATCCACTCACTCAACCAGTCCAAATCCCCTTACAGTCTCTTTGCATCCTCCTCACAACACACATTCCCACCTAGTTTTGTGTCATCCGCAAACTGATTCTTGCGGTACCCCATTAGTCAGTGTGTCAACCCGAGAATGATCATTTATTCTTACCTCTGTTTTCTATCTGTTAAACAATTCATGCCAGTATATTACCCCCTTTCCCATGTGCTCTAATTTTGCTTTCTCCAATGCGGGATCTCAACGAAAGTCTTCTAAAAATCCAAGTACAACACATCCACTGGTTCCCCCTTATCTAATCTGTAATTAACATCCTCAAAAAACTCCAAGTTTGTCAAATACAGTTTCCCTTGCAGAAATCCATGTTGACCCTGCCCCACCAGATCATTATTTTCTAAGTGACCAGTTATCAAATCCTTCATAGGAACATTTCTCATAGAAACAATAGATCCATTGGTGGTAATTTTCCAAAATTCTTTGGACTCTGGAATGGTTACTACAGATGGAGAGAAAACAGGGAACTATAGACCAGTGAGCCTAACGTCAGTAATAGGGAAGTTGCTGGAGTCCATTATCAAGGATTTCATAGCACAACATTTGTAAAGCAGTGGTAGAATCAAACAAAGTCAGCATGGATTTTATAAAAGGTAAATCATGCTTAACATATCTACTGGAAATCTTTGAAGATGTAACTGGTTGAGTTGACCAGGAAGAACTGGTGGATTTATTATGACTTTCAGAAGGCAAGGCCTGTTTTAGCAGATTACTATTAAAGTTAAAGCGCATGGGATTGTGGGTAGTGTCTTGAGATGGATAGAAAGTTGGTTAGACAGGAAGCAAAAAGTTGGAATAAATGGGTCTTTTTCCGATTGGCAAGCTGTGACTAGTGGTGTACTGCAGGGATCTGTGTGAGGACCTCAACTGTTCACATTATATATTAATGATTTGGATGAGAGAACTAAATGTATTATCTCCAAATATGCAGATGATACAAAGTTGGGTGGGAGGGTGAGCTATGAGGAGGATGCAGAGATGGCATTCATAGTGAAAGGATTGGAGTACAGGAATAGGGATGTTTTACTGCAACTGTATAGGGCATTTGTGAGGCCACACCTGGAGTGTTGTGTGCAGTTTTGGAGTCTTTATCTGAGGAGGGATGTTCCTGCCATGGAGGGAGTGCCGCAAATTTTTACCAGGCTGATTCCTGGTATGGCGGGACTGTCATAGGAGGAGAGTCTAAGTCGGTTAAGATTATGTTCATTGGAATTTAAAAGAGTGAGAGGAGATCTCATAGAAACTTATAAATTTCTAACAGGATTAGACAGGGTAGATTCAGAAAGAATGTCCCTGATGGTGGGAGACTCTAGAACATACAGAACATAGTACATACAGTGTAGAAGGAGGCCATTCGGCCCATCGAGTCTGCACCGACCCACTTAAGCCCTCACTTCCACTCTATCCCCCGAACCCAATAACCCCTCCTAACCTTTTTGGACACCAAGGGCAATTTAGCATGGCCAATCCACCTAACCTGCACGTCTTTGGACTGCGAGAGGAAGCCGGAGCACCCGGAGGAAACCCACGCAAACACAAGGAGAAAGTGCAGACTCAGCACGGACAGTGACCCGCTGTTTGAGGATAAGGGGTAAACCTTTTAGGACTAAAGTGAGGAGACATTTCTTCACCCAGACAGTGGTGAATCTGTGGGGCTGGATTCTCCGCACCCCAACGCCGAAATTGCGGCTAGCGCCGGGGCAGAGAATCCATTTCCCCGCATGGAATCGGGACCGGCATCGGTTCCCTGATTCTCCGAGCCCCGTAAAGTGGCGTACTCTGAGGTGCGGGGGCCTGTATCTGCAGCAAAAGCTGCTAGATCTACGCCGGGTCCCTGCAGGGCTAGGAATATGTGGCCCTTTCACGCCAATTTTTCTGGCATGAAAGTCCACAGTTTTGACGCCGGCGTGGGATATGTCCCAGTAACGGAGAATCCAGCCCCTGGAATGTGTATGAGGTTCTTTTCTAGAGCTGTATGTTAAGGAATCAACTAAGGAACGGGATATTTTAGATCTAGTATTTTGCAGTGAGAAAGAACTAATTAATAATTAATCTTGTTGTAAAGTAACCTTTAGGGTAGAGTGTCCATAGTTACAGGATTTCCTGTTAAGTTTGAAAACATTGTAGTTCAGTCCAAAACTAGGGCCTTAAATTTAAACAAAGGACACTATGAATGTATAAGGGACAAGTTGGCTTGGGAAAATGCATTGTAAAGTATGATGGTAGACAGGCAATGGCTAGTGTTCAAAGAGTTAACACATAGTTTACAAAATTTATACATTCCTTTGAGGCACAAAACCCAATGGACTTCTCAATAAAAGCAAATGACTGCAGATGCTGGAATCTGAAATGAAAGAGAAAATGCTGGAAAATCTCAGCAGGTCTGGCAGCATCTGTCGGGAGAGAAACGAGCTAACGTTTCGAGTCCGATGACTCTTTGTCAAAGCTTTGTCAGGCTCCTATTTCCTATTTTTTATAAATGTAGACTTACCAATTCTTTTTTTTCCAATTAAGGGACAATTTAGTGTGGCCAATCCACCGACCCTGCACATCTTTCGGGTTGTGGGGGTGAGGCCCACACAGACATGGGGAGAACGTGCAAACGCCACACAGACAATGACCAGGAGCTGGGATCGAACCCGGGTCTTCGGCGCTGTGAGGCAACAGTGCTAACCACTGCACCACCGTGCCGTCTTGGCTCCTATTTTTTATGTTCTTATAGCATGGTTTTGGATTTTGCTGATGTGGGCAGCATTTCAAATAAAAAGAGGAAACAGATAGATCCTTGTGGCACTCCGGAGGTAATGGTGGAGAAGTGGGAGAGAAGCTACTGCAGGTGATCCACTGAATATTTCTGGAATAATAAAAATGAATCCAGGAAAAGCAGCCCCACACAGCTGTGTGACAGAGGAGAGATATTGGACGAGAATGGATCTCATTAAAATCTATCCCAGTGAGCAAAATCTAAGGCTATTCTTCTCCGAAATAGTATTTCTTGACAATGACTTTGTCCCTAGATGAAGATCCTGATCCGCACAATGCTCCCCTCATTGTCTGTCAAAGGCATACTGCTTTGGAATTAAGACAACCACTAGTCATTTGTTTACAACATCTCTGATAGGTGATGTTAATTAGCAGTTACAGCATTTATTACAAATTTTCATTGTTATTAGTACAATTTCCATGAAATAGGTTGCAATTGAGAATAAACAAGGCTGCCACCAAATATCTATGGCAGTGAACAGCTTTGTCCACTTCATACCTCATTGATCGATGAATAAAAATGTTGAACCAGCATGCTGAAAACATGGTGAGATACAGTGATATAGAAAAACCTTCTTGTGATTGAGTAAATATCATTACATATTTACAGCAAGTTGGCATGTTCAGACATGTATAGGCTAGGTCTCTGATAACCTGGTACTTTGAAAACGTTCCAAACAGAGCCATAGGCCTTCCTAATGGGAACACGTAGAATGTCAGAGAAACTAATGCGCTGAGCAATTCGGAAGAAAGGTCTAATAATTGCTATCAGACCAGCCATTCTGAACTGCAGCCTCACTGGCTGTTCATGGTTAATAGAATAATGAGAGAATTTTACTATTGAGGAGAAAAAAAGGTAATATTGTTATTACAAGTTTTTTCTCTGACTTTTGTGGAGGATTGACTAAGTGGGTGTAGAAAACCTAGTCTCCAAAGAAAAATAAATAAAAGCTACTTGTCAGCCCTAGCTCAGTTGGTATCACACGTGCTTGAGTCACAAGATTCTGGGTATAAGAAATTCTCCAGGGTTTGAACATAAAAATCAAGGCTGTTTCCCAGTGCATCACTGAGGGAGTGATGCACTGTCAGAGATGCCATCTTTTGGATGAGATGGTAAGCCACGGACAGCCATGTCTATCCAAGAAGGAAAATTAAGCCAAAACTGTTTGAAAACTCTAACCAGAAATATTTTTCGCCCCTGATTTACTCAGCCAACTTAGGCTATGGCTGGTTGTGATTTGCTGGGAACAGTAAACTTGATCTCGGGATTGACTGGCTAAAGTCATAGAACAATACAGCGCAGTACAGGCCCTTCGGCCCACGATGTTGCACCGAAACAAAAGCCATCTAACCTACACTATGCCATTATCATCCATATAAAATGGATGCCTACTTGTGACAATAAGCAATTATTATTATTATAAATGGTAGCTGCAATAAGATCTTCATCTATTTCTTCCAACAAAGTCCATTGACAAAAGGATCTGTGAGGCCAAGCAGTGAGGGTAAAGCTACACACCACTAAGGGCATGATAAGCTGAAGACATGCCCCTTGAGGTCAGTCTTAGGCTCAAAGGCAGGCGATTGGTTTATAATACTTTTAAACATTTTATGCACTTTAAATCATGTAAAGTGTATTTTTCGTAAACAGTTAAATACTTTAAAATTTAAAAGTTAAAGGGAATGATTCAACGGAAACATTTCTAAGTCATTTTGGGCACGTTTGGCAGGGTGTTTCTCGCATTGGCCATATTGGCGAGACTGTGGTCCATATTTAACGGTACTTAGTACCGAAAATGAGCCCCACGGGTTTCTTGCCATTACTGGCTGTCTCGCCGTCTGATTCACCAAACCTGCGCCACACCTTCTCACTGCTAACAAAGAGGAGCTACTTTCAAACGCTCCTTCACCACTCGTTCCCAGTCAACGCACAAGCATGGCAGTGCGCAGACCTACTCCTCTCTTTGGGGATGCCAACTTGGCCAGGCTTCTCAACTCTGTAGATGAGAGGCGGGGCACCCTGTTCCCCCGAGGGGGTTCGAAGACCAGCTGGGGGACGGTGGCAGCAACCGTCAGTGCGGGCAGTATGAACAGGTGGGCCGCTGTTCAATGTCGGAAGATGATCAACAATCTCCACCCAGCTGCAAGGATAAGTTACTACCTCTCTCCCCCCCAAATCACTGGCTGACACCTCCCACCCTCCCCACATCTGACCTTTGCACTTGTTCCTCAGCACCCATGGCACCCACCAGCACAGCCCCTTCATGTCTAGGTGGGATGCCCACAAATGCCACCAACTATAGACCCCTCTGACCCATCAAGCATGTGGCTCACAATGCCCTCTCTTTGTCCCTGCAGATGAAACCCATAATAAGCGGGAAAGGGCCAAGATAGGGGGCGGAACGCCAAAGATCCAAGTCCTTACCCCTTATGAGGAAGGGGCACTGGAGATGGCAAGGCTGTCCGAAGATAGAGCAGTCATCAACAGCGAGGTCTCCATCTGATGAGGTCGGGTCATCCAGAGTTTCCCACCCATGCCGCCCTAGAGACCACATTGGAGGAGAGCTCTGAGGAGACCACCATTGAAACATCACAGCTCTCACCCCCACCTTCCACCTGCGCAGAGTCACACATCTTGCTGGGCGACATTAGTGGACAGGCTTCTGGCGTACATTCTGGTGAGCACCACACAGTTGTTGATGCACATCAGGTGGACGCAGGAACATCCAAGGGAATCAGCAGTCAGAGGGCTGCTGGATCCTAGGACTCAGCTGAGTCCCAGTCAAAGGATGACCCGCTCGACAAGATTCTCCCAGAGTTGATGCAGATGATAGGACACAGCCATGACATTCAGGAAAGAAGGTCAGCGTCATTCCAGCAATTGCATAGCTGATTGAAGGAGTTCCAAAGGCTTCGGATGCAGGAGACGGTGCAAACAATGCACCACTTTGCACCAAGGCGACTGCAGTGGAAAGACTGCAGCACGAGGTCAGCGCCTTGAGTGGTGGTGTCCAAGGCACGGCTCAGTCTGTGAGGATCATGGCTAAGGGCCTTGACATCATGTCCAATCACTGAGGGACACATCCCAGACACAGGTGGACATTTCTAAGGCACTGCAGAGCGTGACCACGTCACTGAGGAGCATCGCTGAGGACCCCAACACCATGGTGCAAACAATGGGGAGCCTCCGGGACTGGTAGAGCCAGATGACTCAGAGGCCTCTTGAGGTCACTCCAGCTGCCCCTCCATCCCATGGAGTCCCCCAGCGCCCTACAGGTACCGTCAGAGAGGAGGAAGCGCTGGAGGCCAACCCGGGATCTGTACCAAGGAGACTACTGCGGTCTCTAATTCTTCGGAATCCTCCCTCCTGAAGACGGTACCTCTCAAGGGCAATGGGCAGAACAGCAAGAGTAACACCAGTAGGTTGGTGGGGCTCTCTGGTTCCAGGCCCTCGTGATAAGTTATGCTAAGGGCATCAAAGGCCACAGGACGGAGAAAGCAGCAGGTTGCCTCCACCTTCGGTGTGCACCCTAAGGGCACACCTAGACGTCGCAGTAGACCACAAAATTCAAAAAGATTGAGGGACACTGAGTGAGCACAGGTGTGGGGTGGCAGTGGGCAAGCGGTCATTATCTGTAGCTGGAAATATCAAATATTCACTATTAAAACATGTTACACCTGATACACGCGAAGCCTTTAATAATAATAAGAATAATTTTTTGTCACAAGTATACTTCAGTGAAGTTACTGTGAAAAGCCCCCAGTCGCCACATTCCGGCGCCTGCTGGCTGTGTTCTGCATTACAAGCCAGCGATTTAGCCCAGTGTGCTAAATCAGCCCTGTCACGTTAATCTTCACAGCAGGCCAGCCTGTACTCTCACCCGCTTTTGCACTCACCCCTGGGCATAGTGGTCCAAGAGCAAACGTCCCGGATGCAGACCCCATCCAGAGCGCGCTGTCAGCAGAAAGACAGATGTTAGACTTTGGCATAAACTGAGGAGCACCAGAGCTTTCCTCACAGCAAATGGCCACCCCAAAGCAGGAGACCCTATGGCGGGGGGGGGGGGGGGGGGGGGGGGGGGGGGGGGGGGGGGGGGGAGGGCACCACCAGAATGGTCCAGGCATTTGGAACCTTATTTGCAGTAGCTTGATGCACCCGCTCAATGACAACAGGGGTGGCAACATGGATCTTGTTATATCGGGTCTCCGCATCGGGCTCAGGCCTATGCACTGGTGTCATCAGCTAGGACCTCAGTGGGTATCCCTTGTCCCCCAAGAGTCAACCTGTCATCCGTGGGTGGTCCTCGAAGACGCCAGAGATCTCAGAGTCCCACAGGATGTAGCTGTCATGCACACTCCTTGGGTTACGCGCACACACGTGAATGATACAGAGGCAGTGGTCGCACACAATCTGAACATTCAGGGAGTGGAATCCCTACCTGTTAATAAAGGGCATTCCATAATGCTCCGATGCTTGCAGGGCGATATTTGTGCCAGCATTTGCACCCTGGACCTGGGGCATCTTGGTGATGGCAGAAAATCCTGCAACCCAGTGATTTCCGTGGACCTGGTCCAGCTCAAAGGTGATAAAGACTTCTGCCCAGGCATACAGGGCATCCGTGACCTCCTGGATGTACCTGTGTGCCGTAGATTGTGAAATACGGACATGTCCCTGCACAAGCCCTGGAATGAACCAATGGCATAAACGTTGAGTGCTGCAGTGACCTTCATGGTCACCCAGAAGCGGGTGTGATCCTCCTCCATGGGGATCCATGTCCACCAGGATGTGGTGCAGTTGCCGCACTGTCTTCCTGATGAGACTTGGCACATGGTGTCTGCCAGCTCATTAAAAGACCAATGACACCTGTACATTTAGGGCTGTCGTGGCCTCCCCCTCTGAGTTAATAAAGGGCATTCTGCCTGATGGGTGGCTGGGTCTTCAGGATGTGCAGCGGTACCCTGCACATGGGGTGCTGCCTCCAGTCTGTGCATTGCTGCTGCCTTTCCAGCAAGGAAACATCACTGTTCCATACTGGCACCAATATAAAGCTAAATCAGCTGATTTTTACAAAAAAACAAGCACTTGGTATCACCCCCTCACAGGTTTCTCAATTGAAATGGAGGATAAGCCTGAGAATGTGTTGTCATGTCCAAAACTTTGTCATAGAAATAATCTGTCCATTCCTGTGTGACTTGTTCCATGTATCAGTGTCATTCTCCATCCAGGAGCCGCAGCTGTGCAGGCCCTCCCACACGGCCCAATCCCACCGGAACCAAATCCTGGTATCCACATAGAACATAGAACATAGATCAAGCTTGCTCCAGTTGATTATTTGGGCCACACTGGGACTCCAATGTTATAGATGTTAACACCCAAGATTTAAATGTGAACTTTGGGCAGTGTAATGTGAACAAATTTTAGTTTTCAACCGTACATCTGTGGGAACGGGACTGGTGTTTAATCTGCAACATTCCAAGTGTTTCATGGACTGGAAATTATCTATTTCCAAAATAAAAATCCACTTGTGCATGCATGTTCAAGTTCCATTTCCAAATTTATTTTGTGCAAAATAAAATTACACAGGTGACATCACTGGCAATATAAGAATTTCCATGTGTTGAACTGTACACAAAGACACAAGAAATAACGATTGCAGATCACAATGGTCCTTTAGATGGTGGTGGTCAGCAGCCTTCTTGGACCATTGCAGCCCATTTGGTGTAGGTACAGTTACGGAGGAGCTCCAGTATTTTGACCCATGGACAGTGAAGGAAAGATGATTTAGTTCCAAGTGAGGATGATATGTGGTTTGGAGGGAACTCCAATATGGTGTTTATATGATAAGAAAAGTGCAGAGAGCAACTTCAGGATCTATAGATGCTGTTCATAGATCTAACTAACTTTTGACAGTGTAAATCAACCTGGTGTGTGGCATTTGCTCTCTGAGTTATGTTGTCTGAACAAGTTTGTCAAATTCCTGTGCTTACTGCAGGACGGGTGCATTAGTGCCTCCGACACACAATGTCATCCCTTTATGAATCAAAGGGTTCCACTCCATGGATGTACAGAGATGCAGAATTGTGATTGTTCATAATTAGTTGTCATAATTCCATCATTTATGATTTAATATCAAATATTTTGTCATAGTTAGATCAAGGGCCTGGAACACTGAACAGATAACTGCTATACATCTCAGGATATCCATTGTTGTCACAGTTATTTTACTCATCAGGACACTAAACTTCAACACCTGAAGGGAATACAGGCATATGCAGCTACTAGAATCTTTTAACAGCAAACTATTGCTTAAATAAAGGCTCACTCTGGACTAATCTAAATGAGCTTCCAGTACAAAGTGGCCAAAATTACTGTGGCCTGCTGTGCCTTATGCAACCTTTCTCTGCAAAGGGTCATTGTGACGTTGTGACAAGTGGATAGATGACACGGAACAAGGCAAGTATGAAATAGATTCAGAAGGAAAATCTAACAGTTCTTCAAGCTCCAATTGAGCTTGTTCCTGAAACAACCAATGAACCTGCCATCAGTGCAAGTACCATGCATCATCATGAGATAAGCTACTCGCACCACTCGGGGTCCATGAATACCTAGCTCTCTCCAACTATTTCCACATTGCTCTGCTTCAAATAAAGGGTCACAACACATCGCTAGTGTAGCAGTTATGCTCAGTACTTTTGCCCTAACAAAATGTGGTGTCAGTCTGTTCAAATCTGTTTACACTGGTCAACTCCCTTTATGACACTACTGGAAAGAGAAAGTGAAGTGAATGTTTCCCGGATCTCAGTAGTGATTGAGATGGCCCAATCAGCAGGATGGCCGTGCAACTTGAGTTCATTTTAGGTATATCCAAAATATTTGTGTCAGCTTGTCCTTTTTCCTGCTGTTCAGCACTTAGGATTATAGAATCCCTACAGTGCAGAAGGAGGCCATTCGGCCCATTCGGTCTGAACCGACCCTTCAAAAGACCACCCTACCTAGGTCCAATCCTCCACCCTATTCATGCAACCCCACCCTAAGGGGAAATTTAGCATAGCCTAACCTGCAAATCTTTGGGCTGTGGGAGGAAATCGGAGCACCCGGAGGAAATCTACACAGATACAGGGAGAATGTCTGTACAGACAGTCACCCGAGGTTGGAATTGAACCTGAGTCCCTGGTGCTTTGAGGCAGCAGTGCTAACCACTGTGCCACCATGTCGCCTCACTTGCTTGGATGTGTAGAGTTTCACAAGTAGATTGCTGAGCTGCAACAAAGTTCTTAAAATCTGTGTTAGGACCACTTGAGTCTGATTCTGCAGCATGGTGAATTGAGAGAACACAGATCGCTGTAGATTGGAGCTAATGGGCACAATCCAACAAAAAGAAAATCAGAGTTCATTCTGGGCGGGATTAGCGGGTTCCCGGCGCTAAGGCACTCTCTATTGCTATTTTGGGCTCTGACAGGGAACACCACATGAGGCCACACGTAGCGTTGTTTCCTTCACTGAGGAGCTCCACCGTGCAGGAAAAGATCAGGACACCATTTTTAAATGGCGCGTGATCTCTCTCGCGCACCCCCCTCCTCCTTGGGGGCCCCCCGGTCCTTATCTCGCAGACGCAGGGCACCACTTGGCGCAATCCCCGGCGTGGGAAAAATGCCAGCCTGGCTCTTGGGCAGCACAGGGTGTCAAGGTGCCACCAATGGTCCCAAGTTGTCACCCCGCCCGGTAAGTGGGTTTTCAGATCGCAATGTCTCGCGAGCCATAATGTCCGTCGGGAATCCCGGGAAAGTCCGTCCCGATTACTGCAGGAAGAAGCTGGTAAATTGCGCCCACTGTATATAGAGACCGAGGCAGTGAATTTACGATTTAAACTATGCCACTCGGCTTATGACCTGAACAAGCAGATTTCACCGTGGAGCAACTTACAGTAGTCATGCTCTTCCACCACCTTAGTTTATTCCTCCAAAGACACCTCCAAATTCTGGAGGAAGCTTGGCACCCAGTCAAGTAATAGCTCAACATCAAAAGTTCATGCTACCAAATTTAATCTGTATGCGATCTGATTCCATGAGATCCATTACTGAAGGAGCCTATCATTTCAGTCATAATGCAAAAGGGGTATTACAACTTTGGATATGCAACTGATGACTTGGGTTAATGGTTAATGCATTTCCAGAAATATCTTACTTTTATAGGACTGCCCTAATTCTACAATTGTATATCCTTGGAGTGTAATAATTAAGCCATGTTGCAGTTTGAACCACATATTCATGTCTTTAATATGCGTGTGCTTCTTCAATATCTTTGAAGGAGAATCAAAATAACACTTGGTGAAACCAAACATGATACAAGCTGATAATATTCATTTTGTAAAAGCATAAATATATTTAACTGTAGCCAAGATTAGTTTCCCCTAATTTAATCACTGCGGCATGAAATTGAAATTAAAGAATAAGCTACATTGATGGGTTGTCTTACAGCCATTTTAACTGTCAGTCTTGGCCTTTGTTAGACTTTACTGGTGTTCTATTTAAAACCTGTGTGACGGCCTATTTTTCCGTGTTTTATCACCCTCTTTTCATTGCTAGAAAGGGATCAAAAACACATCAACACATGAATGTGAAGTCTTCTTTCAATTTTCGAGACACACTGAAGAACTTCTTATTGTGTAGAGAGGATTTGGAAATATCAAAACTAGTTAATGAAAGAATTGCAACTACTTATTATCCCAGAGCCTCCCTTTTTTTAAATAAAAACATTATACTTTAAAGCACACAATTTAAATACAAGTCATCTTTCCAAAACCTCTGTACATTCTGGTTTTGAAATGCTTCAAGTGGTTAAATGGTTTAAATCCAGTTGCACTCACAGAAATCACCTCCCAACCCAACTCCATACCGTATTACAAGGTCTTAGCAGTTGTCACTGAGCAGTTTTCTTCAGGAAGGAGCCAAGACACACAATTCAAACACAAACATACTGTATGATTGATTTAGCTATATCTATGGTTGACAGCGTGTCGAAGGCAGTCGTCTGGGAGGCTCTAAAGGCGGTGGTGAGAGGTGAGGTAATTTTGTTTAAGGCGAGGGTGGATAAGGAGGAGAGGTTGGAGCGGCAGAGGGTAATAGATGAGATGTTGGAGGTAGATAGGAGGTATGCAGAGGATGGGGACCCGGCGAAGCTGGAAAAGAGGAAGGAACTACAGGCGAGCTTCGACCGACTGTCCACCAGGAAGGCGGTGCGCCAACTGAGGCGAGCAAGGGGTGCAGTTTATGAACATGGAGATAAGGCTGAACACGGAGCTGACCTGTATGTTAGCAGGTCAGCTCCGGAGGGAGGCAGCGGCAAGGGAAATTCTTCAGGTGAAGGATAGGGCAGGGAAGTTGGTGGTGGCCCCAGTGCTGATTAACAAGGTTTTTGAGGAGTTTTATGAGAGGTTGTACAAGTCAGTGCCACTCGGAGGAGACCGTGAGATGCAGGAATTTCTCGATGGGTTGGAGTACCCGAGGCTAGGGGAGGGGGACAGGGCTACATTAGAAGGAGCAATAGTGGAGCAGGAGATAAAGGATGCGACTGGGAGGATGCAGTCGGGGAAGGTGGCAGGGCCGGATGGGTTTCCGGTGGAATATTATAAAAAATTTAAGGATAGGTTGGCACCCCTGATGGTGGGGATGTTTGAGGAGGCGATAGGGAAGGGGGTGTTGCCGCAAACCTTGGGGCAGGCATCGATTTCCCTGTTACTAAAAAAAGATAAGGATCCGACGGAGTGTGGGTCGTATCAGCCCATATCACTTCTGAATGTGGACGTAAAAGTGTTGGCGAAGGTACTGGCGGGTAGGCTGGAGGAGTGCCTTCCGAAGGTAATAGGGGAGGATCAGACGGGGTTTGTGAAAGGGAGGCAGCTGTTTTCGAACATTAGGAGGGTTTTGAACGTTGTTATGGCACCGGCGGAAAGAAAGGAAACAGAGGTAGTTGTGGCATTGGACGCAGAGAAGGCGTTTGATCGGGTAGAATGGGGGTACCCGATGGCAGTGCTGGAGCGGTTTGGGATTGGACCAAGGTTTGTGAACTGGGTAAAGCTATTATACAAGGAACCGAAGGAGAGTGTCCGCACAAATAATATCAGTTCGAGATATTTCTCTCTCCACCGTGGGACGAGACAGGGATGTCCTATGCCCCCCCTGGTGTTTGCACTTGCGATTGAGCCGCTGGCCATCGCATTGAGAAGTTCGGGAGCATGGAAAGGAATAGTGCGGGGGGGGATAGAGCTTAGGGTGTCCTTATATGCCGACGACTTGCTGCTGTATGTGTCGGAGCCGAGTGCGTCGATAGGAGGAATATTGGAGCTACTGCGGGTATTTGGGTCTTTCTCGGGGTACAAGTTGAACCTGGACAAGAGTGAGTACTTTGTGGTGTCTCGGCTGGGGGTGGGGGCAGGGGTGGGGGGGCTGCCATTCTGTAGAGCAGGGACTCATTTTAGGTATCTGGGGGTGCAGGTTGCCCGGGAGTGGGGGAGCTTCGCAGGTACAACATCACTAGTTTGGTGGGGAGAGCGAAAGCCGATCTGGCAAGGTGGGACGGCCTTCCTCTGTCACTGGCAGGTCAGGTACAGGCGGTTAAAATGAATGTGTTGCCGCGATTCTTGTTTATTTTTCAATGCATACCGATTTTCCTGCCAAAGTCTTTTTTCAGGGAGATTGAGGGAAGGATTACCTCATTTATATGGGGAGGGAAGGAGCCAGAGTGAGAAAGGTGCTGCTACAGAGGGGAAGGCAGGCAGGGGGTTTGGGTCTCCCGAACTTGTTGTACTACTACTGGGCGGCGAATGTGGAGAAAGTGCGGAGCTGGGTCAGAGGGGTGGATTCTCAGTGGGTCAGAATGGAGGAGAGTTTGTGCAGGGGGTCGGGGCTGAAGGCACTTGCAACAGCACCGCTCCAGATAGCTCCGGGGAAATATTCAGGGAGTCCGGTAATAATAGCTACATTGAAAATCTGGAGGCAGTTTCGCCAACACTTCGGGTTGGGTTTAGGGTCAAGGGAAATGCCGATTCGGGGGAACCACAGATTTGAGCCAGGGAGGTGGGATGGAAGTTTTCGGAAATGGGAAGAGAAGGGGATTAAGACGCTAAAAGATTTGTTTCTTCGGGGTCGGTTTGCAGGATTGAGGGAGCTGGAAGTGAAGTATGGGCCAGAGCAGGGAGAAGTGTTTAGGTACATGCAGGTTCGGGATTTTGCCAGGAAGGAGATACAGAGCTTCCCAGAGGAACCGGCCTCCACATTGCTGGAGGAGGTGTTGACGACAAGGGGACTGGAGAAGGGGGCAGTGTCAGCGGTGTACGGAGCTATTCTGGAAGAGGATAAGGCACCACTGGAAGGGATCAAAGCAAAGTGGGAAGAAAGAGCTGGGAGAGGTTATAGAGGAGGGGGTCTGGTGTGAGGTGCTCCAGAGAGTGAATGCCTCCACCTCATGTGCGAGGTTGGGGCTGATACAGCTGAAGGTGGTATATAGAGCGCACCTCACGAGGGCGAGGATGAGCCGATTTTTTGAAGGAGTAGAGGATGTGTGTGAGCGTTGCGGGCGGGCGGGGGGGGGGGGGGGGGGGGGGGGGGGGGGGGGGGGGAGGAGAGGGTGGAAATCACGTTCATATGTTTTGGTCCTGTCCAAAGCTAGGGGAGTACTGGAAGGAGGTGTTTAGGGTAATTTCCAAGGTGGTGCGTGTGAAACTGGACCCAGGTCCCCAGGAGGCCATATTCGGGCTGTCGGACCAGCCAGGGTTGGAAACAGGAGCGGAGGCAGATATCATAGCCTTCACCTCGTTGATCGCCCGAAGGCGGATCCTGCTGGGATGGAGAGCAGCCTCTCCACCCAGTGCCCTGGCGTGGCGGGGGGACCTGTTGGAATACTTGACCCTTGAGAAGATTAAGTTCGAACTGAGGGGAAGCTCGGAGGGGTTCTACAAGTCATGGGCACTATTTATTATGCACTTTCAAGAACTGGATAACATCGAACATTAGTTGGGGGGGCTGTGTAGATTAAGTGTGACTATGGGTAATCCCTGATTCCTTTTTGTCATTTGTTTATGTAAACATGTGGGCTGAGGTTTGGGGGTTGGTGGGCGGATGGGATCGTTGTTATTATGGGGATTGACATATCTTGCTGATTAATGTTCATTGTTGATGGGTGTAAATGTGGGAGAAAATGTGAAAAAGGAGGGGAATAAAAAAAATTTAAAATAAATCTATGGTTGACAGCTTTTTGAAATAAACATGTAAATTCTTCATGTTTGATTCAGTTACGCTTTCAGGAGTTTGCTCCTTTTAAAGGTGTTATCGATCTAAGAATTTCATACATACAAGGGGCTGGATTCTCCGCTCCGCGAATTGCAGTTAATCTAAAAATCAAGGTTTGAGCCTGGCACTAATTCCAACGCCATGCTCCAGTCCCTTACTGGTGGCAATATTTATGTTTGTGCACTGTGGTGGCAGATCCATCCGCCTTTGCATGGATTTCAATATCATTAGGCGGAAGTCTCACATGCACACATTAGTACAAGTATTGACAAGAGGGGCTTGGGAGCCATGGCTGCAGAGGGGAGCGGGAGGCAAAAAAAACAACCCACTGGAAACCGCCAGAAATGGTCAGGCTTGCTGCGGGGGGCGGGCAGCAACTGTCTGTGGACTTGGTGTCCCCCTCAGGATCGGAGTGGCTTTGCTTAGACTGCCATTTCTGCAGTCTGTGCCCTTGGTGCTCATAGAAACATAGAATAAATAGGAGCAGGAGGCCATTCGGCCCTTCAAATCACCTGTGCCATTCATTATGATCATGGCTGATCATCCAACTCAATAGTTTAATCCCGCTTTCCCCCATATCCTTTGATCCCCTTCGCCCTATGTGCTATATCTAACTGTTTCTTGAAACCATACAATGTTTTGGACTCAACTACTTCCTGTGGTAACAAATTCCACAAGCTCACCACTCTCTGGGTGAAGAAATTTCTCCTCATCTCTGTACTAAATAGTCTACCCCATATCCTCCTGCTTCTGGACGCCCCATCTGTCGGGAACATCCTTCCTGCATCTACCCTGTCCAGTACTGTTAGAATATTGTAGGTTTCTATGAGATTCCACCTCATTCTCCTGAACTCCAGTGAATACAATCCTAACCTATTCAATCTCTCCTTGTACATCAGTCCTGCCATCCCAGGAGTCAGCCTGGTAAACCTTCGCTGCTCTCCTTCTATAGCTAGAACACCCTTCCTCAGATAAGGAGACCAAACCTGCACAAAGGTCCTGTATAATTGCAGCAAGACATCCCCTCTCCTGTACTCGAATCCTCTTGCAATAAAGTCTAGCATACCATTTGCCTTCTTTACCACCTGCTGTACCTGCATGCTTACCTTCAGTGACTGCTATACGAGGACACCCAGGTCTCGTTGCACGTTCCCCTCTCCTAATTTATGGCCATTCAGATAATAGTCTGCCTTCTTGTTTTTGCTGACAAAGTGGATAACCTCACATTTATCCAAATTATACTGCATCTGCCTTCATTTGCCCACGCACTCAATTTGTCCAAATCACACTGAAGGATCCTCCTCACAGCTCACCCTCACGCCCAACTTGGTGTCATCAGAAAATTTGGATAGATGACATTTTGTTCCCTCATCTAAATCATTAATATATATTGTGAATAGCTGGGGTCCTAGCGATCCCTGCAGTACCCCACTAGCCACTGCCTGCCAAGTTGAAAAAGACTCATTAATTCCTACTCTTTGTTTCCTGTCTGCCAACCACTTTTCTATCCATTTCAATACACTAATCCCAATCCCATGCGCTTTAATTTTACACGCTAATCTTTTATGCGGGACTTTGTCAAAAATCTTCGTAAAATCCAAATTCACCACATCCATCGTCTCCCCTTCATCAATTCTACTAGTTACATCCTCAAAGAATTCCAGTAGATTTGTCAAGCATAATTTCCCCTTCATAAATCCATGCTGACTCTGTCCAATCCTGCCACTATTTTCTAAGTGCTCTGCTATAAAAACTTTGATAATGGATTCTAGAATTTTCCCCACTACTGACATCAGGCTTACTGGTCTATAATTCCCTGCTTTCTCTCAACCTCCCTTTTTAAATAGTGGAGTTACATTAGCAACCCTTAGATCTGCAGGAACTGTTCCGCTATCTATAGAATCCTGGAAGATGACCACAAATGCATCCATTATTTCTAGAGCCACCTCCTTCAGTACCCTGGAATGTAGATTATCAGGCCCTGGGGATTTATCATCCTTCAACCCCATCAACTTCCCCAACACCATTTCTCTACCGATATTCATCACCTTCAGTTCTTCCTTCTCACTAAACCCTGCATTCTCCAACATTTCCAATATTTTATTTGTGTCCTCATTTGTGAAGACAGGACCAAAGTATTCATTTAGTTGCTCAGCCATTCCTTTGTTCCCTATAATACATTCCCCTGTTTCTGGTTGTAAGGTCTGCTGTGATATATCTTCATGGCCGTGGTGAGTGTGTGGTATGTGGAGTGCTGAAAAACAATTGTCAGGTCCTTCAGCGCCGACTCCAGCCCCAGCACTTAGAACGCCTGTTGGGCTGGGAATTGCTCTGAATTCACGCCAGCAAAATGCTGGCCTATTTGCATGTCCTGATTTGTTTTCCCAATAGTACCCCCAACGGGAACGCAAAGCGCACGCTATTCAGTCCCGGCGGCAACATTTAGTCTCCCAAAACAGAGAATTCCAGCCAAGATCTCTTTTGAAATCCTGACTAATCGGAGTAATTTTAACTTTGGGTGGCAGTGTGAAATGGGCAATATTGAATTGGCTGATCTTTTCACTCCCGCCCAATATTTCCTACCATTGAGATCAATGGAAAAGAAAATTGACCATGGTGTATAATTGGCACAAAATGTCTTATTCATTGCCTAAAATTAAAATGAAACTTTTAAAGTGTTAGCTATGCAGTCATTCCCATAGTGCTAACACAAAATGACTATGCATGTACCCAAGTTCATTCCAAACCACAATTTAGCCAAGAGATTGCTAATCATTTATTATTTTCCATTTACAATTTAGCATTGCTTAACATTTACTGTAATGTATATATTAGGTATGTATGTTTATATTAACCACACACTCCAACTACGTTGCTCACAGATTTAACCCAACAGTTGATAAATATACAATTTTTTACAAATACAAGACAGGAAAGGAGTTGGGTGAAAGCACAAAATAAAGTGAAGCGTTGTGCATTTCTGGCACTTCTTTACATTAAGGTGCGAGGAGAAACATGTGGAGATACAGGATAGAACCTGCAGTGAAAGCATTACAAAATCCATTATTTCAGATAGGCAGCCATCTTATCCTTTATCTGCACAAGTAAACAAATACTCCTGGTAACAGTTGCCACCTACAACTATAGCTGAAAAACAAGATTTTGATAAAGGACAGATTTAGTTGTCCTCTTGAGAGTGTGTGAAACAGAGCTTTAAAAAAACCCACAGGTGATATGCCAACAGTATTTTCCATGGGGATTCATTTCTCAATGTAGTAGGGGGCCCCAAAACCTCCTGTACTCATCACTAATTATCTTCCACTAGTGTGTTGTGTTGCAGATCTAGTGGAACGAAACAATCCAAATATATTTTAGCTTTATCAAACACATAATCTGAATTGGCATCATTATCTATTCGGCATTTAAAACTGCAAAGTCTATGAGTTGGGCTTCCCTCTGGACCCAAGTCCAGGCAAGCTAACAGGACATGCAATTCCAGCTTTGTTTCATTGTAAATTAACGTGCAATGAACAAACTCTTTTATAAAAAGGGACTATTTGATCGATCATACTCATTCATACAACATTCTTTCCACAAAACCATTTTCCAACCAGTTTAGACACCTCAAAAAGGCTTTGCAGATTTCCCCCGATCCTCTCAAAATAAATTAGGTAAAACTCCAGGATATCTATTTAAACATTCATCTGCATTATTTGTGACTGTTTGTCTTTCTTGGCTTGACATCCCATAACACCAGCAGTTCAAAAACTAGCACTTTCCCCACAATATCAACTAACCCTTTCTGTATTTATTTATATATCCCAAGTCAAATCCTGAATCAGAATTTCAAACAGGCCTTTGTTTTAGATAGTAATCAAAGCAGTATTAACTGCTTAGAGTCTTTATCATTCCTCTGCGGGATAGCAGAAAAGCTGATCAAGCCCTTACTGAGACTTATTAATTGTATACATTTTCTGCAATGCTCATAGAACAAATGAGATAACCCATCTCTATCACACCATTTATTACTCTCAGTATTATAAAAACCTGGTGCAGGATTTCTTGGTGGCTTCGAACCTCACCACCAGGCTCTAATGGGGTTCAGAAGCCTGCACTGAGTGGGTAACAGTCACTCTATGCAATTATCCCCACAGCAGCCAATAAATTTCCAGAAGGTGGCATGCTATCCAATTAAGGATGCTGTGAGGGCTCACAAAGCAGGAGGGCAAGATGCCATTCAGCTTGGAAGCAGCAGCAAACTGCAATGGAAGGCATAAAGGAAAGAGTGCTTCATTTTGAGATATCCTCTCTCCAAATATTTTGTAGTTTAAATAAAACATGGCTTTTGCTGTCAAATCACTGCGAGGGTGGAGAAATCTGTAGGACAGCGCATGGCTACTGCTGCACCTAGGCAGGCAGCTGACCCCTGCACCCTACCGCCAGAAGGCCACCTCCAGGAACTTGCAGCCTGACTGAAAAATCCCAGCCAGCCTCCTTTAATTGGTCTCAAGTGGCCATTAAAAAGCATATCAGCCAATTGCTGCATGTGGCCGGGTAGCCCTGCTAACCACGGTCTTCCCCTTCCTGCCTCCATGAGAACAGTCCAGGGATGGATAGAAACAGAGAATTGGCACACCAGTCAGTGGTTCTATCTTTAGCATCCGCCCACCTCTGCTTTTGGGCCCCAGTGTGGTTGTACAGCCTCTCGATCTCCAGTGGAAACAAAGTCAGTTCGGTACCTTTTCACAACATAATTGTTGGATAGAATTTCGAAATTAAACAGGAATTATTTCTGAAATCACAATACGGATTTAAATATTTAAAACAGCAATTAAACCAGAGACAAATCTTGTGTTAATATCCCAAGGAGCACACCATTTGGTGCATTTACCAATAAAGACCTGGGAAAGGGCGACACGGTGGCACAGTGGTTAGCACTGCTGTCTCACAGCTCCAGGGTTCAATTCCAGTCTCGGGTGATTGTCTGTGTGGAGTTGGCACTTTCTCCCAGTGTATGCATGGGTTTCCTCCGGGTCCTCCGGTTTCCTCCCACAGTCCAAAGATGTGCAGGTTAGGTGGATTGGCCATGATAAAATTCCCCTTACTGATAAAAAGGTTAGGTTGGGTTATGGAGATAGGGTGGATGTGTGGGCTTAAGTAGGGTGCTCTTTCCAAGGGCTGAATGGCCTCCTTCTGTGCTGTCGGAATTCTTTGGATTTTATGAATATACTTGCAGCATAAAATATTTTCCACATAGTTTCTATAAAGTTTTTTTGGTCAGTTACAATGGGCGACATTCTCCGACCCCCCGCCGGGTCGGAGAATCGCCGGGGGCTGGCGTGAATCCCGCCCCCGCCGGTTGCCGAAGTCTCCGGCACCGGATATTCGGCAGGGGCGGGAATCGCGCCGCGCCGGTTGGCGGGCCCCCCCCCGCTCGATTCTCCGGCCCGGATGGGCCGAAGTCCCGCCGATAAATTGCCTGTCCCGCCGGCGTAAATTAAATCACCTACCTTACCGGCTGGACAAGGCGGCGTGGGCGGGCTCCGGGGTCCTGGGGGGGGGGGGCGCGGAGCGATCTGACCCCGGGGGGTGCCCCCACGGTGGCCTGGCCCACGATCGGGGCCCCCGATCCGCGGGCGGGCCTGTGCTGTGGGGGCACTCTTTCCCTTCCGCCTCCGCCACGGTCTCCACCATGGCGAGGTGGAAGAGACTCCCTCCACTGCGCATGCGTGGGAAACGGTCAGCGGCCGCTGACACTCCCGTGCATGCGCCGTCCATAGATGTCATTTCCGCGCCAGCTGGAGGGGCAACAAAGGCCGTTTCCTCCAGCTGGCGGGGCGGAAATTCCTCCGGCGTCGGCCTAGCCCCTCAATATTGGGGCTCGGCCCCCAAAGATGCGGAGCATTCCGCACCTTTGGGGCGGCACGATGCCCGTCTGATTGGCGCCGTTTTGGGCGCCAGTCGGCGGACATCGCTCCGTTTCCGGAGAATTTCGCCCAATATTTATTTGTTATCATCAGTCTTCTGGAGGCCATCATGTTGGGTTGCATAGGTAATGCTGTATATTTGCCATTTGAAGATGGGAATTGTAGTTTTGTGTGTGGAACCAAGTAGTGCAATCCAAGAGCACCTAAAATTCCAACACAGAAACAGGTTGATTTGCCCATTCCATGTTAGTGTTTATCCTCCACAATAGCAACAGTCCGCGGTACTGCATTTATTACTTTTAAATTTATTTTATCATGGAGGGTGGGCATCATTGGAAATGCCAATATTTATTGCTCATCACTAATTGCCCTCGAGAAGGTGGGTTGTCTTCTTGACCCACTGTAGTGCACGTAGTGAATGTAGAACCGCAATGCTGTTAGGAAAAGAATGCCAGGATTTTGGCCCAACGGTAAAGGAATGGTGAGATAGTTTCAAGTCAGGATGGTGCGTGGCTTGGAGAGGAACTTGTAGGTGATGTTCCTATGCATTTGCTGCCCTTGTCCTTCTCAGTGGTAGAGGTCGCAGGCTTGGTAGATACTGAAGGAAATTGATCAAAAAGCTCTAGGATCAGGAGTCTCCCACCTTCAATCCTTAACAGATTTGTGGGGCTGATAGAAAAAGGGTTTCCCTTGGGGTTGGGGTTTATGGACAAGCTTAATCATTAGTCACCTTGGCTGACTGTCTAAAGTTTAAAATGTTTTTGTTCTCCATGGGCTGGATTCTCCGATTTTGATACTAAGTGCTGACACCGGCGTGGGAACGGTGGCGTTTTACGACCGGAAAAACGGCACAAAACGGCCACCGATCCTCTGTCTGGTGGGGGTGGCTAGCAGGCACGCAGCGTAGAGGCTCTAGCTGCGGATACGGCTGGAGAATTGCTGGGACCATGGCCGCGCATGCACACGGTGGCGGCCTGCAGTGGCCGGGCGCGGACCCGTCCTGCCAAATAGTGACCCCCTTCGGCCAGTCTCGCCACCCCCAGACCAGGCATTAACTCGTAGTAACTGAGAGTAGCCTTTTTTGTCATTTCAATCTTTGGAGGTCTTCTCAGAAAACATGACATAAATCGTATGGTCTTTGCCCATTAACCTGATTTGCATTTGCAGCACCCAGCTTTTTGCGAGTCGTTTAATTTGTTTTGCTATTTTTTATTAATAAATTTAGTGTACCCAATTAATTTTTTCCAATTAAGAGGCAATTTAGCGTGGCCAATCCACCTACCCTGCACATCTTCTGGTTATGGCGGCGAAACCCACGCAAACACAGGGAGGATGTGCAAACTCCACACGGACAGTGACCCAGAGCCGGGATCGAACCTGGGACCTTGGCGCTGTGAGGCAGCAGTGCTAACAACTGTGCCACTGTGCTGCCCTATTGTTTTGCTACTTTTAAAAAATAAAGTAAAAAATGTCTCCATGTCCCTCTCTTAAAGTTTTGAGATTGCTTCATCAAACTTAAACAGCACCGCATTTGTCCCGGAGTTGGGTGTAGGTCTTACGAGAACTTGACTGGATCCATAGGTTGACTTCCCTCCTAGTTTTAACTTTTTAAATTAAAATTCTCTTTCTTCCCTCTGTTCCTGTATCTCTTGCTCTCTTCTTTTCTCTTTGAACTACCTCCTGCCTCTCTCTCTCTCTCTCTCCTGAAATTCTAGGTCTAGCCTCTTTTATTCCAACTGTATTTTTTCTTGGCTGTTTCCAGTTGTACACTTTTCTCTAGCTCCTCCAATTTCAAGATTGCGAGTCTCCAAGTTGTTGAATTTCTTGTTTCCTCGCTGTCAGTCTAAATTCTATCGCCAGCCGCCTAGCTCCACATTTCAAATCATCAGTGGCCAATGCCTTAAAACTGTTCCAAGTTATTTCACTCTGTTATAAAAACAAACTAGCCTCAAAAGTGAACAATTTGATTAGTATGGGATCACTCTAGTTTACAAGAAAACTACACAAAAGTTTTAACATTTTGTTTCGGGATTAATTTAGTTTTCACTTCGAATTACACTCATTTGGCTATGGGCTCAAATGCCGGACGCAAGTGAACAAATATCTGCTATGATCAGGTTAACAGAGTTGAACGGTCTCCTCCCTTTGTTCCACTCCAGAGTTGGTTATGGGGGGGGACTCCGACCAGGCTGATCTCATGGAATGTGAGGGGGTTGAATGGGCCAGTCAAGAGGTCCCGTGTGTTCGCACATTTGAGGAGTTTAAAGGTGGATGTGGCATTCTTGCAGGAAACGCACCTGAAGATCGGCGTTTAAACTAGGCTCAGGAAAGGGCGGATAGGACAGGTCTTTCATTTCAGAATTGGATTTGAAGATGAGGGAGTGACAGTCTTGGTAAGTAAGGAGGAAGTATGTGAAGTGAGGAACATAGTGGCAGATTCCGGGAGGAGGTTCGTTATGGTGAGTGGGAAATTGGAGGGGAAGCCGGTGGTGTTAATGAATGTTTGTGCTCCGAACTGAGACGATGTAAAGTTTATGAGGCGGGTGCTGAGGAAGAACCTGGACCTGGACCCCATTGATAATGGGGAGGATTTTAGCACGGTTCTTGAGCTGAAATTGGATGGGTCGAGTCCGAGGAGGGTATTAGCGGTGGCGAGAGAATTGAAAGGTGTTATGGAGTGGATGGGAGGAGTGAACCCGTGGAGGTTTGGGAGGCTGAAGGCGAAGGAATTTTCATTTTTCTCCCATATACACAAGGTATACTCCTGGATCGACTATTTTGTGGTCAGTTCGGCGCACTTGCCGATTATGGTTTTGGACCACATGCCTCATTGGTTGGACTTCAGGTGAATTGGGGGGAGGGGGGTCAGCGCCTGCAGTGGAGGTTGGATGTGGGACTGTTGGCAGATGGAGGTCTGTGAGCTGGTGAGAGCTGCTATTCGGGGATATGTGGAGTTGAATGACATGGCGGAGGTGGCGGCCGCCACGCTATGGGAGACACTGAAGGCAGTGGTGAAGGCAGAGAGACAAGACAGAGCGGGCGGAGATGGCGAGGTTAGTGAATGAGATTCTGCAGGTGGATAAGAAATATTCGGAGACACGGAAGGCGGGGTTGTTGAGGGAGTGACAGAAACTTTAGATGGAGTTTGGACTGATATCCATGGCTAAGGCTGTAGGATGGTTGAGGAGGACTAGAGGGGCAGTCTATGAATGCAGGGAAAAGGCGAGTTAGAAGTTGGCACACCAATTGAGGAAGCAAAAGGCAGGCAGGGAGATCGGAAAGGTGAAGGACAGGAGGGGGAATATGGTCTCGGACCCGGTGGAGGTAAATGGGGTGTTCGGGGACTTTTATAAGAGACTGTACGAGTCTGAAACCCCCGGTCGGGGTGGAAGGATTGAGGCATTTTTTTGGATGGGTTGGAGTTCCCCAAGGTGGTGGAGGATCTGGTGGAGCTCCCATTAGGCTGGTGGAGGTGTTGGAGAGTATGGGGACGATGCGAGCGGGGAAGGCCCCAGGCCCGAACTGATTCCCAGTGGAATTCTATAAAACGTTTTTGGGGGACTTGGGGCCCCAGCTGGTAAGGGCGTTCAATGAGGCGAGGGAGCAGGCTGCTCCCCCCACATTCTCGCAGGCCTCGATCCCTTTAATTTTAAAGAGGGATAAGGATCCGGAGCACTGTAGTCTTACTAACCAATTTCATTATTAAATGTGGACGCCCAAGTTGCTGGCCAAGATTCTGGCCTCAAGGATTGAGGACTGTGTGCCAGGGGTGATAAGGGAGGACCAGACGGGGTTTGTAAAGGGGAGGCATCTGTCGGCTAATATCAGGCAGTTGTTAAATGTTATAATGATTCCCCCGGAGGAACAAAGTGTGGAGGTGGTGGTCGCCATGGATGCAAAGAACGCCTTTGACCAGGTGGAGTGGGACTATTTGTGGGAGGTGTTGGGGCAGTTTGGGTTTGGGCAGGGGTTTGTGGATTGGGTCCGGCTGACAACGAGTGTGCGAACGAACCGGGTGAGTTCGGAGTATTTCAGTTTGCACCTGGGGACACGGCAGGGATGCCCACCCTCCTCATTGTCCCTTGGCCTTGGCTATAGAGCCATTGGCAATGGCGCTGAAAGCGTCAAGGGATTGGCAGGGGATAGTGCGGTGGGGGAGGAGGGGGGTGGAATATAGGGTCTCGTTGTACTCAGATGATTTATTGTTCTATACATCAAATCTTTTGGAAGCTATTGGTGGGATTATGGGCACATTGGATGAATTTGGTAGGTTCTCGGGGTACAAATTGAATGTGGGGAAGAGCAAGGTTTTGTCCAATCCAAGTGAGGGGGCAGGAGAGGAGGTTGGGGGAGTTGCCGTTTAGAGTAGTGGGACGAGCTTTCAATATTTAGGCACTCAGATAGCGCGGGGTTGGGAGCACCTGCACAAGCTGACTCTGGCTCGGTTCGTGAACAGATGAAGGGGGATTTTAGGACGTGGGATGTGCTCCTGTTGTCGTGGCGGGACGGGTGCAATCGGCAAAGATGACGGTTCTCCCGAGGTTCCTATTTGTATTCCAGAATCTCCCAATTTTCATTCCAAAGGCGTTTTTCAGGAGGATGAATGCACTGATATCTGGGTTTGTTTGGGCGGGTAAAGTCCCGCGGGTGATACTGGGTGGCGAATAGAGCCATGGTCAGGAAGTCTGTTGTGGGGCCAGGGTCGGTATGGGAGCGGATGGAGGCAGCCTCTTGTAAGGAATCGTGTTTAGGGGCACTGTTGATGGCGCCTCTACCGTTCTCGCCGGCCAGGTACTCCACAAGCCCGGTAGTGGTGGCAGCCCAGAGGGTGTGGGAACAGTGGCGATAGCACCCGAGGCTGGAGGGGGCCTCGGTTTGGGCGCCAATCTGTGGGAATCATAGGTTCTCTTCTGGGGGCTGGATGGGGGATTTTGTGGGTGACAACGGGCGGGATTGAGAGGTTTGGGGATCTATTCGAGGCGGGGAGCTTTGAGCTTGGAGGGGTTGGTGGATGAATTTGTGTTGCCTGCTGGGAATGGGTTCCGGTATTTACAGGTGAGGGATTTTGTCAGGAAGCATGTGCTGATCTTTCCCCACCTGCCACCCCAGGGGCTGGAGGACAAGTTGGTGTCACAAACAAGGGTAGGTGAGTGTAGAGTTTCAGAAATTTATAAGGAGTTAATGGACTAGGGGGGGGGGGGGGGGGTCCCGATTGGGGTGGTGAAGTGCAAGTGGAAGGAAGAGTTAGGGTGGGTGGTGGAGGCTGGGATGTGGAAGGAGGCTTTGACGAGGGTGAATGCATCCTCATCATGTGCTAGGCTTTGCCTTATTCAGTTTAAAGTGGTTCATAGGGGACACATGACTGTGGCTAGGATGATCAGGTTTTTTTGAAGGAGTGGAGGATAGGTGTGGGCGGTGCATGGGTGGGCCTGCAAATCAGCAAATCATGTTCACATGTTTTGGGCCTGTCCGAAGCTTGGGAGATTCTGGAGGGGGTTTGCTGACGTTATCTCGGAGATATTGGACGTTATGATGGCCCCGAGCCCAGAAGTGACGATTTTTGGAGTGTCAGAAGACCTGGGAGTCCAGGAGGTTGAGAGGCAGATGTCCTGGCCTTGGCCTCCCTGGTAGCCACAAGACAGATCTTATTGGAATGGTGGGACCCGGGGCCACCGAAACCGGGAGTTTGGGTGTGCGACCTGGCAGAGTTCCGCAGGCTGGAGAAGATAAAATTCACCTCGAGAGGGCCTGTGAAGATGTTTGCCCGGAGATGGCAGATGTTCATCGACGTCTTTGAAAATAGTTAAGATGTTGGGGAGGGGGGGGGGTTAGAAAAGGAGGTAGGGGAGCTGGGGAGCGGGACGGTGGGGTGTTAACATTTATTTGTATTCCTGTTTGCTGGCTTTTTTTTATGCTCGTGTTTGATGTATATATAGAAATGTCTCAATAAAATATTTTTCACAAAAAAAAATTAATATTTGATAACACATCTTCATAGCACAACCTTTTGAGGACATGCTGAGAGGTGGGACACAGGCAAAATGTTGCGGGGAGCTGGCAGGTGGCACGCCAGTCTCTGCCCGGTGGACTTTGGGGGGGGGGGGAAGAGAGAGAAGACCCTCCTTATAGGTCACTCTTTGGTCCACGAAGGGACCCCTTGGCAGCAATGGGCACCCTCCAACAACAGCACAGCCTATCCTCAGTGATCCCACCACCTGCCCTCAGCTACCTTGCAGGGGCCCACCTACCACCTCATTGAGATTTTAAAAAAAAAATGTTTTTAAGTTAAGGTACCTAATTCATTTTGTTCCCAATTAAGTGGCAATTTAGCGTGGCCAATCAACTTATGCTGCACATATTTGTGTGGTGGGTGTGAGACTCATACAGACATGGGAAGAATGTGCAAACTCCACACGGACAGTGACCCGGGACCGGGATCAAACGTGGGTCCTCAGCGCCGTGAGGCAGCAGTGCTAACCACTGCGCCACTGTGCCGCCCCCCCAGGCCGCCTCATTGAGAATAACTCTTGTGTTGCAATCCTAAATCCAAGAAAATACAAGCAAACCTACGTAATCTGTCCTCATAATGTAACCTTCTAAGCTTTGGTATCATTCTGCAGAGTCTCCATGCAAGGCCAATATATCTTTTCTGGAGGTTTGGTGCCCAGAACTGAGAGCCATACTCCAGTTTGGGCGCAGCCAAGTTAAGTAGAACGGAAGCATCATTTTTTCCACTCTTGCTTTCCAAATCCTCTTAGATAAAAGACAATATTCCGTTAGCATTTTGTACTTGCCCTTTTAGTGAGTTGTGTACATTGCTGTGAACATCTGATTTCATAATTCATGTGTTTCAAGAGATTTAACTTTCAGTTGTAGAAATAAAACTTAATAAGATCAGGATTAGAAGGGAGAAAACCGAAACAATGGATAACCCATCTGTGTACTTTAGGTAAGGACAGGAAATCTACAGTTATTTTAATAGGGATTTAGATTATTCAAGTAGTTCCCAGGTAAAAGAAGCTAACAGCAACTCTGGAAATAAGTGAGTTATTTTAGTGGAACCAGGGAGTCCAAAGAGAAGGGTGTTAACTCCCTTAGAAATATAAATTATTCATATGGGTCTCAAAATCAAAAGTTTAGTTTTGAAGCTAATACATGTACATTTGTGTTTGGAACATCCAAGACATGGCACATTGCCATGGAGATGGATTTCAGGGAACTGCTCTTTTGTGTGGGCTTTATCCACCGGTTTAGTTCACAGAGACCAGCAGTTCAGTTTGGGAGGTCGTTGCAGGTTTGGGTCTGTGTAGCTTGTAGCTCACTAGTCGTAGGGGCAAAAGAGATAAGTGTTAGCCAATGGATAAAAGCAAATTACTGCGGATGCTGGAATCTGAAACCAAAAGAGAAAATGCTGGAAACTCTCAGCAGGTCTGGCAGTGTCTGTGCAGAGCAAAAAGAGCTAACATTTCGAGTCCAGGTGACACTTTGTCAAAGCTGGCAGACCTGCTGAGAATTTCAGATTCCAGCCTCCGCAGTAATTTGCTTTTATCCAGTGTTTAACTCACTGCCACTTCTATTCCAGGAATGCCAACCCTGAAGAAGTACTGCTCTTTTCTCTTGACAGGATTTCCGTATGTCCCTCTCCCGTTCACTGCTTTCCAATTCTGAGTGTTGGACAAGGTATTTCCTTCCTCAGTGATTATCTTCATCTCCGACTTATCCCACAGGGATTTCAACTTAAATTTCACCCTGCATGTAACCTCCAGGATTACAGGTACCTCCAGGATATGCAACATTCTTCGAACTGCTGCTCTCGCCGCATCCTGAAAGCCACACTCAGTGCCGTGCACCGCCACATGAAGACACTCGACATCTCTCTCCAGCAGCATTGTCTTACTCTCTCTCAGAGCTGTCCCTGTCCCCAGTTTCATTTCATCCTTCACATCATTCGACGCCTTAACAACAAACTTTTCCTGTTTCTTGCAGATGTTCAGGAAGCAAGCTGCCAACAACTTATCAACACCACTGCGTACCAGTCCCAATCCCTCGTACACCATTTCTTCTAGCCCCAGCCCTTGTCATGTGTTCACCTTTCCCCCCGATCTTCACCTCTCTGAGGTTGAGCATGCTGTTCTCAGCAAAGGACTCAGCTTTGTACCCTTACGTCCACACCTCAATGAATTCCGGGCTCAACATGATCTTGAACTCTTCCTTCATCGCCTTCGTCTCCGTGCCCACTTCTTCCACAGATCCTTTCATGTGCCTCCAGCATCTTGCCTCCAATTGGCCAACCCCGCCGGGACAATTACCTGCCCTCCATTTTTTCATGGAGAACTGTCAATGAGACATTGGCCGTCGTAATTTTTCTTCCCCCTCACCCATTCCAACGTCTCTCCTTCCGAACTTTCCGCTCTTCACTCCAATCCGAATTTGTCATCAAACCTGCTGACAAAGGGGGTGCTGTTGTCGTCTGGCGTACTGACCTCTGCCTTGCAGAAGCTGAGCACCAACTCTCAGATACTTCCTCCTACCTCCCCCTGGACCATGACCAGACCACTGAACATCAAGCCATTATCTCCAACGCCAATAGCGACCTCATTTCCTCCGGATGCCTTCCCCCTACGGCCTCCAACCTCAGTCTCCCAACACCAGACAGCCTGCTTTTACCTACTTCCCAAAATCCACAAAAAGGACTGTCACGGCAAGCCCACTGTGTCAGCATGCTCCTGCCCCACCAAACATTTTCCTCTTATCTTGACTCCATCCTCACTCCTCTGGTCCACTCCCTCCCACCTACACCCGGGATTCCTCTGATGCTCTGCATCAGCTTTAACAAAGGGTCATCTGGACTTGAAACGTTAGCTCTTTTCTCTCCCGACAGATGCTGCCAGACCTACTGAGAGTTCCCAGCATTTTCTCTTTTGGTTAAATGTTAGCCAAGCCTGCATATTAGCAGAGAAAATAACAACTTTTATTGTTTAATGCCCAGGTGAGAACTTGCGCTTAGTCAAAATTAGTAATGGAAAAAACTGGAAGATTTGGTTAGCTTGAAGCTAGGAAAAGAAAGCCACAGTATGATTCTATGATTCTAAAACTCAGTGAAAAAAACAAGTATTTCAGCTTGCAATCAGGCAGAGAGAGAAACACCAGGAACTGTGAAATAAATGTGGGTCTAAAGTCGAGAGCTATTAAAAACCAGGAGTGTTTCTAATTTTCTATTTAAGCTACTTTGCAGGGACTGAGTGAAGCTCAAGCTGAAAAGTCTCAGCCCTTACAAAACAGTTGTGAAAGCATTTGAAGTTAATACCAAGATAGTGGGTCATCTTCCGAGAACCTGATAAGTTAACCAGAAGCTTTCTGGGGAGTCATAGTGGAGAAGGGAGGGTTCAATTGAATATTTAAAGTATATGTAGTTGTGTTTTACTGTGCTTTCCGATATAAAATATAAGTAATTACCTACGACAGTGTTTATTTAGTGAGGTTTGCTTTACTTGATTCTTATATAGTGAGAGAATGGATTTAAAAACTGTATATATTTGGGCGGAATATTGTGATTCTGCAAAGATGGCGGTGTGGTGTGCTTGTATGCATGTGTAAATTATTTAATTAAGCTGGGAAAAGGTTAATGGAGAGCGTTTGTCTCCAAGAGTTATGGGAAATGAGTAGAGGTGCTAAATAAGAATTTGCATTGGAAGATAGGTTGGGACCTGGTTTTAAATTTCAAAGGGAGGAAAAAGCTTTTACATCTTGCAATGCTTTCATAGGTGTATTTGCTCCCAAAGCTGGGAGCAATAGGGATATAAATATAATTCCAAAATATAAAAACCTATGTTTTCTTTGCTGAGAACAATGGAATCAAAGACGAAAGGGGAAACATGAATATGTGAGAGATGTTGAGCCGAGTGCGGAAGGCATCCTGTAAACAGCTCAGGGCTGGGAGAAGTCAAGCTATAAAAGTTGTGGGCTGCAAAACACAGTCTCGTTTCTGAGGTTTTCTTGGATTTCCACAGCAGAGTGGGAGTGACTTTGAGAGATTATGTGGTATGCCTTATTAAAGTGACATCAGCTTTGCCTTGGGCAATATTGCTGGAGTTTTATAGTTAAAAATCTGTACAAGAGTGCTGTCTGGAAGGTATTTATTTGTAATTCTGACCAAGTCGGGAGTCTTTTGGACGGAATGTTTTGTAGGAATAATAGAGTCAGAGCATTTACAGTGCAGGAGGCCATTCGGCCCATCGAGTCTGCACCGACCCTTACAAAAAGCACCCTACTGAAGCCCACGTATCTACCTTTCCCCGTAACCCCCACTTAACATTTTTTTGGATACTAAGGGCAATTTAGCATGGCCAATCCACCTAACCCGCACATCTTTAGACTGTGGGAGGAAACCAGAGCACCCGGAGGAAACCCACAGACAAAGGGAGAACATGCAGACTCCGCACAGGCAGTGACCCAGCCAGGAATCGAACCTGGGACCCTGGAGCTGTGAAGAAACTGTGCTAACCATTGTGCTACTGTGCTTCCCATTAAGGCTCATTATAACGCATAACTTAATCTTGTGTGTTCATAAAGTATGACAGAACTTCTTGCTGCGGAGATCAGTACTTTTTTTCTTGATTTCAAATACAAAAAAGCCAAGTTTTCCTTTGAGATTTGGTTTGCTCAGCAATTAGCATCTGCTGTGGTCACAACAATAGGAAAAAAATATTTGTTTTGAACCATGGGGAGCAAATCCCGCCACGCCGCCCCGACCCCCCGCACACTATTCTCTCACCCCCGGAAACCAGCGGCGCGCGATTCGCACCGGGCCACTCAGAGAACCGGTGAGCGGCGACTCTCCAGCCCGGATGGGCCGAGCGGCCGCTACGACACGACAGGTTCCTGCCGGCGCCGTCCACCCCTGCTCGCTGCCGGCGGGAACTCTGCGGGAACACCGGGTGGGGGGGCTCCTTAACCAGGGTGGCCTCCGATGGGGCCTGGCCCGCGATCGGGGCCCACCGATCGGCGGGCTGGCCTTCTCTTTCCTCTTCCCCCCCCCAGGCCTACCTCCTTCTGCACGCGGCCCCAGAACACCGGCGCCATGTTGGCGAGGGCCCGGCGTGCGTAAGACATTCCCCGCGCATGCGCAGGATGGCGCGGCTCAACTGCGCATGCGCGGGTTGGCGAGGCGCCTATTTGGGGCCGCGAAAGGAGGCTGGAGCGCGTGAACCGCTCCAGTACCGTGCTGGCCCCCTATGGGGGCCAGAATAGGTCGTGCCTGGGCCCTGTTCGCGCCGTCGTGAAACGCGACAGTGTTCATGATGGTACGGGCACTTGGTCAGCGCCGCGGAGAATCGCCCGCATGGAATCTTGCGGCTTCATTTTTTCAGTAAATAACGGGGATTTTGAATTTCTATTTAAACATTAACAGTCTTGATGGAGGTATAACAACATGCTTTTCCACAACTCCACATCTATCACCGTTAAGAAATTCTGATTTGTCCTTTTGGGACCTGAAAGGACTTCAAACATTCCTGTCATCATTGTTTTGCCCACTCAGTCTGTCTATGTTCCTCTCCCATCTACACAACTTACTACGATTCCTAATTTCGTATTGTCTGCAAATCTGGATGTACAACTCTCTGTCTTAGAAACTGGTATATGTTTCTGTGCCCATTTTTCAGACATGAAACACTTGCAAAGCATATCAGTTTAACAGTGAAATCTCCTGGACCCAATTTGTGCAGGCCAAAGTCCTATTGCCAAATTTGTGGGGTCCATTTTTTAGGCATTTCAGGCAGATGTCAAAATACGGGTATTAGATCATTTAAATATGTAAATTAGAGGTGGGCATGTCCAGTGCAGGCTTGAAGATATAAAAACCTTTCAAAGCTACATTTTAAAATGGATACAACAGTTGTTAGATTGCTGGTAACATATCATGTGCCTGGCAATATTGGCTCCAAATAGATCGGAAACTCACACAAATACCTATTTAAGATATGAACAATTACAGCCACTTGTGAAATTCACTAGTTCTTCTAAGGATGAACTGTCAACAGAACAAGGCTATCATATATCAGCTGAGCCACATTTTTACTTCACCCTGGGCCACAGGGACATCGAAACTCAATGTCCTTTTCTGAAAGACATTCACAAGGATAACTTAAATGGAATGGATCATTCAATTTTTAAAAAACCCTGGCTATCTCAAAACTCTCAAATGTGTGGATGGCTATAATCAGCCCAACCCACCACCTTTATTGGAAGGACAACTGAGACTTGTTACAGGTCACATGGTTGACAGCCACCTCTGTGAACTGTTCTTTTTAAAAATAACAGCAGAAGCTACTGCAATCAGAAGCACCACAATGGATACCATCAGAAGCACCATCTAAGCCATCAAACCAGCTGCAAGCCAACTATGCAGTCAAGGTAATATACAACTAAAACTTGCAAGTGGGAGAAGGACTCGTCCCCCAAAAATGTTCGAATTTCACGTTCACCCGAGAGCTGAATACAAGGAACACTGCAGCTTACTGAGAATCCTCTGCTTTTACAAGACTTTCACTCCAGCTAAAGCATCAATGTATCGAAGTAATTTCAGGCCTGCTACAAAGTAGAAGAAAACATTTCCAGATTGAGATTGTGTTTCTTTTCCTTCGTCGGTGTCTAATTTTTGTGCATGTGATGGTGTGTGTGAGGCGACGTGTTAAATCTCCAAGGCAAGTGTCTGTGAATAAATAATTATCTTTATTTTAAATCCACAATAGCATGCTATTGGAAACAATCTAACTTGGGACAAATTCCACAATCATTCCCAATGACAGCAGCATCTACAAGATAAGATGCACTGCAGGAACTCATCAAGGTTCCTGAGGCAGCACCTCCCAAACCCACAAGCATTACCATCCAGAAGGACAAGAGCAGCACCAACGAAACCTGTCTGACCCTCATCAATAACTCCCGGGACACAGTCCTCTACTCTAGTAGCCAAAATTGTAGCAAGCAGTTTGGAACCCACGTTCAGGAGCGATATCGGCCTGTAGGACCCACATTGAAGCGGATCCTTCTCCCTCTTCAGGATGAGCGAGATCGAAGCCCGCGACATCGTCGGGGGGAGGGTTCCTCTCTCCTTAGCCTCGTTAAAGGTTCTTAGCAGGAGTGAGCTCAGCAGCTCCGAGAATTTCTTGTAGAATTCTACAGAGTAGCCGTCTGGTCCCGGGACCTTGCCTGACTGCATACTATCTAGGCCCTTAACTATCTCCTCCAACTCAATCGGGGGCCCCAGTCCCTCCACCCGATCCTCGTCCGAGACGCAAAACCCCCGAGTGTGGAGACCTGGGTTAGTGACATGGCTGGGTTTCTCATCCTGGAGTGAATAAAGTTTGCCTAGAGAGGGTCCTTGCTGGGGTTCTCCCAGTGGTGGCAACTGTTCCTTGACTTTCTAGGAGAGCATTAAAATGTCAGCAGCAGCAATCCGGAGGGGGGGGGGGGTTGGGTGGGAAACTGTTCATTTTATGTATATACTCTTTTTGCATAATGATAACAGCCACCTAGTCTTGTTAAATATTCTTCTTTTACTTTTCTGTTATTGGTTGTGTAAAAATTCTGTTTGAAAAAAGCTTCAATAAAAACAAATTTTTAAAAAATAGCAGCATCAACATCCCGTAAATGAATTTTAAAAAACAAATCTGGAGAGTAAGAAAACACACTAACCTCACACACTAAAACATTTTGATCAAGGACAATAAACACACAAACTCTGTCTGTGGCAGGATCTAATTCTTGTTAATGGACTCATTTCACGAATTGACCATCTAATTGGGACTGCAGAACTTGGGATTTTTCAGTCGTCCTTGTAGTCAAATTTTTCCCCCCAAAAAATGCATTTTGGTGGAGCTAAGAACACCCGTTTGCATATGGGTTCAAACAAAAATAGGCAGATTTTATGAAAATGAATCATTTTGAGTGACTTAGGTTGATGTAAAATCAAATCAATTTGGTTGAACTCTGCAAACTTTATATTATATAAAGTACAAAATTGTTTTCAATCCAATGCTAACCGAATTGCACCAACGTAAATCAGAACACTGAATCAGAAAAGATGGTGGCTTCAATTATTGTACAACTGTCTTATTTTAAGACGATTTTAGTTGTTATCTTAATGCAAATATTCTAAGCTTCAATTTAGAGATTTACTTGGTTTGCCTGAGAAACATCAACACAACACAATTGTGAATGTATTGTCAGTGTTACTCATTCAGATAGAGAGCAGCAATGTGAAAGAAAGTGTATTTGCATCACTTGAAGGTTTACTCCAAGGGGAAGACTTACTAAGGGGATACAGGTCAGAGTAGGGATACAATATTCCAGCCTCAATTCTCTGACCGATATTCCCTGCGAGTGCAGACTTTATTATCTTTTACTAATTTTCAGTTTTTTTACTTAATTGCTAGAACTACCAGAATAGATCTCCAAGAAAGGGAAATACATATTTTAATAAAGCCTTGTAAAATGGCAAATGGAGCAAAGATAAAATGTGTAGGGTCACTGCAGATTAAGTACTGCACCTAATTTACCCATGTTGCATGCTCACTGGGAGTGATTAATGATGTCACTGAAAGCAAATAGGGACAGTGTTTTATTTCCCATTAAAGTTATCCATAAACTCTGGGACATGACAAGCAAGGAATGCATATAAAAACTGCTGTCGAGGAGAGAATTAATAAAATCACAATATATAACAGGGGTAATTAGATTTTCAATGTTATAATCGTGAATCCCAATAGACTGAGAGGATAGCAACAAATATTTTTGTTGGGTGTTTAATAAAAGAAGCAACATCCTGTGATTACTGTAGATTCTAGTTCTCAAATCATTATTTCTCTGTCATTAGAATAATGAAGTATAATTCTAATGATCACTATGGGCAGCACTGTGCTTAGCACTGCTGTCTCACAGTGCCAGGGACCCGGGTTCAATTCCAACTGTCTGTGTAGCCTTGGGTAATTGTCTGTGTGGTGTTTGCACATTCTCAAAGTGCCTGCGTGGGTTTCCTCCAGGTTCTCCGGTTTCCTCCCAGAGTCCAAAGATATGCAGGTTAAGTGGATTGGCTATGCTTAAAGAATTGCCCCGTACAGGTTAGGTGAGGTTACGGGGATAAGGTGGGGGAGTGGGCCTACGTAGGGGGCTCTTTCAGAGAGTCAGTGCAGAACCACTGGGCCGAATGGCCTCCTTCTACACTGTAGGCATCATATGATTATGTTACAAAAGTGTATTAAGGGTTAATAATTTGGCAGAATTTCCATGGGTTTTGCATGTTCGGCATTTTCAGGCAGAATATCTACTGTCAAAGTAGCTGGTATGGATGATGGGTTGCACTCTCAGACGCATGTTTGCCTTGTCTGTGAAGGTAATGATTTAATGGTTTAGAAACTAATGACTCTGCCAGAGGGCCTGGCTGGGCCCCATTGTGTCTGAGGCTGTCATTTATCTATTCTCCATGTCTGTGGTGGCTGGGGAATATGACGAGGGGGTTTTGGGGGGGGGGGGGGGAGGTAATGGGAGAAGAGGAGGAGGGAAACCACAATATTTCATACTGGAAAGATTCCACTCTGGCGATTTCTAAACATAAAGTTCAGTGAAACAGAAGACTGTTGTCAATTTTTCTCAAACTCCAACAATTTGTGGACTAAATCCATACATGCAGCAACAATAATAGTAGTGATGAAACTGACACTTTTCTAACAGCTTTCAGTTTTTATTAATAATACTAAACATCATCCAGAAAAGTAATGTATTTCAAACTGCTGAAAACTTTTATTTTTAAAACTATAAATAATTAACACGGAGGAAAAATCTTAATTGTAGAATATGAATTTAAATCCTTCCCCCCAAAAAAAAAGAATGGCTCAGTTCTTCAAGAAACATTAATAGCATACTGGTCACAAAACTACTGTTATGACAGCAAAAATAAACTTGGCTTGATACACGTTTTACAATGAACAGGCAACAGCATTGATCAGTAGTAGAAGTCATATTTACAATCTTGCAACAGTCTTAAATCTAACCCTCAAACCCTGGAGCTCAAAATACTGCACTAATGTCTGGGGAGAACATTTGTTGCTACTGCTGACTCAGGCATCTCTTTGTTTCTTTTCAAAGCTGTCCAACAATTCCCCGCCACCTCTCCCCCCACGTCTGCTGTTTCTCCATTGGTACAATTGACAGATTCTTTCTTTACCAGTTATTAACGTGACTACAGTTTTCTGAACACCAACCAATATAGCTTTAAATGAAAGTTTTTAAGAGGCTTGCATATATCAAACAATGAGACTTCAATATCAATGCTAAATTACCAGAGTAAAGATCAAAGATTAATATTCTCCATACTACCTGTGAATAAAATATGACAGCATGTCTACTGCTAGTGTACAAAGGTATGAATGATCATTTCCAAACCAGCTGAAACCATACTGCATCAAGATCCTCAAAAGGAAACTAGCCTCAAAAATCTTCTTTAAACTGAGTTTGCCAACAGCACTGTTGCAAACGATATGTTCTTTGTCTCCTACAATTGCCCGAGTTATCCAATTAACAGGATATGGTACTGGGTGCATCGTGTTTCAATGTGGAATAATTTTTTCTAGAATTTATAATATAAACAGAATAAGATTGTCAGGGTATTTACTTTGAGAAAAATTACATTCAACTGAATTGCTATGTAATCTTCAATTTTGTTTGGGGATCCAGGTAGCTAGGAGCTGGGGGGCCCTGCACAAACTTAATTTGACGCGGCTGGTGGAGCAGATGGAGGAGGACTTTAAACGGTGGGGCGTGTTGCCACTCTCGCTAGCGGGCAGGGTACAGTCGATTAAAATGGTGGTCCTCCCAAGGTTTCTTTTTGTATTCCAATGCCTTCCAATTGTGATCACCAAGGCCTTTTTTAAGAGGGTAGGCAGGAGCATTATGGGTTTTGTGTGGGCGAGTAAGACCCAGAGGGTAAGGAGGGGGTTCCTGGAGCGTAGTAGAGATAGATGAGGGCTGGCGTTGCCGAATCTGGGTGGCTACTACTGGGCAGCCAACGTGGCGATGATCCGTAAGTGGGTGATGGAGGGAGAGGGGCGGCATGGAAGAGGTTGGAGATGGGGTCCTGCAAAGGAACGAGCCTGGGAGCGCTGGTGACGGCACCGCTGCCGCTCTCGCCGACAAGGTACACCACGAGCCCGGTGGTGGCGGCAACGCTAAAGATCTGGGGGCAGTGGAGACGGCACAGGGGTGCGGTGGGAGCCTCGGTGTGGTCCCCGATCAGAGATAACCATCGGTTTGTGCCAGGAAGGGTGGACGGGGGGTTTCAGAGCTGGCATCAGGCAGGGATTAGAAGAATGGAGGACCTGTTCACCGATGGGACGTTTGCGAGCTTGGGGGCGCTGGAGGAGAAGTTTGGACTACCCCCGGAAAATGCTTTCAGGTACATGCAAGTGAGGGAGTTTGTGAGGCGGCAGGTGAGGGAATTCCTGCTGCTCCCGGCACAGGGGATTCAAGACGGGGTGATTTTGGGCGCATGGGTCGGAGAGGGCAAGGTGTCGGCGATATACCAGGAGATGAAAGAAGAGGGGGAGGCTTTGGTAGAGGAGCTGAAGGGTAAATGGGAAGAGGAGCTGGGGGAGGAGATGGAGGAGGGTCTGTGGGCTGATGCCCTAAGTAGGGTTAATTCCTCTTCCTTGTGTGCCAGGCTTAGCCTGATACAATTTAAGGTTGTTCACAGAGCGCATATGACGGTGGCGAGTTCTTTGGGGTGGAGGACAGAGGTGGGAGGTGCTCAGGAAGCCCGGCGAACCATGCCCATATGTTTTGGTCGTGCCCACCACTGGATGGGTTCTGGAGGGGAGTTGTGACCAGCTTGGCTTGACCCGGACCTTCACCACCTTCGAGATCACTCCCGCCACCCCTCTCCAATGCCGGACACGACCAAAACATAGGTGTGTGGTTCGCCGGGCTTCCCCCACACCTCCCGCATTTGTCTTCCACTCCGAAGAATCTGCTCAACCTCGCTCCCGTTATGTGTGCTCTATGTAGCACCTTAAATTGGACCAGGCTAAGCCTGGCACACGAGGAAGAGGAATTTACCCTACTTAGGGCATCAGCCCACAAACCCTCCTCAATCTCCTCTCCGAGCTCTTCTTCCCATTTTCCCTTCAGTTCTTCTACCAGCTACTCCCCCTCTTCTCTCATCTCCCGGTATATTTCAGACACTTTGCCCTCCCCGACCCACACCCCCGAAAGCACCCTGTCCTGGATCCCTTGTGTCGGGAGCAGCGTAAATTCCTTCACCTGTTGTCTCGTGGACGCTCTCACCTGCATATACCTAAAGATATTCCCCGGGGGCAGCTCATACTTTTCCTCTAGCGCTCCCAAGCTCGCAAACGTCCCATCTATAAATAAGTCTCCCACTCTCCTAATTCCTGCCCGGTGCCAGCCCTGGAACCCTCCATCCAACCTCCATGGGGCAAACCCATGGTTGTTCCTGATCGGGGACCACACCGAGGCTCCCAACACACCCCTCTGTCGCCTCCATTGCCCCCAGATACTTAATGTTGCCGCCGCCACTGGGTTCGTGGTAAACCTTTTCAGGGAGAGTGGTAGTGGCGCCGTCACCAGCGCTTTTAAGCTCGTTCCTTTGCAGGACGCCATCTCCAGCCTTTTCCACGCCGCCCCCTCTCCCTCTATCATCCACTTACGGATCATAGCCACGTTGGCGGCCCAGTAGTAGTCGCCCAAATTCGGCAACGCCAGTCCCCCTCTGTCCCTGCTACGTTGCAGGAACCCCCTCCTTACCCTCGGGGCCTTCCCTGCCCACACGAAGCTCATGATGCTCCTATCTATTTTTTTGAAAAAGGCCTTAGTGATCAATATAGGGAGACATTGAAACACAAATAGGAACCTCGGGAGGACCATCATCTTAATCGCCTGCACTCTGCCCGCCAGTGACAGCGGCTGCATATCCCACCTTTTGCAATCCTCTTCCATTTGCTCCACCAGCCGAGTCAAATTGAGTCTGTGTAAGGTTCCCCAGCTCCTGGCTATCTGAATCCCCAGGTATCGGAAGTTTCTTTCCACGCTCCTTAGCGGTAGGCCATCTATCCCTCTACTCTGGTCCCAGGGTGTGTCACAAAAAGCTCACTCTTCCCCATGTTAAGCCTATATCCCGAGAAATCTCCAAACTCCCTCAATATCTGCATGACCTCCATCATCCCCCCCACTGGATCTGCCACATATAGCAGTAGGTCATCTGTGTAGAGTGACACTCGGTGTTCCTCTCCCCCTCTAACCACCCCTCTCCATTTCCTGGAGTCTCTCAGCGCTATGGCCAGTGGTTCAATTGCCAGCGCGAACAGTAATGGGGACAGCGGGCATCCCTGTCTTGTTCCCCTATGTAGTCGAAAATACTCCGACCTTTGCCGATTTGTGACTACACTTGCCATTGGGGCCCCATAGAGGAGTTTAACCCAGCTGACAAACCCCTCCCCGAACCCGAACCTCCTCAGCACCTCCCATAGATACTCCCACTCCACCCTATCAAATGCCTTCTCTGCATCCATTGCCGCCACTATCTCTGCCTCCCCCTCTACTGGGGGCATCATTATCACCCCTAATAGCCGTCGCACGTTGACAATAAATTGTCTCCCCTTTACGAAACCTGTCTGATCTTCGTGCACCACCCCCGGGACACAATCCTCTATCCTCATTGCCAGCACTTTTGCCAGCAACTTGGCGTCCACATTTAGGAGTGAGATAGGCCTATAAGACCCGCATTGCAGCGGGTCTTTATCTCGCTTCAGGATTAGTGATATCGTCACCTCCGACATTGTCGGGGGTAGGGTCCCCCCTTCTCTGGCCTCGTTCAAGGTTCTTACCAGCAGCGGGGCCAACAAGTCCACGTATTTCCTGTAAAATTCCACCGGGAATCCGTCAGGTCCCGGGGCCTTCCCTGCCTGCATGTTCCCCAGCCCTTTTGTCACCTCGTCCACCCCAATTGGCGCCCCCAGGCCTGCCACCTCCTGCTCCTCCACCCTCAGGAACCTTAGTTGGTCCAGAAACTGCTGCATCCCCTCTTTTTCCTCCGGGGGTTGGGACTTATATAACCTCGCGTAAAAGGTCTTGAACACCTCATTTACCTTCCCTGCTCTCCGCACCGTGGTTCCCGTTTCATCCCTAACTCCCCTTATTTCCCTCGCCGCTGTCCTCTTTCAAAGCTGGTGGGCCAACAGCCGACTCGCCTTTTCCCCATATTCATATCTCATCCCCTGTGCCTTCCTCCACTGTACCTCTGCCCTCCCTGTGGTCAGCATGTTGAATTCCGTCTGGAGTCGTCGCCTCTCCCTGTATAGTCCTTCGTCTGGGACCTCCGCATATTTTTTATCAACACTCAAAATCTCCCCCAATAATCTTTCCCTTTCTTTGGTCTCTGTTTTCCCCTTGTGAGCCCTGATGGAGATCAACTCCCCCCTGACCACCGTTTTCGGCGTTTCCCATACTACCCCCACTCGGACCTCCCCATCATCATTGGCCTCCAGGTACCTTTCGATACATCCCCGCATTCTTCCGCAGACTCCCTCATCCGCCAATAATCCCACATCCAGTCGCCAGAGTGGACGCTGCTCCCTCTCCTCTCCTAGTTCCAGATCCACCCAATGTGGGGCATGGTCTGAAACAGCTATGGCCGAGTACTCCGTTCCTTCCACCCTCAAAATCAGTGATCTTTCCCAAAACGAAGAAATCTATCCGGGAGTATACCTTATGGACGTGGGAGAAAAAGGAGAACTCTTTGGCCAGCGGCCTAGCAAATCTCCACGGATCTACTCCCCCCATTTGGTCCATAAACCCCGTAAGCACCTTGGCCGCTGCCGGCCTTCTTCCGGTCCTGGATCTAGATCTATCTAACCCTGGGTCTAGCACGGTGTTGAAGGTCCCCCCATTACCAGGTTTCCTACCTCCAGGTCCGGGATGCGTCCCAGCATTCGCTTCATAAATCCCGCATCGTCCCAGTTCGGGGCATATACGCTGACCAGCACGACCTCCATACCCTGCAGTCTGCCACTCACCATCACATTCATAGATTATCATAGAATTTACAGTGCAGAAGGAGGCCATTCGGCCCATCGAGTCTGCACCGGCTCTTGGAAAAAGCACCCTACCCAAGGTCAACACCTCCACCCTATCCCCATACCCAGTAATCCCACCCAACACGAAGGGCAATTTTGGACACTAAGGGCAATTTATCATGGCCAATCCACCTAACCTGCACATCTTTGGACTGTGGGAGGAAACCGGAGCACCCGGAGGAAACCCACGCGCACACGGGGAGGATGTGCAGACTCCACACAGACAGTGACCCAAGCAGGAATCGAACCTGGGACCCTGGAGCTGTGAAGCAATTGTGCTAACCACCATGCTACCGTGCTGCCCCCGCAGTCCGCTACAATGTTCCTAGCCTCGAACGACACCCGTTTCCCCACCAATATGGCCACCCCTCTATTCTTTGCATCCGGCCCGGAGTGGAACACCTGTCCCACCCATCCTTTCCTTAACCTAACCTGGTCCGCCACCTTCAGATGCGTCTCTTGAAGCATGGCCACGTCTGCCTTCAGCCCCTTTTAAGTGCGCGAACACTCGGGCCCTCTGAATCGGCCCATTTAGGCCTCTCACGTTCCACGTCATCAGCCGGGAGCCCCCCCCCTCCCCTGTCGACTAGCCATCACCCTCTCTGGGCCAGTCCCACATCCCGGTTCCGCGCACCCACCCGTCCCTCAGGCGGCGCATTCCCGCCTCGACCAACCTTTTCTCTTACCAGCTCCCCTTCGATCTACGCAGCAGCAACCCAGTTGTTCCCCCCCCCCCCCCCCCCCACCCCGCTAGATCCCCATCTAGCATGGTTACTCCCCCCATATTGCTTCCGAAAGTCAGCTGACTTCAACTGACCCCGGCTTCTCCCGCTCTCTCCTTGACCCCCCCCGTGTGAGGAACTCCCATCCTCCTTGTGCCTATCTTCCCACCATCATGTCTCTGGCACGGGAAAAGAAAAAGAAACCCCGCGCTTTCTAGTGCCATCCCGCCCCCCATGGCGCAGCTCCCCCCTACCGCCCCGCCTCCATTCCCCGTCCCCCGCCTGTGTCTCTTCTTCCCCCCCCACCGCCGCCCACATTTCTCAGTGTCCCCCCCCTCTCCAATTTACACCTCTATACATCAGCATTTTCGTTTCCCCTCCAACATCAGTCCCTCAGTTCTGGTCCAGTTTCTCTCTTTGAATGAAGGTCCATGCTTCTTTCGACATTTCAAAATAGTAATGTCTGTCCTGGTGCGTGATCCACAATCGCGCCAGCTGCAACATCCTGAACTTCACTTTCTTCTTATGCAGCACCTCCTTGGCTCTATTGAAACTCGCCCTCCTTCTCGCCACCTCCGCACTCCAATCCTGATACACTCGTATCACCGCATTCTCCCATCTGCTACTTCGTACCTTCTTGGCCCATCTCAGAACAACCTCTCTATCATTGAAGCGGTGAAATCGCACGATCATCGCCCTAGGTGGTTCTCCAGCCTTTGGTCTCCTCGCAGGGACCCGGTGGGCCCCTTCCACTTCCAAGGGGCCCGAGGGGGCCTCAGCTCCCATTAGCGAGCAATGCATCGTGCTCACGTAAGCCCCGCCGTCAGCGCCTTCCACTCCCTCGGGGAGACCCAGGATCCGGAGGTTCTTTCTCCTTGATCTGTTTTCCAGGACTTCAATCCTTTCGGTGCACTTCTTATGGAGCGCCTCGTGCGTCTGCATTTTGACCGCTAGGCCCAGGATCTCGTCCTCGTTGTCAGTTACCTTCTGCTCCACCACACGGAGCTCTATCTCCTGGGCCTTGTGTCTGTTTAAGCCCCTCGATTGCCTGTAGCATCAGGGCCAGCACCTCCTTCTTAAGCAGCTCCACACACCGTCTTAAAAATTCGTCCTGGTCCGGTCCCCATGTCGCCTGGGCTCCCTCCGACGCCATCTTGCTCCTTTCTTTCTTCTGCCGTTGTCCTCGAGGATTCTCCGAGATCTGGCCGCCGCCGATATTTTTCTTTTCCGGTGGGGGGGGGACTCACCCCACACCAGGTTTTGTCACGAAAGAATTCCCCGTTGGGGCACTTAAAAGAGCCCGAAGGTCCGTTTGAGCTGGAGCCGCCGAAACGTGCGGCTTAGCTGGTCATCGCCGCAACTCGAAAAGGTCTTTTTCTTAATTGTTATTTGGTTCTATAAATGAAAGATCAGGGGCGGGATTCTCCCATCCCGCGGCAGAGCGTCCACGCCGTCGTGTTTTACGACGGCGTGAACGGGCCGCTGCCAGGAGTAATGCGCAGTGGCCTCCTTCAATGCGCCAGCCCTGACGCAACGTGGTGCAGGAGTACAGGGGACGGCGCATAGGAAAAGAGGCCGGGGGACAGAGAGGCCGGCCTGCTGATCGGTGGGCCCCGATCGCAGGCCAGGCCACATCGGAGGCTCCCCCTGGGTTCGGAGCCCCCCTCACCCCCACAGGCCGCCACACGACCCTTGCACGCAGAGTTCCCGTCAGCTGCGAGCAGGTGTGGAAGGCGCCGGCGGGAGTCAGCATTTTAACTATGGACGTTCGGCCCATTCCGGGCCGAGAATCAGCGGGCTGGCCACGTAGAGCGACCAGCGCTGCGCCAACCACGCCGCGCCGATTCTCCGCTCTGCGTCCCAGTCGGAGGGGGGGCCGTGGCCTGGTCGCAGCCCCGGGCTGAGAGAATCCCATCCCAGAAGTAGACTAGTTAAATAACATTTTTATTAGAATTTTCACTTAAAGAAAATCCTGAGAACCAAGATTATGGGATTATATTTAAGGCATCAATATTCATACAAAGCTATCAGGCTACGATTAAAGGTAAAAAGTTGCTATGGAGCAGAAAATAAGCAGAAACCGGTTACATTGATTCCTTGCACATTTTCTGGCCGTCCAATTTTTCACCACTACTTCTACCAGATGCTGAAAGTACTTGACCAATGACTAATATTTTTTACGTTGTGTTTCTGCATTGTCCCTCAACTGTTCTGTACATAACTCATACTAACATCCAACACACATCATTGGAGAGCATTATGCAAAATTCTTCTTTCATTTTAAAGTAAAATTGTTGCAGGAGCAATGCAGAAGTATTGTACTGTGGTGTTCTTTTAAGCAGTAAAAAGGTATGCGAACACCAAAACAGCAGAAATGTGTCAGGGTTAGGGACGAGTCCACTAGATAGAAATTCTACAGCACCACACATTGGCTGGCAAAAGGAGCAATATTCTCATCTGTTTTATCGTTTTTTTTAAATTTAGAGTACCCAATTCTTTTTTTTTCAATTAAAGGGCAATTTAGCATGGCCAATCCACCTATCCTGCACATCTTTTAGGTTGTGGAAGCGAAACCCACACAAACACATGTGCAAACTCCACATGGACAGTGACCCAGAGCCGGAATCGAACCTGGGATGTCGACGTAGTGAGGCAACAGTGTTAGCCACTGCGTTGCCGTGCTGCCCATCTCATCTATCTTATCTATCCATATAGCAGACTGTTGTTTCAATATAATAAATTGTCCTTCCACTAGAATTTTCATGGCGCATAGATTTCTTTGCATTGCTTTTCAACTTTCGTTTTGGGGTCCTTACTTGCACAAAGAGCCAAGAATCTCGGGTGTAAGCCTGGACCATTAGCATACACTAAAATAGCCTTCCAGTCAGTCTGTATCTTGAATTTTTTTTTAATTTGTTAATTCACAGCATTTATGGCCCATCCCCAACTGCCCATGAAAGTGGTGCATATTGACTTCCGGTTGCGGCTATGCGGAGCTAAGTCGCGCATTCGGCAGCTCCCGCAAAAACGGACTTTTGGGCTCTTTTCAGGGCCCCCAACGGCACTTTTTCGACGTTTCCCAGTGTGGGAAGGAGTTAATAACAGCTCCCCGTCAGTATATGGCTTTAACTAGGAGCGGGGCAACAAAAAAGGTGGTGGTGGACCCGAAGAAGGGAGGGAGAAGAAGGACAAAATGGCGGCGGGCGGAGACCAGGCAGCGTGGCGGCAGTGGGCGGAGGAGCAACAGGAGGGTATCCAGCACTGCCTCAGAGAGATTAAAACGGACCTGCTAGAGCCGATGAAGGCTTCTATTGATAAGCTGCTGGAGACACAGACGGCCCAGGGGGGTGGCGATCAGAGAGGCTCGACAAAAGATCTCTGACAATGAGGACGAGATCTTAGGCCTGGCGGTAAAGGTGGAGGCGCACGATTCGCTCCACAAGAAATGGCAGGAGCGGTTCGAGGAGGTGGAGAATCGGTCGAGGCGGAAGAATCTGCGGATTCTGGGCCTCCCGGAGGGGCTGGAGGAGCCGGACATGGGGGCCTATGTGGTCACCATGTTGAACTTGCTGATGGGAGCGGGCTCCTTCCAGGGGCCCCTGGAGCTGGAAGGGGCCTATAGAGTGTTGGCGAGGAGGCCCAAGGCTAACGAGCCTCCGCGGGCAGTGCTGGTGCGGTTCCATCGGTTCGTCGATCGGGAGTGTGTGCTCAGGTGGGCCAAGAAGGAGAGGAGCAGCAGGTGGGAGAACGCAGAGGTTTGAATATACCAGGACTGGAGTGCGGAGGTGGCGAAGAGGAGGGCCGGGTACAATCAAGCGAAGGCGGTGCTGCACAGGAAGGGGGTGAAGTTTGGCATGTTGCAGCCGGCGCGATTGTGGGTTACCTACAAGGACCGGCACCATTATTTTGAGTCTCCGGAGGAGGCGTGGGCCTTTGTTCTGGCCGAGAAGCTGGACACAGACTGAGGGTCGGGCATGGGCGATTGGGGGCTGCGGTGGATATGTTATGCCTATTTTTTGTTCGGGAGGGGGGGGGGGGGCCTTTGCATTGTTTTGGGTTTCTTTTTCTCTGTGTTTTTCTCTTTTGGGTTGGGGAGGGTGGATGGGGCGGGTTGGGCACTGTTTTGGTTGGTGGTGGGGCCTGGTAGGTGGAGAGCGCGGGCTTTTTTCCTGCGCTGAAGACTGGGGGGGGGGGCGGCCAGGGAAGTGAGGATTGTTTCCCACACTTAGAACGCAGGGCGGAGGGGGAGAGCCTGTGGATGGGGAGCGGGAGAGGAGGGTGTGCCACATAATGGGAGGAGTCGAAGGGGAGGCGGGAGTGGCCGGGGTCAGCAGGAGTCAGCTGACTTGCGGAAGTGCAATGGGGGGGGGGGAAGAGAGTAAAGCAGCTAGGATGGGTCCTAGCCGGGGCAGGGTGGGGGGGGGAATCGAGTTGCTGCTGCTAAGATCAAGGAGGAGCTGGAGCGAGTGGGGGGGGGGGGGGGGTCGATCGAGACGGGGGTATGCCGCTGTGGGGAACGGGCCGGGTGTGGGGTGCGGGCGCGTGGCTGGCCGAGGAGGGGTCATGGCTAGTCGGCGGGGGAGGGGGGCGGGTAGGCCCCTGATCCGGCTGACAACCTGGAATGTAAGGGGACTGAATGGGCCGGTTAAGCGGGCCCGCGTGTTCGCGCACCTGAAGGGGCTCAAGGCGGATGCGGTTATGCTCCAGGAGACACACCTGAAGGTGGCAGACCAGGTAAGACTGAGGAAAAGTTGGGTAAGCCAGGTGTTTCACTCGGGGCTAGATGCCAAAAATCAAGGGGTGGCGATCTTGATGGGAAAGGTGTCATTCGAGGCGTCGAGCATTGTGGCAGATAATGGCAGTAGGTACATAATGGTAAGTGGCAAGTTGCAGGGAGAGAGGGTGGTAGTGGTCAATGTGTATGCTCAGAACTGGGACGATGCGGGTTTTATGCGGCGTATGTTGGGTCGGATCCCAGACTTGGAAGTGGGGGGCCTGATAATGGAGGGAGGGGGGGGGGGGGGGGGGAGAGACTTTAACACGGTGTTGGATCCGGCTCTGGATCGCTCCAGGTCTAGGATGGGTAGGAAGCCGGCGGCGGCTAGAGCGCTGAGGGGATTTATGGACCAAATGGGAGGGGTGGACCCTTGGAGAAATGCAAGGGAATTATCATTCTTCTCACATGTCCATAAGGCTTATTCTCGAATCGACTTTTTCATTTTGAGTAGGGCGCTGATAGCGAGAGTAGAGGATACCGAGTATTCGGCAATTGCCATTTCGGACCACGCCCCGCATTGGGTGGACTTGGAGATGGGGGAGGAGAGGGACCAGCGCCCGCTGTGGTGCTTGGAGGTGGGGCTGTTGGCGGACGAGGAGGTGAGCGAGCAGGTCCGAGGAAGTATAGAGAGGTACTTGGAGACCAACGACAACGGGGAGGTCAGAGTGGGGATGGTATGGGAGGCACTGAAGGCGGTGGTGAGGGGAGAGCTGATCTCCATTAGGGCCCACAAGGAGAGAAGGGAGCAGGGGAAGAGGGAGAGGCTGGTGGGGGAGATGGTGAGGGTAGAGGAGCATAGGGTGTCACTTTATGCGGACGACCTGCTGCTGTATGTGGCGGACCCGGTGGGAGGAATGCCGTAGGTAATGAGGATTCTTAGGGAATTCGGGGACTTTTCGGGGTACAAGCGCAACATGGGGAAGAGCGAGCTGTTCGTAGTTCATCCAGGGGACCAGGAGAGGGGGATTGGCGAGCTCCCACTAAAAAAGGCGGAGAGGAGCTTCAGGTATTTGGGGGTCCAGGTGGCCAGGAGCTGGGGGGGCCCAGCATAGGCTATATTTTACAAGGCTGGTGGAGCAAATGAAGGAGGAGTTCAAGAGGTGGGACGCGTTGCCGCTGTCCTTGGCGGGTAGGGTGCAGTCAATCAAAATAACGGTGCTCCCAAGGTTTTTGTTCCTGTTCCAGTGCCTCCCCGTGTTTATCCCAAAGGCTTTTTTCAGGCGGGTTAACAGGAGTATAATGGGGTTTGTGTGGGCGCGAGGGACTCAGAGGGTGAGAAGGGTGTTCCTGGAGCAGAGTAGAGATAGTGGGGGGGCTGGTGCTGCCCAACCTCTGTGGGTACTACTGGGCCGCCAATGCGACGATGGTGCGCAAATGGGTGATGGAGGGGGAGGGGGTTGCATGGAAGAGGCTGGAGACGGCGTCCTGTGTCGGTACGAGTCCATGGGTGCTGGCAGCGGCGTCGCTGCCGCTCCCTCCAAGGAGGTATATCACGAGCCCGGTGGTGGTGGTGGCCCTCAAGCTTTGGAGGCAGTGGAGGTGGCACGGGGGGGGGGGGGGGGGGGGGAGTTGGGGCCTCGGCCTGGACCCCATTACGGGGGAACCACCGGTTCGCCCCAGGAAGAACAGGTGGAGGGTTTTCGGGGTGGCACAGGGCAGGGATACTAAAGTTGGGGGAACCTGTTTGTGGACGGGAAGTTCGCGAGCTTGGGTGAGCTGGAGGAGAAGTACGGGCTCCCACCGGGGAACACCTTCAGGTACTTACAGGTAAGGGCGTTTGCCAGACGGCAGGTGGTGGAATTTCCACGGCTACTGCCACACACAGTACAGGACAGGGTGCTCTCGGTGGGGTGGGTGGGAGTGGGGAAGATCTCGTAAACATACCAGGTGATGCAGGAGGAGGAGGAGGAGGAGGCCTCGGTGGTGGAGTTGAAAGGTAAGTGGGAGGAGGAGTTGGGAGAGGAGATCGAAGAGGGGACGCGGGCAGATGCCCTAGGGAGGGTGAACTCTTCCTCTTCGTGCGCCGAGGCTCAGCCTCATATAGTTTAAGGTGCTGCACAGGGCACACATGACCGGGACAAGGATGAGCCGGTTCTTTGGGGGTGAGGACAGGTGTGTTTTCACACCCATATGTCCCCAGCACTGGAGAAATTTTGGGAGGGCGTAGCGAGGACTATGTCGAAGGTGGTAGGATCCAGGGTCAAACCGGGCTGGGGGCTTGCAATATTTGGGGTGGCAGAGGAGCCGGGAGTGCAGGAGGTGAAAGAGGCTAGAATTCTGGCCTTTGCGTCCCTGGTAGCCCGGCGAAGGATTCTTCTTCAGTGGAAAGATGCGAGGCCCCCAAGCGTGGAATCCTGGATCAGCGATATGGCAGGGTTCATTAAATTAGAGAGGGTGCAATTCGCCTTGAGAGGGTGGGGGGGGGGGGGGGGGGGTTACTTTATTTTTGTTTATGTTATTTACTCTGGAGGGTCTGAGGGGGTGTTGTGTTAAGTCGGGGTGGTAATGTTAATTTATTATTTATGTACGGGGGGGGGGGTTGCTTTTTTAGATTGTGTTTTGTACTTAACCCTGTTGGGTTCTTTTTTCTTTCTCATTTTGTTATTGATATTTTATGAAAACCTTTAAGAAAAATTGTTTTTTTAAATAAAGAAAGTGGTGCATTTTTCAACTGCTGCAGTAACTGTGGTGTAGTTACACCCACAGTGCTGTTCAGAAGGGAGTTCCAGAATTTTGACCCAGTGACAGTGAACAACGGCAATATAGTTCCAATTCAGGATGGTGTTTGGTTTGGAGGGGAATTTACAGGGGGTGATCTTCCCATACATCTGCTGACCTTGACTTTCTAGGTGGCAGAGGTTACAGTTGGGAAAGTGTTGTCGAAAAGGCCTTGGTGAGTTGCTGCAGTGCATCTTCTAGATGGTCCACATTGCTGCCAATTTGCATCGGTGGTGGAGGGAGGGAATATTTATGGTGGTGAATGAATTACCAATCAAATGGGTTCCTTTGTCCTGGACAGTGTCCTGCTCGTTGAATGTTGTTGGAGCTGCACTCATCCAGGCAAGTGGACTGTATTCCATCACACTTCTGGCTTTTGCCTTGTAGATGGATTTGGGGGAGCCAGTAGGCGTTTGCGTGCCACATAATTCCCACTCTTTGATCTGCTGTTTTAGCCATCTTATTTATATGACTAGTTCAGTTCAGTTTCTAGTCAATGGTAACCCCAAGGATGTTGATTGTGGTGGAATCAACAATGGTCATGCCATTGATTATCATGGGGAGATTCTGTTATTGGAGATAGTCATTGGCTGGCACTTGTGGGGCACAAATGTAACTTGCCTGGCACTTGTGTGGTACATATGTCAATGGAATTACATCAGTAATGGTCACCATAACACTCATCATTGATTGTTGTAAAAATCCATCTGGTTCACTAATGGGTTCAGGGAAGGAAATCTATCATCTTTTCCAGGTCTGGCCTACATGTAACTGCAGACCCACAATAATGTGGTGGACTCTTAAATGGCCTCTGCAATACACTAGCAAGCCATTCAGTTCAAGGGTAATTAGGGATGGACAACATTGATGCTGGCTTTGCCAGTGACAGCCACATCCCAAAGAATTTTTTTAAAGCCATCCCAGATGAGGCATCAGGCATTTGATGGCACAGGAACACCAATATATCTAATAATTTGTGCATTTAGTTGGAAGAGACCAGTTGGTTCACAAATGTACTTCAAGAGAACCTGCCACTGTTACTTTGTCTAGTCTATATGTGGCTCAAGTACTATTTTATGTGTTTGACTCTCAATGATCAATAAATAGCAATAAAGTCCTGAAAGACGTGCTTGTTAGGTGAATTGGAAATTCTGAAATCTCCCTCAGTGTACCCGCAGAGGCGGAGTAGTGTGGTGACTAGGGGATTTTAACTTCATTGCAGTGTAATGCAAGCCTATTTGTGACACTAATAAAGATTATTAAATACACTTTGAGTGTCACCCACATCCCAGAATAAACAAAAAGGTTTACAATTCCGCAAAAGTCAGATCAGATGAAATATTGTAACGTGCCCTCAAACAACAACATTTTCCATCAACCTTGATGTATTAGAAACTGATGACTGACTGCATGAAGTTGATGAACTAGAACTGAAGACATTTGAGCAACAGATTCAGCAAATAAAATAAAAAAAAGGCAAGAGCAGAAACTACAGTAATAACAAGCAGCTGTAATTCAGTCAATGCAAGGGGATTTCATGTGTTAAACATGCATTAAGCCCTACGGTCTTCTATTATTTTTTGGAGCAATACATAAACATCTTTGACAGCTAAGAACAACACTTCTGTTCTGACATTTCATAAGTGAAGGACTGCCTGTCCACCTCTTTAAAATTGTTAGAAGAATAAACCAGTCCAGGTTAGCCTTTCTAAACAATTTTGCAATGCAGAAATTTATAATCATTTGTTAGGAGTTCAAAAGTAAGAAGCATTACAAGTCAATGCACAGTAATTTAATGTTGTGATACTGCCACTTTTGTGTCAATAGGGAGCCATTTCTGGTACACTGGACCTTCTGGGAACATTTTAAACTTAGTACGGAACTTTATAAATTTTTTTTAAAAGCAATGCCATTGACATTAAAAATGTGATGCATGGGGAAATCAACTTCTGTAGATATGTGTGAGCCAATAAGTTTAATGAGAGATTCATTTCAGTCTGCTAGCTACATACTGTACTATACCAGCTTCTGGTTGCTAGTACAATGCATCCTCATTCCTCCTTCTTTAAAGAGAACAAACAATCGCAGTTTTAAAAAAAGGCAAGAGTTGCTTTTCTGAAAAAAAGTTAAATTACAGCTCTGGTTTGCTTCTCCAATGGATCACTACAATTATCCTCAGATTAGGAAGAAAAAAAAAAAACTGCCTGAGCTTCCCCTCTTCATCATTACCCTCTGACCGCTACTGATAGTCCACAGGTGGATATTGGATGAAGACTGGATCAGGCTTGGCTATTATCTGCAAACACTGTCAAAGTTTCTAAATGAAGAATGAAAGGCAGGATATGGCAAGTAAGCTAGCATCTGTGCAACAGCACCATCGGAAAGAGTAAACACTTTCACGAGAAAAAGGCAAGAGAAAACTATTGAAAAACAAGATAGGTTTGGGCTTACATGTTTTTAAACCTTCAAGTAATGCAGAATGGTCATGATGAGACAACACCAGTAGCAATTGGCTGCTAGTGCATTAATATTCTGAGACATTAATTAAAAACCTACCCCAGTTTTATCACATAGACGAAGGGTGTTGAATGATCCAACAGCAAATAGCTGCCCATCAGGTGCCCAAGCCACAGATGTTATAGGATAGTCATGTGCCTGGGCGCTATACAACAGACGTCCATAACTGTCCCATACCTAAACATACACACAAAAAATTATTTTTTAAATGTTTCAGTAAATAAGGCAAATAATTTAGTTTTTTTAAATATAATTTGACAGGAATGGTTCAACTTCAGCAATATTCACCCCATGATTCACATACTGGGTGAAATTCTATTGCCCTTCCCTGAGGGCATGTTTGAATGCAGGAGCGCATTAGATCAGGTGGCGGGGCAGGTGAGGGACACTATCACTACCCCACCGCTGCCCGACCAAGTCCAGGGCAGGAAACGTCATGATAGCCTTCCCACCCCACTGCCAATTGAGGCCCTTGGGTGGACACTTAATGCCCATTTCAGGGCCTCATCCTTCCACCATTAACATTCAATCAGCAGCAGGCAGATAGGATGAAAAGTAAATGAGCTCTCAAGCGGGGATTCCTTTTTCAAAGGCATTCAGCGACTGATTGAGGGACCTGGCATTGGGAAGGAGGGTCCACTGAGAACCACTGCCCCTTCTTCCGACCCCCCCGACCCTACCCCCAGCCAGCGACCACTCCCTGCGACCATCATTCTGGCATAATTTAGCTTTGCCTGGAGTTGCTCGCTGACCCTTTGCCTCTGATGGTGTATTAACAGCAGTTTCCAAAATTCTCATTGGCGTTGCCTGCAATGCACAGGTGGCCTCAGCTTGCGAAGTGGTCTGGATCTTCAACACTGGTCCTTGATCTTGGGGAAAGGCCTGCCGCTGTCCACTAAAGTGCCTAATTCAGCAGGTCTTTCTGAAAGGAAGTGATGCAGTGGCTCTCCAGCTGACAGACAAAACCCCCAACACCTGCATTAAATACTGCCCATTGAGTGAGCAAGATTGAAGCGCATTGTGCACGAGTAGACAGCAGGACTACGATTTATCTCTTCAACACCAACATTTGCCATGACAAAATAACAATCACTAAGTAAAAATCACTTCCTCCCCCCCCCCCCCCCTTTAAAAAACAATAGAACCTTACTTCTGGCATAAGACTCAGGCTTTCATAGTCCCATTTTCTAGACTTTTTTTTCCTATCTTTCTTACATAAATAAAATTTACACCATAGAAGGAGGCTACTTGTCAAAGTCTGTGATTGATTTTCAATTAGTATATCTACTTTAAATTCAGTTCCTTGCCCATTCTCCATTAATTTCACCTCTCAGTCAGAGATTTTCCGGCAGGCACGTGTCAGGTTGAGCCGGAATCTGGAAGTACACTGTCTGAATCCAGTTGTGTGCCTGCTTACATAATACTACTCTTCCTGCCTCTTAGGCATTAAACTATGGACTGTTTCATGTCATCTCCACCAGCAATGGTAGAAATTGGCAAGGCGGCTTTCAACAGATCATATGTCCTGACAGATCTCCCCCACACCTATATAAACATAATTCCCATTCTGATAATTTCACTGCATCAATTTATAGAAAGTAACAATTGTACCTTTCATGATCTCAGGATATGTCAAAGTGCTTTAAGCCAGTGAAGTATCTTTGAAGTACAGTCAATATCTGTACAGCAAGCTCCCACAAATAGTAATGCGAAAATGACCAATGAATTTGTTTTAATTATTATGATTGAGGAATAAATATTGGCCAGGTCACCTCCCCTGGGTTAACTTACAAGGCAAACAGGATAATTCCCTTGAAATAGAGTCATGGGATCCTTTATGTCTACCCGAGAGAGCATATAGGGCCTTGGTTTAAAGTCTCAGGAAAGACTGTACCTCTGATAATGCAGCAGTCCTTCAGATTTGCAATGGAGTGTCAGCCTATATCTTTGTGCTCAAGACTCCAGGAGTGGAATTTGACCTACAATGTTTGACTCCGAGGCAAGAATGTTGACACTGGCTGACACACACTGCTCAAACCATGACTTTGTTCTTGGTTTGTCTGCTTCTTTTCAGGCTTCTCTCTTATAACCCTTCCCCTCCATTAACCATGTTAACCTTTATTTTGCTCCTCTCAGGTACCTCAGCTATCTCGATTCCTATCCCAACCTGTCACTTTTCTGCTTTTACTTCTGTTCCGCATTCTCAATTTGGCTCATGAAAGTATATGTCCCTCCTACCTTATGAGCTGCAACCCCAACTGCACCATGCAGATCTCGGAAGATCTTACCAATCATGCGTGATTGGAGCCAACCTCTTCAATATTCTACTCAGCCACTCATCCCACCCATTACAACCATCCTGGATTGCGCTGGCAGATCAATGATCACCACATCCTTACACTTCCTGCCAAAATCTTCTACTCACTTGTAAACATTGCCCTCGCCATCCATAGCTTAATTTTGCACCCCGACTGACAGAACCTTGACTCTTCTGTGATAACCTCTTGCTTATTACCAAAGCATTCCTCCTTAGCTTATTACCAAAGTCTTCCTCCCAGCTAGACATTCTACCAACTTCATAAACCAAACCTTCACAGCCTTTATCAGATCACAATGAACTCTCTCACCTTCTACTTTGAGTACTTCAACCGATTGCACCCCATTACACCGTAAGCTCCACTGAGATTTTCCCCAAAGATACTCTACCCTCATTCCTCCTTCAGCTTCTGCACTGTGACTGCTCATTCTCAGTAATTTTAATGTTCATCTCAACTCCTGCCCTCCCATCTTCCCAATGCTTCTCACCCATTTAAATGTACCTGTATTCACATCTGCCACCCTGACCGAAACATTCCTTCTTCTGCAGACTGTCTATTCCTGTGAGCTTGAATAATGAATGACAAGACCATTTTGACCACTTCTTTAATATCATCCCCCACCACCTACAGCTATGTACCTCGTTTCAACTTTGTTTCCTTTTGTATCTGCTCCATGAGAAAGCTCTCCCTATGACACTTATAACAGCACTCTGAAACTTCTAACGGTCTAGTCTTTAGCTTTCCATTTGCCACTATATCTCTGCAGCTATTGATTTTCATAATTGTTCTCTCACCTCCGCCCTCAATACCAGAAATACTTTCGCTGTATCTGATCTCTGTTGCGGCTCTTTGCATGTCCTTTGCTTCCTTACATTCAAAAGGCACAAACGTGGTGCACAACTTGCATAATGATCTATCGTCAGATGTGATTTCAGTTCATCAAACTCTTTGGGGCCTTGTTCACGTCTACCAAAAACAATCCACTGTAGAATTATACTGGAGGTAACATAATCCAAAATTCATTTTGACACTACCGATCACCTCCTCAGAGCCCACTCCCTCCGTCCTTACTTTCCACAATGTGAAAGAGCTCTGGAATTTCTTTGACATTTAGATTAAAAAAACATTCATTCAACTGCCTCTACTACTTTCACCATTTCCTCTTACTCAAAACAATAACTTGCAATTATACAGCACCTTTAATGTAGTAATTCATTACAGCCACTTCAAAGATACATTATTAAACAAATTTACCACTATCCAATCTCACAAGATATGGCAATAACCTGGTAAAAGAGGATTTTTAAGACATGTTTTAAAGTAAAAATAGAGGTTGAGGGGTAAAGTAGTTTAGGGAGGGCAGCTGAGGACATGAGCAATTGAAACCAGGAATGTACAACAGGGCAAAATTGGAGGAGTACAGATATCTGAGAGGCTGTAGGGTTGGAGGAGCATGCAGAGGTAGGGAGGGATGTGGCTGTGGATAGATTTTTAAAACATTCTACATCTGCTCTGAATCCCCATCCAATAACCCTTTTTATGCATTTGAGCTGTCTTCAAGGCAAACATTAGGTCAAAGCACAGCTCTGAATCCCCATTCAATAACCATATTAATGTATTTGAGCTGTCTTCAAGGCAAGCATTAGGTCAAAGCATAGCTCCGAATCCCCATTCAGTAACCATATCATTGCATTTGAGCTGTCTTCAAGGCAAGCATTAGGTCAAAGCATTTGCCAGAATACAAACCTTGTATTTACAATCCTCACCACCGGAAAGGATGAGATCATTCACAGCATTCCAGTCTATCTTCAGAATGACTCCATCATGTGCTTTCCACTGTGAAGATAAATACAACATGAGATGAGATAAGGATGGGCCTTAAATTTTTGAATAAAATACATTAAAAAGGTTCACATTATTGAAAAAACTCAAAAGGTTGAAATCATCCAGATCAGATGAAGTACCAGAAATGGCAACGATATTTGATTATTACTCAAATGAAACATGAACATTTATTTCAAATATTGATACTCAAAATAAATCAATAGACTAAAATCACATAACTTTGAGATTTAATAAAATAATTTAAATGGCAGTCAGGTCCATATTTTAAGTGTTACACATCAGTCAACTAGAAGTTGAAAGCTGAGCTTTTCTTGGTGTGAAAAGCAAAAATAATTCATCTACATGATTGTAGCAAATTATATCTTGCAACATATTCATTGGAGCAGCTGAGTTTGTTCTTTACTAAAATCTATTAAAAATTATTTGTTTTCGTAAACAGTCCATTTTCAATCAGTTGTTAAAAAAATTAATTACATTTAAAGTATAAAAAAGTATAAATGATTTATAGAACCAACTGCATTAAAAAATTCAAGTTCACTCTTTCTTACAACCCATGATGATACGGTCACTTTCAACAACTCTGGAACCATTTCACCTCATTCTTTATCAATCTTGTCCGAAACAGATATTGGATGACATTCCTTTAGTTACTATTCTCCTTGGTATGCTAGCAAGCCATTTAAACTCAAAATCACAGGCCATAAATGTCAATGAACATGGTGTGCAAAATCCTGGATAGCCACTATGAAACTGACATTTTTCAAAATAAATTTAGAGTACCTAATCCATTATTTCCAATTAAGGGGCAATTTAGCATGGCCAATCCACCCACGCTGCACAACCTTGGGTTGTGGGGGCGAAACCTACACAAAGACAGGGAGAATGTGCTGAGGTGAGGGAGCTGGGCGAAAACATGAAGGGAGTGGAGGAGGCCACATTGTAGCACAGCAATCAGCTCACCTCGATGGGGGATGAGCTGTGGAGGGTGGTTCAGGCCAATAACAGGCTGCGAGCAAAGCCGGAGGACTTGGAGGCCCGCTCTAGGCGGCAAAATCTAAAGTTTGTGGGCCTGTCCGAGGATGTGGAAGATTCGAGACCTTTGTCAAAATGTTTGTGGACCTGATGGGGGAGGAAGAGGAACCGTCTCGGTATGAACGGTACAAGCTCATTGGTTGCTGAGGCCTAAGCCAAAGTTGAACGACCCGCCAAGGGCAGTGATCATCTGCTTTCACAAGGACCACTTGAAGGAGAAGGTCTTGAACTAACTGGGAAAGCAGAAGCGGGAAGTGCAGTGGGCTCGTGCAGGTGTTCGTATTTACCAGGACTTGACGGTGGAACTGGCAAAGAGGCGAGAGGCTTTCGGCCGAGTGAAGACAGCATTGTACAACAGTGGGGTGCAGTTTGGAGTAGTGTAATCAGCAAAGCGGAGGGTGACCTACAACGCCAGAGATTTCTATTTTGAGACAGTGAAGGCGGCAGAGGAGTTTGTGAAGGCAGAAGGTTGGGGCAGAAGTGAAGAGTGGGACTGAAGAGGGGTTGGTGACTATGAAAGAGGAATTGGGAGAGTGTATAAATGTAGTTTTGACCTATATTGTTATTTTTACTTCACGCTGTTATAGAGGTTAAGTTTTTTATTGTTATTCTTTGTTGCAACGGTTTTTTGCTGAGATGTTTGTGTTTGATTGTTTTCCCTGGGACTGGGCGGGAGGGGAGAGGAGGGAAGGCCTGGGCGGGGGCCCCCGCACTAGCTAACTTAAATCAGCTAGTGAACGTAGACGTGGTGGGGGAGGGGCTGCAGACATTGGAGCCTAGATGTTAAAAAGAGAGGGGGGGGGGGGGGGGGGGGGAAATGGATCAATACTGGGTGAGTTTTTTTTCGAGAGGAACTGTAGGGGGGATTCTGGGGGTGGGGGTCGATGTTAACAATGAATAGGGGCGGGACAGGCTCATGGGGCAGGGTCATGAGTTATGATGACGGTGGAGAGGAAGGAAGGGGAGGCGGATGAGAGACCCCCGGTTAGGATAGTTACGTGGAATGTGAGGGGGTTGGGAGGCCCAGTCAAGAGATCGAGGGAGCTTGCGCATCTGAAAGGTTTGAAGGCTGATGTGGTGATGCTGCAGGAGACTCACTTGAGGGTAAAGGATCAGGTGAGGCTCAGGAAGGGTTGGGTTAGTCAGGTGTTTCATTTGGAATTTGATGGCAGGGCGCAAGGGATAGCGATCCTGGTTAGTAAACGAATACCAGATGGAGAAAGTGGTGGCAAACCAGTGTAGGTATGTGATAGTGACAGGGGCATTGGAGGAGAGGTTGTACATGATACATGCTGGTGAGCATGTATGGTCCCAACTGGGATGATGTAGGGTTTGTGAAGAAGGTCTGTGGGGCCGTCCCAGACTTGGAGTCACATGAATTGGTAGAGTGTGGATACTGGAACTTGGTGCATGAGCCAAGGGGTCGGAATAGTCGGCAATTGCAATATCGGATCACACCGCATTGGGGGACTATGGTATTGGAGAAGGGGGCAGTGCCTAGGCCGGGGTGGAGATTAGATGTGGGGCTGTTGGTGGACCGAGGGTTTTGTGATAAGATTGGGAAAGTAATTGAGGAATATGTGCGGTTTAATTGTACGGGGGAGGTTTCGCAGGCGGTGGTATGGGAAGTTCTGAAGGTGGTGGGTGGTTGGGAAGAGAGAGAGAGTGATTTTGTTTAAGGCACAGGTGGATAAGTAGGAGAAGGTGCGGGGCAAAGGGTAATAGATAAGATGTTGGAGGTAGACAGAAAGTATGCGGAAGACGGGGATCCTGCACTGTTGGATTGGAGAAGGAGCGACAGGCGAGCTTTGATCGGCTGTCCACAAGGAAGGCGGTGCGCCAACCGAGGCGGGCGAGTGGAGCAGTCTACGAGTATGGAGAATGTTGGCAGGCCAACTTCAGAGGGAGGCAGCGCCGAGGGAATTTATTCAGGTGAGGGATAGGGCAGGGAAGTTGGTGGTGACTCTGAACTGGATTAAGGGGGTGTTTCAGGAGTTTTATGAGAGGTTGTATAGGTCAGAGCCACTGGGGGAGGATCGGCAGATGCAGGAATTCCTGGATGGTTTGGAGTACCCGAGGTTGGGGAAGGAGGATAGGGCCATATTGGAGAGGGCGATAGTGGAGTAGGAGAAAAAGGATGCGATTGGAAGGATGCAAGGCCGGATGGGTTTCCAGTGGAGTACTACAAGAAATTTAGAAATAAGTTGGCACCGCTGATGGTGGGGATGTTTGAGAAGCGATAGGGAACGGGGTGTTGCCACAGATTTTGGGGCAGGCATCAATCTCCCTGCTGCTCAAAAGAAGGATAAGGATCTGACAGAGTGTGGGTCGTATAGGCCCATATCACATGTGGATGCAAAGGTGTTGGCGGATAGGTTGGAGGAGTGCCTCCCGAAGGTGATAAGGGAAGAACAATTTTCAAGAGGAAAAAACATAACACCCACCCGACCAACAACCAAACCCAGCCAACATGCTTACATACACAATTCCCCAATCCCGCTAACTATTTCCCACCTCACCCTGCCCCCATGCCTCCCTCTTTCCTTTTATACAACACCCCCCCCCGTCGATAAGCGGCTGCCACCTTCTGCCGAACCCTAGCATCGATCGATCCGCTCAGGGCGAAGTTGATCTTCACAAACCCAGCCATGTCACTAACCCATATGACAATTTTGGGAGTTTCGAGTCCCTTCACGCCAATAAGATCCGTCTCCGGGCTACCAGGAGACAAAGGCCAAAACATCAGCCTCACTCACTCCCTGGACTCCTGTGGGTCTTCCGACACACCAAAAATCACAACCTCTGGACTCGGAACCACCCTTACCTTCAATACCTTTGACATGACATCGGCAAATCTCAGCCAAAAGCCCCCAAGCTTCGGACATGCCCAAAACAGGTGGGCATGATTCGCGGGCCCACCCACACACTGCCCTCCTCCACCCCTTCAAAGACCCTGTTCACATGAGCCACAGTCATATGCATCCTGTGAACCACCTTGAGTTGTATCAGGCGAAGCCTGGCACACAACGAGGACGCGTTGACTCTACTCTGGTCATCCTCCCACAACCCCGCCTCTAATTCCCTGCCCAGCTCTTCCTCCCACTTGCATTTCACTTCCCCTATTGGGGCTCCCTCCCATTCCATGAGCTCTTTTTAAATTTCCGAGACCTCCCCTCCCCCACTCCCATTTTCGACACTACCTTGTCCTGCACCCCCTGGGGCAGCAGGTGCGGAAAGGTCGAAACTTGCCTCCACACAAAGTCCCTCGCCTGCAAGTAGCGGAACCCATTCCCACCAGGCAGCTCGAACTTCTCCTCCAATTCCTCCAAACACAGAAAGCCCCCACCTATAAGCAAATCCCCAAACTGCTCTATCCCAGCCCGCTGCCACCCCCAAAACCCCCCCATCCAGCCACCCCCCAACCAGTGCAAACAGGTGGTTACCACAAATTGGTGCCCATACCGATGCCCCCTCCACCCCCATATGCTTCCGCCACTATCCCCACACCCTCAGGGCAGCCACTACTACCGGGCTTGTGGAGTACCGAGTCAGTGAGAACAGTAGAGGCGCTGTTACCAGTGCCCCTAAACTCGTGCCCCTACAGGAGGCGTACTCCATCCGCTCCCACAATGACCCCTCCCCCACTAGCCACTTCCTGACCATTGCTATGTTCGCCGGCCAATAGTAGTTTATAAAATTCGGAAGGGCCAGGCCCCCTCCACGACCCCGCTCCAGCTGCACCTTCTTTACCCGCGGGGTTTTACCTGCCCACACAAGCACAGAAATCACCGCATTCACCCTCTTAAAGAAAGCCTTGGGGATAAAAATAGGAAGGCTCTGAAATATAAACAAAAACCTCAGGAGGACCGTTATCTTCACCGTCTGCACACTCCCGGCCAGTGACAACGGAGGCATATCCCTCCTTCTGAAGTCCCACTTCATCTGTTTCACCAACTGAGCCAGATTCAGCTTGTGCAGCTGCTCCCACTCCCGCGCCACCTGGATGCTGAAAGCTCCACCAATCTCCCCTCCTGCCTCCTCGCTGGAATTGGAAAAACCTCAGCGCCGGAAATTACAGGCGGAGTTTGACCTGCTGTCCACGGGGAAGGCGGAGGCGCAGCTGAGGAAAGCAAAGGGGGCAGTTTATGAGTATGGGGAGAAGGCGAGTAGGATGCTGGCGCACCAGCTGCGCAGGAGGGAGGCGGCCAGAGAGATTGGGGGAGTGCAGGATAGGGAAGGCAACATGGTGCTGAGCCCAGAGAGAGTCAATGAAGTCTTCAGGGAGTTCTACGGAAGATTATACGAGTCGGAACCCCCCGGGGAGGGGGAAGGGATGAGGCGGTTCATGGACCGGTTGAGGTTCCCAAGTGTGGAAGCAGAGCGGGTGCAGGGACTGGGGGTCCCGATTGGGTTGGAGGAGGGAGTCAGGGGGCTGGCAGGCATGCAGACGGGCAAGGCCCCGGGTCCAGACGGCTTCCCCGTAGAATTTTATAAGAAGTTCTCGGAGCAGTTGAGCCCGCTCCTGATGAGAACCTTCAATGAGGCAAAGGAGAAAGGGATCCTCCCTCCGACAATGTCGCAGGCATTGATCTCGCTTATCCTGAAGAACATAGAAAATACAGCACAGAACAGGCCCTTCGGCCCACGATGTTGTGCCGAACCTTTGTCCTAGATTAATCATAGATTATCATTGAATTTACAGTGCAGAAGGAGGCCATTCGGCCCTTTGAGTCTGCACCGGCTCTTGGAAAGAGCACCCTACTTAAACTCAACACCTCCACCCAACACCAAGGGCAATTATGGACATTAAGGGCAATTTATCATTGGCCAATTCACCTAACCTGCACATCTTTGGACTGTGGGAGGAAACCGGAGCACCCGGAGGAAACCCACGCAGACACGGGGAGAACGTGCAGACTTTGCACAGACAGTGACCCAAGCCGGGAATCGAACCTGGGACCCTGGAGCTGTGAAGCAATTGTGCTATCCACAATGCTACCGTGCTGCCCTTAAGAACAAATAAATCTACACTATATCATTTTACCGTAATCCATGTACCTATCCAATAGCTGCTTGAAGGTCCCTAATGTTTCCGACTCAACTACTTCCACAGGCAGTGCATTCCATGCCCCCACTACTCTCTGGGTAAAGAACCTACCTCTGATATCCCTCCTATATCTTCCACCTTTCACCTTAAATTTATGTCCCCTTGTAATGGTTTGTTCCACCCGGGGAAAAAGTCTCTGACTGTCTACTCTATCTATTCCCCTGATCATCTTATAAACCTCTATCAAGTCGCCCCTCATCCTTCTCCATTCTAATGAGAAAAGGCCTAGCACCCTCAACCTTTCCTCGTAAGACCTACTCTCCATTCCAGGCAACATCCTGGTAAATCTTCTTTGCACCTTTTCCAAAGCTTCCACATCCTTCCTAAAATGAGGCGACCAGAACTGTACACAGTACTCCAAATGTGGCCTTACCAAAGTTTTGTACAGCTGCATCATCACCTCACGGCTCTTAAATTCAATCCCTCTGTTAATGAACGCGAGCACACCATAGGCCTTCTTCACAGCTCTATCCACTTGAGTGGCAACTTTCAAAGATGTATGAACATAGACCCCAAGATCTCTCTGCTCCTCCACATTGCCAAGAACTCTACCGTTAACCCTGTATTCCGCATTCATATTGGTCCTTCCAAAATGGACAACCCCACACTTTTCAGGGTTAAACTCCATCTGCCACTTCTCAGCCCAGCTCTGCATCCTATCTATGTCTCTTTGCAGCCGACAACAGCCCCCCTTACTATCCACAACTTCACCAATCTTCGTATCGTCTGCAAATTTACTGACCCACCCTTCAACTCCCTCATCCAAGTCATTAATGAAAATCACAAATAGCAGAGGACCCAGAACTGATCCCTGCGGTACGCCACTGGTAACTGGGATCCAGGCTGAATATTTGCCATTCACCACCACTCTCTAACTTCTATCGGTTAGCCAGTTCGTTATCCAACTGGCCAAATTTCCCACTATCCCATGCCTCCTTACTTTCTGCAGAAGCCTACCATGGGGAACCTTATCAAATGCCTTACTAAAATCCATGTACACTACATCCACTGCTTTACCTTCATCCACATGCTTGGTCACCTCCTCAAAGAATTCAATAAGACTTGTAAGGCAAGACCTACCCCTCACAAATCCGTGCTGACTATCCCTAATCAAGCAGTGTCTTTCCAGATGCTCAGGAATCCTATCCTTCAGTACCATTTCCATTACTTTGCCTACCACCGAAGTAAGACTAACTGGCCTGTAATTCCCAGGGTTATCCCTAGTCCCTTTTTTGAACAGGGGCACGACATTCGCCACTCTCCAATCCCCTGGTACCACCCCTGTTGACAGTGAGGACGAAAAGATCATTGCCAACGGCTCTGCAATTTCATCTCTTGCTTCCCATAGAATCCTTGGATATATCCAGTCAGGCCCGGGAGACTTGTCTATCCTCAAGTTTTTCAAAATGCCCAACACATCTTCCTTCCTAACAAGTATTTCCTCGAGCTTACCAATCTGTTTCACACTGTCCTCTCCAACAATATCGCCCCTCTCATTTATAAATACAGAAGAAAAGTACTCGTTCAAGACCTCTCCTATCTCTTCAGACTCAATACACAATCTCCCGCTACTGTCCTTGATCGACCTACCCTCGCTCTAGTCATTCTCATATTTCTCACATATGTGTAAAAGGCCTTGGGGTTTTCTTTGATCCTACCCGCCAAAGATTGTTCATGCCCTCTCCCTCTCTTAGCTCTCCTAATCCCTTTCTTCAGTTCCCTCCTGGCTATCTTGTATCCCTCCAATGCCCTGTCTGAACCTTGTTTCCTCAGCCTTACACAAGTCTCCTTTTTCCTCTTAACAAGACATTCAACCTCTCTGGTCAACCATGGTTCCCTCACTCGACCATCTCTTCCCTGCCTGACAGGGACATACATATCAAGGACACGTAGCACCTGTTCCTTGAACAAGTTCCACATTTCACTTGTGTCCTTCCCTGCCAGCCTATGTTCCCAACTTATGCACTTCAATTCTTGTCTGACAACATCGTATTTACCCTTCCCCCAATTGTAAACCTTGCCCTGTTGCACGTACCTATCCCTCTCCATTACTAAAGTGAAAGTCACAGAATTGTGGTCACTATCTCCAAAATGCTCCCCCACTAACAAATCTATCACTTGAGGCCCACGATCCTCAAGTTCTGCCTGCATGTTTGATTCGCCAGGTCCTCCACTTTCTTTTGCAGCCACCTCTGTTGATCCCGCATCAAACCCATCTCCGCTACCATCGAGGCAAGCTGCTCCTCGTGTTCACCCACCGCCTCCTCCATCTTTTGGATCGTCTAGCCCTGGACCTCAAACCTCATCTCCATACGGTCGATCCCCACCTTTATCGGATCCACCCTGGTTGGGTCGTCCAAGTTCTCCTTCCTCTGCTGGGCAAATTTCTCATGGAGGAAGCCCACTAGTTGATCCGTCGACCATTGAGCAGGCAGGATCAGTCGCTGACCCTCCGCCATCTTCCCCTGTATTGCAGGCACCACACCAGCTTTCGACAATTGCTCCCTCGTTTTTCGATCACTTCTGGTCCATGAGACCATACACCGGTGGAACACTCTCTCCCTTCACCCCTTCTGCACCTTTTACACTCTCACAGCCCAGCCGTTAGCTGGGGGAAAAGGCCCAGAATGTCCACCATGAGCTGGAGCTACCAAATGTGCGACCACTCACACCACGGCCGCCACCAGAAATCAGGGAGAATCTCTCTTGGAAGAAGCCACAAATAATTGACTATTTCATTTGAAAGGGGCACTAATAACCCACTCTAACAAAAACAAATCAAGGCTTTAAAGAAAACTTAATAACTCTAATTAAAATTACTTGCCCACAGCTGATAATACACTCCAGTCCCCCAGTGCCCACTGGTCACAGAAGTCCTCAAGCATACTAATGGACATTGCATGCTCACTCTCCAGGGTCACAGGGAAAACATAACCGCAAAAGAGGGGCAAACAGATCAAAAGATCCCCATGAACGGCCGCTGCCGGGACCTATTGGTGGCCACCTTGTCCAGGTCCACGAGCAGTCCCATGAGGAGGTTTCCTGATCTGCCTACTCCCCTCCACACGAGGTGGTCAATCATCAGGAGAAATACTCGCCTTTCACGACCACTGAATATCTCAAATCGCTTTATAGCCAATAAAGTACTTTTTCATTGTTGTCACTTTTGAAGTGAAGGAAGCATGGCCGCTAATTTCTGCACAGCAAACCCGCACAAACAGCAATGTGATAATGACCAGGTAATTGTTTTTATTGCGATGGTGAAGGAAGTAATGGCCAGGACACCAGGGATAATTTCCCTATTCTTCTTTGAAATAGTGCCATGGAATTTATTACACCCACCCAAGCAAGCAGTTGGTGCCTTGATTTAACATCTCACCCAAAAGACTGCATCTTCGACAGTGCAGCATCCCTTCTCTACTGCACTGGAGTGTCACCCTTGTGACTCAGAGGTACGAAAGCCACCAACTGAGTCAAGGCTGACACATGATATGGTGTATCATGGTTAGCACTGTTATATTCAACTAACCCTCCAAAAACTGCAATAAACTCCTTTAAAATGCTGCAGTTTATCCGTTAAAATATTGCTGCATATGTCCATTATTCATTCAACCATATTTAGAATTAGCAGAAGTAATGAGAGGCCGGACAAAAAAAATTGACATAAAAACAAAATCAGTACACACTGCCTACTTTCACTTAAATCAGGAAATAAGATTACAAGCCTTCAAATATGCAATTTCCTGGTATAAGTTTCTATTTCATTCCCCAAACTACTGATTATTTGCAATCTAATTATTTACATATTAATTAGAATTTGATTGGCCTTTTTAAGCGTGCAAGCTGAAGATTACAGCACGAGACCAAAGTTATATTTTGTGCCACTACAAGCCGGGTTTAAAATGTTGTCCGATTTTGTGACCATTGCATTACATTATATAAAGTAAAAAGTAAATAACATCCATCCCAATTAGCTATTTTTCAAATTCACAGCTTTTGAAAAGCATAGAACATAGAACAATACAGCGCAGTACAGGCCCTTCGGCCCACGATGTTGCACCGAAACAAAAGCCATCTAACCTACACTATGCCATTATCGTCCATATGTTTATCCAATAAACTTTTAAATGCCCTCAATGTTGGCGAGTTCACTACTGTAGCAGGTAGGGCATTCCACGGCCTCACTACCCTTTGCGTAAAGAACCTACCTCTGACCTCTGTCCTATATCTATTACCCCTCAGTTTAAAGTTATGTCCCCTCGTGCCAGCCATATCCATCCGCGAGAGAAGGCTCTCACTGTCCACCCTATCCAACCCCCTGATCATTTTGTATGCCTCTATTAAGTCTCCTCTTAACCTTCTTCTCTCCAACGAAAACAACCTCAAGTCCATCAGCCTTTCCTCATAAGATTTTCCCTCCATACCAGGCAACATCCTGGTAAATCTCCTCTGTACCCGCTCCAAAGCCTCCACGTCCTTCCTATAATGCGGTGACCAGAACTGTACGCAATACTCCAAATGCGGACGTACCAGAGTTCTGTACAGCTGCAACATGACCTCCCGACTCCGGAACTCAATCCCTCTACCAATAAAGGCCAACACTCCATAGGCCTTCTTCACAACCCTATCAACCTGGGTGGCAACTTTCAGGGATCTATGTACATGGACACCTAGATCCCTCTGCTCATCCACACTTCCAAGAACTTTACCATTAGCCAAATATTCCGCATTCCTGTTATTCCTTCCAAAGTGAATCACCTCACACTTCTCTACATTAAATCCATTTGCCACCTCTCAGCCCAGCTCTGCAGCTTATCTATATCCCTCTGTAACCTGCTACATCCTTCCACACTATCGACAACACCACCGACTTTAGTATCGTCTGCAAATTTACTCACCCACCCTTCTGCGCCTTCCTCTAGGTCATTGATAAAAATGACAAACAGCAACGGCCCCAGAACAGATCCTTGTGGTACTCCACTTGTGACTGTACTCCATTCTGAACATTTCCCATCAACCACCACCCTCTGTCTTCTTTCAGCTAGCCAATTTCTGATCCACATCTCTAAATCACCCTCAATCCCCAGCCTCCGTATTTTTTGCAATAGCCTACCGTGGGGAACCTTATCAAACGCTTTGCTGAAATCCATATACACCACATCAACTGCTCTACCCTCATCTACCTGTTCAGTCACCTTCTCAAAGAACTCAATAAGGTTTGTGAGGCATGACCTACCCTTCACAAAGCCATGCTGACTATCCCTGATCATATTATTCCTATCTAGATGATTATAAATCTTGTCTCTTATAATCCCCTCCAAGACTTTACCCACTACAGACGTGAGGCTCACCGGTCTATAGTTCCCGGGGTTGTCTCTGCTCCCCTTTTTGAACAAAGGGACCACATTTGCTGTCCTCCAGTCCTCTGGCACTATTCCTGTAGCCAATGATGACATAAAAATCAAAGCCAAAGGTCCAGCAATCTCTTCCCTGGCCTCCCAGAGAATCCTAGGATAAATCCCATCAGGTCCCGGGGACTTATCTATTTTCAGCCTGTCCAGAATTGCCAACACCTCTTCCCTACGTACCTCAATGCCATCTATTCTATTAGCCTGGGGCTCAGCATTCTCCTCCACAACATTATCTTTTTCCTGAGTGAATACTGACGAAAAGCAATCTGTTGTTTATTCCTTTAGAAAGATGCATGCGAACAAACCTAAATTTTAGAATGGACTCGAGTAGAATATATTGCAATCTCGTTGTCATGCTGAAAGAAACTTACTGCAATATCCGATCCAGAGATTAATCAGGCAGAACCATTTTAGACAAAGGCCAAAAACGTGTTAACATGATATTTACATCATTTGCATATTACTGACAACATGCAACTATTGTAAGCCCTAAATGTACAGACCTGTAGGACTTTAGCATTTGGTTGTAGAGGCTTAATGATCAGTTGTTTTCGTGAGGTATAAAGAATCTTGTCTGAATCGGGACCCCATGCTACTGAATATACTGGAGTACCTGGGAAAACATGAAGTACAATATATATATAGTATCTATCAAGTGTCCTGATTAATTTAAAAAAAAATTTTTTATAACGTGTTTCTATATATTCAATGTAAGAAGTACATACTCCCACAATCTGAAGTAGATATCACTTGTGCACTGTATAAAATATTCCCAAGCAGGAAATAAAGTCTATTTGGACAGATGTTAAGGTAAGTAACAGAGCATATTGCATTTAAAGTGTTAAAATATAGCTGCTTGCACTTGTTTCCTTTCATACAATGTTCAGCTACAAAAACATTTTGCATGGCTCCTTTATCATCTTTTTTTGCCTCTCCTAATAGATATCGTTTGGGTACAGTACCACAATAGTCAGGCACACTGGGGCACCTTGCCCAAATGGACCAGAATAATGGCAAATTATTCTGGCATGCCCAAGTGTGCCTTTATCCTAGATTCACATGCGAACTTCATACAAAAAAAGGAACGATGATCAACATTTTCTCTGTCCAAGCAAGGGACATCCAAGGCAATGCGGGATTGCGGGATTTGGGGAATGACAGAAAATACATTTTAAAAGTGAAGAACAAACGGCAAATGTAAAGAGAAATAATGTAGGGGGCTTATCCATTAGCTAAAAGGATCTTTTCTCAGCAGAGAACAAGGGGAAAGCTGCCAATTCCTTAGACTTGCAGGATCTTGAACTCCGTGATACTTTTCAAAAATAGCAGGATGGTGCAAAAATAATCTGAGGCTTGTTTCGATGGATTTGCAATAATCCGAATTTTAAATTTTCAGCAAGAATAAGGGAAGCTTTTTCTTTGTTTCAGGCATTAATGGAGTGAGGGACAGCCTCAAAAAAATCCACTCACTACACCATCCCTCCCCCACCGTATCATCATGCCCCCAACTCAAAGAGGCAGATGGGGAATGAATGTTTAAGATGGTGAACAGGATGCTGATGACCCAGGCTACTTTGTCCTGGACCATGTCAAAATTCTAGAGTTGGAGCTGTAATCATCTGGGCAGGTGGAGCGTACTCATACTCCTGATTTGTACTTTCTATATTGTGGACAAACTTTGGGGAGACAGGTCTTCTGCAGAACTCCTCAGCTCCTGTAGCCACCTTATTCATATGGCTGATCTAGTTAAGTCTCTGGTCATTGGTAATCCCCTGGATGTCTGACATGGATGAAGAGCTGTGAGCTTGGTGTGAAATGAAGGATGCAATTGTGTGGGGCATGTGAATGTCAGTATATAATTAGATGGTCTATCGGTTGTGCTGAGATTGTGATGCTGGTGGTGACAGTACAGTTATTGTGACGTGTGCTTGCAAGATGTGTCATTGTGGCTCGAGGGATAGCAGTCCAAGGAATAATTCCGGTGTCTGAGGAGTACAATGTGTGAGTCACCATGGTCTCTGTTGTGTTATGCTTCTTCAAGCTGCTTCCTTGATGTATGCTCTGACAAAGGAAGGTTCAGACTTGGAGATAGGTTGAACACATTTATTGAACAGTTAACAATTCTCCTACTTGAGTTCGACTCTCCTGCCAATCTTGCTATAGTAACTCAGTCTAACTAACCAGGCTGCTCTAAGCCATGCGGTAGGTGTGATGCTTCCGATCTACCCCTGTACTTCTCGGAGTGTCGCCTGTGGAAAGAGAAAGAGCTTGTGTGCCCTGACCTTTTGTATGTGTTGCCCCCTTGTGGTAGCGTCACCTCTCGGTGTCTTGACTGCCCATTGGTCGTGTGCTATTCTATGTGTTCATTAGCTGTATGTCTGCATGTCATGACATCTCTGGTGCTCTACTTAGTCGTAGTGTATTTACATTAACCCCTTGTGTATTTACAGTGATGCATATCATCACATCCCCCCTTTTTTCGTGTTACATATTTTCTGTACTTGGTTAAAGAATATTGAACAAAATAGATAAGTGATGACATGTACAAATCATGATGACAGTGATGATTATACAATACCAAATAATATTTCTGAGTCCAAAGTTCATGAATTAATATGGTCGAGTGGCTGTCTTGTTTTGTTATTTAGGTGTCGATGTTGATGTTGACATTTCCTTGTGAACGCTGTCAGTGTCCCTGTGCTTAAGGAACCAAGAAGGCATCAGGAGGTGTTCAAATGGTCAAATCACTTCGTTGTCTGATGTGGACTCTTTTTTTCTATGCTTGTGGTAGCGATGCAGTATGTCACCTGTGTTGAAAGCTGGTTTGCTTGTGTGTAGTGGAGCAAACTTAAATCAGTGAGATTTGCTGTCATGCCATGGTATGGCTGTACTCTTGTCAGTGTTAGGAGCTGTGTTTTTACATTGTCCTGCATTTGCAGAGTTGTACCATGTCGTACCAGTCGTTGTTCCAGTGTTGTTGTTTTTGTCGTGCTTGTTGTTGACATTGGTACCTTTGGTACGCTTCTTGTTGTTGTCTTTGTTGTTGTTTTCGTAGGTTTTGTTGTTCTGTTTATTGCGCTCAATGACCACACTGAGTGGAGAATTCGAGCCCTTCACAAAGTTACTTGTGTCAGTGTCCTTTGTGGCATCTGCTGTTTCATTGAGTGTGCGGTCTCTGATTCCTCGGCGCTCCGGTTCACTGGAATCATCTTCGGCTTGTCGATGCTCCCCGTCTGAAGTCCTTTCTGGTTCACCTGAATCAGCTTTGGTTTCTTGACACTCCCCGTCCGGAGTCATTTCAGGTTCACTTGAATAATCTGAGGTATCTTGACGCTCCACGTCCGGAGTCAAAACGTTCAGGAATGCATTTTCTTTTGGAGAGGCTCGAGTGGATGAGGTTTGAATTAACGTGGTGTCACTGGAGTCACTGGTAACCTCACTTCGATCGTCGAGTGCCTCTGTACATACTAGCTGAGGTCTGTCAGTCTCGCTGAGATGTTGCACATCTTGTATGGGAATTGTGAAGTCTTTGTCACTTGTCGCACATACAGTGGGTCGACCTTCAGTGTCTTCTTGTCGGTTAGTTGAGCTGGGTAGACTGTCAGAGTCTTCTTCTGATGGCTCAAATAATCTGGGTAGACTGTCATAGTCTTTTTGTTGTTCGCGCGAGCGTGGTAGACGGTCATAGTCATCTTGCTGTGCACTTGAGCGTGGCAGACTTGCATCGTCTGCTGCTGGTTGCTCAGATAAGATTGCTAGACCTTCATGGTTTGGTTCATGCAAGGACTGCTCTGGAGTCTTGCGTTGCTTCCATCGTGGAGTCTGTCAACGAGCTCACTGTGGAGGCTTGTACCGCTCTCTCTGTGGAGTCTGGCATCGTTCCCTGTGTCAGTGGTCTCGCTGTGGAGTCGATCTGGTCGCTCTCAACGGAGTCGTGCAGTGGTCTTGCTGTGGAGTCTTTCTGGGTTCTCTGTGTGGAGACATGCAGTGGTCTCGCTGTGGAGTCGGTCATCGCTTTCTGTGCAGAGTCGGGGACACTTCGTGGTGCGTGGACCACCTTTCGTGTGGAGTTGGGGACTCTTCGTGGTGCGTGGACCACTCTGTGTGGCGTCAGGCCACTCTCTGTGGGCTTGTACCTCTCTCTGTCTCTTGGCGTCAGGCCGCTCTCTGTGGGCTTGTACCTCTCTCTGTCTCTTGGCGGCAGGCCGCAGCAGACTTTACTCAAAGTAGACGTACCTTACTGACGGTGTTCAAGAACACTGAGCATGGAACGGAGAGTCCCAATATTGGGCACTTTACATGGGAAGAGTTCCATACGGCAGCCTCCTCTATAGGCAACTGCACACATTCTACCTTCAGTTAACCATAACCAAATAAGTAAGTTGTCAGAAAGCAGGCAGTCATTAATGACAAAAATAATAATAGCGCATGTGGCTTTGGATGTCAGGGACATCAAATGGTTTTGCATCTAAAGACTTCTTGCTATGGTTATTCCTGCTACTTATGGAGTACTGTGTCAGTTAGATTAAATGGTGAGACAAGTACCAAAAGCAAGAATTGGCAGAGGAATAAGAAAAGAGCAGCCAAAAAATCCATGTGGCTTTGCTTATAATTTGAATATCCAGTATTTTGGGTGTGGAGTTAAAAAGTTCTGAGTAATTGGGTAATTCAGGTTGAGTGGATGTACTGTTTGCCATCTTCATAATTTGTGTTGCTGCTGTTCACTAATGAAAGTAGAGATAAATGGTATCCTTTTCTGAAGGCAGCTAGCAAACAGGAAGTATAGTTGCACCTTGTCTGTTTCAGGCATTTACATTAATTCCCCCAAAGGATTTTTCACATCTTCCCAGGAGATTGCAAATCTCTTGACTGGCCCAGATACATATTTAGACCTTTTCTGATGATCTAGATCCTTCACATATGCACAATTGTCATGGGGATCTGTTCATCTTGGCTGGTTTGCACAGCTACACATCTCTTGAGCCGTCCAAACACCATTAAGTTACAAGCTTGCCCGGAGTGTGAGATTTGTAGCATACTCGGCTGGGACTCAAAATCTGGCAAGGCAGCAACCCTCAAAAGGGGAAGAAAAGTGGAGATATTAATCAAAATAATACAGCAAAAATTGTGTGGGTAACATCATTGCCTTTGATAATGAGGTGTTGGAGATCCTGCTGTAGCAAGTGCACCATTCTCGTGTGGTTATTTAAAGCATTGCAATGGCATTTATTTGAAGCATCAGGTTTCCTTATATTGACTCTTCATACAAGCAGAGACCAGTGTCTTTATCCATACATTGTTCTGTTGCTTCATAACTAAGCACTACTATTCTTATAAGTGCAGATGGCAATTCAAGTTAATGTCCTCCTCCATTGCTTTGAAATCTCTGGTTGAGGTCAGCTGTTAAGGATGGAGAAAGGTGCCTCAAGATCAGACATCTTTGTGTTTCTTACAAAAATGTTTACGAGTTGCTGTTTACTGATGACATCATCACTGGTGTCTGCAAGATTGTCACTGATGCATAATGATATTTCTAGGGCCAACTGCCATATGTGCAAAACAAATAAGTATACTGCCGACTATAATTTAAATTCTTGCTGCACAATTTTTCCTTCCATTGATAACACCTCTGAATTCTAAGCAATGAGTGTTCATTCTTAATGCAAACCTTCAACATCTGGTTTCATTGTATGCATAATGGATTCATAACCAGAACCAACAGAGATGAGTCCCAAGACAATATACTCAAAATAATTCTTATTACGTAATTCATGGCCAGTAGCGAACAATACATATACAATGAAACCACATGTCAAAAGCACGCATCAGAAATTAACACATTGTCACTGTGGAATGCTAATGTATAACAGACGACTTTTAAAGCTGGTTTAGCACAGTGGGCTAAGACAGCTGGCTTGTAATGCAGAACAAGACCAGCAACGCGGGTTCAATTCCCGTTCCAGCCTCCCAGAACAGGCGCCGGAATGTGGAGACTAGGGGCTTTTCACAGTAACTTCATTGAAGCCTACTTGTGAAAATAAGTGATTATTATTATTATTACTGCCTGGAATTCAACAGTTTTATGGAGTTAGAAACACTGGAAGACTGGAGGGCGGTACACTGAAATGCCCTGAATTAATTTCCATTTGACAATGAAAACAGGGAAAAGATTACCAGACCTGTGTAAGGTCATTGAAATCATGCTGCGCAACACTATCATGTAGCTTTACTCAATAGCGATCACAGTAGATTGCTCTATGTGCGAGAATCAGAACAATGGGGTGAATTCTCTGTCTCACCAGCCGCGTATTCCTCAATGGCGTGCCGGCAGTGGGATTCTTAGTTTCCGCCGGCCAATGGGATTTCTCATTGTGGCCATCCCATGGGTGGGGATGCGCTGCTGGTGGAACTGAGAATCCAGCCAGTGGAGAATGCACCCCAATGTCACATAAAATTATAATGTGGAGACAGTTACCGTAAAATTTGACTGAGCAGTAGAGAAAAGTTACAGCAGTCGAGTCTTACACTATGTGAGGACAGTGTAGTTCTGATGATGTAAGAATCAAGGGGGTGAGAAGTCAAATTTGAGCTGAGTTCTAGCACAGGGAAAACAAAGAACAAGCAAGGTTGGGAATGGGCAGAGAGTTCTACACATTTAACTTCAAACTTGCAGCTTGTGCTTGTAGTTTGAATGAAAAAGTACCCAATATTAGAGCAAGTCAAACTTAGGCAACTTTGAGATTGGAAGGGGCAGGGCAACGGATAGTAACAGATGACCAGATGCTGTAAACCAAAGTAGCTCAGTCTGGAGCAGTATATCCCTTATATTTCATACATAAGACAGAGTTTTTATGCACAAGAAACTTGACTTGCCAGTGGAAGTTGACTTTCATCCATGGTTTTCAAGCATCAAAACCCAGTCTCGTATGTGAAGTATTTGGAATATTGTTCCTCGGTGCAAACAACGTTTCTTCGTAATGATGGATTATACCAGAATGTCACTATATATCCTTGATCTTGCCAATGAGCAAGGAAATGTCATTAACAGGCCAATGAACTTCAAAGTAAAAACACAATTAAAGCTTGGTATAGGATAAATTATGTACAACAGCAAGTTAAGCAAGTAGATATAAATATCAATGTCGAACTTAACACACACTTGTACATTTGTTTAATCAAGTTGGCAGGCAGCTCCAGATTGAGCTCCTTTGTTCTACAACATCTGGTCATCTGTTGTCATTCTTTGCACTACCTGCTCCCCACAACCCCAATCTCTGACTTTCACTGTCTAAGTTTGTCTTGCTCTGGGAGTTGGTGCATTCTTGTTCAAGCTGAAAGTTTAAAGGTGCATTCTCGTTCAAGCTGCAAGTTTAAAGTTAAATGTGTAGATCTCTGCCTAATCCCAACCTTGCTTGTTCTTGGATTTCCCTATGCTGAAACTCAGCTCAAATTTGACTCCTCAACCCTTTGATTCCTGCACCATCAGAACTACACTGTTCTCACATAGTGCAAGACTCGACGCTGTGACTTTTCTTTACCACTCAAGTCGCTTTAAAATTTAAGGTAAATCGCTCTACATTACAGTCCATTCTGCACTGCTGCCTGACGATCTTTGCTCTGCCACATTTTGCCTGCTTCCCATTGTCAAAGACGCAGTTTATGCCTCTGTTGATATACTAGATCAGTTTATGTTTACTAATAATCACTCCTATATCAGCCTATCCTCATTATCGCCACACTACTCATCAGCTTGCATGTGGAAATGCTTCCCAGCAGTGGCCTGTGGTGCTGGTAACAGGCTGATGAGAGAGAAAAAAGGCACATAGGCCAAAAACAGGAACTGCTAAATAAGGCCCTCAGAAGAGACACTGAAATTATCTCCCCACCTGCAGATCACCTCAGTCATGAGCACATAAAACTGATCTAGCAGCTTCAAGACGTCAAGATTGTTTTATCACAACAGTGTCAATTGGGGACCTAAAGGCTGTGCCTTTTGTGGAAAGGGTCAACTCATTCAGACTTAGCTGTTGCCCTTTGAATTAAAGGGTTTGTGATTAGTTGCACTTAACTTCCATGCCAAATTGTAGGGCTGATAATTTGACTCTTCTCTTAAAATTACTGTTATAACCTGCCTACTGACGATTGGCTGGGGACTAATGACTATCCCACAATCCTATGGGAGTATGAACTTCCCCAATGAGGGGGGTGGGGAAACTCCTACTATAAATAAGCTGGCCAGTCCAGGAACCAGCAGGAAGGAGAAGGTAGCAAGGGAAGTTACTGCTACTGTTATGTATATATTGTTATAGTAAATAAACGTTATTATTTTGTATCCTTAAAACTCGTGCTGGATTCTTCGGGGCCCTTACAAAACTGGCGCGGTAAAAGGTAAAGGTAAAAGTGAATAGCTGTCTACTCTGCTGAAGCCACCTCCCTGGATTTTTGTTGGATACAGGTTGGAAGTTGTTTTCTATTATACCATGCCTCTGTACGGACGTTTGGATGTTTTTGATGCTGCGCTGGAAAGCTGGAACCAGTACACACAACGGATGCGTTACTATTTCCGGGCAAACAATATCACTGAAAATGAGCGCCAGGTGGTCATATTGCTCACCGCCAGCGGGCCGCATACGTTTGGGGTGATTAGGAGCCTTACGTACCCAGCTGCGCCGGACACCAAAACGTTTGACGAACTTGTGAATATAGTGGGGCAACACTTTAACCCAACCCCGTCCACGATAGTCCAGCGTTACCGGTTTAATACCGCTGAGGACCCCTGGAGAATCCCTTGCCGATTTTTTAATCCAGGCTACGTGGGATTGCGGAATACTGTGACTATGGTGAGACCTTGTCAGAAATGTTACGCGACCGTTTGGTTTGCGGTATTAACAATGCAGCCACCCAGAGAAAGTTGTTAGCGGAGCCAACATTGACTTTTCAACAGGCAATACAAATAGTCTTGTCCCGAGAGCGCAGAGCGAGGAGTACAGGAGCTACAGGGAATGGAAGTGCATGCCTTGGGGCGCAACCCTTTCCGCCCAAAAACGTCCCCCCGCACTCCTGCGGTACCTTGGGCGAGGCAACGACCAGACCGACGCCAGTGGCCATCGGACATTCCTCCCCGAAGGGAGTCTTCTCCAGAGCCAATGGATGAGGAGCCATGTCCGTGTCAGACTTGTAGGCGCCGACCCCGTCGCGGACGGCGGTCCTGGGGACGCCAGAGGCGCCGTCGTTCAGACCGAAACTGGGACCAGCCCAGGGGCCGTAACTGGGACCAGCCCAGAGGCCGTACCTTCCATGTGGATGAACCTGCGGCGACCACTCCTGAGGACGTGGAGACGGAGGACGACTGCCTGCAGCTGCATTGTGTGGCAGCTCCCAGTGTGTCCCCCATTAAGGTCACAGTACGGGTCAATGGCCACCCGCTGGAGATGGAGTTGGATACTGGCGCAGCGGTCTCCGTGATAGCCCAGAGGACATTCGACCGCATCAAGCAGGGTATACAGACCCTTACATTAACTGACTCACAGGCCAGGTTGGCCACCTACACTGGGGAACCACTGGACATTGCAGGAACTACAATGACCCCTGTTGTCTATGGACGCCAGGAGGGGCGTTTCCCACTTATCGTAGTGCGCGGCCATGGGCCCAGCCTGTTGGGTCGGGACTGGTTGCGCCATTTGCGATTGCAATGGCAGCACATCCTCCAAACAGTTTCTGGAGGGTTGACTGAGGTGCTAGGACGATACCCAGAGGTATTCCAGCCTAGTTTGGGGAAAATAAAAGGGGCCGTAGCCCGTATCCAAGTTGAACCAGGAGCCACGCCGCGCTATTTCCGGGCGCGCCCAGTGCCTTACGCTTTGCTCGAGAAGGTAGAAGGGGAGCTCCCTCGTTTGGAGAGTTTGGGTATTATCAGGCCCGTCCGTTTTGCTGACTGGGCAGCACCAATTGTACCAGTAATGAAGCCAGATGCCACAGTTCGCTTGTGTGGCGACTATAAACTTACAGTAAATACAGTTTCCCGACTCGATCGATACCCAATGCCTCGCATAGAGGATCTCTACGAGAAACTTGCAGGCGGACTCATTCACAAAATTAGATATGAGTCACGCCTACCTGCAGTTGGAGCTGGACCCTGCCTCCCGACCATATGTAACAATTAACACACACCGGGGCCTGTATGAATATACACTGTTGCCCTTTGGAGTATCCTCTGCCTGCGCAATTTTTCAACGTGTTATGGAGGGCATTTTGAGAGGTTTACCACGTGTGGCTGTCTACCTAGATGACGTGTTGATTACAGGGACGTCGGAGCAAGAGCATTTGGAAAATCTGGAGGCTGTCCTTAAGACGCCTTTCGGAGGCTGGAGTCAGTTTACGTCACACAGTGCGTATTTCAGGCAAAAGAAGTAGTCTACCTAGGTTATCGGGTGGACCGCGAGGGTCTGCACCCCGTCGCAGAGAAGGTACGTGCAATTCAACATGCCCCCACCCCGACTGACACTTCGCATCTTCGTTCTCTTCTCGGTCTCGTAAACTATTACGGGAAGTTCCTCCCCAATCTGGCAACTACGCTGGCCCCCTTGCACCTGCTGCTAAAGAAAAATCACACCTGGGTTTGGGGTCAGCCGCAAGAAACCGCTTTCCGGCGGGTAAAGCAACAATTGTCGTCGTCTGGGTTACTAACCCACTATGATCCGGGAAAGCCTTTGCTCGTCACATGTGATGCATCCCCGTATGGTATTGGGGCTGTCCTGTCCCACAAGATGGAGAACGGGGCCAAGCGACCGATAGCTTTCGCCTCCCGCACATTGACTGCAGCGGAGAAAAAGTACGCGCAGATCGAGAAGGAGGGCCTGGCAGTGGTTTTCGCGGTGAAACGCTTCCACCAGTATGTGTACGGCCGCCATTTCACTATCGTGACTGATCATAAGCCCCTGCTGGGTCTCTTCAGAGAGGATAAGCCAATACCGCCCATTGCTTCTGCACGGATCCAGCGCTGGGCTTTGTAGCTTGCTGCATAGGAGTATTCTCTGGAGCACAAACCAGGTACGCAGATAGCAAATGCCGACTCACTGAGCCGATTGCCTTTATCGACCGGCCCATGTCGACCCCCACGACCGGTGAGGTGGTCGCAACCCTAAATTTTATGGACACCTTGCCTGTCACGGCATCACAGATCCGTGAGTGGACCCAGACGGAGCCAGTCTTGTCAAAGGTTCGGCACATAGTCCTGTATGGTGGGCAGCATAGACAGCTCCCAGGCGAGTTGCGGGCATTTTCCTCCAAGCTGAGAGTTCAGCGTGGAAGACGGCATCCTCTTGTGGGGGACGCATGTGATTGTCCCGGAAAAAGGCCAGGAGCTGATATTATCAGACTTGCACAATGGACATCCGGGCATGACCAAGATGAAAATGTTGGCCCGGAGTTATGTCTGGTGGCCAGGCCTCGACACAGACATTGAGAAGGTGGCCCAAAACTGCTCCATTTGCCAGAAGCATCAGAAGCTTCCGCCGGCCGCGCCCCTACATCACTGGGAATGGCCAGGGCGGCCTTGGGCACGCTTACATGCAGATTTCGCAGGCCCATTTCAGGGATCCATGTTCCTTCTACTAATTGACGCCCAGTCCAAATGGCTGGAGGTGCATAAGATGCAGGGGACAACGTCCTGCGCAACAATTGAAAAAAATGTGTTTATCATTTAGTACGCATGGCCTCCCAGAGGTGCTGGTCACGGATAATGGCACTCCATTCACGAGTGAGGAGTTTGCTAGGTTTACAAAGATGAACAGCATCCGCCATATCCGCACTGCCCCTTACCACCCGGCTTCAAATGGGTTGGCAGAGCGTGCAGTGCAAACATTCAAAAGAGGCCTAAAGAAGCAGTCTTCCGGATCAATGGACACGAGACTGGCTCGGTTTTTGTTTACGTACAGGACCACCCCCCCCATACAGTGACTGGGGTAGCTCCCGCAGAACTCCTAATGGGCCGGAGACTTCGCACCCGCCTTAGTATGGTCTTCCCGGACATTGGCGCAAAAGTACGCTGCACACAAGAACGGCAGGGACCGGGATTGTCTCGGCATCGTCCGATTCGGCAGTTTGCGCTCGGTGACCCAGTATTCATGCGGAATTTTGCTGGTGGTGCCCAATGGGTTCCTGGTGTAATCTTTCGCCAAATGGGCCCTATATCGTACCAAGTGCAAGCCCAGGGTTGTCTCCAGCGAAAACATGTAGACCACGTCCGGTCCAGAAGATCATCCCGCAAAAGATTCCTCGCCCCCGGAGCTCAGTTCAACAGCGGCAAAGACCAGAAACAAGGGAAGGTAGTCCTCCAAATCTTCCACTGGTGCCTCACTCGAAGCCTGCGCAGGTCGTGACGGGACCGAATGGAAATAGAGACGCTGACATGACGGAGGCAGCAGACTCTGACTCCGAGATGGAGACACAGGATGAATCAGAGGGGGAATCCTCGGGTCCACAGGCCGTGGATGTACAACCGCGCCGTTCATCACGGAAGCGCTGGTCTCCGTCTCGTTATACGCCGCCTGAACCAGCGCCGCGTGCAAATGGCGTCCGGCCTGCGGCCAAACGAGTTTGACGCCTTCCTTCGCCAGGGCCTACGGTGGATTCCTTGGACTTTGGGGGGGGGAGGGATGTTATAACCTGCCTACTGACGATTGGCTGGGGACTAATGACTATCCCACAATCCTATGGGAGTATGAACTTCCCCAATGAGGGGGGCGGAGAAACTCCTACTACAAATAAGCTGGCCAGTCCAGGAAGGAGAAGGTAGCAAGGGAAGTTACTGCTACTGTTATGTATATATTGTTATAGTAAATAAACGTTATTATTTTGTATCCTTAACTCGTGCTGGATTCTTCGGGGCCCTTACAAAAATTACCATGCCGGGATACAATTGATCTGGAGATTTAATTGATTAAATAAATTGTGTGTGGAAAACAGCAACTCATACAAAAGGGGATAACTTGGGAGTTAATCTGTATGGGTTCTTGAGCTTCAAACCCCTTTCATTGTTTGAAAAGAGATAAATTAAACAGTCTCAGTTTACGCTGACACTATTTCAATCTGGGATTTTTTCATAAGTAATATTTTGTTGTGCGTATTATCAATACTGAGTAAATGCCAACTCAGGTAATGAATACACAAGCATGTAAAATCAGTTGTTTTAATTCTATGTACTTAATTGTAAATAGGTTAGACATGAATGATTTTCTGTAAAATCACGAGTGAGGTGATCTGCAGCTGGGGAGATAATGTTAAATTTGGGGGGTTCAGTCAATGAAGCTGCAACAGATGATGGATTCTTCAATCTCATTGTCTGGGGTTACGGAATGGGAGTGGAAACCTTAGATGAATAAAATATAGAATTTGTGCAGATCACGCTACTCATGATGTAAGAATGGACAAGAACAATGATTATCATAGAATTTACAGTGCAGAAGGAGGCCATTCGGCCCATCGAGTCTGCACCAGCTCTTGGAAAGAGCACCCTACCCAAGGTCAACACCTCCGCCCTATCCCCATAACCCAGTAACCCCACCCAACACTAAGGGCAATTTATCATGGCCAATCCACCTAACCCGCACATCTTTGGACTGTGGGAGGAAACCCACACACACACGGGGAGGATGTGCAGACTCTGCACAGACACTGACCCAAGCCGGAATCGAACCTGGGACCCTGGAGCTGTGAAGCAATTGTGCTATCCACAAGGCTACCGTGCTGCCCCCATGATGAGATAATGGAGGCGGTTCCCCTGCAATTTATTGAGGCAGCATACTTTTTACCAGCATAGTCGTTTAAACCTCAAGGTGACATAGCTTGGGTATGCTGGTGGTGACAAAAGGTTTGAGTTATGACTGTTGAGAATTTAGGTTCACAACGATAGCTGTAACACAAACAAAACATGTTAAAGAGTAGGGTATATGGGAAATCGGCATACATAAATGATCAAAGTCAAGCTGAACGTTACTGAAAAGATTAAAGGGAAGCTGCCCGTCTGTTAAGAGAGCTATCTTCGAGAAATTAAGTTGTTGTCCGAACAATTGAGGAAATTGGAGAAGTTAAAAAGGGGACACAAGAACAGAGGGGAGTAGTGAGAAGTGACGGAGGAGGATTCTGGGAGAAGTCGGCTCGCTCACCACAACTAGTGGATTGCAGAGAAGGACCTGGTGTCAAAGAAAGGTAAAGCCCCAAACATTACATTGCTGTAGTGTTTGCATTCTTCCCTCCTCCTCAAACCAAAGAATGGGCGAGAGAGCGAGTTTCGATCCACAAGACATCAAGGAGAGTCATACCTGCAAGAAGTGCCAGAGGGTAGCAGTCCTTGAACAACGTGGCTTATTTGAATCAGCGGCTCTCTTCACTGCTCACCATAGAAGACGGAGAGGGGTTTCTGGAACAGTCGTACCAGAGGGTGGACACTCCACATCATGATAAGCAGGCAAGGGGAAGTATAGGGATGGCAGGAGAGTGGGTGACCATCGCCGAAAGGAAAAGAGACAGCAGGTCGATGAAACCCAGGACTCATTGGAGCTGTCTGACTCATTGGAGCGGTCTATCAGGAATCAAACTTTAGATGCCTATGAAGTGAGCAACACGACTTAATGAGGCAGAGATGACTCGAGGGAAAACCACAGTAGCTTGAGGCTTCTCTGGGAAAACAAAGTGAGGGAGTCTGGTGAGCAGATTGGAAAGGGGTAGTAGTGGATGACTCAACAGTTCGAGGGATGGACAATGCAGTTTGCAGTCGAGATCGTGAGTCCCTTTTGGTTATTTGCCTCCCGGGTGCAAGGGTTCAGGACATAACGAATCGGCTGGACAAACGTCTGGAAAGAGAGGGAGAGTGAACAACCAGAGGTTGTCGTTCATGTGGGACCAACAACATAGAGGGGGACATTTTTGAGGTCTGGAGGACCAGTTTCAGGAGTTCGGGAGTAGGTTGAAATGTTGGGCCTCCACTCAGAAATACTACCTCTGCCACAAGCTTCACCATTTAGGCAAAGGCAGATCAGGGAGGTAAATGCATGGCTTGAGGGATGGTGGAGAAGTGGGGGTTTCGATTTTTGGGTCACTGGGATCAGTTTTGGGAAAGGAGAAAGCCGTTTAGAAAAGATGGGTTTCATCGGAGTTGAAACGGAACCAATCTCCTGGCTGAGAGAGTAAATATTGTAGTGGGGGTGGATTTAAATTTGTAAGGCAGGGGGGGTGGGTTGACTAATGAGCCTAGTTTTAGAAGAACCAGTGAGGGCAAAAGAGAGAAGGTGGGGAATAGGGAAACAAAAGTGAGGGAAGGCTGGAGTGCTGACAGTGAACAAAGAACTGGTCACCTCCCAAATGGCAAGAAAGAGATACGGGCAGGGTTAAATTTGTATGTATATAAATGCAGGGAGTAAGGGCAGCACGGTGGCGCAGTGGATTAGTCCTGCAGCCTCACGGCGCAGAGGTCCCAGGTTCAATCCCGGCTCTGGGTCATTGTCCGCATGGAGTTCGCACATTGATATACCTTCAATTCACCAAGAGGCCGAGAGAGAGAGAGTGAACATAAGGCTTTCTTAGTTGTGTGTGGTAGTCAGTATTAGAGGTATTACAGTACCTGTAACGCTGTAAAACCATTGGTGTAGGAGGTACTGGTTTCATTGGTTAAGCCGGCCTGATGGTTCCGCCCAGTAAGGTGGAGTATAAGAGCCAGTGTCTCCCCAGCAGCTGCCTTCTGTACCTGCGCTGCTGGGGGAAACATCTAGTCTGGCGAGTCGGAAACTGTTGGGGTGTGGGGGTAGACAGGGGGGTGGCGGCGCGGGACAGTACAGGAGACCATGGAGGGCGTACGGGGTGCTGGGGGTGGAGGGTGCGTTGGCAGGGGAACCAGCTGGTGCCAGGTCTCGTAGGGAGACCGTATCTTGCGAGTTGACTGTCAACTCCGGGACCTGTCCTTCTCCGGAGGCACATGAGGAGCCACAAGACCGACCCGCTGGTCGAGAGGGTTCAGCTGCTCCACGCCAACCCCCAGTACGCCTACAACTTGGTGCGCGATGTTGGCGTACTAGGGGTTGGCGTGGAGCAGCTGGACCCTCTCGATCAGCGGGTCGGTCTTATGGCTCCTCATGTGCCTCCGGAGAAGGACATGTCCTGGAGTCGACAGCCAAGGTGGAAGCGAGACCCCGGAGATGGACTACCTGGGGAAAATAAACAAACGATTGTGAGGGGTCTCATTCGTGGCTGTGCAGAGGAGTGATCTGATAGAGTGGAGGGCATCGGGGAGGACCTCCTGCCAGCGGGAGATTGGGAGACCTCTGGACCCAAGGGTCAGAAGGACGGCCTTCCATACCGTCGCGTTCTCCCCCTCCACCTGCCCGTTTCCCTGCGTGTTATAGCTAGTAGTCCTGCTCGAGGCGATGCCTTTGCTGAGCAGGTACTGGCGTAGCTCATCGCTCATGAACAATGTACCCCGGTCGCTGTGGATGTAGGCAGGGAAATCGAACAGTGTGAGGATGCTGTGCAGTGCCTTTATTACAGTGGCTGAGGTCATGTCGGGGCAGGGGATAGCAAAGGGGAAGCGGGAGTACTCGTCGATGACGGTGAGAAAATATATATTATGGTTGGTGGAGGGGAGGGCCCTTTGAAATCTATGCTTAGGCGTTCAAAGGGCCGAGAGGCCTTTACCAGGCGGGCCTTGTCTGGCCGGTAGAAGTGCGGTTTGCACTCCGCGCAGACTTGGCAGTCCCTGGTCATTGCCTTGACCTCCTCGATGGAGAAGGGCAGATTGCGGGCCTTAATGAAGTGGGTAAGCCGGGTGACCCCCGGGTGAGAGAGGTCATTGTGGATAGCCCGAAGTCGGTCATCTTGCGCTCTGTCGCATGTGCTGCGGGACAGGGCAACTGGGGGCTCGTTGAGCTTCCCAGGACGATACTCGATATCGTAATTGTAGGTGGAGAGTTCGATCCTCCACCTCAGGATTTTGTCATTTTTTATTTTGCCCCGTTGTGCGTTGTCAGACATGAAGGCGACCGACCGCTGGTCAGTGACGAGGGTGAACCTCTTACCGACTAGGTAGTACCTCCAGTGCCGCGCGGTTTCCACTACGGCTTGTGCTTCCTTCTCGACAGATGAGTGTCGGATTTCAGAAGCGTGGAGGGTTCTAGAGAAGAATGCTACTGGCCTGCCCGCCTGGTTGAGGGTGGCGGCCAGGGCGACGTCTGACGCATCGCTATCTACCTGGAAGGGGACGGACACGTCCACCGTGTGCATTGCGGCCTTGAAATTGGCCTTGATGCGGCTGAAGGCCGAGCGGGCCTCATCCATCAGGGGGAAACTGGTGGTTTGAATAAGTGGGCGGGCTTTGTCCGCGTAGTTGGGGACCCACTGGGCATAGTAGGAGAACAGCTCCAGGCATCGTTTTATGGCCTTGAGGGGAGGAGGAGGAGTTCTGTGAGGGGGCGCATACGGTCGCGGTCGGGGTCGGGCCCTAGGACTCCGTTCTCCACGACGTAGCCGAGGATGGCCAGTCGTGTAGTACGGAAGACACACTTTTCTTTGTTGTACGTAAGATTGAGGGATTGGGCGGCCTGGAGGAACCTCTGAAGGTTGACGTCATGGTCCTGCTGATCATGGCCGCAGATGGTCACGTTGTCCAGGTACGGGTATGTCGCCCGCAAACCATACTGGTCCACCATTCGGTCCATCGTTCCCTGAAAAGACCGAGGCCCCATTAGTGACGCCGAAGCGAACTCTGAGGAAGTGGAAGAGTCGGCTGGCTGCTTCAAAGGCAGTGTAGTGGCGCTCTTCCGGGCGGATTGGGAGCTGGTGGTAGGCAGACTTCAGATCGACCGTAGAGAACACAAGGTACTGCGCGATCTGGTTGACCATCTCCGCTATGCGGGGGAGGGGGGTGCGCATTCAGTTGCGTGAACCGGTTAATTGTCTGGCTGTAGTCCACAACCATCCGGTTCTTTTCCCCGGTCCGGACGACCACCACTTGCGCTCTCCAGGGGCTGTTGCTGGCCTCTATGATCCCTTCAGTCAACAGTCGTTGGACCTCAGACTTAATAAATACAATGTCTAGCGAGCTGTACCGCCTGCTCCTAATGGCAATGGGCTTACAGTCAGGAGTGAGATTCACAAAGAGTGGGGGGGGGGGGGGGGGGGGGGGGGAGATTGAGGGTCGCAAGGCTGCATACTGGGAGGAGGGGTAAGGGTCTGCTGAACTGTAGGGTCAGGCTTCGGTGATTACATTGAAAATCCAATCCGAGCAGTAGGCAGGCGCGGACGTAGAGCTTAAAGCAGGTATGCTCCGCGCCCTGCATCGCGAGATTGGCAATACAGTACCCCCGGATCTGGACCGAATGAGATCCGGAGGCAAGGGAGATTGTTTGTGAGGCGGGGTAGGTGTAGAGAAGCAGCGCCTTACCATGTCGGGGTGGACAAAGCTCCCAGTGCTCCCGGATTCGAAGACGGAGGGGGTCTCGTGGCCGTTGACCCGGATGACCATCATGGGGTTCTTTAGCGGTTTCGGCTGCGACTGGTCAAGAGTCACCATGCCCAGCTGCGGGTATTCTGTCGGTGGAGTCACAAGATAGCGGCTCCCATGTGTCGCACGTGTCGGGCGGAATCGAAGATGGCGACCAAGATGACCACCCCCATCGGGCGCACGTGTCGGTCGGTGCCGGGGCCGGCGGCCAAGATGGCGGCCCCCACGATGCCAATGACGCATCTGGAGGGGGTGTTCCAGGCAGGCACGCGGCACATTGCGGGGTCTATAGGGCTGAGAGTCCATAGGTCGGGCCTGGTGCGTTTTCGATTTCTGGGCGTTAGGTCAGCCCAGACAGACTCTCACGTAGTGCCCCTTTTTCCCCGCAGTCGCTGCACGTCGCTGAGAGGGCTGGGCAACGCTGCTGGGGGTGTTGGCCCTGGCCGCAGAAGTAGCATTGCGGTTCTCCGGGCTGGGCTGGCAGACGCGCGGAGCAGGCCTGCGTTGTAGGAGGGTCCGACGGGGGCCGCGACGATAAGTGTCCACGAGGGGTTCATCGGGCCCGCGGGGAACGCGCTAAGGTTCTGGTAGGCCACCTCTAGCGAGGTAGCTAGCTTTACCGTGTCCCGCAGGTTGGAGGTCCCGTTTTCAAGCAGACGCTGCCTGATATAGTTCGAGCGGACCCCCGCCAAGTAGGTGTCACGGATCTGTGAGTTCATATGCTCCTCTGCCGTCACATCTCGATAGCTGCAGTTCCTCGCGAGTAGAGTCAGGGTTTCCAGATACTCGTCCAGCGATTCTCCGGCGCGTTGTCGGCGAGTCGTGAGGAGATGTCTAGCGAACACCTCGTTTACGGACTTTACGAAGTGCGCCTTGAGGGTTGCGACCGCCTCCTCGTACGTGGCTGCTTTCTCAATCATTACAGAGATTCGATGGCTCACCCAAGCATGGAGGAGTCGCAGTTTGAAGGTCGCCGAGGGAGCCATTGTGGAGGAGTCGATGTAAGCATTGAAGCCAATGTTCAAATATTTCCTTGGCTTCGGACGTGCAGGCATCGAGTTCGAGCCTGTTTGGCTTTAGAGCGGCTTCCATGGTGCCGTCGACGACTAATAAATTGATATACCTTCAATTCACCAAGAGGCCGAGAGAGCGAGTGAACATAAGGCTTTATTAGTCGTGAACTTGCCTAGCCAGAGTCGGTTGTGCAGATGAGTGCCCCCCCGCAGGTGGCCAGGTTATATATGGCCCCGATGAGGGCGGAGCCAGAGGCGGACAACACCGGGGTTACAGTACAGTGCCTGGAAGCAGCTCTTATCACCACTTCCAGGTCAAAGGTTACATTAGGTGGATACCATGGTTACAGTGTCATGCATTATGGTGAATACATTCACCATACACAGTGTGTTTGCGGGGGTTTCCCCCCCCCCCACAACCCAAAGATGTGCAGGCTAGGCGGATTGGCCAGGCTAAATTGCCCCTTAATTGGAAAAAATGAATTGGGTACTCTAAATTTAAAAACATTTTTAAAAAGTAAATGCAGGGAGTATAGTGAACAAAATTGGGGTACTGGAAGCAGAAATTGCTCTTGGGGTTTTAGCACTGCAGCCTCACAACACTGAGGTCCTTGATTCGATCCTGGCTCTAGGTCACTGTTAGGAGTGTGCACATTCTACCCGTGTTTGCGTGAGTTTCGCCCCCAGAACCTTAAAGAAATGCAGGTTAGGTGGATTGGCTACACTAAATTGCCCCTTAATTAGAAAAAATCCCCTTTTGGATTTCGGCGGCAGCGGTGCGCAGGGGCCTTCTTGGAGGTGAGTAGTGTATTTAAAAGCCATACCTTTACAGGTGCAGCCCTTTGGATTTCGGCGGCAGCGGTGCGCAGGGGCCTTCTGGGAGGTGAGTACTTACTTTAAAAAGCCTTGCCTTTACAGGAGCAGCCCTTTGGATTTCGGCGGCAGCGGTGCGCAGGGGCCTTCTTGGAGGTGAGTAGCGTATTTAAAAGCCTTACCTTTACAGGAGCAGCCCTTTGGATTTCGGCGGCAGCGGTGCGCAGGGGCCTTCTGGGAGGTGAGTACTTACTTTAAAAAGCCTGGCCTTACAGGAGCAGCCCTTTGGATTTCGGCGGCAGCGGTGCGCAGGGGCCTTCTTGGAGGTGAGTAGCGTATTTAAAAGCCTTACCTTTACAGGAGCAGCCCTTTGGATTTCGGCGGCAGCGGTGCGCAGGGGCCTTCTGGGAGGTGAGTACTTACTTTAAAAAGCCTTGCCTTTACAGGAGCAGCCCTTTGGATTTCGGCGGCAGCGGTGCGCAGGGGCCTTCTTGGAGGTGAGTAGCGTATTTAAAAACCTTACCTTTACAGGAGCAGCCCTTTGGATTTCGGCGGAGCGGTGCGCAGGGGCCTTCTGGGAGGTGAGTACTTACTTTAAAAAGCCTTGCCTTTACAGGAGCAGCCCTTTGGATTTCGGCGGCAGCGGTGCGCAGGGGCCTTCTGGGAGGTGAGTACTTACTTTAAAAAGCCTTGCCTTTACAGGAGCAGCCCTTTGGATTTCGGCGGCAGCGGTGCGCAGGGGCCTTCTTGGAGGTGAGTAGCGTATTTAAAAGCCTTACCTTTACAGGAGCAGCCCTTTGGATTTCGGCGGCAGCGGTGCGCAGGGGCCTTCTGGGAGGTGAGTACTTACTTTAAAAAGCCTTGCCTTTACAGGAGCAGCCCTTTGGATTTCGGCGGCAGCGGTGCGCAGGGGCCTTCTTGGAGGTGAGTACTTACTTTAAAAAGCCTTGCCTTTACAGGAGCAGCCCTTTGGATTTCGGCGGCAGCGGTGCGCAGGGGCCTTCTTGGAGGTGAGTAGTGTATTTAAAAGCCTTGCCTGGTCCCGTGTCTGTTCTTCTTTTCTGTTTTATTTGTTTTTATATAAGGGGGGAACCGGAAGTTCGACCCGCGGACCTCTGGCAAGTCCCCCCCCCCCCCCCCCCCAACCAATAAATTCTGGTGGAGAGGAAACCCGAGACACTACACGTGTAGTGTCTCCCACCCGCCCTCCTCCTCTAACCTAATAATAAGACCCATTGGTGTAAGGTAAGTGCCATATTATATTATTATTATACTATTAGCATTGTGCAGGTCAAGGTTCGGAGGTGGAGGAGCAGTCTCTGTCAGCGAGAGAACCTGAGAACATCTAAGACACTCAGAAGGTAAGTAAATTATTTTTACTTTTATACCTTTTTTCAAATTGTGTGTGTCGGGGGGAAACTAAAGTGACATCACAGAAAAGCTGTGGCCAGAGTGGCTGGTTGGGATTCTAACCTAAATTTTAAAAAAATTTGAGTATTTGGGAACTAATTAAACATAATAACTTAATTATAATTTAGAGGATATCTAAGCCAGAGATCGGAGAGTATTATAGTTAGCTATCGCATTTCTATTAGAAATCTAGTGCTAGGAAACAGATAGTTGACAGTAACTTTGAAATTTAAAAAAAAAGTATTTAAAAAAAAAAAAAGACAAATTTTAATTAATTGACGCAATGTCAGTTAGAGGGGTGCTGTGCTCTGACTGTGAGATGTGGCAGGTCCGGGAGGCTTCCAGCGTCCCGGATTGCTTCATCTGCAGAAAGTGCACCCAACTGGAGCTCCTCACAGACCGCATGGTTCGGTTGGAGTAGCAATTGGATGCACTTAGGAGCATGCAGGTGGCGGAAAGCGTCATAGATCGCAGTTATGTAAATGTGGTCACACCCAAGGTGCAGGCAGAGAAATGGGTGACCACGAGAAAGGGCAGGCAGTCAGTGCAGGAATCCCCTGTGGTTGTCCCCCTCTCGAACAGATATACCCCTTTGGATACTGTCGGGGGGGATAGCCTATCAGGGGAAAACAGCAGCAGCCAGAGCATTGGCACCACGGCTGGCTCTGATGTTCAGAAGGGAGGGTCAAAGCGCAGAAGAGTAATAGTAATAGGGGACTCTATAGTCAGGGGCACAGATAGGCGCTTCTGTGGACGTGAAAGAGACTCCAGGATGGTATGTTGCCTCCCTGGTGCCAGGGTCCAGGATGTCTCCGAACGGGTAGAGGGAATCCTCAAAGGGGAGGGCAAACAGGCAGAGGTCGTTGTACATATTGGTACTAACGACATAGGCAGGAAGGGGCATGAGGTCCTGCAGCAGGACCTCGAGGGTTGTAATCTCGGGATTACTCCCTGTGCCACGTGCCAGTGAGGCTAGAAATAGGAAGATAGAGCAGATAAACACGTGGCTAAACAGCTGGTGTAGGAGGGAGGGTTTCCATTATCTGGACCACTTGGAGCTCTTCCGGGGCAGGTGTGACCTATATAAGAAGGACGGGTTGCATCTAAACCGGAGAGGCATAAATATCCTGGCCGCGAGGTTTGCTAGTGTCACACGGGAGGGTTTAAACTAGTATGGCAGGGGGGTGGGCACGGGAGCAATAGGTCAGAAGGTGAGAGCATTGAGGGAGAACTAGGGAATAGGGACAGTGTGGCTCTGAGGCAGAGCAGACGGGGAGAAGTTGCTGAACACAGCGGGTCTGGTGGCCTGAAGTGCATATGTTTTAATGCAAGGAGCATTACGGGTAAGGCAGATGAACTTAGAGCTTGGATTACTACTTGGAACTATGATGTTGTTGCCATTACAGAGACCTGGTTGAGGGAAGGGCAGGATTGGCAGCTAAACGTTCCAGGATTTAGATGTTTCAGGCGGGATAGAGGGGGATGTAAAAGGGGAGGTGGAGTTGCGCTACTTGTTCGGGAGAATATCACAGCTATACTGCGAGAGGACACCTCAGAGGGCAGTGAGGCTATATGGGTAGAGATCAGGAATAAGAAGGGTGCAGTCACAATGTTGGGGGTATACTACAGGCCTCCCAACAGCCAGCGGGAGATAGAGGAGCAGATAGGTAGACAGATTTTGGAAAAGAGTAAAAACAACAGGGTTGTGGTGATGGGAGACTTCAACTTCCCCAATATTGACTGGGACTTATTTAGTGCCAGGGGCTTAGACGGGGCGGAGTTTGTAAGGAACATCCAGGAGGGCTTCTTAAAACAATATGTAGACAGTCCAACTAGGGAAGGGGCGGTACTGGACCTGGTATTGGGGAATGAGCCCGGCCAGGTGGTAGATGTTTCAGTAGGGTAGCATTTCGGTAACAGTGACCACAATTCAGTAAGTTTTAAAGTACTGGTGGACAAGGATAAGAGTGGTCCGAGGACGAATGTGCTAAATTGGGGGAAGGCTAATTATAACAATATTAGGCGGGAACTGAAGAACATAGATTGGGGGCGGATGTTTGAGGGCAAATCAACATCTGACATGTGGGAGGCTTTCAAGTGTCAGTTGAAAGGAATACAGGACCGGCATGTTCCTGTGAGGAAGAAAGATAAATACGGCAATTTTCGGGAACCTTGGATGACGAGTGATATTGTAGGCCTCGTCAAAAAGAAAAAGGAGGCATTTGTCAGGGCTAAAAGGCTGGGAACAAACGAAGCCTGTGTGGCATATAAGGAAAGTAGGAAGGAACTTAAGCAAGGAGTCAGGAGGGCTAGAAGGGGTCACGAAAAGTCATTTAGCAAATAGGGTTAAGGAAAATCCCAAGGCTTTTTACACGTACATAAAAAGCAAGAGGGTAGCCAGGGAAAGGGTTGGCCCACTGAAGGATAGGCAAGGGAATCTATGTGTGGAGCCAGAGGAAATGGGCGAGGTACTAAATGAATACTTTGCATCAGTATTCACCAAAGAGAAGGAATTGGTAGATGTTGAGTCTGGAGAAGGGGGTGTAGATAGCCTGGGTCACATTGTGATCCAAAAAGACGAGGTGTTGGGTGTCTTAAAAAATATTAAGGTAGATAAGTCCCCAGGGCCTGATGGGATCTACCCCAGAATACTGAAGGAGGCTGGAGAGGAAATTGCTGAGGCCTTGACAGAAATCTTTGGATCCTCGCTGTCTTCAGGGGATGTCCCGGAGGACTGGACAATAGCCAATGTTGTTCCTCTGTTTAAGAAGGGTAGCAAGGATAATCCCGGGAACTACAGGCCGGTGAGCCTTACATCAGTGGTAGGGAAATTACTGGAGAGAATTCTTAGAGACAGGATCTACTCCCATTTGGAAGCAAATGGACGTATTAGTGAGAGGCAGCACGGTTTTGTGAAGGGGAGGTCGTGTCTCACTAACTTGATAGAGTTTTTCGAGGAGGTCACTAAGATGATTGATGCAGGTAGGGCAGTAGATGTTGTCTATATGGACTTCAGTAAGGCCTTTGACAAGGTCCCTCATGGTAGACTAGTACAAAAGGTGAAGTCACACGGGATCAGGGGTGAACTGGCAAGGTGGATACAGAACTGGCTAGGCCATAGAAGGCAGAGGGTAGCAATGGAAGGATGCTTTTCTAATTGGAGGGCTGTGACCAGTGGTGTTCCACAGGGATCAGTGCTGGGACCTTTGCTCTTTGTAGTATATATAAATGATTTGGAGGAAAATGTAACTGGTCTGATTAGTAAGTTTGCAGACGACACAAAGGTTGGTGGAATTGCGGATAGCGATGAGGACTGTCTGAGGATACAGCAGGATTTAGATTGTCTGGAGACTTGGGCGGAGAGATGGCAGATGGAGTTTAATCCGGACAAATGTGAGGTAATGCATTTTGGAAGGTCTAATGCAGGTAGGGAATATACAGTGAATGGTAGAACCCTCAAGAGTATTGAAAGTCAAAGAGATCTAGGAGTACAGGTCCACAGGTCACTGAAAGGGGCAACACAGGTGGAGAAGGTAGTCAAGAAGGCATACGGCATGCTTGCCTTCATTGCCGGGGCATTGAGTATAAGAATTGGCAAGTCATGTTGCAGCTGTATAGAACCTTAGTTAGGCCACACTTGGAGTATCGTGTTCAATTCTGGTCGCCACACTACCAGAAGGATGTGGAGGCTTTAGAGAGGGTGCAGAAGAGATTTACCAGAATGTTGCCTGGTATGGAGGGCATAAGCTATGAGGAGCGATTGAATAAACTCGGTTTGATCTCACTGGAACGAAGGAGGTTGAGGGGCGACCTGATAGAGGTCTACAAAATTATGAGGGGCATAGACAGAGTGGATAGTCAGAGGCTTTTCCCCAGGGTAGAGGGGTCAATTACTAGGGGGCATAGGTTTAAGGTGAGAGGGGCAAGGTTTAGAGTAGATGTACGAGGCAAGTTTTTTTACGCAGAGGGTAGTGGGTCCCTGGAACTCGCTACCGGAGGAGGTAGTGGAAGCAGGGACGATAGGGACATTTAAGGGGCATCTTGACAAATATATGAATAGGATGGGAATAGAAGGATACGGACCCAGGAAGTGTAGAAGATTGTAGTTTAGTCGGGCAGTATGGTCGGCACGGGCTTGGAGGGCCGAAGGGCCTGTTCCTGTGCTGTACATTTCTTTGTTCTTTGTTGTGATAATTGGGGATTGAATTACCCCAAGGTAGACTGGGAAAAGGGTAGATTGTGGGGCACAGAAGGGGAGAAATTCCTGAAGTGTGTGCAGGAGAACTTTCTGGAACAGTACATTTCCAGTCCTACCAGGGAGCAAGCTGTGCTGGATCTGGTCATAGAAAATGAGGCAGGGCAGGTGGAGAACATCAAAGTGGGGGAGCCCTTGGGAAGTAGCGAACATAATATATGATTCAATATTAAGTTGGAAAATCATAGAATTTACAGTGCAGGAGGCCATTCAGCCTATCCAGTCTGCACTGGCCCTTGGAAAGAACACACTGACACGGGGAGAAAGTGCAAAATCCACACAGTCACCCGAGGCCAGAATTGAACCTGGGAGTTGAGGCAGTAGTGCTAACCACTGTGCCGTCCACGGTTAAAGTCAGTCACGAATTAAGATCCCAGGCTGAAAAAGGGCAAATTTTAGGGGTCTAAAAGTTGAATGTCAATAAAACTGTGAATGAAAAATGGGAGACTTTCAAAGGAGAGATGAATAGGGTGCAAGCTAGGTACATACCCAAGAGAAATAAATACGGGGTATACAAAGCTAGAGGACCATGGATGGCTAACGATATTGATCATAAAGTAAGGAAGAAGAAAGAGGCATATTATGCATGCTGCAATAATAATAGCAATAGAAATCAAGAAGAGTATGGCAAATGCAGGAGAGAGGCTAAAGCTGGAATAAGAAAAGCTAAGAGGAAGCATGAAAAAGGATGGTGAGCTGTTCTAAAACAAATAGCAAAATGTTCTTCAAATATATTCATGGTCTGAGGGCCTGGGTTCAATCCCGGGTCACTGTCAGTGTAGGGTTTGCACATTCTCACCTTGTCTGTGTGGGTCTCACCCCCACAACCCAAAAAGATGTGCAGGATAATAAATAAATAAATAATCTTTATTAAACATATAGAACATACAATGCAAAAGGAGGCCATTCGGCCCATCGAGTCTGCACCGACCCATTTAAGTCCTCCCTTCCACCCTAAACCCCTCCTAACTTTTTGGTCACTACGGGCAATTTATCTTGGCCAATCCACCTAACCTGCAGATCTTTGGACTGTGGGAGGAAACCGGAGCACCTGGATGAAACCCACGCAGACACGGGGAGAACGTGCAGACTCCGCACAGACAGTGACCTAGGGGGGAATCGAACCTGGGACCCTGGCGCAGTGAAGCCACAGTGCTAACCACTTGTGCTACCGTGCTGCCCGTACTTGTGACGTATTGTCATAAGTAGGCTTACATTAACACTGCATTAAAGTTACTGTGAAAAGCCCCTAGTCACCACACTCCAGCACCTGTTCAGGTACCCACAGGGAGGGAGAATTTAGAATGTCCAATTCACCTAACAAGCAAGTCTTTCGAGACTTGTGGGAGGAAACCAGAGCACCCGGAGAAAACCCACGCAGACACGGAAACCATGCAGACTCTGCACAGACAGTGACCGAAGCCAGGAATCAAACCTGGCACCCTGGAGGTGTGAAGCAATAGGCCACGTTAAATTGCCCCTTAATTGGAAAAAAAATAACCTGGGTATTCTACACTTTTTTTTTAAAACATATCCATAGTAAAAGATTAGTGAAGGATAGAGTGAGGCCCATAAGCGACAAGCAGGGTAAACTGCTCACTGAAGCAGAGGGTATGGCAGTGGTACTAAATGAGTACTTTACTTCCGTCTTTACCAAATTAGAAGATGGTGACAATGGCACATTTGAAAATGTGGATGTTAAGTAACTGAGCAGTTAGTGATAGATAAACACAAGGTGCTATAAAGGCTGGCAATAATCCAGGTAGAGAAGTTGCCAGGCCCAGATGGGGTGCATCCTAGATTGCGGAGAGTGGTACGAAACCATATCGCGGAGCTGTTGACAGAAATTTTCCAGGCCTTGCTAAGCACAGGATTAGTCCTGGGGGACTGGAGGATTACAAATGTGATGTCGTTGTTTGAGAAAGGGGCAAAGGATAACCCAGTAAACTGCAGGCCTGTCAGCTTGACATCAACAGTGGGAAAACTGATAAAATTTAAGTAAAACCCCGCGGTTAAAGAAGGTGCTGTTGGAGCGGGGTCCGGGTGAGAGGAGGGAGGGGGGGAGGGAGGGGGGGGGGTGGCCCTACAGAATTTCAGGAAATCCTATTGGGCGGTGAACATAGCAATGTTCAGGAATTGGGTAGTGGGGGAGGGGTTGGTGTGGGAGCGGGTGGAGGTGACATCATGTAGGGGCACTGGTAATGGCACCCCTGCCGTTCTTGCCGGCTCGGTGCTCCACAAGCCCGGTGGTAGTGGCGGCTTTGAGGGTGTGGGGACAGTGGCGGAAGCATATGGGAGTGGAGGAAGTTTCGGAAGCATCAATTTGTGGCAATCACCGGTTTGTGCTGGGGGCTAGATAGGGCGTTTCGGACGTGGCTGGGAACTGGGATTGAGCGGTTAGGGGACCTGTTTATTGAGGGCAGCTTTCCGTGCTTGGAGGACGAGTTTGAGCTGTCAGGTGGGAATGGGCTCCGCTACCTGCAGGCGAGGGACTTTGCACGGAGGCAGGTTTCAACCTTTCCGCACCTGCCACTCCAGGAGGATACACGACAAGGTAGTGTCGAAAACGGGAGTGGGGGAGGGGAAGGTCTCGGAAATTTATAAAGAGCTCATGGAATGGGAGGGAACCCCGATAGGGGAGGATGCCTGGAGTAGGGTTAACGCGTCCTCGTGGTGTGCCAGGCTCAGCCTGATACAATTCAGGGTGGTCCACAGGGCGCATATGACTGTGGCCCGTTTGAACAGGTTCTTTTGAAGGGGTGGAGGATAGGTGTGGGCAGAGTGCGGGAGGGCTCGTGAATCATGTCCACATGTTTTGGGCATGTCTGAAGCTGAGGGGATTCTGGCAAGGATTTGCCGATGTCATGTCCACGGTATTAAAGGTATGGGTGGTTTCGAGTCCAGAGGTGGCGATTTTTGTTGTGTGGATGACCCAGGAGTCCAGGGGTCGAGAGAAGCTGATGTGTTGGCCTTTGCTTCCCCGGTAGCCCGGAGACGGATCTCATTGGCGTGGAGGGACTCGGAACCCAAAAAATCGGGGGTATGGGTCAGTAACATGGCCGGATTTCTCAGACTGGAGAAGATCAAGTTCGCCCTGAGAGAATCGATGCTAGGGTTTGCCAGAGGTGGCAGCCGTTTATTGACTTTTTGGAGGAAAAGTAAGCTGTCAGCAGATACAGGGGGGGTGGGGGGGGTCAAGAGAAAGAGGGAGGTTGGTTGAGGTGGGAAATAGTTAGCGGGAAGGGGGGGGGACTGAGAAACGGTGTATGTAAGCCATGATGGCTGGGTCTGGTTGTTGGTTGGGTGGGTGTTATTTACTTTGTTGTTTTTCCCCTTGAAAATTGTTAAAAATTATAAATGCTTCAATAAAATATTTTCACACAAAAAATGTTAATGAGTCGATGGCATGGGGAGAGCTCCCTCACTTTGCCTCAGGCTTCGCTATCTCTCATTTTAAAGAAAGACAATATCTGGAGCAGTGTGGGTCATCCCACCCGATTTCGCTGTTGAATGTAGATGCGAAGCTGTTGGCGAAGGTACTGGCGACACAAATAGAGGATTGTGTGCTGGGGGTGATGGGTGAGGATTTGTGAAGGGGCAGCAGCTGTCGATGAATGTCCAGAGGTTACTGAATGTCATTATGATGCCCTTGGAGGACCAAAAAGTGGAAGTGGTTGTGGTGTTGAACGCGGAGAAAACTTTCGATTAGGTGGAGTGGGAGTACTTATTAGAGGTGCTGGGGTGGTTTGGGTTTGGGCAGGGATTTGTGGACTGGGTTCAGGTGTTGCAGAAAGTGCCTAAGGCTAGTGTTCGGACTAACTGGGTAATCTCGGGGTACTTTGGGTTGAACCGGGGGAGGAGGTAGCGGTGTCCACCCTCCCAGTGCTCATTGCCCTGGCGATTGAGCCCTTGGCAATGGCGTTCAAGGTTTCGAGGGGGTGGAGCACCAAGTTTCTTTGTACGCAGCTGATTTCTTGCTGTACATTTTGAACCCGGTCACGAGCTTTGACAGGATCGTAGGGATTTTGGAGGAGTTTGGTCTCTTTTCGTGGTACAAGCTCAACATGGGGGAAAAAAGAGAGAGATTCCCAATTAGGGGGGTTTGGGAGGGGGGGGGGGGGGGAGCTGCTGCATCGGTTGGTAGGGCGAGTTTTCGTTACCTTTGTGGTGCGGAGTTCGGCCCAACTGTATAAGTTGAATTTGGTGCAATTGGTGGAAATGAAGTCGGACTTTAAAAGATGGGATGTGCTGCTCTTATTGTTGGCTGGTCGGGTCCAGACGGTAGAGATGAAGGTGTTGCCGAAGTTTTTGTTTGTGTCACAGAACCTCCAATCTTTGTGCCCAAGTCCTTTTTTAGGAAGGTTAATGGGGCGATTTTGGAGGTTTGTGTGGGCAGGTACGGCTCTGCGGGCTAGGAGGGTGTTCTTGCCGAGGGATCGACGGAGGCGAGAGGGGGGAGGGGTTAGCATTGCCAAACTTGCAGAACTATTATTGGGCAGCAAACATTGCAGTGGTTAGGAAATGGGCGGTGGAGGAGCGATCGGTGTGGCAGCAGATAGAGGCAGCCTCGCGTAAAGGGACCAGTTTGAGGGCACTATTGGTGGCGCCCCTTCCGTTCTCGTCGGCCAGGTACTCCACGAACCTAATGGTGGTGTCAGCATTGAGGGTGTGGAACAAGTGCGGGCAGCATTTTAGAATGGAAGGCATGTTCCTGTGGGTGCCATTTTGTGACAATCATAGGTTTGTCCCGGCAGGATTCGATGTGAGGTTTCGGGGGTGGTGGCAGGTGGGGACAGAATACTTTAGGGATTTATTTGTTGGAGGGATGTTTGCAGACCTGGAGGAGACATATCAGTTGCCAAAAGGTTCAGGTATATGCAGGTTAGGGACTTTGAGGAAGGAGGTGCCTTTGTTTTCATCGTTGTCACCCTGGTGCTACAGGACAAACTCCTGACCGAGGAGGAAATAGGAGAGGGCACGATCTCGGATAGGGGGGGGTGGGGTTACACGGAGGGAGAATTCATAATGTCCAAATTACCTAACAGCACATTCTCCCAGTGTCTGCGTGGGTCTCAACTCCACAACCCAAAAAATGTGTGCAAGGTAAGTGGATTGGCCATGCTAAATTGCCCATTAATTCGAAAAAAAGAGTACTCTAAAAAATAAATAAAGTAAAACTAAATAAATAAATAAATAAAGCACGTGGCCCACATAACAGTATCCAGGTTAAGTCGGTCCTTTTCAGGGGTAGAGGATAGATGTGGGCATTATGTGGAGCAAACCAAATCCATATGGTTTGGGTGTGTCCGAGGTCAAGGGGGTTTTGGACGAGGATTTGCAGATATAATGTCAAAGGTTTTGGGGGTAACGGCAGCTCCGACTCCGGAAGTGGCAATATTTTGGAATGTCGGAGGATCCAGGAGTGCAGATGGAGAGAGAGGCCGATGTATTGGCCTTTGCCTCCCTGATAGCCCGGAGACGGATTTTGTTGTGCTGGCAGGACTTGGAGCTACTGAGCCTAGGGGGTGTGGGTGAGTGATTTGGCCGAGTTCCTGCACATAGAGAAAATAAAGTTTGCCATTAGGGGTGCAGAGGAGGGGTTCACCTTGGAGGTGGAAGCTGTTCATTGACTTCTTTAAAAAGTATTGAGTCGTCAGCAGGTGGGTGGTCTTTTTCTGTCTGTGTTGAGTTAAAAGTTAAAAAGGACAGGCTCTGGAGTGGCAACGGATGGTGACGGTGAGGATGTTTTGTTTTTGGGTTTTTTTTTCTTTTTGATGTACATATTTGAAAATGCCTCCAATTAAATGTTTTTCCCAAAAAAAACCTCCCACATCACTCACTTTACCTGGTGCAGGGGTCAGCTAAAATACATATAACCTGAGGAATTTTTAAAGTCAGGTGAGTAGGGAGCACTGAGATAATAAACAATGGTGAAAATGAGCAATTGAAGTAACAGCACATAGCTTTGGTTTTTCCTCAGCTCCTGAAGCCAAAGATCCACATCTGATATGTGAACACCAACACTTCATTTTAGAATGAAGAAATTATCCTGCAAGGTGTACTGGCAAGTGTGGAGGACCTATTACCAGATTGTGGTGATGTCTTACCATCTTATAAGCACAGACCATCATGAAATGGCTAGCAATTCCAAGGCCATTTGCTGTGGAGCAACCTGGAAACAAGGATCTTAAACTCAGTTGCAATTTTGCTCTTCATTTTTGATTGGGGTTATAGAGGCCTCATCCTCAAATATACAAAGGAGTGTTATGATTTAATTCAACATACTAGGGGGGTCTGATTGAGATAGGGTGATGCATATTTCTGTGTTGGCTAGATTTCTGAACCCACATAGGTGATGTGTTGCAATGGTTTCTCTTCTGTGCTCACAATTTCAATCCTTAATTTCTGCATGTTCCCCAACAAACATAGTCCATTAGCATATATATGTTGATAACATTTGTAATATCTCCATTATTACATTTGACTTTTCAGTTGATGCTTTCTTGTGCCACATCAAATCATCCATGACCAAGAATTTGCTTTAACTTAATACTGGCAAAATAACTTCCCAATTTCATTTCCATCCTCCTGATGCTTGCCATTGCTGACAGGATGAAACAGAACCTCAAGATTGTGCCCTAAACATGAGCTGAGCTTCAGACATCACATCCAATGCATTACAAAAATTATATTTCACCCCTCTGCAACATTACCTGCCTCCATCTCTAAATTACCAACCTCAAATATTTTTTTAAAATTCATACATTGGATGTGGGCGTCGCTGGCTCGGCCAACATTTATTGCCCATCCCTAATTGTCCACAAGAAGGTGGTGGTGACTTTCAGCCATGTATTTATCATCTACATTCTTTTAAATGATTTTCTCTCTGGCTTCTGTAGCCACCTAAAATGGCTGATTCCCGATTAGAATGGTCAAACCCCGATCTAAAATGGCGAACGAACGAGGCTGATGGGAAAATCAGCCAACAGGACTCAAACGGACAGCTGCAGGCAAAACAGTGTATTCGCCTCTGGGGAAGTCAGCCCAGACCGATTCCTGCAGCCATCTGCATATTAAGCAGCCATCCCCGGGAACAATTGCTACACATTAGCAACACAAAGCCGATCCAGACCGGTCGGCGCCAGCAGGGGCTGACACAAAGGAAGGTAAATGACCACCCCCCGATCAAGGAATCGCCCCATTATTGGAGCATATCGAACCAAGTGATTGGGATCAAGTCCAATCACTTGGAACCAGGTACGAGGTCCGCCCTGAGAGGCGGGAAGCCCCTGGGGACGATAAGAATAGGGACCAAGTTCAGATCGACCCTTCTCTTCCTGCTCGCAACCTTCAAGACCCTTCGACAAAGAAAACAGTAAGTCTTACTCCAGCGATCGCTACCAGATAGGTGCTCCTGACTGTCGACTTGTACCAGCTTTGAATCCCACAGGCTCAGGCCCAATTAGAAAGACCATTCGTTTCCCTGACCTGGTGGGCCATTTCCAAAGTTAAGTATTGGCCTTTAGTGGTAGGTAGTAGTCTAGAAGTAGGATTATTGTATAAGTATTTATTGCTGTATATAATAAATGATCGTTGATTTAACTTTTACTAAGCGGTGTGCTGCATTATTAATCATTACTTGAGTTTGAACCACGTGGCGGTATCAGAAAGATACCTGGCAACTTGTGAGCAAAGGTGACAGAATTAGAGCTAATAAAACTAAGGCGAATAAGAGCAACATTTTGGCGACTCTGGTGGGACCCGATCTAGAAGTGGAAAACCACTCCGGGAGAACCCAAGAAATCTGAATTAGAATCCAATTGGAAACAAAAAAAACCACAAGTGTTCAAGCAGTTCTGATTAATAGTCATAATTCGGAAGTGTGTGTATGCATGCGTAACTAACAGGGCTGGCTAGTAGGTAAAACTTTTGTTGCGTCAAAACTGTCGGAAGTCTGTATTTTCGGAAATTAGCGCAAGCCGTACCCGCATCTACGACACCACCTTAGCCCCCTGTTCCAAATTTAAACGAAGCAAGTGAATAGGAAAGATGGCCATGCAGGCAATGCAATGCCTCATGAACCCCGAGGAATTTGCGATCGCAGCGACCAGCAGCAGTAGAGTGGGACAGTGTCCCATTTGGGAAGAGGAAATCCGGAAATATCTCAAGGGCAAAGGATGGCCCATGTGGAATGATTTCTGCGATAATGAAGAATCAGGTCCCGGACGTATAGGGCATACTTGGTGGGAGAACATGAGTGAAATACATAAAAAGAGCTTAGCGAAAGCTCGCAAGCCGATGGCAATTGTGTCCTGTCTGGCACAATTGCGAGGCACAGAGGAGGTCGTCAAGACGCTCCGCAAAGAAGTAGAGGGCATACATCGTATGAGTAAAGTCGATGTGTACGAGGTTGAGAAAGAGAATCTGGAGTTAAGGAGGAAATTAGCAGCAAAAGATGAAGAGGTGGCTGACGTCAAACGGGGTCACCAGTCTTGTCTGGCGCATTGGAGTAGTTTCCAATCCCAGTATGAAAAGGCCTATCAGGACACGCAGCGTGCAGTCCTGGTAAGGAAAGAAACAGAGAAGCAGGTGGAGACGCTACAGAAACAATGTAGTGATCTCAAGGCAGCCTTGAGAGCGCTCCACGCTGCCACTACAGAACAAAGACAGAGCACAATAGATCTTGCAAAGTGCCGGAAGCAGATTGCAGAGCTGCAGTCACTGCTTTCTGTTCAGAAAGGATTTCAGGAAACCTTTGGGGAAAAGTTAGACCAGGAAGACGGCCTTGATTGGGAAGAGTTACAAGAAACAGTGCAGAGATATGTTCAGGGAACATGTGCGCAGGGAAAGCCCCAAAGGAGAAAAGCACCCCAACCCCCCACACAGCAGGTAGTTCAGGCTCCAATTAACCCTGTAACCACCCACCGCACAGCCCTGGTAGACGACACGGAATTTCTATATTCCACCCCCTTAACAGTGACCCAATTACGGGACGCGTGCGAGAAGATCACACTGTTCCTCCCCGCCGCAGACCCCCACCATTTCTTTGCCACCGTCAAACATCAGGCAACCATGTATGTCCTGGACGAGAGAGAGCATGTAAAGCTCATGGTTTTAAGTTTAGATCCGTCGGTAGCAGCAGCCCTTCCCGACCCACAGAATGTAGGAGGAGGCACCCTTGCAGAAATGCATACCGCGATCCTGGATGCGATCGGGTATAACCGGGGTGACCCCGTAGATGGCCTCTAAGTGCAGGCCTCTAAGTGCAGGCAGGAAAAGACAGAACACCCCACAGCGTTTGCTGGACGCCTGTGGATTCATTTCACAGCAGTTTTTGGTAATTTAGAACGCGCCCATTTGTCCCAAGACGGTATGGCCAAATGGACCCGCACCCTTATCTCCCATGCCAGAGGCAGGACAAAAAGCCTGTACGAATTATGACCCCTCAGAGGAAGCCCACAATGAGAAATGGGTTTTAAAAAGATTGTCCCGCGCCTGGGAGCAGTCTGTACAAAGCAAACCCACAGTTAAAAATCCCGAAGAACAGCAGGCAGAAGCAGACAAACCCGCAGTTAGGGAACCCGAGGAAGAGCAGGCAGATATGCTTCCAGTTAAAACGCACCAGAACCCCGCATGGGTAAACGAAGGAACAGCCCCCCACAGAAACCACCGGAATGTTACAATTGCGGACAATTAGGACATTACGCACGAGAATGTCAAGCCCTCCTGAAACAGCAACGGGATCAGCCCACAAATGCCCCCCGAACCAGCAAAGACACCAACAGCCCTGACCCCCCTCCCAGGGAACCACACCCAAGGGAACAATGCACCAGAGAGCCTGCTCCGCCTTATGTGCCTCAGGGGTCATGTTACAACTGTGAGAAGCCAGGACACTTTGCCCGAGATTGCAGGAGACCCCCACCAGCTAGACTAGCCCCCAGATATGAAAGAGAACACCACCCACAGCAGCTACAAGGTCCCAGCTGCCCCATGCACACTGAGCGCTTACCCACCACTTCTCGTGGCAGTATTACCTCAGCAAGGCCACTTCATTTTTGTTTCACTCCTCTTTCCTTTCTTCTTTGGTCACGCTGCACTCCCTCCATATGTTAATTACACCCCAGCCCAAATGTGATTTACGATGTCCCATATTCTGATGGAACCGGCAGGATGTTTTATGTTGTTCGTACGTTTGTTTTGTGTTGTTTGTCCGACGGGAGAATTTTTTTTCCAGCCGCTTGTTCAGCGGTACCAACTTATCTGCAGATACCTGGTCAACAGACCACACGCTTGTTCAGTGGAACTAGCTTGTCTACAGACACTGGTCAAGAGACCACAAGCTTGTTCAGTGGAACTAGCTTTTCAGCTGATACTGGTTCGGGTATCAGATGCCCGATCGTAACTGCTCTTCTGATTCAAGGATAGAATCACTATGGCAGCCCCACCACAATGACTACATTTTTGCCCGTTCTTGTCGGTTGCTCAGGCAGTGGAGAAACGGCGTGAGACCCGCCCTGCCTGGGGACCCCCCCCGTTGATCAAACACGCTCGGGTAGAGGAGATACGGCATTGGTAGCCGTCCTACCCGGGGACTCCACCCAAATCTTACCCGTTGCGGCCCATACGCACCTCATTTGACATTCTTTCATTTCAAAAAGTTTTTATTTGTTTAGGCAACCTTTAGGCTGCTGCCACCTGCTATTTACATCCAGGAACATTTGGATGATAACTCAGCACTGGTTCATGATTGGGAAGTGTGCAGTGTCCTAAAATTTGTTTTGAAAAAAAATGAGGGAGTCACACATAGTGACCAATTATAAGGGAATAATTGGCCCCAAAGGACAGACACACTAACATACCGGATATTAAACCAAGGTAGTTACAGATACGATGCTTGTTTTTACAGAGCTCCAGGACCGGAGAAAATACAAGAGAACACACAGAAAAGGAAAGAGGACAGCCATGAGGACTTCCTTCATCGTGCTCAACATTCTTTTTGTGGACATTTGGTTGCGCGTGAACGCGAACCCCATGACTTCAAACCTCCCAGCCGTTAATGTTTCACTGCCCCGCAGTATCCAGAGCCCAGTCACCAGCGACACAGCATCTTCCTGGAGTGCCAGGTTCATAACCTGGTACTCCCTGTCCTACGTGATCGAAGCACTGTTAGCGTTGGTGATACTCTGCTGTGTAGTGCAGACTATGCGCCTACGTAAATGGAGAAGGAGAGCGTACCGCGCTCGAACCCGGTATATCGGATCAGATCCCCTATATTTGGTTACGACCAGACCCCCGCGATCTATAACAAAATAATAAAGAGCATTCACTTGCGTTATTACTGTGAATAAAGAAATGTACAAATTTTTCATGAAAAAAAAACTATGATCCTGAGCTTGACTGCCAAGCCAGGAAAAATTAGGGAATAATGTGATTTTTGTTGTATGTTTTAGGAAGATAGGATAATGCAATGTTTAGTGAGTATAGTGTAATAAGGTTAAATTAGAGGTTCCAAGTTTGTTATTTTGTAAATGCATGTCCCTGCCTGACATAGCGCCCTTAATAGGTAAAATTTTGTGCGCATAGCTAGGGTCAGAGCAGATGCCATGTAGGAGGTGTCCCCCCCGGTCAGGGAATGGAAAGAACAAAATTTATGTGATCCTTCACGCTTCGCGTTAGGATCACAAGGAGGGATTGTAGCCACCAAAAATGGCTGATTCCCGGTTAGAATGGTCAAACCCCGATCTAAAATGGCGAACCAAAGAGGCTGGTGGGAAAATCAGCCAACAGGACTCAAACGGACAGCTGCAGGCAAAACAGTGTATTCGCCTCTGGGGAAGTCAGCCCAGACCGATACCTGCAGCCATCTGCATATCAAGCAGCCATCCCCGGGAACAATTGCTACACATTAGCAACATAAAGCCGATCCAGACCGGTCGGTGCCAGCAGGGGCTGACACAAAGGAAGGTAAATGACCACCCCCCGATCAAGGAATCGCCCCATTATTGGAGCATATCGAACCAAGTGATTGGGACCAAGTCCAATCACTTGGAACCAGGTACGAGGTCCGCCCCGAGAGGCGGGAGGCCCCTGGGGACTATAAGAATAGGGGCCAAGTTCAGATCGACCCTTCTCTTCCTGCTCGCAATCTTCGAGACCCTTTGACAAAGAAAACTGTAAGTCTTACTCCAGCGATCGCTATCAGATAGGTGCTCCTGACTGTCAACTTGTACCAGCTTTGAATCCCGCAGGCTCAGACCCAATTCGAAAGACCATTCGTTTCCCTGACCTGGTGGGCCATTTCCAAAGTTAAGTATTGGCCTTTAGTGGTAGGTAGTAGTCTAGAAGTAGGATTATTGTATAAGTATTTATCGCTGTATATAATAAATGATCGTTGATTTAACTTTTACTAAGCGGTGTGCTGCATTATTAATCATTACTTGACCTTGAACCACGTGGCGGTATCAGAAAGATACCTGGCGACTCGTGAGCAAAGGTGACAGAATTAGAGCTAATAAAACTAAGGCTAATAAGAGCAACACTTACACTCTCCAAAAGCTTGAACGCATTCAAGATTTCACTTGACAATTAATATTTTATTCAAAATGCCTGTTCCCAACAGCAACAAGGATAGCATAATTCAGTGATAAACAGTCTCATTTGTGGCTTTACTGGGGTAATCGTTAAGAAAAAAACCTAGTCATGAACTCTGAACTTTACAAGGCAATTATCTTTTTAAATGTCCTCTTTAAATCAAGGTAAGATTAAGATTCTGAAAAGGAACTTCCTGACAAACACCTCAATTTGGAGAAGTGCCCATGTGATCCGGTCGTCATGGGGAAAGAAACTCAAATAGAAACCCATCGAGTTGGGGTGGCTGTTTTAAGACCTTTCAGATAATCTCACAGAAAAAGGATAGATATGGTTGAGATACAGGAACAAAATCATATAAATTGTTCACCGTTAACATTCTCGGGGTCAATTAGTTAAGTCGAAGTTAGCAGCAGCAGGTTAGCGGAGGTTCAATATCCATACTCTTTCAAAATGCTTTTATAAATTATCTTTCTTGTTAGCTTCCTCACCACACAGTCCCAAACCAAGAAAGTGGCTTTATAAACAATTTGCTCCCAATATCAAACTGTCAGCTGTAGAAGGCATGTCCAGAAGTATCTCCCTCCAATTTTCCTTCTCCTTATATGGGTATGTTATTGTCCTTTTCATAAAGACACAATTGAACTTGGTGAACTAACGTGTAGGAGATCATGGCCGAGAAATAAACCCCAGAGTCCAATGTGGTGACGTGCCGGTGCACAGTTTTTATATAGTTAGCAATGCGACCTCCTACCAGTTGGTGGTGATAGAGATCTATCACGTGATTTGAGATACCCGCCAGTTGGTCGTAGGACGTACCAAAGGATAGTTGCACTTCGAGTAGCTCCAGAATTCATTGAATTCTGAATGGCATTTAGTAGCCATTGTCTGTATCTGTTAGTTATCTTTCCACATGTTTGTAAATAAATGATCTTTCTCTTAAACAACTAGAGCTTCTGTGTACATAATTACAATGGTTATATCACAGAACACAACATCCAATTGTTCTTGTACAGCTCCTTTTTGAGCAGAATTTTTAAAAAGTAAAGTGTTTTTTAATTAACACTCATTCTACATTTATGTATACAGTGTACATTATTCTGCATATGATCTGGAAGTAAATGTTTCCTAGTAAACATCCTTAAGGTATGTTTCTTTGTGACTGCAATAAATGGACTTTAAACACAGATCACTCCTGAACCAAGTAAATGGCAGAAAAGACTCAAAGGGCTAAATAACCTGCTCCTGTTCTTATCCTTCTTCCTAGATTCCTATGAATGTCAGTCTACACTTCCAGGTGCCTTGTTATTGGATTTGTAATCCTTCTTCGACTTGCATTTTGATAAATGTTCAAAACGCAATGTAAATACCAGCATGCAATAACTATTATGGGGTTAAGTTATTTGCTGTTGTGCAGCAATGATTGTCTTCAGATAGAACTGTAGTAAAACACAATCTCCAGAAAGTTATGTTCTATATAATTAGTTACTGGAATATGCAACACTACAGCTGACGTTCTAACGAACAGTCTAATACCATATGCTGCTCTGTTGTAAGGATTTAGACATAGTTTGCAGTTTACAAATAGACCTGGTTTAAAAACTAACAACTACTGTTGCCTGAAAAGAGAATAAAGACTACTGGAACTTGTTCAATCACAACAGGAAGTCACCATCAGACAAGGAAGTGCCCATATCTGAAATTACTTGACACAATGGGAAAAACAGAACTGACAAACAGATGGCCCCTGACCACATTAAATACTCAAGATGCAAGTGAGACACTTCATGTTTTTCTGAAATGCCAGAAGGAAACAACGGCTAACTTGATCGGGCAGTCTAAAAGCAGACAGCATACAAACAGAAAAGGAGTCAAAACTGGGAAAGCGCTAACCACCTCAGTTTTGAAGGTTGTGGGACTAAAGAGGGGTATAAGAATACAGATGAAGCAGCTTCTATTATAGAGTCCGAGTTCTTGCACATAGGGGTCAGCGGAGGAGAAACAAGGTAATATTGTTCCACTTCTCTATAAACTAGAGCTTAAATATTGAAATGTATTCATACTCACTTATACTTAAAATAAAGAATTGGTGTCACTTTTGAATCTCTTACACTACCACCAAAGCACGTACCCAAAACAATCTTGCAATTCAAAACCCTACCTTGTTGCACCATAGTAGATCGCAGCATTCCAGTCTTGGACCAAATCTTAATTTGTCCATCTTCACCAACTGAAAGAGTACAGATAGTATTCCATGAAGTGAAAATTTTAAAATAACCATAAAGACCTCTATTTTCTACTTGCAAAGTGAAGTTCTGTTTAGTTTCCGTATGGTCTGGAAGTATTCCTAGGCTTGCCTTACGTACAATGGATTGATATGCCAGGTAATCTTTCCAGTTACTCTCACTCACTCATCCTGTCAGGTGCATATTTATGACCAGTACAAACTACAGAGGAAAGTTGAAGAAGACACCCTCCTGTAATCATTATACGAGGGCCAAAACCAAGGCCTGATTGATTTGCATTGGCTAGAAAAGGGTCTGTTCCGAATCAGTGTGTGAACAAACTGAAACACTTGAATAAAAGTTAACTGTTTCAAAACATCAACTCTTTTCTCTCACCAGATGCTACCTGACCTGCTTAGTAGTTCCAGAATTTTATGTTTCTATTTCCTGAATGCTTACTTGTTTCTCCTGCTGAGGAATCTTCTCTACTGTAATCGATAGGGCTCTTGACAGTGTCTGGCCCATTTCCCATACTCCTATCTTCATGAGTGGAGCTGAGTCCACAAAGAGTGGAGCTGAGTCCACAAAGATCAGCCATGATCTCATTGAATGGCGGAGCAGGCTCGAGGGGCCAGATGGCCTACTCCTGTGCCTAGTTCTTATGTTCTTCTGAGCCACAATAGCCTCACCCTCCCTTCTACTAGCCTCTGCATTCAATAGATCGTCCTCTGCCATTTTCATCGTCTCTAGCTTGGGTTCCTTGAGCAAACAAATCTTTGCCTCCACTCTCATTCCAGCCCATTTCAGAAGGACCATTCTCTCCAGACGCCCTGATTTATCCCCAAAATCTACTGGCCTTCTCTGGCATCTTACCATGCAAACACAGCAGAATTAACACCAGCCCTTATACCTCTCATCTTCCTGCCATTAAGGGACCAAACACCTTTTCCTGGTAAAAACAGTGATCTATTTGTATTGCTTCTTGCAGTGCATTTACTGCTTACAATGTGGACTTCTCAATGTTGGAGTAGCCAACATAGAAAAAGCAATCATTTGTCTTAACATCCCTGTTCAAGTGTGGCCTTTAGCTTATGGGTACTTGCTGTCCCATCTCATTCGGACCTCTCTTATGTTTGACCTCCTTCACTGTTGCAATGAGGCTTAACACAAGTTTGAGGAGCAACACTTCATTTTTAAAAAAAAACCTGTGGCTATCATCTTCTCTCAGACAGTTGGTGCTGATAATAAAGAACCACTGGGGATCGAGGAGGTGGACTGGTGACCAGGATGGAAATTCGCACAACAGTCTTTCTTTCACCACAATCCTGGGCCCATGGGAGAGCCCTCATTTTTGCCAGATTTTATACTTTCCTTACACTCCACTGTTTTGCTGCAATCATTTACACAAGTTCTAGACCCATTTTGTTCCCTTTTGCCTTGGCCTGTACTTGTTTCAAAGCCATTTATCTCTAACATCCTCCAGTTCTGATTAAACATTACCAACCTGAAACATTGACCCTGATATTTATGGGGAGCACAGTAGCAGGGAGGAAATCAGGAATCACCGTTTGCAAGAGTTCTCACTGAGTTTAGTGATAGAATCTCATTATTATTTGCTTGTTCTGTTTCCTCTTGTCAAGCAGCCAGATTGCCAGCAGCAGTTTGCTGCAGCTGGGGACCGTTGCAGTCAGGTCTTTAGCAATTGGGAGAGATTGGTGCTTGGTGGAGGGGTTCGGGATTGTGGGGGAGGGCTGGCGAGAGTCCAACAGTTTGGAGGGAGAAGAAAGTTGGGGCTCGATTGGGATTTGGTTGGGTGGGTGAGGAAGATTAGAGTCCAAGGATGCAGAGAGGGAGGTTGAGATTGAGAACTTAGGTTGGGGAGGTGGAGGGGGTGAAGGGGGAGTGCAGAGATGGGCTCAGTCAATCATGCCTACAAGAGTGGCAGCAAATAGCAGAAGGCTTGCTTGGGTGAGCGGTGGTGGTGGCTATGAAAACCAGCCCAGATGCTAAATTTAAGTCAGGCTCTAAAATACACCATAGGGGCCTGATTATAAATAATTTGAATTTCTCCCTCTTGCCCTCCCCTTGCCACACTCTCTCCAGCAAATCCTTGGGTGCGTTGTTAACATCAGTACTATCAACCCCATTAACTATGTTCTCTCTCCTGAGTCATTGAGTGTTTCTAGCACTTTTATTTCATAGTTATTGGTCATGTAAAAATGATTTGATGAAATACTGCAGGCTCTGGGACATTAAGTGGCAGCAGAGAATGTGAGGCTTTGCCTATTTGAGCCTTTATTGCATTATTTTCTTGTGCATGCTGAGATGCTGATCTCTCCAGAATGCAAAAAACATTTGAGCTAATATACACTCATTCAGTGTGTGGAGGATATAGAATGAAGGATGATACCTCGAATTATGTATTTTTCCCAAGGAAGCATAATTTCAAATAGATTATATTAGTTTAAAAATATTTCACTCACCTGTTACCAAGGCAGTTCCCTCATAATTCCATCTCCCTGCCAGCACAGCTCCACGATGTGCTTCTACACTTTTTTCCACTCGTCCAGTCTTTGAGACCAGATGAAATTTGCCTTTAAACAAACAATGTTATTCATCAATTTTTTGCATACTAGAGGCACTTATTTTTCTATCATATTATTTGTAAATAATTGGTTATAAATAGTTGCTACAAGAACTATTTAAGCCAAATAAGAGAGTGGTAGTTTTGTATACTGTCCATAGTTTTGTTCCTTCCTAGTTGTGCAAATTACTCCAGTACTATTCCTAGTTGTGCAAAATACTCCAGTACTATATGTCAGCATTTGACTTCCGTTCTTCTGACACTAGCTTTCTTGGCACCCACTTTCCCTTTACTTCTGCTCTAACTTTCAGCTACCATAGCTGGGGCTATCTCTAAACACATCCATCATGCTACCTCTCTCCATGAATCCGAAACCTCCTTAAAACTGGAGTCATCTCCTTAAAACCTACTTGGGCCATGTCCCTCAATGCTTGTGCACATTTTTGTTATCTTGTTTCTCACAATTGTGAAGCACCTTGGGACATTCACAATCAATTAAGTAATGGTGTTAAAACCATTGACAATGTCTTTGATGCAGAATAACAGTTTTAATGACTGTCAAAATATTTAACAAATGGTAAATCTAATTAAAAAGGACAAGTCCATATGCTATCTCAAAAAACTTTCCAAAATTTGGCACTGTCAAGTAAAAATAGAACAGGTGTCGCACAAGGTATAACTAATTCATTGACAGTAGACTAATGGTCATCCTGAATGAGATACTGGCTTTTGCAGCTTAATTGATTTTAGCAGCAACAGCTTTGGAAGAATGACATCTAAATAAACTTTAAATGATGAAATACAAGTCTAAATAATTAAATGTCTTTCATTTCACAATAGCAAATGAGGCTACTTATTTTGAATAAGAAACCAAAATTAAGTTACTTCTGTGTGAAGAGATTATCTTTGATGTTCTGAACTTAACAGTGGATGTATTTCAAAAAATCTCAACACAGTAGTCTTACATTAACTAAAGATTTCTGTTTTACTCAACAGTCAATAATTCCTATTGTTTAGGCTCAGAAAAACAATACATAATCCACAACCTTCACTTTCTAAATGCTTCAGATATTTCCTGATTTACTGGCCCTAATGTTATGAAATACTGTTACTTTCCAATTTGCCAAGATCTATAAAAATGAGAATTCCAAGGTTGTCCTCTGCACAATAAAGTTTCTTTTAGGAATAAATCTATCAAAATTTTTTTTATAGCAAACATCAGTCACTTTATCCAATAGTCAGTTTGCAGAAATGTTAATTTCAATGCACATCCCAAGAAAACTATGAGAACAGGAGGTTAGGAACTTGCATGGTACTGAATCAGTGCCAGACTGACAGAATTGTAAAATTTCCTGGTCACGAGAGCATTTTACGATCTGAGTTTAAGCAGTCTCAGTCCAGTCATTAGTAGACATGGACCCACAGTAAAACATTTGCAACAACTGACAATCTCAACTGTAGAAGACAGAGTGGCTATGCAGGAATTAGAAAAATGTTAAGACGGGTTTAATAGTGGCTGCTTTCCTGAGGTTAGGGCTGAGGCGCACGCACAGGAATAGAGAAGTTTGTAATCTGCATCTAATCATGCTGTACTTGACGCCAACACAAAGTATTACATAGAATTTTACAGTGCAGAAGGAGGCCATTCGGCCCATCGAGTCTGCACCGGCTCTTGGAACGAGCACCCTACCCAAGGTCAACACCTCCACCCTATCCCCATAACCCAGTAAACCCACCCAACACTAAGGGCAATTTTGGACACTAAGGGCAATTTATCATGGCCAATCCACCTAACCCGCACATCTTTGGACTGTGGGAGGAAACCGGAGCACCCGGAGGAAACCCACGCGCACACGGGGAGGATGTGCAGACTCCACACAGACAGTGACCCAAGCAGGAATCGAACCTGGGACCCTTGAGCTGTGAAGCAATTTTGCTATCCACAATGCTACCGTGCTGCCCATATTCAAAATGGAAATTGTTTCATTCCTCATCATTAACATCCCTCACCTTGATGAGCATTAAATGTGCAAAGTGGACAGCAAGAAACGCAATGCACTGTACAAAAAAGAGATCTTACCCAGGATGCAATATTTGTTGTCCATTATCAGATAAATTAAGCAGACTAAGACATTTCATTGTTTTGTTATAAGTCAAACAAGCATATTATAAAAACATACACATGAAAACAACACTTACCATCAGTGCTGGTGAGCACAAATATTTCAGCTTGCATCTGCTTCTTCCCTCCCGTTGTCTTTGGGAACCAATGCAGGTCTATGGGATAAATTTCTTCAGCTAGTCTTACTATCTGTGCGGTTTCATTTGTTAACAAATTCCACTTCAGGATTTGATGATCATCACTGGAGGAATACAACTCATCTGCTGTTGTCCAGCCCACACAACTGACCAATTCTTTATGTGCAGTAAAATTAAAGAAAATAAGGATGAAGTATAACACTGATCTATATTTCAAGAAATGATTTTTATTATGAAGGTTGGTGGTGCAACATATGTTAGTGCCCTATTGTTTGCATAAATTCATGGCATGACTGCAAACAATGGGGCACTAACATGTAAGATTCCATCAAAGGACGTCCCCAAAGCAGAGGCCACACTGACTGAAATCAAAAAGCAATTAGGGGACTGCTCTCATGCACCGCCTAGTGGTTGGTACAAGACCCATCATTGCCAGCATAGGCTGTAAAATTTTACAAAATGCAAAGATACCAAAAGAGAATCATAGAATTTACGGCAAGGAAAATAACTTTGAAAAAGACTGGGTATTGTTCCACCACTTTAAGTACCCACCAGTACACAATGCAAGTGACTAACATTCAACTACAATCACTGATGAGTGAGGTCAGAAAGTGAGAAGAGACATCACAGCCGAGAATGGTTCTGTCCTCATCAGACATCCACAGGCCATTGCAGTAGCATCACTGGATACGAATGAGGAGTCGAGGCCTTTTGCTTTTACATAAATGTTGATAGATTAAATTTAGAGTACCCAATTCCACCCCCCCCCCCTCCCCACACACACACAATTAAGGGGCAATTTAGTGTAGCCAATCCACCTACCCTGCACATCTTTGGGTTGTGGGGGTGAGACCCACGCAGACACGGGAAAGAACGTGCAAACTCCACGCGGACAGTGACCCTGGTCCTCAGTGCCGTGAGGCAAGATTAGTTAATTCTGATTATTAAACCTGGTTTGCATAGCTCTGCCGTTCATTAGATACATTTGTAACCAGGGAAATGTGCTGTAATTTCCAAGGAACAAAATTTTGAAATGCAGAAAACCTGATAATTTAAAATTTTCTTTTTGCAATTTTAATGTTGTAAAAGTGCTTTAAAATACCTCAGCTTGTAAAAACAGTTTCAAGTACACAACTTTGGTGCTAAGAAAGAAAAATTGATCAATGAGCCAGAAAGAAAAATTGGTCAATGAGCCAGACAAATGCTACATATACTATCTTAAAAGTATGCATTGCAATTTTCTTTCTCCATCGCAACCTTTTGTGCTTATTTTATCTTTTTTTTAATACAATGCATTAGGGTGGTTATTGCTAATGAATGCAAGAAATAGGAGAAGATTATATATAGCACATTGAGTCTGCTCCACCAATCAATACCATCATGACTGATCTTTGACTAAGCTCCACTTTCCTGCACTTTAGTCATATCCCTTAATTCCTGAAAACACTAAAAAAATCTGTTCATCTCAGCTTTAAATATAATCAACAATTGCGTGTCCAAAATCTTCTAGGATAGAGAACCGCAAAGCTTCACAGCCCTTTGAGTGAAGAAATTTCTCCCCATTTGAGTCCTAAATGAGGGGCCTTAACCCTGCGACTCCCCCCCCCCCCCCCCCAAACCATGTTCTAAATTCTCACCCAGGGGAATCAACTTCTCAAATGTCTACCCTGTCAAGCCCCTTCAAAATCTTGTACATTTGAATGAAATCACATCTCATTCATTTAAATTCCAGAATATATAGATCCAATTATAAGATAACCCTCTCATTTTAGGAACTAATCTAGTAAAGGTTTGCTGTCCCTCCTCCAATTCAACTATATCCTTCCTTAAATTTTGCAATCTAAGCTTTGCACAGCATTTCAGGAGTGGTCTCACCAAAGTCCTCAACAATTTTAGCAAGACTTCCTTAGTCTGTACCTTAATCACCTTGTAATAAAGATCAACAAGCCATTTGCCTTCCTAATTGCTTGCTAAACCTGTGTGCTAACTTTGTTTTCTTTGTATGAATACACTTGCCTCTCCCAGAACATCAACAGTTACAAGTTTCACACCTTAAAAAAAAATATTCTGCTTTTCTATTCTTACAACTAAAGGTGAATAGTCGGACACTTTCCCACATTACACTTTATCTGCCACTCAAGTAACCTGTTTGTATCTCATTGCATCCTCTTTGTGTCAACCTCCATTTGCAATCCCACTTATTTTAGGATCAAGGTACATTACTCTGTCTCTTCATCAAAGTCACTAACATATTGTACAAGTTACAGCCTGTCTATTCTTGGGCCCTTTATATCTCTCATTTACATACTACATCAATCATCTGAAAACGCAGGATAATGTTTCCACTGAAACACCCAGTTCCATCTTACCGCCACTCTCAATTGTCACACTGCTTATCTGACATCCAATAATGGAGAAGTTTCCTCTAACTAAATGTTGGGAAGACCAAAGCCATTGGGCTGGATTCTCTGCACCCCGACGCCACAGTTTTCACAACGGCGTGGGGACACAGTCCCTGAAACGGAGAATCCAGCCATTTGTCTTTGCTCCAAACTCCATTTCCAAACCAATGAATATATCCCTCTCCATACAACTGAACCAGAATGTTCACTCTTTGGTGTCATGTGTGACCCTGAGAGTAGTTTCTGACCACATATCCATCACGAAGACCGCTTATTTCCATCTCTGTACCATCACCCAACTCAATCTCTGTCTCAGCTAATTTGCTGCTGTAACCATATCTGCTTCTGGAACCATTACTATCAGTTACTAATGCTTTAAACACTAGAATTGCCGCCCTAAACCTCTCCAACTCTTTATCTTCCTTTATAACGCTTCCTTAAACTTAACTCTTTGACCAAACTTATGGTCATCTTCTCCAATCTCTCTTTTTGTCGCTGTCAGTTTGTTTGCGAGTGCTCCTGTGAGGATCTTACAATATTCTACTACATTAACAGTGCTGTTTAAATACAAATTGATGTAGTTGTAGTCTCTCGAAACTTTCCTTCCTTGTATCCACCACTCTTACTGGGCCCTCACTATATTCAAATCACGGAATTATTTATGGCTAGCTTACTCTTTCTCTAGGCCTCAAACCATTAAACTCCTCATCTCGGTTTTACTTTCTCCTACAATCTCCAAATCTTAAAGAAATTCATACTTGGTCTCAACTTACTACTCCTTATTTTGTCTTTGATCTTTGGCATTCTAATTAGCAGCCCTGGTTAATGGTTCTCAGCATTTCACGTACATGTTTCCATTTAAAACAAACACAAACTCTTGTATAGCTCGAGTATTTTGGATATGTTCCGAAAACCAATTCCTTAAAGTTTGCCACCAAATAGCAACCATGCCTGGCCCGTATTGGCATTAGAGTTTACAACAGTATGTACCACAACATAAATCAAATTCATCCAATCATAAAGAGAAGATTAATGTGGAGCTATCTCAGCTTTTCTATTGGAATTTCCATAAATACAAAAATATCTGTATAATATCTTTTCTTTCTCACAGGAAGCTGGATCACTCAGGAAGTCACCAATTTGAAGACAATTAAAACTGCACAATGGCATTTTTATTATTCTTTCAAAATATACTTCACATACCAAGATATCCTACCAAATTAATCAGGCATGTAACCCTTGAAAAAAATGAGGTGGAACCATGCAATCTTCTTGCATTTTGTGCACTATGTAGAGGGACAAATAAATTACACTCAGTTCATTTCAGCCACCAAAAGATTCAGAAACTGATTTAAAGGAACCTCAGTAAATTACAACTGAAAAAAATTGTAGACTACAGGCAAGTATCTGAAAATAATTCTGCCTCAGGATGTTGGATTGGAAATCATCTGCTCTTCGATAGTTTAGCATGTGCTTAATTTGACCATTGGCTGTCCGCAAGCTGGGCTCCAAGGCAAATTATACCAAATCTCTCCAAGGAGGTGACCATTACTCTGTTAGTACAGGACCTCAGGAGAGAAGGGTGAAAGGGGAAAAAGAATTACATGAAGAGGGTGTAAAAAGGCAACAGTAAAAGTTGTATACTTGACTGCCAGCTGTAGTACATTTGTGACATTTATGATCAATTTGGAATCTGACCAACATTATCAACTTTCAATCTGCTGTTAAATGGAATCATAAAATAGAATCATAGAATGGTTACAGGACAGAAGGAGGGCCGAGCGAGTCCCTACCAGTTAATTGCTAGAGAAATTTAACTAGTCCCATTCTCCAGCTGTCATTTGCAAATATTTTCTCTTTGTGCTTATCCAATTCCCTGTTGAAAGCCACTATTGAAGCTCCAGATCACAACCACCCACTCACTATGTAGAATGCTTTTCCTCATGTTTCCCAAACGCTTTAAATCTATGTCCTCTTGTTCTTGACCCTTCTGCCAATAGGAACAGTTCATCTCGCTCTCTTTCCTGTACAAACTTCATGATTTTGAGCATCTCTACCAGAAACTCCTCGAAGGACAACAACCCCAGCTTCTCCACACTATCCAATTCTTCAGTCTCTCTAAAGCCTTTCTACAGTGCAATGCCCAAAATTGAACGGAATTGAGCCACACCAATGTTTTGTAAAGATTCTTCATAACTTCCTGGCTCGTGTGTCCCTATTTACAAATCTCAGGATCCCTTATGCTTTTAAAACCACTTTCCAACCTCCATTTTCAAAGGTTACTGCACATGTACCGCAGGTTTCTCTGTTCCTGTACCCCCTTTAGAATTGAACCCTTTAGTTGGTGTATTGCCTCTCTTGGTAACAAAGTGTATTCTTCTTACCAAAATGCATCATTTAACATTTTTTTGCATTAAATTGCACTTGCAATTTTATGATTATTCCATTTTGTACAGATTTGTATAAAAACTGGTATCCTTGGAGTTTACCTGCATTATATGTTGAGAGTATTACATATATAACTGGAGACTATGGAGTTAAAAAAAGGTGCAATTAAATTATTAAAACTTAAATACAACAACTTGTATTTAATACAGGACATTTAATGTAACAAAACATTCCAAGGTGCTTCACAGGAGTATTATAATACAAGACCCCTTATATTTGTACTTGAGAAGTAAAAATATACAGAATTCTAGTTATCAGCACAGTTGCTCATTTTTGACTTCTCGTGTTATATGAAACTTATTGGATGTTCAAGTTAACGTTCATTATGAACACACTGAATGATTGACCATGTTTATATTTGAAATAGGTACACTTGGTTAGACAATATTTCTGATTTATATTTAACTCATGAATAAATAACAACAGAAGGAAAACAATTATTGCTAAAATTGAACTGTATACAATCAATTTACAGAATCTACAAAAGCTGTCCATAACCCCATCATCAATTTTCTCATTACCAGCATCGCTTTACAGAGTAAACACAGATAAGGAAGCACATTCTATTATCTCAGCTTGATTTCCGATAAACAAAAAGCTACAGCATCCCTTCATAACAATCTGGCTGGTCCCTAAGCAATGCCAATTCTTGAAGCAAAAGATTTACACAGCTAAAATTCTAAGATTGTAAGAGAACGAAAATGTGATTGCACCAGTGGTAACAATCAGAGAGAGTAAGGGATTTACTGGGGTCAAGGCATCAATGGTGTATGTGCAATTGAGCAGATCTGCAGCTGCCACGATAAATGGAAGCCTAACGTCTACAACAGTTTGAAATTTAAAAGTTCAGTTAGAAGTAATTCGAATGTCCCCAGCCCCCTCCAGCACACACACCAAGAGCAGATGCAGCAAGTATGGTTAAAATGAGTAAACATGTGGGCGGCAAGATGGCGTAGTTAGCACTGCTGCCTCACAGCGCTGATGACCCGGGATCGATCCCGGCCTAGGGTCACTGTCCGTGTGGCGTTTGCATATTCTCCCCCTGTTTGTGTCTCACCCCCACAACCCAAAGATGTGCAGGGTAGGTGAATTGGCCGCGCTAAATTGTCCCTTAATTGAAAAGAAAAATGAAATGAGGAAATGTGTTGGGCCCGATTCAGCGGAAGAACATTAAGAGTCCCGGCCGCACGGTGGCACAGTGGTTAGCACTGCTGCCTTACGACACCAAGGACCCAGGTTCGATCCCAGGCCACTGTCCGTGTGGAGTTTCTCCCAGTGTCTGTGTGGGTCCCAACCCTACAACGTAAAAAGATTTGCAGGGTAGGTGGATGGCCACGCTAAATTGCCCCTTAATTGGAAAAAAATAATTGGGTACTCTAATTTATTTTTAAAAAAGAAAAAACATTAAGAGTCCGCTTTTGGCGGGTGGCCACGTTGGCGAGATTGGGGCCTGTATTCAATGGCACTTGGTGCCAATAATGAGCCCCCGCGCCAATCTCGTTATTCTTGGCTGCCTCGCCGTCTGATTTGCCCAGCTCGCACCTCAGATGCTCGCCGCTAACAAGTGGGAGCTGCTTTTAAGAGCTCATTCACCACTCACTCCCAGTCAACACAAACATGGCAGTAGCAGACCTGCTCCTTGCTTTGGCGATGCCAACCTGACCAGGCTTCTCAACGCAGTGGATAAAATGTAGAGCACTCTGTTCCCCAGAGAGGCTCAGAGAAACAGTAGCAGAATCAGTAATGCCGCTAGGGAGGCAGTGGCAGCTGCACTGAGTGCGGGCAGCTGAGGATCGCTGTCCAATGTCAGAAGACAACAAATGACCTCCAACAAGCTGCAAGGATTAAGTTATAACCTCCCTCATGACATCAGTTCCACCTGCCACCTAAAACTCCCAAAACACCCCCCACCCTCTACTCCCTTCCATAAACCCCCACAATTGACTGGCTGACACTTCTCACCCTCCCCATATCCGATCTTCCAAGCTTGTTCCTCAACCCCCTGGCATCCACCAGCCCAACCCCTTAAAGTAAAGATTTGGTGCCCACACATGCCACCTGCCATAGATCAGGGGGGGTCCAGCAAGTGTGCGGCTCACAATGACCCCTCTTTGTCCCTGCAGAAGAAGATAACCCATAATAAGAGGGAACGGGTGAACACAGGAATTGGAGTTCCAGAGATCAAAGACCCTCACCCCCTGAGGACTGGGCCCAGAGAGATTCTGGGTGTGCAAAAGGAGCGAGCGGTGACCGACAGCGAGGTTGACCTGCACCACAGAAGTGAAGATCCATTGTCCCTTCACCCAGATAACCTGTCTCAAGTGCGTTGTTCATGTTGCACAAAATTACCCTTTCACGGGCCACATACATAAATTTGTTTTTATTCAAAATTTTTTACAAACCACTACAAAACGAAAAGAAAACATAGCAATAAAACAGAAAACAACTTGACCATTCAACAATCCAACAAAACAAGGTGGGGTATCTGCCCTTTACAAACAAAATCCATCCACCGCCCAAGCCACCCTTCCACCTACCCCCCCCCCCCCCCCCTCACCCTCACACCCCCCCCACCCTCGTTTGCTGCTGCTGCTGACCTCCACCTAACATTCCGCGAGAAAGTCAAGGAACGGTTGCCACCGCCTGGAGAACCCCTGAAAGGACCCTCGCAAGGCAAACTTTATCCTCTCCAACCTGAGAAATCCCGCCATGTCACTGACCCAAGCCTCTACGCTTGGGGGTTTTGCATCCCTCCACATTAACAAGAGCCTTCTCCGGGCTACCAAGGAAACAAAGGCCAGAACTCCGGCATCTTTTCGACTCCTGCACTCCCAGATCGTCTGATACCCCAAATATCGCTATCCCCCAGCTCTGTTTTACCCAAGTATCCAAGACCTTGGACATAGCCTTTGCGAAGTCTTTCCAAAGCTTTTCCAAAATTCTGTAAGTGCTGGGCATGCCCAGAACATATGGACGTGGTTTGCTGGGCTCCATGAGCACCTCACAAACCTGTCCTCCACCCCAAAGAACTTACTCATTCTCGCCACTGTCATATGCGCCCGGTGCACCACCTTAAACTGAATCAGGCTAAGCCTGGCACAAGATGAGGAGGAATTGATCCTGCCCAGGGCGTCAGCCCACAGGCCCTCATCCAGCTCTTCACCCAGCTCCTCCTCCCACTTGCCCTTCAGCTCCTCCACCGAGGCCTCCTCCGCCTCCTGCAGGTCCTGATATATTTCCGATATCTTGCCATCCCCTACCCACACGCCCGAGACCACCCTATCCTGTATCCTCCGGGCAGGCAGCAGCGGGAATTCCCCCACTTGCTTTTTGACGAACGCCGAACCTGCATGTACCTAAAGGTATTCCCCAGGGGTAGCCCAAATGTTTCCTCCAGCACCCTCAGACTAGCAAAAGTCCCATCAATGAACAAGTCCCCCATCCTTTTGATATCCGCCCTGTGCCAACTTAGAAAGCCCCCGTCTATTCTACCCAGAACGAACCTGTGATTGTTCTGTATCGGGGCCCAGGCTCAAGCCCTTGCCTCCCCCCTGTGCCTCCAAGCTAGTATCTTTACAAGAGGCCGCCTCCACGCCGCCCCCTCTCCCTCCATTACCCATTTCCGAATCATGGATATATTCGCTGCCCAGTAATAGCTGCAAAGGTTTGGCAGTGCCATCCCACCCTCCCCCCGACTGCGCTCCAAGAACAGTCTCTTAACACGCGGGGTCCTGTTTGCCCACACAAATCCCGTAATAATCCTATTTACCCGCTTGAAAAAGGACTTGGGGATGAGAATGGGAAGGCACTGGAAGACGAACAAGAACCTGGGGAGGACCGTCATCTTTACAGACTGCACCCTGCCCACCAGGGAAAGCAGTAGCATGTCCCACCTAGTCCTCCTCCATCTGATCCACCAGCCGCGCTAAATTGAGCTTGTGCAGGACCCCCCCAGCTCTTAACCACCTGAATGCCCAAGTAGCGAAAGCCCCTCTCCACTATTTTAAGCGGTAGCTCTCCCAGTCTCTTTTCCTGGCCCCTCACATGTATCACAAAAAGCTCGCTTTTTCCAACATTCAGCTTATACCCCGAAAAGTCTCCAAAATCTCTAAGAATCTGCATGACCACCCCCATCCCCTCCACCGGATCAGCAATGTACAGGAGGTCATCCACATACGGTGAAACACTATGCTCCCCCCAACCCCCCCCCCCCCCCCCTCCAGTTTCTGGACTCCCTCAATGCCATGGCCAGCAGCTCGATCGCCAGGGCAAACAGCAGGGGGCACAGGGGGCACCCCTGCCTCGTCCGATGTAATCTAAAGTACCCCGACCGCAGCCGGTTCGTCGACACACTCGCTACCGGGGCCTGATACAACAATTTGACCCACCCTATAAATTCCTCTCCAAACCCAAATCTGCCTAACACTTCCTACAGGTACTCTCACTCCACCCGATCAAAGGCTTTCTCCGCGTCCATTGCCGCTACCACTTCTGCATCCCCCCCCTTCAGAGGGCATCATGATCACATTCAGGAGCCTCCGCACATGCGTATTCAACTGCCTGCCCTTCACAAACCTCATCTGATCCTCATTGATCACTCCCTGGACACAGTCCTCAATCCTAGTGGCCAAAATCTTGGCCAACAGCTTGGTCTCCACATTAAGGAACAAAATCGGCCTATAGGAGCCACATAGCAACGGGTCCTTATCTCGCTTGAGGATAAGCGAGATCAGAGCCTGCGACATCGTCGGGGGAAGGGTTCCCTTTTCCTAAGCCTCATTGAAAGTCCTCAACAACAGCGGACCCAGCAGCTCTGAGAATTTCCTATAAAACTCTACGGGATACCCATCCGGTCCCGGGGCCTTGCCCGCCTGCATACTCCCTAACCCCTTAACCAGTTCCTCCATCTCAATCGGGGCCCCCAATCCCTCTACTCGCCCCATCACCACCTGTGGAAACTTCAGTTGGTCCAGGAACTGCCTCATCCCCTCTCCCTCCCTCCAGGGATTCTGACTCGCACAATTTGCCATAAAAGTCCTTGAAGACCTCGTTAATCCTAGCCGAGCTCAGCACCGTGTTACCCCCCCTATCTCTAATCCCCCCAATCTCCCTGGCCGCCTCTCTCTTCCGCAGCTGATGCGCCAGCATCCCGCTTGCCTTCTCCCCATACTCGTACACTGCTCCCTGTACCTTCCTCAACTGAGCCTCAGTGGTAAGCAAATCAAACTCCGCCTGCAGGCTCCGGCGCTGTTTCAACAACCCCTCCTCGGAGGATTCCGCATACCTCCTGTTCACCCCAAGTATCTCCCCCACCAATCTCTCCCTCTCCATCCTATCCCTCGTCTCTCGGTGGGCCCTGACTGAAATTAGCTCCCCTCTGACAACTGCCTTCAGCGCCTCCCAGACCACACTCACCGAAACCTCCCCATTATCATTGGTCTCCACATAGCTTTGGAGACACCTCCGAACCCGCCCACAGACATCCTCGTCCGCCAGTAGTCCCGCGTCAATTCTCCACAGAGGGCGTTAGCCTCTCTCCTCACCCAGCCCCAACTCCACCCAGTGCGGGGCATGGTCCGAGATTGCAATGGCCGAATACTCCACCCCCTTAACTTTCGGGATTAGCGCCCTGCTTACCACAAAAAAAATCAATCCGCGAGTACGCCTTGTGCGCATGGGAGAAGAAGGAAAACTCCTTTGCCCTTGGCCTGGCAAATCCCCATGGATCCACTGCCCCCATCTGGTCCATGAACCCCCTCAGGACCTTGGCCACTGCCGGCCTCTTACCCGATCTCGACCTAGACTGATCCAGTGCCAAGTCCAGGACCGTGTTAAAGTCCCCCCCCATTACCAAACTGCATGACTCCAGATCCGGAATCCTACTCAACATCTGCTTCATGAACCCTGCATCGTCCCAGTTCGGAGCATACACATTCACTAGCACCACCCGGGCCCCCTGCAACTCACCATAACATATCGACCCCCTTTATCCGCCACAATACTCCGCCGCCTCAAATGCCACCCACTTGCTCACCAAAATTGCAACCCCCCTGTTCTTCGCAACCAGCCCAGAGTGGAAAACCTGCCCCAACCATCCTTTCCTCAGCCTGGTTTGATCTGCGATCTTCAGGTGCGTTTCTTGTAGCACGCTACGTCTGCCTTTAGCCCCTTTAAGTGCGAAAACACACGGGCCTTCTTGACCGGCCCATTCAGGCCTCCCACGTTCCACGTGATCAGCCTGGTCAGGGGGCTACCCACCAATCCCCCCACCCCGCCTACTAGCCAACTCCTTTATTAGGTCAGCCACGTGCCCGCGCCTCCCGCACCCTCCAGGCGGAGGCTCCCAGCCCCGACTCTCCCCTTCAACATCAATTCCCCCTCAGTCAGCACAGCAGCCCCCCCCCCCAATTAAGCATCCACTTAACCCCCCTAGCCCCCCCATTGCACTCCCGTAAGTCAGCTGACTCATGCTGACCCCGGCCGCTCCCGCCTCCACCTCCAATCCTCCTGTGGGTTCCCCTTGCAAATCTCCAACCCCACCCCCCCCCACCTAAGTGGGGTAGAGAGAATCCCCCCCTACACCCCCCCATGTGAACAAAGAAAGAAAAACAAAACAAAGTACCGTACACCCAGACCCCCAGCTTCAGGTGCCACCCCACCATTTTGCGGGTAAACCACGCTCCCTGTCTGGGCCGACCTCACCTCCTGTGACGCAGCTCTTCCCAACTGCGACCTTGCCCAAAGCCTCGAGGGCCCAGGGCAAAGGGGCCACAAAAACACAGGGAAAACCCCAACATAACACCGCACCCTCCCCCCCACCAACAACCCCCACAACATACTGCAGTCCATTAACTCGAGTCCAGCTTCTCATTCTTGATGAATGTCCACGCCTCGTCCGGCGTATCGAAATAGTGGTGCCGGTCCTGATATGTAACCCCCTCGCCGGTTGTAACAGCCTGAATTTCACTCCCTTTCTGTGGAGGACCGCCTTGGCCCGGTTGAATCCTGCACGTTTCTTGGCCAGCTCTGCACTCCAGTCCTGATAAATACGGATCTCGGTGTTCTCCCTCTTGCTGCTCCACTCCTTCTTCGCCCAGCGCAGGACACACTCCTGGTCGGTGCAGCGGTGGAACCTTACCACCATAGCTCTCGGCGGCTCGTTCGCCCTCGGCCTCCTTGCCAGGACTCTGTGCGCCCCATCCAGCTCCAGGGGTCGCGGGAAAGCCCCCGCGCCCAACAGCGTACGCAGCATTGTGGTCACATTCGCCCCAGCAACCGACCCCTCCACGCCTTCAGGGAGATCCAGAATCCGGAGGTTCTGCCTCCTTGACCTATTCTCCAGGTCCTCCAGCTTCTCCTGCCATTTTTTGTGCAGCGCCTCGTGCACCTCCACTCTAACCGCCAGGCCCAGAATCTCATCCTCATTATCGGAGGCCTTCTGCTGCACCTCCTTGATCGCCGTCCCCTGCATCTTCTGGGTCTCCTGGGTCTCCACCAACCTTTTAATCGACGCCTTCATAGGGGCCAGCATCTCTGCCTTTAAATCCGCAAAGCAGTTTCTTAAAAACTCCTGCTGCTCCCGTGACCACTGGGCCCACGCTGCCTGATCCCCGCCAGCCGCCATCTTGCTTTTTCACACCCATTCTCCTCTCTTCTCCAAAGCCGCTTTTCTAACCGCCCCACTCCTGGTCCACTCCATACAGCGCTGGGGGACCCTCAGTGTTTCCTTCCCACACCGGGAATCGTCGTCAAAGTGCCACTGGAGCTCCTTAAAAGGGCCCAAAAGTCCGTTACCGGCGGGAGCTGTCGACCGTGCGACCGATCTAGGCATAGCTGCAACCGCAGGTCCCACGGGTCACATGCATAGCCATTGTCTTGCAGCATCACCATCTGATGAGACCGGGCCATCTGGAGTAGTACCCCTCCTCACCAGCATCCCCCCCCCCAATCGAAGAAGAAGAAGTGTTCCGAGGAATACAAGGCGATACATCACAGCTATCACCCGCACCTTCCACCAGTGCAGAGAGACACGCCTCGGTGGGCGACATTAGTAGATCGGCTTCAGGTGCATAATGTGGTAAGCACCACACAGTTGCTGATGCACATCAAGTGAAGGCAGGAACATCCAAGGGAGACAGAAGTCAGATGTCAGCTGGATCCCAAGACACAACTGGGTCCCAGCTAGATGTTGAACCTCCGAACTGATGCAGATGATAGGTCAAAGGCGTGAGATTCATGAGGGGATGTCAGCAGCGTTCCGGCGACTGCAAAGCCGATTGGAGTGGGCACTTGAGAGTGAAGTGCTCTCACACCTAACAAGGCTAATTCCTCAACTGAAATAACCTCCAGTTGTGAAGCTAGTGGCTGCTCACAGTCAAGGGAGTAAAATTGTCTTTCAGGAAGAAGCTATAGTTTCATCAAGCACCGAGTCAGCAGCTCCGGTGCCCGTGAGCTGCATGCCGGTAAATGGAAAGGGCTACTCACCTCCTCATGGTAGCCATTTTGCACCAGCTCCATGTTTTTGAAAAGGAGCATGAAATGATACATAGAAGATAGGAGCAGGTGGAGACCTTTTAGGCCCTTCGAGCCTGCTCCGCCATAGATCACGATCATGGCTGATCATCCAACTCAATAGCCTAATCCTGCATTCTCCTCATAGCCTTTAATCCCATTCTCCCCAAGTGCTAGATCTAGCCACCTCTTGAATATATTCAAAGTTTTAGCATCAACTACTACCTATGGTAATGAATCCCATTACGGGCTCACCACTCCTTTGGGTGAAGAAATGTCTCCTTATATCTGTCTGAAATGGTTTACCCGGAATCCTCAGACTGTGACCCCTGGTTCTGGACACACCCATCATTGGTAACATCTTCCCTGCATCTACCCTGTCTAGTCCCGTTAAAATGTTATAAGTCTCTATGAGATCTCCCCTCTCATTCTTCTGAACACCAGCGAGAACAATTCCAACCTAGTCAATCTCTCCTCATATGACAGTCCCGCCATCCCTGGAATCAGTCTGGTAAACTCATCCAGCAGAGGGCAGTAGAGCGGAGCTGCTGATTGGCTGTTGTAAGGGAAATTTGCATAACTCCGTTGTGGTCACCCTAACTTGAAGGTGGTTTGTGGAGGAGCTGTTGTCAAGTGACACTTAAACCCGAAACACTTCTTCAGTGTTTCCCTCCCTACCCCCTCCTCTAACCAAACAAAACAACCGCTGTAAAGATCAAGAGGAAGGCTCGAGGGCAGATAGAAGTTGAACCGTGACATCACAGCCTGCAAGTAAGGGATTGGCTGGTGACTGGTAAGCAGTTTTTCTCTTATTTTCCTTCAGGTGTTATCGTGCAGGGCGCAGAAGTTGCTGAGTGCGTGCTTGCGGAGAAGGGGAGTGAATAACAGGTAAGCTCTGTCTTTCTTCTTTTTTGTTTTATCTAGAGGGGATGGCAGGGAAGCTAGTGCAATGTTCCTCCTGCAGTATGTTTGAGGTGAGGGACGACGTCAGCGTCCCTGCTGATTTCATCTGTTGGAAGTGCACCCATCTCCAGCTCCTCAGAAACCGCGTTAGGGAACTGGAGCTGGAGCTGGATGAACTTCGGATCATTCAGGAGGCAGAGTTGGTCATAGATAGAAGCTTCAGGGATGCAGTTACCCCGAAGAATAAAGATAGATGGGTGACGGTGAGAGGGGCTGGGAGGAAGCAGTCAGTACAGGGATCCCCTGTGGACGTTCCCCTTAGTTAACAAGTATACCGCTTTGGATACTGTTGGGGGGGGGACAACTTACCAGGGGTAAGCCATGGGGTGCAGGTCTCTGGCACAGAGTCTGTCCCTGGTGCTCACAAGGGAAGGGGCGAGAGTAGAACATTAGTCATTGGAGACTCCATAGTTAGGGGGATAGATAGGAGATTCTGTGGGAACGAGAGAGACTCGCGGTTGGTGTGTTGCCTCCCAGGTGCCAGGGTGCGTGATGTCTCGGATCGTGTTTTCGTGGATCCTTAAGGGGGAGAGGGAGCAGCCCCAAGTCGTGGTCCACATAGGTACCAACGACATAGGTAGGAAAAGGGATAGGGATGCAAGGCAGGAATTCAGGGAGCTAGGGTGGAAACTTAGATCTAGGACAAACAGAGTTATTATCTCTGGGTTGTTACCCATGCCACGTGCTAGCGAGACAAGGAATGGGGAAAGAGAGGAGTTGAACACGTGGCTACAGGGATGGTGCAGGAGGGAGGGTTTCAGATTTCTGGATAATTGGGGCTCATTCTGGGTTCGGTGGGACCTCTACAAACGGGATGGTCTACACCTGGACCAGAGGGGTACCAATATCCTGGGGGAGAAATTTGCTAATGCTCTTCGGGAGGGTTTAAACTAGTTCAGCAGGGGCTTGGGAACCTGAATTGTAGCTCCAGTATACAGGAGGTTGAGAGTAGTGAGGTCATGAGTAAGGTTTCAAAGTTGCAGGAGTGTACCGGCAGGCAGGAAGGTGGTTTAAAGTGTGTTTTCTTCAATGCCAGGAGCATCTGGAATAAGGTGGGTGAACTTGCGGCATGGGTTGGTACCTGGGACTTCGATGTTGTAGCCATTTCAGAGACATGGATAGAGCAGGGACAGGAATGGTTGTTGCAGGTGCCGGGGTTTAGATATTTCAGCAAGCTCAGGGAAGGTGGTAAAAGAGGGGGAGGCGTGGCATGTTAGTCAAGGACAGTATTACGGTGGCAGAAAGGATGTTTGATGAGGACTCGTCTACTGAGGTAGTATGGGCTGAGGTTAGAAACAGGAAAGGAGAGGTCACCCTGTTAGGGGTTTTCTATAGGCCTCCGGAAAGTTCCAGAGATGTAGAGGGAAGGATTGCAAAGATGCTTCTGGATAGGAGTGAAAGCAACAGGGTAGTTGTTATGGGGGACTTTAATTTTCCAAATATTGACTGGAAACGCTATAGTTAGAGTACTTTAGATGGGTCCGTTTTTGTCCAATGTGTGCAGGAGGGTTTCCTGACACAGTATGTAGATAGGCCAACGAGAGGCGAGGCCGTATTGGATTTGGTACTGGGTAATGAACCAGGACAGGTGTTAGATTTGGAGGTAGGTGAGCACTTTGGTGATAGTGACCACAATTCGATTACGTTTACTTTAGTGATGGAAAGGGATAGGTATATACCGCAGGACAAGAGTTGTATCTGGGGGAAAGGCAATTATGATGCGATGAGGCAAGACTTAGTATGCATCGGATGGAGAGGAAAACTGCAGGGGAAGGGCACAATGGAAATGTGGAGCTTGTTCAAGGACTACTGCGTGTCCTTGATAAGTATGTACCCGTCAGGCAGGGAGGAAGTGGTCGAGCAAGGGAACCGTGGTTTACTAAGGCAGTCGAAACACTTGTCAAGGGGAAGAAGGAGGCTTATATAAAGATGAGACATTAAAGTTCAGTTAGGGCGCTCGAGAGTTACAAGTTAGCTAGGAAGGACCTCAAGAGAGAGCTAAGAAGAGCCAGGAGGGAACATGAGAAGTCTTTGGCAGGTAGAATCAAGGATAACCTGAAGCTTTCTAAAGATATGTCAGGAATAAAAGAATGACTAGAGTAAGAGTAGGGCCAGTCGTGGGAAGTTGTGCTTGGAGTCCAAGGAGATAGGAGAGGTGCTAAATGAATTATTTTTTGTCAGTATTCACACAGGAAAAAGACAATACTGAGATTCAGGCTACTAGACTAGAAGGGCTTGAGGTTCATAAGGAGGAGGTGTTCACAATTCTGGAAAGTGTGAAAATAGATAAGTCCCCTGGGCCGGATGGGATTCATCCTCGGATTCTCTGGGAAGCTGGGGAGGAGATTGCTGAGCCTTTGGCTTTGATCTTTAAGTCATCTTTGTCTATAGGAATAGTGCCAGAAGACTGGAGGATAGCAAATGTTGTCCCCTTGTTCAAGAAGGGGAGTAGAGACAACCCCGGTAACTATAGACCAGTGAGCCTTACTTCTGTTGTGGGCAAAATCTTGGAAAGGTTTATAAGAGATAGGGTGCATAATCATCTGGAAAGGAATAATTTGATTAGAGATAGTCAACACGGTTTTGTGAAGGGTAGGTCGTGCCTTAAAAACCTTATTGAGTTCTTTGAGAAGGTGACCAAACAGGTGGATGAGGGTAAAGCAGTTGATGTGGTGTATATGGATTTCAGTAAAGCGTTTGATAAGGTTCCCCACGGTAGGCTACTGCAGAAAATACAGAGGCATGGGATTCAGGGTGATTTAGAAGTTTGGATCAGAAATTGGCTAGCTGGAAGAAGACAAAGGATGGTGGTTGATGGGAAGTGTTCAGACTGGAGTACAGTCTAGTGGTGTGCCACAAGGATCTGTTTTGGGGCCACTGCTGTTTGTCATTTTTATAACTGACCTGGAGGAGGGCGTAGAAGGATGGGTGAGTAAATTTGCAGATGACACTAAAGCCGGTGGCATTGTGGACAGTGGGGAAGGATGTTACAAGTTACAGAGGGACATAGATAAGCTGCAGCGCTGGGCTGAGAGGTGGCAAATGGAGTTTAATGCAGAAAAGTGTGAGGTGACTCATTTTGGAAGGAATAACAGGAAGACAGAGTACTGGGCTAATGGTAAGATTCTTGGCAGTGTGGATGAGCAGAGAGCTCTCGGTGTCCATGTACATAGATCCCTGAAAGTTGCCACTCAGGTTGAGAGGGTTGTTAAGAAGGCGAACAGTGTGTTAGCTTTTATTGGTAGAGGGATTGAGTTTCGGAGCCATGAGGTCATGTTGCAGCTGTACAAAGCTTTGGTGCGGCCGCATTTGGAGTATTGCGTGCAATTCTGGTCGCCGCATTATAGGAAGGATGTGGAAGCATTGGAAAGGGTGCAGAGGAGATTTACCAGAATGTTGCCTGGTATGGAGGGAAGATCTTATGAGGAAAGGCTGAGGGACTTGAGGCTGTTTTCGTTAGAGAGGAGAAGGTTAAGAGGTGACTTAATTGAAGCATACAAGATGATCAGAGGATTGGATAGGGACAGTGAGAGCCTTTTTCCTCAGATGGTGATGTCTAGCACGAGGGGACATAGCTTTAAATTTGTGGTTTCACAGGTCGGCACAACATCGAAGGCCGAAGGGCCTGTACTGCGCTGTTATGTTCTATGTTCTAAACCTTCACTGCACTCCCTTGAGAGCAAGACCATCCTTCCACAAAGAAGGAGACCAAAACTGCACACAATACTACCGGTGTGGCAGCAACACATCCCTGCTTCTATACTCGAAACCTCTCGCAATGAAGGCCAAAATACCATTAGCCTTCTTTACCGCCTGCTGCACCTGCATGCTTCACCTTCAGCGACTGGTGCACAAGGGCACCCATGTCCCGCTGCACACTCCCCTCTCCCAATTTACAACCATTCAGGTCGTAATCTGCCTTCCTGTTTTTGCTTCCAAAGTGAATAACCTCACACTTATCCAAATTATACTGCATCTGCCATTGATTTGCCCACTCGCCCTACCTGTCCAGATCATGCTGTAAGTTCCATGCATCCTCGTCACAATTCATCCTCCTTCCCAGGAGGCCGCTGCATTCAACTTCAATCACGTTAATGAGATTGAAATGAATGCAAATTAGGGGTAATTATATTTGCGCCATTTTGGGGCGATATCCAGAATTCGCCAGAGGTAGTGAGCCGCCTGAATCGCAAAATGGTTTGTGCCCAGCGCGAATCTCAATTTTGCCCTCTCCTGCTATTCATCCAGCACTCCCGGATCTGAATCACGCCCTATGTCTGCAGTAAGAGATAAAATGGAGTTAACAGAGTTGTCCTTCTCTGTGATTAAGATGGAGAAAAAAAAGAATGGCCACATAACAGCAAGATTGAGGTTGCCATGATTCGAGAGTTTAAGTGGAGAGACAGTTAAGGGAGGACAGGAGGGTATTAAACTTGTGAAGAGAAGGAAAGCGAGTTGAAATGGAGGTGAGAATCATCAAGGATGAGAAATCACTCGGTGCAGAAGCTGAGGGAGGAAACATTGAGAATAATTTGGGTGAGAAACTTGCTTATAGTGCTTGCTTAGGCAGTAAAGGATGGTTTCGGACAAAGCTCGGCACAACATAGAGGGCCAAAGGGCCTGTTCTGTGCTGTACTGTTCTATGTTAAGGTAGAGACAGTAGAGGCAGGAGGCAAAGGAGATTTGGTGATAAGGGCCTTATACCTGCCGACAGAGTGTTTAGCTCTATAGCAGATTATCAGCTCCCACACTCCTTACAAAGAGAGAGGAGTATAATAAAACCTGACCCCCATATATGCATTAGAGATGTAAAATATGCAGTAATGTAATTATCAGCACCATCGTCCATTTTCATCTCCTCACACATACTGGATGTCAGTATTCTGCTGATGTCAACCAAGACTACGGATTTGGAGCTCCGGTTGCCACTTGTCAAGACTATCCATTTTGAAACCTGCCATTTTGAAACCTGCACCTTCCGAGTCAGGCGGTGGGAATTATCACTAAGCCAAAACCTTCCTCTTATAATATTTTAGATGCAAATCAGAACTGCTGTGTACTTAACATCACTTTCAGGTTTTATTTCTAACACTTTGAATGTTTTTGTTTTAGCTCATTTCTTGTATGTTGCGGTTCCTTTCCCTAAACCAGTTGCTTATCAATTTTCAGGATTTACTATGAATTCACATTGTTTAAGCTTATGCTGCAGTCTTTACAGGAACGTTGCCAAAAACATTCTCAAAGTCCAGATAACCAAGTCATTCAGTTTACAACAGGATTCCATCTCTTTAAAAGTCAATGAGGTTTGTTCAGGCAAGATCAGTCATATTGACTGTTATTTACCAGATTGTTATCATACAGACAACCCACAAATTGGCTTCTGTTAATTTATTTCTCATCACTGTTGCAAGAATAATGCTTCAAATTAGATTTGCTATTTTGTTTTGAATGTACCATTGCAATTTGTCAAACTGCTGTATCCAACTAAAAAGGTTCACCAATATTGAGCAACATTAATTTACGCGACACATTAAAATACACAGAAAATGAAATAACAATAACATAGCAGATTAACCATGGATACATGGAGAATGAATTACTAGCCGTAATTTAAGTGAGATTATCATATGACTCCATTAACCATAGATTGAGCACTTTACAATGTCATCTAAAACCTCAGGTTAGGTTGCAACCGTTAACTCATTCTTTGGTGTACATTATTTATACAATAGAAAATGTTTAGAATTTCATGTAAAGGTTCATAGTTTTGGAGAAAGTTCCAGGGTTTCTTGCAGTTTTTGCAAGTGTTGCAGAGTAGAATGACACTATTCTCCCCCAAAATTTCTAAGTTAATTTGTGGCGGGTCTTTCAGGGTGTTTCCTGCCGGCTCTTCCTTGCGAGTTCCCCACCGTGATTCAATGACACTTTAGTCACTTTTTGGGGCCCTCGGGAGTTTCTCACCGGTTTAGCCCACACTTGGAAATTTCTTTAGCACTGGGAAGCTGAACTCAGGGATCGGGCCGCCGAAAGGGTGCCCCGATCTCTAAGTGAGCTTATGGGTCCCCCACACCACCCACCCATGGGCAATGTCACCCCCACATATGGACGTTACACCATACCCTCCCAAGTGCAGACACCCAGCCATGGGGTCCCTTGGAGTCCCTTCCTCCTCTTCAAGTCCCCCCCAAACCACTTTACAGCACCCCTCCCTTCCTGGACCCCCACCTATCATCCCCCCAACTTACCTGCCCTGCACTTCCCCACCCTTCAAACCTCTGCTCCACCCTCATTCCATAGGCATGGCCCCCCTCACCCCTGACCCTTGGCAGTGCCACCCTGGCACTTAGACACTCTTGCACGGTCACCCTGGCAGTGCTCCTGCTGGCTTGGCAGTGCCTTCCAGGCACATTGGCAGACAGGGTGGCAGTGCCAAGGTTCCAGCTGGGCAGTGCCAAGATGCCCACATTCCAGGGTGAGGGTCAGGGAGCCACACTGTACTTACCCTGACCACCCAGGGGTCTCAGATGACCCGGGAGACCCCCCCACCTCCCAAACCCCCCAACCAACCCCCGGGTGCCGCTCCACCTGGTCGATGTTTGTGTGGACCAGCACTGATTGACACCCAGCTTCAGCTTCCCTGGGGAGGCCAAAGAATTGAGGGAGGCCGGTGCATCCCGCACAAGTAGGTTGTAGGTAGGTTTATGACCTACTTGCGCGAGCGTCATTCGGTCCCGCCCATTTGGGGCGGGATTCCAACTCCAACGTCTCGCCGGACTCCAGAGAATCTCGAGAGGCACGGAGTCTGTTGGGAGGCTTGCTGGAGTGCCTTCCCAAGATTCTCTGGCTGCATTGCGCTCTCCCTTGAATGCAACGCGGCCGGAGAATCGTACCCTATGTCTTTCTGACATACTTATGTACGGTTAAATCCAAAAGCTACAAGTATTGGAGGAGCCTTCCATATCATAGTGTCTTCAAAAACCTAATCCAATTTGCATATCATTTTCCATCATAACAACAAAACCATATAATTTATGAAGGCACAAAAAGAGCTATTTCATTGAGCAACATCGGGGTGGCACAGTGGTTAGCACTGCTGCCTCACAGCGCCAAGGACCCGGGTTCAATTCCGGCCTTGGGTGACTGTCCATGTGGAGTTCCACATTCTCTCCATGTCTGCATAGGTTTCCTCCGGGTGCCTAGGTTTCTTCCCACAGTCCAAGGAAAGTGCAGGTTAGGTGAACTGGCCTTGCTAAATTACCCTCATTTAAAAAAAATATTTTTATTAAAGGCATTTACAAATATATACATAAAACGCAACCAAAAAGAGAACAGGAAGTTTCATAACCAAAATATAACACCCCACCATCCCACCCTCCCTGTCGTTTCCTTCCATCAACCCTGCCTCCCCCGTTTTTACCCCCTATAACCAGCACCTACACTGCTGATTTCTTGGGCGTCATTCTCCGACCCCCCCCCCGCCGGGTCGGAGACTGGCCGTTGGCCGGCGTGAATCCCGCTCCCGCCCCCGCCAAAGTCTCCGGTACCAGAGATTGGGCGGGGGCGGGAATCGGGCCGCGCCGGTTGGCGGGACCCCCCCGGTCAATTCTCCGGCCCGGATGGGCCGAAGTCCCGCCCAGAAATTGCCTGTCCCGCCGGCGTAAATCAAAGCTGGTATTTACCGGCGGGACCAAGCGGCGTGGGCGGCCTCCGGGGTCCTGGGGGGGGGGGGGCGCGGGGCGATCTGACCCCGGGGGGTGCCCCCACAGTGGCCTGACCCGCGATCGGGGCCCACCGATCCGCGGGCGGGCCTGTGCCGTGGGGGCACTCTTTCCCTTCCGCCTCCGCCTCCACCATGGCGGAGGCGGAAGAGACTCTCCCCACCGCGCGGGAAACTGTCGGCAGCCGCTGACGCTCCCGCGCATGCGCCGCATTTCCGCGCCAGCTGGCGGGGCACCAAACGCCATTTCTGCCAGCTGGCGGGGCGGAAATCCCTCCGGCGTCGGCCTAGCCCCTCAATGTTGGGGCTCGGCCCCCAAAGATGCAGAGCATTCTGCACCTTTGGACCGGCTCGATGCACGTCTGATTGGCGCCGTTTTTGGCGCCAGTCGGCGGACATCGCGCCGTTGGGGGAGAATTTTGCCCCTTATCTTTGACGAAATCAATAAATGGCTTCCATTACTAAATTACCCCTCAGTTGTCCAAAAAAGGGCAGGAGGTGCGGTTACGGGAATAGGGCGGGGCCTATAAAGTCTCAATACAGCCATTGGTCCTATTATTGTATATTGAGACAATAAAAGTTGATTCTCATGTTCTGTTATAGCAGTCACCTTCTAACCAAGTAAACACCTGGGTGGGTGACCCTTCGGAGGGTCGGTGCAGATTTGATGGACCGAATGGCCTCCTTCTGCACTGTAGGAATTCTATGAACAAGTATTACTGAATAAATAAATATTAATTTGTAACTTTAAACAAAAAAGGGAAACTCTTTCATACTTCAACCGCGGAGGCAAAATACTATCACGCAACACAAAAATGGTAACGCATTTCATTTAAGTTTATCAAAATGAGAATTTAATTGAAAATGAAGCAGCTTTAAGATTACTGGGAACCTTTGACTATATGGTATTGTTTTTTCTAGCCCTTTATTTTCCCCTACACTTAGCACTTCTTGCAACTAAGAAAGCATCTGAAAGACCTTCTTCCAGGCTTCCCTGCAGTTGGCAAACACTGGCATTACAGTATTGAGACATTAATTTCTCTTATCATCGCTTTCCTACGAGGGATTGAATGGAGATTGGGTGCATCCCATATCAACCAGATCAGAACCGAAGCACAGTGAAGTTCAAATCACGATTCTTGATACGGTGAGCTGCTACTCCTCCATACCATTCTACCATGATGGGCTACTTTGCTGCACGTGTAGCATGCTCACTGATCATTGATAAAAAGCTTATATTTATTGTACTATTGAGATTTGACATGGTGTAATAACACTTCTGGCATCTTGCGCTTGTGATCTATTTTTTGTGGGGTATCAGCCATTGGTCCTATTATAGGATATTGAGACAATAAAAGTTGATTCTCATGTTCTATTATAGCAGTCACCTTCTAACCAAGTAAACATGAAGCTGTCAAACAAGATTTTAAAACCCTTCTCCTCCTCAACCTGTCTGCAGCCTTTGACACAGCAAACTACCTGTTCTCCAGCTCAGAAGGACTATCTTGCTTGATGCAACTATTTTCCGTCTAACAGTAAATAGACTGTCTACTGAAATGGCTTCTTGCCCATCCCACCTCCATCTCATTTCCTCCAGAAACCCAAAGTTCTATGCTTGGTTACCTCTCCAAAGATCGATGCTTGGTTACCTCTACCTTACATTCTCCTAAGTATTCCTTGTGATATCAATCACACACATGGGACCAGCTGCCACACGTACATTATCATCAATGTCCGGCTCTCCTCTGCTCCGCTTGACCCCCGATTGTCAGACTGCTTGGCTGATGTACAGTCTTCCACAAGCTGCAATTTCTTCAATTAAACACTGGGAAGAGCAAAGACATTTTCGTATTTCACAGCCAAGGCCCAAACACCGCCATTGCAAACTTTGTGCTCCCTGCTCATTTAAACGGTCACAGCATCCAGCCAATACTGTTGATTGGCTGCACACTGTCATGATATGTAAACATGCAGCTAATGAACACACAGAATAGGACACGATCAATGAGCAGTCAGGGCACTCAGGGGTGGTATCTCACTATAAAAGGGATGAGGCACTCACACCCCGCCTCTTTCCACAGACCAACATCTACAGACTGAGATAGGGTGTATCCTCAGCATCGCACCCCAGCACGTGGCTTAGAGCAAGCTGGTTCAGTTAGACGGAGTTACTAAATTTAGATTAGCAGAGAGTCGAACTCATTGAGAACTGTGCTAATAGTTCAATAAAACACATTGAACTCACAACTCAAGTGGCAAATTACATAACACAACACACACCTGAGCAAAGAGCACAAAATCATGAGAGGTTGGTACAAGTTCAAGCTAGCATGCACTATTTAAAACCAGACTCCATCTCTTACTGGAGTGATATCATTTGGCTGCCTCAGGTCCTCGAAATGGCTGGGGAGAAGTCTTTGATCTGCGTGAAGAGTGACTATATAAGAGAGAGCACAGCCTTCAAGGTTTTCAGACGCTGCACCAGAAGCCTTGGTGCAAGAGGTGGTCAGGAGAGAGGTCCTCCACCAACAGGGGATCAGGCGGCCCTTCAAACATACACTCACAGGCAGTGGGAGCAGATGACCATCACTCACAGGCAGTGGGAGCAGATGACCATCACTCACAGGTGGTGGGAGCAGATGACCATCACTCACAGGTGGTGGGAGCAGATGACCATCACTCACAGGCAGTGGGAGCAGATGACCATCACTCACAGGCAGTGGGAGCAGATGACCATCACTCACAGGCAGTGGGAGCAGATGACCATCGTAGTCACAGGAGTGACTTGCCCACGGAGTGGGATGAAGATTCCACAAGAGGTTCAATGACCTCACACACATGCTCAAGGTTAGTTTTAATCATACGTTATACCTTATCAATAGTACCACGAGCTTCACAACTGCTCAATGCACCACAGCCCCATCACTCTCACCTACGAACAATCTCAAGACTCATACCTCACATGCATGGCTTTGCATCGTTCAGTTAGCACTGCTGCAAGCCTCACAACCACATCTCACAGCTTCCACACGCTGCCAACCATGGCAGCAGCATTATCCAAACAGACTGCACAACATTCACAGACATGTTTACCTTTCTCTTGCAGGACAATATGGCATACAACCACAGGCAGCCAGAGTTAACTGGTGGGTCAGGCATGGTTGCATGTCTTCACCCTGATGGAGCAGACAGTGCTCACCATCATCAAAATGGCCATAAAAGGAGGCCAGTGGGGCTGAAAGCATCAAAGATGACTGTATCCACCAATCTAATCCTCCTTCTCACATACCACCTCCCCACATCCTATAATCATTTCTGATGTACAAACTGCAGTGGGTTTAAGCATGCACCCCTTGGTCCCTTCCCTTTGCTCAACACAACCCTAACCTTGCGCCTTTCTCCTCACAGATACCAAAGAACTAATACTTGGTCAGGCAGTGGTGGAAGAGCCAAAAGACAGTGATAAAAATGAAACACCATCACTCCCTCAGTCATCAACTCAAATCCTGACATTGTGCATACTGTAAAGGCTAGGTTAGAGGTGGGATTTGCCAGTGGTGACACACCAGGCACGAGTTCCCTGGAAATCAAGGTCATACGAGTTCTGCTGCATGGAACGCCACATGAGGATGAAGATGGCCAACATACAGAAAAAGGTTGATGGGTATGCACAAAAGTGCTTGGTACATTGATAGGCCTGCCAGCCAGAAAAGCTGCAGTCACTGTCAAGGCATAAGAAGGGGTGAGAGTCATGACTGTGCATGTGATGAATGTAGGATTTTCAGGGATATATTTTATTTTATGTATCTGGTGCAGTAATGGCTAAAAGTCTGGATTAGTGTGTATGTGTGTGTATCGACTGCAGTAAGGTTTTAAAATTCATGTATGTGGGGAAGTGGTATGTGAGAAGGAGGATTAGATTGGTGGATAGTCATCTTTGATGCTTTCAGCCCCACTGGCCTCCTTTATGGCCATTTTGATGATGGTTTAAAAGACAGGTAGACACTGTAGCTACCAAAGTGGTAATTAAAGTCTCATAAAAGTATCATTCATTCATGTATAGATTTACCTAAATAGGGCTAATGGAATTTTGTTTATAGAAAGAATGTTCCCTGGGGTTTAGATAATTGAGAGGTTGTGGTTAGCCTTTGTAAAATGGTCATAACCCAGTTAGTGGGACAGAGAGGATGTAATCAATGGGAGAATCCAGAATCTGAAGCAGTGAGGATTTGAGTTTTAGTTTTTAAATTTTGTTGTGAACAGAACAGGAACTTTTTGCATGCTGGGAAGTTAAACAGTTGTTTGACATAGGCAAGAATCTGTAGGCGGTTTCCAGAATGATCTCGCTCTCAAAGCAGTTTCTCCAAAACATCTCTATAAAGTAAGTATGTTTGCTAATTGTACTAAAATGGGGGTTTTGACCAGAGATGGGTTTTGTATGATTGGAGATAAAAAGATAACAGTTAGCAGTTAGTGTTTCATTTCATTGTTAAGCTGGATTTAATTAGTAATTGTAAGCTATTTCTTGTATGATGTTAAAGTTAGTTTCATTCTGTGTTAATAATAAAGTTTGTTTTAATATATCACATCCCTATTCGTGCGTGGAATCACCCCTTGATCAAAGTATCCTTTCCTCACAGTCTTACAAATTAACTAAAATATTGGGATTTCTGTCTGGTATCCTAGCAAATGTTAGGGTCTGGTCTGAGATCGTAATACACAGGAGCAGAGCATTCGATCCATTGAGTCAGTGCCAGCTCTCTGTAGAGCTATCCATCAGTTCTATTCATTCCGTCTATCCCTGTAGACCTGTCAATTTATTACTCTCATTTGCCCATCAAATTTCCTTCTGAAATTATTCAGCAGCTCCACTTCCACCATCAGGAAGCAGGATACAGGTCAATACCATTGGCTTTGTAAAAATGTTCTTCTTCACATCCCCCCTATTTTTCTTGCCCAAAACCTTTAATCTGGTACTACTTGATCCATCAGCTAATGGAACAGCTTTTTTTTGTCTAAGTCATCTAAAGCTGTCATAATCTTGTGCACATTCTTAAATCTCCCATCAAACTCTTTTGCTCCAAAGAGAACAACCCCAGCTTCTCCAAACTAACCTCGTAAAATCCCTTGTTTGGTAAACTTCTGCAAAATCTCAAGGATCCTCGCATCCTTCTCAAGGTGCGGTAACCAGGATTGAACAATACTCAAACTGTGGCCTGAAAAGAGCTGCAAGTTCAGTATAACTTCCCTGTTTTTGTACTCGATACCTCTATTTATCCTCAATGGAGTACTAGTCCAGTGACATTACCACTATGCTACCATCTCCCCTATAGTCTATCAATGTCCTATTGCAGTCATTTGGCATCACGTTGTCAGGCACACCGTTTGAAATCATCAGCAAATAGCTTCAATTTTATTAAATAGTCATTTATGTGGTACTTTTGTCAAACACTTTCTTAGAATCCATATAAACAACGTTGTGCTTTTCCTTGACCAAAATATTCAATTAGATTATAAAGGCAAATTACTGCGGATGCTAGAATCTGAAACAAGAGAAAATACAGGACAATTTCAGCAGGTCTGACAGCATCTGTGGAGAAGGAAGCTAACATTGAGAGTCTGGATGACTATTTGTCAATTAGATTAGTCAGGCAGGATCTACCTTTTACAAATCTGTGCTCATTTTCCTTAATAAAGATGGCCAAGGGCAGCACGGTGGCACAGTGGTTAGCATTGCTGCCTCACGGCGCCGAGGTCCCAGGTTCGATCCCGGCTCTGGGTCACTGTCCGTGTGGAGTTTTCACATTCTCCCAGTGTTTGCGTGGGTTTCGCCCCCACAACCCAAAAAGATGTGCAGGGTAAATGGATTAGCCACGCTAAATTGTCCCTTAATTGGGAAAAAATGAATTGGGTATTCTAAATTTATTTTTAAAATAAAGGTGGCCAAAACTGTACACTGTACTCTATGTGGTCTCAGCAATGCCCTGTAGTTGGAGCAAAACATCCCTGCTTTTATTTTCCATTTCCCGTTGCAATAAAGGCCAACATTCTGTTTGCCTTCCTAATTACTTGCTGTACGTGCATGTTATCTTTGGTGATTCATGAAGAAGTACACCCAGATCCCTCTGCGATGCAGCATCCATTATTCTCCTTCCATTTAAATAATAGTCTGCCTTTCTATTCTTCCTGCCAGAGTGAACAGCCTCACATTTCCCACATTATACTTCATCTGCCAAATGTTCACCCACTCACTTAACCTATCTATATCCTTTTGCAGACTCTTTGAATCCTCCTCACAACCTGTTTTTCTACCCATTTTCATACGGTCAGTAAATTTGGCTACAATATACTTGGCCCATCCCAAGTCATTAATATGGTTCATAAATAGTTGAGGCACCAGCACGGATCCCTGTGACACTCCACTAGCTACTCTCTGCCTCCTGAAAATTGGTGAAGGCCACTAAACCACTCAAACGAGACAGGTAAATCAGTTAAATATCATAATTTGGGAAGCTTTAGCTGGGAGCCCAGCAATTGGGGTGGAGGGCAAATTAATGCTTGTAAGATCAGGAATTGACTAGACAGCTGGTTTGTGATGCAGAAAAAGCTAGCAGCACGGGTTCAATTCCCGTACCAGCTGAGAATTCTGAATTCTCCCTCAGTGTACCCGAACAGGTGCCGGAATGTGACGACTAGGGGCTTTTCACAGTAACTTCATTGCAGTGTTAATGTAAGCCTACTTGTGACTTCCGGTTGTGGCGATGACCAGCTAAGCCGCACGTTTCGGCGGCTCCAGCTCAAATGGACCTTCGGGCTCTTTTAAGAGCCCCAACGGGGAATTTTTTCGGGACAAAACCCGGTGTGGGGTGAGACAGCAGGGAGTCCCCCCCAACGAAAAATAAAATTATCGGCGGCGGCGGCCTGATCGCGAAGAATCCTCGAGGACAGGGACAGAAGAAAAAAGGAGCAAGATGGCGGCGGAGAGAGCCCAGGTGACATGGGGGCCGGACCAGGACGAATTTTTGAGACGGTGTGTGGAGCTGCTTAAGAAGGAGGTGCTGGCCCAGATGCTACAGGCAATTGAGGGGCTTAAGGAGGCACAAAAGACCCAGGAGATGGAGCTCCGCGTGGTGGAGCAGAAGGTGACGGACAACAAAGACGAGATCCTGGGCCTGGCGGTCAAAACGCAGACGCACGAGGCACTCCACAAAAAGTGCATTGAAAGGATTGAAGTCCTAGAAAACAGATCACGGAGAAAGAACCTTCGGATCCTGGGTCTCCCCGAGGTAGTGGAAGGAGCGGACGGCGGGGCTTACATGAGCACGATGCTACGCTCGCTAATGGGAGCTGAGGCCCCCTCGGGCCCCTTGGAAGGGGAAGGGGCTCATCGGGTCCCTGCGAGGAGACCAAAGGCGGGAGAACCACCTAGGGCGACGATCGTGCAATTTCATCGCTTCAAAATGGTACCAAGTAGTAGATGGGAGAATTTCATAGAATTTACAGTGCAGAAGGAGGCCATTCGGCCCATCGAGTCTGCACCGGCTCTTGGAAAGAGCACCCTACCCAAGGTCCACGCTTCCACCCTATCCCCATAACCCAGTACCTCACCCAACACTAAGGGCAATTTATCATGGCCAATCCACCTAACCTGCACATCTTTGGACTGTGGGAGGAAACCGGAGCACCCGGATGAAACCCACACACACACGGGGAGGATGTGCAGACTCCGCACAGACAGTGACCCAAGCCGGAATCGAACCTGGGACCCTGGAGCTGTGAAGCAATTGTGCTAACCACTATGCTACCGTGCTGCCCTGCGGTGGTACGGGTGTACCAGGATTGGAGTGTGGAGGTGGCGAGAAGGAGGGCGAGTTTTAATCGAGCCAAGGAGGTGCTACACAAGGTGAAGTTCGGGATGCTGCAGCCTGCGCGACTGTGGGTCACGCACCAGGAGAGGCATCACTACTTCGAAACGGCGGAAGAAGCATGGACCTTCATTAAAAACGAGAAACTGGATCAGAACTGAGGGACTGATGTTAGAGGGGAAATGACAATGCCGATGTATATAGAGATGTAAATTGGGAAGGGGGGGACACTAAGAAATGTGGGCGCCGGTGGGGGGGGGGGGGAAGAAGAGACATAGGCGGGGGATGGGGAATGGGAGTGGGGCGGCAGAGGGAGCTGCGCCACAAGGGGCGGGACCAGACAGGGTTCGTAAAGGGGAGACAACTAAATGTCAACGTGCGACGGCTATTAGGGGTGATAATGATGCCCCCAGTAGAGGGGGAGGCAGAGATAGTGGCGGCAATGGATGCAGAGAAGGCATTTGATAGGGTGGAGTGGGAGTATCTATGGGAGGTGCTGGGGAGGTTCGGGTTCGGGGAGGGGTTTGTCAGCTGGGTTAAACTCCTCTATGGGGCCCCAACGGCAAGTGCAGTCACAAATCGGCAAAGGTCGGAGTATTTTCGACTATACAGGGGAACAAGACAGGGATGCCCGTTGTCCCCATTACTGTTCGCGCTGGCAATTGAACCACTGGCCATAGCGCTGAGAGAATCCAGAGAATGGAGAGGGGTGATTAGAGGGGGAAGAGGAACACCGAGTGTCACTCTACGCGGATGACCTACTGCTGTATGTGACGGACCCAGTGGTGGGGATGACAGTCATGCAGATATTGAGGGAGTTTGGAGACTTCTCGGGATATAGGCTTCACATGGGAAAGAGTGAGCTTTTTGTGATACACCCTGGGGACCAGAGTAGAGGGATAGATGGCCTACCGCTAAGGAGAGTGGAAAGAAACTTTCGATACCTGGGGATTCAGATAGCCAGGATCTGGGGAACCTTACACAGACTTAATCTGACACGACTGGTGGAACAAATGGAAGAGGATTTCAAAAGGTGGGACATGCAGCCGCTGTCACTGGCGGGCAGAGTGCAGGCAATTAAGATGATGGTCCTCCCGAGGTTCCTATTTGTGTTCCAATGTCTCCCTATACTGATCACTAAGGACTTTTTTTTAAAAATAGATAGGAGCATCACGAGCTTTGTGGGGGCAGGGAAGGTCCCGAGGGTAAGGAGGGGGTTCCTACAACGTAGTAGAGACAGGGGGGGACTGGCGTTGCCGAATTTGGGCGACTACTACTGGGCCGCCAATGTGGCGATGATTCGTAAATGGATGATAGAGGGAGAGGGAGCGGCGTGGAAAAGATTTGAGATGAAGTCCTGTAAAGGGACGAGTTTACAAGCGCTGGTGACGGCGCCATTACCGCTCTCACCAAAAAAATTTACCACAAACCCAGTGGTGGCGGCAACATTAAGTATCTGGGGGCAATGGAGGCGACAGAGCGGTGTGCTGGGAGCCTCGGTGGGGTCCCCAATCAGGAACAACCATAGGTTTGCCCCAGGGAGGCTGGATGGAGGATTCCAGAGCTGGCACCAGGTAGGAATCAGGAGAGTGGGAGATTTATTTATAGACGGGACGTTTGCGAGCTTGGGAGCGCTTGAGGAAAAGTATAAGCTGCCCCGGGGAAATTTCTTTAGGTATATGCAGGTGAGGGCGTTCACAAGACAACAGGTGAGGGAATTTCCGCTGCTCCCGACACAGGGGATCCAGGATAGAGTGCTTTCGGGGGGGTGGGTCGGGGAGGGCAAAGTGTCAGAGATATACCGGGAGATGAGAGAAGAGGGGGAGGAGTTGGTGGGCGAACTGAAGGGAAAATGGGAAGAAGAGCTCGGGGAGGAGATTGAGGGTGGTTTGTGGGCTGATGCCCTAAGCAGGGTAAATTCCTCTTCCTCGTGTGCCAGGCTTAGCCTGATCCAATTTAAGGTGCTGCATAGAGCACACATAACGGGAGCAAGGTTGAGCAGGTTCTTCGGAGTGGAGGACAAGTGTGGGAGGTGCAGGGGAAGCCCGGCGAACCACACACATGTTTTGGCTGTGTCCGGCACTGGAGGGGTATTGGAGGGGAGTGACCTCGAAGGTGGTGAAGGTCCGGGTCAAACCAGGCTGGGGGTTAGCTTTATTTGGAGTTGCGGATGAGCCGGGAGTGCAGGAGGCGAAAGAGGCCGATATCGTGGCCTTTGCGTCCCTAGTAGCCCGGCGTAGGATTTTACTCATGTGGAAGGAAGCGAAACCCCCCGGACTGGAGGCCTGGATAAACGATATGGCGGGGTTCATAAAACTGGAGCAGATGAAGTTTGCGCTGAGAGGATCGGCTCAAGGGTTCACCAGGCGGTGGCAACCGTTCCTCAACTACCTAGCGGAACGTTAGAGGGAAGATAGATGACCAGCAGCAGCAACCCAGGGGGAGAGGGGGTGGGGGGGGGGGGGTATTACTTAGTGTTATTTGGTTAGTTTACCATGTTAGTTACATAATGTTATATTGTAGTTGTCATGTTATTTGCATTTTTTTTTTGATTTGTAAGGGAAAAAATTGTGTTTGAAAACTTTAATAAAATATATATATTTTTTAAAAATGTAAGTCTACTTGTGACAATAAAGGTTATTTATTTATTATTTATTTAATTGACTTGGCATAGGCAAGGCAATTGTTAAATCTTATGATGCTTCCGGCAGGGACGAAGTGTGGAGGTGGTGGTCGCCATGGATGCAGAGAAAGCCTTCGACCGGGTGGAGTGGGACTATTTGTGGGAGGTGCTGGGGCAATTTGGGTTTGGGGACTGGGTCCGGCTGTAGTGCCGGGCGCCGACAGCGAGTATACGAATGAACCGGGTGAGATCGGAGTATTTCAGGTTGCACCGTGGGACGAGGCAGGGATGCCCACTCTCCCCGTTGCTTTTTTCCTTGGCGATCGAGCTACTGGCAATTGCGCTGAGAGCGTCAAGGGATTGGCAGGGGATATTGGGGGGTGGAGCATAGGGTCTCGCTGTACACGGACGATTTACTGCTTTATATATCAAATCTTATTGGGGGATTACGGGCATATTGGAAGAATTTGGTCGGTTCTCGGGGTACAAATTAAATATGGAGAAAAGTGAGGTTTTCCCGATCCAAGCGAGGGGGCAGGTAAAGTCCCGCGGGTTAAGAAGGTGCTGCTGGTGCGGGGTCGGGCGGGGGTGGGATGGGGGTTAAGCTCTTCCAAACTTGATGAATTATTATTGGGTGGGCGAATATAGCCATGGTTAGGAACTGGGTAGTGGGAGAAGGGTCGGTATGGGAATGGATGGAGGCAGCCTCTTAATAAAAGAAAATACTGCGGATGCTGGAATCTGAAACCAAAAGAGAAAATGCTTGAAAATCTCAGCAGGTCTGACAGGGAGAGAAAAGAGCTCACGTTTCGAGTTCAGATGACCCTTTGTCAAAGCTAAAAGGCATAGAAAGTGGGAGATATTTATACTGTGAGGGGAGGGAATGAAAGACGAGTCATAGTCACAGAAAAAATTAAAATAAAATGGAATGAAAACAAAGGGGTCGAGGTGGAGTAGAGCTAGTCATCTGAAGTTGTTGAATTCGATGTTGAGACCGGAAGGTTGTGGCGTGCCTAACCGGAAGATGAGATGCTGTTCCTCCAGTTTGCCTTGAGCTTCACTTGAACATTGCAGCAGGCCAAGGACAGACATGTGGGCATGGGAGCAGGGTCTTGTGTTAAAATGGCAAGCAATGGGAAGGTCGTGGTCTTGAATGCGAACAGACCGAAGGTGCTCAGACCGAAGGGGGAAAACTGACAAGTTGAACTAAGGTTTTGAAGAGAAGGTGGGTTTAATTTGAACTCTTTGTAATTGAATGGGTTTTGAGAGACGTAAAATCAAGGTACCACGTCTGTGTAAATGTATGATATTACAATTATGGACAGATATAGAGGTTCTCGCATTAAGGTCTTGTACCACTAAGATATAACTTTCTTTAATGCAAGCAGTCCTCGGCTTCACAACGTTCGAGTTTTTTTTTTTACAACGTTCGAGTTACAACAAACCTCACTTACAAAATTTAGGAACGGACATCCTCTTACCATTTTACCACATTGGTTTCGACTTTACGATACCACATCAGTGGCATTCATACGTGCACGACTTTACGATACCACATCAGTGGCATTCATACGTGCACAACGATGTTCAGTTGCTGTTCCGATGCACTTTTTCAGTACTTGGAGCCTTTGATTTTCCAAATGCTTTCTTAAAATTTAGAGTATATCAACAATAAATGACAGAAAGGTGTCAATCTGGAGCAAGAGATGTTTTTTTTCTTCAAAGAAACATAGATCAACTACTATAGAAACAAAAATGGAAAGGCACTCTTAAATTGGTAGAGCTTTGGATATCCCTCGAATGACTAGCGTAACCATCCTGAAGGACAAATTAAGAATTTAAGACCATGTTGAGGGCTCAGCTCCTATGCAATAAACTGTGATATCACAGTTGGACTTATTGCTCAGGTTGAGAAACTGCTAATCATTTGGCTGGAGGACCAAAATCAACACTGTGCTCCTCTGAATTTAGGCATAATTCTGGAAAATGCTGGCAATCTTTATGATGATATAAAGAAACAGGGGGAGCATTCTAATTGTATTTCCCCCCCCCCCCCCCCCTCTCTTTACCTTTCCCACCTTTGCTTTTACATCAGTCACAGCTTACCCTCTGATTTTAGTTTCTCTGCTGTTTAATGCAAGTAGAGGGCGGTTCAGGTGTTTTAATCCAGGGCCAATTTGCACATCAGGTGAATCTACCAGTGCTGATGAGAAGGTACCTCAAATTTTCCCTGAGGCATTGGCTGAAATCATTGAAGAGTGTGTGAATTGTTCTCGGCAAATTTTAATGTTGACAAAACTGAAAAGAATGCCATTGAGAACCTACACCGCCATAGTGAATATGTGGGGGAACGAGCGTATGGGAACAGGTGCATAGGTTGGTGCAAGAGATGGGATGCATGAGAGAGACGGAATAGGTGGGTGCGAGAGGCTGTGTGTGTGAGAGAGTAGAGTGAGAGAGACTGAGTGAGTATGTGGGGTATGCGCAAGTTTGCCTTATGCCCAGTCTCCGGGTTTCTCACTCACTTGCCACCACACACCAACACATACATACGCATTCACTTTCACACAAGCATCCACTCTCACTCGCTCACCCACATACACTGACCCTCTCACATTCATTATTTTTATTACTGAATCCTGTTTATTGCAATGACATTGCTGTACTTCTGCTCAGCAATAATTTTTTTTCCTCAAAACCTCAACATATTTTGAAGTTCAGTTTATTGTTGTGCCAAACCTTAACTTTCCAAAATTTTTCATTGGCTCCAAGTGAGAGAAATATGCAAATGTGTCCCCCTCCCCATGCCATTGAGTAAATAGGTTGGACAAACCTACTTTAAGGCTTAGTATCTTTGGTGTACATTTGCCAAGGCCATCAGAGCAACTGAGAAAAAAGGTGGACCAACTCTGAAGTAATCCTGGAAGGACTTCAACATTTCAAAATACATGAATAGGATGGGAATAGAGGGATACGGACCCAGGAAGTGTAGAAGATTGTAGTTTAGTCGGGCAGCATGGTCGGCACGGGCTTGGAGGGCTGAAGGGCCTGTTCCTGTGCTGTACATTTCTTTGTTTTTTGTTCTTTATTTACCCATGCAGATAAGATCATAGGTGAAGCATGGAATGAAGTCACACAATCAAATTTGCAGAGTACTTGGAGAAACATTTGTCCTGTATTTGTGTTATGACTTCCAAGGCTTTACAGACACTTTAAGGTGGTGACCAAAAATGTTATTGAAATGAGCAAAGAATTCATCTTAGATATTTCACTGAATATTGATGAGTTGGTGACATCACATTCTGAAGAATTAACTAATGAGGACTACATTAAATTGGAACAGCAAAAAATGGCAGAGGAAGAAGATACACCCACTTTTGAAGACACCCACTTTTGAAGAGACTCCTCCTCGTAAAGTTTTAACAGCACAAGTGTTGGCTAAGGCATTTCCACATTTGGATGCTGCCATAATCTTGTTTGAGGAACATGACCCCAACATTGAACGTAGTGCATCAGTGAATAGGAGCATATAAAAATTGCACAGCTGCAAGTTCACAAGGAAAGGAGAGCGAGCATCTGTCCAAGCCTCCTCGGACACTTTGAGAAAGCAGCCAGGACTCCAAAAAGCACCTGCAGCCAGGAATCATAAGAAGGCAACAGTCAAATAGTCCAACCAACAGCCCTTCAAAAAATGTCCAGCAAAATCTCCTCAGAGAAGTCCTCCACATCACCTTAAAAACTCTCAAAAATCTCACCCAGCCAGGCTCAAGGAGAAAAATTAAGGCTTCAAAAATTTGTCTATGCCTTTTAGATAATTTGTAGATAAATGTACAGTCGACAAGACAGTAATATATAGTATATACATTTTCTTTTTGTCAATAAATGCATTAATGTTGATATATTACTCGTCTCGAATGAAAATAGAATATCAGGCCTTGGTTCAGGGACCAATCCCTCATTTACAACATTGAACCAATTTTCCCATAAAAACAAAGTTACAACATTTCAAATTAAGATACAGTTTTCAGGAACTAATTGTGTCATAAGTCCAAGGAATATATTCAAAATTCTATGTCCACTCCTTCCCCACTTCCTTACATCATTTTCTGAAAATGAGACTGGCTGGTTCCTGGACTTCCCCATAAATGCCACCAGTTTCGCCTCAAGTAGAAGAAGCACTAAGTACGCCTACATGAAGTTCTTAGGAGTCCCACAGTGCCACAATCAAATAGAAGTTTGATAGATGAGTTACCTATTTTGACAGGGTCAGAAGAGCATTAGAATCATAGAATTGTACAACATAGAAAAAAAGCCAATCGACCCATCATGTTTGTGCCAACATTCTGAGCACAACAGTTAAGCAGGAGTACACCACTCAACCCGAGCATGCATGGCGATTCAACAAGATCATGACTGATCTAACTTTCTAACATCCACCTCACAGCCCGAATTTTACGCATGTTGGCGTGCGCAATCGGTGGGGCCAGATGCGGCCACAATTTCCACTTTTGGCCGCAAACTAAGACGAATGCAATTTCTTGCTGGCTGGCCAATTAAGGGCTAGCCAGCCTGAAAGCATGCTGACATTGGAGAAGGACTGCCCCCAGGGGTGGGAGCATGGTGGGCACCGGATCCAATGGCGACCTGGCGGATGATAAGTGTGGCTAAGACGGCTCTTTGAAGGTTGGCAGGAGTCCTTGAGGAGCCTCAGGGAGTTCTCCTGAAGGAAATATAAACAGTGTGAAGTTATGGCCTCAGCACCCCTTTGATACGCCAGGCAGGAGGACACTCTGCCCACCACTTATCAGACAAGTGCCTGCACACTCTTATGGAGGCAGTGAATGCCAGCCAGGGCATCCTAATGCTGAAGGATGGCAAGGAGAGGCCACTGCACCAGACAAAGGAGGAGTGGAGGTGACAGATCAGTGGGCATGATCCAGTGCCGCAAATTAAGATCCAATTAAGAGGCAATTTAGCGTGGCCAATCCACCGACCCTGCACATCTTTGGGTTGCGGGGGTGAAACCCACACAGACACGGGGAGAATGCGCAAACTCCACACGGACAGTGACCCAGGGTTAGGATTCGAACCCGGGTCCTCAGCGCCGCAGTCCCAGTGCTATCCACTGCACCATATGCCACCCTCGTTTGGAGAAGTCTTGACGGTTGCTCATCCATCGTGGTGCTCAGGGGTGCAGGATTCAGAGCAACAGAAGACACATATACCTGTACCTGCCCAGGCTTCGAGATCAGACTAATGGCCCACATATAAAGGTGCGGGCATGTCAACCTAGTTCTTTAGGGGCGGGGGGGGGGGGGGGGGGGAAAAGAGTTGATATGGTGTCGCAGGTGGAGAGTGGACTTGTGAATGCACTTTTGTCCATACACAAGAGAATTCATAATGCCGCTGAGCATGGGGTGCTCAACCTGTTCATCCTCAGCATTTTTTGAGATGGGCACCCAAGAGCTCAAGTGCAAGCGCGCTCCAAGGTCATCAGGTCGCGGAGGGGCTTTCATCTCAGAGGATGTCAATGGACAGATTCAAGACTGGTGGAGTGCGCAAATAATGTAGGGTCCTCTCATCTCAAATGAGAAGTTCTAAGCAAATGTCCCCGGCAATGATGCTGCCATCATGACATTGCTGTCGAACATCAGTCTAAAGATGTGCAGTTTAGGTGGATTGGCCATGCTAAATTGCCCCCAATTATCCAAAGGTTAGGTAGGTTACAGGGATCGGGCCTGGTTGGGATGTTGTTTCGGAGGGTCGGAGCAGACTCGATGGGCTACATCGCCTCCTTCTGCAATGTAGAGGTTCGATGATATCTCACCAGGCCATCTAGCATGCCCATTCAATATACAACAATTTATATCACTAATTTGTCTTCCTCCTCAACTGAACAATCCTTCAGAGGCATCTGGGACCTCAAGAACGCTCCCTTCACACTCGAGAAGCGACATACAGATCCAGCCTTATCACACCCTCTCTCACTACCAGGCACCAACTCAGATACAAGCACATCGGTGGTTTGTTTAGTTCGTCGACTCTGGTGGGCACAGTGGGGAGAGAACAGCACATTCGCACGAGGAGCTGGTAGAGGCAGAGTGCGCGCAGCGCGCCGGCAGTCAGTGGACACCAAGACGCAGTACTTATGTGCATATTTAAGGCACAGTGAGCATAAAGTGGATTTTCACTGGGGGCATTATTCCCTTTCATCCTTGTAATGTTCGATTTCTGTGCGACACTTAATATATTTATTGCTATTGTGTACAATATAAAAATATTAACTTTGTGGCCTCCATATCCTTGTTTTTCAGGTTCATAGTAATGACATGTGATAGCAGGGGCTACTAATATTATTGCAAGGCTGTGATTTGACATTGGGGTGTAAGGAGGTGGCATAAGGTAGATGCCATGCCATGGCAGCCTAGCTGAAGGGGCATTGAATTAAGACATCCTGGTATCCCTGCCTCCCTGAAAGTTCCTGACATTTACCTCTACGTCCTCACTCCGTGCCTCCCGTCTCCTCATGAGATCCAGCTCTAAAGTCATCCTCTGCTGCCTGTGGTGCTGTCTCACTATTCTCACCCTCCAGTGAGCACCCTCCTTGCCAGAGTCAGATTTTGCAGAGTGGAGCAGACCATAACTATAAGCGACTGGTGCTCTGGAGAATATTTCAGTGCTCCCTCTGATCAATCCAGGCATCTGAACCTGGTCTTTAGCAGCCCAATGGTCCTCTCAACCACCGTACTTGTGGAGACATAACTCTTGTACCTCTCTTCCGCCTCTGTCCATCGGTGCCAGAATGGCATTATGAGCCACCTTTTCAAGGGATATCCTTTGTCACCCAGCCGAATTGGAGCATGACATGTTGAAGTAGTCGCAGGGTGTATGCATCATGGGAGCTGCCGGGGTACAGTGCACAGACTTGCAGAATCGGAGTCTTGTGGTTGCATACTATCTGTACGTTCACGTTCTATTCACAAAGGTATCCGGCTCACCTGAGTGCAGTTCATAGTACTCTAGATGTGGGGAACCCAATAAAGCTGCGAAGCCTCTGGCTTGCTCAGCATGGCTGGCTTCGCCTGTCCAGTAAATAACGAATGTGAGGACCCGTCTGAATAGAGCATCAGAGATGAGCTTGAAGCAACTATGGACAGCTAATTGAGACATTCCACACACATCCAATGACCCCTGAAAAGATCCAGATGCAAACAGAATTGAGGTACTGTGACCTTCAGAGCCACTGGCATTGGATGCCCACTCATACAGCTGGAGATGATTTCTGGCCCAATCATCCAGAATAGTGATGTCATGGTGTCCCTAGAGAGGCAAAGCCTCCTGCAGTTCTGGACTCATGCATGTAGAGGTAACTGGATCGTTGCCTGTACACTCTGGCAGCAGGATAGTGGTGTGTTAGGGAGTCCCTTCCGTCTTGATCTCCCTGCCTGCCTGTGTGACAAGCACTATGTCGCGTGGGCAACGTCGAATTTAAATCAGTTACATTGTAAATCATCTTGATTGTCAATGGGTGGGGCGGCACAGCACAGTGACACAGTGGTTAGCACTGCTGTCTCATGGCATTGAGGACCCGGGTACGATCCCCCCCCCCCAGTGTCTGCATGGGTCTCACCCCCACAACCTAAAGATGTGCAGGGTAGGTGGATTGGGCACGTTAAATTGCCCCTTGTAGCCATGTAAGATGGCTGCGTTCCGATTAATCTGGCCAAAACCCAGTTTAAAACGGCTAACCCGAAAGACTGCTGGGAAAAGCAGCCAAGAAGACACAAGCAGGCAGCTGCAGACAGTTTTGCATATTCGGCTCTGGGAAGGTAGCCCAGATCGATACTCAGGGCTCTCAACAGCCCACCAACCCATGTATCCGCAGTTGCATTCAGGACTGTTTACACCTAATCTACTCAGACATCCACAGTTAAATCGGCTACCCCCGGGAACAATTGCAACATATTAGCAATTGAATACCAGGCCAGACCTGTCGGCGCCTGCAGTGGCCGAAACAAAGACAGGTGAGCGACCACCCCCTGATCGAGGAATCGCCTCACCATTGGACACATCGACCCCAGAGACTGGGGACAGAATCCAATCACTTGGGACTCAGGGTCAAGGGCCGCCCCGGGTGGCGGGAAGCCCCTGGGCCCTATAAAAGTGAGGGTCCAAGTTCAGATCTCTCTCTCTCCTCTTCGCCTGCTCGAGACCTTCGCAAGACCAGCCACCGGCAATAGTAAGTTTGAAGCCAGCGATCGCTATCCGGTAGAGACATCTAGCCACTGACCTGTAGCAGCCTTTTGAATCCCGCGGGCCAGATTTGATTGGACAAGCCATTCGTTTCCCTGACCTGGTGGGCTCTTCCTAAGTTAAGTATTGGCCAGTAGTGATAGGTTTATTATATAGAAAGTAGTATTAGGGTATTAATATTGCTTGTTGTATATAATAAATGACCGTTGTTTTAATCCTTACTAAGCGGTGTGCTGTATTATTAATCATAATCTGAACTTGAACCACGTGGCGGTATCCTAAAGATACCTGGCGACTCATGAGCAAAGGTGACGTAAACAGAGCAAATAGACCAAAGTTAAAAAGAGCAACACCCTTAATTGGAATTTTTTTTTTTTTTTTTTTTTAAACTCAATGGGCGTGTAGATATTATAAAGAGTGGAAGCCCCAACATCCCTGTGGTGTACCACTCATCACATCCCGTCAACCAGAAAATTACATTTATCCCTTACCGGTTTCCTGTTCTATCCATGCAAATACATTATCCTCTATACCATGAACTTTTATTTTTTGCAATAATCATTGATCAGGCACCTTATCAAATACCTTCTGAAAATCTAAGGACAGTACAATCCACTGGTTCCCCTTTATTTACAGCACAGCAGCTGTTACTTCTCCAAAGAACTCCAATAAATTGGTTCAACATTTCCCTTTCCCAAAATCATGCTGACTCTGCCTGATTACCTTGAATTTATCGCAAGTGCTTTGAAAGAGCTATCACATTATTCCTCCTCCCTGGTTCTTTTCTCATAGACTTACAAATTGGTCCTTATTCAGTGCTTACCCAATTTCCTTTTGAAGACAACTATCAAATCTGCTTCCAAAACACTTTCAAGCTCGAGCTTGATCTAACTGGAGTTGGATCTATTAAATTTTAATCTGGTCTGCCACCAGCACCATGGGAGATATGTTCGTTTAAAAAAACAGAAGCATCTGGCAGTCATACTAATATTTCGAAGAATTTTTTTTTTTTATAAATGTCCTTCTGGCAAAAAAACTCCTACATTTGCCAAAATATAATCATCTGTTTTGGGGTTGTGACAGATATTCCAGCACATGACCACAATTTGACTTACAATGATAAGAATGTTCTGTTCTGTGTTGATCATTAAAGTGATTAACATTCCATGGAACAAAAGACATAAATCTATTTTTTTAAAAGTGCAAGTGCCAGAGTAACAGTTCATCTGCTGCCCTTTATTTATTAATCATAAAATTAGATGTGTAATATCTAATTTAACAATAATCATTGATTGGTGCAAAAATTGTATGCGCAAACTACTGCTGGTGATATTATCATGTGAACATTCCTTGCACTCATACCAAATTCCTATTTCCATTAAATTCTTCGACAATTATATAGCACCTTTCATGATCACTGGACACCTCAATGCATTTCACAGACAATTAAGTACTTTGAAAGTGGCTTTAATATGTTGGATAGTTTTTTTAAAAATAAACATTTTATTGAGGTATTTTTGGTATTGTAACAACAACAAAATAAACAATGCACATGAAACTATAAACATAGTGCAAAAGCCGTCTCCCTTCCTTACAGGTCCCACCTTTATTAACCCCCTACTTCTAAATGACACCCCACCCCCCCTTCTGCTGACGATTAATCTTCCGCGAAGAAGTCGACGAACGGTTGCCACCTCCGGGCGAACTCTAACAGTGACCCTCTCAAGGCGAACTTGATTTTCTCCAAAGAGAGAAAGCTACGTCCGATAGCCAGGTCTCCGATTTCGGGGGCTTTGAGTCCCTCCAAGCTAATAGTATCAGTCTCCGGGCTACCAGGGAAACAAAGGCTAGAACATCTGCCTCTTTCTCCTCCTGGATTCCCGGGTCTTCCGACACCCCTAAAATCGCCACCTCTGGACTCCGTGCCACCCTCGTTTTTAACACCGTGCATATGACATCTACAAACACCTGCCAAAATCCCCTAAGCTTCGGACATGTCCAGAACATGTGGACATGGTTCGCTGGTCCTCCTGCACATTTTGCACACCTGTCTTCCACCCCAAAGAATCTGCTCATCCGGGCCACTGTCATGTGAGCCCGATGAACGACCTGGAATTGTATCAGGTTGAGCCTGGCACAGGTTGCGGACGCGTTGACTCTACTCTATGCGTCTGCCCATAGACCATCCTCTATCTCTCCTCCCAGCTCCTCCTCCCACTTGCGCTTCAGCTCCTCGGTCTGCATCTCCTCTGACCCCATAAGTTCCTTGTAAATGTCCAAGCCGCTCCCTTCTCCTCCCCACCCTCTGGAAACTACCCTGTCCTGAATCCCCCTTAGCGGTAGGAGCAGGAAGGTTGACACCTGTTTACGTAGGAAGTCTCGCAACTGCAGATACCTGAATTTGTTTCCCCTCGCCAACCCAAACTTCTCCAGCTCCCTCATACTCGGAAAGCTCCCCTCTATAAACATATCCCCCATCCTCTCAATCCCTGCTCTCCATCATATCCGAAACCCCTGCCATATCCGGAACACCCCATCCATACCTCCGTGGGCAAACCAGTGATTATTTCAGATTGGGGACCAGACCGATGCTCCCTCTGCTCCCACGTCTCCTCCATTGCCCCCAGACTCTCAGGGCTGCCGCCACCACGGGCCTGGTGGAGTACCGTGCCGCTGGGAACAGCAGAGGCGCAGTTACCAACGCCCCCAGACTGGTGCCCTTGCATGAAGCCGCCTCCATACGCTCCCATGCATGTTGGACAGATGTTTAATTGCTTCAATGCAATAACAATGTCAAAGTAATTTCCACATTTATATTACTATGAGTGTTGGGTGTGGTGTTGTAATAGGGGAAAGAGGTTGAGGATGGGCTTGGCAAGTGGAGCTATGCCAGATCACAATATGGGGAGAGCAAGTGATGGAATGGATATTTAGGCAGAAAAAGACCATATTTGTACCACTACTAGAATGTCAATAGATTAATATACAATTAGGTTATGGATAGCGAGGGCATTCGCAAACGGGAATGAATGTTCTGAACTACGCTTATTCAGAATGGGGCAGTAATGGCGAATCTGGGAAAAATAATAGATAAATGGGGTGGACTTGGGTTTTGAAAGTGTTATGACCACTAGACCTTATAAGATGGTTACGTGAAGATGTGCTTTTCTCTGCCCGGTGGGAAGTTAAGAAATACATGTTCTGTAGTTTAAAGTATTAGTTGCTTCCTAAGTAATGTTTGGTTAATGTTGATTATAGCTTGTTTGTTACAGTAAAAATCTTAAAACATGAAATCTTATGTGACACATTTCATAAGTCTAGGTCACTGGGAAATTCATTTTACATCTCTCCAGGGTTTGTAATGAAAGGTTAAGCCCCAGTAAGTAGACCAAGTAAGATAGTTACTGAAAGTGGAAAGCGAGGTGGTGCTCGCTCAGAAAGCGGAGTGTCACAGTGGGGACAATGTCTCAGTATTCAAAAGTGAATCTCACCTTCCTCATTTTAAAATAAAAATAATAGTTACCACCTTTGATACTATAAAAGGACAGACAGCATTGGTTTGAGAAACAACACATGCCTACTGATGATATGAGGGTAACTTGATGCAGGTTGTGAACTTTTTTTTTAAAATTAAAAAATAAATAAATTTAGAGTACCCAATTAATTATTTTCCAATTGGGGGCAATTTAGCATGGCCAATCCACCTAGCCTGCACATCTTTTGGATTGTGGAGGCAAAAGCCACGTAGACACGGGGAGAATGTGCAAACTCCACACGGACTGTAACCCAGGGCCGGGATTCGAACCCGGGTCCTCAGCGCCGTAGGCGGCAATGCTAACCACTGTGCCACCGTGCTGCCCTGCAGGTCGTGAACTTGAGATATTTAAATGTGGTTATGGCTTGTGGAGATGATAATAAATTAGTGAAATTGAAAATTAGTTTGACAACAGAAAGCATAAAGTACAGATAGAAAGTATTCTAAGAAGCAGTAGCTAAGCAGTTTCACAAAGTTCATTACCTTTGTATTGCTCTTCATGGGTTCATAAATAAGGACCATGCTAAAATTTGTTAACATTAAGCTATATAATCAGATGACAAGTATTGACAGGATTGACAGCAATAAAGTAACATAATTGCAGGCACACCAAAATGGCACCCATAGATGCAAAATGACAAGGATTGGATGGCAATAAACTGGCCATCCAATTCATCTAACTACATACTGGGATGCAAGTCACATACTTGAGTCAAGGTAAGTTATTTAACATTTTATAGTGATCAGCTTTGAATTATCACAAACTTTTTGGGATTCATATCATCAATGAAGAGCAAAAAGCATTATTTTAGGATGCTGGTTCTTTAATTATGGAAACTCACTGAACCAGATTGTGCAGAGAAACTGATAGGGACTGGGTCTGGATTTTTAATGTTGAAAGACATTGATAACTTAGACAAATGCAAGTGATTTGATAAAATGGATGTGTAAAATTAGAGGGTACAAATATAAAATTAAGGAATCTTGAATGAGAGGGGACTTAACAGCCCAGTGAAATATCCAGAATCCTCACCCACCTGAAAAGTATGAAAGCCGATACAGTCCTGCTCCTGGAAACACACCCGAGGGAGAAGGACCGACTGCACATAAGAAAGAGTTGGGTGGGACCGGAGTACCATTCATGCTACGGGATGAGGGCTATGGGGGTGGCCATACTGCTCAATAAGAGGACTGTGTTCACAGCGTCAAGGACAGTTACAGACCCAGGGGGATGGTTAGCGGTGTCCTGGATGGGGCACCAGTGGTCCTTGTAAACATGTACGATCCCAACTCGGACACACACCGACTGATCATGGCAGGGAGATTTTAAACTGGACAGGACCCCTGGAAGGGCAGATCAAATCCCAAAATCGGTAAAGAAATCACACATGGCAAAGGAACTAGGTGTGTTCATGGAACAGGTGGGGCAGTGGACCCGTGGAGATTCACACACAGGGGAGAAGGAGTTCTCCTTCTTCTCCCCCCAGGTACACAAGGTCTACAATAGGTTAGACTTCTTCATAGTTGGGAAAGCGGCGTTTCCAGGGAGAGTAGAAGCATGATACGCCGTAATCGTAATTTCCGACAACGCCCCACACTACGTGGACGTGAGGTTGGAGACAGGCTGGGCCCAAAGCCGTCCATGAAGGTTGGTCACGGCCCTCCTTGCCGATGAGGCATTTTGCGAAAAGATATTACAAGCCATAGATGATTATGTTACCAAAAACCAGAATGGGGCGGTCTCGCCCTTCATGTTGTTAGAGGTGCTGAAGGCAGTGATTAGAAGCAAAATTATCGCATACAAAGTACGCAGAGTCAGGGAAGAGAGGGCAGCTAGGTAACAACTGATCGACTCCATACTGGAGGTGAACCAATGGTACACTGTGGCCCCCAACCACCAAACTACGGGCAGAGAGGAAAAAGGTACAAATGGACTTTGATCTGCTCTACATGAGGAAAGCAGTACACCAACTCCGCCAGACATGGGGACATTAGAGACAAAGCCAGCCGTCTGCTGGCACACCAGTTGAGGAAACAGGCAGTCACCAGGGTCAACCACGGCGGACTAGTAGCCGAGTCGGAATAAAATCAACAGAGCCTTTAAGGCCATCTACTGGGGGATGTGCAAGCCCGAGCAACCACCCCCCCCCCCCCCCCCCCCCCCCCCCCCCCCCACCACCCCCCCCCCCCCCCCCACCACCCAAGGGTGACACTGGGCTGAAACAGTGCCTCAACAGGCTGGAGAACGTGGGAAAGATAGGAAATGGGACCTGGAGGCACTATTAGAACTGGGAGAAGTCATGGACAGTATCAACTCCATGCAGGCAAGGAAGGTGGTGGGCCAGATAGATTTCTGGTGGACTTCTACAAAACATTTGCAACAGCACTAGCCCCACACCTGCGGTAGATGTTCACAGATTCGCTGGTTAAGGGCTACCTGCCACCAACATTGGCACAAGCCTCCATATCGCTGATACCCAAAAAAAGACAAAGACCCACCTGATTCCGACTCCTACAGAGCCTTCTCACTACTAAATGTATATGTGGAGATCCTGGCAAAAACCATGGCAAGGCGGCTGGAGAACTGCGAGCCGGAAGTAGTCACTGAGGACCAGATGGGCTTTGTCAAGGTCAGGCAGCTAACATCGAACATCAGGCGCCTGCTGAACATGATAATTACCCCATCAAGAGACAGAACACCAGAAGTGATCATCTCCCTGGACACAGAAAAGGCCTTCAATATCTCAGTGGTACTGGAGTGGTTTGGGCTCGGGCCAGGGTTCACCTCCTGGATGAAACTACTGCACTGTGCTCCCGTAGTGAATGGATGGACTAACACCACCAGCTCTAAATACTTCCAACTGCACAGAGGCAGGGATGCCCACTGTCCGTGCTGCTATTAGCCCCAGCAATTGAGCCACTGGCGATCGCCCTCAGATCGGTTAAAGGCTGGAGGGGCATCCAGAGGGGGAGCAAAGAGCATAAGGTCTCACTCTATGAGGATGACCTGCTCCTGCACATCTCGGAACCACAAGCCAGCATGGAAGGAACCATGAAGCTCTTAAAGGAGTTCGGCGCTTTCTCGGGCTACAAACTCAACCTGAGCAAAAGCGAGATCTTCCTGGTAAGTCCGCAAGGGGCAGGGACAGAGCTGGTAAGACTACCGTTTAGGCAAGCCCAAAACAAATTCCGCTACCTGGGGATCCAAATAACCCATGACTGGAAATGGACCCACAAACGGAACCCGACAAGTCTGGTGGAGGAAGTTAAAAAGGACCTGTAACGGTGGGACACACTCCCACTCTCGCTGGCAGGGAGAGTGCAGACGATCAAAATGTACGTACTGCCCAGGTTCCTCTTCCTGTCCAGATCCCTCCTGATTACATCCCCAAAGCCTTCTTTAATACTAATCATGGCATGTGTGTGTGGGGGGGGGGGGGGAAAGAGAGAGAAAGAGAAGCACCCAAGGATCAAAAAAAAAAAAAAAAAGGGCTCGACAAAGGAATAGAAGTATGGGAGGCCTGGCCTTCCCAAACCAACAGTTTGACCACTGGGCGGCGATGGCAGAAAGGGGATGGATGAAGGAGCCGGAGGGCGAGGGTGGTGGAGATTTCCTGCATTGGGACATCCCTCGGACATCCCTCCAAGCACTAGCCATGACCGCACTCCCATGCCCTCCAACTAAAAACTGAAGAAGTCCAGTGGTAGTGGCCACACTCCGAATATTGTATCAAATGAGACAGGACTTCGGCCGAACCAAAATGTCTGCTGGAGCCCCCATCTGTAACAACCACTGATTCACGCCCACAACAATGGATGCCACCTTAAAACAGTGGAGACAGGACAAGGGGCACTGCCAGTTAGCAATATGTACAGGGATGACAGGGTAGTGATCCTGGAGGAGCTCATGGAAAAGTTCCGACTACCCAAAGGGAACGAGATGAGGTACAGACAGGCCCAGAACTTCCTCCACAGTGAAACGACAGTGTACCGCAGATTCCGAGACACTCACTGTTTGAGGAACTTTGGACGCGGGCACCCTAGGTAAGGGGAACTGCAAGGACCTGTACGGGCAACTGTTGGAGAAGGTACGATCCCCCTGGACGAGATGAGGGAGAAGTGTGAGGAGGAACTGGGCAAAGAAGTGGGGGGGCCCTCTGGATTGAAGTACTACATACTCCATCTCCACATGTGCAGGGCTGAGACTGATGAAGCCAAAAGTAAACAGAGCAGACCTAACCAAATGAACAGGTTCTTCCTGGAGGTGGAGGACAAATGTGAACGGTGCCAGGGAGGCCCAGCCAACCACACCCACATGTTCTGGGCTTGATCCAGATTGGTGGAATTTCTCGATCTGGAGAAGATGAAATTCGCCATCCACGTGGTCAGAGAAGGGCTTCCACAAAATTTGATCCAAGACCTGTTCCTGGCTAGCAACCATTAGAGCAGAGGGGGTAGGGGGGAGGGAAAGAAGATAGAAAATAACAGCGCAGTACAGGCCCTTCGGCCCTCAATGTTGCGCCGACCTGTGAAACCACGCTAAAGCCCATCTACACTATTCCCAAGAAAGGCACAGTAGAGACACTCAGTATAATGGAAGGGGGGGGGGGTGGGGGGGGGGGGGGGGAAAACAAAGGCCCGTAGAAAAAGAATAGTTTGCTCCTTAAACACTATGTGGCTATGAAACCTGGAAACTAAATCATAAAATTTACAGTGCAGGAGACGGCTAGTCGGCCCATCGAGTCTGCACTGGCCCTTGGAAAGTGCACCTTACTTAAGTCCATGCCTCCATCCTATCCCCGTAACACCACCTAACCTTTTGGACACTAAGGGATAATTTAGTATGGCCAAGCCACCCAACCTGCACATCTCTGGAGCGTGGGAGGAAACCGGAGCACTCCCGGAAGAAACCCACGCAGACACAGGGAAAGTGCAAACTCCACACAGACAGCCACCCGGGGCTTGAACCGAATCCAGGCCCCCGCCAACCACTGCGCCATCGTGCCACCCATTGGAACCCCTGCAGTCTGACATACAAGTTACCCCAGCACACACTCCATAATTGACTCAATTTTCTCAAGGCAATTAAGAATAGGCAATAAATGCACAATATCAGAAACATAAGATTTAAACAATCAACTCTGAATACTGACAATAGAGAAACAGGTTGCAATTATTGTTATCTTTATAGGCTCTTTTTCATTTGTGTCTCAAAACTATTCTCAGAAACTTAGCTCCTCCATCCTTCGGGGTTCAAATGCCTTGTAATCAGATTAAAATATTGCAACATGTCCAGAATAAAAAGCTTCTTTGTTATTAAAATTACTTCATCTGCTTGTTCCTTCAATAGATTGTTCTCATTTTGAAAACAGAAAAGTAGCTCTATACTCAAATAAAAGCAAAGTTTTGCTGATGCTGAAGTTCTGAAATAAAAGCAAATGCTGGAAAAATGTAAGCAGGTCTGGGAGGATCTTTGGAAAGCAAACCAGAGTTAACGTTGAATTGATTTAGACTATTCTTATGAACAGACTTGTTTAGATTTAACCGAGTGCATAAGCAAAATGCTGAAAAAAAAAACAGAAAATGCTAAAATACGCAGTAGTCAGGCAGCACCTGTGGAGAAAGAAACAGAGTTAACATTCCAGGTCAGTGTACTTTCATCAGAACTCTCATTCAGACCTTCCATCAAAATAATGGGCTCTGACAACTAAACAAACAGCAACAGAATGAGCAATTAGAGGCAATATTTTTTTAATATGCAACATAAAAGTTGTGAAAACCAAAAACAATTTTTAAAAGAATTAAATTTAGCAATCTTAAGCAAGACTACTGTAATATTTTTTCCCACAGCAGAGTGTACATGGAATGCATACACCAAAGCCGGTTAACACGTTATAAATTAATTCCTTCAAAAAACACGAGGTGTAAACAAATTCGCTCCATGGGAGTGGAAAATTATAAATATAATTTTAAAGAAAACTTTTAAAATGTCATGAGATTTCATATTTTCCCAAATTATGAAACGGATAAAGACTATTGAAATAAATGCAGTAAGTATGTTGTTAGGAACCCAAGCGAGAACCCAACTATTTGCAATTTGTAAAACTGTGAGAAAATGTCACTGCACCACAGGAGTGATAACACTGACCCATTAAGCTAAAACAAACATTAATTTAAACATAGAATTAACTACATTAGCAACAAAGAAAAGCTTTATAGTTATCAGTTGCATCAGTTCTCAAGTAAAAGAGGAAACCCTTAACTTACTTCCTAAACCTGGCACTATATTCCAATTAAGAAAACCAATATATTTAAAATATCATTCATGAATATAGTTAACAATCAGATTTCTACTTGCTTTTCTCTGCAGAATCTTTGGAGAGTATACCTTTCAGGAACAAACTGAAACACCTCGGTTCAGATGAGAATTCTAGGACTAACTAGAATTCCAGCCCTAACAGATAGGGCTCCTCCCATTAACTACAACATCTGTACCCTGAGCATTCGGCATTTTTTGTCTCTTCTTATAAGATGGTCCTTGACTTGTTTAGACAGGACCAAACACAAAATCCATCATAAATGATCTACATCCCAATATTCAAACAATATTCCATGAGTGAGCTATCTTTAAACAAGTAATTAGCAGAGCATTTCACCTGCAAATCAATGACTACATCACTTTTATGACACCTTAAATCACAGCTCTAGTAGTCATACAGTCTGTGTGCATCTTAACCGAGGTTTTAATAACATTACTGCAATAAAATGGCAATTTCTTATATTCATCACAACGAAGAGAAGATGATATGGGTGAATTAACCACTACCCCTTCATCCATGTCTGAGCCTAACCCACACAGGTAACTGAAAGCCCTTCCGTTCATTGGCTACAAGCGTGTTATGAAAGATTAGTTTGGATAGTTTCTATGATCATGAACCCTTAACATAAACAATTTCTGTTTTGGCAATTATATTCCGAAAAACTACAACATAGCAATGGTGGGAAGTGAAAAATGGAGGGGTTATGCAAAGTTGGGGCTGAGTAGTCAATCTTCCCTGCATCTAATAGTACTAATCCTGCTAATGTCTATAATAATAGTTTTCTGAATGGGCAGGTAAATAATTTCCATTCTACTATTCATCTTGATAAACATTTCTTTGCCAATTTCATCTCTGTCCCTTAAAGGCCTCTTTCGGAGTATAGTTCCACTGGCGTTGGGCTCCATTCAGTATTGCATCCGAGGCCATTCTTCATGAACAAGAGTTCATGAACAGCAAGAGTTTGAAGGCGACTCGGCTGTTGTATGCCATCAGAGCTGAGCTCAAATCTGTCATCAATCGGCATCCACACACATGCACTTTCAACAAGGGATTACTGAATAAGGAATGGCGGCAACAATCAGGAGTGGAAGCTCTGGTTTATCTCCCCCACCTAACCAAGGGGTGTCAAATCAAATTATATAACCGCCCACTGGCTGAGCCAACCCCATTCAGATCAGGTATCAAATCCCTAGATTGTATGGTTCAGCTACTCACTTGATCAATTCATTGAACATCAGAGGGGGATTTACTTTGTTTTTGAAAAACAATGGTGATCAAAGTTGAATGAACCATAATTACTAGAGTTCTGATGAAAAGTCAGGCTTCAATAATGGAGATACAAGTGTATTTTTTTATTTTCTATATTGTTCATTCATTTTTGATTACCAGGTGAAAAGTAAAACTAAATTGTATGGTGGGACATTTTATAAACCCCATATTAAATGTAGTTTTAGAGCACTTCATATTTAGTATGCTCTCCTTTACTACCCTGAATATTCATATTAATTACTTGCTTCTGCACATACACAATTTTCATTATTTTTCTTTTAATACTAAAGTCAGCAGTGCCTCCTTCAGCAATTCAAAGAGTAAATGTTAGGAATCATTAAGTTGGCAAAATATATCAATATGCTCTACTACTGTGGTCTGAATTTGGGAGTCTATGTTTCTCCCATTGAAATTCCTGGATAATTTGGTACAACTCTCAGATCGTGTTCTGCGCTGATAAACATTTCCTTTCCAACTTAAATATTTCCTAATTGTCATACACAGAAATCCTGGCCCCATTTCAGAGTTTCATCTGTTCAGATTTCTCTTCTCCAACAATCCCCATTTGCAACTGACCTACATTTTCCTTGTGCCCAAATGTAATTACTGCTGGGCTGCCATATGCATTTCATTATTTTGGTCAATACTCTCCAGCATAGTTCTTGAAGTAATCCAGATTCTAGTATTACATCTTATCAAATTTTATTTTAGCAATTACCCTTTTTGAAGAGTTTCCAACTCCTTGTATTATTTTATCTCCCCATCCTTCTTAAAGTTAAGCTGTACAAAATTGCATATTGGAAGCATTTCCACCAGAAGGCTGTTAAACCTTGCAGCATACAGACCCTTCTAGAAGCAAAAGATGCACTTATAAGCAACCAATGTCTAAAGTGACGATCTAATTTCACACTTTAGATTGCAGATGAGCTGTGTCTAACAGAACACAAATTGAAGGATATTTATATATCCCGAGTAAATTCAGGAGCACCCTAAAGAAATGCACTTTAGAGGGCAGCATGGTGGCAGTGGATAGCACTGCTGCCTCACGGCGCCACGGTCCAAGGTTCAATCCCGGCTCTGGGTCACTGTCCGTGTGGAGTGTGCACATTCTCCCCGTGTTTGCGTGGGTTTCGCCCCCACAACCCAAAGATGTGCAGGGTAGGTGGATTGGCCACGCTAAATTGCCCCTTAATTGGAAAAAAAATGAATTGGGCACTCTAAATTTATTTAAAGAAAGAACTGCCCTTCAGCATTAATCCCACATCTCCAGCCATTAGGCATGTGTTGTTCCCCTACCTTCTTTAAACTATTATGGATCATATAAAACTGGACTAATTGTGCCACAGTAACTCATGACTCGCAATCTTGCATTAGATAATGCTCTCCAGGGACCTATATAGATATGGCGCCATCTGGTGGATTTTATGTCACCTCCTTCATCAAAGATGCCATCTACTTGATCTTCAACAAATATGCATTAAATAGCTGACAGATATAGAAAATAACTTGTATTTTTATAGCACCTTTCACATTCTCAGAAAATCCCCAAGTGCTTCACAGTCTGTGAAGTTCAGTCACTGCTGCAACATAGCCAGAACTACCAGCTGATTTGCAAGGTCCCACAAACAGTATTGAGATAAATAATCAGGTAATCTGTTTTACTGGTGTTGGTTAAGAAATATGAGAACTCCCCTACTCTTGTTCAAATTTAACCATGGTCGACCCAAGAGTTTCAGTTTAATGTCTCATCCAAAAGGCAGTACTTTTATTTTAAACAGCATAATACTCCCTTAATACTACAGTGAAGCATCGGCCTAAATTATATATTCCAAGTCTCCAGAATGTAATTTGAATCCACAACATCCTGACTCAGAGGGGTGAGATTGCACCACTGAGTTTAGGATGGCATCTAAGTCTAAATTCAAACATAATCTGACCCCTGCTAGGATGTGATCTCACCATTTTGGACATGCAGCAACTACATTTAAAACTTCATTAACAATACAATGCCATCGTTGTGAAGCACCCTGGTTTGCTAATCTTCTTGAAACTTTTGCAGATTTGTACTTTTTTTTGTTTTAAAGAACACTTTTTCCCACACTTTCATAATATTTAAAATTAAGATACCTGGATAGACTGGACATGTAGCCAAGCACACACATTCTCTTTGATAGTAGTGTAACCAGTGGTTATATATTAATTGACCAGACCTTTTTTTCATCTCTCCCAATGTACTAAATTATATCCAACTTCAGCAATATGTTCTACCAATTCTAGGTCTTAAGGGTTTGCCTTCCATAGCCTGGTTCAGCACAGTGGGCTAAACAGCTGGCTTGTAATGCAGAACAAGGCCAGCAGCTCGGGTTCAATTCCTGTACCAGCCTCCCCGAACAGGTGCCGGAATGTGGAAGTTACTTTTCACAGTAACTTCATTGTGATAATAAGCGATTATTATTGCTTTGAAGGGTCATACAAATATAAACTTTTCAGGTTTCTATACTGTATTTTGTTTAAAGTGGAACAAATGCCAACTCTTCTGTGAACTTTGCTTTCAATTTGACAAGTACACCTTTGAGTGCAGTCAATTGAATAATGATTTCAGCAGCTTGGTCTAGGCCTAGATTCAGAAGAGTAAACATTTAACATTCTGTCCAAGTTGATCCAGGTTAGACTTCCCTTTTCATTTTAATTCCTAAAGAGTATACTTATTATGGGTATGGTTGGATAGTAGTTGTTTCTGGGTTAGTAACACAGAGAATGGGAGCTCAACTTTCATCATGGCAGTGTTTGCCAAATTTATCAGTAAAAATCATTATGAAGTTGTCAGATTGTCATGAAAACTCAACAGATTCACTAATATCCACAAGGAACGGGAAGCTAGCATCTTCATTCAGTTTGGCGTGACTTCAATCCCACACTAAAGTGGTTGATTCAAATGCCCTCTAAGTGGCCTTGCAAATCACTCAAATGAATGCAGGCCAGCTTAGTTGCATTTGTAGAATTCTGGGACCAATGTCCTTGTGAGGTGAATCGTTAATCCTCCAGGGAGGGTTTAAACTAATTTGGTTGGGGTTGGGAACAATGGAGAGGAAAAACAGGATGCACAAAGACCTGGGAGAGACAGATAGCATGGGAGTAAGAAATTGTAAGGCATTAGATGGAGCCAAAGCAAAAGGAAATGCAATAAGACCTAATTTGGTTATGTGAATGTATGGAGTGTGGTAAATAGGTTTGGTGAGCTGCAAGCACAGGTAGCCACATTGGCATATCATATTGTGAAAACGGAGACCTGGCTCAAAAAAGGGCAGGACTGGATCTAAATATTCTTGGATACAAGTTGTTTATGAAAGATGGTGAAGGAAAGAAAGAAGGAGTGGTGGCAGTATTGATTAAAAATAATATTGCAATGTGGAAATGTCCTAGAGTCAAGGACAGAATCTGCTGTATTTGGTTAGAACCGAGAAACAATGGAGGTGCATTACGGAGTGTATTCTGGGGACCTCAAATTAGTGGGAAAAGAGCGGAGGAGAAATTTCCAAGGATATTAAAGTAAAGTGCAAAAACAATGGTTATGTTGTGAGACTATAATTATCCTAATATAGACTGGAATAGCAATAGTGTAAAGGGCAAAAAGGGAGGAGAGTCACTGCATAGAAAATAGAAGCAAGAGGCCATTTGGCCCTTCAAGCTTGCACCGCCATTCATTATCATGGTTGATCATCAAATTCAACACCCTGACACGCCTTCCCCCCCCATATCCTTTGATCCCTTTAGCCCTAAGAGAGTTATATCGAAATTCTTCTTGAAATCACACACCGTTTTGGCCTCAACTCCATTTTGTGGTAATGAATTGCAGATTCCCCACTCTCTTGGTGAAGAAATTTCTCCTCACCTCAGTCTGAAATGGTTTACCCTTATCCTCAAACTATGACCTCTAGGGGCGGCACAGTGGATAGCACCCAGAGAGAAAACATCTTTCTAAAAATCTTGTTTTTTTTATACCTTTGTGGTCTGCAGGTCTGTACTTTAAAAATACCAAAGAAACTGGTGGCGAGGTGGTTGATCCCCACTGCAAACAACGATAAAGAACTGCAAAAACCCAGTGGAGTAAGAAAAATCCTCAATCTACATTGCAGCCATCCAAAAAGGGATTAAGAAAATAATAACTGCTACACCAAAGCTGTTATGGAGGGGTGCCGAATAATAGCATCGAAGCAACCAAAATTTATACAAAGATTTTGATGAAAACAGCATTAAAAGAAACTTGCTAGGAGCTCTACCTGGAAAGTTCTGGAACAGTGCTCCCTCTACTGAGAGTAGCAAGTAAAGTAATAAATACCCTGCAACAATTAATATACTTTTTTAATTTTTTCAATTAAGGGCCAATTTAGCATGGCCAATCCACCTACCCTGCACATCTATGGTTGTGGGGGTGAGCCCATGCAGACACGGGAAGAATATGTAAACTCCACACAGGCAGTGACCCGGGGCTGGGATCAAACAGAGTCCACGGCACCGTGATGCAGCAGTGCTAACCACTCCGCCACCGTCTGCAACAATTAATTAGAGCTTGGGGAGTTCTGCAACGCTCATTGCAAAACTCGGTAAGGAACAGGCTGAGTTTAGGGTTCCCTTGTTTGAAAGGACAACAAAAGAGCTGTAATGCTAAAAGCTTTACAGCACATTGTACTTATGCAAGCCATGCCACAGTAAAATGGTGGGAGGTTTTGGCACATTGGACCAAATGATGAAAACACCTCACGCTGGAGCTCATATACGGAGATTCAAATACTTTGTCCAGGTAAACAGAATTGCGATGGACATGGCAGTCCCGACATTTCTGAGCAGGATTGGGATAAACCTCCAACCTCCTATGGAGTCTAGTGCAGCTAGAACCAGCCTCAAATTATGGTGAGATTGTGGAGATATTACAGGGCCACTTCTCACCTAAACCCTTGGTCATCGCCAAAAAAGGTCCAGATTCTACAAAATTTAACCAAAAAGGTGAATCAACTCACACAATTTGTAGCTACTTTAAAGAAATTAGCTGAATTCTGTGAATTTGGAGATTTCTTGAACAACACCATTAGAGACAGACTGGTGTGTGGATTAAGAAGCAAAGCTATTCAAAAAAGGCCGTTAACAGAAAGCAACTTATACCTAAAGGCTTTAAAAGTCGCGATCTCTATGGAACTAGCAGCTAAGGAAGCGCAACAATTAAGTTCGAGCACTATAATCCCCAAGGTATTGGCTGAAACCTGAACATCACACAGGTTCAAAATTGCCATTGATGTGCAAAAACTGGGCACACAGGAAGTGATTGCTGGAGTAAAGATGCAAAATGAAAGAATTGTGGTATGAAGGGGCATACCCAACGTGCGTGGTGGAGAAATGAATGAAACAAGAATTATTAAAAACAAGAACCAATACATCAAGTGATACAAAAAGGGCGTGAAAAAGGACCAGAGGCACAGTCAGATGACGAACTGTCGTTGACTGTATTGGTCATTGCTAGTGCAACAAACTGTTACTGATTCACTCCTTTACTCGACAGACATGTTATGCAACTGCGCCAACTCGCCCCCACCACTCTAAACGGCAATTCCCCATGTCTCCTTTCCTGTCCCCTGCCCTCAATCGGGAACACCACCGTAGATTCTCTTATGAAGAAAGGTTGAACTGGTTGGACCCATGCCCATTGGAATTTTGAAGAATGAGGCGCAATCGGGGCTTAAGTAGGGTGCTCTTTCCAAGAGCCGGTGCAGACTCGATGGGCCGAATAGCCTCCTTCTGCACTATAAATTCTATGATTCTATGATAACCGGTAAAAATGGAGGTGGGCAATGACGCAGCCATTTCGTTGGTCCCAGAAACAGTTTACCAAGAGAAACTACGACATGTCACCTTGAAACCCTCAAAAATTAATACTCAAAACCTATACCGGAGATGTAGCTCCGTTAAGGGGCTGCCTCGAGGTAAATATGCAGTTAAACAGACAGACCACAAACTTCCCTCCAAGGCATTAAAGGTAACTATCCCCGAAATGTGGAGAACCTGGCTGGAGAGGATAAAGCTAAACTGGGCCGGGGTGAATCTCATGTCGGAGTCCAAAGGCGGCCCAATCAAAAGCCTAAAGGAACAGAAAATAGCAGCTGCTGAAAAAGCTCTAAAAGCAGCTGTGGCCAAGGCTCAGGTGAACAGTGCTGGGACTAAGATGACAAAGCTCAGCATACTGTAACAAATATGGCTCAGGATCGAGAAACAAAAGGACGTAGAGCTTACGGAAGATGGATATGAATGCTTTGACAAAAATTAAGATTAAAATTATACTGAAATATTTGGCAAGGATGACCAAAAACAAAGCCAGAGCTCCCTGGATGATGGCAGAGGTGCAGAGTAAAATGGAGTAGAAAAGGTGGATAATACAAGCAAGAACCAAGCTTAATATAAAAAGTTCGGTGTGGAAGTGAATAAATAAATGAGCAGCAAAGGGAGTATAAGAAGGGACTGGGACCACATAAAAAGAATCTAAATGTCTTCTCAGTTCTACAAATAGTAAATGGCCGGTAAAAGGGGAATTGGAACCAATTAGGAATCAAAAAGGGGATAAGCATGGAGACTAGGACATGGCTAAGCATGGAGACAGGGGCATGGCACTAAATAAGTACTTTGCATCGGTCTTTACCTAGGGGGAAGATGCTGCTAAAGTTGTAGTGAAAGAGGAGAGAGTTGTGATTGTGGAGGAGTTATAAATTGATAAAGAAGGGTCATTAAAAAGGCTGGCTGTAGTCACCAAGGCCGCATCAGATGCATTTAAGAATACGGAGGGAAGTAGAGGTGGAAATTGTAGAGACACTGACCAAAATCTTGTAATCCTTCATTGATACAAGAGTGGTGCTAGAGGGCTGGAAAATTGCAACATAAACAAAAGGCCAGTCAGTTTAATTTCAGTGATAGGAAAGCTTGAAGAATTAGGAACTGTTAAGGAGAGTGATAGACTTCAAGGAACAAAGATGAATTGATGAAATAGGCCGACACATGGCAGGTGAAATTTAACACACGGTATTATGTGAAGTGATACATTCTGGTAGGAAGAATGAAAAAATGCTATAGAAAATAAATAATTTAAAGGGGTGCTGGTCCATCATAGGCCAATGAATAAGGTCAGAGAATGTGGAGTCACAGGACAAGTGGCAGAATGGATTGCTAGCTGGCTTTAAGACGTTTGATTCACTCTCTTATCTGCTATCAAGAAATAGCTGAAAGCACTGGATGCACAAAAGGTCATGGGACTTTGACCAAATCCCAGCTTAGTGCGAGAAACGTTTGCTCCAGAACCAGCGTGCATGCAGCCAAGCTATTAATAGTACAGTTAGAGATGGCATCTACCCAATAATTCGGAAAACTGCCTCAGTACTCTTGTCCATGAAAAGCAGGGTACATCTAATCTGACCCCATCAGCCTACTCGTTTTCATCAGCAAAGTGATGGATGGTGTCCTTCATAGTGCTATCAAATGGCCAATTACTCACCAACAATCTACTCACTGATGCTCGGTTCGAGTTTCACCAGCACCACTCAACTCCAGAACTCCATGACAGCCATGGTCCAAACAAGGACAAAAAAAGACGAGATGAACGTTTCTGCCCTTGACACCGAGGCAGCATTTCACCATGTGTAGCATGAGTCCTAGCAAAATAATAGCGAATGGGAAACAGGATGGAAAACTCTCCACAGACTTTAGTCATACCTTGCTGTTTCTTGAAGATGATTGTGGTTATTCAGGTCAATCTCAGTCCCAGTCATTCCTCACTGTCCTAGACCCAATCATCTTCAACTACTTCATCAATAAACCTCTCTCCATAATGTCAGAAGTAGGGTTGTTTGCCAATGACTGTAGTGTTCAGTTCAATTTGCAACTCCTTGGATAATGAAGATTCATGCCCATGTGTAGCCAAGACCTAAACGCCATTCAGGCCTGGGCTGATCAATGTCAAGTAACATCTATGCCATTCACGTGAGTCGGTAACCATCTCCAATTAGAGCCAAAACATTTCTCAACATTCATTGGCATTATCAACACTCCAGTCTCCCAACATCAACATCCTGGTAGGTGACCAGAAAATCAACTGGATTAACCATCCACTGGATTAACCATAAATGACATGGTTGCTAGACCAGGTCAGAGTTTGGGGATTCTGCAACAAGTGGCTTACCTCATGATTCTCCATACCATTTCCACTATTTACAAGACATAAGTTAAGATCATAATGGGGCAGCACGGTAGCATTGTGGATATCACAATTGCTTCACAGCTCCAGGGTCCCAGGTTCGATTCCAGCTTGGGTCACTGTCTGTGCGGAGTCTGCATGTTCTCCCCGTGTCTGCGTGGGTTTCCTCCGGGTGCTCCGGTTTCCTCCCACAGTCCAAAGATATGCAGGTTAGGTGGATTGGCCATGATAAATTGCCCTTAGTGTCCAAAATTGCCCTTAGTGTTGGGTGGGGTTACTGGGTTATGGGGATAGGGTGGAGGTGTTGACCTTGGGTAGGGTGCTCTTTCCAAGAGCCGGTGCAGACTCAACTGGCCGACTGGCGTCCTTCTGCACTGTAAATTCTATGATAATTCTATGACTTCCACTTTCTGGATGGGTACAGGTGCAACAAAAATCCAATGTTAGGGATTGGCCATGATCAATTAAGGATGTGCGGGTTGCAAGGATAGAGTGGGGGAGTGGGTCGAGGTAGGGTGCTCTCTGAGGGTCAATGCAGACTCGATGGACCAAATGGCCTGCATTGTAGAGATTCTATGATTACCAAAGAAAACGGACATCATCTAGGACAAAGCAGTCCATTTGTTTAGCATTCATTCATTAAGTTGCAAATCAGTGTATTGTGGCTTCAATATATCTCATCTACAGGATGCACTGCAGCAATTTACTATTATTTCTTCAACTACACCTCCAAGCCCATAACCTCACCACCAAAAGGGCAACGGAAATAGGTGCACGACAACATCACGACCTGCACGTTCTTCTCCAAGTCTCACGCCATCCTGACTTGGATGTACAATCTCCTTCCGTCATCATCACTGGGTCAAACCCCTGAAACTCCTTACCTAACAGTATTTTAGAAGCATCATCTACATACATTCTGCTGCTATTCAAGAAGGCCCCCACCATGTTTTCAAAGGAAGAGATGCATAGCAAATAGGTTCGCCAGCAATGCCCACCATTCCAAGAATTTTTTAAAAAATTATTTGTCCCTTAGGGATAGCTAAAGTTATCCTACTCTCAACACTAGCTTTCAGCTTCCCCATCAAAAATTTCCTTGGCAGGATTCTCCGTCCTGCCGCACCCGTTTTCTGTAGCAGCGTCCTCCCCGCCGGCAGCGGGATCCGGCAGCCGACCATTGGAGGTTTTCTATTGCGGGCACCCCAAGCCATCGGGAAATGCGTGGGTACGCAGTCAGCGAAACAGAGGATCTCTATAATGGGCAACGGTATTGGCCATAGGTTTCTATTCTTAGATTCAGGGGTGGTGCCAGAGGACTGGAGAATTACAAATATTACACCCTTGTTCAAAAAGTGTGCAACAAGCCCAAAACCTACAAGCCAGTCAGTTTAAATCTCAGTGGTGGGAAAGCTTCTAGAAATGATAATTTGGAACAATATTAGCAGTCACTTGCAGGTCGAATGCAGGTTAATTATGGAAAGTCAGCGTGGATTTGTTAAGGTCAAATCCTGTTTTACTAACTTGCTGGAATTTTTTGATGCAATATCAGAGGTTGATGAGGATCATGCTGTGGACGTGGTTGACATTGCTTGTGCACAAAGTTATAGATCATGGAATAAAAGGGGCCGTAGCAACATAGATATGAAATTGGCCTAATGAGAGGAAACAGTAGTGATTAATGGATGTTTTTGGATCGGAAGGGACGAGTGGAGTTGCTCTTCCTGACATATTAATTATCTAAACCTGGGCGTACAAACACAAATTTAAAATTTTGTGGATGCTAAAAAAGCATTGGAAGCATTTTAAACTGTGAGGAGGATAGTGTAAAACTTCAAATGGACATGGACAAGTTGGTAGACTGGGGGGGGGGGGGAGGGGGGGAGAAATTGCATCACACTTCTCTGCCTAGGTTCTTCTTGGCAGGAAAAACACAAACATGAAATAAAGGGTAAAAGCAAAATAACGCAGATGGTGAAGATCTGAAATAAAAACACAAAATGCTGGAAAAACAGCAGGTATGACAACTGTGGAGAGAAACGGTTAGCATTCGAAGTCCAATCTGACTCTTCTTTGGAACTGAAATAAAGAGTTTAATGCTAAAAGAGGTGCAGGTGCACAGAGACACGAGTAGATATTTGCATAGATCATTGAAGGTGGCAGAACAGGTTGAGAATACTTTTCTATTCAATGCTCCTTGCAATACATTCTGCTAGCTACCCTAATTACTTGCGGTACCTGCTTACTAGCATTTTGTGATTCATACATTAGGACATCCAGATATCTCGGAATCTCAGGGCCCTGCAATCTCTCATTATTTAGATATGTTTCATAGAATCAAAGAATCATGAACTGCACAACTGAAGCATAACCTCCCTACTTTGGTATTCAATGCTCTTTGCAATAGACTATAACATTCTACTAGCTATCCTATGTTTCATAGAATCAAAGAATCACAGAATATCTACTGTGCAGAAAGAGGCCATTCAGCCCATCGGGTCTGCACCAATCCTCAAAGAACACCCCACCCAAGCCCACTCCCCACCCAAGCCCACTCCCCACCCTATAACCCCAGTTAACCGTCAGACACGAAGGGTCAATTTAGCATCAGCAATCCACCTAACCTGCAAATCTTTGGACTGTAGGAGGAAACCGGAGCACCCGAAGGAAACCCACGCAGCCACAAGGAGAATGTGCAAATGACACACATTCACCCAAGGTCAGAATCGAATCCTGGTCTCTAGCGCTGTGAAATTATACTCCATTTGCCAGATCTTTGCCCAATCACTTAACCTACTTATATCTTTTTGTAGTCTCCTTATGTCCTCTTCACAATTTATTTCCCTATCTAGCTTTGCATCATCAGAAAGTTTAGCAACCATACCTTCTGTCCCTCCATCCAAGTTATTTATATGAATTGCAAAACATTGAGACCCCAGCACTAATCCCTGTGGCACACCACCAACATCCCATCAACCAGAAAAAGGACTCATTAATAGCTACCCTGTTTCCCGCGAGCTAGCCAATCTTCTATCCATGCCAATATCTTATCCCCTACACCATGAACTTTATTTTTTGCAATAAACTTTGTTGTGGCACCTTCTCAGATGCCGTCTGAGATCGAAGTACGATACATTCACCGGTTCCCCTTTATCCACAGCACGTAACTCCTTCAAAGAACTCCAATAAATTGTTAGACATGATTCCCCTCTCACAAAACCATGTTGACTCTGCCTGATTGCCTTCGATTTTTTAAGTGCCTTGTCATAACATCTTTAATAATAGCTTCCAACGTTTTCCCGATGACAAATGTTAAACTAACTGGCCTGTAGTGTCCTGCTTTCTGACTGCCTCCCCTTTTGAATAAAGGAGTTACATTTGTAATTTTCCAATCTAATGATACCGCTCCCAAATCAAGGGAATTTTGGAAAATAAAAACTAACATTAACTGTCACACTAGCCACTTTTTTTAAGAATCTAGGTTGAAGTCCATCAGGATCCAGGGATTTGTCAACCCGTAGCTCCAATAATTTGCTATGTACTAATTCCTTGGTGATTGTAATATTCTTGTGTTCAACCCTCCCTTCCAATTTCCAACTATTTCTGGGATGTTACTTGTATCCTCTATGGCAGTCATTTTCAAACTCAGGGTCGCGACCCGTGGGTGGGTGTCAGGAGGGTCATGGGGCAATCGGTCGCAGCTTTCCCAATTGTGGGAGAAAGTGCCCAACGGCCACAACCAGCTTTTGCTGGCCGTGGCCGGCTTCGATGAATGCCGGCCATTTCGGTAATGCTTGCTGCCTCAACAGATCCCAGCAGGCAGAACGCCTCCTCCTGACATCAGTGCACTTCCTAGAACCAGATTTTCGTTAATGGAGTCTTCCTGCCAAAAGCATGGCAGAGAGCAGGCACACTGGCATCACGTGCTCCATTTTGTAGCTGCCAGCAAGCAAGCAAGAGTACTATGTGAAGAACTGAAGATGGATCATTTTGTAATAAAGGGAGGGCCACAGACACAAACAGGTCAGGGTCTCAGAATTGAATCTGCTGGACAGAGCTTCTCAGGTGAGTCGACAGCAGAACATATTAGTGCTGGTGTGAGCTGTAACGAGAGCTCCAGGGCCTTTGGTGAACAATGAAGAAGAAACTGAAATCGGGAACAAAGCGGGAAAAAGATGATTTCTTGAAGACGGCAGTTATTTTTGCCAATACAAATCAGGTTACAAAGCCCATGTGTGTTATATGCAGGGAAGAATTGGCAAAGCAGTTTAAAAGCCTCAAAACTTCAAAGACATTTGAAGACTAAGCATGGCAAGTTCGACGACAAACATCTTGATTTTTTTCAAAAGATGCGGCAAGAACTAAATCGTCAGCTGAAGTCCTTTGCAGAAATGTAATGACAAAGTAAGTGAGATTGTGAGGACCAAGCAGGTTCACCTGTCGCATTAAAGATAAGCACTAATGCTATGTCGTGGAGGTCAGCCGGCGTGGGTTACAAAGGTCGGCTGGCATGGGTCGCAAAGGTCAGCCCGTTGGTAAAAGTGGGTGCTGCGAAAAAAGTTTTAAACTTTAAAAACACTGCTGTATAGTAAAGATGCATGAAAAATACCTATTCAATTCACCTACCATCTGTATATTTTCCATTAATATCATGAGAGTCTGGACAAAATAGATACGGAACCACTGTTCCCATTGGGGGAAGGAGAGAACAAGAGGGTTCAGATATACTGTTATGGGCCAGGGTTTAGAGAACCCCAAAGTGTAGCATGGAGTTCACCTGACCCACAACTTTTACTAGATTGTGGTATGGGGAGCACACTGCCCACTCTACAGGTGTGGTACAGCAGAAATGGAAAAGTATTTTTTAAAGCAAAACAATGTTTATTCTATGAACTCAAGTTAACCTTTTTAAAACATACAGTGAACATCTTAGCAACCATTAATTCAAATACAACCCCCAAAGACTACAACATTAAGTAAACCTTTAAGCTTTCCTTTTTAACATCCAGTAGACTTAAGAAGCCCCTTTTAACAGAAGCACATTAGGTTTACATTCACGACTGAGAACATTTATAATTCTGAATTTACCAAATGATCAAGAGATAGTCTTTCCATGGCAGAGATATCAACAGTATACCTGCTCTGTCTGGCTTCAGCTCCAACACTCAAAACTAAACTAAAACACACCCTGCAGCAAACAGCCTAAAGCGAAAGTAAAAAGCTGACAGACAGCCCAGCTCCACCCACTCCCTCACATCATTGCAGTAGTAAACACCCATTTCTTAAATGTACTCCCACTACAGATATTTATATACATACCCATTTATAAACACCCATTTCTTAAAGGCACTCTCACATGACACATCCTCCCAAGAAAAAAACAATAAACCATCAACTTCAAGATGGTTTCATTTTTCATCTTTTCACTATCCCTTTAAGAAATACACACAGTAAATATACTTTTTCATTTCAAAAAACAACATACTCAAACAGGTATAATAATATAGTCCATTTTTAAAAACATTTTTCTTCCTCCAACTGAAATCCTTCTCGATTGAGAGTCTCTTTGAACAAGGAGGTCTCTGCACGATCCGTCCATTTCTCTACACCTCGGCATTTCTCTTTAAAGTCAGATACTTTAGTTCAAACTGATCACAGAATCCCTTGTAATTCTCCAACACAGGAGCATTGGTTCTCACAGCTTTTAGGCCGTCAAATGCCTGTTGAAACTCTGCTGTCCATTGAAATTTTCTTCAGCAAGTCCATCAGTGGAGCAACCACGCTACAAAGCTTTTGCACAAATGTTCGATCAAATCCACTAATGCCAAGAAATTGCATTATTTCCCTTCGTCTTGAGGGTATTGAAAACTCCTCAAGGAAAGTGACTTGGGCTTTTCCAAATTCTCTTTTGGCTAGATTTATCACCAAACCCGCCTCTTGAAGTCAATCAAATAACTCCATCAGATGTTTTAAATGTTCTTTCCATGTCTGGCTGAAAATTACCAAATCGTCGATGTATACCGCACAATTGTTAGTTAACCGTTGAAATGTGGTTGGGGCGTTTTTCATGCCAAATGGCATAACTTTGAATTGGTATATAGCATCTGGAGTCACAAAAGCTGAAATCTCCTTCGCCCTTTCGGATAAAGGTACCTGCCAGTAACCTTTAAGTAAATCCAGTTTGGAAATAAAAGCCGATTGTCCCACTTTCTCAATGCAATCCCACACACAACCGTTGGGTACCATCTGGTTTAGGTACCATCACTATGGGGAAGCTCCATTGGCTGCAACCCACTTCAATTCTGCCATTTTTAAACATACTCTCAATCTCTTTGTTAACCTGTGCCAATTTTAAAGGGTTAAGTCGGTATGGATGTTGTTTGATTGGAAGAGCATTTCCCACATCTACATCATGTATAGCCATTTTAGTACTTCCCAATTTATCTCCACAAATATGCCATGTGATATCAATAACTCTTTCAGGTCAGTCCATTTTTCCTCTGGAAGGTAACTCAACAATTTATCCCAATTATTAAGAACGTCCTCGTTTTCCAATTTAATTAGAGGTATGTCAAATTCACAGTCATCTGGATTTGGTTCGTCACTTTGAGGTAGAATCATTAAAACCTCCTCCTTTTTCTCTCCTTCCCTTTCAAAGTACCTTTTAAGCATATTCACATGACACACTCGGTGAGTTTTCCTTCTATCTGGTGTTTTTAACCACATAATTCACCTCACTTAATTTCCTTTCAATCTGATAAGGTCCACAAAACCTTGCTTTTAAAGATTCACCTACCACTGGTAACAACACGAAAACTATCTCCACTGGCAAAACTACGAACTTTGGATTTCATGTCCGCTACACGTTTCATCATATTTTATGCAACTTTTAAATATTGTCTAGCCAATTCACCTGCTCTATTTAATCGTTCCCTTAAATTTGACATTTAATCCAATAATGTAATTCCGATTTCTCACTCACCAATTTTTCCTTAGTCAATTTAAGTGGTCCTCTTACCTCATGACCAAAAATTAGTTCAAAAGGACCGAATTTGGTTGACTCATTAGGTGCATCCCTAATTGCAAACAGTACGAATGGAATTCCTTTATCCCAATCCTCTGGATAATCGTGACAATAAGCCCTCAACATGGTCTTTAATGTCTAACGCCACCTTTCTAACGCTCCCTGCGATTCTGGATGGTATGCAGTTGATTTATATTGTTTTATTCCTACGCTATCCATAACTTCTTTGAATAACCTGGAGGTAAAATTTGATCCTTGATCTGATTGTATTTCTGTGGGTAGTCCATATCTAGTAAAGAATTTAAGTAACTCCTCCACAATCTTTTTAGCTGTAATATTACAGACTGGAATGGCCTCTGGAAACCTAGTAGACACATCCATTATCGTCAAAAGATATTAATTCCCACTTTTTGTTTTATGAAGCGGTCCTACGCAATCAATTAGGACCCTTGTAAAAGCGCTGGTTTTATCAGTGCTTGAGGTTTCCCTATCACTTGACATGTGTGACATGATTGACAAAATTTAACTACCTCATTATGTAGTCCAGGCCAATAAAAACATTTCTGGATTTTAGCTTGAGTTTTCCTTATTCCCAAATGACCTCCCACTGGTACCATGTGCAACTCGCAATACCTCCTTTCTATACCCTACTGGCAATACTACTTGATGAACTTCTGCCCACTTTTCATCCGCCTGCATATATAAAGGTCTCCATTTTCTCATCAAGGCACCACTTTTACAGTAATAACACTCTGGCATACACTCAGATTCCTCTTCTGCGTATGCTTTCTGATACATCCGGTTTATTTCTATATCTTTTTGTTGTAACTCCGCCAATTTTCCTGAACTAAATATATCCGCATCATCCTCCACCTGTTCTTGTTCTTTTTCAGCCATCTGATTAAAAATTGTTTCTGATAGTTGCACTTCAACGTCATCTTCACTCTTTGATTTCTCCTCGTCTTAACCGGTGACTTTGCGACCTTGTTACCACACAATCCGGAAAAGTCCCAGGCTATTCGTCCTTCAACACTGCAGTTGTCTGATTTTCAACTGGCTTATCAACCACAGTAGGCATCACGCTCACCTGCGATTCAACTATATCATTACCTGAGATAAACTGTATTCCAGGACAAGATAGTTTCTCTATTACTCCTACTACCACTTCACCACTCTTCACTGGACTTTCCAACCTTACCTTCTATAATGGAACACTACTCCTCTCACCCTGAATTCCACATATTACCACTTTTTCTGGCAACATTCTTCCCAAACTACATAACTCCTCATCTCTTACCATTAAAGATTGACTAGCTCTCGTATCTCTTAAAATTGTGACTTCTTTACCTGCTCCTCCTGATCCACGAGTAAACTTTACCCACACAAGTAAATTCTTTAGACACCTGGCACCTTCTTAACAATTACTCTTGAACAGGCTGTACAATCGTTAGCACCCCCTTCGCTTCCCTTGGGCTTTCCTTTACTACTTTAACAAACCCCACTGTCTTATCCAGTTTTACCACATCAGCCTTCCCAGTCCTTTTCTTCAAACACCAACACTGACTTTACATGGCCTAGTTTATTACAGTGAAAACATTTGAAAGTTTATTTATTTTCCACCCTCCTGGATTTCTTTTTTAATTAATCTGAGGTACACTCTCCTTATTATCTCCTTATCACCTTTACCGCTTGAATATTTCTAATGTGCCCAGTTTCTATCCCTCACAGGCTGAAACTGATGTTGGAAACCAATCTTTGATTTATGAACTAATTCATAATCATCTGCCATTTCCGCTGCTAATCTCAGTTCTAACCCTCTGTTCTTCCACACGAGTTCTCACTACATCAGGAATTGAATTTTTAAACTCCTCCAAAAGTATAATTTCTCTGGGAGCTTCATACGTTTGGTCTATTTTCAAAGCCCTTATCCACCTATCAAAATTACTCTGTTTGAGCCTTTCAAACTTCATGCATGTTTGACCAAATTCTTTCCTTAAATTTCTAAACCTTTGTCTGTAAGTTTCAGGCACTAGTTCATATGCACCCAAGATGGATTTTTTTCACCTCCTCATACGTCGCAGATACCTCCTCCGGTAGTGATGCAAACACTTCACTAGCCCTACCTACCAGCTTTGTTTGAATTAGTAATACCCACATGTCCTGTGGCCATTTCATTTGTTTAGCTACCTTCTCAAATGAAATGAGAAAGGCTTCCACCTCCTTCTCGTCAAACCTTGGCAATGCTTGGACAGATTTAAATAGATTCCCACCAAGCCTTCGACTATGACGCTCTTTCTCACTATGCTCATCACTATCCACCAACTGTACGTTTCCCTTTACATCTGCCAATTTTAACTGACTGTCATGTTTCATGGCCATTTTCTGAAGTTCAAACTCTCTCTATCTTTTTCCCTGATTTGTATCTCCTTTTTTCTTTGTTCTGTTAGGGCTATTCTGTTTTCCTTTCTTTCTCTTTTTCCTCTCTCTTTCTTCTCGCTCTCTTTCGTATTCAAACTGTTTTAATTCTTTCTCATGTTCCATTTGTTTAATTTGCAACTGAATTTTTGCTATTTCCAAAGAGTCAAACTGTATCTCAGGCAACTTTAAATACTTAGCCACCGCCATAATTACCTCATCTTTTCGCATTTTGTCAGGTGATGTTAACTGCAATGTTTTTGCCAAATCTAACAGTATGCTTTTAGTCTCCGCCCATAAGGTGCTGTGTGACTGTCTCCACCCCAAAAAATGTCAAAGCCTCTGAGAGCCATTGTTCATAACACACTCCCTACTTAACTAAAATACCACACCTGAAAAGCACCCACAATATGCTCACCCCTCACTGTCTTTAAGTTCACAAAGCCATTCCAATAGATAGACTTTTATCCCGGATGAGCCCCCAATTTGTTATGGGCCAGGGTTTAGAGAACCCCAAAGTGTATCATGGAGTTCACCTGACCCACAACTTTTAATAGATTGTGGTATAGGGAGCACATGGCCCACTCTACAGGTGTGGTACAGCAGAAATGGAAAAGTATTTTTTAAAGCAAAACAATGTTTATTCTATGAACTCAAGTTAACTGTTTTAAAACATACAGTGAACATCTTAGCAACCATTAATTCAAATACAACCCCCAAAGACTACAACACTAAGTAAACCTTTAAACTTTCCTTTTTAACATCCAGAAGACTTAAGAAACCCCTTTTAACTGAAGCACATTAGGTTTACATTCACGAAGGAGAACATTTATAATTCTGAATTCACCAAATGATCAAGAGATAGTCTTTTCATGGCAGAGAGATCAACAGTACACCTGCTCTGTCTGGCTTCAGCTCCAACAATGAAAACGAAACTAAAACACACCCTGCAGCAAACAGCCTAAAACGAAAGTAAAAAGCTGACAGACAGCCCAGCTCCACCCACTCTCTGACATCACTGCAGTAGTAAACACCCATTTCTTAAAGGTACTCTCACTACAGATATTTATATACATACCCATTTATAAACACCCATTTCTTAAAGGTACTCTCACATGACAATACGGCAAATAGCAGAAAAAGCAATGGCGACCCAAGATAAACATTTTCACGCAGGGAGTGGTTAGGACCTGGAAAACGGGGGCAGCAGGGTGTCACAGTAGTTTGCAGTGCTGCCTCATGGTGCCGAGGACCCGGGTCACTGTCTATGTGGAGTTTGCACATTCTCCTTGTGTCTGCGTGGGTCTCACCCCCACAACCCAAAAAGATGTTCAGGGTGGGTGAATTGGCCACGCTAAATTGCTCCAAAATTGGAAAAAAAATTGGGTACACTAAAAAGGATCTGGAATGCACTGCTGAATGTATAGTAGAAGCATGTTCAATTGAGCCATTCAAGATGGAATTCGCATTCAAGAAGGAATTGGATTATTATCTGGAAAGGAAGAACGTGCAGTGCAGACGGTGGGGTAGTGCCACATGGTAAATTGCTCCTGTGGACAGTCAACGTAGACATGACAGGCTGAATGGTTTCTTGTGTTGTAACAATTCAGTGATACCTGTCTTACCAATTTGATTGAATTATTTGAGGAAGTTACCAAGTTGCTGAGTGATGGAAGCTCAGTACATATTGTACATCTTTCAGAACCTTTGATAAAATGTCAGGCAACATCTTTCGGAACAGTGGGCTGATCCTAAATCAGTAAAGACACAACAGGCCAAATGGCCTCCTTCTAGGTCATAAATGCAGAGACTTTTTAAAATACAGACGAGTGCATAACTTGAGCTCACAGCCAAGATGGCTACCCAATTTACATCACTGTACAAGCCACATTCCAAACAGCTGACATGGAGACACCATGTCTGCAAGGATAGTGGCCTCAGGAGAACACGAGTGAGCAACATATCCTGTTTCCATTATCAAGGCATCAAGAGGTATTCAACAGGGGTTCCCAGACATGAAAGAATTCTTACAACACCAGGTTAAAGTCCAACAGGTTTGTTTCGAATCACTGTCTTACGGAACATTGCGGAGGAAGGAGCAGTGCTCCGAAAGCTAGTGATTCGAAACAAACCTGTTGGACTTTAACCTGGTGTTGTAAGACTTCTTGCATGTCTGGGAACCCCAGTTCAACGCCGGCATCTCCACATCATGGTTCCCAGACATGTAATGGAATTATGTTTTAAACCCAAACACTTGAACAATGGGACCCGGGCTCAGAGAGGAGATTCCTAGACATATATTGGTTTAAGTAACAAGAAGGGATATAACAGTAATGAGTGACAGTCAAGTGACAGATCCACCTTTGTGTAAAGCTTCTCTTTTTTCTGCAGTGAGGGGAAGAGCAGCTGAAATGTTGATGTGAGAAGACCTGAGAGAGGGCCCCGTTTCCTCCCTCGCTCTCCAACTCAAGGTGCAAGCTTTCAAAGTGGGACCACCCGGAGTCACACTTCCTACCCGCCCCCCCCCCCCCCCCCCCCCCCCCCCCAATTCAGAAAGAAAATTCTTGAATGAAATCAACTCTGCTACATCTTTAAATCACAAGGCAACCAACAGGACCACCAAAATCATCCTGAAGCCAGACATGTCATCAAACTCCACGAGCTGTATACTCCTTCTATTTCTCTGGACTCTATAATTTGATTAAACTATCGTTCCCCTCTCTGTGGTGTGTGTGCACATGAAATCAGAGGGTATTTTATTATTTTACTTAGACCAGATTAAGTATAATAAAACTAGCCTCTTTCTTTGTTAAACTCAAGAAAACCTGCCCGTGTCTTTTATGATCACAGCACATAAACAGTTAAAGACACACTGAGGTGGCAAGTCGATCCTTTTCACAAAAGCTCTGTTAAAGTCAAATGAGGAATGGGGAAAAGATTAGAGTCATTCGACCCCTCCTCACCTGTTCGTAAATGTAGGAAAAATGGGGAGGTCACTTATTACTTTGAAGGTGCAAGTCCAGGTGGTGTAGATGAATAAAGGGATCTCGCTATACAAATACAACAATTATTAAAAAGTTGCAACAGATTAGCAAAGTCAGAAACAAAGCAAACCAAGCACCAACTTTACTTCTTGAAGGATAGAACTGAAAAGTAGGGAAGTTATACCAAACCTGCATCAAACCTTTGTTAGGCCACCACACAATTGAGTACTGTAGCAGTTCTTTTCATCATCATTATAAAATGCATACACAGATATTGGAAAGAGTGCAGAGAAGATTTACACAGATCATACCAGAAATGCAAGAGGTATAGTTGTCCGAGAGGGTGTGCAGATTGGGTCTCTTCTCTTGAATATACAAATTTGAGGGGTGACCTAATCGAGGTCTTTATAATTATGAATGTATGGAGGCCATTAACATAAAATAGTTAACAAGAAATTCAATAAGGAATTCAGAGGACTCTTCCTTGTGCAAAATAGGTGGTGAGAATGTGGAACTTGCGAGAACTGGGAGTGGGTGAAGTGGATGGTTTAGATGCACATAAGGGGAAAACACAAGCATATGAGAAAGAAGGGATTAGGGCATGTTAATCTAGGTTAATAGATTAAGATGAGGAAAGATGAGAAGAGGCTCAAGTGGAACATAAATGCTGACATGGACTGATTGGACAAAATGGCCTGTGCCGTATATCATATGTAATCTTTTGTAATTCAGTTGTGAATGTTAGAAATTATAGCCAGGACAACACTAGAATTATAGAATACTAGAATTATGATCCTTTGCTTGTACACAAAGCCTTGGGTCAGGTACTTCTAGAATATGATGTTCTGATTTGGTCACCTCACTCATTAGGAAACAGATGCCCTGGAAGAGGTTGAGGGGGGCTAACAATTGATATCTACTCCAAAGGATCCTTAGTTATCAGGATATGCTCAAAGAATTAAGGCTACTTTGTCTTGGAAAATAGTAAGCTGAAAAAAAGTTGGGTCTGTCCGAATTGCAGCTCCTCACTGACCACATGGATATGTTGGAGCAGCAGTTGGATGCACTTAGGAGCATGAAGGTGGTGGAAAGCGTCATAGACAGGAGTTTTAGTGATGTGGTTACACTCAAGATGCAGGCAAATAGATGGGTGACCGCTAGAAGAAGCAAGAAGTCAGTGCACGAATCCCCTGTGGTTGTCTCTAACAAGTATGCCATTTTGGATACAGTTGGGGGGTGGGGTTTGGCCTATCAGGGGCTAACAGCAGCAGCAGCCAGAGCAGTGGCTGGCTCTGTTGTTAAGCAGGAAGGGACAAAGAGCACTAGAGCAATAGTTCTAGGAGACTCTATAGTTAGGGGTACAGATAGGCGTGTCTGTGGACGTGAAAGAAACCCCAGGATGATATGTTGCCTCCCTGGTGCCAGGGTCCAGAACGTCTCTGAATAGGCAGAAAGCATTCTGAAGGGACAGAGTGAACAGCCGGTCGTGGCACATATTGGTACAAACGACATGGGTAAGAAGAGCGACGAGGTCCTGCAGCAGCAGTTTAGGGAGTTAGGTAGAAAGTTAAAAAGCAGGACCTCTAGAGTTGTAAGATAGTACAGCTCAACACATGGCTAAACAGCTGGTGTAGATGAGTGGGTTTCGGATACCTGACCATTGGGATCTCTTCTGGGGCAGGTGGGATCTGTACAAGAAGGAAGGGTTGCATCTAAACTGGAGGGGCATGAATATTTTGGACGGGAGGTTTGCTAGTGTCACAAGGGAGGATTTAAACTAGTTTAGCAGGGGGGATAGGAACCAAAGCAAAGATGAATTAACTGAAGGGGAACTAGAGGTAGGGCCAGTAAAACAGGAGGAGTAGGCAGGCTGTGGTTGCTGATCAAAGAGGGTCTGATGGACTGAAGCGCATTTGTTTCAATTCGAGAAGTGCAACAGGTAAGGTAGATGAACTTAAGAGCTTGGATTAGTACTTGGAACAATGATGTTGTTGCCGATACAGAGATTTGGTTAAGGGAAGGACAGGATTGGCAGCTTTATGTTCCAGAATACAGATGTTTCAGACTGGATAGAGGGGGATGTAAAAGGGGTGGGGGGAGTTGCACTATTGGTTAAGGAGAATATCACAGCTCTACTCTGGGAGGACATCTTGGAGGGCTCATATAGTGAGGCAATATGGGTAGAGCTCAGGAAAAGGAAGGGTGTAGTCACAATGTTGGGGGTCTACTATTGGCCTCCCAACAGCCAGTGGGAGATAGAGGAACAGATATATAGGCAGATTTTGCCACGGTTTAAAAGTAACAGAGTTGTTGTGGTGGGTGATTTTAACTTCCCTTATATTGACTGGGACTCACTTAGTGCTAGGGGGGGGAAGGATGGGCAGAGTTTGTAAGGAGCATCCAGGAGGGCGTCTTGAAACAGTATGTAGATAGTCCAACCAGGGAAGGGGCCGTACTGGATCTGCTATTGGGGAATGAGCCCAGCCAGGTGGTCGACGTTTCAGAAGGGGGGCAGTTCAGGAACAGTGACCACAATTCAGTAAGCTTTAAGGTACTGATGGAAATGTAGTCCTCAGGTGAAGGTGCTAAATTAGGAGAAGGTTAATTAAAACAATATTGGGCAGGAACTGAAGAATGTAGATGGGGGCAGATGTTTTGAGGGAAAATCAACATCTGGCATGTGGGAAGCTTTCAAGTGCAAGTTGATAGGAATTCAGGACTAAGTACGGCGAGTTTCGGGAACCTTGGATAACAAGAGACATTATGAGCCAAGTAAAAAAAAAAAAGGAAGCATTTGTCAAGGCCAAGAGACTGGAAACACATGAAGCAGGAAGTGGAATACAAGGAAAGTAGAAAGAAACTTAAGCAAGGAGTCAGGAGGGCTTAAAGGGGTCACGAAAAGTAATTGGCCAGCAGGATTAAGGAAAATCCCAAGGCTTTTTAATATATATAAATATATATATAAAGAGCAAGAGGGTAGCCAGGGAGAGGGTTGGACCACTCAAGGACCGGGGAAGGTATCTATACATGGAGCCAGACGAAATGGGTGAAGGACCAAAGAGAAGGACTTGGTGGATGAGGAGTCTGGGGAAGGGAGTGTTGATAGTTTGGGTCATGTTGAGATCAAAAAGGAGGTATTTGGCATCTTGAAAAACATTAAGGTAGACAAGTCCCCAGCGCCTGATGGGGTGTACTCCAAAATACTGAGAGGGGCACTCCAAAATACTGAGAGAGGCAAGGGAGGAAATTGCTGGGGCTTTGAGAGAAATCTTTATATCCTCATTGACTACAGGGGAGGTCCCAGAGGATTAGAGAATAGCCAATGGTGTTCCTTTGTTTAAGAAGGGTAGCAAGATGGGCAGCACGGTGCGCAGTGGGTTAGCCCTGTAGTTTCACGGCGTCGAGGTCCCAAGTTCGATCCCGGCTCTGGGTCACTGGCCGTATGGAGTTTGCACATTCTCCCAGTGTTTGCGTGGGTTTCGCCCCCACAACCCAAAGATGTGCAGACTAGGTGGATTGGCCACGCTAAATTGCCCCTTAATTGGAAAAAATGAATTGGGTACTCTCAATTTTTTTTTTTTTAAAAAGGGTAGCACGGATAATCCAGGTAATTACAGGCCAGTGAGCCTTACACCATTGGTAGGGAAATTATTGGAGAGGATTCTTTGAGACAGGATTTACTCCCACTTGGAAATAAGTGGATGTATTAGCGAGAGGCAACATGGTTTTGTGAAGGGGAGGTCATGTCTCACTAACTTGATTGTGTTTTCCGAGGAAGTGACAAAGATGATTGGTGAGGGTAGGGCAGTGGATGTTGTCTATATGGATTTAAGTAAGGCCTTTGACAAAGTCCCTCATGGCAGACTGGTACAAAAGGTGAAGTCGCACGGGATCAGAAGTGAGCTGGCAAGATGGATACAGAACTGGCTCGGTCATAGAAGACAAGAGGGTAGCATTGGAAGGGTGTGTTTCTGAATGGAAGGCTGTGTTATATATAAAAATGATTTGGAGGAAAACGTAACTGGTTTGATTAGTACGTTTGTGGACAACACAAAGGTTGGTAGAATTGCGGATAGCGATGAGGACCGTCAGAGGATACAGCAGGATATAGATCATTTAGAGACTTGGGCGGGGAGATGGCAGATGGAGTTTAATCCGGACAAATGTGAGGTAATGCATTTGGGAAGGTCTAATGCAGATGGGAAATATACAGTAAATGGAAGAACCCTTAAGAGTATTGATAAGCAGGGGCAGCATGTGACGCAGTGGTTAGTACTGGGACTGCGGCGCTGAGGACACGGGTTCGAATCCCGGCCCTGGGTCACTGTCCGTGTGGAGTATGCACATTCACCTCACGTCTGCGTGGGTTTCACCCCCACAACCCAAAGATGTGCAGGTTAGGGTGATTGGCCACGCTAAATTGCCTGTTAATTGAAAAAGAAAATAATTGACTGCTCTAAATTTATTTTTTAAAAGAGTATTGATAAGCAGAGGGATCTGGGTGCACAGGTCACTGAAAGTGGCTACGCAGGTGGAAAAGGTAGTCAAGAAGGCTTATGGCATGCTTGCCTTCATCGGCCGGGGCATTGAGTTTAAAAATTGGCAAGTCATGTTGCAGCTATATAGAACCTTAGTTAGGCCGCACTTGGAATATAGTGTTCAATTCGGGTCGCCACACTACCAGAAGGACGTGGAGGCTTTGGAGAGGGTACAGAAAAGATTTACTAGGACGTTGCCTGGTATGGAGGGCATTAGCTATGAGGAGAGGTTGGAGAAACTTGAATTTGTTCTCACTAGAACGACAGAAATGGAGGGCAACCTGATAGAAATCTACAAGAGTATGAGGGACATGGACAGAGTGGATATTCAGAAGCTTTTTTCCAGGGTGGAACAGTCAATTACTAGGGGGCATAGGTTTAAGGTGCAAGGGGCTAGGTTTAAAGGAGATGTACGAGGCAAGTTTATTTTACAGAGGGTGCTCGGAGCCTGGAACTCGCTGCTGGGGGAGATAGTGGAAGCAGATACGATAGTGACTTTTAAGGGATAGAACAGTACAGCACAGAACAGGCCCTTCGGCCCTCGATGTTGTGCCGAGCTTTGTCCGAAACCAAGATCAAGATGTCTTGATAAATATATGAATAGCATGGGAATAGAGAAATATGGTTCCCGGAAGGTAGGGGGTTTTAGTTCAGACGGGCAGCCTGGTCGGTGCAGGCTTGGAGGGCCGAAGGGCCTGTGATGGGCTGTTATTTTCTTTGTTCTGGACTCCAATTCAGTGGTGTCAATCAGCTCCTTAAGCTAGTCACCAACATCTTGGATATCCTCTGACCTAAATCTACCAGTGTGGTACATAAGATCCGGGAAAATAAAAATGAAGCATCTGGGCTAAATCTCTATGCATGCATGTTCCTTTAATCAGGAACCCCTTCCACGTCCTGCACACCCCCCCCCCCCCCCTCCCCCCCTCCCCTCCTCCACATGAACTGGGGAACTTCCATCCCATACATGACAGGGGAGCCCCCTCTACCCATGACCTACCCCCATGCACCAGGGGAACCTCTACCCCCTCCTCTGCCCAACCATCCTCCTCCCCCTCAGCCCTCCTCAGCCCCACGCACCATAAAACCTCCCCCCCCCCCCCCCCCCCAAACAAACCAAGGAACCTCCCCGCACCACCACACCCGGTGGAGTAAAATAGGTCAATGAAAGGATAGATTGCACAAAACATGTTTAGAGCACAAGACAAAAGAATTGTTAATACCAGTGTTAAAGACTAGAGGATGCTGATAGTGACATAAAGGTAAACTAGCAGAATATGTTAATGTAGAACAAAGGTCAGTGCTCAGTGAAAGCAAAACTTAAGCACAAATGTCAGGTGGACCTGTAGGGGAGTAGTTGGGACAAATATATTTTTGCATGTACTTTTTTTTTTTTTTAAAAGGGGTCAAGATGGAGGAGAACGTACACAGTGTAAAGTTGTTGAACACAATGTTGGGTTCAGAAGGTGCCCAATCGGAAGTTTGTGTTGGGCTTGCAGCAGGCCAAAGTCGGACACGAGATAATGAGCTGAAACGGCAAGCGATAGGAACCATAAAATCTCTGCAGTGCAGGAGGCCATTCGGCCCACCAAGTCTGCACTGACCCTCCAAAAGAGCATCCTAGGAGGTAGCTGTAGGAGTTGATGGGTTAGTAATGAATATTGATGGTCAGTATAACACCAGAAATGGAGACAGAGGGGTTCAGGAAGGGAAGGGAAGTGTCAGAGATGGACCATGTGAAGTTGAGAAAGGAATGGAAATTGGAAGCAAAATAGGTAAGTTTTTCCAGGTCCAGAAGAAAGCATGAAGCGGTATTGATAGTCAGCGATGTAATGGAAAAACGGTTGTGGGAAGCACTACCAAACACCCCCAACCCTTTAAAAGGAGATTTTTAATTTTTTAAAAATATAAATTGAGAATACCCAATTCATTTTTTCCAATTAAGGGCCAATTTAGCGTGTTCAATCCACCTACCTTGCACATCTTTGGGTTGTGGGGCGAAACCCACGCAAACACAGGGAGAATGCGCAAACGGACAGTGACCCAGAGCCGGGATCAAACCTGGGACCTCGGCGCCATGAGGCAGCAGGGCTAACCCACTGCCCCACCGTGCTGCCCTTAAAAGGAGATTTTTATAACTATCGATTATAGTTTCATGGTTACATGACCCAAACTGGATGCCCTTGCACTTCCCCCAATTCTCTCTGCCACAGATTTTCCCAATCTACTACTGCCTATTAGTACATTCCTATTCCATCTGTATTGCTTGCTGTGCCAACTAAGTGTTGTCAGCAAACCTCAGTATATGGATCTCCATTCCTTCATCCAAGTCATGGTTACATGGCCAACACTGGCTGCAGGGGGCAATTACAATGTAGCATGATTACACAAGACATTTTCTATCATAATTGTGGGCATAGAAATTTAAAATTGAAAACAATTGACACAAAAGTGTGGGAGAAATAAAACAATGGAAAAGATTTGCAGGCAGCAAGATTTAAGGTTTTTAACACATTATAGAGTAATGGTGTTGGTTCAAAGTAGGTCAATAAAGGAGAACCAGAAGAGCTGAATAGAAATTAATGAAAAAACACATTTAGAACAGCTATCAGTTTTTATTTTACTCAAAAATGTTAATAACCTACCATAACAAGTGAAAACACCAAAGCCATCTGAAGCAACATTAGATACCATAATTATAGAGCAGCTCCTATGCTTGAAGTGAGTTAGGTTAAACAAATCCGTAGAATCCGTACAGTACAGAAGGCGGCCATTTGGCCCATCGAGTCTGCACCGATGCTCCGAAAGAGCAATCCACCTACGCCCACTCCCCCACCCCAACCCCGTAACCTAACCTACACATCTTTGGACACTAAGGGACAATTGGTTATGGCCAATCCACATATTTCTGGACTATGGGAGGAAACCAGAACACCAGAAGGAAACCCACAGACGCAGGGAGAATGTGTAAACTCCACACAGACAGACACCCAAGGTCAGAATCGAACCCAGGTCCCTGGTGCTGTGAGGCAGTGCTAACCACTGTGTCACCCTGGTGTCTAATTTCTGACAACTGTATGTTACAGCTGTCAGAATTAATGTTTTGTTCCAGCAATATTCTATTTCACAAGGTGAGTGGTGAATATCAAAGTTGACTAGTAAATGCCTATTTTATGACCAAAGTAAAATGAAATTAATCAGATTACCTTTTGTACAGTAGGTCCCCATGTTTTCACCTCTGTATACTTGGCACTGTTCAGTGCAATATACATCTCTGTTATAAACCGTTTGGGACAGGATCAGAACAGAAATTGTTTTATTTACTTTAGTATTATCAAATTGGAAACAAAGAAGAATCAACCCAAATTGTTGTATTTTGTCTATTGCAAAAGTAATCAATTAAAAAAATATATAATAATACATGAATATGGTGAAAATCAGAATCTGCTTTAACAATAGTCTGGACCACAGGTCATACTAAATATCAAATTTCAAACATGAGTCAATAATTTACTGATGTAATATAAAGCTATACATTTTTCCAATTTGAAAAGATGGGTATTTTTTACTTGTTTGTAACCTAATACCCATTACAAAATCAAAATATGATTTAATTAAAAGGATATGTTTCGGTTCTTTCAAGAGCGATGTCTTCAGCCTCATGCTTTAGAAATTGAGTTAGATGCAATGATTAAATTAACTCCAGCAACAGCTGTCAATCCCACTAACTGCAACGTCTTCAGTGGCTGCCAGATTCACAAGAATGTTAGCAGTTACACATCCTTTCTGAATATTTAGAAACATTCATTCGGAAATTAACGGATATCAAACAGTCTGAGAATTATCAATAGATTTTCAATGTGCATATGCGTACAAATAAAAAAAGTGCACATAATATCACAAAGCAAGTTTTCCCTAGTATAACACATTACAGCAAATATATACTTTGACATGCAATAATATAAATTAATTGGAGTAATACGAACACTTAAAAATATAAAGTATGTTTAAGTGTACATCATCAAGCCTCTTGGAACACTTATAAATCAATATTTTTATTCATCTGTAATGCTACACCTACAAACCTTGGCGTTCTAATTCAGCATTTGTCCGCAAATCAGGCAACATGACAAATCGAGTTTTCCTTCTCGGAGTGCCCGAGGACACAAAATTAAAACAGTTAAGAAATATAAACACCGATAGAACTGAGCAGTTTCGCTTTGAGTCGCGTTGCCTTGGTTCACGAACTGGAGAGAGTTGGGAATCTCTAGTCACCCTGCCAAGTTACCAGGTGTCCTACCAAGGTGTCTGTCCATTTGAGGGAATGAGAAACCCATCTCGGTTCACACAATTACGAACCTCCTTGATGCATTTCACTCTTAAAATCAAAGTGTCCAACAGTCGCATGCGTTCAACGTGGCTCTGGCGATGGGTCTGAACCCCGACGATTGTAAACAAACGCCCCCAAAAAGAAAACTGGCCGCGAGTTTTGTGGCAGGAAAGAACTGGAGTCGGGGGCGGGGGGGGGGGGGGGGGGGGGGGGAGAGAAATTGGTTCCCTGACACAACACATAGCCCTGGCAACAAAGATGTTTGTTTGCCCTAGCAGCAACAATGGGCCAAATATGCCTTTTCACTCAAACCCACACTCATCCCTACATTGACTCGTATGATTTGGGGGGGGGGGGGGACGACACGCGAGATGGAAAACACAGACCCGCGCGCAGAGGCCGCCATCGATTTACCTCAAGGGGTGGAAGGTGAAGGAAGCTTCCAGAGCCCAAACTCGGTCACTTCGCTCGGACGCAGCTCCCCACTTCCAGTTGCGACTCCGCTCTCGCGGCGCCTCGCGAGATCGCCGCGCGCCTGCTTCTTGGCAACCGGCACGGCAACCGCGGCGAGAAAAACAAATCCGCTCCACTTTTTAACCCGGCCCGCGCCGGCCCGCCGGCCCTCCCTGGCGGCGACCAGCGGCGCGGCGCTTTTGAATTTTCCTTTCGGCTTTTTGAAAATTGGCAGCGGCCCCATTTTTTCAAACCGGCTTACCCACAATGCTTTGTCCCTCAACGAATTTCAGTCAAGTTTAGTTTTCGGCGCCATTTTCGACTGGGTCCGAGGTGAGCGCTCGAATTTTTCTCGAATTTATTCCTTTATTTTTTATTTTCCGCGTGCGAAAGTGGTCCGAAAATATCGCCAAAAATTTTGTAAAAAAAACGGCCACCCTTGGACGCCGGAAAATCGGGATTCGGGTTGGTTTCCAAGGTATTGATGTAGTGGAAATGAAATCTTTTTTTAGCGGGATGAGATGCATGACAAATTTGTAAACATGTTGTTTCAGGGAAGTGGTGGCTAACTGCAATTTTTTTTTGAAAAACCGTTTCTCTTTATTGCCTTAAAATCAACTTTTGAAGGCACGTAAACGCCCCGCTCGTTGAACAACTGCGATTATTATCTGTCAAAATGTTAAGCTTTTTTTTTTCAATTTTGGGGCAGTTCCCCCCCCCCCCCCCCCGGATTTTTTTTTCCTCCCGCATTGTAATTTTTGACTATTTTAGCCTTTGGTGCACTCTGTAATTTCACACCGGACATTTGAACGAAATATTGGACACGAATCATGTCAAATTTTGATTTTTTTTTAAAAAAGAAAGGCTAACCGTGCGCCTATTTCAGTTTAAGAGTGACGTAGACTGCCTGAAATATACGTCGTTATGTACAGTATTTTTTTTCGCATTTGGTCAAATTGTTCCATTTTGAGTGAATGATGTATCCTTTCGGGTGAGTTTTGTCCTTTTGTGCAAATCTGCAAGGTTGTCTTTTTAGACCCGGTTTCTGTAACGTCATGATGTGGCATTATTGGATTACAGCGAAGTACAGTAAACTTTTGCTAATCTTGAGAAGGGGTTCGGGGAATTTGGGAATTAATGGTGGTCCTTTTCAGGAAAAAATGTCTTTATTTTTTTTTAAACCTTCATTTCATTTCTTGGCTTCGTCCAAAGATTGGTCTTTTTGGGAGGGAAACGAATTGTTATGGCAGTGAAGGGGATGACTTGGTTTGCCTTAAATTGTGTGTCCGATATATATATGTGTGTGTGATATATATATATATGTATTTGTTTTAACAATTCCTAGGTATAGGTTGAACCATGCCTGCCAAAGCGAAGTCTTCCACAGCCAAGCAAAGCGCAAAACTGGGTCCGGGGGGAGCTCAGCCCTTGGATGAGTCTGACAACGAAATGGATATCCAACAAAAGGCAACCGCACCAAGTGTAGATGAACCTACAAGAGGTAAACTTGTCTGATTTCTTTTTCGCGTATGGTTAATTTTACTTGCATCTAAGACTTACTGTTGAAAATGAGCGCGTTTCATTTCTTGTGATTTAAAAAAAAAATTGAAGTTGCGATTATCATTGCCTTATAATTCGTTTTGAAATTGGATTTAACCGCCTAAATGATGGTTAAACAGGTTGCCGATTCCATTGCTTTGAAATAGTTTGGAATCGTTTTGCATGTTGTTCTTCTGTTTTTTACTTGGAGTTAAGGGATGTAGTTTCATTTAGTAGAGTGTGGCAAAGAAACCAACCTTAACTTCAGTTTGTGTCAGAATAGTAGTTGAACTTCGTAGGTTTCATTGACAGTTGCAACGATTACTTGTTCCTGGAAAGTTTGTACTGCAGATTTTATGCCGGTTTTCAGCATGGACATGTGTGTGCGTTGTAATAACCAACGTTTAATCTGAAAGAAATATGTGCAATCGTGTAATGGATAACTTTTTTTGTTTGACAGTTTTTATGCCCTTTACACTGAAACGCAATTGGGTTTGAGTTTTCTTTTCATTGTGTTCCCTTTTTTCCTTTGCGCGTTTTTGTACAGTACGTGAATTGTGGGGGGAGGGGTTGCGTTTCTGTAGTCTGGAATACAAAACTTGCATTCGGAAGCTGCTGAAGATGTAAGATTTTAATTTTGAATTAAAGTGAAGGGTAATTTATGTGGAAATTTATTTTCGTTTTTTTAAAGAACAGTTTGCCAAAGATTAAATAAAATTAGTTTTTCCAGATTGTTACTGCAGCAACTCTAAAAGCAAGTATTTGGCAAACGTACAAGATTCAATAGCAGCATTAAAATAGTGCAAGTTGAATAGTTACTAGCCATTACTGCCGTACAGTATTT